>NC_090447.1:698765542-700023943 GCF_031143425.1 Pleurodeles waltl
CACCGGATAAACGTAGCGAGAGAGGGGGCCGTCAAGATCGACGTCCGGAATACGTGAAAAAAAAGAAAGACTCGCCGCGGTCTACCATTAAAAAAGAAGAAAAGACTCCTCAACAAAAGCCACAATTTAAAAAGAAGAAAGTGGCAGCACTGACCGTTAAAAATGCCAGTAGTATTGAGAACACTGTTGAGGAACAAGAGGTGGGCAGTAACTCTGTTGGACAGCGCGGCAGAGGTCACGATATGAAAGATCATCTGGATGCGACAGCAACTAGCGATTACATTGCGGTTGAGATGGCTGATGGCCGCGTTCTCCCACCCGATCGGGTTTATGATTTAACAATTCAGATAGAGGGAGACGTGGAACGCATTATTAGTGTAATATTTTGGGATGAACTTACTAGTGATATCCTGTTGGCCGAGAGAGACTGGCCACCTGAACATGTCCGCAAGCTCCCACATGGGGAAGATGTAATTTTGCCTTCTTTCTCCGATCTTGTTCCGGAGGCAGACAAGAAAGCCTATGCTGCTGAATGGGCTTTAGCGCAGGCACCTGCACTATACCGTAACCATGTAGGTTGGGACAAGGACTCTCCTTGTCATGTTATTCCCGTTCGGTCTACACCACACCCGCAGCCACAATACCCTGTTAAACATGAAGCGAAAGCTCCAGTGACGGAGATACTGTCACAACTTGACCTGTGTTTGCGAAACCTGATCATTCATATAGAATAGTGGTTGATTATAGACACTTGAACAGTCATACACGCACATATGCTATACAAAATTCACACAGCACAGCTCTGGTCAATAATATAGTGCGTAAAAAATATAAAACTACATTGGATATATCTAATGGGTTTTTCTGCCAGAATTTAGCACATGAAAGTAGGGACCTAAGTGCATTTTCCTTTGGCTCTCAGAAACGCTTTTGTCGTTTACCCCAAGGCTATAAAAACAGCCCAGGACTGTTTTCGGCCCGTGTAACATCAATCTTGCACAAGCTTGATTCCGATGCATTATCCTATGTGGATGACATCTATCTCACTGACGACACCCTCGACATTAATCTTGCAAGGGTCGATCGGATAATTTGGGGATTTGCAGCCTTCGGCTATAAATTTAATTTTAAGAAAAGCAAGATAGCATTTCTTAGTGTATTTTTCCTAGGATATGAACTATCAAATGAGGGAAAGAGCCTGGCCCGCACTTTCTAGAAAAGTGTGCTCAGCTACAGCCTCCAAACACGCTTAAGAAATTACAGTCATTACTGGGTTTCTTTACTTTTGGCAGAACATACATTCCAGATTATGCTGAACGCATCAAACCACTTTATGACTTAATTCAGCCAAATTTTTCTAGCAGGCGATGGACGATTGAACACATACACATCCTTAGGGACCTACAACTGGACATGCTGGAAGCTAGACATTTATACGCATGTGACAATAAAACAAATTTGGTCATCAGAATAATAGCTGGTGCCCGTGGATTTACCTATGTCACCTTTAATGAGGGTGACACGGTGCCCATCGCATACAAATCACATTTGTACTCCAATGCTGAGAAACGTTTTGCTCCTACTGAAATAATTCTGACAGCAGTTCAGATGGCCGTCATAAAGGAGAGGCCACTTGCCCAGGGGAAACATATTATTGTTGTCTCCCCGGTGCCGGCCTTAGATGCTGTCACTAAAGCGAGCGTTCCAAATGCTAAGGCATTACATCCATGCTGGATTCAATGGGCAACGTCTCTGACCGCCACTGATGTTGATTATGTGTTTGACCCAAGACTTCAGATGCAAGAATTTCTCCAGTATGAACAGGAGTACCCCTCTCCTTTACACATATTACCAATAGACAGTTATGGTACCGTCATTTATACTGACGGATCGGCTCAACCGGCTGTGGGTACTAAACATCAATACTCGGCAGCTTGCACAGCCGTGTGCGGGGTAATGGAAGACGGAGTTTTCCATCCTCACAATACCTACACTCAGACCTTAGGGGACTGCACAGCCCAGTTGGCTGAGCTAAAGGCTCTTCTTCTAGCGCCCGAACATTCGGAGCCAGGAACACAGACTTTGATCGTCTGTGATTCATATTACTGCGTCCAGTCATACAATGAATATCTCAATCATTGGAAACTGAACGGGTTTAGGGATTCTAAAGGGAACACGATTAAACACAAAGGGGGTCATTCCGCGGACGGAGGAAGCACCACCAACAGGCTGGCGGTGCTTCAGGGGCAATTCTGACCGCTGCGGTCAGAAAGGGGAAACCGGCGGTTTCCCGCCAGTTTTCCCCTGCCCCTGGGAATCCTCCACGGCGGCGCTGCAAGCAGCGCCGCCATGGGGATTCCGACCCCCTTCCCGCCAGCCTGTTCCTGGCGGTTTACACCGCCAGGAAGAGGCTGGTGGGAACGGGTGTCGTGGGGCCCCTGGGGCCCCATTAAGATTTTCAGTGTCTGCAAAGCAGACACTGAAAATCACGACGGGTGCCACTGCACCCGTCGCACACCAGCAACTCCGCTGGCTCCATTCGGAGCCGGCTTCATCGTTGCTGGGGCTTTCCCGCTGGGCGGGCGGGCGGGCGGCCTTTTTGGCGGTCGCCCGCCCGCCCAGCGGGAAAGTCAAAATGACCGCTGCGGTCACTTGACCGCGGTGCGGTCTTTTGGCGGTCTCCGCCCGCCGGGGTAGGAATGACACCCAAAATGTTGTGGGGAAGGGTGGCTGATCTTAAGGATAAGCTACCATGTGTCCATGTAGTTCATACATTAGGGCACCAACGTGTAGGAATACACGTTGCCGGTAATACGTTGGCTGATGGAGCAGCCAAAGCATCAGTAGCTACGGCTTCTGTGGCTGCAGTGACTCGTTCTTGGACGAGGTTGGATAATGAAATACTGATTGCCGTTAAAGCTTCGGCTGCAGGCAAGACCCTTCCGAAAGGATACCCTACGAACTATACTTACCATATCAGTGCACATAATGTTGCTTTTGCAACAATTCCTGATGTAGGTGATCAAGTGATCCCAAATGAAGACCAAAGATTGGGGCTAATTACAGCTGCACATGAAGGTGTTGCTTCTGCACATGCTGGTATACAGGCCACTATCACCATTCTACAACAACGGTACTGGTGGCCTGTTCTATGCAGACGGACTAAACAGTATGTCCTTTGCTGTGACATTTGTGAGCAGATTAAGGGCTCCAATATCAAACGCCCTCCGCAGACATCTCTCTTAGTGTCAGATAAGCCACTCCATTGTGTGTACCTGGACCATTGTGGTCCCTTGCAGCTTGATGGTGCATTCTAGTGGCAGTAGATTCCTGTTCTAGATTCCTGTGGGTATGGCCACAGCGGTCGGCTGACGCCCGGACTGTTATAAAAGATTTGCTGATCTTTATCGGTACATATGCGTTTGCAGTATTCCATTCGGACCAGGGCCCTGCATTTGCCTCTAAAGCTTTCAGGGACACCATGAGAACGATGGGTGTTGAACTCCATTACTCCTCACCATACCATCCCGAGGGAAATTCGGTCGTGGAGAGGCGGAATCGTGATCTAAAGCAGTCCTTAACAGCTCGAGTATTAGGTTCAGGCCGCAGTTGGTTACATCACCTGTATGGGGTCCAGAGAGCACTGAATAATCTGCCAAGACGGTCCTTGGGGGGAAAGTCTCCATATGAGGTTCTCTTTGGGACACCTATGTATGTCCCCGATCTAGATGCCCCTGGTATGGTGGCAGCAGAAACACCATTTGACATAAAAGAACGTCTCGCTGTTTTACAGGAGCTTCAACAATTTCGTGATGATAAATCATCTGCAAGTGCTGCCACCTTGGGAATAAGGGAATTGGCGAAAACTTCGACTGGCTGGATTCCTAACGTTGGGGATCTGGTTCGTGAGAAGATCGCTGTGAAAAAAGAATTTGGTCCATCATACAGAGCACCTGTACCGGTCTTGGGGATAAAAGGCACCAGGACTGTCATCCTTCCACCGTTGTCTGGTTCGAAATCAAACAGATTCATCTCCGTTGATGACATCAAATTACACCATGTGGCCGATTCTTCACAGTAGACCAGGAGGTCCCTTGGGTAGATCCCGATCCCCTCTCACTACCCAACAACACATCCACCTACATAGTAGGATGAATATCACTACTGCTGACTATGCAATTATGTCGACAGCTGTTCCGGACGCTTCTTCAACCATGGGGAGGGCAGAAAATGAACTTTTAGTGGTTCCAGTGACACCTTCGGAGAACACCCCGCATCAGGATTTGGCTGTATTTTACACGAACACTTCCACAACTAATAACGTTGTCTATCAAGAACTTCCACGAACAATGAATGAAAATTCAATGGGACCTGTGTTTGCGGAGACTTCCTCTGGCTATTTTGTAGATATTGATGATTTTTCTTTAGATTCATCCTCAACTGAAACTGACAATCTTTCGAGAGGTAGCAAATTCTATTGATGGCTTAAGAAGAACTATTTGATATATCCATGGAACTATCTCTGGTTCTGTTTGACATTTATTGCATTATTTTTATGGATTGGTTTTGTGACTGTTTTCTTTTTACTAATTAATGGTCACTATATCGCTGATCGCTCCTCTGTGGAGCCTGTTGATGTAATTTTAACACCACATCATTCATCACATAAGGTCCGACGTGATTTGTCCCCTGTCAATATTACAGCTATCCCGATTCCTGATGGGATTGTATGGGACAAAGTTCCATTCGATATATACAGTCCTACAGAGATAATTCAAATACCATACGTGTTCAAAATTTCAATGTCTGATGTTATTACACCTAATGTTGTCTCTGATGATTGGGATGTCCAAACAGTTGATTCAATGCTAACTGAAATGAAGGACTACTCAGTGATGATGTATACGATTATACAATGAATTATGGGGAAATGTTCTACTATAACAATTGGGGACATCACTACCTGCACCGTGCAACTAGATATAGGCCTCTCTTTGAAGTCACACAATGGGAACATTGTTCAACACCACAGGTGGGGAGTCCACAGTATTACAGTGACAAATTCACATACTTTTCTGGGCATGATACAAAGAAAGCTGAATCATATTATTTTAAATTACCTACAGCACAGTTTAGAAAACTTTTGCTAACAGATACAAAGCTGATTTATTCAGATCCGTTTGTTTCCAGACTCTCGATTGAGGGTTACAATTATTGGAAGGACACTATCGATTTGAAGAGTGTATGGGGAACACAAGATTGACAAATACAGGGTAGGGAGGCTTTGTTTCGAGCTTGCTTAATTCCTGTGCAAATGATTTTTTTGAATGACACTGTTGAGCAGACATCATGTCTGGGGTTAGCAAAAATTAAAGATCTAAACACGCCCAATATCCCTACACCGACAAAATGTAAAGATTGGCAACACTTTCTTAATGTTTCAGAGGACAGGCTAGATGCATTGGTTAAGGCTGGTGCTTATAATTCTTCACTTTCCCGTCCCGGGGGATGGTTGGTATGGCCCACCGACACTAATGAGTGTCAGAGGCGTTTTTTGAACTCTTCAGGGGTTTTTTCCATTCATAGGCCAGACCCTTGCTTTCTATCAGGTCAACATAATGGTATAATTACAACATACAGTGTGGGTAAGCTGTGCCAGCAATGGGTGCAGACGAACACTTTAACAGCGGTTAAACAACACCTGAACACTCTTTCTGACAGTATAGATTTACAAGATTTCCTATTGGGTCCTAGGAAACGACACTCGAAACGGTTTTTATATGCTTTGTATAATGAGATTTGGAAGCTTTCTCAAATTGAGGCTGCTGCACATATAAGGCAACTTGATAAGGAGAATTTGGAAAAAACATTGGCTGTTGGCGACAATGGCATGAACACGTTATCCAACAGGATTTATTCACTGTCGAATATAGTGTCATCTGCTATTGATATCACTCAGACTGATTTGTCCTGGTTATATCATGGACAAACACAGCTACGTTCCATCATGCAGCTGGGTTGGGCATTGCAGACACTGAGAAGTGGCCACATTCCATGGAAATACATTAATGGGAGTGAATTATTCGCTGCTTTTAATTTTTCCAGGGAACAAGAGACAATGGCTAAAAGGGAGGCTAGTTTCACCTTGCTTCAAGTAGAGAAATTAGATAAGTTGCCCTTCACGGTAGCAGAGAGTCCTTCAGCTATCTGGCTCTTACACTGCATTATTAATTTACCGTTTTCGATCTTTCGTTTCTCGAGCTGCCTGAAACATCTTGCAGTGGGACGATGTGAACGGCTAGGAGATAGCTTTATTAAGGAAGAGTGGGAGTTGCCCTTTGAGTATCGATGTCTGAACGGTGAACAGGAGGCCTCTCTTAGCGGAAGTGAATGTGAGACTACTGTTTGTCATTCCATGATATGCAAACAGGTGTCTCTTCACGGTCTTTGCAATGCGGGGGTCGCGAATTTGGCCTGTTTTCTGAAGGGTACTCCCGTCCCCTTGATTCGTTCAGTGTTTCATGTACTTTCTAATGGGAGTTATGTTCTACTGAGTGATGACAACTGTTGCGGCTTGCGACCTGGAATTGCCTACGCAATCTCAGTCACGAAGGTCGTTACGTGTTGTGGCCATGTTTTGTTTCCCCCCACATGGGAGATACAAGTATCTTAAATGTGGCCCCACATTGATACTATTAATGTGAACTATGACAAGTTGAGTAGACTGAAGGCGCTATTGTTTCAAAAACAGGTCACCTTGACATCTGCAAAAGAGATGTATGCTCTCCAGATTGCGAGATCATCAGCCGAGATACTATCTCTTTTAAATACCGATTTCCCCAAACACTTTGGAGAGTTGGTATCCAGAATATTCAATGCTTCAAGCACAACTGGGATTGTTCATTTCTTTAAGGCTGTCGGGTCTGGTTTCGTGTCCATCTTCCAGACTGTCTTCGGAGTCATCCCATCAGCCATCCATTCTCTCTTTTCCAGTGTGTTTGGTGGCTTTCCAATTATTTTGGCTTTAATTGGCGGACTGCTACTGCTATTTTTTCTGATTCGCGGTGGTTGTTTTTTTCCAGCGACACAGAGCAATGGAGCCGCTCCCGTCAACCCCGCTGTGCCGTGAACGTATGGTTTGGATCTTCGGTACACCTTTGCTGGTGGAACTAGAGTTTGACTGGTCATTGTCATTCCGGCCTCTACTATGGTGTGTACAACCGGTGTTCCGCTGCATATGGTGTCTCTTTGAACATCTGCCTATGGTCTGTCTTGCAGTTGCACCAACATCTCCTGTGGACCATGAACTGCTGATGTCCTCGATGAGGGTTCATACACGGTCATGCCCCTTGAGACTGAGGTTGCTCCGCGAGGCCACCTATGAGCCTTCTGTTGTACGATCTAACATGGATGAGGACGCTGAAACAAGTGTCGATACACCGATGAATATGGCTCACCTCTGCTCTGTGGATCCGTTCGTCTGTCCAGCTCTCAATTTCACTTCCGACGATGTTGACTCGTTTTTAAGATCCTTGAATGGTGACTTCGATGACATTCTTCAAGATCCTGCATATAGCACATAATTTGATGAATTTGATTGCCAGTTCCCGGTTCTAAAAACTAGCGATTATACTAAAAGTTTGCTATACTTGTCATGGTTGATATTAAGATCTCTGTATGTTTTTTTAAACAAATTTTAACACACAGCATTTATTTTTGTCATTAAGTACATTTTTTTTTAGCCTGAGTTTTCGTTTTTGTTTTTTGGCTTTTAGTTCAGTAGCAGCTTTTTTAGCGATTGCGTTTCTTTACCTTCATCATACCTGTTACGGCAATGGGAAGGGTGTAGTGAATCCTGGTTTGTTTTAACAGGATAACAGGAGTTAGCTTAGCCGTAGGCTTGTAAACTCGTGCCCCCGTCACCCAGTGACTTTTAACCTACTTAGCTTGCTCTGTCTTAGTCCATTTAATTATTTATTTCCGTTAAGATGGCGGCCTTGTTTATAGTTAGGCCACTTGTTATGGGTTCTATTATCAGTGTCACTGCGCCAAGGCGTCAAGATCAAGCACGAAAGACAAACATACAGTAGGCATTCACACTTAGGGATTTTCCCTCTCTATACTTTCGAGGGATTGTTGATATTAATTGCCGTCCCAAGCATGCCTGTTATCTATTGTTATGAATAACACTTATGTCAGGGGACCTTGTAGATCTGTATAAATACAACACACTTTTAGACAGATAATCAGAGGGATTCCGACCAGAGGGCATCGCCACCATCGCTGATACCGATGCTGCAGTCATCTTGACGCTGACCCAGTCTTCGTGTCCCTGCGGAGTCTGAGATAGAGACCTCATTCCAAGGTAACGAGGGTTGGGGGCTCCTCTCATGGACACGGCTTTGGCAGATTAGGTTTAACGAACCCAGCTCTCCTTTTAGGTAGGAGGTTAGACCTATTCTCCTTAGGGTATTAGGGATTATTCCATCTCATACATATACATATATTTCTTTCATATGTTGCACAATGGTGGGGTCTTCATAACAATGACTCTCTTCTTCACAATACTGTTGCTTGGTATATTCATTCTCCTAATCATTGCAGTTCATGCAACTTATCACAAATTGCAGTTATGTTGAATAAAAACTATTATAACTTCACTGCATCTGTGTTATTGCCTTTGTTTGTATGAGACATAATAAATCTGTGAGAAAAGGGTAATTTCCGTTTAACCACGACAACCCTGAGAGATATTACTTTGAGTCCATGCGTAAGCGACTGCTACAAATCACATTTTACTATTGTGTTTCTGGTGAGGTACTGCTAGTAAGCCGGTAAGGTTTGGACAACAGTTACAACTAGTTGTAGGAAGAAACTTAGTCACCTACAAACAAAAGTACTGTCATCCTGAGACCAGCAGTCTTGCTCAGAGCAAGAGTCCAAACTACGACAGTACCATCTTGCCTGGCATGTTACCCCCATATTTCACTGTATATATGTTGTTTTAGTGTATGTGTCACTGGGACCCTGCCAGCCAGGGCCCCAGTGCTCATAAGTGTGCCTTGTATGTGTTCCCTGTGTGATGACTAACTGTCTCACTGAGGCTCTGCTAACCAGAACCTCAGTGGTTATGCTCTCTCTGCTTTCTAAATTGTCATTAACAGGCTAGTGACCAATTTCACCAATTCACATTGGCATACAGGAACACCCTTATAATTCCCTAGTATATGGTACTGAGGTACCCAGGGTATTGGGGTTCCAGGAGATCCCTATGGGCTGCAGTATTTCTTTTGCCACCCATAGGGAGCTCTGACAATTCTTACACAGGCCTGCCACTGCAGCCTGAGTGAAATAACGTCCACGTTATTTCACAGCCATTTACCACTGCACTTAAGTAACTTATAAGTCACCTATATGTCTAACCTTTACCTGGTAAAAGTTGGGTGCTAAATTACTTAGGGCCTCATTACGACCCTGGCGGGCGGCGGAGGCCGCCCGCCAGGATGCCGCCCTCCATAATACCGCTCCGCGGTCAGAAGACCGCGGAGGGTATTATGAGTTTTTCCCTGGGCTGGCGGGCGGTCTCCAAAAGACCGCCCGCCAGCCCAGGGAAAAACTCCCTTCCCACGAGGATGCCGGCTCGTAATCGAGCCGGCAGAGTGGGATGGTGCGACGGGTGCTACTGCACCCGTCGCGTATTTCACTGTCTGCTACGCAGACAGTGAAATACTAGCGGGGCCCTCTTACGGGGGCCCCTGCAGTGCCCATGCCATTGGCATGGGCACTGCAGGGGCCCCACAACAATCCTTACCGCCATCCTGTTCCTGGCGGGCGAGCCGCCAGGAACAGGATGGCGGTAAGGATTGTCAGAATCCCCTCGGCGGCGCAGCGAGCTGCGACGCCTTGGAGGATTCTTAGGGGCAGTGGAAAACCGGCGGGAGACCGCCGGGTTTCCCTTTCTGACCGCGGCCAAAGCGCTGCGGTCAGAATGCCCAAGGGAGCACCGCCGGCCTGTCTGCGGTGCTCCCGCCCCCGTTGGCCCTGGCGGTTCTCTACCGCCAGGGTCATAATGAGGCCCTTAGTGTGTGGGCACCCTGGCACTAGCCAAGGTGCCCCCACATTGTTCAGGGCAAATTCCCCGGACTTTGTGAGTGCGGGGACACCATTTCACGCGTGCACTGTACATAGGTCACTACCTATGTACAGCGTCACAATGGTAACTCCGAACATGGCCACGTAGCATGTCTAAGATCATGGAATTGTCACCCCAATGCCATTCTGGCATTGGGGAGACAATTCCATGATCCCCCGAGTCTCTACCACAGACCCGGGTACTGCCAAACTACCTTTCCCGGGGTTTCACTGCAGCTGCTGCCAACCCCTCAGACAGGTTTCTGCCCTCCTGGGGTCCAGCCAGGCCTGGCCCAGGAAGGCAGAACAAAGGACTTCCTCAGAGAGAGGGTGTTACACCCTCTCCCTTTGGAAAAAGGTGTCAGGGCTGTGGAGGAGTAGCCTCCCCCAGCCTCTGGAAATGCTTTGATGGGCACAGATGGTGCCCATCTCTGCATAAGCCAGTCTACACTGGTTCAGGGATCCCCCAGCCCTGCTCTGGTGCAAAACTGGACAAAGGAAAGGGGAGTGACCACTCCCCTGACCTGCACCTCCCAGCGGATGTGCCCAGAGCTCCTCCAGTGTGCTCCAGACCTCTGCCATCTTGGAAACAGAGGTGCTGCTGGCACACTGGACTGCTCTGAGTGGCCAGTGCCAGCAGGTGACGTCAGAGACTCCTTCTGATAGGCTCTTACCTGTGTTACTAGCCTATCCTCCTTCCTAGGTAGCCAAACCTCCTTTTCGGGCTATTTAGGGTCTCTGCTTTGGGGAATTCTTTAGATAACAAATGCAAGAGCTCATCATAGTTCCTCTGCATCTCTCTCTTCACCTTCTGCCAAAGGATTGTCCGCTGACTGCTCAGGACGCCTGCAAAACTGCAACAAAGTAGCAAAGACGACTACTGCAACCTTGTATCGCTGATCCTGCCGCTTTCTCGCCTGTTTCCTGGTGGTGCATGCTCTGGGGGTAGCCTGCCTCCTTCTGCCTCCTTCTTGCACCAGGAGCTCTGAAGAAATCTCCCGTGGGTCTACGGAATCTTCCCCCTGCAACCGCAGGCAACAAAAGACTGCATCACCGGTCCTCTGGGTCCCCTCTCAGCACTACGAGCGTGGTCCCTGGAACTCAGCAACTCTATCCAAGTGACTCCCACAGTCCAGTGACTCTTCAGTCCAAGTTTGGTGGAGGTAAGTCCTTGCCTCTTCACGCTAGACTGCATTGCTGGGTACCACATGATTTGCATCTGCTCCGGCTCCTGTGCACTCTTCCAGGATTTCCTTCGTGCACAGCCAAGCCTGGGTCCCCGCAGTGCACAACCTCCTGAGTTGTCCTCTGGCGTCGTGGGACTTCCTTTTGTGTCTTCGGGTGAGCTCCGGTTCACTCCTCTTCCAAGTGCCTGTTCTGGTACTTCTGCGGATGCTGCCTGCTTCTGTGAGGGCTCCCTGACTTGCTGGGTGCCCCCTCTGTCTCCTCACCCGAGTGGTGACATCCAGGTCCCTCCTGGGCCACGGCAGCATCCAAAAACACTAACCGCAACCCTTGCAGCTAGCAAGGCTTGTTTGCGGTCTTTCTGCGTGGGAATACCTCTGCAAGCTTCTACACGACGTGGGACATCCATCATCCAAAGGGGAAGTTTTTAGCCCTCTTCGTTCTTGCAGAATCCACAGCTTCTACCATCCGGTGGCAGCTTCTTTGCACCCTCAGCTGGCATTTCCTGGGCATCTGCACAATCTTGACTTTGTCGCGACTCTTGGACTTGGTCCCCTTGTTCCACAGGTACTCTCGTCCAGAAATCCACTTTGGTTGCTTTGCTGGTTTTGGTCTTCCTTGCAGAATTCCCCTATCACGACTTCTGTGCTCTCTGGGGAATAAAGGTGCACTTTACACCTACTTTTCTGGGTCTTGGGGTGGGCTATTTTTCTAACCCTCACTGTTTTCTTACAGCCCCAACAACCCTCTACAAGCTCACATAGGTTTGGGGTCCATTCGTGGTTCGCATTCCACTTTTGGAGTATATGGTTTGTGTTGCCCCTATACCAAGTGCTCCTATTGCAATCTACTGTAACTTTACATTGCTTGCATTACTTCCTTTTGCTATTACTGCATATTTTTGGTATTGTGTACATATATCTTGTGTATATTTGGCATCCTCATACTGAGGGTACTCACTGAGATACTTTTGGCATATTGTCATAAAAATAAAGTACCTTTATTTTTAGTATATCTGTGTATTGTGTTTTCTTGTGATATTGTGCATATGACACCAGTGGTATAGTAGGAGCTTTGCATGTCTCCTAGTTCAGCCTAAGCTGCTCTGCTATAGCTACCTTCTATCAGCCTAAGCCGCTAGAAACACCTCTTCTACACTAATAAGGGATAACTGGACCTGGTACAGAGTGTAAGTACCCCTTGGTACCCACTACAAGCCAGGCCAGCCTCCTACAGTACATCTCCCATGTGAACGGCAAATTTCCTGGTGCAGTGCATGACGCTTACATTCTGAGGAATAACAGCATCCCTTATGTGATGGGGCAACTCCAGAGGCACTGGTTGTGGCTAATAGGTGAGGACAAGGACCCTATACAGTGTGAATAGTTGTCTGGGTCTGGGGTTGTCTTTGCGGGTTAGTGTATATCTAACAGTTGTCCCTCGACATTTGCAGGTGACTCTGGGTACCCCAACCTGTCATGGCTACTGACCCCAGTGAGAAACCCCAGGACAAGGGCAGAGGAACGCTACAATGAGGTACATGGGCGAACTAGGAGGATTATAGAAAGAACCTTCGGCCTCCTGAAGGCCAGGTTCCGGTGCCTTCATATGACAGATGGTTCTCTGTACTAATCACCAAAGAAGGTGTGCCAGATCATTGTGGCCTGCTGTATGCTGCACAACTTGGCTTTGCGATGACAGGTGCCTTTTCTGCAGGAGGATGGTCCAGAAGGAGGTCTTGTGGCAGCTGTGGAGCCTGTGGACAGTGAAGAAGAGGAGGCAGAATAAGAGGATATAGACAAAAGAAACAATGTGATCCAGCAATACTTCTAGTGAGACACAGGTAAGAAGACATCACTGCCTCCTACATCTCATACAATTGTTAGACCTGTCATATGTCTGTCACTTTCACCCAGTGTATGGACCCTGACCTGTCACTTTGCCTTTCCATTTCACAGATGTGGGTCCCACTGTGTGACCTCTGCTATGTTACCTCATGGACTAGAGCTGTGTAACATAGGTATGTTGACAGTACAATGGACATTGCTATTTTCCTCAGTTATTGCAAATACACATTTGTGAAAGCACAGACTGACTCCAGATTGTTTTGTGATTCAAGGGTGTTTATTTAAGTGCAAATTAGTGGAGGGGGTTGTAAAATGGTCAGGGGTGATGGTGGAGGAAAGTCCATGGCAGAGACCAGTTATTTGTCTCACAGGTGCATTGTTCAAAGGGGCATAGGAAGTGGAGCTAGGGCAGTTTAAGGATGGACAGGGTGACGAAGTGGGACAGAAGGATGACATTCAGGGTGGTCTCATTTCTTGGCATGGGTCTTGGCATTGTTCTCTGTCTTTGTCCTGGATCTCAGGGACCGTTTGCGGGGTGGTTCTCAATCTGCAGGCAGTGGGGTGCTGGTGTTGGCGTCCTGTGGCGGTGCCTCCTGTCCACTAGCGCCGGCAGAGGTGGTGGGCAGTTCATCATCGAGGCTAGTGTCAGGGGCCCCTTGTTGTGCCACAGTATCCCTCCTGGTGTTGATAAGGTCTTTCAGCACCCCTACAATGGTGACCAGGGTGGTGTTAATGGACTTCAAGTCCTCCCTGATCCCCAAATACTGTTCCTCCTACAGCCGCTGGGTCTCCTGAAACTTGGCCAGCACCGTTGCCATCGTCTCCTGGGAATGATGGTACGCTCCCATGATGTTGGAGAGGGCCTCGTGGAAAATGGGTTCCCTGGGCCTGTCCTTCCCCTGTCGCACAGCAGTCCTCCCATTTCCCCTGTTTTCCTGTTCCTCTGTCCCCTGAACCGCGTGCCCACTGCCACTGCCCCCAGGTCCCTGATGTTCTTGGGCTTGTGGGTTTGCCTGGGTTCCCTGTAGTGGTGGACACACTGCTGCTTGACGTGTCCTGGGGACAGAGGTATGGGCCCGCTGGGTGGGTGCTGTGCTGGTGTTTCCTGAGTGGGGAGGCTCTGTGGTGGCATGTGCCAGTGTGTGGGGAACCGACTGTCCCAAGGTCCCAGATTGGCCGGGCTGGTCATCTAGATCCAGTTGGACAGAGCTGCTGTCATCACTGTGGGCCTCTTATGTGGGGGGGGTGGACATGTGTGGAATCTCCTGTCCGATGATGTTGTGTAGGGGTCCTGCAGGGATGTAAAGGCATGATTATTGCATCTGTGTGTGCCATCGTGTGCAATGGGTGGGTGACCCTGTACCCCAGTGCTTACATTCTTGTCTAGGAACTTGTATGATATTTGGTTTGGGGATCTGTGTGTGTATGTGTAGTGGACATGCTTTGGTGATGGGTGTCCATGCTTTGGTGTTGCATTCAGGGCTTGGCGTTGGGATGGGTGGTTTGTGATAGTGGGACATATGTGAGGTGTTGGAGTGACGGGTGTGAGGGTGAGGGTGGGGGAATGTGATAGCATGCAGATAGGGTGGAGGATGTAATAGTTAAGATTTGACTTACCAGAGTCCATTCCTCCAGCTACTCCTGCGAGGCCCTCAGGATGCAATATAGCCAAGATCTGCTCCTCCCATGTTGTTAGTTGTGGGGGAGGAGGTGGGAGTCTGCCGCCAGTCCTCTGAACTGCAATCTGGTGTCTTGAGACCACGGAACGCACCTTTCCCCGTGGTTTGTTCCACCTCTTCCTGATGTCATCCCTAGTTCTTGGATGCTGTCCCACTGCGTTGACCCTGTCTACGATTCTGCGCCATAGCTCCATCTTCCTAGCAATGGAGGTGTGCAGTACCTGGGATCCGAATAGCTGTGGCTCTACCCGGATGATTTCCTCCACCATGACCCTGAGCTCCTCTTCAGAGAACCTGGGGTGTCTTTGCAGTGTCATGGGGTGGTGTGTGTGATGTGTGAGGTGGTGTGTGTTGTGATATCTGAGGGGATGTGTTTGTGTGTGTTGTATGAGGTGCATGGATGTTGTGTGAGTGATGGCGTTGTGTGCTTGTGGATGCTAGTTTGTTGATGGTGGTGTCTCTCTCTGTGCTTCATTCTAAATTTTAGTCGTGGGGGTTTGTGGGTGATGTGGGTGTGTGTTTTATATTGTATTGGGTGTGTGGGAGTGGTGTGTGTATCAGGTGTATGTATTTTGAATTGTCCAATGTGGTTGTGTTTTGTAAATGTGTGTGTATTGTGAGCACGGCGATGTGTACCGCCAATGGAATACCGCGGTTGAAAGACCGCCGCGTGGAACGTGATAGTGTGGGCATATTCCTGTTGCCGTGACAGTGGAGGTTTTGTTATCGCCAGTTTATCACTGACCTTTGGAGTGGCGGACTTGTGTTGGTGTCTAGATTTTGGCAGATTCCGAGCTCTGGGTCGTAATAGCTGTAGCAGAATTCCGCCGCCGCAGCGGTGTGTTGGCGGTCTTCTGCACAGCGGTAAGCATGATTTACCGCCAATGTTGTAATGACAACCTATATGCTAATATGTTTTCATGACTTGCCATATGTTTTCCAATCCTCCTAGTAGTAGCATTTATGATGATGTCATGACAAGTGCATTATTTTAGTAATGTTTTCCTGACTACTGCTTATGTTTCAGAATAATGAGTAACCTGTGTTTTATATGTGACTACTGCTGGTTTCTGCAAAGTAACAGTACTGTGTAATGTTCTGACAACTGCTTAGATAGCAGGGTATTACTGACATGTTAGGTTTTGTATATTGATGTTGTTGGATGCTGGCCCTCTATGCAGTGTGCAACACCAAGCACACTATGCATAGGGTTGAGGCAACCACACGTTGGTTTCCAGAGGTAAACATTAGACCACCTAATGCTCCAATTTTTAAGGTAGCTGGTCAAGCAGTTAGGCTAATGAAGGAGATGTCCTAAGTATTTGCTGTACTCACAAATCCAATCATGCACCACACACACTCAATGAATAACTGGAGGCTAGAATTTATAAAAATACTGCAGACTTTTATATAAATTTTAAGACCAAGATATTTAGAATACATTAAGTACTTTTCAAGTTATGACTTTTTAAAGTTTTTGCAAAGTTAGTCTTCCGGTGCGCAATTACGCACCATTGGAATCAATGCATAGTCACCTTTAAAAACGCATAAATAATCACACAGTTGAATTACCAGTCTCTTCTCTTGCAGGGTGGTCACAGCAGTCAGTGGGCACATTGTGTCAGCTGGAGAGTCTTGGGCGGCTCCTGGTTCCGGCGGGAGCTGCGTTGGAGAGGTTCTTGGCACAGGGCCACCTGGAGGGGCCATTTGGAAAAGGAGCAGGATTGTAGGTTTAAAAATGGTGCCTTGGGGTCCCCTTGGGCTATTGAGGTTGCAAGGGGTTGGGGACCTGGGGCACACAGCAGATCCCGCGATGCAAGGCCCAGGGCAGCCAGGTGCAGGGCGAGTTGGAGGTCCAGGAGCTTTGTGCACCGGAGTCCTTTGGAGCTGGAGGTGAGTCTCTTTGAGGGCTGCTTACAGGACAACGGGGCCACTCTGGCTGGAGGTCCAGGGTGTTCTTGAAGTCCCTCAACTGGGGTTTTCTACTGATCCTTTTTTAGCTCTGGGAGAGCTGGTTTTCTACTTGTCCAATGTCAGCTGACCAATATCCAGGGTATTGGTGTAACTCGAGCACTAGAGGGTGCAGTGCCACCAAACATAGCACAGTTGTAAGTCATGTCTGGGCGGTCGTTGGTTTGTCTTCGAGTCTGTCTATGACTTCTGGTCGTGGAGATATCGGCCAGTCAGTGAAGTGACCCTCACTGGTTTGTTGGTCCTTTGCAGGTTTCTTGAGTGGTGCCTTGACTCAGGAGGGAGATCTGGGATGATTCTTAAAGCCTGGAGGGCCCCTGGGTTTCTTAGGGTTGGTCCAGGGTTCCGCTCCTCCGCAGCGGCAATTTTTGGGTCCTGGGTGCAGCAGGCAGGGTTTAGCACCTTTTCTTGTGCAGCAGGTCCTCAGTTCTCCTACTGTGGTTTTATTTTGGTGCTGGTCTTCTTTCTTCTTCGAATCCTTTCCAGATCTAATTTCTTGGTCTAGGGGAGCCCACTAAATACTGAATTCAGTGAACGTTTTAGGGGGAACCTAGTAGTGTCCAACGGGACACTTACCCTTGGGTGGCTACACCCACTAGAGTGACCATTTACTGTGGGAAGAATCACTTCCCTAAACCTGATTGGCTATTTTCCTCCATTCCAAGATGGGGAAAAATGAAATGAAGGGTCCACTTCGCCTGCAAGCCCTTATGGGTGGTGCATGCTCAGTGAGGCCACTCCTCCTAGCCTTTGTGTGGTTTTCCAACTTTGCTCCCTCCAGAAGTGGGGGTTTGCAAAAGGGGAGGCCATCTGCTGCTGGAACAGGACTGGTGGTTGAGTTTCAAGGGCGGTAGCCCTTTAAAGCTCACTGCCAGGGTAGTGCATATTCCTGAGGGGGGAGTTAGCTCCTCCACCCAGGAAGGGCTTTGTTTTTTGTTTGTTTTTTTACCTGTTGGAGACAGGGCTCTCCCCCAGGGTTTGTGTATTGGCTGTTTGGAATGCGGCAGGCTAGCTGGAACCAGTCGGCAACCATGCCAGGATAGTTGCTTTTTTCAGGGGGCACCTCTAAGGTGACTCCTGGGTATTTTGTTAGCATAAATCCAGTACTGGTACCAGTTTGGATTTATCATTCTGAGTTGTTTGATACCAAACAGCCCTGGGTTCAGAGTGGCCATTATGTAGCTGGGAAACTCTTTTTGACCAGTGTCTAGCACATATATTAAAATGGCTGCTCTTTTCACTCACTATGTCCCAGGTTTGGCAAAGACACAGTGGGGGCATGTTGCTCATGCAATTATGCCCTCACATATAGAATGGTGCACCCTGCCTTAGGGCTGGAAGGCCTGCTAGAGGGATGACTTACCCATAACCCCACTCAGGCCCTAATTTAGACATTGGAGGTAAAAACTGCCTTGCGCCGCGGCGACGGCCGCCAAAAGACCGTCACTGCAGCTACCATCCATCCACCATAATATGACCACAGCTGGATTTCTGCCACAAGAAGGGCTGAAATCCGGCTGTGGCCATACTGGCAGATGGCGGTAAGGTGGTGCTGCTACCACCAGCAGTAAAACACCAGTAGATCTCTGGCAGCAGTATTATGACAAATAATATAGCCAGGGGGTGTTCTGCTGGTGGGTGCTGCTGGTGGTAGCAGCACCCCATCCCGTCCCCTGCCGGAAGACCCCCTGGATCCAGGTAAGTCAGTTTTCCAACAGGGGAGGGGGTGGGGGGTGTTGTGTGTGTGGTGGGGGTGCTTGTATGTGTGAGTGTGTGTGTGAATGCAACTGTGTGTGTAGTGTTGTTTTGGTGCGTGTATGAATGTGTGTGAGTGTATGAATGTGCATGAGTGGGTGTATGTATAGTAATGTATACATGTGTCAGTGTGTATGTTATGATATGTGTGTAGATGTGTCTGTGAATGAATGTATTCATGCGTTCATGTATGTGTGGATGAGTGTGTGTCTGCGTCCGACCCCTGGGGTCATAATGACCCCCTCAGTCTGCTATGGCAGTGCTGGGTGCATTGCAATGCATAGCCCTTGAGGGTGGCACAACCAGTGCTGCTGCCCTTAGGGGCTTACCCATGGTACCCCATGCCCGGGGTAACTAAGTACCTTTTACTAGGGACTTATAGTGGTAGCTAAAGGTGTATCCAATCACTTTTACAATGTTTTAGGAAAAGAACACTGGCACTGGGAACTTGTTTAGCAGGATCCCAGGGCACTCCAGTCCAAGTTGCATTCAGAAACAAGGGAGGGGGTACTGCAACAAGGAGCCAGTCTCTCACAGTTGTGTACAATACAGTTTATTTTTATATAACTTTGTGTTGTGTTTCCCTTGTGGTGGGGATAGTGCGTCACGTGTGTTGTGTGTGTTGTGCAAACGCTTTACACATTGCCTCTGGGATAGGCCTGACTACTTGTGTCAAGCTACCAAGGGGGTGAGAATGGGTTTTCTTGGGGGTGTAGCTCCCTTGCCCTGACTAGAGTGGGTGGGTTCTGCCTGGCTTAGGTGCATACCCTAGCCAACCGGAAACCCCATTTCTAACAGGCAGGGTGCAATGTATTAAGAAGCTAGGGCATGCACTGATGAGTTTTACATGTCCTGATAGTGAAATGCTGCTTAGTTTGATTTTCACTACTGCAAAGACTATCTCTCCTATACAGTAACATGGGGATTGCCTTGAAATATCTTTTAAGTGGAATACCGATTGGGAGCAGATCGAGTTATGAGTTTGGGGTCTCACAATTTAAAAATACATCTTTTGGTGAAGTTGGTTTTCAAATTGTAAGTTGGAAAATACCACTTGTAGAAAGTGGGCATTTTCTTGTTTAACCACTCAGTACCTTTGCCTGTCTGTGGAATACACGTCTGGGATGAAAGTTTGGCTGTTTGTGAATTCACTCTACACAGTCACACAAAGAGAGTTGTGTGCCTTGCATTTCCTGATGGGTCTTCCTGAGCTAAAGTGGTGGAAGAAGCTGACACTTACACCTGAATAGGGCTGTGCCTGTCCTTACACAATGCAGTCTCCAACTCTCTGGAGTGTGTGTTTTGGGGTCTAAATTAAGATAAAACTAAGCTTTATTTTTATAAGTTGGTGTTGGATTTCGTTCAAGGCGTGTCAATTACTTATCGCCCATGTTGGTGCTCTGAAATGCTTAACACATGTTCCTCTAAGTCCAGCCTGACTGCCCTTTGACACTAAGGATTTACTAGTGTGAATCCATGTATCTTCTTTGGGGCATTGTGAGAGTATTACATGGTGAGGACTAACCCCACACCGCATAAAACTCCACTTTCCTACATTGATGTTTCAGCTGTGGGGCCCCGAACTTGTATTTCGTAGTGCCACTTCGTCATATGTTTATTTTGCATGAGAAATCCACTAAATGACTCTAGCATTAAAAATTATTTTTGCAAATGTTGGCTTGTGAGGGGTCTGTGTAGATCCCCATTCCATTAGACATTTCAAAAGAGGTTTAGTGAATTAGGAAAAGTTTTTTAAAGTTTCCCTAAATTCTTAATAAGTACCCAACTCTTAGATTAAAAGGCACAACGGATGCTGGCAAGAGTTTCGACTTGTCCATCTTTCCAGCCCTCAGGATCAGTGACCTGAGAGCTCTGTGCAAAGCTAGAGGCATTGGTTATAGAGGTGACCCTGTTGAGGTCAAGGAAGATGACCTAGCCGCAGTAAATGAAAGGAAAGAAGCTGAAAATCACATCTCTCAACCCTTCTCCATACCCCCTTCACAGAGGGAAGTGACAGAAGTCACAGTAGTGGACCCCCACACTGGTAAGAGAGTAGTACTCCTAGGGGATGAGTTGGATTTAATCTCCTTGGAGGGGAGAAAACTTCAACTCAAGTAGGGGAGACTAACCCTAGTGGAAAGGAGGCTAACTTAAGCCTTAGGCCCAAAGATGGTGGCAGCAATAGTAACAACAGGGAAAAAGCAGAATCCTTTGACCCCAAAATCCCCAAAGGGATTGACTCTAGGTATAGTGATGGAGATGTCATTGAAAATGGTTTTCAGCCTTTGAGAGGGCTTGCAAAATGAAGAAGGTACTATCTCATCACTGGGGCTCTCTACTTTGTGAGTTATTCCCAGTTAAGGGCAAAGATAGACTTCTGACACTTCCTGAGGAAGTGGCTGAGTCCTACACATACGAAGCAGACATTAATGGAAAGGTTTGGACTCACCACTGAAGAATATAGTCTGAGGTTTAGGGACACTTTGAAAGGTCAAAACCAGACCTGGGTGGACTTTGTGGACTGTTCAGTCAGAGCACTGGAGGACTGAATTAAAGGCAATAAGGTGGACACTTATGATGGGTTCTAAAATTTAATCATGAAAATGACTAACTATATCACAGAGAAACTGTGTCAGCATCTGGTGGATTGTGAATTGTCTTCTCCCAGAGAGCTGGGAAAGATAGCTGACAAATGGGTCAGATCCAGGGTGTCCAAAATGACCCAGGGTGGAGGTGACCAGAAAAAGGGTTCACAGGCTTCCCAGCAGCGGAAAGAGATGAGCAAGGAAAAAGATAAAAATAAGGGGTTCTCAAAAGCCCCCCAAAAAGTCCTCCAAATGACTTCTCAGGAGGGTGGGCTTGAAGCATTTCCTATTTCAATAGTGAAGGGGACCAGTGTAAGAAATGCGATCCAACAAGGCAGTTGGGTTATAGCACAACTTCGTCTACCAGGCCATAAGAAAGGTGATGCAGCATGTTTGAAAAGTCCCCCAATGGTAGACAGTCCAAGGATTGGCTAACATAGGAATAGGGGGTAGCGGTGTTCTCTGAAGAGGCCAGAGGACATACGGCGGCTACTTTAGTTTCCCTGGGTGGGGTGGGTATTGAAGCCCTGGCTGTCTTCACTCTAAGCTTGGAGAAGTATAGACAATGGCCTAAAATCAAAGTGATTGAGGTAGATGTTCTGAGAGATACAGGTGCCAGTTTCACTATGGTGGCAGCCAAACTGGTTTCCCCAGACCAAATGTTGCCTGGTGTTAGTCACCAGGTCACCAACCTTGATAATGAGACTAAGCTTCATCCTATGGCCTTGGTGAGCTTAGATGGGGAGGGATTACTGACCCAAAGAAGGTGGTTGTGTCATTTGCAATCTCAGTAATGGAAATGATATGGAGACTTCTGCCTGGGCAACAGTAGAAACGAAGGCTCATGCAGAAATGCGTGGGTGTTTGTTACAACCAGAGGACAGACAGCACAACAGGGAAACAAGGGGAACTTGGATTCTGAAACAGGGGAATAAATGACCCCCCAGCAAGAGAAAGGGCAATAAGTCTGCTAAGACAGCTTCTAAGAGGTCAGAGGACCAGGGGAGAGTTTTCCTAAGTGAGATTCCCTGGTGCCTGAGAAGGGAACTACAACTGAGAGGGCCTAGCCTGACCTGGCAGAGCTTCTTAGTACAGGGGGACCCTCCAGAGAAGGCCTATGCCAAGGGCAAAGAAAATGCCCTACTCTTGAAAGTCTTAGGCAGTGGGCTGCAAGGCAAGTGGTGAGAGAGGTTGTCCTTTCTTTGGCCTATGGCATCCCCTTTGCTGAACATTTGGGACAAGCCAAAACCTGGGACAGGTTGGTTGCCAATTTATATTGGCCTCAGATGTCTGAAAGAGTAAAGGAGTTTGTTGATTCTGTGTGACCTGCCAGGCCAGTAGAAAGACAGGCACACACCATAAAGGCTCCCTTAATTCCACTACCTGTGGTTGGGACTCTTTTTGAGATGGTGGGGATTGACATTGGTGGACTCATGGACCTTCATACAGCGTCTGGGAATAGACTTATCCTAGAGATAGTGGACCTGGCACTAAATACCCAGGAGCAGTTCCTATTAGGACTGCAACTGCTCCTGCAGTAGCAAAGGTCCTAGTTGGCATCTTCACAAGGGTTAGGTTTGCTAAAGAGATGGTGTCAAATAGAGGGACAACTTTTATGTCTGCCTATATGAAGGCTGTGTGGGATGTGGGTGAGTTACAAGTTCACCACCCCCTTGCAATACAGACAAATGATTGAGTTGAGAGATTTGTCAAAACCTTGAAGGGCATGATAATTGGCCTCCCTGAGTGAGGTGGGTGTCCTGTTTGCCTGGTGTTTGCACACAGAGAGGTACCACAAAAGGGGGTTGGGTTCAGCCCTTTTGAACTGTTGTTTGGTCATCCTGTAAGGGATCCACTGAGTCTCCTAAAGCAAGGATGGGAGAGGCCTCTCAAAGAGCCAAGCAGGACGTAATGGACTATGTACTATGTCTGTGCGCATGCATGGCAGAATACATGAAAAAATCAAACAGGATCCTTGAGGTCAGCCAGGAGCTTATCAAGCACTGGTATTACCAGAAGTCTGCACTGGTGAGTACCAACAAGGACAGCTGGTGTGAGTGCTGGAGCCTGTGGCGCCCAGGGCCCTCCAGGACAAGTGGAGTGGGGCCTATCCAATTGTAGAGAAGAAGGGGGAAGTCAACGACTTGCGTACCCCCTGGAATCCTCACAGGGTTCTGCATGTTAATGACCTAATCCACACCAGGACAGAGCTGACATTATCATCCTCATGGCCACAGATGAGGGCCAGGAGGAGGAAAATTAGCCCCTCTCTGACCTTCTGTCTAACAACCCTCAGGATGGTTCAGTAGAGGGTGTATTCTTATCTGACTCCCTCTCTGCCACACAGAAAGCTGACTGCCAGCAAGTCCTAGGACATTTTCTGAGCTCTTTTCCTTACGCCCTGGTAGGACAACATGGTGTACACATGATGTGGACACTGGTGACAGCCTCCCTGTCAAAAGTAAAATCTACAATTTGTGAGACCAAGTTAAGGCTTGCATTAAGACAGAGGTCAGCAAGATGTTAGAGCTTGGGGTCATTGAGCCTTCTGACAGCCCCTTGGTTAGTCCGGTGGTGCTGGTCCCCAACCTCATTCAAAGGGTAGAAAACCAGAGATGAGGTTCAGTGTAGATTGCAGAGGCCTTAATACAGTTACTGAAAATGATGCTCATCCTATCCCTAGGGCAAATGAGGTAATTGACAAGTTGGGTGCAGCCAAGTTTCTAAGTACCTTTGACTTAACCTGTGGGTACTGGCAAATTGGGCTTACCCAGGGAGCAAAAGAGGGGTGTGCATTTTCATCCCAGAGGGCCACTACCAGTTTACTGTGATGCCCTTTGGATTAACAAATGCCCCTGCCACCTTCCAAAGGTTGGCAAATCGAGTTATCTCAGGCCTGCAAGACTTTACTGCAGCACATCTTGGTGACATTGCTGTCTTTAGCTCCACCTGAGAGGATCACCTGGTCCGCCTGAAGAAAGTGTTACAGGCCATGCAGCAGGCAGGTGTATCTATCAAGGCCAGTAAGTGCCAGATAGGTCAGAGTTCTGTTGTGTACCTGAACCACCTTGTAGGTGGGGGCAAAGTACAATCTCATTAGCACAAGACCTGGAACATTATGGTGTAGGAGCCTCCCAAAACCCACACTCAGTTCATGGCCTTCCTTGGCTTGACTGGGACCTATAAAAGGTTTACAAATAATGTTGGACCCATTGTAGCTCCCTGAAACTTACCCTTAAGAAACAGCCTAAAAAGGTCATCTGGACCACAGGATGCCAAAAGGCCTTTGGCACCCTGAAAGAGGCTATGTGCACAGCACCTATACTCAAGACACCTGATTATACTAGGGAGTTAATTGTCCAAACAGACACTTCTGAACATGGGATTGGTGCAGTGTTAGCACAAACAAATGATGAGGGTCAGGTTCAACCAGTTGTTTATATTAGCAGGTGACTCCTCCCTAGAGAGCAGTGTTGGAGTACCATTGAGAGGGAAGCTTTTGCTAGTTTGGTCCCTGAAGAAGCTGAGTAACTTTTTTTCTGTGGAAGTTTTCCCCTTCTGGGTTGGGTCTCTAAATATGTTTACTGAAGCTGATACCCTACCTGTTCGGGACTCACTTCAAGTTTCAAACTGACCACAGGCCTCTCAGATGGTTGCTGCAGATGAGTAGGGAGAATCCCAAACTTTTGAGGTTATCCATTTTCCTACAGGATATGAACTTTACAGTGGTCACAGACCAGGGACTGACCATGCCAATGCAGATGGCCTTCTTCCACTTAGCCAATGTAGGAAAGTGCCCCTTTATGTATGGTCACCCACCACTTTTTGCCCCAATGCTGATGTGTATGACTGTCAGTGCACGGACAGCCTGCTAGCCAGGCTCCGTTTCTGTGCTCTCTCCCTAAATTGATTTGTCAACTTAGTAATTCCCTTATTGGCAAAGACTTTAATCCCATATAAGATTATAGTAAATGGTACCCAGGGTACCCAAAGGCATAGGTGGTAAAGGGGTCCCGAGGACTGCATCACAAGTTTGTGTCACCCTAGGTGACCCACACAAATTGCTGATGGCAGGCCTGCCATTGCAGCCTGCTAGAGCGGAACAAACTGCTCAAGTTTGCTGTGCCCTCACCATGAGTGGCACAGTCCCATGCACTGCCTTACATATATTTCAGACAACCCTAAGGAAGGTCTCTGCAGCCCAGGAGGCAGGATGTTTTATCTTTAAGCTGCAGGCATGTAAGCATGAGTGTATATGTCTCTAGTGCCCTTCCTATTAAAGTACACTATAAGTGTTGGCCGGTCCATAAGATAACATGGGACTTAATCTTGGGCAGACCCGGGCTACTAGCTCCATTATGATACACCCTAGATATGTTGAGTTTGATGTCAAACAACATGCTTTCTTTCCCCCAACACAAATCTGGTGTTGAGGGATGGCTGGGATGCACCAAGGTGGCAAACTAGAGGTTGTCTACCTGTTTGCCACCCTTCATTGTGCTCTGGCCAGTCAGCCCACACTTTTCCCATGCTTGCGCTTGCTGCCACCAAGACAGGTTTCTGGCCTCCTGCCAGGTTTTGTGGGCACTCCCAGGAGTCAGGGACAAAGACTGGAACAGGAAGGAGGTAATCCCTCCCGCTCCCCAACCAGGCTAGTCAATAGAGCCATCAGGGCAGTGAGCTTCAAAGGCTTCACTGCCACTCATCTGTGCTGTCCCTACGCCTCTGTTGGATGAGAGACCCCCGGTCTTTCTGCAGCAGGCCCTAATCCCAGCAGCACACCCATCCAGCTCAGACTTCTCATTCTGAAAGCCATGTCCAAGAGCAATACATTCAAAAATGCTTGGCAGACCAAACCTGGGACAAACAAAGCCCCCAGGTATTCCACTTCAAGGCTTGTCTTACAGAGAAGCCTACTGGAGTTAAAAGCTACCAGTCCACTAGCTTCTTTTTCATTGATATCAACACCTTCTTCGAAACAAGGGTGTGCATGTTCAAGCGTAGGACTTCACTAACTTCTAATTCTAACTTCACTTCCCACAAGTCTACAGAATGAAGTATCACCATGTGACACCACCAACTCTGTCTGGGTTGAAGGGGAAAAGGTATATGCCATCTATACCAGTTACCCTACACAAGCAGCTGTGTGCCCGATATGTTTCCCAACACTTGTTCAATTTCAACTAAGCAGGCAGGACTGTTGTTGGGACTGAAAGTACTCCAAGGGTTGTCCTGAGGTTGTCAAGCATGAGCAGGAACTATAAAAAGAACAAGCCACTCTTCTGCTGTTCAATGTTAGCATCTTGTAAAAAAGGAGTCAGAAAGTGCCTGTGCAAAAAGCTGCAAAGCATGCAAAAAAGCTATACAGTGACTTGTGCTTTGTTGCGATGATTTTTCACAAGGACAAGAAGAAAGGTTCACAAACCAACTACCTTCCAAAGGGAAATCAAACAAATAGTGCACAGTGCCTATTAGAAAATGTTTAGACAGAACCTATACTGTGGATTACGTATAATAGTTAGATATGGTCCTAAACTCTAAGAGGTGGTGAAGGCTGAATGCAGTCATGTCTGTTAAGTTAGTAGTAATGACAGATCTGACATTAGTCAACTCAATAGATACATCCCATAAATGTTGCTGAACTGCATGCGTTCTTTCCTCCAACTAATCGATTTCAGTATTGATTACAACATAACTGTAGATAAATAGTTACTCATTGGGGAAGTAGTTAAGGGTAAATGGTGCTTCCCTCCTTTGGTTGGGTTACCTTCTCTCTTCCTCATTATCAAAAGAGGGTTACATAAGGCCTACCTAGAGTTTATTTTGGAATCCTGCTACCTAGAGCCAAGGGGGGTAGCCCAGCTTCCTCCGGGCTCTAACAGGAGCTGAAGGGCATGGCATAGTCCGTGCCTGGACACTTCCAATGTGCGTTCCCAGGGCAGGAGTTGGGTAGGGCTCTTGAGCGCATGTGCAGCCCCTCCCTCCCAGCCACAAACGGAGCATGTTAATCCTGACACCTGAGGTCCTTTTGCACCAGCATTGTGCTCGCTCTGTGAGAGCCGGGTGGCTCTTTGGTTCTCATTTTCATCTTCTCTTTTCCGGCCACACAAAGAGCAAGATAATCCTGGAACCTTGAATCCCTTTGTGTAAGTGTTTATCAAGCAGTCAATGTGGTCGGGTATATGGCCTCACTTCTCCAGCACCAGTGGTCGTCTCTGTCATTTGACCTTTGAGTAACACTTGCATATTATGCTTTTATTTTCCTTGTAGGTTCTCATTATATTTGGGATTATATGTTGTGTAAAAATATATTTTTAAAGCACACAGATTTTGCCAGAAAAAACTTTGGCGGAATTTGTGAGTAGAAAATACCACTGTAAGAAATTGGGTTGTTGGTTGACTAGGGTGTGAACCCTGGTCAAGCTAGAGCCATAATCCCTTGCAGGATGAACCACAAAAAGTCACTAACCCCGGGTAGCTTGGCACAAAAAGCAATCATGCTAAACTTAGAGGCAATGTGTTAAGTATTTATGCAGTACACAAACAGCAATATAGTGAAAACACACCACAATAAAAATCCCTAAACAATTTTAAAAAACATGGTAAATTCTAATACATTTTTTGACACCAAACCACCAAAATCAAATTAGTTGAACCAGAGTCATGATTTTTTTATGTTTAAGGTTCAAATTCCTCAGCTTTAGTAAATGGCCATCTAGGCACCTTTAGCACTACAACCAAGGTTCCAGGTGTGGATGGGGACCTCTTTGGAGTTCAAGACTCAATCAATCTGGGTCCAGGAGCAGGTTAAAGATGGAGGGAGCCTGTCATGTCCCTGTGGCTCCTAACAGGAGTGCAGCAAAACTAGACTTTGGAGTCACTTCTAAAGTCCTGGGTGCAGGTAAAGATGCAGGGTTGCACAGCAGGGCTGGCTTCTGAAGGTTCAAGCAGGCTCCAGGTAGCAAAGCAGTCCTTCTGGGTGCAACAGCAGTCTCGCAGAGTGCACAGCAGGCCACAGCAGCAGCAGTCCTCTGAGAGTCCTTCCACAGGTCCAGAGGTGAACTGAGGAGTAGGTCTCAGAGTCCTATTTTATACCCTGGTGCCCTGCTCCTAGAAGATGGGAGAAGTTTCCAGAAGTGTTATCTGAAGTTTCATGAGTTCCTCCTTCTCCCACCCTGGCTCCTAGCTGGATGCACTTACAACACAGGGTCCACTTTACCAGATCTGCTCAATTTAACTGAGCAATCAATGGGGGAATTAAAGATGTCACAACCAGATTCCCACACAACACAGGGTCATTAAGACTATTGTGTGGTGGCAGTGTTTAGCCTATTCAGGTGCAATTGGGGCTGTGCTTGGCTTCACCTCCCATCAAGTCAGTTAATGGCCCATTCAGGTTCAGTTAATCCCATTTTTATGAGACTATCTGGGGGGAATTCACAAAGTCTTAACTGTCATTTACAACCAGTCATGCGACATAAGTCAGGCTGCAGTCACACAGGGCTAAGGGCAGGAAAATGTCAACTTTCTAAAAGTGGCATTGTCAAACTTGTAATGATAAATCTGACTTTACCATTAAAAAGAGTTGATCATTATAGGTTCCTAGATCCCAAATGTGATATGTCTACCGCCTCTGGTTTAGGAATTACAGCTTACTAAACATAATAAGGAATCTCCAATATTATCCTATGGGAGAGGTAGGCCTCACAGAAGTGAAAAACACATTTGGGAGCTTTTCACTAATAGGACATGTAAAGCTAAAAAGTACATATCCTACCTTTTTATTGCACAGCACCCTGCCCTATGGGCTACCTACGGCCTGCCTTAGGGGTGACTTACATGTAAAAAAAGGGGAGCTTAAGGCTTGGCAATGGGATTTAAATGTCGAGTGAACATGGCAGTGAGCCACTGACTTCAGGCTGCAATGGCAGGCCTGGGACACATTTTAAGGAGCTACTTAAGTGGGTGGCACAATAGGTACTCCAGGTCCAGTGGTAGCAATTCTTTACAGGCCCTGGGTATATGGTATACCACTCCACAAGGAACTTACATGTAAATTAAATATGCCAATCAGGTATATGCCAATCCATCCATGTTTAGGGGAGTGAGCACAAGCACTTTAGCACTGGTTATCAGTGGTAAAGTGCACATATTAGTCCTAAGGCCAACAAGCAAGAATCCACCAAAAAGTAGTAGGAGGAAGGCAAAACGTTTGGTGGGGTGACCCTGTACAGAGGGCCATTTCCAACAACCACACATTCTGAGTGTACAATTCGGAAAGAGGAAAACATGTTACCACTGTGTTATCTCCCATTTCAAGGTATGGAACCCGGCAATGTCAAGGTAACAACAGCTCCAATAAATACAGACCATTCAGTACCAGTATTAACGGTGTGGTACTACCTCCCAAGAAAATGGGCAATTTGGAATGAACTCTTACTCCTGTGTCAGTGCTTGAATACTGCTTCCACATTTTAAGTAGCATCATAATTCATGTGAAAGCTCAGTGGAAGATCACATTCTTCATACCACTTTGTGATCAAAATTAGCAAAAGCCGATCACAGGACAAAAGGTTGATGCCATCTACTAGTAGCATTTATCATTGTCACTGCTGCATTATTGCCTCTGTCCCCGGGAGGTTAAAGGGTTAGTATTTTGTTATAGCAGGTATAGTATCTTTCAATTTCTGCAGCTCTACAGCTTTAGTTTGAACAAACTATGCAGCAGATTCACCATCACTTTGTGTCGGCCTTGTGCCACGCAAGGTGATGCAAGGCAACACAAATCCTAGAATCAGATTTACAAAGCCACGCAAGGTCACCCGGTGTGGCCCTGCATTGGCTTGGCAAGTTTGGTGTACTGCAAAGCAGCACAAGTCACTTGCGTGTGTTACACTGCATGGTAGGGGTGTTACCTGAGTGGAGTGTGGGTGTTCCTTCGCAGCAAGCCATGTATTCTGATGCATTCCCAGGTTTTCCAATACTGTTAGACCTGGGAATGCATCAGAAATGTATGCTTTCCAACAGACGTGCAACAAGAAAAAATATCTTTATTTCTCCTTGTTGCTTCCTCATTCTAAGTGTGCTGGACTCTGCAGCACACTTAGAAAGAGGAAAATGCCTCAGAGAATTGTTTTGTGCAACAAGATGTCCATTCCTGCACAAAAATCCTGCCTTCAACACAGACACTCCTGTCCTATAGTGCAATAGTGCCTGTGCTGCCGCTAGGCTGTAGTGAGTGTGCCAATGCTAGTAGAGGACAATAATGCGCCTTATCCTGTTAAAAATGGAGCATTCCTGCCTTCTCCCTTTCATGCAACAAATTGTCTTGCTGTATTTCATTGTATGAAAAAACTATCAATCTGACTCTATGCATTTAAGGATATGCATTTACCACATGGCCAGGCTGCTGGGGCTGGACCAAATGGGGCACATCTGTTCTTTTCCATAACAACAGGTAATCTATCTTTCCTTACACGTGTGGTTCTGTATGAATTGAATGGGAGTAAACTTAAGAACATACACTGTCTTGCAAGAAACTATAAAAAGGACTTCCCATGTTTCTGGGCACTCATGCATCACTCACTCAGCACTCACAGGCAAACAGGAAACCCCCATACAATCCTTTTTGGGTAGCTTGAGGCCAGTTAGGGTTAGACATCCTGAGTCATTGAGAAAGAACACAAAGTATATTTCTGCATTAGAAGTTTGTTAAGGTCACCTAACTGTGTTGTTGGGTGTGCAACAAAAGTGTTCCTCTGTACCAAGCATAATGTTCCCACCGAAATGTGTGCTAGTTAGGGCCAAATAAGTGAGCTAACACCTAAAAGGTATGACAACACATGGCACAGTACATACTTGGGGAACAAACACACATAGAAATGTGCTTAGAAGCTGGACCTTGGATTTGTTGAACAACATTTTCATACAAAAGTGGGTGCTAGGTGGGGGAAATAGGTGAGCTGACCCCTAAAAGTAAAGACAACACCTGGCAAAGTCCACACTTTTGGAACAAACCCACATAGCATGGTGCCTACAAGCCAGACCCCTGGCACTTACTGAATATTACATGTTGAAAATGTAATAATACATAAATAGAGGACACAGCAAACAAATAAAGCCGCCAGACACACAAACAACATTCATTACCTTACCTGTAGGAAGGCAAGGCTTAGTGCACTAATACTATAAACTATGTAAAAGCTACAGGGTTTGAGGTGCTTTGTTCCTGTCACAGGATTGCACTTCCAAGATCAGTGTTCTGTGCTCACAACTGGTTCCCTTACAGAAAATATAGCATCCTTGTGATACTAAGTGTGTGTGCAAGTAGCCTCTTTCTAGCATGATTACCCCCATTTTTGGCCTATTTGTCAGTGTGTTTGACTGTGTCACTGGGATCCTGCTAGCCAGGACCCCAGTGCAGATGGTTTGTGGCCTGTTTGTCTTTATGTTTCACTGTTTTTGAAAGTATGCTTGACTGTGTCACTGGAGCCCTGCTAACCAGGACCCCAGTGCTTATGCTCTCTCCCCTCTCAAATTGATCACTGCATATTGGTAATCCAGTATTTCACTCCAAAGTGGCATACTGGTGCCCCCTTATAAGTCCCTAGTATATAGTACCTAGGTACCCAGAGCATTTGGGCTCCAGGTGATCCCTGTGGGCTGCAGCATTGCTTTTGTCACCTATAGGGATCCCACGCAAAGGCTTCTGCAGGACTGCCATTGCATCCTGTGTGAAATGGTGCATGCACCCTTTCAAAGCCATTTTCACTGCACAAGGTCACTTATAAGTCACCTATGTGTCAGGCCTTCCAACCCTGAAGGCTTGGCGCAAAGTACCTGAGTATGAGGGCACCCATGCACTAGCAGAGGTGTCCCCACATCGTCCAGGACCATTTTCCCAGACTTCATGAGTGCGGGGACACCATTGTACGTGTGCACTAGACATAGGTCAATACCTATGTCCAGCTTCACAATGATAACCCAGAATATGGCCACGTAAGGTGTCTAACAACTGTGAATACCCCAATACTGCTTTTAGTATTGGTTGTACAACCCCATGCACTCTGGGGGCTCCACAGTGGACCCCCAGTACTGCCATACCAGCCTTCTGAGGTTTCCCAGGCAGCCCCAGCTGCTGCCACCTCACAGACAGGTTTCTGCCCTCCTATTGCTTGAGGAGCTCAGGCCCAGGAAGGCAAAACAAAGGATTTCCTTCGGGAGCGGGGTGTTACACCCTCTCCCTTTGGAAGTAGGTGTTACAGGCATGGGAGGGGGAGCCTCCCAGAGCCTTTGGAAATGCTTTGAAGGGCACAGATGGTGCCCTCCTTGCATAATTCAGTCTACACCGGTTCAGGGACCCCCAGTCCCTGGCCGGTGTGAAACTGGACAAAGAAACGGGGAGTGACCACTCCCGTGTCCTTCACCACCCTAGGGGTGGTGCCCAGAGCTCCTCCAGAATGTCCCTAGGTTGTGCCATCTTGGATTCCAAGGTGGTGGGGCACTCTAGGAGCATCTGAGTGGCCAGTGCCAGAAGGTGATGTCAGAGCCCTCCCCTGATAGGTGCTTACCTGGTTAGGTGACCAATACCCCTTTCAGGGTTATTTAGGGTCTCTCCTCTGGGTGTTTCTTCAGATTCGGATTGCAAGACTCCAGGAGGAATCCTCTTCATCCTTTACTTCATCTTCTATCAACGGAACCGCAGGCAAACCCTCCAGGAACTCAGCAAACTGCAACAAAGAAGCAAAGACAACTTCTGCAACATTGTATCTTTAGCTACTACCAGCAACTGCAACAGTTTCCAGGTCGTGCATCCTCCGAGGACTGCCTGTCTTCAGCCTGCACCAGAAGAACCAAAGGAATCTCCTGTGGAGTGAGGGAGTCACTTCCCTGCTTCGGCAGGCACCTCTCTGCAGTGATGACCTGTAGCGTGGGTCCCCTCTCCAGACAAAGAGCATGGATTCAGCAACAAGGGTGGTGGACTAAAGTCCCAAGGTCCAGCTGTCCAACTTTGGTAGAGGTAAGAGCTTGCCTCCCCACGCAAGACAGTACCCTCGTGCACCACGTGACTTGCAGTAGCCAAGGCTTGTGTGCGACCTGATTGATAGATCACAGGTGGGGTGACACGTAGCCTGTAGGCAAACGCGCAAACAGGAAAAAGCCAGATCAATCCCTCAAATAGGCAGCAACACCACAATGATCGCAAAAGATTGGCCCCCAATAAAACACATTTGGCCGGAGGGGGGCATGTTCCCAAATACTATAAAAAGTCAGATGCCACAGGAAGTTAGGAACACTCAGCCAATCAGAACACAATACACACACAACACATAGCGATCACACACTCCCCATGCCGAACATCTGGACATGTTACCTACTGGCCTGCATTATGTCCATGCAAGGTCGAGACCCACCTGCGCAGTTTATCAGGTGGTCAAATTTATGACTCCATGACTATACCCGGATTTCTTTCTCCAAAGAATGCACAGAAATGTTTTATGACACTTCGAGAAATGTATATAATGGAACACGGAACCAATGTACTTTGAAACAGTCATCAGGCCCCAGCTCTGTACTGCTCTCCTGGCTGTTGCGTTTGATTAAACCATCTTTTTCTGTTTGGCCAAATACCTCTTCTCTTTCATTTCCTAAGGTAAATCCACATTACAGCAACATTCAGTTTGGAGGTACCAACAATGGCTGAATGCAAAGAAGGCCATGAGGAATGGGAGGAGCAGCCTGAAATCCAGCCCAGCAAAGAAGGGAAAAATAGGAGCCCAAGTTGTTGTACATGGTACATAAGCCTCAGAGAAATATGAGATGGTTCAAGGTTCATACCCAAGTCCTTGATGAGCAGCCTGGAAAGAAAGCAAGAATGAGATATGAATGGCCATTACAATCTCATTGTGTTGAGAGTAAACCTTCGGCAATCAGTGCTGAATAAAACTGTGTCACTGTACTCTCAGATACTCAAAACATCCACACAGCATGGAAGCATACCCTTAGATTCCCAGTGATGCCTCAACATGAACAGGTTAAGTCTTAAATCGGTATGTCAGTCAGAAGTCCAGTTTTTCCTCTCTCCCATGTGTGGGTCGCAAATGTTGTCCTGAGATGCCCAGTGCCAACTACTGGAGTGCATCCAGATGTAGCGTTTGTTGTTCTGTGCAGCCTTTCCATGCACAGGTTTAGACTTGCTTGTTGCAACCTCTCCATGCATTGGTTTAGCCTCAAATTTCTACTGTGGCCTTCTCATGCACAGGTGATATTTAAAATGCCCAGCACACTTGGTATATAGGTTAAGCCTCCAGTATCCAATGCAGCCTCTTACTGTGTTGGTACATCCCCAAACTCCAGTGATATCTCCTTGTTCACAGCTAGGGTGTCCAATGTTAAGTATAGCTCCCTATGTTCAGGTATGGCCTCAAATGTTCAGTGCAGCAACTCAATTCAAATATAAGGCCCAAATGCCCGTGCAAGCTCCAGGTGGTCAAGTCACCTCAAATGCTTATTGTGGCCTCGTAATTGCAAGCAGGGCCTCAGATAGCCGGTGCATGCACCCAGAGAGTGCATGCACATGCCAGTGGGGCCTGTTACAAACACATTTTCCACTACCTGCTTCCTGTGTGAGGGCACTCAAAGCTCACCTTACAAGACACTACAGCGCTAGATATGCTCCTCTCCTGGCACCACATAGGCACTGTAATATGCAAACTTTTATTTTCCGTCCCTCTTATGTATCAGATGAATAAAAACCTTTGCAATCCCTCAAACTCTACAAAGTCCCTAGCACCTCCCAGGCGGATGCTGGTTTGGCAGGAGCTAGGTTGGGAGATTGTACATTTTGTTGCACCCTTAGACCTTGCCAGTCTCCATTTTGCTGGGGTGTTGCTGGAGGTGGGCAATATATGGACTTGCAGTCACAAACTTAAAAACTAACCTTATACATTATGTTATGTATATTTGTAAAGCAACGTTATGTCTATTTGTAAAGCACACTATCACCTACAAGAGTATCTGGGTGCTGAGCAGGTGTGTGTGTCTAGGCCTGCCTATGGCAGGTTGGTTAATTGAAAAGCCAGGCCTTCAGCCTTTTTCAGAATTCAAGAAGAAAAGAAAAGAGGAGGCTCTAATGTGGAGTGGGAGGTTGTTCCATGTTTTAGGAGTGATGTAAGGGAACACCTCTCTACCTGTTCTGGTTCTGTGTATGCATGGGACGCATGTGAGCAGGAGTCCTGCAGAGCCCAGGTGTCTGGGTGGTGGTGGAAGGAGATACAAATGTTTAGGTAGGTGTGGCCTAATTTGTGTAGTGTCTTGAATATGAATGTGAGGAGTTTGAAATGAGCACGTTTGTGTATCAGGAGCCAGTAGCTCTCTGAGGTATGTGATGTGAGTTCTATGTGCGAGATTGAGAATGAGTCAGGCTGCTGAGTTCTGGATGCTTTGTCATCTTCTAGTGACTTGCTTGGTGATCCCAGCATAGAAGCTGTTCCTGTAGTCCAAGTTGCTGGTGACTAGGGCCTGAAGGACGGTTGTCTAGTGTTGCCGGGGAACCATTTGAAGATCTTCCCTAGCATCTTCAGGGTGTGGAAGCAGGATGCAGTAACAGCGTTGACTTGTACTGTCATGTCCAGTTTGCTGTTGATGATTATTTAAAGGTTTCTGGTGTGGGTGAAGGGAGGGAGTGTGGGTCCGAGTTCTTCCTGCCATCAGTTGGTGTCCCTCGTGTGGTGTTCTTGACAAAGATCACTGCTTCTGTCTTGTCAGTGCTGATCTTAAGAAAGTTAACTCCAATCCAATTAGCACCTTAGGTCATGAAGGTGGTGAACTTGTTTCTTGTGTTGGGTGTCTTGCTCCAAGAGGGTGAGCATGAGTTGCATGAGGAACAGCATAGTAGATGATGTTTATGTTGTGTGAGCGGATGAGATTGGTGTGAATATATGCATTGAAGAGGGTGGTGCTGAATGATGAACCTGAAGGCATTCAGCAGATGAGTTTGCAGGCATCACTGGAGTAAGGTGCCAGACTGACAGCTTGTGTTCTATCCTTTAAGAAGGAGCAGATCCAGTGGTGAGTGGGTCTTTGGACACCAGTCTGTTGCAGGTGCCTGATGAGGATGGGGTGTGAAGCCATGTCAAATGCTGCAGAGAGGTTCAGGAGCATAGAGGCTGCCATGTTTTGTCTGCCATGATTCACGTGGACGTAGTCTCTGGCGGTGATGTATGCTATTTCTGTTCTGTGGTTGGACCTGAAACTGAAATTCAAGGCAAAGAGGAGCTGGTGGTTGCTGGGGTGGGCAGTGAGGTACCTGTTTCGCTAATATCTTTGCTGGGTAGGGAGATGAGTATGTAATTGGAAAACATGGCTGGGCCAGGGGATGATTTCGTGATCTGGGGTGTGATGGTGGCATGTTTCCAGGTATCCCGGAATGTGGTTGAATCAATTGAGGCATTAAGGATGGGTGTTAATGCTTCTCTGATTGGTAGGAGTCAACTGATGAAGCTGTGATGGGCGCAAGGGTCAGGTGGGCCCCAGCATGAATCGTCTTCATAGTAGCAGCGATTTCAAAGGTGGTGATGGAGGACCACAAGTACAGGGTTCATTCTTTGGTCTTGATGCAAATTGAGTGGTTAAGTTGAGAAGGTGAGGGGGACCAGTTGAGGGATTATGTTTCTGTATATAGAGGTGATTTATTTATGGAGAGATTTGGAGAGCCTGTAGCAAAAATTCTAAGAGAAGGATGATGTTGGTGGAGGTGATACGAGGTGCAGCAAAATCTTTGATGCTGGCCAAGATTTGCTTGCTGCTGTTAGTGCCTCAATCAATGTGATCTGCAAGAGCTGTGCACTTAGTACTCTGTAGCTGCTGGTTGTAGTGTCTTAGAGCTGATTTGAATAAGTCTTTAACTGTGGTGTCTTGAATTGTTCTCCATTTGTGTTCCTGTCAGCATGAGTTTGACTGTGTGCCTGCTGGCCTGTGTTCGGGCTCTTGCTATTGGGCAGTGCTGGAGGGGAGTCAGGGTGTCAGCACATGAGGCGATCCAGCTGTTGAAATTCTTGATGGCTTTCTCCAAGTCACTGGAGAGGGGGGAATCCCACTTGTCTTTTTCTCTTCTGTGATGCTAGATGCTTTGAAAGCTGTAATGGGCGGTTCTAGTGGTGCTGGGGCTGTGTTGGTGCAGGTTAGGTATGCTGAAACTAAGGAGAGTGTAGTCTGTCCAGGTCATAGTTTCTGGTTTGTCAACTGTAATGTTGCTGATTGAGGCAAAATTCAGGTCCAATAGGCGTCCAGCAGTGTGAGTGGGTGTAGGAAAGTAGCCTCTTTCAAGCATGTTTACCCCCACTTTTGGCTAGTGTGTTTTTACTGTGTCACTGGGATCCTGCTAGCCAGGACCCCAGTGCTCAAATATAAAAACCTATATGTCAGTGTGTTTTGCCTGTCTCATTGGGATCCTGCTAGCCAGGACCCCAGTGCTCAAAGTTTGTGGCCTAATGTGTATGCCTGTGTAGTGCTTAACTGTGTCACTGAGGCTCTGCTAACCAGAACCTCAGTTCTTATGCTCTCTCTGCTTTTAAATTTGTCACTGTAGGCCAGTGACTTCACTTACCAATTTCAATTGGCATACTGGACCACCCTTATAAGTCCCTAGTATATGGTACCTAGGTACCCAGGGCATTGGGGCTCCAGGAGATCCATATGGGCTGCAGCATTTATTTTCCCAACCATAGGGAGCTCAGACAAACTCTTACACACGACTGCGATTGCAGCCTGCGTGAAATAGTGCACACACTATTTCACAGCCATTTTCACTGCACTTAGGTAACTTATAAGTCCCCTATATGTCTAACCTTCACTTGCTGAAGGTTAGGTGCAAAGTTACCAAGTGTGAGGGCACCCCTGCACTAGAAAATGTGCCCCCACATAGTTCTGGGCCATTTCCATGGACTTTGTGAGTGCAGGGATGCCATTACATGCATGCACTACATATAGGTCAATACCTATATGTAGCTTCACAATGGTAACTTCGAATATGGCCATGTAACATGTCTAAGATCATGGAATTGTCCCCCCATTCCAAATCTGGGATTGGGAAGCCAATTCCATGCATCCCGGGGGCTCCACCATGGACTCTCAGCACTGCCAAACCAGCTCTCTGAGGCTTGCACTGCAACTACAGCTGCTGCCACCTCACAGACAGGGTGCCCTCCTGGGGTCTGGGCAGCCCAGACCCAGGAAGCCAGAACAAAGCATTTCCTCTGAGAGCAGGGTGTTACATCCTCTCCCTTTGGAAATAGGTGTTACAGGCTGGGGAGGGGTAGCCTCCCGCAGCCTCTGGATATGCTTTGAAGGGCACAGATGGTGCCCTCCTTGCATAAACCAGTCCACACCGGTTCAGGGACCCCTTCTCCCCTGCTCTGGTGGGAAACTGGACAAATGAAACGGGAGTGACCACTCCCCTTTCCATCACCACCCCAGAGGTGGTGCCCAGAGCTCCTCCAGTGTGTCCCAGAATTCAGCCATCTTGCTTTGAAAGGTGTGGGGCACTCTTGAGGGCTCTTTGTGGCCTGTGCCAGCAGGTGATGCCAGAGACCCATCCTGATAGGTCCATACCTGATAAGGTAGCCAATCCCCCTCTCAGGGCTCTTTAGGGTCTCTCCTGTGGGTTCTCTTCAGATTCTGCTTGCAAGTTTCCGTCAGGAATCCTCTGAAACAACCTCAGCATCCTCTGACCTCGGATCAACTGCAGCCTGCTCCAAGAAACGCTGTAACTGCAACAAAGTGTCAACAAGAGACACTTTTCTTCAGCAACCTCAGCTCCAAGTCAGCAACTGCAATAGTTTCCACAGTGTGCATGCTCTGGGGACTCCCTGTCTTCATCCTGCACCAGAAGGACCGAAGAAATCTCCAGTGGAGTGACGGAGTCACTCCCCTGCTCCAAGCAGGCACCTGCCAAGATGACGGCCGGTACCCTGGGCCTCCTCTCACGGCAATGAGCATGCTCCTAAGGACACAAAGGGTGGACATCATTGACATAGACTGTCCTGATGTCCTGCTGACGCAATTTGGAGGAGGTAAGACCTTGCCTTCCCCAAGAACGATGGTACCCCTGTGTTTTGTGTCTTCTTCACCTCATGAGGCCTTTGTGCACTCTTTGCAAAACTCCTTTGTGCGCAGCCTGGCCCAGGTCCCCAGCACTCCACCCTGTGATGCTAAACTCGCTGAATTGTTCTCTGATGGTGTGGGACCTTCTTTTGTTGTGCTGCATCAACTGCATTTTTCCCCTCCTTTAAACCCGGACCCTGCAGCTTCCGGGGGTGCTGGCTGGCATCCTGAGGGCTCTCAAAAGTGCTGAGAGCCCCCTCTTCCTCCTCACACAGAGTTGAGGCCCCCAGGTCTCTCCTGGGTCCATCCAGCACCATTTTGCTGAAAAATTGACTTTTGCCGTAGCCAAGGCTTGTTGGTGCCTTCCAACATGAAATCTCATCTGCAACAATCTTCACAGCGTGGGGCATCTTTTGCTTCATGCAGGAACCAGCTGGCATCTTCCTAGGGTGCATTTTTGCAGTCTTCAGGCTCCTGTCCATCCTGGAACTTCTTTCGACTTCTGGACTTGGTGCCCTTCCTTTGTGGGTCTTTAGGTCCAATAATCCAGGAGTTGTTCTTTGCAGACTTGGTTGGTTGCTGCAAAATCCAAAAAATGAGGTGTAGTTGTCCTAAGGAAACTTGCAGTACTTTACTCCTGCTTTTCTGGGGTGGGGTAATTTACTTACCTTTATTGTATTCTTACTCTCCCAGCGATTCTGCACACACTACACTTGTCTAAGGGGGAATTCGTGATTCACATTCCACTTTTTTAGTATATGGTTTGTGTTTCCCCTAGACCTATTTTCTCCCATTGCATTCTATGGAATTTCCTACTGTTTGCATGGTTCTGTGATTATTTACTTGTCTAATGTTTGTGTTTAGTGTATATATTGTGTATAAAACTTACCTCCAGAAGGAGTATTGGCTCTAAGATATTTTTGGTAGTGTGTCACCCAAATAAATACCTTTATTTTTGGTAACACTAAGTATTGTCTTTACTTGTGTATAAGTCCTGTGTAACTATAAGTGGTATTGTATGAGCTTTGCTTGTCTCCTAGTTCAGCCTAAGCTGCTCTGCTGTAGATACCTCTATCAGCCTAAGCTGCTAGAACACTACTAAATTCGCTAACAAGGGATAACTGGACCTGGTATGAGGTGTACGTACCCAAGGTATCCACTACAAACCAGGCCAGCCTCCTACAGTGGGTTTGGTAAAGTGCTGGGTGGATCCAAAGTTTCTGAGATTTTGTAGAATGGCTGTAGAGTTTGGGTTGGTGCAGTCTTCAAGGTGAAAGTTAAGGTCTACAAGGAGGATGAAGGTGTTGGCATTATTGATGAGACGTGCAATGAAGTCTGTGATGACGTTGGCCAAATTATGCACAGTCCTGATGGTCTGTGTACGAGGTTTCCTCCCAGGGAGAAGTTGGCTATGATGGCTATCTTAAACATGAGGTGTTCCATGTTACAATATTTAATTGTAACCTGTGAAAATGACATATATTATAGAATGATAATTTTCTCCCAAATTCAAACACAGTCTGACAAATCCCCTTGAACTACACAAAGAAACTGACAGCCCGACTAGGGAAAAGGGAGTGGGTATTAGAAGAGACAGAAACAGGTTTTACAGGCCATAGTCTGAGGTGGTCATCCTCAGACTATGGAGTGCTGTGTTCCCTCCTCTCCTGGACTCCTAATATGGTAGTCTCAAATGGTTCTCCATGATTTTTGACACAACTCCCCCTAGTAATGAAACTGGTATTGAAGCTAATGTAATGTGTGATTCTGTATTCCTTTTCAGTCTGTTACTTAGTATTCTTTTCAATGTACTTTCATTCCCACCTGATGCTCCCCTCTTCCCTGCTAGCTTTTATATTCACCTGCTTTTTTCAGCTTGTTTTGTTGGGGGAAGGCAGGCTTGAAAGAAGAAACAAGAGCTTTGCATTGTGCACAATTAAGCCTTCAATAAAAATCTTTAAACACTTGAATTACATAGAAAATTATCAACCTTAATATATGCAACTAAATACTCTGAAGTCTCTGATTCTCTCTCCTGAAGATTAGGTCAACAAAATTAACTCTGTAACATAGCTACCTCTCCACCAGGAAATAAATGTAAAAAAACACAATGCTCACGTTTTTGCTCTGCTGTGGAAGAAATCCTTCCTGAACAGAAAGCCTTTTAAGCTCATACAAACAGTGGCTGCAAAAATAATTGTTCATTTGGAAACTTGCTGTTATAAATCAAAGGTTCTATGCAAATACCTACTTCGATTCAACTTGTCAGGAAATCACTAAAACACTTCAGTAAAGATAAAAAAACAAATGTCTACCTTGCAATTGTGCTCATCAATAAACCATATCTGAATGAAATTACCTTCTTTCTTGTTTTTGATTGACCGCCGCAATCAAGTCATCTATGTACAGCACCAACACCAAGCTGAGGATTTACCTGAACTGCTTTCTGTCCACACTCTTGTATGGATAAGAATGCTCTGAGATCATGAAAAGCAACATCACTAAACTGTCAGTCCTCCACACTAGTAACCTGAGAAGACCTGCATATTTTTTGGGCACAAACCATTTCCATCCAGGAATCGCTCACAAGATACAAGCAAGAGCGCATGGGCACCATCATTATGAGAAAAAGATGGAAATGGATAGGATACCATCAAAATAGCATTAGACTCCCTCACAAGAACAGCTCTCCACTGGACCCCAGAAGGCAAATAAAAGAGATCCAGGCTAAAAACACCTGGAGGTGAACTATGGACATGGAAATGAAGACCCTGAACCATCAGTATGGGGCATCATACATAAATTTGTCCAAGACCAACATAAGTGGAGATCCTTTGTTGCTGACCCATATTCCAGTGGGCACAACCGGCAGTAAGTAGTTAGGAAGTTGGCTTTGGTGCTACAAATTGTCATCTCCAAGCTGTAAACTTGAAGACTTGTAGGGATAAAAAAAAGTAAGTAATTATGTAAACAAACAAGGCAAAATAAACACAACTGAAGTCAAAGGGTTCACGTAGATTGATCCACTGAAACCAAGCGAGGACACATCGTCAGCTGTAACTTAAGGAAACCAGTCATGACTAGCTGAAGGTGACATCACACAGTGTTTGAGAAGCTAAACAAGGCAAAAAGAGTCAGCCATCTTGCACAACTAGTGTGAGTCTGTCTATTGTTTTGTCCACATACTCACACAAAACCACACAAGCCTTGACTAAATGGTCAGGTGCCCTGACAGTTCACTCCTCACAAGACCTTCCCCACATGTTTTGGCTTATTAGGTTATTGCATGCAAAAATGTCTTATGAGTCTGCAAGAGTGTATAGGACTGACAGTTTTTTACATGTTGTGTCTTCTGGTCAATATTCCTTCTAATCCACCAAACAGTGTACTTTTCTCTTAGTTTTTTTAGAATCATGTATTGCATGCGCTTCAAATTCTTGTTGTCCTTCAACATCTATTGCCGGCGAATGAGATAACTCTTAAGCTCCTTCTTTTAACAGTTTTAAAAGTAAGACATGTAATACTGAATGTTTTGGAAGTGCTGGTAAACTTTAACTTGGCGGCTAGTGAGTTCATCTTCGAAATAACTGAAAATTGTCCCACAAACATTGGTTGGAACTTTGTGCAACCCTTCAAGTGTAAATATTTATTTACTCCCCAGGTTAATAATTTGGAGCTTTTCTACGATGTATGTCAGAGTATTGTTTATATGTTTGTTGTGCGTGATCTAAATGTTGCTGAGCAATTTATTTGTTTGATACAATTGCTCATTCAAGTCTTCCATAGCAGGGACTGTAATCAAAAGAGATGGAGTTTCACAATCTATCTTCAAGAGATGGAAAGCATTTAAAAAAGAAATAGGGCAAAAAAACAGTGGAAGAATGTGATGCATTATAATATGCAAATGTAGTCATGTGACGTCAATCCACCCAATTATTATTTCTAGAAGTAACACCATAGATATTGCTCCAGACTTTGGTGCACTCTCTCTGTTTGTCCATTCTTTTGAAGTAGTGACTTGGATGACAAACCTGTATCAATCTTTAGTACATTCCAGAGACATTGCCAAAAGTGGGAAATAAATCAATATAGGGGAGATTCTGTGTAATTTGACCACATTCTGTAAAGCATGGTATCCAGAGTTTTGTTGTAGAATAAGGTAATCATTTAAGGGGGGGGGGCAAAATGTGCCATCTTAGTCAGATGGTCAACCACCATTATTATCTTCTGGCAGTTCCACAATAAGGTCAAGAGAAATTGTATGCCAGGTTCTGGGTGGCACAGGAATTAGCTGGAACAATCCTGCTTGAGCTAAATAGAAACTTTGTTCCTCTGCACAAACCCCACAAGTTGCTACAAATTATTTTATACTTTGAGCAATTGTTGTCCACCAATATACATATCTCTCAACTTCAGAGGACTGGCGAGTGGACACCGGGGTCACATGGAGCTCCTCTCGTGCTCCGTGACTGAGAGCCCCACGGAGCAGCAAGATGACATGGTGGAGCGCGCTGGCATAGTGGTAATCGGCGGACCCAACTCTCTCCTCGCGTGTTAAATAGAGGTGCGGCTCTTCAAGGAACGACCCCCAGCCAGCAGACTGTAAAGCGCCAATCAGCGCTGGATAAGGCTCTGCACATTGGTGTTTCGAGCAGTGTGGCCGCTGGATGATTGACAGAGGAACAGGAAATAAGGGAAATTTCCCGAAATCAACTGCTCGATCTTGCTTTGTTCTGCTTTAATGAGGCGATTGCCCTCCTGGGAGGCCCAGCAACATGGAAAACAAATAAGATAAGTAGTCAGGGCATGCTAAGCTGGGGGAGCTGGCTGAAAGCATCTGGCCTTTGTTTTCTGTGCATGTGGAGGGCAACTGTGGAACTAGTGTGGAACCAGCGCGAGGGGGAGCAGGAGGGACAAAACAAAAATAACATAACAAGACTATTAAAAAAAAACAATACTGAACTGAGCTAAAGCTAGATGTACATTTTTAGAACCATAAAACTGGAACTGGGCGTATTACCTTAAGGGGCTCTACTGTTCAAGATCCATTGGTGGCAGAGCATCAGTTGGGGGAGTGGATAAAAGGGGACGGGGGACAGGAGGGGAAAAAAAAGGTGCAAGAGGAAATTAGTTCCTTTGTTCCTTTGTACTTTGTGTTCGCATTCAGTATGCCCCCTCTCTGCAGTTGATCCATGGAGCAGATCCACTAAATGGGTACTGGACCTTGTTAATTCTGTGAGGTGGAGGGCAACCTATATTCAAATATATTTAAATGTATTTCCTTGACTGTCTGGAGTATGTAAGCATAAACCAGGGCAAGGGGGAGAGAAGAAGACACATATATGCCGCCAACGGGCTAAATGGCTTCTGGAGATTGAGATTGCGCAACCTGCTACAGCAGCCCTAAGGAGTGTGGTAGGAGCGCTTGCAGAGCTTAAGGTGTAATGGAAGCGGTCCGTGCTAGCGCAGATGTGGCTTGTTGCCCTCCTGTCTCCCTTTCAGTGACTCTCTTGATAGCAGCATCTGCAGGCACCTTTCGCCTCACCTCATCCCACTCCACCGTATTTTACCTCATAATGAAGTGTATGGCATGGGATGGGATGTAGGATCTAAGGCACAAACTGGAAAAATTCCTAAGGGACTTAAATCTAAGACTTTGACTCCTGCCATAAAAAGGCAAAGACATAGCTCGGACCAGCAAGACCTAGGGGATGTCATATGTGAATCGGCAGGGGTCCAGGACCTATAACCTAACTCTACAGTACCTCTAGTACTTATTGAGTCTAGCCCATTGGAGGGCCAAGAACCAGTTGAACCGCAGCCATTCTCTCAACCCTCCATCTCCGTGTCAAGCACTCCCAACAAGTCTCAAGCAACCTTGGCTAGTCCAGCTCTGCCCATTACCCTTCCCTCGCTTTGTCGACTAATGCCCAACAGCATAAAATAAAACCTGCTTATCCTCTGTTTTCTACTACTAGCAGTAGCATCAAGGGGGCAATAAAAGAAATTGAAAGAGAAAAAAGGAAAGAGTGAGGGCAAATGAGAGCAATCTCTCCGATCAAAGAAAATTGACTTGGCAGTGTACTTCTTTCCACTATGGCATCAAATCTAATATTAGAAGGCACATGCCAGGCAACTCCTGACTCGATATCCTCTAATGCAAATATCCTCACACACACTATCTGCTCTTCTCCTCTTACCCTCATTTCAGCCAGTTCTCTAGGTGGAGTAATTGGTGTCTCTTCAATGGAGGGCCTGATGGGTCAGATTTTGGAAGAGCTCCGAGAAATAGAACTATCCCAGGAGGAGGCTTGTAGGGAAACCAAGGATCAGCTTAGCCAACTAATAGCGCATTTAACCCATCTCTCTACACGGGTATCCCAAGCGGAGCAGAGGGTTTCAGATCTGGAGGATGCGGAAAAGCAACTGGAGTCCGCAACATCCTAGATTCAATCGGAACTCAAAGAAGTACAATTTAAGCTTGATGAGATGGAGAACAGATCTTGGCTCTCGAACCTCAGGTGCATAGGGGGTCCCCGAAGAAATTGAATCATCTTCAACAGTGACCAAGGTAGTCTCGGACTTCAGCAGTAAATATATTCTTCCGCAAAAATCCAGAACCGAAGAGGATCTTTCTATTATGAGGGTGCACAGGGTCCCTTCTATGAGTGCCATAAACTCAAAATGCCCTTACCATACTGGTCAATTTTGGAGACTACAGGATCAAGGAACAAATTCTATCTCAGGCTATAAGAACGAGAAACTTTAACTCTGGTGATAATTTCAGCTTCCGTGTATTTTCTGATATGTCTATTGAGGCTGTCTACCAGCGTCGTGAATTTGTTGGTCTTATAGATGATTTTGAGAGATTGGGGGCCCAAGATGGTATCTTGCAACTAGCTTACCTCAAGGTGTTTCATAAAGGACAGACCCACATCTTTCAAGGGGTACAAGATGCAAAGAATTTCTTTGAACTGCTAAAAAAAAGCAATTATGGTATTGGGAGGAAAAAAAGAAAAACAAGTGTTATGTTACTAGGGAGAATTTAATTTGCTCACTCTGTCTATTTTTTTTGGGTTCTTGTTTGTTTTGTTATCTAGCCCAGCTGTCTTGCTGCTCTATCTGAGATCAATGCTCCATGAGTGCCATATCAGGGCACTCTCTTTTTGGGTTTGAGGGGAACCCATTGGTGGGGGGAGGCCCACAGATTGGTAAGGCCATGACGGGTGGGGTCCGCAGGGGAAGGGGGGGAGATATCCCCCTTCTGGTGGGGGAGGTTTATTCACTAGGGTGGGGGAAAAGAGCAGATAACAAAAAGATATACACAGAGAGCTTGGTTGGGGTTGACTCTGAGTTTGGTACCGGATGATATCGTTTGGTAGAGGGGGGCAGGGAGCGAATTAAGGGTTATCTCTTGCAATGTAAACGCTGCCAATAATCATGTAAAGTTTGTTGCTATACTCAACTAGCTCAGGGCTTCGCATTCACAGATTTTTCACTTGCAGGAAAGACGCTTAAAAAGTCAAAATAACCAGCCAAAACTCCCTAAATTTGTTGCACAGGCATACTATGCAGCAGCTAATGCTGCAGGTTGAGAGGTGGTCATATTGGTGTCTCAGGAATTTTCTGGGAAGGTGTATCAGATCTATAGAGACCTGCAGGCAGGATTGGTGGTAATTAGTGCTCTTATCTCGAATAACCATATCCATTTTGCGAGCTTCTATGGTTCAATAGAAGATGATCCAAGTCCTGGCCTATTTATTATTGGTGGAGACTTTAATGTTATTCCAGATACTCTGATGGATACCTCTCGCAAGATCAAAAAGCAGACTAAACCTAGAGTTTTCCAGTGGCGGAGTAAGATTATTTCTGATTTAGCATTAGTAGACGTATGGAGGACCGATCACCCTCATGATTATGAATTTACTTACTTTAAAAAAATATATAATACAGCTTCCAGAATTACTTCATACTAACTTTCCTTCTTCTCGCAAGAAGAGGCCCCTCCATACATGCCAACCCTTTCTCGGATCACTCAGCAGCTCAGGTCAATTGCAATCTTCCTAGTGAGATGTGAGCCCATCCACGATGGAGCTCCGACAAATCTCTGTTGGCAGATAAATGATGAGTTACGATTCTTAGGACCTCAGTTACCAATTTTTTGGAGATCAATAAAGACTCTGCATCCCCATTTCCCATCTGGGTAGCTCTCAAGGCTTACATAAGAGAAGAAACAATATCTTATAAAGCTTATACGGCCAAACTAACTAAGGAAAAGGTAAGAGAGCTCCAACATGAGCTTAATCAAGTACAACAAGCCATCCAGACTTCCCAGGATCCAGAGGCAGCCACAAGATTGAGTATGGCACAGGCTAAGCTAAGGGACTGCTTTTTATCTCGCAAGTTAGTCTATCAGCATACAAGCTTGCAGAAATGGTATGAAGAAAGTGAACATGTAGGGACATTTTTGGCCGGGTCTGTGAAAAAATAAAATATAATGAAGACACTACTAGATCTATTTTCGATGAGGGTCAAGGTTTACTTGTCAATCACCCGGAAGATATTGAAAGTTTTTTCTGTCTTACTATTCAAAAATCTATTCTTACTCTCTTCCAACCCATGTCCAGCTGATCAATCAATATCTCGATCCAATAAAGTCATTAATATTGGACGAGCTTATGCCACCTATCTCACTTCTTGAAGTTAAGGAGGCAATTATGGCCTCACCCAGTGGGAAGGCCTGTGGGGAAGATGGCCTCCCGGCCGAAGTATACAGCACTCTGGTAGACCAAATAGCTGGGTGTTTAGCTGTCCTTTTCAATAATGTTCTTCAAGGGGCATGCATACCAGCATCTTTTACAAGGGCCACGATGATTAGCTTCCTTAAAAAAGATAGGATGCCACAGAAACCCGAATCTTATCGCCCGATTAGTTTACTTAATTTTGATCATAAACTTCTAGCAAAGATCTTGGCACAAAGACTGGCCTCAGTAGCACAAGGCCTAATCCATGAAGATCAGTGTAGTTTTCTGCCGGATAGGCTGCTAGCAACAAATACTAATTTCCTAATTCAGGTGATTGATTATTATTCTCGTAATAACAAACCGGCTGCTATTATAATGTTGGATTCAGAGAAAGCCTTTGATTAAGTTCAATGGCAAGTGCTTTTTAGGATCTTAGAAAAGTTTAAGTTTCCCAGACAGTTGATCCAGGTACTGCACAATCTTTATTCTAAGACCCAAGCCAAAATCCTCATTAATACACGTATAGCAGGAACCTTACAAGTTCACTGAGGCATGCATCAAGGATGCTTTGGTGCTGTTCACACTGTTTGTTGAGCCTTTAGCGGCGGCACTGCACCAACATAATTCTATTCTCCCTCCCATCCCACAGGCACCTAAATTGAAACTGTTTGCTGACAATATGTTTCTCTATCTTGCAGCGGAGACCGCAAATAGCGATAGGGCTTTTGCTAAAATAAAGGTATTTTCAGATTTGGGGGGATACAGGATTATTCATTCTATGTCGGAAGCTCTGCTGTTTAACACCTCGGATAATATTCTTCCCTTGGACATTTGGGCCCAGTACCGCCTCTCTCGCCCCATTAGATATCTTGCAATTTATGTATCACATAATTTTTCAGATCTTTTTGGTTTAAACTATTTATCTACTTTTAAGAGCAACAGTTATTACAGAAATGGCAAGCCTCTTCCTTGTCAATCATTGGACGAGTGGCATTGGTTAAAATGATGATCCTTCCCCTTTTACTATTCATTTTCTCTAGTGTGATCATTAAAATTCATCAAAACTTCTTCAAAGATCTCAATATGATAATTTGTCAGTTTATATGGGCCAACAAATAACCAAGGGCACAGCTTGATATTTTATCCCTCTCTGTCGAGGATGGAGGACTATCCCTACTGAATTTCAGGAGGTACTATGAAGCTGTTCTTACGGATTGGGGCACTAGAGCAGTTTTATCCCCTAAGCCAAACTAACCCCGTCAAATGACCGCTCCGTGGTCAGAAGACCGCGGCGGCCATTCCGACTTTCCCGCTGGGCCGGCGGGCGCCCGCCAAGGAAGCGCCCACCGGCCCAGTGGGAAAGGCCCTGCAACACATAAGCCGGCTCCGAATGAGGCCGGTGGTGTTGCAGGGGTGCGACGGGTGCAGTTGCACCCGTCGCGATTTTCACTGTCTGCTATGCAGACAGTGAAAATCATGCTGGGGCCCTGTTAGGGGGCCCCTGCAGTGCCCATGCCAGCGGCATGGGCAGTGCAGGGGCCCCCAGGGGCCCCACAACACCCGTTCCCGCCATCCTGTTTCTGGCGGTGAAAACCGCCAGAAACAGGCTGGCGGGAAGGGGGTCGGAATCCCCATGGCGGCGCTGCATGCAGCGCCGCCATGGAGGATTCTCGCAGCCGGGAAAAATCCGGCGGGAAGCCGCCGGACCCGGCTGGGCGATCCACATGAAGCACCGCCAGCCTGTTGGCGGTGCTTCCGTGGACAGCCACCCTGGCGGTCAATAACCGCCAGGGTTGGAATGAGGGGCAAAGTTCCTACCTCATTCTATGCTAGGCTTCTTCAATTTCGAGATAAATATCAAGTTCCCAGTTTTCATCCAACAATGTTGCTGGCCCTATCAGAGGTGATGGGGCTAAATTTGATTCCATTCCATCTTAATCAATGGAGAAAACTGGGGTTTACTAGATTTTCTGACTTTCTAACTGATAATCAAATTAAGACCTGGGCACAGTGTCAAGGTGGAGTACCTATTCCAGACTTTCCAAAATTTTCCTATCGTCAGATATTGCATTTTTTGCTCTCACTTATCCCTTTAGTTGATATATCTTTTTCTCTAATCTTGCAGGCATTTTATGGGAACCAGAAGGGGATAGGCAATTTGTACTGGATCCTAGGTTCTCAGAGAGCATTGCGTGTAGTCCCTCGCTTCCTGACAAAGATTGAAAACACCTCTGGGTGCAAAATAAATCTGCAAACATGGAGGAATCTCAATAGCATATCTTATAGGGCAATAAGGGGGGCGAATTTGAAGAGAATGACTTTCTTTTCAAAATGGATGCTATATCTTACTCCAGCACAAATTAAAAAAGCACACCCAGCCAATTCATGTTCTTGTCAGTGATCTAATAGTACCCAGGGAGACTGGCTTCATTTGTGGTTTACCTGTCCTAAGCTTCTAGAGTTTTGGGACAGAATTTTTCAATGGATTAGCTCAGAGGTACTGTTTATACTAATTCCTGAATCCATGGGAGCCCTGTTTCGCACCTCGTGTCACCCTGAGCTAACTATTCGGACCAAACAGATGTTATTTATAGCATCATTGATTGCTAAATCTCACATTCTACAAGCATGGAAGTCGTATATTCCTCCTTCATTTAAGGCTTGGGAGGCAAAAATGAAAGCAGTGCGTTTTAACAAAAAACTGTATGCACAACAAATAGGAGCAGTCCTCAAGTTTAAGGGTATATGGGGATCGACTTTTGAAGTATAATATTTAGATATGGCACTATAGGATGTTTAAATATGCTCTCTTGGTTTTCTGTTTTATAAGGAGATCAAGGCCCTGATTCTCACCCTGGCGGTAATTACCGCCAGGGCGGAGGTCGGCGGTAGCACCGCCAACAGGCTGGCGGTGCTCCGCCGGGCATTCTGACCGCGGCGGTACAGCCGCGGCCAGAAGCGGAAAGCCGGCGGGGTACCGCCGACTTTCCGCAGCCCGTCTGAATCCTCCATGGTGGCGGAGCGCGCTCCGCCGCCATGGGGATTCAGACACCCCCTACCGCCATCCTGTTCATGGCGGCTCTCCCGCCATGAACAGGATGGCGGTAGGGGGTGCCGCGGGGCCCCTGGGGGCCCCTGCAGTGCCCATGCCAATGGCATGGGCACTGCAGGGGCCCCCGTAAGAGGGCCCCGCAAAGTATTTCAGTGTCTGCTTTGCAGACACTGAAATACGCGACGGGCGCAACTGCACCCGTCGCACCTTCCCACTCCGCCGGCTCAATTCTGAGCCGGCATCCTAGTGGGAAGGTTGATTTGCCCTGGGCTGGCGGGCGGCCTTTTGGCGGCCGCCCGCCAGCCCAGGGCAAATGTCAGAATCACCGCTGCGGTCTTTCGACCGCGGTGCGGTGTACTGACGGCGGTACCTTGGCGGACGGCGGAGAATGACCGCCCAAATGTGGTGTTTGATAGGGGGGAAACATATTTTTTATTTTATGTTATGTTTTGCTCTGTGTTATTATTATTTTGTTTATCTGCTCAATAAAAAAGAACTTACAAAAAATATATATGTATAAGTGTACCAGGTGGCCCATGTTTTGAGAACCTGGATGACCAGCTAAAGGTGAAGGGTGGTACCATTTACTTGATTGTTTTAAAGATCTAAAATGGGAAAATACAATGTTTACTGTACACAACATAATTCTTCTTTTTCTTTTCCTCCTTTGTTAATTGTTTCTGAATGAGCTTCAGTATTAACATGGATTTTGTGAATCTCTTCTAAAAAAAACTAGCAGATATAATAACCCTATTATCTTTCCTGAGGGTATTATATATAGTGATCCAAAAGAACTGTCAGTGTCTGTATATCCATACCAAAATACAGTATCTGCCTTTCCATTTTAACCCCAGGATGAAATTGAACTGTGAAATGATAGTGATTGAACAGTTGTGACCACATAATTGTTGTGCAGAAAGGACTTTAGCAGACTTAAAAAACTGCAAATGTGGTGATCAGTCAATATGGTTAAAATATAACGGGCTCCCAATATGTAGTGCCTCCCTTCTTCAGAATAGACTTTAAGCACCTATATTTCTCTGCCAGTAATGCCAGTTTGATTCTTCCTTATATAGCTTTCAAGAGAAATATGTCACAGGGTGCAATTGTCCCTTCCTAACATCTTGCTCAGTCAAACTTCTTCCCATTGCCACTTGTAAAGCATCTGCTTTGACCGAAATCGCTGAGTAGAACCACGATGTTCCAATTTTGGGGCAGTCGTGAATTTAACTTCAAGGTTTGAAAAGCCTTCTCTGCTTCAGATGTCCATTCAAATTTTACCTCTTTCTAACAGTTTAGTAATGGGAATTACTACTTCTGAAAATTGAGCAATGAATCTTCTGTAGAAGTTAGGAAGCATTTAATATATTTTATGTTTTTGGTGATTCCCATCTAACCACTACATCTACCTTCTTTGTATCCATTTTGATTCCTGATGGAGTGATTAAAAGCCCCAAAACGCCACTGTGTCGAAATGAAAAACCCAATTTTAAAGTTTAGCCTACAATTGATTTGCTTGAAAGCATTGCAAAATTGCTTTCACATATCATGTGTTCTCTTCAAGAGCCTTTGAGCATATTAAAATGTCATCTAAATAGAGTACAGCACACATATGCAAAAATTCTCTTATATTCATTTATAAAGTACTGGAATGCTGCAGGGGCATTGACAAAGTCGAAAGGCATGACGAGGTACACCAGCAAATCAAACTTGGTTTAAAAGGCTGGTTTCCTTTTGTCAACATTTCAAACACTCACCAGAAGGTAAGCATATCCAATTTTGTAAATATGGAAGCTGCCTTTATGTTGTTTGAATAAGACCCAAAGGGAATCTATGTTTTATTGTGACCTTATTTATGACACAATAGTCAATACACCTTTTTAACTATCCTTCCTTTTGGGTACAAAAAAGAGGGGAGGCGGCTTGAGATTGAGAAGGATGTATAAAATGCAATCTCTAAAATTTCATCCAAACAATCTTGTAAAGTTTTTATTTCCTTGTTTAGTTGTTAAGGAAATGATAAAATGTGAGGACATCTCATCACAACAGACATCAGCACAGATCATTGTAGAACCATTTTTAGTTGAAGAGTAGTACAGGCCCAGGCAAGACACAAAGTAGGTGAGAGTTCACCAGAAAGCACAACATAAAATCAGAAAGTTTCAGTTAAATGGCAAAACATGTTTAACAAGCCTTGAAGAGCTTATGATTACAGGGCACAAGCAAGTTTTTCATTTTTATTGTCAATAGAGATGTGACTTAGAAATTATTGGTCTAAGGTAACTTTAGTCAAGCGTATACAGAGTCAGAGAAGTCTTGGAACAGGGCAAAAAACACTTACTCACTCGGGAAGGAACATTAATGTTTTATCAAAGCTCTGTTAGGATTACCATAAGGGGAACCTAGAGAAGAGGTCAGGAGTTTAAGGACGCAGGTGATGTAGTGCTAATATAAATATTAACTTTTTATTCTGTGACTTGTTATTGGTTTTTAAGATAATATGTACAAAGTCACAATTTTTGTCACTTTATAAAGGGCTGCTTGCAAGCAGTCATTTATGATTAGCTTTTCAGTTCTATGGAGGTGACTGGTCTCCTAGCCGTTGTGATTAAACCTACTTATGCCTTACCAGAGAAGACTAGTCTCATTTTATTCTAGTTTTCCCCCAACATTTGGGGAACCAGCCAGGAGTCCCGTTTGTCCTCCACCAACTGCTCCCAATGGAATACTGCTTAGTACAGTTGTATAGACTATTGTACATGTATGACATGGTAAGCAGACACCGTTTTGTCTAAAGTTCTGCCTATTCACGGTGCGGATAGGGCCTGGAAGTGCCATCTTTAAGGTGAGTTGAACGTGATCTCTCTTCCATGTTTGAATATTTTTTTTACTTTTTCTTTGGCAATGGGAAACATCAATGAAATATAATGTATATTCACATGCAAGATTTTATATGCAATATCGCACAATATTACTTAACCACAATGTATAGTTGGTAGACAGTTAATCCCAACGCAAATTTGGAAGCGATCAAGAGAGAATAGGTGATTCAGTGTGTGTTCTGATATTTTGACATAAGGAACGGGCGGAAGACAGATGTTGTTAAACTTTACCTCTGAGTAAAAACAGAACACTCAAATCAACAAACCTCTTACCTTATGTCTGGAAGTTTTCTTTAGCCTATGATGTCCATGGAATGAAGTAATCACCTCCTGAGTACGGGGGAAATGACCAAGAAATACCGACCTAGTGTGTTGTTTAGGGCAAGAGATTGTAACAGATTTAGAAATAACTGGAAAAACATTTATATCTAGGATAAAAACATATTGGTGATAACAATATGTATACACATGTAAACAGAAATATGTCCACAGAGTAATGTCATTTTATGATTTAATGATGCACAACATATAACTAAGAAACAAATTGACAGATTCCTTATCTTGTGAGGAATAATGTAAAAAAATCAGGACAGGAAGCTTTAAATAGGGCAAACATTGGGTGAACAGATAAAAAGCTGCATTACAAAAGTTACCAGAAACACAGGGGACTATGAAGACTTCACTAGAACACATGCAGAAGACCTTTCCTGGTGATCAGAAAAGGTTACAAAAACACTGCAAAGAATGGTTTGAGGATACCCCTAGATACACATATCCTTGGCCGTAGAAAGGGTCATTTGATGATAAGATCATAGACTATACTGCCACACACCTCAAAAGCAAATATACAGGAGTTAAGTTGTAGAAGCGTGAGGCCACCTTAGCTCTGTTGCAAGTCTTTTGCGAGAAGTCTAAAAGCTCTTCAAATGCCAACATATCTTGTACCTGATATGCTCTCCTACCTCCATATGACTCTACAAATATCTCCCCCAAGGCATCAGGTATTTATGCACTAGTGCAGTTACAAATAGCTGCTGTGAGATTTGAGAATCTTGAGGCGAGACCCTTCCACTATCTCTGAAGAGACCCCCTCCCAGTGTGCCCTACAGATACAAAAGTCAAAACACACAAGCACTCCCAAATAACAAACCAGGGTGGGTGATTCTCAGCTTTCAGGACAATTGGAAGCACAGGTTACATTACATTCAAATCAGTTCTTTTCCCAGGAGCTTAGAGACAAAGGGCAGGGTCCAGGGGACAATGATGACCAGTCACTCATCTCATCAGCAACGTCATACTTATTACAAAAATAGACATAACAAGGAGAACAGCCAAAGAATGGGTGCCCAACCCACAATGAGAGATGCAGAAGATGCAAAGTAGAATGATTATGTAGATAGGGCTATTGGTATGGCAGATGGCCAGCTCCTTGAGGAAAAGATGAGGACTCTAAAAAGATTGCGGATAATTTGCCACCTTGGCAGAAGAAAAAGGGAAGTCTTATAGTTCCAACAAAGGGTATTCAGGAATGGTTGTCGCAAAGTGAGGGACACAGGGAGAGAAGAACATCGCAATAATCAGACTGATTTGAGGAAAGTTTTGGGAGGATGGTGTCACATAGGTTCTCATTAGGGTAATGAGGCTACTGGATTTGGTCGGTTGGATCGCCTTGGTTGTGGGTACTGAGTACAATTCCACTCCAGGTGACACCTGTCGACCTAATCTGGGGTTTCCGTCTAACTAGCAATAGAGATGATTGTGGCAACCAAGCTCATGGTAGGATAAACTCCCCAGGGAATCGTGCTATCTCAGATCACATCTCTTTCTCTCAGTTACCAAGATCTCACTCAGGCAAAGACAACAGAGGCAGAATATATTTAAATGAGCATTTATTAAAATATCTGCATCTTAGATAAAAGCAGGTGCATAGAAATAGCAAGAATGATAGAAAACAATAGGCGCAGGAATGTGACTAAAAATGTAAAACAGAAGAAAAGTCCTACCATGCTGTCTAAACAGGGGAGTGGATCTATAGCCCCTCACCTACACTATGTATGAGCACAGCATACTGAGCCCAATCTGCCCTTTGGGTTTCACCCTGGGTGAACATCATCCCTCATACCTGATAAAAGGGCCTGAGGTCTAAAAAGACACCGTCCTCTTCTGTTTCAGGGCTTGGTCGTCTAAGCAGGTAGCTGTAGCGAAACTTGCAGCGATCAGCATACAGTTGTGGTCATCTGGCTGGAATCTGTCTCTAATGTGTCTGGGACTAATGGGTGTTTTATAATAAAACAGCTGACATTCTAAGAAATGGTCCCCACGTATAAGTGTGTGTGTTTCTGTGACTGCTGGAGACACAGCATACCACGTTTGTCGGCAACCGTATCTGACTGTAGCCTTGGAGAAAACACAAAGTGAACTATATGTCCTACTAAGAACACAATGCTTTCCTAGGCAAAAGAACAATAACATAAAGAGAAATAAAACAGCACAGCAAATGAAGCTATTGCTACAAAAATAAAGCAATGGCGTGTAAAACGTAATAGGGTGAAAGTAAACAGCGGCAGACCTAGTTAGCTAAAACAACGTGTCTAAAACCTGAACAAAATAGCTTTACAACAATGGCAGGCAGAACAGAATCAATACATAGGCACATGGTTAACATAGGTCAAATACTTTAGTCGCCAGAGGCTAGACACCTTACTTTCAACAAAAGTACCCAAAAGAGGCCATTCATCAACTTTGACCATATGGATGGATCAATGGGTCATCCAGCCACGTTAACATGCTTATAAAAGCTACTAGAGATTAGATTGGTTAAAATACTGATCCTTTTTCCCCGCAAATATTAGTTTACTCACACAACAGTAATCCCCATGTCCCCGAAAAGGATATATATGTATGTCAGGCTGATGAAGGTAGGGAGAGGGAGTTAATGGGTTAACTGTTATGTTTGCATAAGTATTTCATATCTATTCATGACAATACTGTACAATTTTCTTTATCATATCACTGTCTGGACAAGACTACATATGCATCTCTCTTATCACACATATTTAATCACAAACAAACTATCCTAATGTCACTATAAAAAAATGTAAATTGCAATAAAGTTTGTGTTAAAAAGATAAATAAATAAAAGCCACTAAAGAAGGAGAGCAGGGCACTTTCTCTAATACCAGGTGACCCCGAGCGACAGAGCTTGATCAGTTACAGTTCCAGGAAACACATGGTCACCCATATCCCAGAATGGGATCTTATGACGTTACCAGTGGATTGACACTACGCGATAGTCTGATGCAACAGATGAGTGTTCAATCGGCTTCATGCGGCAATGATTACAGCCCCCAATGAGATAGTCGCTCAAGAGGGAAGCAGTTGCTGTAACGCCATACCCTATACAGACAATCTAGCAGGGTGGACTGAAGGTTTAGCCCCGCAGATGAGCCTATGGCCAAGAGAAGTATCCTTCAATCCACGTGACATGGCAAACACCAAGAGTTGGATCCTCACGTTGATGAGGATCAAGACTGGGACTATCCCTATATGTGGAAGAGTCTGCACGTGTGGCAAAAATTTGCCAGCTAGCATAATCCCTAACATATCTTCACCTGTGTACATCGGATGCCCCTGATAAGTAAGGGACCTGGGACACCTCATTATGTTCCCTGGCCACAAATGGATAAGGAAACCCTCAAAAAGTTGTTATCACCACTTACAGAGAGAGCAGGGTAATAGATTAGGACCTTTGAAAAACAAACTGCAGGTGTCACCCTGGCAACAGGACACATGAATGGTCTACTTAGTTCCCTTATAGGAGATGAGACAGACCCTGTCTTCCATAAGGCTGGCATGAAAAATGTCGCCCTTACTGAAACCAGGTACAGTGGGTCCCCATTTAAATTGTTTTGGCCAGTAGTCTGAGACCAGGTGAGGAAAATGTATCCTGATAGGCCAGATGTTTATATACATATTCAATAAGAGTGGAGATAAAGGGCAGCCCTGCCTGGTTCCTCTACAATGTGTTTACCTGCCCTATTAGCTCAACATTCACTAAAATCCTTGTGTTGGGTGCCCTATAGATTAACTAAATGACCCTGCAAAACTTAAATCCAAGGCCCATATGATTCAGTACTTCCATCAAATAACAATATACCTGATCATAAACGTAGGCTGCATCAATTGTTATCACGCTAGTGGGACAGAGTTTGCAACTGCCAAATCTATAGGCCTCCAATAGGAAATTAGTTAGTTCTTTCGAATATCTTCCAAGCATAAACCCTTTTCCTCCATCTATCAGTGCTTCCACATGTTGACCCAGGCTCTTCACCATTACCGTCCAGTCCTGCTGACTTTCCTTTCTTATTGGATCTCAAAACTCTAATAATCTCCCCTTCACTTATCTCCTGGGACAGAGACTGTTGCTGCTTATCACCTTCTTCATTTTCTTCTCTGCTAGCCACTGCCTAATTTGTACTTTGTCTTGTGACTCTCTTCAATACAAATTCACAAATTCCCCCAAAAGTCAAAAACAAAATCACCAATTCCCTCTATTGTCTTCCTTATGTCATTGATACATTCACCTCTGATTTCTTTTATGTAATTCCTTTTCCGATCCACCTTAGCCTTCTATGCAAACATTTACATTGATGTTAAAAATGTCAAGGAAGGTAGGGGGAGTTTTTTTGGGTGCAAGGGCACAAGGTGAGTTGTGGGGAAAGAGGTCACGGGGTATGGAGCATAAGGGAGAAAAAAGAAAAAATCCCTCATGTACACCTTGGCAAAGTAGTGAATGTCTGAGTTTACACTATGAAGCGTAATGGTCATGAAAGTTTGGATAGGTTGCCTAGGGTGTGGGCAGCAGATAACGCACTAGCATTAGTAATTTGGAATGTGAATGGATTAAGGGTTTGGAAGAAACAAAGATTAGTAGTAGGTTATCTCAGAGAGCATAGAGCAGACATCATTAGGAAAAAAGAAAGCTTGACACTCTGTAAGAAAGAGGTAAGGCTTGGGTGATATAGTGCCAATGGATCGATCATGTTGTACGAAAGGAGTGGCAATCTTGGTCAGGCAGCATGCAGGTGTAGAGGAGCTGGATAGTAAAGTGGATGATGAAGGGAGATGGGTGAGGGTTAGGGTGAGATCAAAGTCCCTGGTGGGGTTTTATGTTCTGAACATAGGTGACCTGGAAGCTTTGAGATAGGTGTTTCTGTCCCTGCTGGATTATGACTCCCCCATAGTTATAGGTGGGGATTTTAATGTTGTGATGGGTGCGATCGATAGACCTTTGATGTGCACACTGCAGAATTCACCCGAGTTGTGTGCCTTTAAAGCCATATGGAGAGTGAGGACAGGGAAGAGTAGTGGTTATACATATTATTCCAAAAAATATGAGCATTTTTCCCATTTAGATTCTTTTTTGATAGATATAAAGGAGATGGAGAATGTGAAAAGTTTTGCGCATAGGCCAATACATATTGGCTTATGCAGTGATGTATTTAAACCTCATAGTTACAGAACAGAGAGAGGGGGAGATGGACTATGACTAGACGATTGTTATGCAGGGAAAAGGCTCTAAAAAATGGCTCTAAAAATGGATCAAACAAATTCTTTGAGGTGAATATAGGTACAGCTAGAATTCATATTGGGTGGGATGCATATAAGGCATTTTTGTATGAGCAGATGATGCATTTGAACCATTATCAAAACAAAGTAGTAAAGGCAGAAGTGATTAACACGGAAGAGAAGATAGGGAAACTGCAGAAGCAACTGAAGGAGAAGGGGTTGGAGCTGGAGGGGGGAGAATGATAGAAGCTGACATTAAGCACCCCCAGGATGATCTAAAAACGTTCTTTGAAAGTAAGTACACAGAGGAGTGGGAAGCGAGTAGAGCTAGCCATTTTGGCTATGGGCAATAGTGTGGATTAAATGTTTTTTTTTTAATTATGTTAGTATAGTTAGTAATTTCTAAAGTGTAATATACATCATTTAAAATGTTATTAGTAATTTATAATTTAGTACTGGATTGCTGGGTTTGTAGGGGACATGGTTTAAAATATACATTATTGTTATGAATTTTTAATATCATTTTTATCCTAATTAACATATCAATTGATAATTATGTTAATTGTTTAATTTATTGTTATTTTAATCTTTTGGTGTTTTTAAATAAATTGTGAATTTTCTGATCAGTGTATTAAATTTGATTATTTTGAAAAAGAGTTTGATGCTTTAGTCAATTCTCAATTTATTATTAATAATGTCTTATTGATAACTTTTTGTTATTTATTGGTAAGTTTTTTAGGGTTTATTGAAAAATACTTTTGTTTTTAATATTATCTATTTTTTAATATAAAAACATTTTTATATATTACATTTGATTGTAATTAGTTATAAAGAATATATTTTTATTTCTAATATGTTTAAATATTTTTATTTTGTTATTTATCTAAATGTTTTTTTAGAAAGATTAGGGCTTAGAATAGTAAATCTAACCACTCCAAAATCCAACTCTTTCCCTGGTATTGTGCATGTTGGCGTGGGAATATTAAACATAACCTCTCCAAAGTCCAACACTTTTCCTACTGTTGCTCAGATTGAAGTGGAATAGCATAGCTAACTTCTCCCAAGTTCAACTATTTCCCTTTTTTGCTAACATTGGGATGGAAATAGTAAATAGAAACCCTCCAAAGTCCAATACATTCCTTAATGTTGGTCAGGTTGGAGTGTGAATACCAAACGCAACCCCTCCAAAGTCCAACGTTACAAAGTTTCCCTATTATTGTGCAGATTAGAGTAGAGAATAGTAAGTCTGACCCCTCCAAAGTCCAACATGTTCCATGTTTTTGATTATTTCGGAATGGCAATATCAAAGCTAAGTACTCCAAAATCCAACACTTTTCACACTATTGATCAGACTGGAAACATAGAAAGAAAAGTAAATGTAACCCCTCCAAAGACAAATACATTACCTGTTTTTACTTATGTTAACTCACCCCTTCAAAGTTCAAGTTTCTCTAATGTTGTTTATTTGAGATTGTTACTGTTTTTTCTTCAGTGCTTAAGTTAGTTTTAAGAAAAAAAAATTTTTAATTTACATTTTATTTTGTGGGTTTATTATTTCATTTTTTAATATTAATTTTGACATGTTTTTGTTATACACATGCTTGTCAATTTTAAAATGTTAAATTAATGTTAATATTTTTATGTGATTTTTTTTTTAGTTACTTAAATATTGTTGATATATTATTAAAGTGTATATATGAATATATATATATATGTAAAACTACATTCACATTTAAAGCTATTTAATTTTACTTACATTTTTATTTTGGAGTTGTAGTTTAAACATTTAAATAAATTATATATATAAAAAATCACATATAGGTGGTCATTACAACATTGGCGGACGGTGCTAAAGGTGCGGTAATTCTGCAAACCGGCCGGCGGACAAAAAAATGGAATTACGACCCTGGCGGAAACCACCAATAAAGACAGCCACTTTAACACACCACCCGCCACGGTGGTACAGACAAGCAGCGCGGCGGTTACCGCCAACAGACAGGCGGAAGACAATGTACCGCTCACACTATTACAACCCGCCAATCCGCCACCTTTTCCGGGGTGGATTCACTGTGGATAAAAACACGGCAGAAACAGTTTCTGCAATGGGAAAACGCTCACCTGAACACATCCCACGAGGAACGAGGACACCATGGAGCTGGAATTACAAATACTCCCCGCCCTTGTCTTTCTGCTCCTTTACGACCAACAGCTACGTAGGTGCAGAAGATACCGGTGAGTACTGCATCTACGACACGGGGGAGGGGGGAGGCAAAAGTCAGGGGGACACCCACCAAACACCCCCACCCTCGCATTATACAACATACACACCAATGCAGTCACAAAAATCACATTAACAACCCACAATCCCCCCGGAAGAATGCAAAGACAATGTGAATTTCGGGCAAACATTGTAATGTGCCAATATACATGTCATACAAAAATATACAGATATATATCTCTAAATCACTCTTATTTACACATACAATCCGAGAAGTAGTGCAGATGTGTACACAACAATGTCCGTGCACCAACAGTCCAAAAATGCATGGGCGAGGCGCACAATGGATACCTGACCAAAATCGGAGAGAACACTGCCGGGGCATCAGATAGAAACACTACAGGCACCTCAGGGGGAAGGGAAGGGGGGGCACCTCAGCCACATGAATGCGAAGCCAGATCCACGACTGGGCTCCATGCCCATTGATGTATCCTGGGGAGTGCAAAGCCACAGTCTCTCAAGTCTCTACAGTGGGTGGGTTGCCCACTGTGCCATCCTGGGGAGTGCAAAGCCAGTCTCTCAAGTCTCTACAGTGGGTGGTTTGCCCACTGTGCCATCCTGGGGAGTGCAAAGCCACAGTCTCTCAAGTCTCTATAGTGAGTGGTTTGCCCACTGTGCCATCCTGGGGAGTGCAAAGCCACAGTCTCTCAAGTCTCTACAGTGGGTGGTTTTCCCACTGCTTTATCCTGGGGAGTGCAAAGCCACAGTCTCTCAAGTCTCTACAGTGGGTGGTTTGCCCACTGCTTTATCCTGGGGAGTGCAAAGCCACAGTCTCTCAAGTAGATGCAGTTCTCTACTGGTACTGCAGGGGACTGGTGCCCAGACAGGATGAGTCTCCCTATGAAAGTTCCTGTCCTGTCACTGTCCCAGCTGCAAATGGGATAAGGAGGCCTGATGTGGTGGCCTATTCATTCCTACACGGTGCTTGCCCTGTTCAGCAGTCTTCACCATGGCGGTCTTGGCCCTGTTCAGCGGTGCTTTGCCATTGCAGTCTTTGCCCTGTTCAGCGGTGGTTTGCCATGACGGTCTTTGCCCTGTTCAGCGGTGCTTTGACATGGCGGTCTTTGCCCTGTTCAGCGGTGCTTTGCCATGGCAGTCTTTGCCCTGTTCAGCGGTGCTTTGCCATGGCGGTTCAGGACTGTTCAGCGGTGCTTTGACATGGCAGTCTTTGCCCTGTTCAGCGGTGCTTTGCCATGGCGGTCTTTGCCCTGTTCAGCGGTGCTTTGCCATGGCGGTTCAGGACTGTTCAGTGGTGCTTTGCCATGGCGGTCTTTGCCCTGTTCAGCAGTGCTTTGACATGGCGGTCTTTGCCCTGTTTAGCGGTGCTTTGATATGGCGGTTCTGGACTGTTCAGCGGCGCTTTGCCATGGCGGTCTTTGCCCTGTTCAGCGGTGCTTTGCCATGGCGGTTCTGGACTGTTCAGCGGTGCTTTGCCATGGCGGTCTTTGCCCTGTTCAGCGGTGCTTTGACATGGCAGTCTTTGCCCTGTTCAGCGGTGCTTTGACATGGTGGTTCTGGACTGTTCAGCTGTGCTTTGCCATGGCGGTCTTTGCCCTGTTCAGCAGTGCTTTGCCATGGCGGTTCAGGACTGTTCAGCGGTGCTTTGCCATGGCGGTCTTTACCCTGTTCAGCGGTGCTTTGACATGGCGGTTCTGATACGGACATTGATGTGTGGCATGACGATCTCCACACTGGACATTGGTGTGTGGCATGACGATCTCCACACTGGACATTGGTGTGTGGCATGACGATCTCCACACTGGACATTGGTGTGTGGCATGACGATCTCCACACTAGACATTGGTGTGTGGCATGACGTTCCATCATTGCCCAGCGGGGCTGTGGCATCCTGGCCCCTCCTGGGCTTTGACTCCGGCGGTGGTTTCTGGACCAGTGACGATACTTGTGCCCTCCTGGGCTGTGACTCCGGCGGTGGTTTCTGGACCAGTAACGATACTTGTGCCCTCCTGGGCTGTGACTCCGGCGGTGGTCTCCTGACCAATAACGATACTTGGGCCCTCCTGGGCGGTGACTCCGGCGGTGGTCTCCTGACCAGTAACAATACTTGGGCCCCCCTGGGCTGTGACTCCGGCGGTGGTCTCCTGACCAGTAACGATACTTGAGCCCTCCTTGGCTGTGACTCCGGCGGTGGTCTCCTGACCAGTGACGATACTTGTGACCTCCTGGGCTGTGACTCCGGCGGTGGTTTCTGGACCAGTGACGATTCTTGTGCCCTCCTGGGCTGTGACTCCGGCGGTGGTTTCTGGACCAGTAACGATACTTGTGCCCTCCTGGGCTGTGACTCCAGCGGTGGTTTCTGGACCAGTAACGATACTTGGGCCCTCCTGGGCTATGACTCTGGCGGTGGTCTCTGGACTAGTGACGATGGTGCTGGAGGTTGTGTCTGGATCGCCGGAAATGATTGTGCACTTCTCCGCCGTGACAATCACAACAGGCTGTGAAGACTTCCTCTGGACCTTCCCCAACTTTTTTGGAGTTACAGCTGACTCACCAATCCCCTTCGATCCCATGTCACTTGTTGTCCCACCAGGAGTCTTAACACGGTCCCGTCGTCCACTCTCCAATTTCAGAGCCTTTATTGGGGGTGGGCTGCCAATGCCTTGGCTCCGGGTCCTACTGCCTGCCCTGGTGGACGGTGCACTCCAAAAACCTGGAACACGCACCACTGGTACTGGAGGCGTTTTGGCTGAGGCGCTATGACGGGACTGATGAATTGGAGGGGGGGGGCAAAAAGGTCAATTTGACATAGGGACAGTTTCTGACGGACACTGGGATTGGTAGCTGGAGGGGGTCTGGGAGTGGAGGAAGAGGAGGTGGTTGTAGGAGGTGTCACTTTAGGTGTTTTGGGTGCAGGTGCAGGTACTGGAGGCTGTCGTGAGGTGGATGGATGTTGGGTGAGTGATTGCCGGCGTTTGTGGACTTTGGGAGGGGGCGTCACAGACACACTGGGAGAGGACATAGGGGACGTGTAAATGGAAGTGGAGGTGGTGAGTGCAGGTGAGCGGCTTGTGGTGCTGGGTGTCCTGGTGCTAGTCCTAGTGCCTATAGATGTGGTGCATGCAGGTGTGTGTGTAGACGAGACTGGGAGGGAGGAGGGAGAAGAGGAGGAGGGGGACACAGTGGAGACAGTGGATGTTGCTGTGTCTGTATGTGGGTGAGGCTTGCGTGAGTGCCTGTGGTGTGTGTGGTGCCTATGTTTGCTTGAGCTACTTGTGTGTGTTGACTTGTGTGCATGATGGTCTGTAGGTGTGCTTGGGATGGGCTGGGGTACAGGGGATTGGGTCTGGGTGGTGGAAGTTGGAGGGGGGAGGCTGGACACAGGGACAATGGCTGCCATCAGTGCTGAGGCCAGAGATTGCAGGGTTCGCTGAAGGGCAGCCTGACCAGAATGAATGCCCTCCAGGAATGCATTACCGTGTTGCAACTCTCGTTCTACACCCTGGATGGCATTCACAATGGTAGACTGCCCAATAGTGAGTGACCTGAGTGGGCTGCTGGGAGGGCGGTGCTGGTAGGGGAGGTGGCGGCTGTACTTGTAGAAGTGGGGCGCACAGATGGTGCCGCCACCACAGGGGAGCTCCCATCGGCGGACGAGTCTGTGTCGCTGGTTGGTGATCCGGTGGCCGACGTGAAGCTCCCCTTGCCCTCCGTCCCACTGGTGCATTCAGAGTCTGTGGTGTGGCCCTCCATGGCCATGTGAGATGCAGCTCCCTCATGCTCCTGTGCCACTATACCTCCGCCTGATGATGCTGATGTACAAAAGGACAGGGAGAGCAGGAAAAGGGGGGGAAACAGAACAAAGAGAGTTTTAGTGCATGGCATACCACTACCATTGGCGGACAAGACAGACGCAGCAGCCCCATACATTACGCCGTGCTCCTGACCTCTGCACATGCAATTTCTGGGATATGGCCTACATGGCAATGGTGGAAATCTGTGCACATCGATGCCATAGGGGCAACTATACCTCAACTTGGCACTCTGCTGAGGTGGGGTTGAGTGCCACATGGCCTACATAACAGAGGGGCCTTGCCTACCTAACTCGCACTGGCCTAGGGACACCCACAGCCCACCTCCCCCACCCAGACCCCTCCACTGCACGCAAAGTCCGCAGAATGAGGTTGTACTCACCCCCTTGTGTTTGCTGTGATGTCCTCAAGCGCCCATCCAACTCCGGGTAGGCCACCGCCAGGATCCGGAACATCAGGGGGGTCATGGTGCGACGGGCACCCCTCCCACGTTGGGAGGCCATCCCCAGCTGAGCCTCCGCCGTCTTCTTGCTGCAGCAGCGAATGTCCTCCCATCTCTTACGGCAGTGGGTGCCCTGTCTCGGGTGGGCCCCCAGGGTCCGGACCTCCTTGGCGATGGCACGCCAAATGTCCCTCTTCTGGTGGGCGCTGACCTACATGACATGCACAAGGGAAGAGGAACAGTCATTACCAACTGCACCGTCGTTGTGAGTGGCCCCCTCCCTACTCTGACCATGTGGCCTATTCATTCCCATGCATTAATGTACTATGAACTCTGGCCCCTTCCCTCTTCCACCCAGCCCTCTCCACCCAGGCCTAGCCCATACAACGTGCTCCCTGTGTACTAACCTGTTGGTCTGGAGGACCGTAGAGTAGCGTTTACTGGGGGAGGACCCCATCCACAAGTTTCTCCAACTCCTGTGCAGTGAAGGCAGGGGCCCTTCCCCAGACGCAGCAGCCATCGTCGCTTCCAGACCGAGGTCACAGCAGCACTAGCAGTGTAGGTCCTCTCCTGTCGAAGGTCAGGTATCTAGTGATTGAACAGATAGAAAATGGCGGTGACGTCCGCGGCGGTGACGTCCGCGGCGGGGCGCATCATCACCGCCGGCGCACCTGTTCATTGGCTCCTGGGACCCATAGGGTCCAATGTTAACCAATGCAGCAGTGCGCCGTGGTGTACGACCGCCTACCGCGACGGTGTGCAACGCCAACGCAGTTACCCCACAATCCCATTGTCCCAGTTTAGAGGTCAGGCAGTCGCCATTTCAAGGGCCCACATGGCTTCAGTTACTACTGCGTCACACATAGCTAGGCCTATACTCAATACACATACAGGAATGGTTTATTGTCTGGTGTAGTCTTGTGTGTAACTGTGGGTACATACCTGGAGGAATAGTGACTGGTTCTTCGCTGTTGTCCTTCTTAGGCACCGTCAGCTGGGACATATGAGAAGATGGCGGAATCCTCCGGTGTACCGACCGCTGGTGGACCTGTTGACAATGGAAGAAAGACATGTCATCGTGACCTACAGGTTTGACCGTCGCACCATCCAGGAACTAGGTACCCAGTTGGAGCCAGACCTGATGTTACCAATCCGCCATCTGACTGGAATCCCCCCTGATAGCAGGTGCTGTCAGTGCTCCATTTCCTGGCAAGTGGGTCTTTTCAGACAACTGTGGCCATGGCATCAGGGATATCTCAGCCTATGTTTTCCAACGTCTTGTCCAGAGTGTTGTCTGCCCTGCTGAAACACGTAAGGAGATACATCATATTCCCTCAGGTGGAGGATTTGCCTACAGTGAAAGGTGACTTCTATGCCCTTGGACATATCCCCAACGTCATAGGTGCCATTGATGGGACCCATGTAGCTCTGGTCCCCCCCCACAGGAGTGAACAGGTGTACAGGAACAGGAAGAGTTATCATTCCATGAATGTCCAGATGGTCTGTTTGGCAGACCAGTACATCTCACAGGTAAATGCAATGTTCCCTGGCTCTGTGCATGACGCCTACATCCTGCGGAATAGCAGCATCCCTGATATGATGGGTCAACTCCAGAGGCACCGTGTATGGCTATTGGGGGACTCTGGTTACCCCAACCTTTCCTGGCTATTGACCCCAGTGAGGAATCCCAGGACCAGTGCAGAGGAACGGTACAATGATGCCCATGGGCGGACTAGGAGGGTAATCGAATGCACCTTGGGCCTTCTTAAGGCCAGGTTCAGGTGCCTCCATATGACAGGTGGATCCCTATTCTACTCACCGAAGAAGGTGTGCGACATCATCGTCACCTGCTCCATGCTCCATAATTTGGCATTTTGACGCCAGGTGCCTTTTCTGCAGGATGATGATCCAGATGACGATGTTGTGGCAGCTGTGGAGCCTGTGGAGCCTGTGGAGCCTGTGGACAGTGATGAGGATGAAGCTGAGGAAGAAGAAAACGACAACAGGGAGTCAGTCAATCAGCAATATTTCCAGTGACACACAGGTGAGAAAATTTTCTGGTTTAACATTACATTAACTTTCACACGTCTACCTCTATCCTGTACCTACATTTCACTCACTATTTGTTAATTGAGTTGTACCCTTCCATTTCAGTTTCACAAGTGTGGTAACCTACGTGTCAACTGCTTGCATCCTTGAAGGGCTTGTGATGTGTGACATAGGTATGTTAGCCTTACAATGGGTAAACCCATTATGACACTGTAATTGATAATACAAAGTTCCAAATCATAGACTGACTCCAGATTTTTTTGTGTTTCAAGGGTGTTTATTTAAGTGCTCAAAAAATGAAGGGGGGTTGTAAAATGGGGATGGGTGATGGTGGAGGAATGTCCATGGCAGAGTCCAGTCTATTAGTCTCACAGGTGCACTGCCCATCTGGGCATTGGAAGTGGAGCTGGGGCAGTGCCAATCTGGACAGGGTGACAAAATGGGACAGTGGGGGGACAATCAGGGTGGTTTCATTTCCTGGCGGGGTCTTGCCATCTTGCTCTGTCCTGTTCCTGGATCTTAGGGCCCGCTGCGTGGTGGATGTCCGTCTGCAGGGGGTGGGGTGCTGGTGTGGTGGCCCAGTAGCGGGGCGTCCTGTCCACTAGCGCCGGCGGAGGTGGTGGGCAGTTTGTCGTCCTGGCTAGTGTCAGGGGCCCCTTAGACTGCCACGGTGTCCCTCAAGGTCTTTTGAATGTCCGTCAGCACCCCTACGATGGTGCCCAGGGCGGAGCCGATGGTCCTGAGCTACTCCCTGAACCCCAAATACTGCTCCTCCTGCTGATGCAGGGTTTCCTGCAACTTGTCCAGGACCGTTGCCATCGTCTCCTGGGAGTGGTGGTATGCTCCCATGATGGAGGAGAGGGCCTCGTGGAGAGTGGGTTCCCTTGGCCTGTCCTCCCTCTGTCGCACAGCAGCCCTCCCAGTTCCCCTGTGTTCCTGTGCCTCCGTCCCCTGGACCGTGTGCCCACTACCACTGCCCCCAGGTCCCTGTTGTTGTTGGGGTGGTGGGTTATCCTGGGTGCCCTGTAGTGGTGGACACACCGCTGATTGACCTGTCCTGGGTAGGGAGGTTTGGGCCCGCTGGGTGGGTGCTGTGCTGGTGTTACCAGAGGGTGGAAGCTCGGTGTTGGGCTGTGGCTGGCCAAGGGGAACCGACTATCCTGAGGCCCACGATGGTCCGGGCTGGTCATCAAGATCCAGTGGGGCAGAGCTGCTGTCGTCACTGTGGGCCTCTTCTGGGGGTGGAGTGGTGTTGTCTGGACCCTCTGGTGTGGTGACGTTCCTTCGGGTTCCTGCAGGGGTATGAGAACATGATTATTGCATGTGTGTGTTTCATGGTGTGCAATGGGTGGGTGTGCGTGAACCCCAGTGCAGGCATTCCTGTGTGGGGGCTTGTGTGATGATGGTTGGGGGGGGTTCTGGGTATGTGCAGTGAGCACGCTTTGGTGAGGGGTGACCATGCTTAGTTGTGTTATGCAGGGCTTGGTGTTGGAATGGGTGTTTGGTGTCATGGGTAGATTAGTGAGGATTTGGGGTGATAGGGGAGGGTGTGAGGGTGAGGGTGTGTGATAGCATGCAGGTAGGGTGGGGGATGTAATAGTTAAGATTTGACTTACCAGTGTCCCATCCTCCACCGACTCCTCCGAGGCCCCCAGGATGCATGAGGGTCAAGACTTGCTCCTCCCATGTTGTTAGTTGTGGGGGAGGAGGTGGGGGTCCACCGCCAGTCCGCTGTACCGCGATGTTGTGCCTGGATACCGTTGAACGCACCTTCCCCCGTAGGTCGTTCCACCTCTTCCTGATGCCCTCCCTATTTCTTGGGTGCTGTCCCACGGCGTTCACCCTGTCCACTATTCTGCGCCATAGCTCCATCTTCCTGGCTATTGATGTGTGCTGTACCTGTGAGCCAAATAGCTGTGGCTCTACCCGTAGGATTTCCTCCACCATGACCCTGAGCTCCTCCTCGGAGAAGCGGGGTGTCTTTGGCGTGACATGGGGTGGTGTGTGTGATGTGTGGGGTGGTGTATGTGTTGATGAGTGTGGTGAGTGTAGTGGTATGTGGTGTTTTGTGCATGGATGTTGTGTGGGTGATGGTGTTGTGTGCCTCTGTGTGATGGGGTTGTCAATAGCTGTGCTCTATCTTTCGCCTTCTCTCAGAATTTTTGGTTGTAGGGGTTTGTGGGTGATGTGGGTGTGTATTTTATATTGTGTTGGGTGTGTGGGAGTGGTGTGTGTATTTGTCTCAGGTGTGTGTATTTGGAATTGTCGAATGTGGCAGTGTTTTGGAGCTGTGTGTGTATTTTGAGCGCGGCAGTGTGTACTGCCAATGAAATACCGCGGTTGAAAGACCGCCGCGTGGATTCGTGGGTCGTAATAGCATGGGCCTGTTTCTGTTGCCGTGGAGGTGGAGGATTTGTTTCCGCATGTTTATCGCTGACCTTTGGTGTGGCAGTGTTGTGTGGGTGTCGGAATTTGGGTGGATTCCGTGATGTGTGTCATAATAGCTGTGGCGTTCTACCGCGGCCGCGGCGGTGTATTGCGGTCTTCTGCACGGCGGTAAGCTCCTTATACCGCCAATGTTGTAATGACCCCCATAATGTTATATAAATGTACTTTCCGATATACCAATCTATTTTATGATTTTCTGTCCGGCCTTTTTTCAACATTTTGGTAGTTTGCATACAAAGTATACAAGCTTGATATTTTTGTTGATGGTATTTTTGACATCATATTCTTGTGTCACTTTATTTTTGTAGGCAACATTTTGTCATACAGCTTTCTTTATGGTGCAAGCTATACTTTTAAAAGTACCTCCTATAGATCCCAACGCAAGCACATTTTACACTTACCATCATTTGAAAGCATTGCGAGGGTAATTACAAACCAAACACTCTGTTATGGGTAAAAGGCTTATCTTTTCTTTCAGAAATAGCACAGTGAGGCAACGGGTTGTTGATTAGACATTTCTTTAGGTTTTATTTATGTTACTATCCATGCCATCACTATGCTGGTAATAAAGGTTGCCACTATCTGTTTTGTTTAAAAGCCCATATCATCATAACAGTCTCCGCTGTTGTCTGTCTAGATTTGTGTTGCCTTGTCACATTTTTCAATCAGTCTTGCTTAACAGCAAGCGAAAACATGGGTAGTGACGTAGCAAAAGACATGTCGATTTGATACATACGATACTTGAATTGCTAAACACCAAAATGCATATTACTAAAAGAAACAACCAGCTGAAAGTATGTAGACTACGCCGACGTGGGCTGAGCTACCAATAGTACGAAAATTATTCTTGGTTTTCCTGAATTTTTTTTCCTTGTGCCTTTCATTTCTTCCTTCCTTCCTCTGTAGCCAAATGTGCTAAATAACGAGCCACCACCGCAGGTTATGGCGTGCACCTTTCTTAGTGTTGTATATGTTGAATGGAGTATACCAGTAGAACATAGAGGGGGGCCAGAAAACACTTGGAAAGTCGAATACAGCAGTGATGTAAAGAGAGCAATGTGATACTTGCTGTGGTGTGCGATGTATTAAAATCAATAAAAACAAGCTTAAAGACATACAACCAGCTGTTTTCCAGTCATATTTCTGAAGAAAAATGTAAGCATTTTACACATCAGAGATACTGTCTTTCTATTTAACCTCATGTGTTGTATTATTGCTGGGTGGTGAGGCCAGAAGAAACCCCAGAGCTTCTAGGAAACAAAGAAGGGCTTATTTAGTTATTTGAAGAACAATAGCAGCAATTATGCCTTACAGAATAGAACTGTAATTTATTGTTGAATGTATCAGGAAACTATACATAAATGGATTTCACGGATATAGCCGTTAAAGAATGCGAGTGATTCTAAAGTTTAGGAAGGATTTGTGATAGTTTGCGGCTAAATGTGTTATAAAGTGGAACGACATATTTGAAAGTTAATCTGAAACTAAAAATTATAGAAAAAATACGGGCTGCTTCTTAGCGTGTTTATAAAGCAAGGGTGGTCTGTGCTTCAATTGACCAAGTAAATTCATAAATAGTCGATTACATAAACTGATAGCATGTGATCAACAGACAGTGCTGCTGCATTTAGTATTTGTTAACCCAGTGCCTTAATTTTAACAGCTACAATCTGCACCATCAGAGGAGAAGACTTTGGAAGTTGCCTGTAGCACTCAACTAATCACATCACAGCCTGAAACCTTAGAAAAGGGGAAGATTGAGAGCGCTGCAGGGATTGTTGTTCAGATATTAAACAACTCGCATGTTACAAATAATACTATGGTGAGTACAGTTAGGTATGTTTAATGTTTTCATTATTTTAAAATTCCCCATTTTCAGCCTCACTCTGCCATAAGCCTTCAGCTAAATATCCACATGAGCCCTCATTTAGTTGAGGGTACAAAGCTGGGGCATGTACAGTATAGGTATTACCACTACCAATTTCTGTAGATCTGAGCAATAGTGGTACAGCAATTCATCGATCATAAGCCACATAAAGCTGATGGTAAAACATGCAAATAAATGTAGTTTGTTTTTTTGTTAAAGCAGACTTTATTTTCTGTACTAAAACTCTAAGATTGTGCAGTTCCAGTATTATCACATTTATGTATTACTTCAGGATTTTGAAGGGGGCTTTAAAGGAATCCCTATGTATGGTATGTTATCTACTTTTTATTGAACACACAGTCAGTGTGTATGGTCTCTTGGCGCTAAGATGGAAGACCTAACCAATCTACAAAGTTAGGGGCGGATATAGGGGCATATTTATGAGATATTCTCTTGCGTCGCCCTCGCCCCACCTAATGACACCAGGATTGCGGCAGTGCTTAATTTGTAAATAAAAAGGTGCCGGTGCCCAAAGCCCTCCTCTTAAACACGCGGCTGCTGCAATGAAATGTGCGAACACAGAATACTGAGGTGGCGTAATCACTGAAGCCATCTCGGGCCTCTTCAATCCATATAAAGCCACTCCCTGCCCCTTCAGCTCATGCTAGCAGCTTTCTACTTTCTCCCTTTGTGACGCTTTTTCGTTTTTCCCTTCCACCGTCTGTCCCATATGTGTCTTTTGCTCTCAGCAAATGCTTGAGGCTGAAGAATATGCCCCAGCCCTCAAAAATAATTGCCGGTGCTCAGCACCAGAAACAACAAGCACAAATTAAGCACTGGATTGTGCCCATGTTTAAAATACAGCGCACCATGGTGGTCCTTACCACAACAGCATCAGAATTTTTGATGCTGTTGTGGCGCTTTGCTGCACTAGAGTGAAAAATGTTGACGCTAGTGCAGCACAGCACAGGGAGACCCATTGATTTTAATAGGTGCGTCATTTTAATGCCTGCCTTGAGCAGGTGTTAAAAATTATGGAAAAAAATTGTGCAGTCAAATCTAGTAAATTTCACTGCACCATTTGTTGGGGCCTCCTTGTGTCGGAACGCCCCCCTGCATACATTATGCCTGGTGAAGGCATAATATGGTGAAAGGAGTTGCAAACTGGCAGAATGCACGCATTGTGCCACTTTGGAAATCTGGCACGGGGAAAAGCCACCTTAGCGCTGCCTTAGCATAAATTTTTTTTTGCTATGGCAGCACTAAGGCAGCACCAGGGGCATGTAAATATGACCCATAGAGTTTGGCGGAAGGTTAATCCATCTCAAATGTGACATATATCCCATCCACCTTATTACAAGTGGCAGAGGACATAATGCACTTGTAATAAAGTGAACGGGATAGCCATCTCTATTATGATGAAGTAGCTCTCTGCCAAACTCTACATCAGGTCCTTTGAGTAGATATTTCCTGGACAGTGATGTTTTTATGGGAGAAAAGGCATTACCCCATAAATCTTTTTCTGAAAAGTGGTGCAAGGTGATAATAATGTGTTGACCCAGAACTCAGGTTGTAGTTTGTTAAGGTTTATGCCTACATTATTTACCATCTTGATGGGATTAGTTAAAGCCCCATTTCCTTTGAATAGTATGCATATGTCAACAAGTCAGAAGTGCCACCCACTCCTAAGATCTCCATCTTTTCTGAATTCCAACCAGCTGCCAAACATCCAGTTCTAGACTTCCATGTCACAGTTCTGAGAAGCTGAAAGAGAGGGCGCCTGGCAGGCTCACTGTCAGTGGCAGAGTCTGAAGAATGATACAGGGATAGTGGCGAGGGAGGGTGGCAGTGACATCAGCATATTGTCAGCATATGTGTATAACTGAAGCCCAAGGGAGCATATGGGAGGCAGGAATTCCACATAACTGTTGAGTAAATGTGGTGGCAATGCAGAGCCCCTCCTTGAAATGTGACAGCAATACAGACCCCTCCTTGAATTGTGGCAGCAGTGCAGACCACCTTCTTAAATTTGGTTATCTAGGAGGAAGAAAGTGGCAATGAAAGTTTCTGATTGCAGCCTTCCAAGAAGAACTTGATCCATTTAAAGTTCTTTCATTAGAACTAGTTCGTGGGCAGTAGAATTGATTACCACTGATAAATCCAGTATCAGTAATACATACTTTAAGAGGCCACTGATGCTGTTGCCATTGTATTCAGATGTTAAGTCATCAAGGGCTGAGACCAGGGCAGCCTCCAAATGTCTGTGGGGATTGAAACAGACTTGAGAATTATCTAACATATGGTTTCACCAGTAATGACTATAGAATCATGAACATATAGTAAAAAAAGAGCAAGATGTCAAAGTCACTCATAAACGTATACTCAGTTTTGGGCATAACGGTATACCTCTTAGTTGCTGCAAAATAATGTGCCCAACATTTTTTGAAAAGTTTAAATCTAAGACAGGATTTCTTGAGCATACATCTATTTATAAGATCTGATCTTTCCACTTGATGCTTAGCCCATAAGCTTCCATCAGATTGCTGGAATCATCCAGCCAGATACTAATGTGTGGCATAAGGTAGGGTTCCTCGGGCCTTTCCTGTTGTTTAAAGGTTACATGTGATCAGTGGCATAAACTCCAGAACATAGATCAGTGTGTATAAGGATCTTGTGAAAGGAATACTTTTTATTTGGCAAGTATTTCCACCATTCTTATGTTAGAAGTGAACCACATTATGCCACAGATGCATACACTATGCCACAAACTTCCACCATTTTGCCAGATCATGCAATGGTCGGAGTTAGCATGGTAGTCAAGGATATTCATACCTCAAAGATACATTGGCAGTTTGACAAGGCACTCCCTACAAACCACAAGTGGGTTAGCAAAACACGCAAATTCATTCAGGCTTTTTTTTAGATCAATCATAGCACAGCTTCCCTGTTCTCAGTATGGGAATCGTTCAAAGCTGCATTTCGAGGACAGGTCGTTGCTTATAAGTCTGCTCAGAGACAGGTAAAAAATCTAATGTTAACAACTTCAAGAGGTCCTTGATCAAGCCCATAGGGTTCTAATCACAGGGGAAGGTGGGTGTAAACATGACCGTAAGCAAATGTTCGTAGAAGCTGGACAGAGGCTTCCCAACTTTTACATCTGAAAAGAAATCGCTAGCTCAAAACATCTTATGCAGCAACAATATGAAGAAAGTCAGCTAGTGGGCAAGCTGTTAGTGTGGTCTGTACGAGGGAAACAAGAGATGCTCCATATTAAGGAGATCAGAGACTCTGGACCTAATTTAATTCAAAAGGATGAGGATACAATCGCCCACATTTTTCTGCAACACTATCATACTATTTATTGCCATAGGAAGGATGTTTCCAGTTCCAGGTTAGAAGAATTATATCCTCAATTCAGGGTTCCAGGGATGGCAGGGGGACATCATGCGTGTAGTATTACAGAAGTTATCACCAAAGAGGAAGCAGCCAACGTGCTACGCCAGATGCCTAACGTCAAAGCAACTGGGATAGATGGTATTCTAACGGTCTATAAGACATTCCATAAAGAACTATTTCTAAATTAGTACTTCTATTCAATCAAATTAATGAGAGTATTGATAGTTCGTTGACTTTTAAAGAGTCGTATTGGTTAACTTTTTAAGAAAGGGAAATGACCCTCTTAATACTAATTTGTATAGTCCAATCAGCCTCCTCGATGCTGATTATAAATTACTGGCCAAGATCTGGGCATCTTGTATAATAGAGGCAGGTCAATCTTTTATTCACAGAGCCAAAGCCGACCCTGGTTACTAATACGCAATATCTGGTCCAGGCTATTGGCTGCTTCTCCCATACCCAAGATAGGGCTTTAATCCCAATGGTTAAAACTGAAAAAGCATTTAATCTGGTGACTTGGGATGCTCTTTTTTGCATTAGAGAAGTTTGGGTTTACAGCTGAATGATTTTAATGCTCAAAAGATTGTATCAAGGGGTTGAAGCGTGTGTTATTATTAACACAAGCCCAGTCGGTAAAGTGAAGATACATTGTAGCATGCGACGGGTGTCCAATGCCCTCGTACTTTTTACATTGTTCATCGAGTCACTGGCAGAACGTGTGTGGAACGCAGATATTATCTTCCCTCCTTACAAATAATGTCCAAATTAAAGTTATTTGCAGATGATCTTGTGCTTTATTTGAAGGCAGATCAGATCAATATTGTGTGGGTATTTGGAGTTATTCAAGAATATACTAATCTGGGGGAGTTATAAGATCAATCAAGCTAAAACTGAGATTCTGCTCTTTAATGCACGTCCATCAGTCTTGCCCCCTGTGCTAGCTCAAAGCTATGTTGACAATCGGCCCAAAAGATATCTGGGCATTATAATGATGCATACTTATATGGATCAATTTAAACTTAATTATGAAAAAATGCTGCTTAAAGTGAAAAGCTTATTTGAAAAATGGTCCCTCCTTCCACTTATGTTAATAGGCAAAGTCTCATTAATCATTTTTATGGAAAGGAAAGCATCCCAGAGAAAATATTCCATTCTACAACTGACTAAAGAGCAGGGTGGACTGGCTTTACCAGAATGTTTCCTGTACTATCAGGCTGCATGGCTAGGCACGATGGTGAAAAATTGTTTAGGCGATAAAGGCACAGGTGGCGGCTTTGATATTGTTTATATGAGAAAAATAGTACAAGAGAGTGGGGGTAGTTTGCCAGTATTTTTGAAAATGGCAAAACTCCCCAAAAACATGGTATAAAGTGCTAGTGGATATAAACTGGTGTATACAAAGGTTTTTGAAGCTAAGGCAAATTCCATTTTGCCATCGATTTCTTAGGCTACAGGACTGCCACGGACTGAACCTAGCAAGCCCAGACAATATTTGTACAATTTAGTATGTCAAAGGGTTTCGGACATTGGGTGTTTTTTTTTTTGGGGCAGGTGGTTGGCTAATTGGGCGGAAATAGCACTCAGAGTCGGGGTTGCTGTGCCTCACCTCTGGTATAGCTATACCCAACTGACAAGTCTCATAAATAGCAGCCTGCAAGAAATGCATTTATTCCCGGAAATTCTTATTAATTTATGGTATAATAGTCAATTAGTAGGGATAGGTAATTGGTACAGATCTCAACGGAAATTCACAGACTCACAATGCATAGAAAGGCACTTAAATAGGATTGAACGTGAGACATTATGTACATTGACATCTAGGGACTGGGAATGGATATCGATTTAAGGCCAGAAAGCACTTAGGGCAGCTAATTTTAAAATAATGCACTTTCTATCATATTGGTTGGCATATTACACCCCTGAAGCTATTCATAAAATATATTCATCCATCCCCAATGTCTGTTTCAGGTGTTTACAAAGGGAAAAGGGGATTGGGCACATATTTTTTTTGATCGCCCGAAGTTAATGCTATTTTGGGATAATGTATTTCGCCTTTTCAGCCAAGGAATCCAGGCCATCTTGCAAGTGGAATTGAAGTTGGCTCTGTTTGGTGTTTCAAATCAAACATGTACATTTGGCATACATAATCAGAGCTTTATTGCGGCATCAGTAGATGTCGCAAGGTCTTCGATCCTTCAATTCTGGCGTACGGCATCTGTGCCTACCACACATGAGTGGCTGATAAAGTTGATGCGGTTAGGATTATTTGAGGAAGAATATGCCAGGAAAACTGGGAGCCTCCAAAAATATAAGAGTATTTGGACTCCATTGGAAGCAATGATTTCATAAAAATACTGAGCTCTGCGCTGTCAATTGCTCCAAATAGTCCTAATACTGTTCGGCTTTAGCACCTAGTACTCGGTTTGCACTTTAATACGTTTTTTGTTGTATTGAGGGAGTGAGCTCTGTGTTTTTGCACTGGCCCAAAATGTTCTATATTCTGAATGGCACTAGCATTTTAGATTTTTTTCTTGCACTCTAAAAAGCTTAGGTATAAGCACTTTATGTACTTGTGCACTTTAAAAATATGGCGCTCAAAGTCGTAAACATTATGGGGGTGATTCCAACCCTGGTGGTCCGAGACCGCCAGGGTTGGGGACGGAGGAAGCACCGCCAACAGGCTGGCGGTGCTTCCGGGGCAATTCTGCCGCCGCGGTCAGAAAAGGGAAGCCGGCGGTTTCCCGGCGGTTTCCCGCTGCCCCTGTGAATCCTCCATGGCGGTGCTGCAAGCAGCGCCGCCATGGGGATTCCGACCCCCTTCCCGCTAGCCTGGTTCTGGCGGTTTTCACCGCCAGAACCAGGCTGGCGGGAACGGGTGTTGTGGGGCCCCTGGGGGCCCCTGCAGTGCCCATGCCAATGGCATGGGCACTGCAGGGGCCCCCTAACAGGGCCCCACATTGATTTTCAGTGTCTGCCAAGCAGACACTGAAAATCGCGATGGGTGCCACTGCACCCGTCGCACGCCTTCAACTCCGCCGGCTCCATTCGGAGCCGGCTTCCTTGTTGAAGGCGCTTTCCCGCTGGGCCGGCGGGCGGCCTTCTGGCGGTCGCCCGCCGGCCCAGCGGGAAAGCCAGAATGGCCGCCGCGGTCATTTGACCGCGGTGCGGTCATTCGGCGGCTCCCGCCGGGCGTGCGGTTACTGCCGCCGGCGGGAGTCAGAATGACCCCCTTTGTTTTCTAATTTATTCTCTTTGTACTTAATCATTTTATTATCATCATATGTCTGTGTCTATATAGGAATTTATTTGTCATTTTCTATGATTGATTATGTTGAATATGTTCAATAAAAAAAGAAAAAAGAAAAAAACATTTTACCAGTGCAGATTTTTTTCTAGGATTGAACATCATCATTCAATGGATGCCCACAGTCAGCCAATATTTACAACCATCTGCATGGGCAGTGCATAATTGAGTCGGTGGTGGCAGGTGGAGCTCACTTTTTAGAACCCAGCACTTATTTTTCTTTTTCTTCATTAGACTGTCACCCACAAAACGAAAGAAAGAGAAAAAAGGGAATGAAAGAGGAAGAGAGAGAGAGACAAAAAATAAAGGCAATGGGAGAAAGTGGGGATAAAAAGAGCCTCCAAGAATGAGATACAGGGGCAGAGATTGTCTAGCAGTAGTTGAAAAAGACATTAGGTGTATACAAGATTTTGCAGCTTTGGTATTCAGTAGCCCCTGATATTTGTAGCACTGGCCATGGATTTCTGAGCAAACCTTTGGGCCCTAGCACTTTTTAATTTACAAAGTAAGCACTATGCAAGGGTAAACATTCCAACAGAGATAGGCACCAACAGGGCACATTCCGTGAACGCCCACATAATGGCAAAAGTTACTACCACTAGACCATTGCCTGCATTAAGTCAGGGGTAGATATCAAAGTGGCACAAATGTCCCACAAATGGGGGCATTATATCAAGGCATGCATTCAGTTCAGATGTCCACTATCGTGCTCAGTATCCCTGCAATATGACAATAATTACCAATATGCCAGGGAGTGCCCCTTTGCAAGCCAGATATGGTTCCAGTATTGTGGCACCTGGCTGAGGTGCTAGGTGTCTCAGTGGCCACTGACAGGTAATGCAACATGTGAAGGGGACAGACACAGTCCCATGCTCTTTTTTGCACACACACATATGGATGCACGGCCACTCGCAAAGACAAATATTCACTCACTCACCAGACAGCCTTCTCTCCCAACTCACTATAGTGCATCTAGTTTTTTTTTGTTTATCTTCTATGCTCAACCTTGATCCTGATCATGAGGCATAAACTTGTTCAGTCTTCCCTACTACAGACGTCTTGTTTCAGTTCCAGAAAGCTTCTACTTGGCCTTAAGTGTTACAAGTGGATTGGAAAATCAACGGTGCCATGGGCCTATCGCTGGCAAGAAAGAAAAGGACCTGTTGATGGAGGGAAAAATGTCTTGCTTAATATAGCATTGTTTTTTGGCTATAAGTTTAGCACTGGATCGACATTTTTTTCATAACGATGGTGAAGAAACGAGAATTTGTAGAGAATGTATGCTTCACAGTTTTAGCATCCTTAGTATTGTGAGCAGAAAAGGTGGGTCTCAGACCACACACCTGCAATCAGATTATAGGGTCTTTTGTGGTATTTTGTTACATATATAGTCTCAGACATGACAGTGATATGCCCTGAGAAATAGTGGTTGAGACTGGGAGAATAGGTACGTTTTTAGTCTGGTTGAAATGATGAATAAATGGGAACTGTTAGCTGAAGTACGAAAGTTTATCAGTCAAGTTGGAATTTATCAAGCATTAAGCAGCACAGGAACAGTAATAAAAAATGTCGAACGTCCTCCCCCATCCCCCCCAAAATAAAATATTTCAGTGTCTTTATTGTTGGAGTTATTAAATATTAAACACTGTTAGAAATGGTAATTGCTATTATGTCATTTTAAAACAATGTATTTATTCTTACATAGGAATAGATACCTGCATATACCACATTGCATGTAGTGCTAGTAGCAGAAATGTGTGGGAAAGTGGAGTATCCTAAACTTATCAAACACTCCACAACTCTCGCATACCCAGTACAGGACCTTTGTAATGAGCTGGCAAAGAAAACTGCAATTTCAACATCAATACATAGAATGCATCTTGGAAGACAAACATGAGAGTTGTGGGTAGAATTTAAAGTTTTGTTTAGCATAAGTTTTAAAGCTTTTCTTTATTGGTCAAATATGATTTACAGAACATTGCATAAAGCGTGACCCATAATCTAGTCCCCATACTAATATTCTAAATCAGTAGGAGTAATTCATTTTAGTCAGAAAATAGCAAGAAGTAACAAGCATATGAGAACGGGTTTAGTCAGTGACGCTATCAGGACTCATAAAGAATACTGTTTCAGAATCTGATAGAGAATAGTTTAGGCAGAGAGCAAAGTCTGTCTTGCAGTCATAAACTCTGAATGCTAAGAGTGAGAGTGAGTGGGCATTTTCTGTTCTGTTCATGGGACACTATTTTTATAATTAAATTACAATAAGAATAAGTTATTACAAATGTATCTTTATATTGTACAATCACCTGTCTCACACATCTTTACACTAGAAACCTATTCATGAAGAAGCAAGTTTCAGGTTAGTTTTGCAAGTGTTGAGATTCCAATGCAGCTCAAGCACCTAAAAAGAATAGAAGAAATATAGCTTTCTCAGCTTAGGAAGTTTGTGTAATGCAAAGGCCATGCAAAAGTCAAGAAAGAAACATTTCTGCTGAGCTGAAGCTATTCGGAATTTGTTTACATTAGCAAATCAAACAAGTTAAGTAATAGAGGGCATGCAGAGTTTAGAAAGAAAAATGTATGTTTAAAATACTCCTATATTTTACTCTTATCGGTTATTAATTAAATGGATTTTTATTTTAATGATATCTCTAGCAACTTCCCCCATCTGATGGTCTAAGACCACTACAAACATTTCATTCACAAATATTTTTGACAGATTTTACGTAATCTTCTTCTTTAGTATCTCATATTTTCCTTTTTAGACTTTCCCTTCCTTTCAATCTCTTATATTCTTCATTCACTCTGTCATTCAACTTTACATTTTTCTTCATTCTTTTATTCATGCCTCTCGCTCTCTTCTTTATCGATATCATTTTTATTGCCTTTTACATTGCTAGTGTAGAAAGGAAGCAAGCTATTACTATCAATACAGGAACTAAGATAGTTTTGAGAATTCCTTCTCCTGTTGCCGTAACCCAACTAGCTACTGAGGAAAACCCTTTTGGAAAGCTTTGAATTATACTTGTAGTTTCTAAAGATTCAAGATCAAGCTTTAGATCAGAATTATTCCTTGTATAATCCACTATATTTCTACTCTTGTCAGGTTTGCAGGTGCAACAATTCTCAGGTTTTAGCATTTTGCAATTGCCACCTTTCTCTGCAAGTAGGATATCTAAGGCATAGTGAATTAGCAAAAACATAGATCTTACTGCTACAAGCTCATTATATTCTACCAACAAAGCACCAGAGGTACTAGTTGCTAATCTATCAACTACTGATGAAAGTGTTCTGATGTTCTCATCATTGAAGCCTACTCCCACAGCAGGTATGATTGTCCCAAATATGCCTCCCACTAATTGTTTTCCTTCATTCACACTGCATGCATTTTTTTGTGTGCAGGTGTCATAGTTAATGCATCTAAACTCTGAATGTTATGCATTTTTGGAAAAAGCATGCCTAAATAGCAAATACCTTCCCAGTAACATGCAAGCTAAAATATGCATTCTCTCCCCATGTAAAGTACACTCCATGTATTCTAGGATCATCTTCTTGCAAAAATTTGCCATGCAAAAACGCATGCTCACGATTACTATTTCCCAGTGGCATCTTTCTCCCACTGATTCTTCTCTTAAACACACATACTTTCCTTTTGTGTCTTTTATCCAATTTAAGTCCACAAACAGACATTTTTCTTCTAGATTAATCTTCTTCTTTTCTCAATACATTGTTATACGCACTTTTGCAAATTGCTCATTTCTGTCTTCTAACATCAAAACAAAAGCTTTTTCTTGTGGGTTCATTAAGCAATGTCAGGTTTCGTTCATGTACTTTAATAGTGTTTACAAGAGGAAATGGTCTCACGTAATGCCATGCAGGCTCCATTTCTCTAGCTTGTAGTTGTACATTTATACTTTTCATTAGCAGAACGTTAGAAAGTACCATGTTAAGGTTTGAGTAATAGTATCCAAAATGTTGTTGTTTATGCACTAAGCTAAGAAATATACTACATGAAGTAGCATAGGAAAGTGAAATATAGTGATATGAAACCTGTTTATCTGCTGAGGATGGCATGTGTGCACAAAAGTAACAGTTCTTCATATCTAAAGCTTTAGTGTATTCTTGGATTAGTCTAGAATAAACATTCCTTGAGTAATCTTCATTCATGTAATCTACTAAAGATGCCTTCAACTCATCTTCATCGATATCTGGTTTAGATGTTGTATTCACAAATTCTACTATAGCCCTTTCTGTGTCAGATGTGAAGTGTATTTTTAATACTTTTGCTACCCCTACTAAAACTATAAGTGGGTAAATAACCTTATTGTATGATTACTCAAAATTGTTGCAAAAGATAAACAAAAAATAAAAACAAAATAAAACCAAAAGAGGTTTATGTGTAGAAAACTCAGCAAAAGTGCATTCCATCATAACAAGTCATCTTCTAGCTATATGTAAAATGAAATGATAAAAATGCATTACTGTAAAAAAGCTATCATGTTACAGTGTTGACAAAAAATACTTAAAAAGAACAAGATTAAAACACGTAATACCAGTGCATATCCTTATTATGAGTCGTCTACATGATCAGCACGATTTAAGACGCAGCAAGGAGGCTAATGTGTGCTGTGCAAGTCCCGCATAAAATAAAGCTTAGAGTAAAATCAATAATATGAGTATATTGACGCAGTAAGGAAGCTAAAGTGTTGTGTGCAAGTCCGCCATAAAATTACGCATAGAGTAAAATCAAAAATATAAGTATATTGGGCATTTTATGTATTGAGACTCTGTTTTCGAGCGGCAGCGCCTCCAGCCCCTGACCCATGCTGATCCCTCGCCTCCCTGAGAGAGCCCTGCCGGCTTCAGCAAAAAATTTACCAAAGTAGGCAAGTTCTGTGAGAAAGTAGCCTCTTTCGAGCATGGTTATTCCCATTTTTGGTCTGTTTGTTAGTGTGTTTGACTATGTCACAGGGATCCTGCTAGACAGGACCCCAGTGCTTATGGTTTGTTTCACTGTTTTTGTCAGTATGCTTGACTGTGTCACTGGAGTCCTACTAACCAGGACCCCAGTGCTCATGCTCTCTCTGGTTCTACATGTGTTCTGACAACTGGTAACCCGGTATTTCACTCCAAATTGGCATACTGGTCCTCCCTTAGAAGTCCATAGTATATGGTACCTAGGTACCAAGGGCATTGGGGTTCCAGGGGATCCCTATGGGCTGCAGCATTTCTTTTGCCACCCTAGGGAGCCCATGCAAAGGCTTCTACAAATGTGGTAGGTGTAGAAACCCCCAAGACAGTTTCTGTTTCACCTGGTGGCATTGGCCTTGCCACCTTGGCTGCTTGTCCCCTTAACATGGATACGTACAAGCAGTCAATTGAAATCAATGGTGTTGAGGCCCAGGCCTACAGGGACACAGGTGCCCCAGTATCACTTTGGTGACTGAAAACTTGGTGTCACCTGCACAACACCTCCTTGGACAGAAGTACCAGGTTAATGATGACAACAACTCCACTCAGTCTCTCCCCTTAGCTGTAGTGCAACTTAGTTGGGCTGGAGTTACTGGCCCAAAGCAGGTGGTGGTATCACCTAGCTTACCTGTAGGCTGTCTCTTAGGTAATGACCTAGAGGCCTCACGTTGAGCTTAGGTAGAGTTTAGGATGCATGCATCCATGCTGGGTATCCCTGAGGAATTGTTTCCTCTCATTTCAAATGAAATGAAAAAGCAAAGAAGAGAAGGAGCTCTGAAGCCTCAGGATCCTCCTCGTTCCACAGGTAAAAAGGGTATTAAAGTATCCCTTCCCCACCGTACCACTAAGGATACCAATCCTGTGGTGGAAGTTCCCTCTCTTAGGGGGGAACCTGTATCAAAGGAGTCCACAGCTACCACAGCTAAACTCCCAGAGGTATAACTCAATCTCTGAAAATAGATAAGCATAACTGCACTGTTTTGGTAAATTTGGAGCAACTCTCCAGCCCTCCCAGAGAAACGTTAGTGCAGCAGCCCTGCACTGCCTCTAAAGACATAGGACAGCAGTCCTGTCCTTATATGTAGCCTTTAGGACAGCAGCCCTGTCCTGCTCCAACCCAAGAGGGACAGAAACCCTGTTCTCTCTTAGAGCCATGGGGACAAACGTTTTGCCCTGCTCTGGCCTTGCTGAGACAGCATCCCTGTCTAGCATTGCAATCCTTAGGACAGCAGCCCTGTCTTGACATAGGATCACAGGGACAGTCACACTGCCCCACTTTAAAACTTTTTAGTAACCTTAGAAATAGGGAATCTCAGAGTACATATTGCACTGTTCTCTAGCTAAAAACCTCCAAACAGGGTGGTTCACTTCCCCACAGGGAGAGGACCATCCGGTGGATGATGAAGGGAGTAGCCACTCTATTGTAGATCTACTCTCCACTTATCACCACTTAGACAATAAAGTCTCAACTGGCTATGGTTAGCCTTATTGTCCTGCATTTGGAGGGTGGTTGTGTGAGAATGTAGCCTCTTTCTAGCATGGTTACCCCCATTTGTGGCCTGTTTGTCATTGTCACTGAGATCCTGCTAGCCAGGACCCCAGTGCTTATGGTTTGTGACCTACTTGTCAGTATGCTTCACTGTTTTTGTCATTATGCTTGACTGTGTCACTGAAGTCCTGCTAACCAGGACCCCAGTGCTCATGGTCTCTCTGGTCCCAAATTTGTCCTTACATCCTGATAACCCAGTATTTCACTCCAAATTGGCATACTTGTCCTCCCTTATACGTACATAGTATATGGTACCTAGGTACTCAGGGCATTGGGGTTCCAGGGGATCCTTATGTGCTGCAGCATTTATTTTGCCACCCATAGGGAGCCCATGCAAAGGCTTCCACAGGACTGTCATTGCAGCCTGTGTGAAATAGTGCATGCATTATTTCACAGCCATCTTCACTGCACCAGGTCACTTATAAGTCACCTAAATGTCAGACCTTCAGGCCTGAAGGCTGGGTGCAAAACACCTGTGTGTGAAGGCAACCCTGCACTAGCAGAGGTTCCCCCACGTCATCCAAGTCCATTTTCCCAGACTTCGTGAGTGCGATGATGCCATTTTAAGTGTGCCCTGGACACAGGCCAATACCTATGTCCAGCTTCACAATGGTAACTCCGAATATAGCCATGTAAGGTGTCTAACAACTGGGAATTGTACCCCAATACTGATCCCAGTATTGGTTGCACAATCCCATGCACTCTGGAGGCTCCACAGTAGGCCCCCAGTACTGACATACCAGCCTTATGAGGTTTTTCCAGGCAGCCCCAGCGGCTGCCACCTCACAGACAGGTTTCTGCCCTCCTGTTGCTTGAGCAGTTCAAGCCCAGGGAGGCAGAACAAAATATTTCCTTTGGGAGAGGGGTGTTACACCCTCTCCCTTGGAAACAGGTGTTACAGGTGGGAGAGGTATCCTACCAGAGCCTCTGGAAATGCTTTGCAGGGCACAGATGCATAATGTAGTCTACACCAGTTCAGGGACCCGCAGTCCCTGCTATAGCACAAAACTGTAAAAAAGCAAGGGGAGTGACCACTACCCTGTCCATCACCACCTCCTGGGTGGTACCCAGAGCTCCTCCAGAGTGTTCCTTGGTTTTGCCATCTTGGATTCTAAGGGGGTGGGGCACTCTGGGAGCATCTGAGTGGCCAAAAGGTGATGTGAGAGACCCCTCCTGATAGGTGCTTACCTGGTTAGGTGACCAATGCCCCTCTCAGGGCTATTTAGGGTCTCTAATCAGGGTGTTTCTTCAGATTCGGATTGCAAGACTCCAGCAGGAATCTCTGCATAATTTTCTTCATCTTCTCCCGATGGAACAACCGCTGACCGCTCCAGCAACTCTACAAAACTGCAACAAAGAAGCAAAGACAACTTCTGCTACATTGTAACTTCAGCAACTGCAACAGTTTCCAGGTTGTTCATACTCCGAGGACTGCCTGTCTTGAGCCTGCACCAGAAGAACTGAAGGAATCGTCTGTAGAATGACAGAGTCACTTCCCTGCTTCAGCAGGCACCTCTACAGCAATGACAGGTGGCTTGCGTCCCCTCCACAGATGACAGGTATGGATCCAGCAACGGGTTGGTGGACTAAAGTGACTTCGACAGTCCCAACATCTAGCTGTCCAACTTTGGTGGAGGTAGTACCCCTGTGCACTGCATGACTTGCAGTTGCCAAGGCTTGTGTGTGACCTTCCAAGAAGTTCTTCGTGCACAGCACAGCTTAGGCTCCAAGTACTCCATCCTGTGATGCACAGTTTCCCGAGTGGTTCTCCAGTGGCGTGGGAATCCTTTGTGTTGTGCTGCGTGGGCCTCCATTTGCACCTTCTTTGTCCCCGTGCTGTGGGACTCCTGTGCACGCTGCTTGGTCTTCTGAGGGCTCTCTGAGTTGTGGAGAGCCCCTTCTGTCTGCCCCTCCTGGGCAGAGACCACCAGCTCCCTCCTCGTCCCAAGCAGCGACATTTTCCGCTAACCGCAAGCTTAGCATGTGCCAAGCATTGTTTGCGGAATCCAGCGACACAAATCAGACTGCTTTCCTCCATCCGCCGTGGGACATCTTCTGTACCAACCAGGCATCTGTCTTCTTTGGTGCAATACTGACTTTGCCTTCTCACTTTTTTTGCACTTTTATCCGGGTTAGCAGGGTCTCCTGTTCTCTCTGGACTCTTCATTTCTTCTTGGACTTGGTCCTCTTCTTCCACAGGTCTTCAGGTCCAGGAATCCATTGTTTGTGTCTTGCAGTATCTTCTGGTTCTTCTATCGTGACTTCTTGTGTGTTTTAGGAAATTTACTGTGATTCACTCCTGTTTTTCTGGGCTCTGGATTGGTGTCTATTACTTACCTTTGGCATTTTCTTACACTCCCCGTGCCCCTCTACACACTTCACTTGCCTAGGTGGGTAAACGACTTTTGCATTACACTATTTTACTATATAGTTTGTCTTCCCCCTAGGCCCATTGCAACCTATTGTGATTTTCACTATTTGCACTGTTTTCTGACTGTGTACTTACCTGTTTTTGGTTACTAGTGTATATATTGTGTATATTACTTACCTCCTAAGGGAGTATCGCCTCTAAGGTATTTTTGGCATTGTGTCACTAAAATAAAGTACCTTTATTTTTGTAACACTGAGTATTGTCTTTCATGTGTGAGTACTGTGTGACTATAGTGGTATTGCAAGAGCTTTGCATGTCTCCTAGTTCAGCCTTGGCTGCTCTGTCTACAACTACCTCTAGACAGCCTGGCTTCTAGACACTGACTACATTTCATTAATAAGGGATAACTGGACCTGGTATAAGGTTTAAGTACCTTTGGTTCCCACTACAAACCAGGCCAGCCTCCTACAAGATCCATATGGACTACTGCTGTAAGCATGCACTTCAGAACTTCTTTACATGATCTCAACCCATGTTTCAGAAATAAAGGCTTTAGTAAGCAACGTCTCTTTGAGGCAAGTCCCAGACAGCAACATACGAGATGGACAACTGATTCTGTGTGATAGTTACATGATGTACATTGTTTCTGAGAGCGGGGTCGGGATTTCCAATGGCATCTATACTCCCATGTGGGAAGAGTTAAGAGTCGCATCTGCAGTATGATTCGGAACACGCGGACACCCAATGGCTCCTTAAGGTATGGTTGGCAGGTGGTGTCCACATTTGACTCCGGGAGACCGTCTGTTCCTCTAAAATTCCTGATAAAAGCAATGTCACTTTCCCTGGAGGCCCGTTCCCCACGCTCTTATAAGATCTTTTTTAGCAGGGCCATCATTATAAGGGCTTCTTGCACATAAGTTGGAACCAGATCAAAGGATTCCTCTGCACCTAGCCCAGTTGCTTGAATGGTCTGTGCAAATTGCTTTCAGGGACCTATGCAAACTACCAGTTTTGGCCCTGCAAACTTGGTGATAGAACTTAATTACCTCCTTTTCACATTCTATCCCCATCCTCACCAAGTCAAGTTCCAGACGTATCACTGCATGCCTAGTAGGTCTTGGAATCTGAAATATTTTCTTGTAGGCTTTTAGATGGCAATTCTCAAGTAGCGCAGTAAGCCTACCAGGGTATGCAAGATGGCCATTCCATCAGATTTATTTTGGTTGGTGGCTAAAGATCAGGACCTTAGTGTTAGCTGCATTTGTCCGCAAGGCATTTTTTAGGTTATAACTGTAAAGTATGTCCAAACACCTTTTCAGCCCTGTCCGAGTCTGGGTGATCAGAACCAGGTCATTAGTATACTGAATTATGGGGAGCGTTGTTCAGGGGGGAATGTATTCCCATTAAGCAGCTCCACTCCCAGGTCAGCGGTGTAAAGATTAAAAAGAGTGGGAGCAATAACACAGCCTCTGTTGGTATATGTCTTCTCTGTTATATACGTTTGAGATATCTTGATTAGCACCCATGTGTCAGAATATAAAGCATTTATGTCCACCAACAGCTTTTTGGGTATCCCCAGTCAGCTAGTTTTCTCCAAAGGATATTACGTTCAACTCCATCAGAAGCAGCACTGCAATCTATAAAGCAGGCAAAAAGTGGAGGGACTGAGGACTTCAGTGCCTTGGTGCCCAAGTATGAAAGAGCAAGTACATTATCTATAGTGGTAGAGTTGGATCTGAACCCAGTCTGATACATGGGTATGATGTTATTTTCCTTTATCCAGGTTTCAAGCTCTTGTAAAAGAACTTTTGTTAAAGCCTTGCCATCCACATCCAATAACGCTATTAGCCCATAGTTTTCGGGCCGAGTAATGTACCCCTTTTTATGGATTGGATGCAGGATCAACCCCTTCCAGACCTCCGGAACCACAGACAAGTATAAGCATTCATTGAATAAGGTTGTCATGGGACCAACCCAGAAATCTTGACCATCCTTGAAGATACTCCCTAGAAGGCCATCTGGTCCGGGTGCCCCATCATGCCGGGTGCACCTAAGGATACTATGTACTGACTCAACTGTTACCTTTAGTGGGTTGTTGTCAAGGGCGTCTAATACATGTTGCAACACTGAAATACTTTGTGCATCTGCATTAAATGGAATCACATATAGTTTTGCCACATGGCTCTCCCAATCGTAGGCAGAGACCGCACTGTCCTTCCTGGTAGATGCATGAATCAGGGTGTTGTCGTAACCTCAGAATTCTCTGCTTTTCCTTAGCAACAGCCACGCATGTATTCATATCCAGCGATCCTCTGTATCCTTTGTTTTTAGTTTCCAGGTTATTTTCATATGTTCTTTCCTTGCCTGCCTCATAATGACTTTCATATAAGTTGTTTTATTTTTCCTGTGTAGTAATTCAGCCTGCTGGCACACTTGTTTGCTGCTTTGATTCTCCCAGGATGCAGAAAGTTTACAAGCCCCACTGCTTTTAACCCTTGATTGCCGATGCTGACTGGAGATGATGAGGGCATCGGGAAGCCTAATAAACATAATGCCCCACTGGTGTACCACCCGGCTTGTTCCATTGTTGAACTTTAGAGAACCGTTAACCAGTTTCCTTAGCGCATACTTTGAGGAGCAGGTTGTGCCCCATTTGATCCGTTTTCCCAGTGGACCCAAAATAGTTGATAGTGGCTTCCCACTAGATGTATATGCCTGATGCCTCGTTGCCCTGAGACTGATCTCAATTACCAGAGGATTATGGTTGCTTTCAGTTCTGCTGATGACCTGATGGCTTAAACATCTAGCTCACAAGGTTGTATTTGCAAAGATATAGGGCCTGATTCTAACTTTGGAGGACGGTGTTAAACCGTCCCAAAAGTGGCGGATATACCACCTACCGTATTACGAGTTCCATAGGATATAATGGACTCGTAATACGGTAGGTGGTATATCCGCCACTTTTGGGACGGTTTAACACCGTCCTCCAAAGTTAGAATCAGGCCCATAATCTAGTGTGGAGATGTTTCTAAAAGTTGACATAAGTGTGTTGACTACAATTTTATAGTGGTTGGTCGTTTTCAAGCCAAACTCCTTGAAAACAATTTCCAAGGCTATTCTTGTGGGATCTGTAGGAAAGTACGCTCTTTCTTGGTATGGTTACCTCCTTTTTCTGCCTAATGTCAGTGTGTTTGACTGTGTTCACTGGGATCCTGCTAACCAGAACCCCAGTGATTATGCTCTCTCTCGCAAAACTCTGCATTTCAACACACAATTGGCACACTGGTGCCCCATTATAAGTCCCTTGTATATGGTACCTAGGTGCCCAGGGCATTGGGGTTCCAAGGGATCCCTATGTGCTGCAACATATATTTTGCCACCCATAGGGAGCCCAAGCTAAGGGTTCTGCAGGACTGCCATTGCAGCCTGCGCGAAAGGGTGCAAACACGCTTTCAATGCCACTTTTTACTGCTCCAGATCACTTATAAGTCTCCCCTATGGCAGGCCTTCCAGCCCAGAGGGTAGGGTGCAAAGTACCTGTGTGTGAGGGCACCCCTGCACTAGCAGAGGTGCCCCCACGAACTCCAGGCCCATTTTCCCGGATTTCGTGAGTGCAGGGATGCCATTTTACGTGCGTACGGGACATAGGTCAATACCTATGTCCAGCTACATAATGGTAACTCCAAACATAGGCATGTTTGGTATGAAACATGTTGGAATCATACCCAAATTGTTTTGCAAGCATTCTTTGTATGATCCATGCACTCAGGGGGCTCCTTAAAGTACCCCCAGTATTGCCATTACAGCCTTCGCAGGGTTTCTGGGCAGCCTAAGATGCTGCCACCTCTCAGACAGGTTTCTACCCTCCTGCTGCTTGAGAACCACTCCCATGTCTATCACCACCCCAGGGGAGGTGCTCAGAGCTCCTCCAGAGGGTCCCTGGTTTTTGCCATCTTGGATTCTAGGTTGGCAGAGAACTCTGGGAGCATCTCTGTGGCCAGTGCCAGAAGGTGATGTCAGAGCCCCCTCCTGATAGGTGGTCACCCAGCTAGGTGACCAATCCCCCTTTCAGGGCTATTTAGGGTCTCTCTCTTGGGTGGTTCCTCAGATTCAGATTGCAAGACTCCAGCAGGATTCCTCTGCAACCTCCACTTCAACGTCTGACTGAAGAAACTGCATCTTGACGCTACAGGACTCGACAAGCTGCAACAAAGAAGCAAGACACATCCTACAACATTGTATCCACAGCTCCTTCCAGCAACTGCAACATTTCCCTGGTTGTGCATCCTCTGAGGACAGCCCGTCTTCAGCCTGCATCAGAAGGAAGAAGGAATCTCCCTTGGAGTGAAGGAGTCCCTCCCCTGCTTCTGCAGGCACCAACTGCAATGCCGACTGTCTGCGTCGATCCCCTATCCTGCTGAGCTGCGTGGATCCTGCATCACAGGTGGTGGACTGAAGCGGTCCCAATGGTCCTCTCTTCCAGCTGTTCAACTTGGGTGGAGGTAAGCCCTTGCCTGCACACGCAGGACAGTATCCCCGTGTACCACTTCTGTTGCAGCTGCCAAGGCTTGTTGGCATCTTTTCCATGAGATCTTCAGTCGTTCTCCGGCGGCATGGGAGTCTTTTTCGTAGTGCTGCATGTGCCTCTTCCTCACATTTCGTGTCCCCGTCCTGTGGAACTCCTGTGGGTGCTGCCTGGGCTTCTGCGGGCTCTCTGTGTTTTGCTGCAAACCCCCTCTAACTCTCCCTCCTGGGTAGAGTCCACCTGGTCCTTCCTGGTCCCTACAGCTCCATTTTCCTCTAACAGCGATTTTTGTGTGTGCCAAGACTTGTTGGCAGAATCCGAAGATGCAAACCCAACTGCAATCCTCCTTCTGGCGTGGGACATCACCTGCATTCTCCAGGAACTTGACTTCATCTTCTAAGGTGCAGTGCTGACTCTCCTTCATCGTCAACTCATCTCTTGCACCCTCAGCCTGGTGGATAGGGGGTCCTTCCCTTCCTGGACTCTGCTGTGCTTCTTGGACTTTGTCTCATCCTTCCACAGGTCCTCCTGTCTAGGAATCCACTGTTGGTGTCTTTCAATCTCTTCTGGGTTTTGCATTATTCTTCTTTTCTTCTAAGTGGGTGTTCTGGGGAATTTACCATGATTTACTCATGCTTTCCTGGTTCCTGGGGTGGGTTGTGGTATTTACCTTCAGGTTTTCCTAGTACTCCGAGCTCCCCTCTACAAACTCCACTTACCTAGGTGGAGGACCGACTTTCGCATTCCACTTTTTTAGTATATGGTTTGTGCTCCCCCTAGGGCAATTTTTCTCTATTGTGATTTTCACTAATTGCACTGTTTTTCAACTGTTTGTAAGCCTATTTCTGCATACTAGTCTATATAATTTGTGTATTATTTACTTCCTAAGGGAGTATAGCCTCTATGGTATTTTTAGTATTTGTGTCACTAAAATAAAGTACCTTTATTTTTGTAACACTGAGTGTTTTCTTTCCTGTGTGTAAGTACTAAATGTGACTACAGTGGTATTGCATGAGCTTTGCATGTCTCCTAGATAAGCCTTGGCTGCTCATCCACAGCTACTTCTAGAGAGCCTGCTTCTAGACACTGACTACACTACACTAATAAGGGATACCTGGACCTGTATAAGGTGTAAGTACCATAGGTACCCACCACACACCAGGCCAGCCTCCTTCAGGATCCCTTGGGAGCCCAGCCTCCTGACCCAAGTTGCAAAGATTAAAGTTTCCAACTACCACACATTCATGTTTTGGATGCTCATATAGGAATTATTTCAGTGAAGGCAAAATATGTTTAACAATTGCCCGTTTTTTTGCCCATCAAGTGTTGATATACAAGTTTATAATTGAGACCGGGGTTGATTTATCATTAAATGTCAGGCCATATATGCCCACCACATGAGTGTCCTGCATTGATTTATCCCAGACCTCTACCTTAACAGCTAAGCATAATTTTACATATGTTGCATGGCTTCCTATGTGTCTTCCAAACAGATTTTTCTTTTCTGTGGGAGTCTGTGTTGTTAGAAAACCAGGCATAGGTAGGGATTCCGTCGACCAAGTTTCCTGGACACACAAAATGTCAGCTTTATTTCAAGTAGCCAGGGCAGTGGGAAGCCATCCCAGCTCCGCAGTCCTTGGTCACTATGTCCTGTTTTCCCATCTGCATATTATAAGCCACCTGTGTCCCTTGACAGTTGTTTAATAATTGTCTGGTCCATCTTCAAATGGTTTATCACAGGTGTTTCTTTAAATGTGCTGGATGGTTCTTTATCTAAGTGTGGCAATTGTTTCCTTGTTGATAAAACAAAGGGATATTTTTCTTTTTCTGATTTACTAATTGATATGCCCTAACTTATCAACAGATCAGCTTTTTGTTTTCAAGAATCCTTTCAGCAATGCCCTTGGTCTGACTATGTTGTCAATGTAGATTCTATCTAGTTGTTCCAGGAGTAGACATTGAAATTTACCGACATCAGATTCCAAGTGGTAAGATTAGAAAGTGATGGTATATCATGCTAGAGACGCAGGATGTTAGACCTATTGAAGATGTCCCAAGGCCCCGTGTTGCATATAGTGGGGTAAAAATTAAAGCAGGCCTTTCAGATTTCCTATGGGGCTTTATGTTGTCCTGGCTATTCCTACCTAGTTTTCCATTATGCGCATGAGCATGGACAGGCCCATATCTACATGAGAGCTCCAGATTGCCTGTACCAACTGGTGACCAATGGTTTTGCCATGGGTTCAAATCTTGCACTTGTTCAACCAGCAGGGATTACCTTCTGCACGATTCCCTGTTCTTGTTGGCCTCAGATTTTATCAGTTTGTAGAGATACAGGAGACTTGACATGATTCGCCGCTATCTGCCCCAACACTGTCCCACCTGTAAGGAGATGGCACATCCGGCGAGAATTTTCTCCTGTATAACTCATCGTCTTATGTGGGCCAGCTCCTTATGACCTTTGCCCCGCAAGGTAATAATGGGATTTATATCACTTGTTTCAATATGGAACGTCTACGGTAATGCATCTCTGCTGCACCTTCTCTGCACAGACAACTCTACTTCATTTATCTTGGTGTTTGTCTGCTGGACCACTGTGCAGATCACTGCCAGGGCAGATACCATCTCCACATCTCCTAGCTGTGTTACCAATTAGTTCCTTTTTGGAGAAAGACCCCAAGATTGTCTTTCACTACCCTTAGCCATGGGGCGAGCCCCCTGAGTCGGTGCCATTTCCATGTCTCCCAACTGTGGTGCCCATGGCTGGGTATCATAACCACATTCCTCATTGTTATCAAGAGGGGATTTTGGGCCACCTGAACTGGCATGTTCCTCCACAGCTTCAACCGCAATGTTTGAGAGAAAGAGAGGACCGGGTGCAAGATGTGGGGGAGGTTTTCAATGGAAAATTGGGTAGGTCCCAAGCCACCAGGAGTTGTCCTCTGGAGCATTTATATTTTGCCCACTGTGACTCATTAACTGTGTCGGTCGATTACTTTCAGAGACCTGTCCACATGCAGGAGGTTGGTGACTTGTAACCTGACTGTTCATGTCATCTTGTGCAGAAAGGAATCATCAACATTAGTTATTCATTTGTTTGAGGCAAGGCACCTGATTCAATACCAATTCCTTCTTCACTGGTGTCTCTTAGGGTAACTATTTTCTGTTATTTCTGTGACCGTTGAATCCCCTTGCTTCCTGTCAGACACCCTACAGTAATATTTCCTGCTCATTTCTTGGGTGTTTTCACTATAGCTAATAAGTGTTGCTGATACCTCAGGCAGGTAAGCTAGTTTGTCTATTATTGCATCATTTAGGCTTCTGGCTGCCATGCTTCCTTCGTTCCATTTATTCAACCAGTTGTCCAGAGTCTTGGTTAATGTATCCAGCTATCTGTCAATTGTGAGCACACTTTGAGCCAACATACGTGTTAATTCCAGGTGGATCTCTAATTTATGTGACTGCCAGGTAAGGAATTTAACTGGGGCTAAGAGGGAAGCAGTTATGGTATTTATAATACAGTCTGATCTGCCCCCCCGGCTGCCGCCCTACAAGACGAGTGTTAGAAATGGGGTCTTTGGTTGGCAGTCACATTATCCCCTGTCCAAGGAAGGACCCTCACTCAAGCAGGGTAATGGAGAAACACACTTACAAAAACCCTGCTTAACCCCTTGGTAGCTTGGCACAAGCAGTCAAGCTTATCTCAGAAGCAATGTGTAAAGTATTTGTACCAACACACACAGTAATACAGTGAAAACACTACAAAATGGACACCACACCAGTTTAGAAAATTGGTAATATTTCTCTGAATCAAACAAGACCAAAACAACAAAAATCCCACATACACAAGTTAAAATATGAATTTTCAAAGGAATAAGAGTATTACTACATAGAAAACAATGGAAACGATGATTTTGCACAAAGTACGTGGTTAGCATAAAAAATAAAGATGCACAGCTGTGCGTGCGTCGGAAAAGGCCAGCGATGCATCGATTCCTTCCTCGCAAGGGAGGCTGTGTGTCGTTTCTTCTCTGGTCAGGTCGGCGATGCGTCGTTCTTCTCCCTCGTAAGAGAGCAATGCATCAATTTCCGGACGGAGCACCTCGGATGTGCACAGAGTCAGGTTGAATTTGGCGCCCAGGGACAATGCGTGGAAAATTCTGACACATGGTGTTAGAAAACTACCCTGCGTGGGGTTTGTGCCGTTAGCAGCCGCAAGCGGGTGTTGTGGGTCGTTCCTCCAGCCGTGATGCGTCAATCTCCCAGCCACAATAGAGGTGGAGCATCGATTTTACAGGTGGTGTGTTGTTTATCAGCCACGTTGCAGATGGTGCGTCATTAATTTCCCTGCACGGCATTCTGTGTGTGGATTTTCAGCTTGCGTCTGCCAACTTCACCTTTCAAGGGACCACGGACTGGATAGGACACCACTTGGCAGGGCAGGAGTCTCAGCCGAGAGTCCAGATGTTAGCAGGAGGAAGTCTTTCATGGCCCGACACTTCAAAACAGGAGGCAAGCTCAACTCAGGCCCTTGGAGATTCTTCACAAGCAGGAAGCACAGCAAAGTCCAGTCTTTTACCCCTTTCACAGGCAGAAGCAGCAACTGCAGGATAGCCCAACAAAGCACAGTCACAAGCAGAGGCAGCACTTTTCCTCCGCTCTTCACCTCTTCTCCTTTGCAGAGGTTCCTCTTGGTTCCAGAAGTGATCTGATTTGCAGGGGTTTTGGGTCCAATACTTATACCGCTTTTAGCCTTTGAAGTTGTAAACTTGAAGGCAAAGTCTCTCTTGTTTGCCAAATCCTGCCTTGCCCAGGCCAGGCCCTACACATACAATAGGGGATTGGGGACTGCATTGTGTGAGGGCAGGCACAGCCCTTTCAGGTGTGAGTGACCACTCCTCCCCCCATCCTAGCACAGATGGCTCATCAGAAAATGCAGGCTATAGCCCAGCTCCCTTTGTGTCACTGTACAAAGGATAGGTGCAAACAGCTGAACCATCAAACTGGCCCGGACAAGGAATCCACAAACAGGTAGAGTCACAGAATGGTTTATGCAAGAAAATGCCTACTTTCTAAAAGTGCCATTTTCAAACTCGCAATCCAAAAAACAGCTTCACTAAAAGATGTTTTTTTAAATTGTGAGCTCAGAGACCCCAAACTCCATATTTTTTTATCTGCTCGCAAAGTGAATCTGCACTTTAATAATATTTAAAGGCAGCCCCCGTGTTCACCTATGAGAGAGATAGGCCTAGCAACAGTGAAAACTGAATTTGGCAGTTTTCACTATCAGTACGCGTGGAACACATCAGCACATGTCCCACATTTAACATACATTGCACCCTACCCATGGGGCTACCTAGGGCCCACCTTAGGGGTGCCTTACATGTATAAAAAGGGAAGTATTAGGCCTGGCAAGTGGGTACACTTGCCAAGTCGAATTGGCAGTTTAAAACTGCACACACAGACCCTGCAGTGGCAGGTCTGAGCCATGTTTACATGGCTACTAATGTGGGTGGCACAACCAGTGCTGCAGGCCAACTAGTAGCATTTGAATTACAGGCCATGGGCATCTCTAGTGCACTCTACCTAGGGACTTACTAGTAAATCCAATTTGAAAGTCATGGATAGGCAGTCATACATACATTTTATGCCGGAACACCTTCAGTTTAGTACTGGTTAGCAGTGGTAAAGTGCCTAGAGTATCAAAAAGAGTAAAAACAGAGTCCAGTATACATCAACAACCTGGGAAACAGAGGCAAAAAGTTAGGGGGGACCACAACAAGAATGCCAAGACCAACAACAAGTGTTCTCCTGCTGTATCAGCACCAAGCGCATCCCTTATCTCTACTTCCCTGCTGTGGACCTCATTTCTAAGCTCTCGTAGTGGTACAGTAACCTTATCCCTAAGCCCCTGCATTGGATTTTGCAAAGAGGTGGAGCAAGTCTGACTGTTGCATTGGCTTTCCTGTGTAAAGAGGTCATCTAATTGGAAAGGGGCTGGCTGATGTAGCACTGTTTCTACTATCAACTTTTGTTTACTTGATGGAGTGGCATAGCTGATGGCTAACAGCCGGTTGACCATTGTTGAAGAATCTCAATTACCTCTAGATCATTATCCAGTCCTGTTGGACTACTTGGGCTAGTTGCTGGGCGAGTCCCGATTATATGGCTACTTCTGGTTTTTTCTAGTGCCGTATCCGCAACCTCTAACAGTTCTGCAACAATGGAAGCATCCACGCTGGAGCCTCCCGCACTACTTAGTGAACTTTGCTCAAATCCGGGCTCTAGCGAGAGCACTATGGATAGATTTAATTGACCAGGCTCAGGAGTTAAAAGGGCAGTCTGTGTATCCTGACCAGCCAAGGTTTTAGTGTCCTCACCTGCCTCACCTCTTGCTCTCGTAAAGTAGTTGTGAATAAAAGTTTTTTGGGTGTTCATCAGGCTGGGACCATGTGACTCCTTACCCTTGAAGCCCATCTTGTGCTCCTGACAGGGCATAGGCCCTGTGGCTGATCAACCTCAATTTCATTAATATTCCCATTGCCACTGTGGGATCGCATTTTCCCCAAGTCAGCCACAACCCTCATCGCACCTATCAGCTGCTCAGCTTCATCTTCATCTTCATCTACTTTCCCAATTTCTGTATTTGCCAGTAACCGGGCACTACCACCACACTTTGCCTAGATGTAAGGCTGCTTCACTGCCATGAGCTGCCTCCTAGTATTAATAAAGTCCCTTCATGCAGTGAAGATTCTGTGGGCCAGCTTTCAGTTGCCCCAAAAAACCGAGATACCTCTCTGTACTTTTTGTGTCTTGGATAATGATCTCAGGGATTTCAGTGTTCTCAATGCTGTTGGTGCCCTAGGTCAGGCCAGTGGATAAGCTATCAATGGTCCAGGCACAAACTTCAGCTCCTGTGTTGGCATATACCCACCAGGACTTGTCCACAAAACATTTTATGTGCGATAGCAGGCCAACTACTCTCTTATGTTATGTTTTCCAGATGGCTTCCAATAAATTATTTGGTGCTTCATTCTGTTAGCTGGCAACCAACACCCTAAGAGTGCTGCCTCACCCCCCTGCTTTCTCCTTGTCCTGATGTCTCGGGCGGGGGGCAGCCCAAGTCTCAATACTTGAGAGGGCCATTCAGTGAACTGGGTGGGTAGGGTGGGTTGTAATAAAATGAGACTCAGTGAAGCCTGGTGATGTGTTGTAAGCATGGGGGCAAAGGGTAGTGCAAGAAGCGGCCCCCCACTGCAGGAGCAAGCCGCACCAACCTAACACTGGCTGCCTCCGTCCCTCCAGCAGGTACAGCAGCTCTGAGGCTACCACCCTCCTATTCATGCACCCTACTTGACAGGTTGACAGCTTGGCTGCTTCCCCACTAACTGTGCCAACAGCTCCAGTAGCCACCCCCAAGCTCACCTCAAAGCACCTGATGCTTCCCCAGTCACCCCGTCACTCGATGGTATGGGGAGTCGCTATACCAGCTTTCTCAGGGGGTGAGCTCATTCACCATTTTTGCATTCTCTCAGCTTTTGGCGCCACTGCCTCTCCCATCCTGCTAACACTGCTGACCTGCAACCAGGAGCCTGGAGCTCTCTTTACCGAGGACCCAGCCCTGCAGGTCCTGAATAGGAAGTCGTGGGTCACAGGAGCAGTGCTCTCATGCAGTGGGAGCTGGGTTCTCATACAGTGTTCACGTTTGGCATTCATAGCTGCTCTGTGCTGGGACTCCAAAACTCCTCCTCCACACGCCACTTCCATCGCTCGTGTCTCTTCCGCCTAGTGTGTAAAACTATAAGTGAAAGTAAAACCCCATAACATATTTTGGACCTTCAGTACAGCTGTTTCTCTACAATCAGATCTACTACTAATAAATCGTTTATTACAGCACATTATCTCTCGCTGAAGTTGAACAATATCAGTATACTCTTCTTCAGATTAGTTTCTTCTTGAATTAGACTTTTTCTTCTTTAGCAATTTTTTCTTTCTTTTTGTTTTAGGGCCTCATTATGAGTTTGGCTGTCCCACCACGAGTCTGCCAAACTCACAGGAAGGATACCACTTCCGTAGCAGGACCCCCGAGCGTATTATAATGCTCCTGCATGGACAAAAGTGTAAAATGTCCATGTTGACAAGCAGATGAGTCCAAAGAAAAAATGGCCAATTAAATGACATTGTTCATTTAGTAAAAAATGGGTCAAAATTAAAAGTCACCAGAATCCTGCATGAGGTCATCAAACACATCAGTGGAGATGAAATCTTGCAGATGATATCACCACCAGAGCCTCATCCAAAAGATCAAAAGAGCACACATTATCCATAGCCTTAGTCTCGGCTGAGGTGGGGCAGCATTCCGTGCCTTGCCAGATGACCGGGCACCAGGAGCTGAAGCCCAAGACAGATGACTCATAGGAAGCATCAAGGAGCAACTGCAGTCTCATAGGACAACTCCTGGAATGAACCCTCAATGGGAACATCATCATATTCATGTCCGTATAAAGCACCTGTTGCTGAACAAGACACACCTCCATGGTGTTCTCGAAAGGGCACCATAACCAATGGAAAACATACTGCACACAGCAGAACATCGGCCTAAATGAAAATGGTTCTTTATTAAGTTCTCCAGCAGTGATACTCCAAAATACTGCATCATGCAATCACAATACAGTTGGGCTGGTGGGAGCTCAATCAATCTTCTTGTTTGAGATGGGACATCCATTGCGAATCAAAATTACAAACAGCAGAATACCACCAATTATTGTTAATATCAGTAGGAAACCTCAAAAAACACTCAAAAAAGGAGAGTGTATGGCTGATGGTATTACCCCGAAATCGGTCTGAAGTGCGCATATAAATCTAGAACCTACGGCCTTAAAAAAGTGTACAATCCTTGCTGTGTTGGATGCGTTAACAATACGGCTCACTAATCCGCCGAAGTATCTTGGGACGATAGAATTTAAGAGGACTGTATCTGGGCTGATGACCTTGCTACTTATAGGTCTTAAGTTTTACATGCAGATGTCAGCACACCGTGTTTTTAAAACAATAGAGCCTTTAGTCTGCCAGCTTCTTGAAATTGATATTGGAAGAAGCAATGTGCGGCCACAACTTTGCTACTATTATCTCATGTGTGGGTGGGAAAAGCTGATTTCCACAGCATGTCACTATTTGAGAATCAGAAATCACATATATGACACCTGCTCTCATCCAACAACAGCCATGATCACTCAGAATCAAGTAACTCCCATTCAAAAGTAACTGAAATACTCAGCAAATCAAAGAAACAGGAATACCCTTCTGCTAAGAAAAAAATGCTTTTTCCCCACTCATACACTTGTAATCGAAAGGCAGTTCTCACACTTCATTAATATAGCTGTCACCTAGATGTTCAAATCTGCCAATTGGAAATTGTTTTAGACATAAAGTGAAATGGAATGTACATATCAGCAGTAATATCACCCCATGTATTTACCACACGGATGATGTTTCTGCCACCATTAAAGGCAACTTCTCTAATTTTTCTATGTTAAGCATAATATGACCAACTTCCTTCTTTGCCATTATCAGCTGTTTTCTAGTAACTTTGAAAGGAGCAAATAACTCTGTCAAGTTCTCATGCATCCAAGGCACACATTTCCCCTTCAAGACCTGTAATGTCCAACTCAACTACATAATGGAACTAAACTGTCTCTATGTTGTAACAATGACATGTAATTTTGAATGATGCCAATTTCAGATGACATTATATTGTTAAAAGTGTAAATTTGAGTGGACAGTGTGTTCATACCATAACAGGCAATGGCCTATGCTTTCTCTCCATTTTCCTTATCTATTTAACTTAAAAGAGCAGCCATTTTCGTTTGTGAAACTTCTATATTTCATTGTGTGCTGCATACAGGAATCTCTTACAGCACTTTTTTGTCTAGGATCTAGCAGGAAATCTTGTAATCTATGTCCTCGGACAGGAGAGAGAAGTGTTCTTTAACAGCTGTAAATGTGGAGTGTTACAACCATTGCTGACATAATTTGCCTACGCTATATGTGGTGACTATACCTGTGTGTTGTGTGGTTACATAACAAGGGTCCAGTCTGCTTGCTTTAAAACTCTGTAAAGCATTATTAAAATGTGCACACAACAACTACCATTTGTGTACCGAGCCACAATAAGCACCCTTCGGGACCTGAAAGTGTGGAATTAGACGTATCATTCTTAACCATACCATTGAGCTGAGCTTCTGTAAAACTCACTACATTTTTCTAATTGCCAAAGTTTGCGAACTTTGTCCCAAACAATCCCGTCAGGAACTGGAACAGCAGAAATATTCACCACGGACAAGTGTCTTCGCATTTTGTGGAAAGACAAGTAAGGTTTTAAAACCTCATCCACCAGTTCAAAAGCAGAACTTTCAGGAAGGTAATGCCCATGTATAAGCAATAAGAAAACAATAATAGATCTAATCCAAAGAAGGAAAGCAAATAATGTCAATATAATTCATAGGTAATACCATGGACGATTCAAATAAGTATGTTGAAGCCAGTTGAAAATCTTAAGTATACCATGTACTGAAGCAGTAGTGAAAGTTGAAGAAAAATTATCCACGTCCACATAATAACCAGAAAGAGCCTGTGCAAAAAGTGGAGCCAGTGCAGATGAAAGAGAACTGGTATCCAATGGTGATTCATCATAAACGATTCCATCTGTTTACGTTGCATTAGTGAATTGCAGATTAACATTTTGGACATTTCTTGTACTTGTAGCGGTAACAGGAATCAACAAAAATTCATTCTCCAACCTCCTCATCCTAGGGGAAAGAATTTTGGCATTGTTTAAAGCTTGAAAAGGTATCTCCTTGTAGGGTAGTGAGAGGGGAAAGGGAACTTTCCAGGAATCCTCGTAGTCTATTGTGCAGGATCTGCCACATGATGCAATTTTATGTGATTGTCTTTAGAGTCAGACAGCGATGGTAAAATCACTGTTCTGCTGCCCTGTATCCCTGAAACCGGGACAGCGCTCTGTAAGATGGGCCAAACTGCTTCTTCACAGGAATCAAATTTACCTTGAGATGATATGTTTAGTTTAGTTTTAAGGTTTTATAAAGCGCATAGTTACCCTAAGGCATCCCAGTGCTAACAAGACATGACTAATGCCAGCGACAAGAAAAATCCAGAAAGTTACCTACAGAAAAGGATAGTCTTGAGTTTTTTCCTAAAAAGCTGCTCTGAGGGTTCATGACGAAGCTCAGAGGGAAGGTCGTTCCAAAGGCGGGCGGCCTTGGTAGAGAAGGAATTGGCTCCCCAAAGCTCTCTTAAACCGAAAGATGTTAACATGTCGGAAGGAGGAAGACCTCGGACTTCGGGAGGGGGCATAGATATGGATCCGTTTTCGGAAGAACATCGGACCCTTATCATGGAGGGCTCTGTGAACAATACACAGGGCTTTAAAGTGGGTATGCTGCTTGATGGGGAGCCAGTGGAGTGTTGAAAGAGCCGGCTTTGCGGATAGATGTCTGGGAAGATCAATAAGAAGCCTGGCCGCTGCATTCTGAACTGTCTTCAACTTCTTTATCACATAAGCCGGGGAACTGAGAAACAGAGAGTTCCCATAGTCCAGGCGGGAAAGAATCAGAGTTTGAACGAGGATTCTTCTAGCCGTAGAGGGTATAGGGTTAAAAACCTTCCTAAGGACTCTTAAAATACCAAAACATGCAGAGGAGACTTTTTTTACTTGAAAATCCATAGTCAAGCGGAATCCAGCCAAATGCCAAGGCTTTTTACCTGAGCCTTGGGTGGGGGAAGGTTATTGAAAGCCTCGGAGTGTAGTGAAAGGGGGGAGGCTGGGGAACCATTGCCCAACACAATAACTTCTGATATGGAGAAGAATAATGCACTGCTGCCCCCAACGTTCCCATGGCATCCCTGTAAGCCCAAGAGGCAAAAGCACAGCCCTGGTCTGAATGAAAAGCAGCAACAGCATATGTCCTGATAAAGACTTGTAAATCTTTAATAACAGTGCACGCGTCAGCCGATCATTGTGGCCACACCCAAAGGAATCTAGAGCCAGTAGAATGGGGTCAGGTACACACACTGCATAGGCTTGTTTGACACTAAAAGGGGTGTCTGTGGTTGGAGCTTTATAGTGGAACCATATATAATTTTAGAGATGTCACAGCTAAGGCCACACTGTTTGGTCTGTTTGTATAGAGGATGTCACCAAAAACTCTTTTGTAACAATGAAATAGTAACCACCACATCCGCATGGACAGAAGCAATACACTCCTGAGCTGCTTTAATGAGTTCCAGCCAACGATCTTGGTTAGGGATCTCACAATCACCCACCCCTGGTATTGTTACATAACAAATGTTTTGGGCACTCAAGTGATAGGAATATTTTGTTGGGTATGCTTTTGGCAGCGGCTTGCCTTTAGCCAAAGCTTTTACAGCAGCTAAAATGACATCATCCACCCTCGTATGGGAATGAGATATCAGAGCAACAGTTGTCATAATGAGAGCAGACTTGGCTGCTTCATCAGCCAATGAATTCCCTACAACGTGTTTTCCAACATGTTGATGGCCCAGTGTAGGTATTACATGAGCCCATGGCAGTTTATATTTAAGCTCTACCACCTTCCCCCAGACCATTTTGTGCTTTATGGTGTTTCCTTTAAAATATTTCAAACCGTTAAGGTGCCAATAGTGTACATTTTCATTGAAGGACTGGACACAATTATACAAATTACACACAATAAGTGTAGGGAATTCAGGATTTGTATGTTACAGTGCCAAAATCAGTTATTTGAACTCCGCAAGTTGTGATTTGCAGTCCCCAAGGACTGTGTGTATGTTTGTTGATGGTGGAAGTCACCATCCCTCATGATGCCATAAACAGCTGTGCAATCCACGGGGTGCTATTGTTTGGTATTTACAGCAGGTTGAGCTGAACCATCAGTGTAAATGATATATTTGTAATGTTCTAGAGGCATGACATTAGTGGGAATGGAGTACTCATGTTAATATTAGAGAACATCTTGGGTTTGTAGTTTTTAATCAAAAACGTAATCAACATCAGTGGCAGTCAAGGAGGTGGCCCAACGTATCCATCATGTATGCATTGCTTTTGCGTTTGGAACGCTGGCTGTGGGAACAGCCTCAATGGCTAATAACAATGATGCTCTTTTCCTCTGCTAATGGCCTCTCCTTAATGACAGCCATCTGAACTGCAGTCAGCATTTTCTCAGTGGGTACAAAATGCATTTCTGCATTTGAGTGTAAATGTGGTTTGTATGCAATTGGTACTGTGACACTTTCATTGAACGTGGCATATGTAAATCTAATGGCACCCGGAATCATCCAGATGACCAAATTTGTTTTGTTTTCATGTGTATATAGGTGTAGCACTTCAAGCATGTCAGTCTGTAATGATCTGAGTATTTGTGTGTGTTGTGGCATCCAATGTTTTCTTTAAAAGTCTAGATGTATGAGTTCATAAAGTGGTTTTCTGCATTGTGCATAATCTGAAATTAATGTTCTGCAAAGTTAAAGAATGCTTACAAGAGTTGCAATTGTTTGTGGTATTTGGAGGTTGTAATTGTGCACACTTCTTTTGGAATTATGGTCCAGACTCTTTCCATCATTTGAAAGCTTGTATCCCAAAAACAGGATACTGAAAAATGTAATTTTCATTTTCTTGAAGTTAAATTTGCAGCCTTGATCTGCAGATCCCAATAAAATGTGATCTACCCTGGACAAATGTATATTGAGGTCGTCATCTATCAGATAAATGTTATGCACATAAGAACACGCCTCAGGATCAAAAGTGTGTAATATTGATGTTACACGGGCTGAGAACAATTCAGAACTGTTATTATATCCTCGGGGGGTAAACAAATCTGGCAATGTGAGCCAGTCATGGAAAAAAAACGGTTAGATCTCTGCTTTCAGGCACTTTGGCCCTCATTATGACATTGGCGGTAAGTTCCGCTTACTGACATGCCGACTGCCGCCAACATACCGCCGGCGCAGCAGATTTCCGCTACCCATATTATGACATACACATAGCAATCCGTCACTATGCAGCCACACACACAAGTCCGCCAGCCCAAAGGTCGGTGATGAACTAGCAGTATCCAAACCCACACCGTTACGCCCACAGAACCACACCCACAACATTATGACCCACTAAATCATTGCAGCAGACATTCAATGGCTGTAAACCATTGGCGGTACATATCGCCGCGGTCAAAATACACACACACACACACACACACACATAAAACAACACCACATTGGGCAATTCAAACTACACATACCTGACACCCATACACACACCACAGCCACACACCCACACCACTATATAACACACACCCATATTACCCACAACCCTTTACAACTAAAAACAAGTGCCGCAAGAGAGATAGCAAGACCACAGGCAAGACCACAGCCACACACCACCATCACCTATACACCATCCACGCACCTTACATCACACACCCCAACACATCACCCTACACATCCTCACTCACACCACTCACACTACACCCATGGTACCACAACGACACCTCAGGTTCTCAGGGGAGGAGCTAAGGGTCATGGTGGAGGAAATAATCTGGGTAGAGCCACAGCTATTCGGATCACAGGTGCAGCAGACATCCATTGCTAGGAAGATGGAATTATGGCGGAGAATCGTGGACAGGGTCACCGCTGTGGGACAACACCCCAGAATAAGGGATGACATCAGGAAGAACGACCTACGGGGGAAGGTGCTTTCCGTGGCAGCAAGACACCAAATAGATGTACAGAGGACTGGCGGTGGACCCCCACCTCCTTCCCCACAACTAACAACATGGGAGGAGCAAGTCTTGGCAATCATGAATCCTGAGGGCATGGCAGGAGTAGCAGGAGGACTGGACTCTGGTAAGTCAACTATATTACTATCACCCCCCCTACCTGCATACCATCACATACCCCACCCTTACCCTCACTCCCATCACTCCACCACCTCCCACACACCCCACCATCACAAACCACCCATCCCAACACCAAGCCCTGCATGCAACACCAATGCATGGACACCACTCACAGACCTGCATGGACACCTATCACTAAAGCATACACACTAGAGAGAATCAGCTAGCCCACCAAATAACAACTCACACAAGGCAAAGCTGCCAGGGCAATAACAACCATAGAGGGCAAACCCACCCATGCACAAGATGTCACACGCAGAAACAAAAACACTGCATTTGCATCCCCTCAGGTCCTCCAGCCAACGTCACCAGAGAGGAGGTGCCAGCAACATCCAGACCCCCCCAGAAGAGGCCCACAGTGATTACAGAAGCTCTGACGCCTGGATCTGAAGGCCCATCAGGGATCTCCAGACAGTCGGTTACCCAGGCACAGTCCCATACCACCACAGAGCCTCCCCCTCAGGAAACACCAGCACAGAACCCAAACAGCGGGCCTATACCTCTGTAGTGTGTGCACCAATACATGGACCCCAGGGCACACCACAAACACAGGACGATCAGGGACCTGGGGTCAGTGGCAGTGGGCACACGGTCCAGGGGACAGAGGCACAGGACAACAGGGAAGCTGGGGGGTCTGCTGTGTGCCAGGGGGAGGCCCAGGAAACCGACTCTCTAGGCGGCACTCACCGCAACCGTGGGAGCTTATCAACATTCCCAGGATACGCTGGGCCAGATACTGGACAAGATGCAGGAGAACCAGCGGCTGCAGGAGAGACAGTACTTGGGGATCAGGAAGGACTTGAAGGACATCAACACCACCCAGGTCACCATTGCAGGGGTGCTGGCAGACATGGCCAACTCTATGAGGGAGGCATTGGCACACCACTGGGCCCCTCCCACTAGCCACACCGATGAACAGCCCTCCACTGCCGCTAGTGGACAGGAGGCCCCGCCACAGGAAAAACAGGTCACCAGCACTCCTCCCCCTGCAGGAAGAGAACCACCCCGCAAACATTCCAGGCAAATCGGCAAGAAGCCAGAGACTATTGCCAAGAACCCTATCAGGAAATAAGACTCTCCTGAATGTCACCCTTGTGTCCAACCCTGTCACCCTGTCCACCTTGAACTGCCATTGCTCCCCTTCCTATGCCCCCTTGGACAATGCACCTGTGATCCACATAGACTGGACTCTATCTTGGACTTTCCTCCACCATCACCCCAGCCCATTGCACATCCCCGCTACTTCTTAGCACTTAAATAAACACCCTTTGAAAAAATCCAAGTATAGAGTATGTCAAATGATTTAAGTATGTATTCATTTAACATGGTTTAAACATTGCAATTCAACTGTACAGTAATGTAGACATAGGAATGACCTGTAGTTGGCTGCAGTCAACACACCAGGAGCGATAGTTGGGCACAAATATCTGAAAATAGAGATGCCAAAGGATACAGTGAGTGGCAATAGAAGTGGGAAAATCAGCCTGCCAGCGACAATGTCAAACACCAAAAAATTAAATGTGAATTTACACTGTCTTACCTGTGTGGTATTGGAAGTATTGACAAATGATTGCACTTCTGTTGTCCTCATCCTCAACCTCTGCCTCCTCATCTTCACTGTCCACAAGGTCCACTGCTGCCACACGGCCATCTCCAGCCTCATCCTCCTGCAGAAAAGGCACCTGGCAACGTAAGGCAAGGTTATGCACCATACAGAATGCCACGATGATCTGGCAGACCTTCTTGGGTGAGAAGCGCCTATTAGATGGAGGCAATGAAACCTAGCCTTCAGGAGGCTGAATGTCCTCTCTATAATTCTTCTTGCTCGCCCATGTGCCTCATTGTAAAGTTCCTCTGCCCTTGGCCTGGGATTCCTTACAGGGGTCAGTAGCCATGAGAGGTTGGGATAACCAGAGTCACCTGGATATATCGAGGGACAACTGTTAGACACACATTAATTCTTAGGGCCCACACCATACCCTTACACCAACATCCACTGGGTGCGAACCGGGGGTCATCTATTAGCCACACCCTGTGCCTCTGGAGTTGAGCCATCAGATATGGGATATGGGATACTGCTATTCCTCAGGATAAAGGCATCATCCACAGACCCAGGATATTTTGCATTGACATGGGAGACATACTGGTCCGGGAACAAATGCAATATGTGTACCATCAATTGCCCCAATAATGTTGAGGATATGTCCCATTCCATAGTAATCAGCTTTCACTGTGGCCAAATCCTCCACCTGTGGGAAAACGATGTAGCTGTGCATGTGTTTAATCAGGACAGACAACACTCTGGTCAGCGCTATTGAGAACATTGGCTGAGACATTCCTGCTGCCAGGCCCACTGTCACTTGGAAGGAGCCAGTTGCCAGGAAATGGAGCGCAGATAGGACTTGCACAAGAGGGGGGATCCTGGTGGGGTGACGGATAGCAGGGATTAGGTCAGGCTCCAATTGGGCACACAGCTCTGTGATTGTGGCCCTGTCCAGTCTATAGGTGAGGATGATGTGTCTGTACTCCATTGTTGCCAAGCCCACCAGGGGTCTGTACACGGGTGATGTCTCCATCTCTTATTCATCTGCAGCAGTTGCAATCTATGGGGCAAAACGGTGAGCAGCTGGTCAGTAACTCATATTTCCAACCACTACACTTCATTGCATGTTGTGATTGTAACAGTATATTGTTGGATAGGTCCAAATGGTGCTTATGTGTACTGTGAGGCAGTTAGGTGCCATTGCCTGCACCCCCCCTGAAATGGCGTCTGCCTGTCCTGTATGGAGGGACAAGTGGAAATGAGGTAATTCCGCTGACGTTGTGCGCCGTTGCGGGAGGCGGTCGATAACCACTGTGCAACTCCTCAAAGGTTATCATTGGGCCCTATGGGGAACAGTGGCCAATGGTGATGTACGCCAGCGGTGACAGTACGCACCGCTGTGGATGTGACCGCCATTTTCTATCTGTTCACTCACTTGCTACCTGACCTTCAACAGCAGAGGACCTACACTGCATGTGCTGCTGAGACCTGTGTCTGGAACCGACCATGGCTTGAGTCACTAGCGAAAGGGCCCCTGCCTTCACCGCTGTGGAGTTGGAGAGACTGGTGGACGGGGTCCTACCCCAGTACCGAATGCTGTATGGGCCTCCAGACCAACAGGTGAGTACACTGTGAGTACGATGCATGGGGCATGAATGCAGGAGTGCTGTGTGTGAGGGCTTCGTGTAAGGGGGGAGGTGGTGGAAGGGTCCTGGGCAGCGTAATGCATGTATGCTGGGCAATGTCTGTGCGTAAGGGGATGTGAGGGATATGGTGGGCCATGAGGGTAACAGGCTGGACGGTATGGCTGATACCTTTTTCTATATTGATTTTGTCTGCAGGTCAGCGCCCATCAGGAAAAGGGTATATGGCATGCCATCGCCAAGGACGTTCGGACCCTGGGGGTCTCTGGCAGGCAGAGCAGCCACATTCGCAAACGGTGGGAGGACCTGATACGCTGGGCACGGAAGACGGTGGAGGTCCAGCTGGGGATGGCCTCCCAACGAGGAAGGGGTGCCCGTCAAACCCTGACCCCCTTGATGTTCTGCATACTGGTGGTGGCCTATCCGGAGCTGGATGGGCGCTTGAGGGCATGGCACAAGGGGTTGAGTACAGTTTCCCAATATACTACTTGCGCGTGGTGGGGTGGTCTCCGTGTAGAGGATGTGGGCCTGTGGGTGCCCCTAGGCCAAGCCGGACATTGCAGGGTAGGTCCCATGTTGGGCAGGGGCTGATTAACCCCACCTCCTACAAAGCTAGTAGGCATCCACTACTGGGCAGGGGTCTGTGGGTGTGAGGTATGCTGCTATTGGAGTTAGGTATTCCTGTCATTGGGCTGGTGAGTAGCATTGTGACTGGTAGTGCATTGCATAGTGCGTAGGCCTGTTCCCTGTGTGAGTGTGCTGTGTACGCCAACGGTGGTGTTGGTGCAGCCATTGACCACGTGTATCTTTCGTCCCCCACTTTTTGTTTTGTCACCCTGTCCTTCTGTGCATTAGTATAATCTGGCAGAGGAGCAGAGGCACCAGCGACGGAGGGAGCTGCATCCCACATGGCACAGGAGGCCAAGTCCACCAACGATGAGGGCACCAGTGAGACGGCGGGCGAGGGGAGCACCACAGCGGAGACTGGAGGGGATGGTTCTGACAGTGATACCTCCTCCGATAGAAGCTCCCTGGTGGTGGCCACCCCAACTCCAGATACAGCTGCCACCCCTCGTACCAGCACCGCCCTCCCAGCAGCCCCTCAACATGTTTCCCGTGCCTGCTCACCCAGGATGGTGGACATCTCTTTCGCCCCAGGCACCTCAGGCCCTGTCCCAGTTAGCCCTGCTGCCCTCAGTGAGGATGCTATTGACCTCCTGCGATCCATCTCTTTTGGGCAGTCAACAATTGTGAATACCATCCAGGGGCTGGCAGCCCAAATGCAACAGACAAATTCATTTCTGGAGGGCATTCACACTGGCTTTGAGGCCCAACAGAGATCAATCCAGGCTCTGGCCTCCTCCCTGATGGCAGCCATTGTCCCTGTTTCCTCCCTCCCCCTCCAACTTCCTCTACCCAGTCCCATTCCCCTCATCCCCAACCTATCCCAAGCACACAGGCAGACGAGCATGCACACAGGAAAACACACAAGAGTGGACATGGCAAACACAAGCAACACACTTCATCGCACAGGCACTCACACAAACACCATCCAGATGCAGACATACCAACATCCACTGCCTCCACTGTGTCCCCCTCCTCCTCCTCGTCCACCTCCCTCCCAGTAGCGTCTCTACTCACACCTGCATGCACTACATCCTCATCCACTACTACCATCACCAGCACACATATCAAGGCACACCCCTCACTGGCAGTCACCACCTCCACATCCATGCAGACGTCCACTGTGTCCTCACACACTGTGTCTGTGCCCTCTCCTCCCAAAGTACGCAAGCACTCAGACACCCAATAGCCATCCACCTCACAACAGCATCCAGCCCATACACCTGCACCCAAAAACAGCAGACTGACACCACCTACAACCACTTCCTCTTCCTCCACTCCCAAACCTTCTCCCTCTTCCCGCCCGTGTGTCCCTAAGACGTTTTTCCTCTCCACAATTGACCTCTTCCCTACCCCTCCTCCCCCCGTCCCTCACATCAGGCCAGGGCGATGAAAACCTAGGCAAGCACCTCAGCCACCCAGTCCATGGGCACAGTAGTGTCCATAGCTACTCCAGGTGAGAGAGGATCCCGGGCACCAGGCAGCCACATGGAAAGGGTGCCTGCACCAAGTGCTGCAAGGAAGGGTAAGGAGCCACCTCCAGCTGCTGCAAGGAAGGGCAAGGAGGCACCCCCAGCTGCTACAAGGAAGGGCAAGGAGGCACCCCAGCTGCTGGAAGGAAGGGCAAGGAGCCATCCCCAGCTGATGCCAAAAGGAGCAAAGAGCCATCCCCAGCTGCTGGCCTGGTGCTGGGACTCAGTCGGAGACCACAACACCAACCATGGTGGTGCAGCTGTCTGAGGCTGCAGGGTATGGGTTGGAGCCAACCCCCACCACTGCCAGCACCGCCTCCAGCAGCAGAAGCCCCAGTGGGCAGCTGTCTGAGGCTGCAGGGGATGGGCTGGAGCCTCCCCCCACCACTGTAAGCACCGCCACCAGCACCACCACTGCCGCCACTGAACAGCCATCACAGCCGGCGGACATGTGTAGTCCTGCGTCCATGGGCTGTTGTGTGGCCTGGCCCCTGCAAATCGTGTGGGTATGACACCCAGCTGAGAGACTGTGACCTTGCACTACCCAAGCTCACAGGGCACGATGCCCCCTCCAGAACCAGTGGAGAAGCCATCCACTCACCCTATCCTCCCCAGGATGAAGCTCACTGGACACGATGCCCCCTCCAGAACCAGTGGAGAAGCAATCCACTTGAGAAACTGTGGCCTTGCACTCCCCAGGACCAATAACAGGGCATGTTGCCCCCTCCAGGACCAGTGGGCAAGTGGGCAAGTCACCCACTTGACAGACTGTGGCCTTGCACTCCCCAGGACCAAGCACTGAGCATGTTGCCCCCTCCAGAGCCAGTGGGCAGTTCACCCACTTGAGAGACTGTGGCCTTGCACTCCCCAGGACTGAATAATAGGGATGTTGCCCCCTCCAGGACCAGCGGCGTTGTACCATCTTCCGTCTGAGGTGCCCCCCGATCCCTGTTCCCCGTCCCCCTGAGGTGCCTGGCTATTTTTGACCTGATGCCCCTGCAGTGTTCTCTTCGTGTTGTTGCAGGAGTGAGGTGGGGCCTTGAACTTTGTGATTTATCCTCCTGCAGATAGGGCACATGCCGTCTGAGGGCCAAATTGTGCAACATGCAGCACCCAACAACAATCCTGCAGATCTTTTCAGGGGATTAGCATAGGGATCCACCTGTCAGATGGAGGCACCTGAACCTAGCCTTCAGGAGCCTAAAAGTCCTTGCAAAGATCCTCCTGGTACGCTCATTGTACCTATTCTCAGCCCCTGTTCTCAGATTACTAACAGGGGTCAGGAGCCAGGAGAGGTTTGGGTAGCCGGAATCACCTGCAAGAAGTGAGGGACACACATTAGCCCTGCACAAAGGCATAAGGGAATGACTCATGAAGGCATGCACTGACATACATTGGGTGGGGACTCAGGCTCGCCTATAAGCTCCACTCTGTGTCTCTGTAGTTTTGACATCAGCTGTGGGACACTGCTATTTCTCAGGACAAAGGCATCATGCACTGACGCAGGATACTTGGCAGTGACGTGGGAGATGTACTGGTCAGCAAGGCACACCATCTGGACATTGAGTGAGTGGAAACTCTTCCTATTCCTGTACACCTGTTCATTGGACCTGGGGGGGGGGGGGGCTAAGGCAATATGGGTCCCGTCAATGGCCCCAATAACATGTAGTATATGTTCCATTGCATAGAATGCGATGTAGCTGCACATGTGTTTGAGCAAGGCTGCCAAAACCCTTGCAAGCACAATAGAGAATATTGGCTGTGACATTCCTGCAGCCAAGCCCACTGTCACCTGGAAAGAGCCAGTTGCCAGTAACTGGAGCACGGAGAGTACCTGAACAAGAGGGGGTATTACTGTGGTGCAACAGATAGCAGGTAGCAGATCCAATTATGCACACAGCTCTGTGATAGTGGCCCTGTCCAGACGATAAGTGAGTATGATGTGCCTGTCCTCCAGTGTAGCCAAGTGCAAGGGGTCTGTACAAGGGTGCTCGCATCCTCCTCCTATTCCTCTGCAGTGGTTGGTACCTAAGGGACCCAAAAGTAAGAAGGGAGTGACAACAGGAACCATAAACACACTATAGTAGTGTATACAGAGCATGCTTGTATGTTAGACACTGGAATTGTCTACGTGTGTACATTCAACTACAATTACGCACTTATTAATCTGTACATGTGTACTAGCATTAAAAAATGGCAACCACCTGTCCTGTATGCAGTGATAGGTGGGAGTGACTTCACTCCGCCACCATTCGTTTCATGCCGGGAGGTGGTCTGCACTGCCGTGCAATTCCTCATTGGCTAATATGGCCTCTAAGGAGTATGAGAACCAATGATGATCAACTATGGCGGTGACGGTTTTCACCGCTGCGGACGTGACTGTCATTTGATTTCTACCACTGCTGTGACCTGTGTCTGGAAACTGCCATGGCACGTGCAACAGAGGAAAGGGCCCCAGACTTCACGTCGGAGGAGTTGGAGAGGCTCGTGGATACGGTCCTACCTCTGTATGGGCAGTTGCATGGGCATCCAGACCAACAGGTGAGTACACCATTGGTATGTTGAATGTGACATGACTGCATGGCGATGTGTGTGTGTGCTGGAAGTGTGTCATTTGGGGGTAATGCTGGTGGCAGTGTTAATGCAGGGGTATGGGTCATGTTTGTGCCTGACGAGGGGGTAAATGCAGTTTGTAGGCCATATGTGTGACAGGCTGCATTGTCTAGTTCAAGGAGTTCCACTGTTTGATTTTCCTCTGCAGGTCAGTGCCAATCAGAAGGGGTTGTGGCATGCCATCACCAAGGACGTGCGCACCCTCGGGTCTATAGCAGGCGGAGCACCCACTGCAGGAAACTGTGGGAGGACCTGAGACGCTGGGCCCGGAAGACCATGGAGGCCCGGCTGGGAACGGCCTCCCAACAAGGGAGGGGTGCTTTTTGGAACCTGACACCCCTGATGGCCTGCATACAGGCAGTGGCCTACCCAGAGCTGAATGGGCGCTTGAGGACATCACAGGAGCCATAAGGGGGTGAGTACAGTGTGCTTCAGTGTGTGACAGTGATGTGTATGCAATCTGTGCTGTGATTGAACATGTGCTCCCTTTCTTTACCCCCCGTCTCTCCTTTTGTCATCCTGTCCATGTGTGCATTAGCATCATCTGGCAAAGGAGCAGGGACACCGGTGAGTGAGGGAGCTGCAGCCCACGGGACCCAGGAGGGAGAGTCCTCCGAGGGGAACTGGGGGACGGAAGGTGAGGAGAGTACCACGGTGGGGACAGGAGGTGATACCTCTTCCGATGGGAGCTCCCTGGTGGTGGGGGACCCCAGCTACAGGTTCTACCGCCACCCCCGTACCAGCACTGGCCTCCCAGTAACCCTTGACTGAGTTGCCTGTGCCCGCTCACTCAGGAGGGTGGGCATATCCTTTGCCCCAAGCACCTCAGAGATCCATCTCTGTAGGACAGTGAACCATAGTGAATGCCATCTGGGGGCTGGCATCCCAGATGCAGCAACGCAATGCTTTCCTGGAGGGCATTCACAGTGGCTTGGCGGCCCAACAGAGATCGTTTCAGGCTCTGGCCTCTTCACTGATGGCAGCCAGTGTCCCTGTTTCTTCTGTCCCCCCTCCAACTACCACTTCCCAGTCCCAGTCTCCTCACCCCCAACCCATCCCATGCACACATTCAGACAAGCATGCACACAAAACATCACATAAGACTTGCACAGACAAACAGGCAGTACACTTCAGTCCACAAGCACTCTCACAGCCAATACCCAGATGCACACACAACATCATCCACTGCCTCCACTGTCTCCCGCTCCTCCTCCCTCACAGTCACATCCGCACTCACACCTGCATGACTGCATCAACAATCCCTAAACCTGCCTCCTGCACAGCTTTGCCCACAGTCACCATAACAGCAGAACCGCAGACTTGCACCCCACACACCACATGCACCATCACCACATCATGGAGCACACCAACCTCACTTGCAGACACCACACAACATCCATCCACATGTCCTGTTTGACCTCCCCCACCCTGTCTGCCCCCTCCAAAGACACACAAACGTTCGCACTCAGACCCCCAACAGCCATCCACCTCACACACGCACACTGTCCATGCACCTGCACCCAAATGCAGCACACCTCCTCCTCCTACAACCACTCCCTCTACCTCCATTCCCATCTCTCCTCCCACATACCGCCCCATTGGCCTAAGAAGCTTTTCCTTGCCCACCTTGACCTCTTCCCTCCCCCTGTCCTGCCGGTAAGAGGTAGGTCCCAACACCAGTACCTCAAGCACGCAGTCTGACACTGTTCCACCCCCAAAGTTTCCAGCTGCCACTAAGGGGCACATGAGTGGGACGCTGGCCCTCTGCCCCAAGGACACTTCCATGCCCCCAAAATGGAGTGCTAAAGTGCTGCCCACTCCCAAACAGACAACCAAGAACATGGAGCCACCTCCATAACCTAGGGCCAAGGAGACCGCTCCCAAGACAAAGGCCAAGGAGACCCCTCCCAAGACAAAGGCCAAGGAGGCCCCTCCCAAATCTAAGGCCAAAAACTAAGGCCAAGGAGGCCCCTCATAAAACTGAGGCCAAGGAGCCCCATCCAGAACCAGTGGCCAAGGAGCACCCTCCAGAACCAGTGGGCAAGGACCCCCCTCCAGAACCAGTGGGCAAGGAGCCCCCTCCAGCACCAGAGGGAAAGGGGCCCCCTCCATCACCAGAGGGCAAGGAGCCCCCTCCAGAACCAGTGGGCAAGGAGCCCCCTCAATCACCAGAGGGCAAGGAAAGGAGCCCCCTCCATCACCAGAGGGCAAGGAGCCCCCTCTAGAACCAGTGAGCAAGAAGCCCCCTCAAACACCAGTTGGCAAGGAGGCCCCTCCAGAACCAGTGGACAAGGTGCCCCTCCAGATCCAGTGGGACGGTGCCCCCTCCAGAACCAGTGGGCCAGGTGCCCCTCCAGATCCAGTGGGAAAGGTGCCCCCTCCAGAACCATTCGGCAAGGAGCCCCCTCCAGAACCAGAGGGCAAGGTGCCCCCCCAATGAGAAGCCCCCCCCACAACAGGGACCCCTGCCCCCTGACATGCTTGCCTATTTCCAACATGATGCCGCTGAACTGTGGGCATTAGAGACTTTGACTGGCCTTTGAGCCTATATATAAATATGCAGTTGTGTATGTCTTTGGATTTGGGATTTTCATTCAACATGATTACAGTGGTTGGAACAGAGATATGTGTCCTGGATTTCTTTGCTCCTAGGTACTGTTACCGTCGATTTACTCTACAGTTGGTTCTGGGTGTGTGGTGTGTGTGTATGGTGTGCTTTGCGTGCGTGTCTCACTCTCCTCTCCCTCCCTCTCTCCCTCCCTCCTTTGTGTGCTAGGCAGCTGTACTCAACGTCATCGTCTTCATCGGCATTGGTGATCTAGGACTGCCATAGCATGGTACAGCATCGGGAAGACTTGCAGTTCAGGTTCCATGGCGGCCACTCACTTCTCTGTATCCCTGGAGGTGAGTGTCTCCTTTTAAATGATGTGTTTCCGCCAGGCTTTTGGTGTTGTTGCTACCGCCCCGTAAATCCTGGCAGTGTGCTATGTCATAATATGGTGGGCGGATCCCTGTCTTCTGCCTGCCTGTAGGTGGCTACCGCCATGTTCAGTGGTCATACCACGCTGGCGGTTGGTATGGTACATTGGCTGTCTAATGGAGGGATCACCGCCATGGTCATTATTTGGCAGTCATTACCGCCAGCCTGGCGATGGTACTACCACCATCGCCGGCGTGGCGGTCACCGGACTGCCAAGGTCATAATGACCACCTAAGTGTGCATTGGCATTTTAGAGTATGGCGGACAAAGTACACCTCCACAAAAATGGTGGAGTATCCTGACTGCCTGTCTGCCTTCTCTATTGTGAGTCAGGTGGAAGATCAGGTTTGCAATGTTGGAGCTCCTGCTGGCTCCAGCATCAGAAACCTACACTGACTGGTGGAGTAGGGCTGCCAATATAAAACGGGACGATGTTCTTTTCTTTCTGTTAGGTCACCCATGGAAAGCCTCCCAGGGTCTCAGAGTGTTGAGGTTGGTTATCACATCCCACATCCAATGTAATGTGCAATGCGTGAAGTTCCATGTTGGGTGAAGGTTGCACTTGGAGTAAGGTCCCTTATCTGGCTGCCTCTATTCACAATAATCACTTGTCTTTCATTGGTTTTGGACATTCACCTTATTTCAGTTGCGACAATAGGGAGCGAACACATGCTGAGTAGTGCGCAAGAGCTCCAGTTTATTTCTGCCAGCTTTTGTCTTTGGTCTTGCAGCTGCTAGCCTGAAACTCTTTCCTCGCAACGGTAGAAGACTCTCAAGCTCTACTCAGTGCTGGTCTTGTCTCCCCTTATGTGATTATTGAACAGTTCCGTAATGTGGCTTCATTTCCTTTATGGATTGGAACTTATCCAACACTCAAAGTGCTCCAACATGGGGGGGGGGGGCCGAGCTAGCCAGCCAGCCAGCAAGATGGCCGACACTTCGTGAGGCTCTACTCTGGCGGGGGCCCAACTTATGCCTTTATCCGGCCAGGACGGAGCTGGCCGAGCGGTGAGGCTGCAAGGGGGCGCCTGAGGTCGGCGGCCCGAGAGGGGGAGATCGGACCCCTTGGGGCGCGGCGTGGTCTCAGCTGCCGTGCCAACGGGGAGCCGGTTGCGCGGTCCCCGGGAAGCCCTGGAGGGCTCCGGGGGCTGCGCTCAATGAAGAAGCGCGGGGGTCCTGCTCGGCGGCAGTGTCGTGCCGCGGCCCCCCCCCGCGACTGGAGATCCTTTTTTTTTTGGGCCGCGCCCGGGATCGCGGCTGGGCCCCCGGGCTGGCTGCCACGTGGCCTTGAAGACTGGTGGCCGCGCGGGCGGATTGGCACGCTGTGCGACCGGGGGCGGCAGAGAGGGTCCCGTAGAGGTCGTATATTTGTGCGACCGGGGTTTTGGGAGGCCGCTCGGCAGTTGGATCGGACCGCAGCCCTTCCCCCCAACCCCCCCCAACCTTCCTGCTGGCTGGTGTTGAGTGGCCTCGGGCCGGCTGCGGATCGCCGGCCTGAAGATGCCGAGTTTGGCGTGGGAAACATCTTGAAGTGACAGCACGGTGTGATTTGGCCCCGGTGCCTTTGGCCCACCTTATAGAGTTCAGTGGAGCTGCAGTGCCCTTTGGGACAAGCATTGTGCGAACTGCTGAAGTGACGGAGCTGGATGTAGGGCCGGGAGGCCCAGAGCCGGACAGGGCTGATTGGTAGAAGCCTAGTGGAATTTGCGTGAGAGACCTACTTACCTGCCTCCCTGGCTTGCACTTCCACGGAGGTCGGTGATATATATTTGGAGACATTCTGTCGACTGAGTGATGGGGAAGGCGGAGCAGAGGCAAGCTAAACTTTCATTTGAGGGGGGCAGGCGGGGGGGGCACCTGCTGCCCAGCCGGAGGAGCCCGCGACGGATGGGGAGACATCGGATGGATCGGTCAAGGCTATGTTTCTGGACTTATAAACCAGCCTGGCTGGCATAGATGGGAAGCTAGACTATGTGACAGAGCAACCTGATCGCATTAAGACTCGGGTGGACGAGCATGACTCCCGTCTTGACCAGTTGGAGGCGCGTACTTCCGGGTTTGGGGACGCGCAGTGAGGGGAGAGTGAGCAGCTGCTGCGTATGGAGAGGGTGCTGGAGGTTATCCTTGCTAAAGATGAAGATTTGGAGGCCCGGTCGGGCCGGAATAACCTCAGACTGATAGGACTTCCCGAATCCACAGACATGGGCAGAATGGAGGACTTTGTTGAGGGAATGTTGTCCGATCTTTTCCCGGGTCAGCTGTCCCGCTTACTGGTGGTGGAGAGGGCGCACAGATCGTTGGGGCCGCGGCCCCTGGCTGGGACCCCCCGCGTCCTATTATCATTTGATTCCTAAATTATCAGGATCGAGACATGATTCTGCGACTGGCCAGGGAGCGCCGCCCGTTGGTCTATAAAAACACTGAATTGAACTTCTTTCCGGACTACACCCCTAGCGTGCAGGCGGCGCGCAGGGCTTTTTTGCTGGTAAAGCGCTCTCTGGCCCAAATGGCTGCTAGGTTTTCGCTTATATACCCGGCGAAGCTCAAGGTGCAGCACGGTGGGTCTCTTCAATTCTTTACGGATCCCAAGCAGGCGGCGAGATATGCTAAGTCTCTCCCACGGAGGTCTGAGGCGGAGCCGCGAAGAACCGTGCCGCTGAGAGGGAGAGGCTGAGCGACAATGACTGATCGACACGGAGGCCTTCTAGCAGAGAATGTGCCGATGTATTTGGCTGTGAGATACTTTTGTGCCGTCCATCCTGAAGACACTCCTTTTGCGTTGGGCCCCCTTCCTGCCGTTAGTAGGTGGGTTGGGCGGTTAGCTTTCGCCCTCTGGATGAGTCCCCACTATTCACATGTTCGGATATTTGTGGTTTTTGGGGGGAGGGATATGCATTTGACCCGTTTGGGGGGTCGGTGTGGGTGGGGGGTGGTGGAGTTTTTGGGTCTGTTGAAACTCGGGTTTTTCTGCTTTTCTTTCTGCGTTCTGTGGATGGGGAGGCTAGCCAGGATGGAGGAGCGATAGACTTCTGCTGTATGTCTGCTGGGAAGCGGAGATGACACCGATGAGAGCGTCTTTGATTTGTTGCTTAAAATGGAATGTGCGTGGCTTGAATGACAGATGGAAGGTGTGCCTTATGTCGGCTTACGTTAAGAGGCAGAACATAGATATATGCGTGTTACAGGAGAAGCACCTGGTGAAGAACACCTTGCATTACTTAAAGGCGGGATGGATTGGGGAGTGCCATGGCTCTGAGTATTCGCATTATGCTAGAGGCGCAGCGATCTTGATACGAAAGGGGTTACAGTGGCGTACTAGTAAGGTGATTGTTGACCAGATGAGACGGTATGTATTGCTTAGTGGGGTGTTGATGGATAAGCCGTGCCGCCTCGTGTCAGTGTATGGACCCAATACAGATGACCCTGCGTTCTTCAGTGAGGTCTGGCGATTGATTGAGTCTCTGGTGGGAGGAGCAGTGATATGGGGAGGGGACTTTAATGTGACCCTTGATTCTATTCTTGATAGAGAAAGTGCGGCTCTGGTGCAGCGTTCTGCCGCTGCTCGCGTTTTGTCCGCAGTAATGGAGGATGCGTCGTTAGTTGACCTGTGGCAAATGAGACATCCTGCGGTCCGGGAGGGCACTTGTGTAAATTACATGCATAATAGTTGGTCGCGCCTTGATCGCTGGATAGGCTCGCGTGATGTGGCTTTATGGACCCGTTCCGTTGACCATTTGGCTCGTACACTGTCGGACCACTCCTCGGTGCGGGTGGAGCTGAAGATACCTGGTGGGCCAGCTCAGACTCATGTTTGGAGGCTGCCAATAGGGGCGCTTAGAGATGAGGCATTTCGTGAGGAGCTGCGCCGAGACATTAATCTTTATTTTGAACAGAATGCGGGCTCGGTGGGGTCTGCTGGCACGCTGTGGGAAGCCTTTAAGGTGGTTGTACGCAGGATGTGCATTTCAAAGCAGCATGGTGTATTACGCGCGCTGCGATGTGAGCTGGCTGAACTAGAGGGCCAGATTGCTGATCTGGAGACCAGGCTGGTGTCAGACTGGTCGGGAGATACATTGGCGGCCTTGCGGACTGCAGTCTCCGCGTACGAGGAGGCCTCTCTGCGAGAATTACATTTCTTAGGGAAATTTGCACGGGCCAGGCGCTATGGAGAGGGCGACAGAGCTGGGCGCACTTTGGCACGTTTACTCCGCAGGCCATAGGCTAGCAGCTACGTGACCGAGATGGATGACCCGAGTGGGGAGCGAGTGGTGGGTACGTCTGAGGTTTTGAGGGTCTTCACTGCATTTTTTCGGGACCTCTATTCTGCCCCCTCTGTGATTCCTGAGGAGGTGATTCAGAGATATTTCTCGGACATTAGTCTCCTCTGGTTTGACAGGGCGCATAGGGAATATTTGGATGTCCCCTTCTCTATAGAAGAGGTAAAGGCTGCAATTAGGAGCCTTCCGGGAGACAAGGCCCCTGGGTTGGATGGGTTGACATCGGCGTTTTACAAAGGATATGCTGACATACTGGCGCCCTATCTGCTGGCGATGTATGATGAGGCCCTGCAGGAGGGTGTCCTCCCGGCCTCTCCGCGCGAGACGGTTATTGTCACGATTCTCAAACCGGGTAAGGCTGCAGCTTGCTGTGATTTGTATCGACCTCTATCGATGATTGATATTGATAAAAAGATACTGTCTAAGATGATAGCGGCCCGGCTGCAGCCTCTCATGACGAGACTGGTGTTGCCGGATCAGTCGGGGTTCATTCCGGGCTGGTACACCGCGCACAACCTGTGCACATTCTTTGCAGTTGCTGGTTCAGTTTCCGCTGATGAGGCGGCTGCGGCGGTGTTCCTCGATGCCACTAAGGCGTTTGACTCATTGTTGTGGCAATACCTGTTTGCGCTTCTGGAAAGGGTGGGAATGAGCAGACGTTTTGTGAATTGGATACGCTTACTGTATTCGCAGCCAGTGGCCTGCTTACGGGTGAACGGATGTGTGTTGGAGCCTTTCGCGGTGGCGCGCGGAACCAGGCAAGGATGCCCCCGTCACCATTGCTTTTTGCAATTGCAATGGAGCCTCTGGTGGCTTTTTTGAGACAGCATCACAGTGAGCGAGGGGTGCCGTTCCGCCAGAGGGCGATTCTGATTTCCATGTATGCCGACGATGTGGCACTGTATGTACGCGACTCTGCACGCAACTTAGAAGTGTTGTTAGATGAGATTGTCAGGTTTGGAGGTATTTCTGGAGTGGCTATAAATTAGACTAAGTCGGTTGTGTTACCTCTGTCGTCTGGAATGGCTGAATGTCGATCCCGATATCCCATTGTGTGGGCAGATGGGCCTGTAAGATGCTTAGGTCTTTGGCTGAGCTGTGATGTTGAGACGCTCTGGTTGGCCAATTATGGAAAAGCCATTGCTTGGCTAGAGGACAGAATTACAGCATGGCGTTCATTGCCATTGTCTTTGACTGGGCGGATTGCGGCGGCAAAGATGATTGTATTGCCCAAATTTATGTATTTGTTCATTAACCTCCCACTGGTGCTTACGGTTAGTTTCTTACAGCGACTTCGTTCCGCGATGATCCGATTGGTGTGGGCGGGGGGTCAACCCCGCATAGCTTGGAAAACATTAGCGCTGCCATTTGAGATGGGAGGACTCGCAACCCCTGATTTGGAGCTATACTATTACTGTGCGCAGGCCCTATTTGTGTACAATTGGATCAGACCCATCCGATATCTGCCGCACCTGGCTCCTGAAAGCGATGCAGTGTGGCCTGATGGTCTTGAACGAGTGTTGGGCTGTCTGGACAGGGCTCGGCCTCGAGGCATGGATACGGTGGCTTCCACGGTCTGGGACTGGTCGAACATATTGAAGCGTTCTGGAACGAATGTGTTGTATGCGCCCTCTATGCATGTGGTGGCTGCGGGTGATGAGATGATGTTTCGAGACTCGCAGCTCCGGAGCTTCCTTCAGGCTTTTGATTTGACAACTCTGGATGACTGGTTTGTTGAAGATAGATTGATGTCCCCCGGGGAGGTCCTGGGCGATAGACCTGCCACTGCGCTTCATCGCTTCTATGTTCTGCGGATATGTGCCATGCTGCGCGCTCGCTTCCCCGGCTCGCCTGCGGCCCTGGCGTCCTGCAGTGCACTGGAGGCACTGTTGAGTGCGCGGTCTCCTAAGAGGCTTATCACAAAGCTGTATGGCTGTGTACAGGAGCAAGGGGAGAAGACGGGGTTGTCAGCAAGGGTGAAGTGGGTGAGGGATGTAGGGGAGAACATTACAGAGGATGCCTGGAGAGCGTGCTGTGCGCATATGAAAGAGCTGTTGCCCAACTACAGGTTACGCCTTATACATTTTAAGTTCCTGCGCCGTCTGTATTACACCCCTCGAGGTCTATGTGCTATGGGACTACGGGCGGATGACATATGTGTGAGATGCCGGGCCCCTGCTGCTGATTTTCTGCACTTGGCGTGGGCTTGCCCGGAAGTGTATGCTTACTGGAGGACGGTTTTCTGGGCAATTTCTGAGATGATTGGTCAGGAGATTTCTCCGTATCCCGTGATGGCGCTGCTGGGTGAGATGAGTGGAGTGCAGACTGCGATGCAACGCCTGGCTGGCATGATGTTGCTGCTGGCTAAGCGCAGGGTGGCAATTTGCTGGGGCCGGGCTCTGTCTCCTTGGGCCTCGGATTGGCTGCGAGATGCTGCATACTGCCAGGAGCAATTAACAAATTACTGGGAGCTGATGCCGCCCGGCTCTAGGTCACGAGATATCTGGGCGCCGCTGCGATTATACTTCGAATCTTTGTCTGTCCGAAGAGCCTGACACTGATGGGCATTTTGAGGTGCTGAGTGCTGTTCCCGCTTTTATTGGTTGAAATCAGGTGGAATGGTTGTTGAGAGAATGGATTGCTCCTCCCGGCTCTTTCCTCCTATCCTTCTTTCTTTGTGTTGGGATTTCTGTTTTTCCCTCTCTGCCTTACATGTTTAGAGTCCGGCCCTTGGGCTTGACGACCTGCTAAGTTTGCTTGGCAGGGGACTGCTGCACACATATATTGAACACTCCTCTTTGGACTAACTCAGCTTGAATGTTGAGAACTTTTGAGATTTGAGACATGGGGGCATTTTTGTAGCGCTGAGGATACACCATTGCTAAAATGTCTTTGAGTTATAATCGTTAGGGCAGAAGAGGGTATTTCCTGTTTTTGTTGTATGCTGTTTTTATAAAACTATAAATAAATATTTTTTTTTAAAAAGTGCTCCAACATTTCTTCAGTGTTTGTTTTAACTGATTATGTGAGTGTAAGTCGCATCACACAGCAGTTGTCATCTTTGACAGGCGGTGGTGGGACACTTGCAGTATACAGTAATATGACATAAGTATGCATTGCGTCACGAGCAGCCGTCATCTTTAAGTCAGGTGGGTCTTGTGACACTTGCAATAAGCCATTGCAAATACCATTACTGAGTCTAAACCACCATCTTGGGATCAGGAGGTTAATGAACATCTGTACCAGGCTGTCATACCAGCTTTTGAAATACCATTTATTTACCATGCAGTTGTCAGAAATTGCTTGAGTCACTGTAACATCCTGTAAACACCACCGTAACAAAAGTCTTGTCAGTGACCATCTTACAGGAAAGATGCAACATTGTGTGAACTTATTTTCCGTACCAATACTGTGAAGTTGTACCAAGTGAGTGGAGTTGTGAACTGTTTTTGTAGGATATTTTTGCATTTGACTAGAATTTGGATACTTGAATATCAATGGAAGGAACATCTCCTCCTCATCCATTTATATTAGTGCCTGGCAAACCTCCATTGGTGTGGTGAAGATAGAAAGATACTTGTGAAGTATCTCTTGATTTTATTAATGGTGAAAGATTCACCAGCAAAAAGAAAAAATCCTCGCTTGTGTATAATTTGGGGCAGGTAGGCATATCTATCTTAAAAATGTTGCTAATAATTGAAGTGAGAATTTAATCTCATCAAGATGAGGGAGATAACCGGTATACTGTTGAGTATGCAACAATAAATATGAGCACTTGACAAGTGCCTTTCTCCCAGCAGGAATGTAGTGTATGAAAACATGTTTTTTAAAAAGAGCACAAGAAGAGGAGTCTCATCATCATCAAATATGTTTTTTTTTTGGTGCAGAGACATAAAACAAGCAATCAAAACAATTGAAAAACATTCACCTAAATATAATAAAATAACAAAGGAAAAACAAAAAAAGATAATCCATTCCGAGCATCAAAACGTAACAGCTATGAGTACAACAAACAGCAGATATGAGAATCAACGTTCTAAAGAGGTAAACCTGCTGCTTTCCTAATAAACAGCTAACGAATACGAGCAAAGACTAAGGCCCTCATTATGACACTGGTGGTAAATCCCGCTTACCTCCATGCTGACGGCCGCCAATGTACAGCTGCGGTGGCGGATTTCTGTTCACCATATTATGACACACACGCACCTATCCGACAGAATACAGCCACATACACAAATCCGCCAGCCCAAAGGTCAGTGATAAAGTGGTGGTCCCAAAATCCATACAGTTATGCCAACAAAACAATGCACATCACATTATGACCCACGGATCACCACAGAAGACATTCAACAGCAGTAAACCATTGGCGGTGCATACTGCCGCGCTCAGAATGGACACCCACATACAAAACAACACCACATTGGACAATACGAAAAATACACCTGACAACCATACACACACCACACTGACTCGCCCACAGCACTATAAAACACACACCCACATTACCCACAACCCTTTACAAACAACAATTACTGCCAGTAGACTGAGAAGAAGAGCACAGAGACAACTATACACACAAGCCACATATACCCATACACCACGCACAAACTCCACATTACACACCCCACCACATTACTCAACACACCCTCACCAACACACATCACACAACACCCATGGCACCACAAAGGCACCCCTGTTTCACTGAGGAGGAGTTAAGGGTCATGGTGGAGGAAATTGTCAGGGTAGAGCCACAGCTCTTTGGAGGACAGGTACAGCAGATATCTATAGCAAGGAAGATGGAGCTACAGTGGAGAATCGTGAACAGGGTCAACGCTGTGGGACAGCACCCAAGAACAAGGGACAACATAAGGAAGAGATGGAATCACCTATGGGGCAAGGTACATACCATGGCACCAAGGCACCAACTCTCCATACAGACTGGCGGTGGACCTCCACCTCCTCTGCCACAGCTCACAGCATGGGAGGAGCAGGTGCTGGCAATACTGCATCCTGCGGGACTCGCTGGGGTAGCCGGAGCACTGGACACTGGTAAGTCAACATTTACCACTTATCACCCCTCATACCTGCATGCCATCACACCCCCTTACCTTCACTCCCATCACTCCACTCCATCCCACACACTGCACCTACACATATGGCTAACCACAATGTCCAGCCGTGCATGCCATACCAATGCATGGACACCCCTCCCAGCCCTGCATGGACACCCATCGCTAAAGCATGTACAGCATAGGGAAATTAACAATCCCACAATACATCACCATGCACAAGCAAAAGCTGGCAGGGCAACACCAACCATAGAGGGGAAGCTACGGAACTACAAATGTCACACGCTTGAGGCATAATACATCATTTACATCCCCACAGGTACCCCAACCAATGTCAGTGGAGAGGAGGTGCCACCACTATCCAGTCCTCGAACAGAAGAGGCCTCCAGTGATGACAGTAACTCTGGACTTCTGGATCTGGGGGACCTACCTGGCTCATCAGGGACCACTGGACAGCCGGTCACCCAAGCCCACTCACAGACCACCACAGAGCCTCCCCCATCAAGAACCAACACCACAGCACACACCCAGTGTACCCACACCTCTATCCCCAGGACATGTCAATCAGCAGTGTGCCCACCTGTACAAGGACCCCAGGCCACACCTCATACCCAAGACAATCAGGGACCTGGGGTCAGTGTCAGTGGGCACACCGCACAGGGGGACAGGGGCACAGGCCAACAGGGACACTGGGAGGACTGCAGTGTGCCAGGGGGAGGACAGGAGCAGGGAGCCGACTCTCCAGGAGGCACTCTCCGAGATCCTGGGAGCCTACCAACATTCCCAGGACACAATGGGCCAGATCCTTGACAACGTGCAGGAGAACAGGCAGCTGCAGGGCGGACAGTATCAGGGGATCAGGGAGGACCTGCAGGCCATTAACAACACCCTGATCTCCATTGAGGGGTGCAGGCAGACATGGCCTACATCATGAGGGAGGCAACCGCACACCAGTGGGCCTCTACCAGTAGCCAGTCAACTGAACAGCCCTCCACTTCCACTGCCGCTAGTGGCCAGGAGGCCCCGCCACAGGACCCACAGGCCACCAGCACCCCTCCCTCTGCAGAACGTAAATCATCCCGCAAATGTTCCCTACGACCCAGACAGAAGTCAGAGACACTTGCCAAGACCACCGCCAGGAAATGAGACTCTCGTGTTTGTCCCCCTTGTGTCCCACTCTTTCACCTTGTCCACCTTGAACTGCCATTGCTCCCCTTCCCATGTCCCCTTGAACACTGCACCTGTGTTACAAACAGACTGGAACAATACCCTGGACTTTCCTCCATCATCACCCCATTCCATTGCAGTTCCCCTCAATTACTTAGCATTTCAAGAAACACCCTTGGATAAATCTCGACTACTTAGTATTTCATGTATTGCAAATTTGTATTGATTATAACAGCTACATCCATTGCAAATTAACTGTACATAATGAGAGCAAAGAATGAATGACCTGTTGCTGGCTGTTGTGATCACATCACAACATTGTTGTCATATCACCAACATCTGTAAAATGATAATCCATAGGTGACAGTAAGTAGAGGAAACAAGTGGGTAATGCCAGCATGCCAGTACCCCACAGAATACACCAATAGTCATAGAAATGTGAAGTTGCACTGTCTCACCTGTGTCATTGGAAGTACTGACAGATCACTAATGTTCTGTTGTCCACATCCTCATCCTCTGCCTCCTCATCCTCACTGTCCTCAGGGTCCACTGCTGCCACAGGGGCATCTCCAGTCTCCTCCTCCTGCAGAAAAGGTACATGGCGTCTGAGGGTCAGGTTGTGCAACATGCAGCATGCCACTGCTGTCTGGCAGACTTTCTTGGGTGAGTAGCACAGGTATCCACCTGTCAGATGGAGGCACCTGAACCTCGCCGTCAGGAGACCGAAGGTCCTCTCAAATATCCTTCTGGTTCGCCCATATGCCTCATTATAACGTTCTTCAGCACTTGTCCTGGCATTCCTCACAGAGTTCAGCAGCCACAATATGTTTGGGTAGCCAGAGTCACTTGCAAGTATTGAGGGACAACATTTAGCCACACACTATCCTATTTGGCTAACAGCAGAGGCGTACACCAACATACAGTCGGTGGGGACCAAGGCTCACCTATAAGCCACACTCTGTGTATGTGTACCGTTAATCGCCCCAATAATATTGGGAATATGTCCCATTGCATAAAATCCGGCCTTCACAGTGGCCAAATCTTCCACCTGGGGGAAAGCAATATAGCTGCACATGTGTTTTACCAGGGCGGACAAGACTCTTGCCAGCACAACTGAGAACACTGGCTGTGACATTCCTGCTGCCAAGCCCACTGTCACCTGGAAAGAACCTGTTGCCAGGAAATGGATCTCTGATAGAACCTGCACAAGAGGGGGAATCCCAGTCGGATGAAGGATAGCTGGTCAGGCTCCAACTGGGCACGCAGCTCTGTGATTGTGGCCCTGTCCAATCTATAGGTGAGTATTATGTGCCTGTCCTCCAGTGTAGCTAAGTACACCAGGGGTCTGTACACAGGGTTATATCTCTATCTCCTGTTCATCCACAGTGGTAGGAATCTAAGGGACACAAGAGTGAGAAGGCTGTCACAATTTGAACATCTATACCACAACAGCAGTCCACATTGTGCAAACATGTTTTGGGACAGTGTCATTTAAAAGTATGTGCCTAATTATCCCGTGATGCAGAAATTAATGATAGGCTTGTTCAACCCCCCTGAAATGGTGACCACCTGTCCTGTGTGGAGGGACAAGTGGAAGTGAGGTAATTCAGCCGACATTGTGCGCAGTGGCGGTAGGCAGTTGTGAACCGCTGTGCAATTCCTCATTGGATTATATTGGGCCCTATGGGGTACAGAGGCCAATGGGGATCTATGCCGGCGGTGACAGTGTACACCACAATGGAGGTGACCGCCATTTTCTATCTCAATCCTCACTTGTTTCCTTACCTTCCACAGAAGACCTGCACTGCATGTGCTGCTGTGACCTGTGTCTGGAACCTACCATGGCCTGTGTGATGGGGGAAAGGGCCCCAGCCTTCACTTCAGAGGAGTTGGAGCGACTGGTGGATGAGTTCCTACCCCAGTACAGACTGCTGTATGGGTCTCCAGACCAACAGGTGAGTACACTGTTGGCACGATGCATATGGCACGAATGCATGGAGACGTGTGTGAAGGCATCGTGTAAGGGTGGGTGTGGGGTGTGGGGATTGTCTGTTGGTATTGTACATGTTGTGAGCTGGCCTATGTGTGTTGTAATGGAGATGGGATCGGGTATGGTGGGCCATGTGTGACAGGCTGGACTGTTTGTCTAAGGGAGTTCTCCTGTATGTATCACCTCTGCAGGTCAGCGCCCATCAAAAGAAGGGGTTATGGGGTGCCATCACCAAGGACGTGCGGACCCTTGGGGGTCTATGTAAAGCGGGGCACCCACTGTCAGAAACGGTTGGAGGACCTGAGACACTGGGCCTGGAAGACTGCGGAGGCCCAGCTGGGGTGGCCTCCCAATGAGGAAGAGGTGCCCGTCTGACCCTGACCCTACCCTGAGCTGGATGGGTGCTTGATGGAATCACAGTAGACACAAGGGGGTGAGTACAGTGGGTATCATTACAACTTATGGCTGGTGGGGTGGTATCTGGGTGGTGGTTGTGTGTTAGTGGGTGCCCCTAAGGCCAGGCCAGACATAGCAGTGTAGGGCCTCAGAAGGGTAATGGTTGCATGGCAAATACAGGTAACCTAGCTTGTTAGTATTCACTTCTAGGCAGAGCCGTGTGGGTTCCAGGTTAGCTTCAGTTGGCGGTGTGTGCCCGTCCTCATGCCTTGGTGACTAGCCATTTCACTGGTAGTGCAGTGCATAGTGCGTAGGCCTGTTCCCTGTGTGTGAGGGTGCTGGGCACTCCAACGGTGGTGTTGGTGCAGTCATTGACCCAGTGTATCCTTTGTCTCTCTCTTCTCTTTTCTTGTTTTGTCATCCTGTCCTTGTGTACATTAACATCATCTGGTGGAGGAGGAGGAGCAGAGGCACCGGTGACAGAGGGAGCTGCATCCCACAGGACCCTGGAGGTAGAGTCCACTGACGCCGAGGGAACAAGTGGCACGGAGGGCGAGGGGAGCACCTCTGCAAAGACTGGAAGGAACAACACAGTCTCTGATACCTCCTCTGATGGAAGCTCCCTGGTGGTGGTGGACACCTTTATGACCACCCCAGCTGCAGGTACAGTCACCACCCCCTGTACCAGCACCGCCTTCCCAGTAGCCCCTCAGCGAGTTGCCTGTGCCTGCTCCCCCAGGAGGGTGGGCATCTCCTTTGGCCCAGGCACCTCAGGCCCTGCCCCAGTGAGCCCTGCTGCCCTGAGTGAGGAGGCTATTGACCTCCTGAGATTCATCTCTGTAGGGCAGTCAACCATTGTGAATGCCATCCAGGGGCTGACATCCCAGATGCAGCAATGCAATACATTCCTTGAGGGCATTCATGGTGGGTTGGCAGCCCAACAGAGATCGATTCAGGCTCTGGCCTCCTCTCTGATGGCAGCCAGTGTCCCTGTTTCTACCATCCCCGTCCAACTTCCACTTTCCAGTCCCAGTCTCCTCAACCACAACCCATCCCAAGCACACAGACAGACGAGCATGCACACAAGGCAACATCCAAGAGTGGCACAGGCAAACACAAGCACCACACTTCATCCCACAGGCACTCACACAAACACCATACTATTGCAGACACGACAACATCCACAGCCCCCCACTGTCTCCCCTCCTCCTCCTCCCCCACCTCCGTCCCAGTCACATCCACACTCACACCTGCATGCACAAATCAACATCCACTACCAGCATCACCACACCAAGCAGAACACACACCTCACTGGCAGACATCTCCACAACAGCCATGCACGCGTCCCCTGTGTCCTCTCCTACTGCGTCTGTCCCCCCTCATAAAGGACACATACGCTAGCACTCAGACACCCAACAGCCATCTACCTCACAGCAGCATTCAGCCCATGTACCTGCACCCAAATCCAGCAGACATACACCTCCAACAACCACTCCCTCATCCTCCATTTCCCATTACTACTCCCTCCTCCCACCCCAATGTACCTAAAAAGATTTTCCTTGCCCAACTTGACCTCCTCCCTGCCCCTCCCCCTGTCCTGCATGTATGGGCAGGGTTCCAAGGACACAGCCCACCACCTCAGCCAAACAGTCCATGGGGACAGTGGTTGCATCACCTACTCATGCTGGTAAGGATACCAGACCTACGACACTGGAGGTGAAGGAGCCAACACCACCAGAGATGAAAGGGAAGAGACCTTCAGCAGCTGTGAGGAAGAGGAAGGGGCCTGCACCAGCTGAGAGGAAGGGGAAGGAGCCAGCACCAGCTGTGAGGAAGATTGAAGGAGCCTGCACCAGCTGTGAGGAAGGGGAAGGAGCCAGCACCAGCTGTGGAGAAAGGGAAGAAGCCTGCACCACCAGGCAGAGAGGGGAAGAGCCCATCCACCCCTGCCAGAAAGGGTAAGGGATCCCTAACCCATGAGCAGGAGGAGATGAGGCACTCTATGCCAGCGGAAGCTGTCAGGCAAACACCGCTACCACCTCCAGCTGTCACGGGCCCCCACCGCCAGCTGTGGCTGTGCAGTCATCAATGAGTGCTTGGGCTGCCCAGGAGCCTCCTCCAACAACCACCACCATGTAGCCATCAGTGAGTGCAGGGACTTCCCAGGAGCCTCCTCCAACCACCACCACAGTGCAGCCATTGCCGCCGGGGGAAGCCAAGTAGTCCACCCTCCAGGGGCTACTCTTCGGGCTGCCCCCTCCAGAACCAGTGGGCAAGTCACCCACTTGAGAGACTGTGGCCTTGCACTCCCCAGGACAAAGCAATGGGCATGTTGCCCCCTCCAGAGCCAGTGGGAAAGACACCCACTCCAGACACTGTGGCCTTGCACTCCCCAGGACAAAGCAATGGACATGTTGCCCCCTCCAGAACCACTGGGAAAGATACCCACTCCAGAGACTGTGGCCTTGCACTCTCCAGAACAAGGCAATTGGCATGTTGCCCCCTCCAGAACCAGTGGGAAAGACACCCATCCCAGAGACTGTGGCTTTGCACTCCCCAGGACAAAGCAATGGGCATGTTGCCTCCTCCAGAGCCAGTGGGAAAGACATCCACTCCAGAGACTGTGGCCTTGTACTTCCCAGGACAAAGCAATGGGCATGTTGCCCCCTCTAGAACCAGTGGGCTTGTTCCCGCATCCAGCTGAGGTGCCCCTCAAGGTGCCTGCTTATTTGCAAACTGATGCCCCTGCAGTGTACTATCCGGATGTGGTCAAGACTCGAGTTGGGCCTTAGACTATGCCCTGTGGCCATGTGGGCCCTTTGAACTTTGGACTGGGCAGTGTCCCTTTGTGTACATGTGTATATATCTGTTTCATTGACAAATCGAATTATTAATTTTTATGTTGATCTGATTACAATTACTTTCATCAATTCCTGTTGTCCTCGCCTTATTCTGCCGTTTTCAGGGACAAATTGATTTCTGTGTGCAGCTGGTTGTGTGTATGGTGTGTGTGTGTGTCGGGTGTATGTGGTGCGTGTGTGTGTTACTCTCGTTTTCCTCCCACCCTCCACTGTGTGCTAGGCAGCTTCACTCACTGTCGTCGTCTTTGTTGGTGTTCCAGGTGGAGCATAACGTAGAAGATCATCGGGAAAACTTGCAGTTCAGGTTCCATGGTGGCGTGGTTCTTCCCTATGTCGCCAATGGTGAGTCCTTTAACTTCTGAGCTCTGTTTCCGCCAGGCTTTTATTTGCCTTGGTACCACCCCGGAAAAGGTGGAGGTTTCGTGCCTCTTAATATGGTGGGCGATACTTTGTCTTCCGCCTAACTGTTGGCGACTACCGCCGTGGTGGTTGTCGTTTCCGCCGTGGTGTTTGGTGTTGTACATCGGCTGTCTATGGGAGTTATCACCGCCACTTTATCACCCACCACCAGGGTCGAAATGAGGGCCTAAATGCCATCTTGAGGCTGCAGTCGAATCTTAAAAATTGCAATGCTTCTCTAAAGTGCCTTATGCCAATAGTAATACATAGTGGTTTTATTCATGATTGCTCAGCCTGTCATAAGCCAGGCAGAAGAAGAGCAAACATCCCCTGGGCAATAATTGCAAAGGGGACAACTCTGCATGCCTGGGTTGGTAGAAGCCCACTTGCATGTGAATGTTTTTAATAGCAAGGTACTAACCTCAGTTGTATCAGCAGGGTTTGGGCTAGGGTGTCTCCTCCAATGTAAAGCAGATGGATCCCCCAGAGTATGAGCTGATCTTGGCAGGTGAAATTATTATTCATTCAATTGGGGAGAGGATTAACTGGGGGACTGCAGCATACAAATCCCTGAAATATTGGACCCATTGCTGGGGTTGGAAAGACACATTCAAGTGCCACAATGTTGTTGAATCACCATTTTCAAAAGATCTGTCAGAATACCTTCTGGTTGTTGGCTCTAGAAGTTCTAATGACTGCCATCCAGTTTGAGCTGATCCAGTCGTGCTTGCACTGTCCAATAACAATTTATGGTAATCTCTTTGTTGCTTAATTAAGTCCTGGTCACCAGATTTATTTGCCCTTATTATTAAGACCTTTGCCTTCCTGCACTCATTCAAGTACCACAGTGGAGCACAGCACGGCCTACCCTTACTGGCCTTCATTACCTTGGTATAGATGGAATACAATTCATTAAACAGATCAGTGTGCTATTTCCTGTAGGGGACATCATCGAATGGAGGGTCCTCAAAGGGTCGCAAAATAATGCTGAATACAGCATATATTTGCCTAAATAGATCTGGGTTCATACTGATTCGGGACCATTTTACTGCTTTCCTGTTTTTTATCAGAGACAGGACCGTTTGAGAGAACAGGTTGCAAATGGTCCAGAGCTTAACAGGTTATCATTAAAAGTCAACTCAAGTGCAATATAATTTCTGTTTTGGAGAGGCTCCACTTCAAAGTCAAGCATGAAATGACATATGTAAATGTTGAGGAGTACATAGTCAATCTTACTGAAGCTGGACCCTCTGGCAAATTCGGGGAGCAGTGCTTGTCGGACGTACATCTACCATTATAGGCACTCACCCCAGAGGTCACAATGTGGGACATCAGTTGAAGTGCTCCTTGCGACCATGAGCTGAGCGATTTGGCTTCCAGTTTCTGGATACCCCTAGCTCCGTCCTCCCCCTCTGTGACTGAGGAGAGCCCTTCCAGTGTTTCAAATGTGGTGTTCAAATCGCCTGCAATTATTACTGAGGCTTCTTCTGAGTGCTCTGAGAGGTGACAGGCTAGCAACTTCAATGAGGGTGATTCTCAATTCTTAGGAGTAGATCAATTATAAACATTAAACATTTTAACCCTACACCCCTTTGGCCCCCTAATGCTTAAACCCAAAATATCTTTGCTGTTTATGTCCAATTTTTCTGACTCTAACATCAGGAATGATTTTCACCCATGTCAACAACCCTTTGTAAGGCCGACCTGCTCGAGAGGATACAGTCTCTATGCTTTATTTTGTATACCCTTGCCTGAAAAAAAATCTCTAGAGCCCATATCTCTTGAAAGACAACTATCTCAAAAGCGTCAATAAAAGCATCCCAGTCTGGATCTGCAATTTTAGTTCTAATGCCCCTACGTTCCAGGAGAGAAGCTTAACAAAAGCAGGTCTAGAATTCCCTGCACTTGTTGGAGCAGTCATAACTTTAATGCTGTGGATTGGAGCAGGATCTTCAGAGAATAGTTCAGCAATTGGATGAACAACATCAGGATCTGAGCTAGAATAAGACGACCTCTCATTAGCTATAGATGTAACAGCGAAAGGGTCGCAGCCTGAAGGTTCGCAGCTGGTACCAAGGACTGAGTGTTAGAGGGCACACAGGTAAGGGTAAATATGCTTGTAGGGCCACAACCAGTTGCCCCCTTCCATTTAGTCCCTTTAATCATTCAACCTTGTCCAGGCTGGGCTTCTGATAAAGCTTGGTGATGTTTGTGATCTCCTTCCTAGATGAAGTTCCTTGTGAATCAGTGTCTTCCCCAGATGTACTGAGGCCTTAGGTCGAAATCTGTCATGAAGGCGGAATGGCGGGTGGGCATGATGAAAAAGCTGTAGTAAAGCCTGGAGTGCTAATACATTGGATTGATTGCCCTCTTGGGGATAGGAGCCAGAGCAAGAGACTTCATGATTAGTTTGATTGAGTTCCAGTTCTCACATGGATGTGGTAATTGTTGAGCAGTAATGATGTCTGAATGAATAATTTGAAAAACACTGTCTTTGAAATCTAATCCAGTAGGAGACTTTGTTCACCAAAGACTATCTGGACTCCTGATGTGCAGAAGTAAGTCTTAGGACATTGGTCATATAAAATAGAGCATAATTACTTTGCTGGGATATTGGACAGGGCCTGTGTGGTAGACCATAATGGAAGGTTTTCCATTCACGTTCCAGTGTGCGATGATTCAGTCTGTCAGAACATAAATTGTTATTGGTGACATGATAATTTAAAGGCTCGAAATGTCCTGGATAGCCACCGTAATTTCCCCGGTTGGACGAATACACTCTGGGTAAGCCTAGTGGGGCAGGGTGTTCAACCTGAACTCCCCTCCTCTAATGGCTGCTGTACCAGAGCAATCTAATGGACTGGCCAATTGGGCTGTATGTAATTGTGTAGGCAGTGGATGGTAGATCCCTTGGTTAGACATGTACCCTGTGGTTAGTACCCATACCCTCTGGTTAATATATGTGCAGGGAGAGTGATTGTCTCTACTCGACCACCACAAAGGTTCAACAGAGCACCATGATACCAGCACAGGCCAGTCTGAGATTCTTCTGGTGGAATATATACTGCTAGGCAGTGTGAGAAGCGGCCTCCATGGCAGGGGCATTTACACCACAGTCCTTGCCTTGCTGCTGAATATTACTTGGACCAGCTACTTGGGGCTTAGCTTCAGAATGTCTTCAGTTCTAAAATGTCCTTCCTTAATGATTCAATTAATAAAATTATATCCCCCAGGCTGTTAGCCAGTTTGCTAATATATTGAAGCCCAACAGTTTGTGACAACTGGGGAGATTGCTCACAGGTTAGCTCAGACAGCGGGGCAAAGTGGTTGGAACAAGAGGAGTCAATTCATGTCTTTTTTTCTCATGTCACATGCCATACATTGTACAAGTCTTATATACATGTGTATTTTTATATATATATATATATATATATATATATATATATGTATGATTTATGCACACAGAGGAGTTATGCTGCTGAGGTTGTAGAGTCAAAAATAAACAAACCATACCAGAAAACCATTGAACACACATCGGTCTTATATCTATTCTAATTGTGGGTGGAGGTCTTTCATTATACAAGTGATAGTTGAGCTATAGGGATGTCTTTCAAGGCCCGTACTAGTTGGTATCAACAAGGCTGTCATCAACCCAAAGCTGAGTTACTGTCTGTAGAAACAAGGGAGGGTTCTCTTATGGTGCCTGATCGGACAGGGCAGTCCAAAAATAGTTGAATCACCTCACTCCATAAGTCAGATAAGAGATTCAGCCATACCTCTGTTTTCCATCTTAGGTATGGATTTCCATGTCCTGGCAATTGGTTTTCTAGCAAGCTAGTGCATGGTCCAGCAGTATGTTGCCAGCTTTTTTAGACTGCAGACTTTGAAAAGCTCCCAAGCAAACAATTCTCTGGTGTTCCCTCAAGTTCCATATCCAAGCTCTTTCCTAGGTTTGTGAAGATATTCTGCCAGTAGGCCTGTGGGCCAGGGCAGCTCCAAGCATATGCATAAAACAGCAGATTGTATATATGCTCGTGGTTGAATAGTAGGACAAAATCATACAACAGTTCAAACAATGAAACCATAAATCAATCATTGGTATCATATTTAATTTCTCAAACTAATATTATTGATTTATTCGTCAACAAAAAGCTCTGACCAAAACTTTCACAAATTTATGAACATACACACACTTCAATAAACATATATCAATACCCTAATCAACATATAAAAACATAAATCAACGTATATAAGGTGCTTCACAACTCTCCCTTATTCAAAATAATGTGGTTCTGTACTGATTGTCAAATTAATCCACATTCCAGAGATGGTTGCCTAATTTATCACATCTCTGATATTTTTATTTACAAACATTCCTTTAACAGAGATGTTGTCCAAACTCCTCAAAGGTTTAGCCAATTTTATTGGCAACCTTTCAATAAGACAAGTCGACGCGTTTCGGCCCTTTCTCTTTTAGGCCTCCTCAGGACTACTGGAGAGGTAAGTACCTTATCCAGAATACTTATAAAAATCTTCTTTTAAGTATGGATAAGTGCTTGTTGTATTGAAAATTCTCATATCTTTCGCCACTTTAGTGATTTTTTGATTCACTGTGTGGTTTTTAAATTCTGTAATAGTTTGTTCACGCTTTCTAAAAGTTGTTTTGCATCCTGTATCGTCTTATCATTAGCGATTTCCTGTTCCAATTCTTCAATTTCTTTCAATTCAGCTTCACTGATCTACAATTGATAAAATTGAAAAGCTTAAACAATTGAAAAAGAAGAATGTTCGAACCCAATTACATGCACAGGTATTATTAGAACACTTAAAGAATAATACAATACCAGTTGGATTGCAAGTAAAGAATTGGAAGAACTGGTGATTTTTTATTTTTGATAAAACATATTTGTCCCAATTTAGTGGAGTAGGGACTAAGTGCTCTAAGGATTGGTTAGCACTTTCAATAGAAACAGCACTTAGAATCAGTGAAGGTGAATTGACAGAAATTGAAGAATTGGAACATGAAATCGCTAATGATAAGACGATACAGGATGCAAAACAACTTTTAGAAAGTGTGAACAAAACTATTACTGAATTTAAAAACCACACAGTGAATCAAAAAATCACTAAAGTGGCAAAAGATATTAGAAATTGCAATACAACAAGCACTTATCCATACTTAAAAGAAGATTTTTATAAGTATTCTGGATAAGGTACTTACCCCTCCAGTAGTCCTGTGGAGGCCTATAAGAGAAAGGGCCGAAACGCATTGACTTGTCTTTTTGAGAGGTTGCCAATAAAATTGACTAAACCTTTGAGGAGTTTGGACAACATCTCTGTTAAAGGAATTTGTGTAAATAAAAATATCAGAGATGTGATAAATTAGGCAACCATCCCTGGAATGTGGATTAATGTGACAATCAGTACAGAACCACATTATTTTGAATAAGGGAGAGTTGTGAAGCACTTTATATACGTTGATTTATGTTTTTATATGTTGATTAGGGTATTGATATATATTGATTGAAGTATGTGTATGTTCATAGATTTGTGAAATGTTTGGCCAGACCTTTTTGTTGACGAATAAATCAATATAATGAATTTGAGAAATTAAATATGATACCAATGATTGATTTATGGTTTCATTGTTTGAAATGTGTTGTATGATTTTTTCCTACTATTTGACCACGAGCATATATGCAATTCTGTATTATACCCAGGTATAGTAGGGTTATTTGGGTAGACCCCCTTTGTTTATGCTGAAAAAGCAGATTGAGCAGAGCATCTGGGACAAAGTCTTCGGTCGTCCCCGTATATGCCGCCTATTTTCTTGGGGATGAGATATGCTTGATACAGGAAATTAAACTGGGTATTTCTTAAACATAGTGTTGAGGGATACCTTTTGTATATACTTTAATACCCTTTCCTCTTATTCCCTGCCTTCTGAAGTGTGATCAAGGTCTTCTTTCCATCTATTTCTCTTCTTCAGTGGACCTACCCTCACCATTTGTGCGAATGCTCTATACAGACATGCAGTCATCTGTCCCCCATTTTTCATGGCCAAAAGCAGGTGTAGGACTGCATCTTGTGGGGGCTCTCCCACTTTCAGATCCCATAATTGTGTGAATGGGTGTATGAGTGCCCCATTTGTCAAGAACTGACTAGGACCAGGCCAGAGTCCTGTAACAGCTGCTGCAGGGTCATGACTACCCCATTCAGATATATGTCCCCCACCGTAAGGAGAACAAGCCCTGTCCATTTCGCCAGATGGCGGGTTTTAAAAATTGAGGGATTATACCTCACTCCCACAAACCCACATGAGGTATAGCAGAAGCGTATCTGCATCACTGCTCTTTCTGTTTGGTAAACCTCCCCCAGCATTTCCAGGCTAGGGTGATTAAAATTGGCTTTTTCTACAGTGGTGTTGCCCCCTTCAGCATGAGGGCTATCAGGGCTTCCTGATAACATGAGATAGTCCCTTCCAATATGCCCCATTTCTGATGTTCCACCAGTGCCCAATCCACTGCAACGCATGACACTATGTAATATAGCTCTAAATCAGGAACCCCGAGGCCCCCCAAGGTAATCGGGTACTTAGGCATGTCTAGGGCAGCCCTCTTTCTTTCACTGTGCCACATCAGTTCTCGCACCATGGAGTCAAAATGCTGAAACCATTCCCTTGGTAGCCATACCAGTAGGTTGACAAATAAATAGAGCAGCCTGGGCAACAGCATTATTTTCATGAGGGATACTCGCGCCACAATTGGGAGCTGTAATTATCTCCAGAATGTCACAAGCCTTTGAGAGCTCAAACAGCAGCCACTAAATTTCAGTCCCTCAAGTCAGCTGGGGAGTGGTATATGTTCACCCCTAAGTACTTAAAGATATGAGGGGACTACTTCATTCCCAAAATAGCCATATTGTGTGCCTGACCACCCCCTTCCACCAACCCCCGGTGTTATGGGAAGAGTTGTGTTTTGGATTAATTTGCTTTCAGGCCGGAGATGCCTTCAAAATGTCTAAGTAGCAGTTGAGTTAGTGTCAGGTTCTCCTTTCTTAGTGTAAAATAGGATGTTGTAAGTGTATAAGGACATTACACGCATATTGTCCTACAGAGGTATACCTCTGTCCCTACGCTCAGCTCTAGCCACCTTTGCCAAAGGTTATGTTGCATGGTGCATTGTAGGAGGAAGAGCGGGCAGCCCTGCCACGTGCCAGGTTTACCAGCTAAGTAGACCCTCAGTTCCCGTCAAGGTGACAAAGAACTTGGTTACACTGGAGAATTTGGTGTGGGAGATAGTGCATCTGATCATTCCTTCAAGGTGAATGTGGGTGGCCCCTCCACAGGCAAAGATCTTGGCTTTAGGGTGCAGGGATGCATATTGTGCATGTGTCGTCACTTCTGTTATGTCACAAGATGGATTGCTAAGGTATGGTTCAACAGTTTGGCACCACTTTTTGATGTGTTTTTAAAAAATCAGTAATTCTTCCGTCAAAGAAACAATCACATGAGAGCTGTATAATTGTGCAACTGTGCCCAGTAGAGTTTCTAGTATTGTAGAGGAGCTTATAAACATATTTTCCTTTGTGAACTTTCTAGGTTACCAGTGCTGCCATCACTACTGTAAGTCAACTTTTGGAAGCACCAGCAAACCAATTTGAGAGACGTTTGACAGAAAGGTAATATAAATATTTTAATCACTTGGATGAACATTTCTACTTGGAATATCCAGTAAGAGCGGACTTTATGTATGGATACAAATATCAAATGATTGTATGTCTAGCTGCAGATTCCTCAAATTTAGAATATCACCAGGTGTCAGACTTGATCTGGAAATTGTCTCCATAGTGCCTGGGCTCAAAGTACAAATCCAAGTCATGAGAAGGGTGTGTCAACATACACCTAAAATCAACTTGGGACAGTCAAGTGAAGTTTTACATTGCTGAACATCAGAAGAAGTCATGTACCTTGAGGAAGTCCAGCTCCAAGTCGAGGGCAAAGCCTGGCTCTCACTTTTGTGGCCAGTCTCAAGATAGAGCCTCTTTGCAGTTACAATTGTTAGAGAAGTCAAGGTGTTAGTCATAGAGGAAATACAAGGAGGTGAAGCAGACTTGATCCCATCCCACCACTCTCTAATGAAAGAGAAGATGCAAGGGTGTCAAGGTGCCACTTTGCTTTGCTTCTTATCTCTGTTTGAGGAGCTGAATCTGAAATTGATCCCAATGTTCTGCGAGTTTCAAGGTCCTTTGTTGAAATTTCAGCAAGTCGAGGTTTTTAAGGCGGCTGTGCTGCACCTTTTTTCTGCTCTTCTGGCTCCTTCTGGCACGCCTTCAGGACACACGGAAATGCAGGGGCCTCCAGTTGAGTTACTGGTTCAGTGCCATCTGAGCCCCTAGGACACACCTCGGGTTCCACATCGTCTTTGGGGTCGACTTACATTCTCGCTCCAAGACCTGCACTGGTCCTTCTTTCATCAACATCAATACTGATGTCGTGGGGGCAGGGTGATACTGCACCAACGCTGATATCTGACCTCTAACCAAATTCGTCTTGACCTTGATCGAGCTTGCACTCCAAGTCCGTTCAAGGACACCTGGTCTCTGTACTCCCTGATTTGGACAACAGACAGCACTACCGCAGTGCTATCCTCAGAGGCTCATCTGTTTGGTTCTGATTCTGATCAACGTTTATCTCCTAGAGATGATAGTCGTGATGTAGGGGATGATTTACCCCAGCATTTTGATGATGACAGTTTATATATGGCCCTCCAAGAGGGCAGTGGGGTTTATACTTCTCCTAACTAGTGGGGGTAGTCCCCCATTGGGCCCCCAATTGAATAGACAGTTTTCTTTGCTGTAGTAATTTGACTGCTGCTGAAGTCCTGGTCCTACAGCTGCCTTCTGTTGTGAATAAAGAGAATTTTCTTATGAGAGTCCTATGGCCTGAGCTGACTTCCTCTGAGCTCGTACTCCTATTCAACAAAGCTCGTTTTTATAATAAAACAGCTGATGTTCTGAGAAAATGTCCCCATGTAAGGATGTGTATGTTGTTATGAATTTTGGGGATGCAGTGTACCACTTTGCTGGTACCCCTATCTCTTTGCAGCTTTGAGGAAAGCACAAAGTGAAAAGAATGTCTTGCTAAGAAACACAATGCTTTCCTAGGCCAAAGAACAACTAGGTAAGAAAAATAAAACCGCACCACAAACGTAACTAATTCAGAAATAATACAAATAAAGTGGGATAAAATGTAACGGGGATAAAGGGCACAAACTGCAGACCTACTTGCTAAAATAATGTGCCTAGAGATATTACTAAAATGGCTATACAGGACTCCCTCATGGACATGATCTGCAAGATCTTGCTGGGGGTTCCAGAAGAATTTAGGGCCTCCCTGGCTCAGCCTCTTCAGGATAGTCAGGATGCTACCAAAAACATTGTTCGTGTTGGTCCAGTCATGCCTGATTTCTGGGGTCGAGCAGCTGACACAGTGCGTTGCTTCACTGCCATTGCGTTTTTTGATTAACATGCCAAAGTCTCCCCTGACTCCGTCCCAGCAGAATACATTCATAGGAGCTGGGTATGGTGCCATTCAGGTCCTTCCCTTCCATCACAACCATGCCAGGACATTTAGGTAGTGATCCAGAAGTTTCAGCCTCAGAGAAGTAATGAGGCTTTCTAGGCTGTTGGCCTCCTGCATTCTGTATATCGACTATGTCAGGTGGCATATGTGGGTTCTGCAATGGAATTTGAAGTCTCATTTGGCCCAGCACCAAGAAAAATTGCTGGATTCCATCAAGGTTTCAGATGAGACTGCAAGAGATCTGCAGTGGTGGCTGCTCAAATGCAGTTGGACCAGCAGCAGACTCCCTTCCCTGCCTCACCTAGAGCTGGTGGTGATGATGGATGTGTCACTGCTGGGTTGGAGAGATCATCCGGAGTGAGGGGGGGATCAGTGGAATTTGGTCTCCGGTGGAAACCTGGCTCCATATCAGTCTATTGGAGTTGCAGGCCATTAGCTTGGCACAGCAGGCCTTCCTGCCATCCATAAAAGGGAATCTAGTGCTGGTTCTTGAGGACAGCACACCGCCATGTGGTACTGCAACACGCAGAATGGAGTAGGGACCTGAAGTTGTTTGGGATGTCAGGGCATCTCTGTGATTGTGAACTACCTGGTGGTATCTTTAAACACCAGCGTGAACAAGGTCAGCTGGTGGCACCTGGCGAATCATGAATGACGGTTTCACGGTTTCACCCTGAGGTGGAACAGGGAATTTTTAAGCAGTGGTGAGAACTGTGGCTGGATCTTTTCACAACCATCAAGAAAGCTCCACACCTGAGGGGTGAGAAGAGTGAAGCAAGAAACTGATGTTGGCGCATTGAGGTGATGCTTGTATGCAGCTCTGTCACTCCCAGGGTGGAACAAAGCCAACCCACAGCTGCACAGCACTACCCAGAGGTATGTGAAATGGGAGCACTGCTAAGAAATCCTCTGGATCCAGTCTGGCACCTGGGGATACTTTAATGGTGAAAAATCTGCGGTGACATTGAACTTCCTCCAGAAACAGCATGGAAGAAGCATTAAAAGATGGCTATCATGCCTACTAATGTAACTGAAGAATTATGAAGATGACTGTACCAGGAAATAAAGAAATGGATGCAGACAGAGTCAAAGAAGCTTCTGATCCATCAGGGAGGCATAAATGTGATTTATTTATTTTTTCTTTGAGGTCCCAGTTTAATCCTAAGTGTACCGTACACCAGTGATGGCTGGTGACATTTGAAAGTGGAGGGGTGTAAAAGTTGTGGGTGAATGTTGTGCAGGGAGCACGCAAAGCACACGAGCCTGACCATCATTAAGAGGGTTCGAGGGGCGTTCTCCCCGGGAAAATGTTGCAAAAAGAGTGAGCAAATGGTGCATTTTAAGGCAAATTTGAAAAAGCAGGAAGGTTTATAAGACATTGTGAAAGCATGGACTTCAAATATTTAAACATGCTGCACTTAACTATGCCACTAGTACATATATATCACATGGTCTTTATAAGAACCTGTCTAAAGTGTATGAAGAAAATCTCAGTTATGGTACCAGTAAAAACGTAATAAAATGATGTAGCTGCTCTGCAACAGCAGTGTGTCAAAACCGTGCAGATCTTTCCTTTTTCCACACAGTGAATCAATGCACAGTTCAGCACATTTCTAGACAATATATCTATCATAATTAACTAGCATTTCCATGATGCTACAATCTTTCTACATTTACGTGGTTCTTGCCAGTGTAACTCACAGAGCCTTGATATTCATGCTCTACTGTGGCCTTCAAAGCGCGTAGACGGATATTGGAAATAGTTACTCCATATACTAATGGAGACTCCATGTGCCTTTGTAGATTAAATGTAAAACACACTGACTGCTGCATCCTCAGAGCATCCAGGTGTCCTGTAGCATGTAGAAGACAGGCTGTGATATATGGGTGCTTTTAGAGTAAATGAAAACACGTTGCTAAAGCAACACACATGGGAAAGACAGTAGCTGGATATGAGATGGGTAATAACGTGAGGGAATATAATAGGGTAAATTCCTGGCATTGAGGAAAATTCTGGACAGGACTGTAAAAAATTCAGGACAAAGGGTCAAAATTCAGGACAAAATTTCAGAATGAAGGGTCAAAATTCAGGACAACAATTCAAGAGGAAACATCAGTTTTATAGACACACCCAAGAGAGACCTTCCCCCATTATGTTATCAGTGCATTTATTTACTCTTTTTAAACATAGCACTATTTATTCATTGTGGACTTTTTGTGATTGCCTCCTGGTACGCTACATTCAGGTGGCACATTACGTCCTTGTTCAGTAGTAAATTAATTCCCTACAGCACTGTGTCAAGGCCATCACCCCTACCCAAATCTATCCAATTTTCCTTAAAGAGAAAGTAACAACAGCATTTTGATTATATTTCTGAACATTTTAAAACCTCTGGGAAACAGATTGAGAAACATTAAGGTAATTAACCTTATGCTAGTTTAAACAAATTGAAGAAAAACATCTGGCTCACCCCAACCACCCATAAACTTTCAACCGAATTTTTTTTTTTAATGAGGCAGGGCATATGGTGTGGGCGACAGTCTCACAACTAATGTCAGGATGGGAGGTACCCACAACTTGCCTGTAGTCTCACAGCACTAGAGTGTATGCCTGGGGCTCTACATTTATCTCAGAACTGGGAGCCCGGGCTACCAATCAAAGATAATAAAAGAGGAGGATGAAATTGACATCAAATGGGATGTTGTTGCTAAGAACCGGATAAATAAAGAAGAGAAGAACAAGGTGGGACAATTCCTAAAATCAGACAAGATTGGTCCACTAATACTATCGAAAGGTATTGGGTACCTGGGGAGTTATCTCTGAAGACAGGAGGGACAAGGAAGAGGCACTGTCAAGTGGCTGAACAAGCAGCATCCACCCATCTTGGCAAACTCTTCAGGTGCAATGGTCCACTGTTCTTGCTTGTGAAGGGTGAGCAAGGCCAGACCCCTTGCAAGGTTGTGTAAGGCTATTGCCTGCTTTGTCCATGTCTTAAAATGGTTTTGAAATTGAGCAAAAGCCAAACTAGTGATCTGGGTTATCCCTAAGTTTCAAGTACACATAGAATCTTCAAAATATTTGGGATGTAAATTGCACAAACAAAATGTAAAAATGTTAAAATACAATTAGTGTTTCTTTAACATATGGCACTGTTTTCCTCTTTATCTACAATTAGACCCCAGATTGAACTAGGAGGCAGTTACCTTTCGATACCTAGTGATTAAAATCTACCATTCTCCCACTGATTTGCAGGATGGAAATCTCTGCAAAGCGTCATGGTCCCTCCGAGCCCAGTTTTCTTTTTGGTCTTCTCTTTTGCTTTCTGTAGTGGGCCACATGGCACTAGTGAAGATGGTGTGGTACCCCGATGATAGTATTATTTTGCAAACCTTCCCCTGCCCGTCCTTCTTTCCTTCTTCAGACATGCCACACGTCTGATTTGGTCGCTGGGGAGCCATCGGGTAGCTCTTTCCACTCTAAAGCTACCCATGTCTGAGGGTGGATTAGGCCTTCTGGACTTAGAACGCTATTGTTCAGCTGCACAGGTCCAATAGGTGGATTGCTGCCTTTCTGGCCGCCCCCTGCATGAGATGGGGTTTATGAGGAAAGACTTTTAAGGAGGCCTTACTGCACTGCTCATTGTCCCCTACTGGCCATTCTATGGATCACCATCTAGAGTTATCATGCACAGCTTTCTCTTGCCTTGCTAGAACCTGTAAGCACACTGACACGAAGAAACCCTGTGCTCCAGCACTACCTTTGCTAAGCTTTCCCACTCGCACAGGATGGCTATGCTCCAACAACTCCATGAGTGGCATGCTGCAGGTATCTTAAAATTGGGGGATTTGTTTCTGGACGGTGAGCCACTAAATTTCCAGACTCTTGTTGCACAATACTTTCTTCACCTCGGTCAACTCCTTACTTACAAGTACCTTAAACAATCATTAAGTGCTCTATTTCATGTCTGCCACCTAGCACTAACACTACATGAGGTGTGACATAGGGACTGGTGACAAATTGACCAATGGGTGTACAGACCTTTCCTGCAACATTGAGACCACTCCTGGTCTTCTTGTCATGCTACCCGGGTGATTGATGTGGCCAAACCTATGCAAGATACAGACTGGACTAAAATACTGGACTTTCCCCATTAAGTATCCCATAGCTGTCACTTTAAGTACATTCATAGGGCTTCCTTGGGAATGCATTCCACCCTTTGCTTGCTACTGGCTTTGTGGTTTGTAATTCACATTTTGTTGCTTTCAATTTGCTGGCTTTGTTTATTTTAGGCTATGTAGCTTGAGTTCGTCCCTTCCCTTGCCCGAACCTTATTTACAGTATCCTTCCAAGTGCTCTCTTTCTGTAAGCAGGCCTGTAAATCTTGTTCTTATCTCTTCAAATTTGCTGTGCATTCAAAGAACAAGGTCAAATGTCAGGCTCTGTCTTCCGTGGGAACTTAGGCCCTCATTTGGACCTTGGCGGTATATACCGCCTACCACCACGGCGACGGCCACCAAAAGACCGTCGCTGCGGCTACCAGCCGTCCGCCGTATTATGACCACAGCTGGATGTCCGCCAGAAGGATGGCCGAAATCCGGATGTGGCCATGGCGGCAGATGGTGGTAAGGTAGCGCTGCTGCCAGCAGCAGCGCCATGCCAGTAGACCGCCACCGGCCGTATTATGAGAATTAATACGGCCTGGCGGTGTTCTGCTGGCGGACGCCGCTGCTGGCAACAGAGCCCTGTCCTGTCTCCTGCCGGAGGACCCCCTGGACACAGGTAAGTGGGTGCTCCGACAGGGAAGGGGGATGTTGTGTGTGTGTGGGGGGGTGTGTATGTCTGTACGTGCGTGTATGCGGGTGTGTGTTGCGTGTTGTTTGTGTGTGCATGTTTGAGGGTGTGAGTGCGTGTATTTTGAGTTGTGTAAATGCATGCCTGTGTGTATGTATGTAAGTGTGTGTGTGGATGTGTGTGTGAATGGAGGTATGCATGCGTGGATGAATGTGGGAATGGGTGTGTGTATGTGTATGTGCGTGTGTGACGGAAGGGGCGTATATGAAGGGGGGTTTGGAGAGGAAGGGGGTGGGGGGACCTGTGGAGTAGGAAGGGGTGGGGAAGACCCCTTTAAGTGACAGGAAAGGGATTCCCTGTCACTGATAGTGCCTACTGCCATGGTTTTCGTGGCAGTAAAGAAGCCACAAAAACCCTGGCGGTAGGTGGGGTCATAATCCCGCAGGTGGGCAAGTGACCACCGCTGGGCTGGAGACTGATGTCTCCAGCCCGGTGGCCGTTACCGCCGTGGCAGTAGGTGTGATACATTGGTGGTTTGACTTCAGCCAAACCGCCAATGTCATAATGTGGCCTGTTGGCAGTACTTTCCTCCATATTACCGCCGACCACCAGGGTCATAATGACGCCCTTAGTGTTTACTTTTCTTTCTCTGACTTCAAAATGAGAGGATTTGTGCAACAATCTTGCTGGATACTGGGGTTAGGAGAGAGTTTTCTATCACATGCCAACATTTAGATAAACTTCAGAATATATCAGTATTAGGAGTACAAATGTAGCACATTTTCATTAATTCTGAACTGTTCTGGAAACAAATACCCTTATATGATGGAAAAACAAATCATTGCATTAGGTGGGGTAATTTCCACACTTCATCGTCTATCCACTGTATAGGTTTATTTGAAAAACTGTATGTCTGTGAATGTAATGGTCATTTCAAACAAAAACGTGTTACCACACCATGCATACTCCATTCCACTATGCTCTGCACCACTCCACACCACTGCACCCTACTTTGCATCACTCCACTTTACACCACTCTATGCCACTGCAATGTGGGACACTGTACTCTTCTCCACTCTATGCCACTGCACTCTATGCTACTTCACACTACGCCTCTCTACTCTTTACCACTTTAGTCTATGCCAATGCACTTAACGCTTCTCTACACCACTGCACTCTGTGCCTCTGCATGCTACACCATTCCAGTCTAGGCAACGCCAATCTGGTCCGCACAACTCCACTCTATGCTACTCTGCAACACTCCACTGTATGCCACTGCACTCTATGTTAATACACTCTAAGCTAGTGCACTTTACCCTGTAACACTCAACTCTGTGCCCCTGCACTTTACATCAATACACTGTACGTCACACTAATCTACTCTATGCCACGGCACTCTACACCACTTTACTCTATGCCATTACACTTTATGCCACTCTATGCAACTCCACTCTATCCTGCAACTCTCCACTCTATGCTGCTACACTCTACTGTGAAACAATCTACTTAATGCCACTGCACTCTGCACCACTGCATTCTATGCCACTGCACTCTACCCTACACCTCTCCACTCTATGCCACTGCACTCTACTCTGAAACATTCTATTCTACGCCACAGCACTCTATGCCACTCTGCCCCACTGCATTCTGAACCACTGCACTGTACTTCAACGCACTCTACGCCAATGCACTCTGACACTCTACAACACTGCACTGGCTGCCACTATACTCTACACCACTCTACTCTGTACTACTGCATTCTGCACCAATACACGCTATTCCACTGCACTCTATACCACTCTATTCTGCATAACTCCACTCTACGTCACTGCACTTTACAGCACTATATTCTGCTCTGCTACACTATTCCACTCTAGATCACTCTACGTGCCTGCACTGTATGCCACTCAAGCCTAACCTCTACTCTATACCACTGCACCACTCTACACTGGCACCCCCTGCCACTGTAATGTATGCCATTCTACTCCACTGCACTGTATGCCACTCTACGCTGCCCCATGCCACTCTATGCCACTGCATTCTAAACAACTGCACTGAACGCCACTGCCCTTTACTCTGCACCACTGTACTCTACACTACTGCTCTCTGTACCACTACACACCACTCTACACCACTGCACTGACACTCTACTCTGAAACATTTCACTCTCCACCACTGTACTCTACATCACTCTACTCTGTACTACTTCATTCTACGCCACTGCACTCTATGCTACTGCACTCTACAGCACTATACTCTACTCTGTACTGCACCACTCTACAGTACTCCACTCTGCACCACTCTACGCCACTGCATTCTATGCCACGCGAGTCTACTCTGCACTCTATGCCACTGTACCACTCTGCACTACTGCACTCTCTGCCACTCTATTGCATGCCACTCTACTCCACTGCACTCTATGCCTCTCTACTCTGCCCCATGCCACTCTGGGCCACTACACTCTAAGCCAATGCACTCTAAACTGTACAGTACGCACTGTCCTCTACTCTGCACCACTGTACTCCACACCACTGCTGTGTGCCACTCTGCACCGCTGCACTGACACTATACTCTGCAACATTTCACTCTCCACCACTGTACTCTACACTACTTTACTCCGTACTACTGCATTCTACACCACTGCACTCTATGCCAAACTACTCTGCATCACTCCACTCAACGCCACTGCAATCTACATGACTATACTTTAATCTCCACCACTCTATACCACTCCATTCTGCACTACATCCTGCCACTGCAATCTATGCCATGCGAGTCTGCTCTGCATTCTCTGCTACTGCACCACTCTACACTACTGCACTCTCTGCCTCTCTAGTGTATGCCACTCTACTCCACTGCCCTATATGCCACTCTACTCTGCCCCACGCCACTCCATACCAATGCACTCTAAACAACTGCACTGTACCCCACTGCTCTCTACTCCACTGTGCTCTACGCCTCTGCTTCTATGCCACTCTAGCCCACTCTACACCACTATGCCATTAACTTTTAGCCATGCTGAACAGCAGCTACTCTGGTGTATAGCATGGCTAAAACACATTGGCAAAGCCAATAACTCTTGCGTAGTCGAGACCTATTGGCTATGGCAATGTTGTTAGTACTATGAGGTTCGGGGGTCTCTGAAAGAACTATGAATGTCTAAGTCCTTCTTTTAACATGCATTACACACATCATAATACAGGATGCTACAAAATGCGCAATACATTTAGTTAAATAAAAAAAATCCTTCTAAAATACAGATTTGAATAATGTACAGTTTATATCTAGTACTAATATTTTTTTGGAACATTCCAATAAAAACACACACTCCACAGCTCACCTTGGAACACCCTTACAGTACCTTTCTAAAAGAAAATATATTTGTCATCAGAAAGCTTCAAGTGACTCCTTGGATTAAAGTCAATGCAGGTTTCCAAGCCCCTTTACATTTTCAGATTTACCAATTGCGCACATTTGCCTTTCTTTAGGGAAGTAGACACCCAGAAAAGCAGACATGTTTCTTATCTGTCTGTCCCTCCCGCCCTCAGAGCACAGGAGACTCCTTGCCTTTCAATCCAGCTGGGGAAAGTGATCTGTCCTAATTACATTTTGTCCTATAGGTGAAAGGCTAAACTTACGGACAAATTCTGTCTGTTAAGCCTTTCATCAGACAAGGACGACAGGGCGAAATTACCGGCTGTCTGTGAAAATTATGGACTGGTGGTCACCCCAGGATATAAAACAAAGAGGCAACACAAAAAACCTGAATCTATCCCAAAGACTCATGGGCCCAGCCAAAGTTCTTGAGTATCCCAGGGCTGGACCATCCGTGAGTAGCGCGGCCAGTTCAGGATTTTCTGTGGGATTTGTAGTCCTAATCTTTTAATGGGCTCAATTGAACTACAAATGCGTATGCAAAGGCAAAGGGTAGGCTGTCAGTGGTCCTCACGGGTTAAAGTAGGACACTTGTGAGCAGTAATTTATTCTTCATTTTTGATTTGCATTCTGGAACGGAAAACTCAAAACTACAGGCACAGAATAAAAAGCAATACAAATAGAGTTCAATCTCCGGGCGAACTACTCAAGTCACAGGGGAAGCCCTAGGGGCAAACAAATCTGTAATCTGTGCTTATGTTACAAGGAACGAGTCACATGCCTTTAGTTGTGCAACCTTAGCTCATTTGTATCAACTCTTACAGTTGTATACATTCAACACAGCAATTAGCTGTTTGCCACTATAGGCACATAACCAGCCCACTCTGCCTCTTCGGGCATCTTATCTGCCATTCCTTTAATGCCAAATAAGCTAGTTTGAACCTGTCTTCAGACGCACATAGACTGGAGTGGAAATAAATAAAGAGAATGTATAAAAAAGGTGCGAGCGCGCCACGAAATCCAAACTTTTATCAAACTTCTACAATACTGATCTAATGGATCCTGCGCTAGAGGACGATGTATCGAAGCGACATAGGTTTGAGGGGATGTCACCAATGGGAAATTGTGAGGACCAACAGATCAACAACAAATCAACAACATTCAATATTATAAAGCTTCTTTTTTTCCCTTTTTTTTTTATTTATTGCCAGGATTGAGCAACACCGAAACAAAAATAATACATTGTCACTTACAGTGAAAATAAAAAGTTGTGTATAATCATTCAGTAGAAAATTAAACCATAAAACAAATAAACAAATTCAGCCAGGCTTATCTAAGAAATAAGCCCCCAGATCAGGGAGAACTTTTTACCACTACCTACTCTGCTAGCATATCTTATTTCCTGAACCCTGACTTGCGTCATCTTACAACGCCATTCTTGACTAGTGGGAGACAGTCTCAGAACGCCAATTTCGTAACAGAAGAGATCTAGCAACCACAGTGGCGATAAATACGAGCTTCTCCCACCTAGAAGGAGCCTTGCCTCAGGGTCATAACCCAAGCTCATCAGCCAAATGCTGGGAGATATGGAAACCTGCGCCATAGTTGTTACCATCTTAAAAATTCCAGCTCTGTATCCCTGTATAGATTGCCATGTTGCAATCACATGAGTCCAGCCTGCCACCCCCACTTCCTTACAACGAAAACACAAATCAGGATAGCCAGTCCCCATGTGGGACAGGGCCTGCAGGGTTCGATACAATAACCATTTGCTGAAAAATATAATTCGGTGCCAGTTTGCCTCTCTAAGAACTGAGAAATTCAGACAATTAATGCTCTCCCAGCATTCACTTGAAAGCTCTAAGCCCTCCTGATGAGCCCATTTCCTTTGAGCTTTTATCCCAAGATCAAGATCTGCTTTGTCCCTGTCTGCCAGATGCCTTCTCCATGACCCCGCAGTCCTTATCCCAGGAGGATCCGCCAATTCTGAGACCAACGACTGGGCGTTAATAATAAAATTGACATCTAAATCCCTTAAAATATGTAACAAAATATTGTAGGATCCAACCAAAAGGAAGTCATTTTTGACAGCAGACAGAATATTTGAGGGAGTTTCCCAGTTGTCATTGGCACGAAAATCCCCACTTTTACTGAATCCAGGGTGCTCCCATCTCCTTACTAAGACTTCATTAAGTTGAGCACCAGAGTGCACCAAGATCTGTGTAAGAGGAGTGTCAAAATGTAAAAATGGGATTGAATGTTTTCTGAAAAAGTCTGATCTTCTCTTAAAGAACCATTTGAAAATCTTATAGCAAACTTTTTTAGGTGATTTCGCCAAAAGTGCTGGGTTCTGAAAATCATTAAAGAATATACAACCTGCCAAATGATCCATTTGAAAGCTAGCACACTAATGTACAAAAAAGCAAAATAATAGTCTTTAAAATTCGGCAAAGCTAACCCCCCCTTTTCTTTATCCGCATATAGTATACTTAATGTGGCTCGAGCCTTCCGGTTTTGCCAAATGAAAGGGTGAAATATGGACTCAAGTTTTCTGAAAAAGTTTTGCGTTAGAACACATGGAATGACCGCAAATAAAAAATTGAAGAGTGGTAAGACCGACATTTTAATTAACGCAATTTAACCTAGTATAGAAAGGGGAAGGGACCCCCAGCGGGCCAGCAAAGCCTGAGTTTTCTCAAGTAATGGAGCAAAATTTAGATCATACAGGTCTCCTATATTGGCTGAGAAATAAATCCCTAAATATCTCTTTGGATTGGCATTCACACAACATCTTAATTCAGGAAGCAGATTGATAGGAGAGGTGCCGCAAAGAATAATATCGGTCTTGCTCATATTGATCTTATAGCCACCAATTTGCTCAAATTCATTAAATACATTAAAAACTGCTTCCTGAGAAGTACGTTCTTTATCTAGAAATATGATGATGTCATCCGCATAGAGTTTGATCTTTCCCATTAACTTTAAAGGAGGTTGAATCTGAATATGTTGTCTAATTTTAATGGTTAGAGGCTCAATAAAAAGAGCAAATAGTATGGGGGATAAAGGGCAACCCTGCCTAGTCCCTCGTTGTATTTGAAGTTGGCCGACGCACTTTGAGTTATAATAATATTGGCTTCCGAGTTTAAGTACAGCCTTTGAATTAGTTCAGTAACCTGAGAGGGCACCTTGTAGCTGGACAATACTGCAAAAAGCGTGTCCCATACAACCAAGTCAAATGCTTTTTCCATGTCTAGTAAAAGAATGATGGCAGGGACTTTATTAGAAGCAAAATAATCAAGAGCCTCAGCCATAAAATGTGTATTAGTAGCAAGTTGCCGGCCAGCTATAAACCCATTTTGATCGGGATGCACCAGTTTGTTCACTACTCCATTAAGCCTATTGGCCAAAAGTTTGGTAATAATTTTGTAATCTGTGTTTAACAATGAAATTGGACAATATGCATTGGGGTCCTCCCTCTCCTTGTTTTTCTCAGAAAAGCTAACCACGTTTCCTGAATGCCAGGTCTTAGTAATCTGCTCACCCATCAGTAGGCCATTAATTAAGGCCAAAAATTCATCAGCAAATGCATTGATAAAAGCCTTATAAAACTCAGCCGGGAAGCCATCCGGTCCACAGGCCTTCCCCGTGGGGAGGTTCTTAACAACGTCTAGGAGTTCTGGCTTCGTAAATGGCTGTAAAAGCACCTCACAGTCTTCATCTGTGAGACTGGGAATATCCAGGTCCCTCAGGAATTTCTTAGTAGACCTGGGATCGATGACTGGGGCATAGCTATAAATTTGTCTATAATGCTCCAGCATAATTTTATCGACTGCTCGGGGATCAGTATGTCTAGCCCCGGTGACAGGACATCTTAGATCGTGTATGATATTACCAGTAATACGATCTCGAGCATGCCATGCCAAACATTTCCCTGTAAAGTTACTCTCTTCATAGACCTTTTGTTTATAAGTCTGATATTCTATATCCACCTTCTTAAAAAAGTTATCAACCAATGCCTTCTTAGCAGCTTCAAAAGACTGCCTATTATTTTCCGAGGGAGCATGTAGATAGGCAATTAAACACTTTGGAACTGCCTCTTCCAGTGCAGTGATTTGTTGTCACAGGAACGATTTTTCAGCTGCCTCTTTGGCAATTAACCAGCCCCTAAAAAAGGCCTTAAATGAATCCCAGACCACAGCTGGAGTTGAGGATCCCTGATTGCGTTTGAAAAAGTCCCTTATTTCAGCCTGAGAGATCTGTAGCCACCCCTGATCCAAAAGAAGCTGGAGATTAAAAAAACACCTTCTAGTCTGAATTGTGGGGGGTTTGGAATAGAGAGACACTTCCAGCACCAGGGAGGCATGGTCTTATGGGCCATAGTGCTGGACCGACTGAGTTCATATCAGAAACAAATCGATACAAGAGGAGCTTTTGAACCAAGTAGAAATACAAGTATATTCCCTCGCACCAGGAGCGTTCATTCTCAAGGGATCACAGAGCATCAAGACCTTAACATAGTCTTTAAAAAAATTTGCAACTCTGGGTTTGTGTTGTTTCTTACCCCTAACCATGGTATCCAAAACTGGATCCTGAAGGAAATTAAAATCTCCTCCAATAATGATTTTGCCTGTTAATTGCAAAAGGGAGTGAAACAAGCCTACATAGGGAGCTGGGTCATCTAACAGAGGGGCATAAAAACTAACAAAGGCAAGTCTTTCTTTGGCAATTAAACACTGGACCCAACACCATCGCACATCGGGGTCAGAAAAAAAATCAAGTGGCTGTGCACTGAGGGCTCTGGCTAGGAAGACTGCCACGCCTCTGTGAGCCACTGAAGCTGCAGCGACTACTTTAAAATCAGCAATTTTTTTAAACATGTGGAAATCCGGAACTTTATTAACCGGAATATGAGTCTCCTGTAAAAGTATAACTGAGGGATTTAAAGTGGTTACCCTTTCCTCAATTACGGACCTTTTCCTACGGTTATTTAATCCGTTCCAGGAGAGTATTTTTAATGGAGAAAAAAAACTTTGTCATTGATTCACACCTTGACCTGGTCTGAATAATATCACCCACACTATGGAGTTTAATACTCTGTAATAGGCATAGCGGCGCTCTAAAGTGACAAAAACGGATCCTGGTGTCCGTAACTCCCCCCCCCAACCCACTCTCTCCCTTACCCCCCAACCCTCAACCTCGGTGGCCAAAACCTGGAGCCCTCCCGTCCGGGTAACCTGAGGCCACACACCCCTCCCCTGACCCCAACCTTCCCTAACCTGGTGCCTTGACATAGCACCCTAAGCCACACACTGGAGGAGACTAAAGTGCAAATAACATGGACATGCGTTGTGGACGCTATCGATAGAATCTCGCATTTTCTTGCAGCATCATCATCCCTCTTAGCGCAATATGTATCTCGCCCTGCCATTCTCTTGTTAAGTTTTTTCTACCCCGGCCCTGCCCCTCTTCTTCGACCTGACTGCTCAGAGTTTTGAATTACATAGATCAAGGTTTTAGCAGCATCAACTGTATGGATAAAATTTGAATGACCCTGAAAAAACACTTTAAGTTTGGATTGCTGCGCAAGTCCAGCCTGAGCCCCAGCTTTTTGAAATGCCAGAATCATCCCTTTCAATTCTCTCCTGTGATGCGCAGACGCCACCGACATATCTGAGAAAATCTTAAACGCATAGTCACCGGGAATTTGGTAGATTTTAGTCTTAATTGTTTGCTGAAGAATCTGTTCCTTGATGTGAAAATCACCAATATTCATTAGAATAGTACGAGGGTATTCAGCGTTGGGAGGCTGCACTGCGGGGACCCCATGGGCCCGCATGATGGTGAAATCCGAATGCTTGTCCGTTGGTTCTGATAGAACATGACGTTGAATAAAACCAGTGACCAGATCTGTGACTGTCTGGCCATTTTCACGGCCTTCAGGGACTCCCTTGAATGTCAAATTAGATCTATGTGAAGATTTTCAGCATCGTCAAGCCGAATCTGTAGATCTAGCAGGTCCGCCTGACACTTTGCAGGGTAATCTGCTACCAAAAAACTGCGAGCGCACCATGAGATCCAAACTTTTATCAATACTGTATAATGGATTCTGCGCTAGAGGACGATGGATCGAAGCAACATATGTTTGAGGGGATGTCACCGATGGGAAATTGTGAGGACCAACAGATCAATAACAAATCAATAACATTCAATATTATAAAGCTTCAGTCACTAACCATACCAATTTAGTAGCAAGAATTCATAGATTTATTTCCCTGTATTAACAAAGCTAGGGCCATGAAGAAAACTCTCAAACACAAATGATAAGCATATAAGATCAATAGTGGCTCATTAAAATGGCATATATATCTTGATTTGATTAATACAGGTAAACAAATTATCTCCAAAAGAATCACACTTATTAATAATACGAAAACCGGTAATGATGATTCAAAATGCATTTGTTCAGCTTCAAATGATTTCAAACCAGATCATAAGCGATAGATGATTATTTCCCTCACTAACTACAGATTAGCATTACCTGTCGGACTTCATGTGAAAAGAATTTAGAAACACCAATTTAGAAAAACTCTTAACTTGATTATGATTGATATATATATATATATGGATATATATATATATATAAAATAATAATAGTAATGTGCAGCAATATAATCATTAGTTGCAGTTGGTACCTGGAAAGCAAGAGAGACACAGTTCACATTTGAAAACATACATTACCACATAGGTAGTAACAGCAAATGATCAGCTTCCACTTGAGGACACCATCAACAGTTTGGGCCTAATGACAGCTAATCTCGTCTGCTCTCGAAGAACAAAAAACTCTCTCTCTCCCTCACGTACTCCTCACATACTCTAATTAGTCTACAAAGATTATTATACAAAAATCTAATCAATTCCTGATTAGTCAGTCTATGGCGTGTTTTCATTTCAGCCAAACAACTAATTTGATGACCGAAATTTGACAAACCTACGCTAACTATAGCATTTTCTTTCGGTAGATACACTCTCCTTCCGTCTCGTCTGTAACTTCATTGTCACATCCGCCTCTCGCATATCTTGTTCTCAGGAAGAAACTTTCTCCGCTACTTTCACTTCCATCCTCGAGGAAAGGTCAGATATTAGTAACATTCTCAAACAATAGGACATTTAATCGTATGCAATGCTTGGTTAACACATGACCTTGTAAGACATGACACCGCAACCCACTAGGAGTAGCTGTGAATACGTTTACACAAGCTTGAAACCATTTCTTATAGAAGCTTTGAATCATGGAAAATAACTACAGCATGTGAATACATTTTTTGCTCAACCAAGAACAGAAAAACAGTCATTTTAAAAGTTTTCTCGTTTCACTCATTAGTTCATCACTTATTAACAATACGAAAACCATTAATAAACATATTAGAAAATTCACGCTCTCACAGATGAAAGAAGGGCCATGCTGATCGAGGAGAGAAAATGAAAAGGAAAGACACAACATTCATATATAAGAAGAGAGATCTTGGCATTTTTAAGAAAATGCTTGTGTTCTGAAAGATGCATCTAAAGCTCTACCGATTTCGAGGTTCACGCAGATAATTTTTCCATGCCACCCTGTTGGCTCGCGTCAATAAATAGCTGGCTTGGCACTTATTAGTGAGTTTGTGTAACTCACTAACAATGCCGGAAAGGTACCTATGCTTGACCTCCAACGGATTTGCACACTGCAGCACCAACACTAACTACTCTTTGTAATGCAATCAGTGCCACTTCATTTACACCTGTGTGCAGCTCGCGCTACAGAGCCGTGCACATTTGCAATCCAGTAATAGCATGTCCTTCACATGCCTCGCTGATTGATAAGCAAGCGTGTTCATCATTTCATTTTACTTTGCAAGGGTGGAGGGGGAAGAGCACAGAACTGACACTCTGACTTTTCAACTTTCTCCTCATTTCTAGACAGCCACTAGCTTCAATAACTATGAAAAGAGAGTGACTGAAATAAGCCATGTCTACTAAATGAACTGTACATACCTTTCCTGCTGCCACTGGCTTCGAGGATTGACTTGAAGATTTCCTTTCATTTCATTGTATATAATCCGACTGGGAAAGGACTCCACTCCTGCTGTGCCTCATGTCATGTGCAGGACTACTGCGACAGAGGCCTAATCACATCTCTTTAGCCAATTCAGGTGCTGCTTCCTTGCTTTGTTACCAACACAGAATGCAAGCAGTGCCTGGATTTGCTTGGGCAAGCCAGCTCAGCGCTCATTCAGGGACCGGGGGCTGTGGCAGTGATTACCCCTGGCTCACTAGTGCAGGTAGGAGAGAGGTTTCCAGTGCGCATGTCGGACTGGCCAGAGAAAGGCTGCCGGCCAAGAAGACATGCGCACTTTCAAGAGTGGGGAACCTGCTGAGCATGAACGCGACAGAGGAGTGTCTGCTTCTGCCAATTATTTTTAAGCCCCACCCCCACAGACCTGCACGCACTGCCTAACTCAGGGACTGAAAGTGACAGGCCCACGGCTGCAAAAATACTCACTGCTGCAGCCACAATAAAACACTTTATCATTACATATTTAATTACATTTAATGCAGAGTCCGGGGGGGGACAAATATGGCAGGGGAACACCGTTGCTCTTCATAGCAATGCACGATGCTCTAACTTCTGGTTGAATACCTCAGACTGGAATCACCTTCTGACTAATTCACAGCAGTTGCCAGAACATTGACGTTTTCCGAGACTGAAGCCCAATCCGTGATTCATTACACAAGAAGGTAATTTTGTAATGTTGATATCTATGCAGGTGTGTCTATTTCTAATTTGTTCCCAGTTTTAACTGAAAAACGAAAATGAAGTATGTGTTGTTGAAGAGGTTTGCACAGAATCGCACAGTTGTGGTTAAGTAGTATTGTATGCTGGTTCTCAATTGGATTGCTATTAGAGCAATAGAATTGAATAAATCCTATGCAATTATGATTTCTGGCCTTTCGAATAGGGATTTTCACAGCCTATTTTTTAATGTTTACTAAAGAGAGGAGTACCAGATGCAGGAATAGAAGAAAATATAGAAAAAGGAGAAGATACTTGAATTACCCTTCTTGGGGCAGCAGCCAAAGGCCATTTGGTTCCCAGGTGGATAATATGTTCAAGAAGACCTTTGTGGACATGAAGCATGCCCCTCTTTTTAGGGGCAAACCTATCTCTTTTACTATTCTTCCTCTCAAACCTATTGCCTTTTTCTAATTTACACTTTCAAGAGACGTACAACGCTGGGTAAGTGTTTTATCACTGCTGAATTGCCAACTCGTCCATCAACAACAGTTCCTTAGCAGTGTTGTTGTCTATGCAGAGGGTTTTTGTAATCCTGTATGGCCAGCAAAAGGTCAAATTGGACATTTTTCTTCTCTACCTTTGTTCGATCTACCTCTGGTCTTGCACTTACCTAAATCTTATTCATTCGTACAGGTAATTTCAAATTTCCTTTTTCCTTGGATACTACTTTAGCTAGGCTAGAAATTCTACCTGCAGTGAAAGTTTGCTTATTTTGAGCAGTTGAGTCCAACATATGCCAGCACTATTGTCGTCCTGGACAAATGGTTTAACACACACATCACAAATTTCTGACATGAAAAATACTTTGTCCAAGCACTTGCCCTGTACCTTATCCATGTGATAGCGTCTTCTATAAACTCGTTTCTCTTCAACAACCACTATGCTCCTTTGCATGCAATTGTCAAGCAACACAGTCTATGGAGACATGGCCAAGGGCACATGGAGGACGTTTAAGCAAGGAACCAAACATCTTCTGACATTGGTTCCTCGGCAGACTATCAACCACGCCTTTAGACCACAGCTACATACTTGTGCCCTTGAACATTGTGATCAGCAAAACATGAACATATTAGGAAATCAGAAGGTGATTCAGGTATTGTGGTTTAGTGACTCATATCTATGGTTTTATAGAAGACAGACAAAAATAGCAGTGGTGGGTGTCCCCACCTCTAGTCCCATATATAGCTGTCCATAGTGTGTTCAACTACACCTATTATGTTCATATAATAGGAGCAAAAGACTTGACTTTTGGTGAAGGAAATCTTACGTGCCATATCAGTATGACAGGATGACAGATTACTCTCTTCCAGCGTTCCCCTACACAGTAGACACTGCAAAGAGATTCTATAGCCTTGACACATGGAGTCAATGAGTCCAGAAACTCACATTAATATCTGGCCTCTTGTAGAGGCCACAAGTGTCCCTCCCCAGATCTCCACAATATGAAAAAATATTTTAAGCCAGAATGAGCATAAAGTACCCAGCTGAGCATGTCTACATTTCGTAATAAGTCGTCTCCCACCCATGTGTAGAATTTAGCCTTTAATCATTCATTAGCTGCTAAAACTCTAAAACATAAACCTCTCATAACCTTTAAACTGAAAGAGATATTCCTATGAATATCGCAGGTTTGGAGGTTTTATTGCCAAGTGTACAAACGTTATGAAAATAGTTTCAGTTGCTGCCAACAGGCTAGAAATCGGAATTTATAGTAGACATTTATAGTAAGAGAGATTCATCGTAAGTTTAACATTTTGAAGCTGCTTATGTAGTACATAAAAGACCATGTCAGAATTTGTTGGCTTTGGAAAGAAATATGTTATGTACTCCCCACCATGTCATCTAGAAACACTCATGACCAGAAAGTGATAGCACAGTATACTACAGTCCATTTATAGTGCATTTGCTATCAACAATGTAAATCTTTCAAAGTTAGCCTACTGACCTGTCAAACTGTCAAGCCATTTCCGTCCAGGTTGGCGGAGTGAGGCTGTAATAAGAGAGAAGCAAATTGTGAGAAATTGGGTTTCTGGTTGACTGGGGTGTGAACCCTGGTCAAGCAACAGCCACACTCCCTTGCAGGGTGAACCACAAAATATCACTACATTAACCTGTGCTTAACACTGGGTAGCTAGGCACAAAAACAGTCAGGCTAAACTTAGAGGCAACCTGTTAAGTATGTATGCAGTACACAAACAGATTCACAGTGAAAACACAACACAATAAAAATCCCATACCAATTTAGACAAATAGAGACATTTTTTATAAATTACCAAAACCATGAAAACCAAATTAGTAGAACCAGAGTTCTGAATTTTTAAAGTTTAAGGTTCAAAATAGCAAGTCCTCTATTTTAGAAGATGGGCATCTTTAGCACCATAACCAAGGGTCCAGGAGTGGTGGGAGACCTCTTGGGGTGCAGGACCCACTCAGGCTGGGTCCAGGTGCAGGTTTAAGATGGTGGGAGCCTGTTATGTCGCTGTGGCTCAAAACAGGAGACCAGCTAAACTAGCCCTTGGAGTCATTGCTGGAGTCCTGGCAGTAGCTGGTTATGCAGGGCTCTGCAGCAGGGTTGGTCTCTGTATGTCCCAAGCAGGCCCTAGGCAGCAAAACAGTCCTTACAGGTGCAACAGCAGTCTGGCAGAGTGCACAGCAGGTCACAGCAGCAGGCAGTCCTCTGAGATTCTTTCTACAGGTCCAGTAGTGAACTGGGGAGCTGGTCTGAGAACACTGTCCCTAGAAGTTTCCAGAAGAATTCTCTGAAGTACCAGGAATTTGCTGCCTCTCCTGCCCTGGCTCCTAGCTGGCTGCACTGACAATACAGGGTCATTAAGCCTATTGTGTGGTGGCAGAGCCCAGCCTATTCAGTTGCAAGTGGGTCTGTGCTTAGCTCCACCCCCCATCACGTTAGTTAATGGCCCACTCAGGCTCTGCTAATCAACCTATTGGGCGACTGTCGGGGGTGAATTTACAAAGTCCCCACTGTCAGTTACACCCAGTCATGTGACTTAAAAGTGCCATTTTCAAACTTGTGTTTATAAATCTGACTTTACCATTAAAGAGGGTTTATCATTACAAGTTCATAGGTACCAAACATGACATGTCCACCATCGCTGGTTTAGTAATTACAACTCATTAATTTTAATAAGGAATACCCAATGTTAACATATGGAAGAGGTAGGTAGTGATAAAACTCATTTGGGAGTTTTTCATTGCTAGGACATGTAAAACTAAAAAGTGCATGTCCTACCTTTCAATTACACAGCACCCTGCCCTATGAGCTACTTAGGGCCAATCTTAGGGGTGACATATATAATTAAAGGGGAGATTAAGGCTTGGCAAGGGATTTTAAGTGCCACGCCGACATGGCAGTGGGACACTGCTTTCAGTCTACAATGACGGGCCTGGGATAACAGGCTTGCATGTAAATTAAATATGCCAATCAGGTATATGCCAATCAAACCATCTTTAAGCACAGGCACTTTAGCACTGGTTAGCAGTGGTAAAGTGCACAGAGTCCTAAGGCCAACAGAGCAAAAATGCAGACAAAGTGGAGGCAAGCAGGCAAAACGTTTGGAGGAAGACCATCCTAAGACTGAAGGGTCTAACACAAATGCTGTCCATTCCCAGCCAGTGCAGGATCAGGTCTGTTGACTCTGCCTGGCTGCCTATCCTATGTTGGAAGCCGGAGCATCAGTGGTCTGATGTAAGGCATCATCTTGACATGCTAGTTTAAGGGACGTTATGTGCCATGCATCAGTGCTGCAGGTGAGTCTATGCCGCTCAGGAGAAAATAAGCCTTTCAAGGCTCAGCAACACATGTTTTTGTTGCTGTTAGGTTTAGTGTCACTTGTGGGCATATAGTGATATTTTGGTGGAAGGCAATTAAGATCATTTTCCTTCTGTGGAGGATTCCCCGCAGGTTGAGGGAAGAGTGGTGCCTGATTGCATAACTTCGTAAAGGGTGAGATCTTAAATAGCATTAAACCAAGAATAACAATGACCTCATCCTTCAGGGTGGGGGCTTGTGGCTTACTTGTCATTGTATCAGATGTTGGCACTTTCAAGAACCTCAGTTATGAGCACCATCTTTTGTTTGTAAATAATGTGAAGTATCTGCAGAGATATGGGTAAACATTTTCTCTTGAGGTTTTGGTCGGCGGCAGGGTAGAGGGACTCCTAAAGCAAATACATGCAGGTAAACAATGGCCAGATGGATTCTCAGATTAATGAAGGCACACTGACAGAATCCAGCTGGGCCTTGGCTGCAATGGAAACAAACATATCTATGAAGGGTATTACCCCCAGGTCTCTCTAGTCCTTGTCCCAGTAATCACAATATGGAGATATATCTATCTCCGCGACAGAAAAAGAACACAAGTAATGCTGGGTCTCCTACACCACACCCCTCCTGCTGGTAGTACATAATGTGTACTCACCCAGCATTCCTCCTGTTCTTTTTTCTGTCTTGTGACATGGTGCGGTAGTCCTGGCTGGCTTGGCATCTTCTTCGGGGCATTTAGAGATGGGGTATTTAGACATGGGGCCCCTGATGGTAAGTACCACTTGGTGGCATTCAACTGGATTACTTCTGCTGATTTTTGTGTTTTGCCTGCATTTTGGTGACGTTAAGAATGTGGAAACATTTGCATAAGAGAACGCACGTGGAGGTCTTCCCTACCTTGTTCTCGTTCTCCTTCAAGGGTCTGTAAAAAGGGAGATGAGGAGGCTCGCCTAAAATGCCTAATTCGGGAAATATTGCTGGAGATGAGGGCTGAGGGGAAGCAGAAGACCCTTTCTGCAGCTGTGTCTCCTTCTTCTGGTTCTGATGAAGATGGTCTAGGCCCTGCAGAGCTGACAGGAAAATACATTGCCAAGGACACTTACCTGAGCTGGTTCACCATAATTAAAGTAACATGGGCTTTCCAGAGGAGGAAGTTACGGAATCATCCTCTTCCACAATGCTGCACCAATTTCAGAGGTCTAACCCTCTTGATATGCCTCTGCATCTCGGTATTAGAGCGGTGCTTCATAGTGAGCGGAGGGATCCAAATAAGATTTTGATGCCTCATTTTATGGCCAAACTGTATCCTTTGCACGATACGTAGACAGACTTTCCTGACTCTGTCCAGGTGGATTCCTTTGTGGCCAGTCTTGTGGGGTGTACTTCCTTGGCAGAAGATGCAGTTCTCCGGGATCCCATGGACAAGAAGATGGATGGCTTCCTCAAAAAGGTTTACTCAAAGGCACATCTGGCTCTTTGTGCTGGTATATACGGTACTTATGTGGCACAACCCCTTATCTCAGACATCAAGACTCTGTGCAGGGCATTGGATGAGTCCTCTAATTGCTAGGGGGTTCTGGATCTCATTGAGCGTCAGCTGGAGCGTCTGTCTGAGGTCTCTTTTGATATGGTTTGGGCCTCAGCTCTGGCTGAGGTTGCATGTGTTGGAGCCCGCTGCAATCTGGTCTTGAGGGATAAGAAGACAGATGCCACCAAGAAGTCTTCTCTGTTGAGCTTGGATTTTCAGGGTTTGGTACTGTTTGGAGCTGAACTTGAGAATAGACTTCACAAACTCTTTAAAGAAAAGAAACACTTTTCTTCCCTTAAGTCCAGTGCTGGTGACCGGCCTTTTTCCAAATTGAAGTCTCCCCTGTGCCAGCCCCCTAAGAGGCAGTTTGTGAGGTCGCATGGGAAGTTTCCAGCTCAAAGATTTCGGGAGCAGAAGCCCAAGTCTCCCTGACGATATGGTGGTGCAGGGACCAGTGGTGGGTGGCCACCTTCAAGTGTTTTTCCAGGCCTGGCAGGAGTCTACCTCTGACACTTGGATTTTGGACATTGTTCAGCATGGCTGCAGGTTCAAGTTTGGGGCAACTCCTCTGTTGTCTGGGGTGCATCCATCCCTTCTGGCCAAACGGGAGGCCCTTCACCAGGGCCTTCTTTCTCTTGTGCAGGCTGTTTGGGTGGTGCCCCCTCTGGAGTGGAGTCAGGAGTTCTACTCAATTATTTTCCTGCTGGCAAAGGCTACGGGGGGCTTACGCCTGGTGTTGGAATTGAGGGCACTGAACCCATTTGTCCTCGGTGTGCCTTTCAAGATGGAGACTCTGCAGCGGATAAATCCTCTGGTGATACAGGGGCATTATATGTGCACTCTGGATCTTCAGGATGTTTACTATCATATGCCAGTCCACATGTCGTCACAACAGTTTCTGAGGTTCTGTCTCAAGAGGGAATATTATCAGTATACATTTCTGCCATTCGGTCTGCCCTCTGTGCCACAAATATTCACTAAGGTGTTGGTGTCTCTGGTAGCTTCCCTTCATCTTTGGGTTTGCCATCTCTATACTGATCTGGATGACTAGCTCCTGCATGCTCCCTCAAGGGAGGAGCTTCTGCAGGATCTTCAGCAAGTCTCTGCTGCTTTTCAGGCTCAAGTGTCAGTTGGTGGCATCTCAGGATCTGACCTTTATAAGGCCATGGTTAAGCATGGATCTCAACAAGGTGTTACTGCCTCCTCTCAGGACGGAGGCTTTGCGGTCCCTGGCCGCAGACTTGATGGCCAGTCCTGCAGTCTCAGTCCGCATTTGGCTTTGTCTATTGGACTCCATGGCGGCAGCAGTGTTCACAGTTCCTTGGGATTGGTTTCACCTCAGGCCTCTGTGGATCCATCTGTTGTCCTTTTGGGATCCTCGCTCAGGGAATTTTGAGTTGTTGGCTCTAGTATCTACTGCTGTTTTGGGGACTTCCGGATGTGGTCTCTGGAGGACAGTCTGCTGCTGGGGTTCCTTTGCAGCCCGACCCTCCTTTGGTTCTCACCACATGGGCCAGTTCCCTGGGTTGGGAGGCTACTCTGAGAGAGCACTCATTTCAAGCTTGCTGATCCTTTCAGGAAGGCCGCAGGTCCTCCAATTGAAGGGAATTAGTGGCTGTTCTCATTGCAGTCATGGGATTCGGTCATCTTCTGGAGGCTCACCATCTGGTGGTGAAGCGACAATCAAGTGGCACATCCTAACAACCAGGGACTATTCATTCCCAGACCCTCAGTGCTGTGATACTGCCTTTGCTTCAGTAGGGAGATTTGCATCTTCTATCCCTGAGGATGGTGAATGCTCGGGGTGGACAATGGGGTTGCAGATGCCTTGAATCAATTATTTTCCTCCATCAAAGGAACTGTCTCTCTGGGGGCATGTGTTTTGGAGGGTGTGCAGGAGGGTTGCTGTTCCCTTCCTGGATCTCTTTGTTTTTGGGCTAAATGCTCATGTTCCCAGGTTTTTGTGCCTGGTCCCTTCAGGTGGGAGCCTTGGGGGGTGGATGCCTTGATGATTCCCTGGCCAGATCACCTGTTGTATACCTTTCCACCAGTGGCCTTTATTCCCTAATTTCTAAATTGGTTTAGGGGAGTGTTAGACCTGACAGCCTTAGGGTGGTCATCCCCCAACTGTTTGCTTGCCTCCCTCCACTTTTCTGATACTGATTTTGCTGGTTTTAGGACTTCGCGCACTTTACCACTGTTAACCAGTGCCAAAGTGCATATGCTCTCTCCCTTAAACATGGTAACATTGGTTCGTCCCCCATTGGCATATTTCATTTACTTGTAAGTCCCTAGTAAAATGCACTACATGTGCCAAGGGCCTGTACTATTGATTACTACTAGTGGGCTTGCAACACTGGTTGTGCCGCCCACATAAGTAGCCCCTTAACCATGTCTCAGGCCTGCCATTGCAATGCCTGTGTGGGCAGTTTCAGTGCCACGTCGACTTGGCATTTAAAAGTACTTGCCAAGCCTTAAACTCCCATTTTTCAACATATGTCATCCTTAGGGTAGGCCCTAGGTAACCCATAGGGCAGGGTCCTATGTAGGTAAAAGGCAGGGCATGTACATGTGTGCTTTATATGTCCTGATAGTGGAAAACTCCTACATTTGTTTTCCACTACTGTGAGGCCTGCTCCTTTCATAGGACAGCATTAGGGCTACCCTCAAATACTGTTTAGTAGTAGATTCTGATCAGAAAGGGGTAACCAGGTCATATTTAGTATGGCCAGAATGGTAATAGAAAATGCTGCTTATTTGGTGAGGTTGGATTTTATATTACTATTTTAGAAATGCCACTTTTAGAAAGTGAGCATTTCTTTGCACTTAAAATCCATCTGTGCCTTACAGCCTGTCTCCAGTCCACATCTGGGCTGGGCTGGTTCACAGCTCCCTTGTGCATTTCACCCAGCCATCCACAAACACATGATACTCAGTCATACCTGCACTCATCTGCATACTGAATGGGTCTTCCTGGGCTGGGAGGGTGGAGGGCCTGCCACTTACATTTCCAAGGCTAGTAGCCTGCCCTCACATAATGGACTTCCAAACCTCCTGCTGGGACCCTGGCAGACAGACCAGTACTGAAAGAGGACCATGTGCACTTCAAAACCACTCTTTGAAGTCTCCCCTGCTTCAAAGGCATTTTGGGTACATAAACTGGGTCTCTGAACCCCCCCCCCAAGTCATACACTTCTGAACCAGATCCTGCAACCTGTCAGGAGGAACTGCCTGACTGCCCAAATGACTCAGCTGGACTGCTTTGCTGTGAAGGACTGCTGCCTTGCTGTTGCCCTGCTGCCTTGCTGGTCTCTGAGTTTGCTGAGAAGTGCTCTCCAGGGGCTAGGTTTGAGCATGCCTCCTGTTTTCTGAAGTCTCAGGGCCAAAAAGCCTACATCTCTTGAAGGAAACTCCTTGTGCGCCGAAAATCCACGCACAGCCTGCTGGAAATGACGCACAGCCTTCCCTGCAATGAGAAAATCACTGCCCAGACGAAACGGAACGATGCAGCCTGATGAACAGAGCACAGATCGGCGCAGCACCTACGTTGCGACCGGAATTTCGGCGCACGGCCCTACCGGATCGACACACAGCCGACCTGGAACAACGCAACCCAACTGCCTGAGTGAATAATAGGCACAGCGCCTGCCGTGCAACAGAAAATTCAACGCATCACCTACCGGATCGATGCAACGCCTGTGACTTCTTCCCGCATGCCCAGGATTCTTCCCCCATCCTCCATGGACGGCCAAAGATTCCCACATTGCAGTGAGGACCCAAGATTGCGTGCAGGAAAACAACGCTAAGCCCCTTGCAGTGTTGAAAGAAACAACGTATCGTCTGTCCCGCATCGGAAAATCTGACGCACACCTTATCTTTCCACGCATCTCCTCCTCTGCGGTCTCTGTGCATGGTAATTTTGATGCGAAGCAGGTACTTTGTGCAAACAAGAGACAACTGTGGATTTGTAAGATTTAAGACACTTTTAAAACTTGCAAAAGTGATATCTCAACTTGTGCTTATTGAATCTTGATCATTTTGATCTTAATTTAACCAGATAAATATCTTATATTTTTTTCTAAGCCTGCGTGGTGTATTTTTGTGGTGTTTTCTCTGTGTTATTGCATGATTTATTGCACAAATACTTTATACATTGCCTTCTAAGTTAAGCCTGACAGCTCAGTGCCAAGCTATCAGAGTGTGGGCACAGGATAATTTGGATTATTTGTGACTTACCCTGAGTAGGATTGTGGTCCCTACTTGGACAAGGGTGTATAGCTCTGCCAACTAGAGACCCCATTTCTAACAGGGGGAATCCCAGGTGGTGATTTTGGTGGTCCTTTTTTGGCCCCAAGGTTGTGCTTTCCCACTGTAAAGCTGATGGTGATCGAGGGTCCTTGCTCTCCGTTTCCTCTCCAATCTATCACCTCTCAGGTGTCTGCACCTGTCAAGGTGGAAATTGAGAAGAGGGAGCTGCAATGCAAGGGCCTTTCCTGGCATTTAGCATTGGCTGTTCAGCGCTCTAGGAAGCCAGCTACCCTTCAGTCTTATAATTGTCACTGGGGTAATTTTCAGAGATGGTATGGGCTGGTTAGGGTGTCTTCTCTGGATTGTTTCCTGCCCACGGTCCTTCAGTTTTTGTTAGAGGGTTTTGAGAAACAATTGCCTGTGTCCACTTTGCATGCTCAATGGGCAGTGATTGAGGCATTCCGTTCTCCTTGGGAGAATCTACAGGATGTGGATGACCTGGTGGTTAGGTTGCTTCAGAGTTTTTCACTGGAGCATTGGGTTATGGAGCCCTTTTTTCCTTTCTGAGGCTTATCTTTGGTCCTGAGAGCTCTGGTTCCGTTGCCTTTTTAGCTTCTTGAGGTTGCTGACATTAAGTTTGTCACCTTTGGAGTAGTGTTTTGGTGGCTGTGACTTCAGCCCTACGTATTAGGGAGTAGATCGCCCTCATGGCCAGGGAACCCCTTCTATCTTTTTATGGAGGACGGAGTGGTGGTTGGATTCTTCCTTTGTCCCTTAGGTCCCTTCACAATTTCATTGTTTTCAGAAAGTGGTGTCGCCAGGTTTGGTGGTGAGTGATAGGGGATGCCTCTGAGGTAAATGTATCTCTGTTGGATGTGAAGAGGTCTTTGCAGTTATATTTGGACCGTATGTGGTCTTTTCTGAAATCAGAATCTCTCTTTGTTTCTTTTGGGGCTGTCTCTAGTGGGTCAGCAGATCAGCAGGTGGATCAAGTAGGCTATTTAACTGGCCTATTCTGTGTAAGGGGTTCCTCCTCCTTCGGGAGTACAGGGCAGGTCTACGAGGGGGTGGCTGTCTCCTCGGCTGAGCTCCGGGGAGTGTCCATTCATGAAATCTGTCAGGCTGCTACCTGGGCATCTTCTAACACTTTTATTAGGCACTATCATTTGCAGAAGGTTTTGAGTGATTATACTAACTTTGGCCTTTGGGAGGTTAACCTGCTTTTGTGTTTTCTTCTGCTGGTAATAAATCAAACTTTTGGGTTACTGCATTTTTTTATGGTTTCCCTTATTGTGTTTCCTTTCTAGGTTGTCTCCGGGTTTTCAGAGCTTCTGGAAACTTGGGTATTCTCCAGATTGTGATGAATGGGACGAGGACTCGAGGGACCTGGGGGTAATGTCCTATTACTTACCGGTAATCTTCATTACTCCTGGTCCTGTTGTTTTCATCCTGTTCATCACACTACACCCACCCTCCGTTCTGCCAGCCTTCTGTTCCGAGGCTTGGTAGTACAGGAGGAATGCTGGGTAAGTACACATTATGTACTATCAACAAGAAGAGGTAGGGGACCCAGCATTTCTTGTGGTTTTTTTTCTATTGCGGAGTTATGTACATCTCCATATTGTGATGAATGGGACAACAATAGCAGGACCAGGAGTAATGAAGATTACTGGTAAGTAATAGGACACTAAAGCATACACAATGTGCAAGTTAGAAATAAGGATAGTAGATCACTCAGTATGCATTTTTTGCTGTCACTATGTTATCAGTTGCAAAAACAACAGATGGTGGACGGAATGCAAAGCAAATCAAACATTCACTCCCATTCACAGATCTGGGTTTAATACATCATTTTTTTTTGCTTGCAATGCCATTCCAGTATGGACCCAGCCATATGAAAATCGGTCTTGACCCTGTTCCCCATGGAAACAGTCCAGTCTGAATTGCTAGATGTGAGAGAACAGGGCTGATTGCAGAGCCCCCCTAACTTTTTGCCCCCATTTTCCACTTTTTGCTGGTGTTTTCATGACTCTGATGGTGACCTGGGTACTGCTAACCAGTCCCAGGGCCTGTGCTCTGTGTAAAATCAGTATGCAAATTAGGCTAATTATAATTGGCTAAGTCAATCTACCTATAAGTCCCTAGTATATGATAGGGCATGTCGGTTTAGGGACCCTAGCATAGGTAGTGCTCCCACAGGTGCACTGCTGAGGTGCCCAGTGTCATTTTAAAGGCAGGCCTGCCTTGCTGGCTGCTTTTAAATTAAAGTTACTTTTAAATTCGACTTTGGAATTAAAAATAGTTCCAAAGTCTTAAACTACCTTATTTTTTTACAGATAAGTCATCCCTAAGGTGTGCCCTATGTGCCCCTAAGGCTGGGTGCCATGTAACTTTATAAAATAGTTTTATAAGCCCTGGAGAGGTAAAACAGCCACATTTGTTTTTCCCTCATTGTAGTGAATGGCCTCCATAAGCTAGAATGTTGAGACTTTATTTTATTTTAAAAATCCACTTAAGTAACAGATACCAGAAGTTTGGTATCAAATTAATTGTTATAATAAATCCCACAGCTTACAGTTGTGGGATTTCATATAACTTGTTCAGTTAAAGAGTTTTAAACTTTACCTGAAAAGTTGCCAACTTCAGCCCTGCAGTGTTTTTGCTGCTGTGCTCTGATTGGCCAACCTCTGGCAGCCTGGCCAGGCAGCCTTGCTGAGGTGTGAAGTGGCCTGGCTCAGCACAAAGAGATGTGCCTAGGGGAGGAGATCTCCTCTCAGCAGATGGGGAAGCAGGAAGAGGGAGGGCTGCCAAACTGGTCTTCAAAGGCAGAGAAGGACATTTGGAGCAACCCAGCAACACCCTCACATCCTGCAAACCCAGACAATTAGGTGCTCCCTTGATTAGATTAGGAGAGGGCAGGAGAGGGGTGTGTTTAGGATTTTTAGCCACACCAGTGGGTGGGCTCAGCCAGATGTAATCTCCCAAAATCACTTTCAGCCATGATGGATTTTTGAGGAATATGGCTCCCTGTGATTTTTGCCACACTTCCCAGGAAGTGGTCATCACAGGGGGAAGGACCCTGCCCCTGATTGGAGAACCAGGACCCCCCCCAGTTTTTCACCCAGAAGCAGGGATAAAACTGGCAGACCTGTATCCACACCTCAGATCCCTATCAGATTCCAACAAGGAAGAACTACAGGAGAAGAAGGACTGCCCTGCTGGACCCCTGGCCTTCACCTGGACACTGCACTCTGGAGGACTGCACCAGCTGCACACTTGGGCTTCACCATAAGAAGGACTTTGCCTGTCTCCAACTGGTTTAAGGAGGGACTCCCTGTTTGCTACAGGTAAAAACTTGCTAACCAGAGTTCCCTGCACCAACTCCTGAAGAAACCAACCAGCTGACCACTGTCCAGTGGCCAAAAAGGAGTTAGCACCAGGTGCATTCTGGGAGTTGTAGTCCACACCCTCAAGGAGCATCTCAGAGCTTCTGGAACCTTGGGTAAACTGTGGGACTCAAAAGAACCTTAAAAGAACATCTGGAAGAAGATCCAGAAGTTTGGAGAAGTTTGGAGAACTTTTGAAAAAAGGCTCCATAGAGGGACCAGGTTGCAGGTTCATCCTGGTGAAGAAAATCTCAAAAAAAGAGAGTAAGTCAGAACGTAGGAAGTTGACCGGGACCTCCCAGCCAGCGTATCAGAAGACGGCTCCACGGACGTCGGATCAAGCTTCAGGTTTGCCTCGGTCGAAGGAGTTTTATCTCCAAAAAACAACGAAGTCCGAAGGTAAAAATCTCCAGTGGGGGCTCCCGCAACGCGTATCCGAGGGAGTGTTCCAGGAGGTCGGATTGGACTGGCAGGTTCGTCCCACTGAAGAAAATCTCCAGAAAAACAACTAAGTCCTAAGGTAAACTTTTGCCCGAGGCCTCCTGAGGGCTGTAGCCAAGCCGTGCTCCATCGCAGTCGGCCTTAAACTTTTATTTTGCCCCGGTTGAGGTGCGACCAGATTGGCGCTATTTGTTTCTATGCGCTAGAAAGCAATAATTCTTTAAAAATTCATATCTCCGGTTCCCCTTATCCGATTTTATTCGTTTTTGTGTCATTTTAAAGCTAAAAATATTTACTATTTCTATTAATTGATTTTGGATTTTTAATCTGTTTCCTGTGTTTTATTTAATTACTGTTTTGTGATATTTGAATGCTTTATGCTTTGTCTCCTAAGTTAAGCCTTGTTGCTCGTTACCACAATACCAAGGGTTGAGCTAGGTTTAATTTACTGAGACCTAACTGGACCTAAGCGAAGGTTAGTGCCTATTGCTAAGTGTAGGTACTTACCTGCCCTTACCAACGACCCATTTTCCAACACTAGGCCAAATCCTCCCTGAACCAGAAACAAGCATCCGGGGAACGGTTTCAGGGTATTACCTTTCATCAGCCAGGCTAGCTTGAATCTGGTGGCATAGCAAGCACGGGGCCCACATATGGGAAAACCCTTCCCACTTGGGGCAACAAATATAAAAACAACAGATGACAGACGGAATGCAGAGCAAATCAAACATTCACTCCCAGTCACAGATCTGGGTTTAATCCATCAGTTTTTTTGCTTGTCATGCCAGTACAGTTTTGACCGAGCCATATGCAAATCAGTCTTGACCCTGTTCCCCATGGGAATAGTCCAGCCCGAACTGCCAGGCCAGGTCCTCCCTGAAACAGAAAAAAAGCATCCTGGGACCGGTTTCAGGGTATCACCTTTCATCAGCCAGGCTAGCTTGAACCTGGGAGCATAGCAAGCATGGGACCCATGTCTGCTCATACCCTTTCCACTTTGGGCAACATATGCAAAAACAACAGATGATGGACGGAATGCAGAGCAAATTAAACATTCACTCCCAGTCACAGATCTGGGTTTAATCCATCAGTTTTTTTGCTTGCCATGCCATTCCAGTTTGGACCCAGCCGTATGCAAATCAGTCTTGACCCTGTTCCCTATGGGAACAGTCCAGCCCAAGCTGCATTTGCATTTGTCACTCTGTTATCAGCAGTGTATGACACAGATATTTGTGAAGGCGGACATTGGGCGGGACTCCATCACCCACAATTGTTCCGTGCTAGCAGCAGGTGTTGGAGATGGCATGACAGGCCGACATCTCTCTTAGAAGCACACTTTGAGTCCCTCAACACAGGTCGTATGTGGGGTGCACCTGGGTGCATGCTGAGGTGAAGACTGGGCCAAGAGCAGGCCCATCTGTGCCTGACCTGGCTGTGCGGGGAGCTCTCTCTTTCTTACTTGACATTTGATAATCTCTTCATTTTGATATGAGTAAAAGCAAGTTCACGTGCAACAGACATGCTCCAGCTAAGAGGACTACTATTGATAACTTTCTCACTCATGTAATATGATTCATTTCCAAGGAAATTAAGCTGGTGGAAAGATGTTGCTCCTTTGAGAGCAATACTTATATTACAGTGTTATCGACTTCTCCTCAGTTTACATCCTTTTGACCAGGTTGATCGACACTACTTGGCGCTACTCCTGCAGAATACATAGGGCCCCATTCTAAAGAATGGAAGGCCCCTTTTAACGCCTACTCTTGAGCAGGTGTTAAAAGTGCCGTAAAAAATGGCGTAAGGAAATCTACCAGATTTCCTTACGCCGTTTTTCAGGCTCCCCTAATGAGGGAACGCCCCTTTTGCATTCATTATGCCTGGCACAGGCATAATGTAGCGGAAAGGGTTACAGGGTGGCACAATGCATGCATTGTGCCACTCTATAAATACGGTGCAGGGATTTTGGACTCATTGGGCCACCTTAATGTCAGAATAAATTACGTTAATGTGGTGCAAAGTGGTGGTAGGGGCCTATAACTATGCCCCCTTGTACCTCTTGTGCTTGAACATTGCAGGGCTGCAAGCTAAAATTAAATCCAATGAGTGGTTATCTTTCTTTGATTTGTTTGACATTGTGCTTTTCCAAAAAACCTGGGCTGTCACTTCGTTCTGTAATGGATTCAAATGTCACTCCATTATGGCTGGTGCCCCTCGTTGTGGCCAGTATAAGGGGGCCTATCAATTTGGTTCAGTCTTTCCTTAAATGCCAAGGTATCAGTTTTAGACACTCACTGTACTATACAGGGTTTCTTGGTTAAATGAAAGGAGGGCTTTGTTTTTTATTAATGTTAATAATGATGATTTAGCACAATGAAGGTATAGTGCTTCAAATTTTGTTTAATTTTGTTGCTAACTTGCATAATTGAAATTGGCTGGATTTTCGCAAGTGTCACTTTGGGACTGAATTAGATCTTGACGGTTATGCCTCCGTTCGGCCTCAGCGGTGGCCCCAAGTACTCTGTCAAGTTGATGGAGTTCCAACTGCAGTGTTTAAATCTATGGCATTTCACTGCCATCCGCGTCAACGCACTGTACTCCGTTGCGCTAGTTGTATCCTGCAGCTCACAGGAGGGACTACAGTATTGGCAATTAATTCTCCATCACGGTACCATTGATTTCATTGTTTATTCATGATCTTTTGGGGCTCTAGATTTTTTTGTGAAAAGTCATTATGGCAGGGAGGAGGAATCCATGTTTTACAGAGGGAGAATTGTCTGTCAAATTATTAGAGTAGAGCCACAACTGTTTGGAGCACAAGTACAAAATACAGCCATATCTCAGAAAAGGGAAATGTGGACCAGAATAGTAAACAAAGTGAATGGTGTTGCTAATAATCAGCGTGCTCAGGAGGAAATTAGGAAGGGGTGGAAGGACCTGCAGGAGAAGTGCACACACTGGCCTCCAAGCATTACCTGGAGGCCCAGAGGACTGGTGGTGGTTCTCCCAGCCCCCTCCTTACAACTCTTTTCCTTGGCAGAGACATTCTTGCACATCCTACATCTTGAAGGCTTCACAAGAATCACTGGTGGATTGGAAACAGGTAAGTTGAACTTTGCAATGCTGTACTAATCACAAATTGAGTGTTTGCCCTTATGTTAGCTGTACAAAATGTTTCAAGACCCTTACTAAATGATATGTATCTTAACTTGAGTCTCCAGTTTATCTTGTTTCATCCAAATTACTAGCATCATGGTTGTATCTGTCTTTTTAACAATGAGCAATATGTTTCGTCAGATTGTGTATTGTTTTCCATGGATCATCCCTTGCATTTGCCTAGTCCCTAGCTTTATTTCAATGTTGGTTGTTGTACTCCAAAAAACAGGTTCCAAACTCCATTCGCATATGAAGGTATAGTGCTTATAAATGGCATTTTTGCCTATTCACATTGTACACATATGTGTGTGTACATATTGTAAATGTGTGTTCATTTTCACTGAAGTTATTTAAAGAGGTATGTTTAACTCACTTTTTAGCAAGTATTGTCAGTGGTGATAACAAATGACTGCAACTACCATGATGCCCTGTTTTTATCTCTGAAAAACAATAGTGCAATTTCATGTTGCTTAATCTGCCTTAATATTATTACATATATATATATATAGGTCCAAATGTCAATTTTTATGTATTGGTCATTCGCCATTCATGGTATGTATGAAAATGTCATCTGCTGTGTTGCTCCAGTATGTTGTCACCTCCCTGTTACTCCATTGAATTTGTGATCTACTTGCATACATCATAGTTTGTTGATTCAAAGATTTCTAAACATGCTCTGTGGCATGCTGAACATAAGTAGTATTGGTACACAATTTACTTTGCAGTGTTCATATGATGAGGAATGTCATTCTAATAAGTTGTACCATAGTTTGTTTTTGAGGCTGCTAGGCCTTGCAATGGCTCAAAACTCAAATCCCCTCTCTACTGTGTTGAGGTGCATGTCTGGTACATGTAATGTACCCTTTCTAAATAATATGTTATATTTCAGTACATCTCTCCATCATTGTTACTGAAGTTTGCATCGGTGTAAAATAACCTCTATGTGTTAAAAGTTACAAATAACACTCACAAAGGCCTAATCATTCCATTGATCTCAATTTATTGTATTAGGTTGCTTTATTTGTAGCTGAAGACACATTTGAGACAAAAAACAGACCTTTAATTTCATTTTGTTTGTAATTCATATGAGGCCCAACCCCCAGGGCCAGTGGACCATCGACTGCAACAGAAGACACGTCCATTCCAGGGCAGGATCAAGCCTTCAATGAGGATGTCATTCCTGCAAGTTTGGAGGATGTGTACATGCCTGGTCCTTCTGGTCTGTCTGGGCAGAGAGCTCCAGTGAGTCACACTTGGCCCACACCTACACATCCCACCCCAGCTGCTACAACACCTCAGTATACCTCCACTTCCTGTGTCCGGAGGAACACCACTACCATTTGTACACCCCCCCCCCCCAGTCCTGGCTACTGTTGAGTAACCACCTCCAGTTGTGCCAGGACTCAGTGGGATGGGTCACGTTGTCTCAAGAACTCAGATTAGTGGGGGTAGGGGTCGTGGGAGGGAATCTGTGGGCCAGCAAAGTGAGAGCACTGGGATAACTGTCACCCAGAACATCATCGACCAAGTCTTAGGAGCACCACAGCAGTCCCCAGACATGATGTACCAGGCCATAGCAGAGATCCAGGAGATGCAGCAGGTGCAGAGGGAGCACAATGGAGAGATACAGAATTTCAACTCTAATTTGTGCCTCCTGACTGGGGTGATGTTTGATATTTACCACCACATGTGCATGGCATTTTCCCTACCATCTACCCCTGTCTGTGGTCCTTTAACATCAGGACTAACGACACCTGCCCCAGACAGGGAGGTCTTGCCACAAGAGGACATTACTCCACCCACCCTAGTCTCTGCAACTCAACCAGGAGAGGACGTTCCTTTGGACCACTAGGAGTGGATGGCAAGACCTCCACCACCACCTCCAACAGATGCCGAACCTAATTTTCCCCAGTGTGTGTCTACTATTCACTCTGTGGATTTTTTCATGGAAACATTTACTTTTTTTGACAAGTTATATTTTGTACATTGGACTCCAAACAATTTGTGCTCAACCAAATTAGTTAATCCACCTTGATTGACTTAAGTTATTTTTCCTTGTTCTTTTTTTATTCTGGTTTCAAGGATATTTAAATATTTAAATATTTGTTGCCATCAAAGATAACTGCACATAACACAAAGTCCTTACACCATCATTTTTTAAACCTGTCAACCTATATGATTCATAACCAAATAAGAGATAACAGCTTGGTCATGTGCTTCCTACACAAAACAAAAAATATAAAATGAAACCCTGAAATCTCAATGTATTGGTGCTATACATTTGTAGGTAACAAGTCTCTGATAAAATCATCCATGATTTTCACAAACCATGTATAACACAAATAGTCTGTGCCATTTAGAAGTTGACACTCTGTGACCTTGACACTATGAAAGAAAAAGGAAACTTTCAGAAACCTAATTAAATAGCAAATTATTATTGATTCATGGCCTAAACTGGGGCTAGACAGCCTGCCTCACAATAGGAATCCTACATTAATAACACCAATAATCTACAATATGGCTGTAACACAAATTGAAGCCACATATTAATTTCAGTACACTTTGGGAGTATCTGTTGGAATGTTACAACCACCTTTCAGTGGTGTGCTACAAAAACATTTCAAATATGATGACACATTGACAGTTTCATGCACTGAACACAAAATGAGGATTTAGCTAATGTGAAGGGATATCAGTATTAAGGGTGGGTGGTAATCTCCGCTCTACTGGCGTAGTTTGCAGATTTTTGCTATGCCACGCTCCGCTTGGAGCTCGGAGTTTGACAAATACTCCACCACCTGCTATGTGGCGGAGTTTACTGTCTCTGGCCCCCCTTTAATTGCATTTCCTTTCTTAAAACTTTGATTTCAGAGGTTTCACTGTGTGGGTCATCTTTGCGTTAGCCTGAAGGTTGCGTCAAAGAATAATAAATATACAGAACTTGCATTTTTGGGTACCTTTGTCACCTTTTTACTGCTGAATGAGGAAGAATAGTTGTCTAACTCTATCGCTAAAGAATAAGGAAATTCTTGTGAGTTGTGATCACATATTTTTTCATGCAGTTCTTGGCATGTCAGTAGTTTTCTTTTATTAGTAAATATTGAGATTCTGCAACTTTTTCCATTTCTTTGCTGTTGTTTTCAGTGGCAGCTTTCAGCGTTTTTCTTTGGCGTTTCGGACAGTTTGTTTTCAATGTTGAACATGTCTGATTCTCAAACATTACATTGTTGGGGTGCAGATTTTTCTATGCTGCTGAGTCTGGGGGCTCAGTGGATTAACAATGCACACCGGGGGTCACAGGTCATTCCTTTGGGCCCTCTTTGCCTTTCATCCTCAGCGAGTGCACCTCCAGCTCATCTGAACTCTGAAACGCTAGTGAAAGGGAAGTGCAGGTGCAAGTAGCTCTCATGAAGGTGTGACCTTTTAGGTTTATTGTTGCCTACGCCGTGCGCAGACAGTGTGTGTTTTACAGCTCATAGAAGTTGGCTGTCAAGCAACTTTTTGAAGTTAAAGACACAGAAAAGTGAAAAAAATGCTAGTCAGTGCTCTTTATAGAGAGCAGCCGTGAAAGCCGAGGAACGGGCATGGTTGGAGCTCTTCAGCCGTTTCCACCTCCCCCCCACCCCTTTCGCCCCCCACCCCTGTCCCTGAAATGTGGCTCATGCTGTCATCTGACACATTTGTCTCCTTCACCTTCAGGCATGGACAGCTCCTGCGTGCATTTAACCGAGGAGAAGTATGTGTGTGAGATGGAATGGTGGAACCTCATGTGTGTTTTTTAAATTCCATGGAGCGCTCTTTATTGCCTTTGCACACCCTCCTCCTGTGACCTCACCCTGCAGAAGGAGGGGGCGGGGAAGGGTCCGGGAGTGTTGTGAAAGAGAGAGAAGACTCGGTTTGAAAACAAGTTTCAGTAGCACCAAAAGGACGCCTGTTCCAAGCCCTGGCTCATCATACAGGGCCCCCTCCAACCCAAACTGGACACCATGGTTGCCCAATAGGTTTGTGTGCTCCTAGCAGAGATGCAGATGCACAAAGCAGGGAGGAGGGCGCATCAGGTCAAGGGATAGCAACTGTTGCTCACTCTGGATGTGCCATTCTCAGAGCTGTTGCTTGAAGATCCCTATTGCTCATAACCAGGGCCGGCTTTAGGACTGGTGGCGCCCTACGCGACAGTTTATTGTGGTGTCACCCACCCATGACCTCCTCCTCGGTTTCACTCACTACCACCCGGCAAATGTGCCCCTCATCGCTCCCCTTTCAAATACATTCATGTGTTTTAAAGCACTTGTAAAGGCTGGCTTTACTAATCCACTCAGCTAGCCCCTAGCGCCATTCTAACGCCACATTAGTATAATTTTTTTTAATGCTATTATGGCGTTAGAAGGCCAAAAACTCTGTGCCATCTTTACAAAGTGGCACAATGCATGCATTGCGCCACTTTGTATCCCTTTGCACTACATTATGTCCATGCCAGTAATAATGTATGCAAAGGTGGCATTTCCCCGTTAGGAGGGGAGAGGAAAATGGCGCAAAGAAATCTGACAGATTTCTTTGAGTCATTTTTTCCGGCACTTTTAACGCCTGCTCAGGGCAGGCGTTAAAAAGAGGCTTCTGTCGGTTACAGTGGGCCTCGGGGTGCTTTGCAGGATTAGTATCCACATTTTTTACGCTAATCCTGCAAAGCGATGGACTTGCATCAAAAATTCTGACACTTGTCCCCTAACTACCGCCATGTTGCACTGCATTTTAAATACAGCGCACACATGGTGGCGTTATGGGAGCGCTAAGGGGTGCAAGAAAAGTGGTGCAGCACTGTGTACAGCACCACGTTTTTCAAATATGCCCCATACAGCAGTACTTAATTTGTCAATAAAAAGCTGCCGGCGACCAAAGCCCTCCCTTTAAACATGCAGCTGCTGCAATTAAATGTGTGAACACGGAATACAGAGGCAGCGTAATACTCAAGCCATCTAGGGCCTCTTCAATCCATTCACAGGCACACCCTGTCCCTTCAGCTCACTCTTGCAGATTTCTGCTTTTTCCCATTGTGACGGTTTTTCATTTTCTCTTCCTTCACCTTTCCCACATGTGTCTTTTTCTCGCAGTAAATGCTTGAGGCAGAAAAATAAGTGCCAGCCCTAAAAAATAAGTGACAGTGCTCCGCACCAAAACAACAAGCACAAATTAAGCACTGCCATAGGGGCATATGTAAGAGCCCCTAGTGCCATTCTAACGTCACAGTAGTGTCATTATTTTACACTAATGTGGCGTTAGAAAGGCGAAAACGCTGCGCCATATTTACAAAGAGGCACAATGCATGCATTGCGCCACTTTTTTAACCTTTTGTGCTACATTATGCCTGCGCCAGGGGTAATGTATGCAAAGGGAGTGTAATATTTTTCCGGCACTTTTAGCGCCTTCTCAGAGCAGGCATTAAAAGGAGGCTTCAATTGGTTGCAATGGGCCTCTGGGTGCTTTTCAAGATTAGCGTAAACATTTTTTATGCTAATCATGCAAAACGCTGGACTAGCATAAAAAATTCTGACACTAGTGGTGTTAGAGGGGCGCTAAGGGGTGCAAGAAAAGTGCAAGAAAAGTGGTGCTGCACTGCATGCAGCACCACTTTTCTTAAATATGCCCCATAGTTCTGTTTTTTGCAGCAGGCATATTAACCCTCTATGCTACTTTATGTTTAAAGCTGCCACTAGGCAACACTCCCATCTCTCTCTAGCAGTAACATTAATGACAAGAGGTATCTTGACATTTTAATTGTTTCTTGAAGGCTAAACGCACAATCAACTTTTCAGCAGATGCTTCTAAATCTCAAATTTTGGAAGATATTCTTAAACACAGCGCCCCCAGAGGTCAGCGCCAGGTGCGGTCGCACCGCACACACTGCCCAAAAGCCGGCCCTGCTCATAACAGGAAATTATGGGACTGCCTCCAGGGTGCATTATCTGCCACCAGCCCTGTGCAGTTTGGAATATTGTGCAATGTTTACACCCCAGCTCCCATCTAGAAGGAGTGTGTAGGGCAAGTAGAAGGACCAGAATTTCCCCCATCGTGGAACTTCGCAGAATCTCTCTGAGTTTTTAGGTAACTCCTCGGAATTCTGTGGAGTAGAGCTCCACGAGTTCCACATGCCTCTAATCAGTATTGTTAGAAATGGGGTCTCTAGTTGGTAGTCAGTTTACACCCTGTCCAAGTGAGGACCATCTTTCTAGTCAGGGTAAGAGAGATACACAGCTTAGAGAACTCGCAGACTGTTATGTTCAGTATGTCACAAGTTGTTTTGACATTTGAAGTTACAATATGTAACGGTAAACTTACACTCAGGTGAAGAAGTGGTCAATAACATCTTGACGCAGGTCAATTCCTTCCCATTCACCACTATCTTCATTGGGTATTTCAACATCCTCACCCGGTGGATTTTCACGGCCTCCATCATGTGCGATGATTGGGATGTTCAGTCACAGGGTGATGTGCAACATGCAAGAAGGCAACTGTCTATCAGGTGAGTAGACGAGGACTCTATCGGTCTTGTCCAGACAGCAAAACCTGGCCTTTAGGAGCCCAAAAGCCCACTCTACTGGCCTCCTTGTTCTTCCATGGGCCTCATTGAGGTGGACTTCCCCTGAGGTTGATTCCTCAGCAGTGCTAACAACCATGGTCGGTTAAGCTGAGTCTCCTATATGAAAGCAGTAAATAAATTGATTAAAATTATGTCAAGCCATTGTACATTCCTAAACTATGATTAAAGCAAAAGATCCTCAAATCATATTGTACTTACCAACAAACCAGGCCCTCTCAGGTCCAAGTTGTGACATTTGCAGGGGTATGGTGCTGTTCTGTAGTTCAAAGGAATTATGTGTTGACCCTGGAAAGTGGGCACACACACTTGAGATGCACAAATCAGGTAAGCAGACAACTTGCATATTGATGGAATGGAAGTTTTTCTGAGTGCAGTAGACCTGTTCCCTGGCATGTGGTGGTACCATGCCAAATATGTGTGCCATCAATTGCTCCAAACACATATGGTAGGTCACTCAAAACATAAAAATCTCCCTTCACATGGGCCAAATCCTGATGTCTTGGAAACTGGACGAAGCACACTTTACGTCTTAGTACAATTAGTTATCTTATTGTGTCATATATGTACACATACTTTTTACATAATGTTGCAACTTGAATTCTCAATTTTTAACATGCCTGACATAACAAATAATGTGTAAATAAAACATTTGAAACGTATTAGTTGCACATTATTTTTTTTAAACCCATCAGTGGATGTATAACATACACTATGGCACTATCGATGTTCAACAGAACATATCAAACAGGCACAGTCCGAGCGGAACAGCGAATAGTGCTCACACACCAGGCTACTGTAAAAAAACAGTAGTCTATTTCTTATTTCTGATGCTGGCTCTCCAGAGGATTTATTTAGCTCATCATGTAACACTTTCCCAAGAGCATTTAACCCTGGCTTACTTCTGGCGTACCACAACTTCACTCTGGCGATGGTTCGAACAACGCTGACTCTCCTGTATTTGTATAGAGCTTATCACGTAATGTGCCCCCACCGGCATTTAACCCTGGCTTACTGCTAGAGTACAACACCTTCACTCTTACAATGGTTAAAGTGATGCCGACTTGTTGAGTGTACAGGATCTTTGGAATACTAAGGTACGGAAGATCACCGTGGGGGGAATATATCCCTGAGTTGAGAGTTGGGCTATGCAGCTCCTTGCCTCTCGCTTTTAGAGATCCCTTGGTTGCATTATTTGCTGTTCTACTCTCAGTGTGCCCATTTGATATGGTAGATGAGGAGTGACTGTGTGTGTGTCTCTCTGATCCCTCATCAGGGACCACTTGACCCTCGGGGTTGCCCACTCCTTTGGCTTTTTGAGTTTTTGTTGACTCCCAGATGTGTTAGCACCTCATTTTCTAGGGACATGATGGTTATTACTTTTTTCGACACCTTACTTCCATTTCTTGGGGCTTGTAATCTAGGCATTCTCTTACTTGTGGGACTGACCTATTCCGATCAGATGGGTGTTTTTTTCATCCCTGCATTTGTTTCTGTTCATCATTGCTTTTGGATCACCTTCTCGGATACCTCATGTCTCTTACCCGGATGTGCCTTTTGATCCCAGCAATGTACTTTGAAACATCTTGTAGAAGATAAAGAACTGTAATAGGCTTTTCCAACCAGCGAGGGTAAGTACACTGGTGTGGTCTGCAGAGAATTCTGTTTGTGGCTAACCCGATGAGACTCATGGTAATTTATTGATCTATGGTCCCCTATTCTAGATCAGCCCCTTTGAGCCTTACTTTCTGTGGATTTTTTGATCTGACACAGCTTTAGAATTTATCTTTTAGGTGGAGGTAAGTATGCGTGCCCTTTGTTGGTGGTGGTACTTTACTCTGGAAGTATGAGATGTGTGATGGTTTTTTCTATTCGTTCTCTTCACTGTGTATGGACCCTTTTGGATGTGGGTCTCCATCCTTCTTTTCAATTGTTTTTTGATGTACGTTGACGCAATATAGGGGATGGAAGGATCACAATGTATATAATGTGCAGCCTTCTGTTTGACATACATCAGGACATGATCTTAATTTAATGATATATTAAAATGTTGTCTCTGTTATTCTCACTAAGATGGTTTATTGCTTGTATTAATATCATAGAACGTAAGTTAACATATCTATAGGTATTATTCTGATGAATTAGATCTACACTTTGTTAAGGAGAAGTCGCCTCATAATATCCCTGTTTTATATGTAACTATTTTAGATTTTTTGTTGTATGATAAGATGTTGTTTCCTTGGATACATGTGGTTTGACTGAGTGTGAGTGCCTGAAAGTTGGTGTTTTTTAGAGTGAGTGATGTCTGTGACTCGGATATATAGATACACTATTTGAGCTTCATGGGAAAATGGTCTCTATAATGTATAGTTTTTGGAGGGTTGACTATTGTAACATACTATATGAGATGTTTTCAATATCATGATGAGATTAAGAATTTAATAAAATTGTTTGCAAAGTATGTTCGTCTCTGTACTCAATCAATATTGCCTTAATGAGATTTATTACAATTAAATAGGAGAAGCTTTCTCTATTTTTTCAGTAAACTAGAGGCAGTTTTTGTGGCATTTTTTGTTGTTGTGTTTCCTGGTATGCTTCCTCTGAGGAATTCAGGGCCCTCTTTTTGATAGGACTATCGATGTTCAACACAGTAACAGTTCACTTTTGAATGGGTCATATTTGTGCAAAAACAGTATTGTACATATCTTACCTGGGTAAACAAACCAGCCACCATTATGAGTGGTGCTGGCGCACAAATAATTTTAAAATACATTGCTTCACATCCTAAAATGGCAGCCACCTAACCTTGACGTCAGGACATTGGTTGTCTCACGGTTGTCATTGGAAGTTGACTGGGTAGTAGGTGTGACACTCCACAACGTGCACAGCCATAGGCTAACGTGTGATGGCCATGTCAATGGCTGTGTCTGTCTCCTTGGTGGTTCATGGATGCTGTGTACTTCTACACTGTGTCTCGAAAACAACTCACTTGCCCCTTAACACTGCAGCCAACAACACCTCCTTGACTTTTGTTGCTGTTACCAACCTCGGGGAGCCAGGATGCTGGGCAAAGCAGGTGACAGGGCCACTGCCTTTTCCCTTGAGAAGTTGAAACTCCTCACCGGGGAGGTCCTGTCCCTGTACAGGACGCTATATGGGAACCCAGAGGAACAGGCACATGTTTGAGTGGGAAATGTTTTATTAAGTAACTTGTTCCTTCTTTCTACACAGGCTAATTTGTCCCTTTTGGTTCACGAGTAAAGTGTTGTGATTGAAGTGGAGTGAACTGAATAATTTAGCTAGTTACCGAATGTTGTTTGACAATGCTAGAAATGCCTATACATTGAAATGAAAAGTCACCTGAAAGATTAAGCTGAATTTTCAGTTCATGTTACGCACAATTCCAGATTTCATTAGACAAACTGCAGGCCCCTTAATTCCAGTGGCCAGTAGACACTGTACAACTAGTAGAAGTGAAAACATGCAACCCTTGTCGAAATGAGAGAACTATAAAGTGCAAGAAGAAACTTTTCAGCTATGGAGTTGTCTGATGCTTTTCCTTCAAGTTACACTACAGCCCCTATTTTTGAAGAAGAGTATCTGTACGTTTTCAACATGTCATGGCGCCACATATGGGGAAAGGTATTTCATGTGCTGCAATTCTAAACGGCACAGGTTCACAATCAGCCAAGCAAGTAAGTCCCATTACTACATACACTTGTTCATACTTCACCAAAAACCATGCTCTCACTGACACATGGCAGCCCTTCCATACAGCCCTTGGACACTATGTGAATCAAACCATAGAAATTGACTCTTATAAGATTAGGCATTAAGCCAATGTAGCTGTGCGTGAGGGTACGTGCAAATAATATGCAGGTTGTTAGCCTTTAGTAGTTCACAATGATTTGGACAAATCAGGAGTGAGTCTCACTAAAGGAAAGTTTTCATAGCTCTGGCCTAGATGATGTTTGTGGCCTGGATTGGTAAAATGAAGAGATAGAAAATGTTCAGGGTACTCAACAGATCACTGAAAATTAGTATTTCCTAGGAATCTCTAAATGATGGTAAAATAATCTGTACTAACTGTTTGGGGAATGCATGTAAGAGATGCAACAAATATGGGTCACAGTACTACAAACAAACAAAATCATTCAAAACATCTTTTGTTCATATTTTTCTCATTCATAACGGTCAAGGTCTATCAAAAGCATGAAATCTGCAAGGCCATCGCCAAAAAGGTGAAGACCCTGGCGGTTCATAAGAGGCGCAGCCTGCATTTCAGGAAGACTCTGGAGGACCTACGACTCTGGACCATAAAGTCAGCCGAAGTCAAGCTTGGCCAGTCCTCCCAACGAAGCATGTGCCTGCGCCATGACCCCCCCTAATGGCCCGCATCCTTGCAGGGGCACACTGGACTTTGATGAGCACCTTGAGTACCCAACAGCTAATTCAAGGGGGTGAGTCATTGTTTGTAGCTATTCTTGTTATTTTACCTTTTCTAATTACACCAATGTTTTATGGCATCAATATGACGGTTGACACACATCCAATGCACACAAGAAATTCTGGAGGTGTAAGTTTTTCAGACAGTGTCTGATAATTTGTTTAGTGTATTGATGTGTGCTAAAGGTTGGCACTAGATTCCTCATCACAAACCAAGTAGTGTTTTGAGCAGACACATAGCTGCATAAGTCAAAAGAGGTACCTGCATTTTTTCTGTTATGAGGGACAGTTGTACCAAACATGCCCCATTTGCAAATTGTGTCAGGTGTAATGCTCCATCACAAATGTAAGTAGGTAATGTAGGCCCTATTACATGTGACATGGCATACTAAGCATTTGTGATACAGTTGGTGTTTCAGACTTAGCATTGGTAAATTGGCACAAGGATCAAATGATAATGAGCATAATGGACTAGAAACATGAGTACTATGGCATCATTCCTTATCAAAAACATGTTAGAAATATGTTTTCAAAGCAAGATTCAAGTCAGTTCATGTTTACAGTAGCAGATTGGCATAAAGGCCCATATTAAGACATTGGCGGTAATGACCGCCTACCGCTGCAGCGCGGCCGGCAAAACACTATTGCCACGGCTACCTACTGTCTGCCATATTATGACCGTAGTCAGAATTCCGCCAGAAGGCTGGTGGAATTCTGGCTACGGTCATGACGGTGGACGGTGGCACTGCTGCCAGCAGCAGCGCCACGCCAGTAGACTGCCGCAGACCGTATCATGATCCATGATACGGCCTGACAGTGATCTGCTAACGGATGCTGCTGCTGGCAGCAGCGTCATGTCCCATCTCCTGCCGGAGGACCCCCTCCAAGCAGGTAATTCGGGTGCTCTGACAGGGGAGGGAGATGGGGGTGTTGTGTGAGTGTGTGGGGGTGTGTGTGTATGTGATTGTGTGTGTGCATGTGGGTGTGTGGCGTGTGGAATGCGTGTGTGCATGAATGGGTGTGAGTGTGCGTGTATGTTGTGTGGTGTGAATGCGTGTGTGCTAGAATGTATATCAGTGTGTGTTGATGTGTGTGTGTATGCATGCGTGGGTGAATGTGGGTATGAGTGTGTGTATGTATGTGTATGTTGGTGCGTGAATGTGCGTGTATGTCAGGGGTCGGGAGGGGGATGGGGATGGTAGGGGAGGAGGAAGGGAAGGGGGCAGGGAAGACCCCTATCAGTGTCAGGGAAGGAATTCCCTGGCACTGATAGTGCCTACCGCCATGGTATTTGTGGCGGTAAGATTGCCACGAAAACCATGGCAGTAGGCGGGGTCATTATCCCGCGGGTGGGACAGTGACGGCCGCCTGGCTGGAAGGGCTGTTACCGCCCTGGCAGAAGGAGTGGTACGTTGGCGGTTTGGCATAGGCCAAACCACCAATGTCATATTTTGGGGAAAGGTACCGCCAGCCTGTTGGGCCAAAGTCTTAGTCCATCACAAAGGTGCATGTAAGCCAGTCTGTTTCAACCAACATGATTTTTTAAGCCAAACTATATTGATTGAAACAGACAGGAATGTGTACACATTCGCCACAGAGTTAAATTTACCCCAAATAACATTTTAGTGTCCTTAGTTATGTCCAGATGAGAAATCAATGGTGGTGAGAAATGTGATACTTAAAGGGACATTTGTAGATGGAAGGTAACATCAAATATATGTTGCAGTAACCCATCTTGAACAGTCAATATCGACCCCAAAACATGACTCTTTTGGAAAGGTGAAAATGTTTTTTGCTCTGCACTGAAGGGGGTTAACAATGTATCAAGGCCTATGTATTTACTCAAGCTGTCAAAACCATTTGTCAATTCACCACAAAAATATTTCTTAAGATATTTTCAACAGCATCAGTATGTGCATAGTGCGTACTACATTGCTAAGCTAATTCAGTACAGTCTCCACATGATATATAGTACATTTGAAATATGCTTTAGTTACTTGAAGTAAGTGTTACCATTGTGATATGGTCAGACATAGGAAACAGGCTTTCAGTTTAAAGACATATTGGTACAACATTGCAATATTTGTGGAAACACATTAATCCATATTTTACTTTTGGTGACTGTAAATGATGCAGATTATTTGATCTTGTAAACACATTGTACCAAGGTATTTCTGGGTAATAGCATTTTTGCGGACATAAGTTCAGTTTATTCTAAATTTCAACTCCCAAGCAATCAGATGCAAGAAACAGTTCCTGCAGAGAAATAAAAGTGGATAAGAGAAAATGGCATACATTATATAGGAGCTAGCATGGGGAATTTTAAAACTGTGAGCAAATGGTTTCAGAAAATGTTCCCTATATGCATGAGATACTGATGACAAAGAAGCCAAGTTTGAGAGCCGTGAAGCTAGTTAAATATGTAGACTTGGCTAATGTTTTGTGAGCAAAGTTCATGTTCAATTCAATTTATACAGATACACTCAAACTGTTGTGTTTGTCTTTTCAGCATCATCAGGGACATGCAGAGGAGACATTGGCCACATCGGCGTGGAAGCAGCTGGCAACTGTGATTCTGGTGCTGTCACCACCAATACCAAGGGCCCCATTCCCACAGAGGGTGAGAGGACTTGCATGGAGCCACAAGTAAATCTACATCATCTTCAGAGGTCTCCACAGTAGACCAGTCCCTAGTGGTGATGGACCTTACGGTGACTTCACAATCTGCATCCTTCCCATCTCTACCCTCCCTCTTGCTTCCCCCCAGTTGGCCAAACCCAACCCCTAAAGGGGGTGGTGTCTCTTTCGCTGCAGGTTCCTCCCCCGCAAAAAGCAACAAATGTTGGCTTACCTGGAAGGCATCCACGTCGATGGGGAAGCAGCTGGCCACTGTTGTTCCTGTCCTACCACCACCGACACCGAGGGACCCAGTGCCATGGAGGGTGAGGAGAGTGGCATAGATGCCACGAGTTCATCTACATCATGTTTGGAGGCCTCCACAAAAGAACATTCCCTAGTGATGGTGGACCCTGTGGCAACTTTACCATTACATCCTTGTCTGCCAGCCACATTCCCATCTCCACCCTCCCTTTTGCTCCTCTCCCAGTTGGCCAAACCCCCCCACCCCTAAAAGGGTTGACATCTCCTTTATTGCAGGCACCTCCCCCCACCCCCAGTCTGCACTGAGTGAGGAGGCTATTGACCTCTTGTAGACTATCTCTGTCGGCCAGACTGCACTCCTGAATGCCATCCAGGGGCTTAGTTGCTAGATGCAGCAAATGTGGGCTTGTGTGGTAGGCATTCATAGTGAAACATCTGGCCTACAGAGGTCATTCCAAGGTCTGGCCTCCTCACTGACTGCAGCCTCCCAACCTTACCTCCCTTGTACCCCAAGTCCCGCCCCTTCCCCATTCCAACATCTTACTCCCAGCCCTGTCATTCCTTTGCATGCACTCACTCTAACACACACAAGCAGCACATTCACACATCAACACAGATACAGCAAAAAACCCAGGCACACACCCAAAAACATACAGACACCACACCCACCACCACCGCAACCACCAGCACACCTGCAGACAAAACACCCATTGCCACACCCATATACACCACCAGCACACCTGCAGATACCATACCCACATGCACCACCACATCCGCAAGCATCACATCCACACCCACAGGACACAAGCACCCACACTCAGCGGAACAAGAGGCATCTAGCAAAAACGCACACTCAAACATACACCACATACACCGGACACACTGGCAACTGCACGCTCAACAGCCACACACATCACCCACTGCCACTCCCTCTATCTCCCAACTCCCTGCCAACCATCTTACCCATTTTCCTAAAGAAGGCTTTTCATTTTCCCTGGCCCTGACCCCTTCCATATCCAAAACCACCTCTCCCAAACGTACATACAATCCTCTCAAACAATAACCCACCCCTCCCACACCCAAGCCCACCCCTCCCAAACACAAACCCACCCCTCCCATGCTGAAACCACCCTTCTCATACCCCAAACCACCCCTCCCAAACCCCCACCTCCCAAGTAAGATCATTGAGGTGCCTAGTCTGTGACCACTAGATGCTCATTCCTGAGGAGGTTGTACTTGGCAATGCAATTGGGAAGCAAATTCAGGGCCTGAAGCCCACTTGTGCAACTTTGCACTATTTGGACAACATTGCATTATATTTCTGAATCTGATGATACACTGAGAGAAGTATTTCATTTTCATATTAAAATTGTTCAATTTTGTATACCTTTGTCCTGGCATTGACTTTATATTATTAGTAATCGTTTGCTGATAATGCTATCTATGCTAATGTGTGTGACATGCACTTATTCTGATTTCTGACAGTGACATGCACAAGTTAATTTTTTGACATATTTATATAGTGCATACATTAGTGTTGTAAATTTGTGATGGACATGTTAAATTTGGTGCAAGCATTCATCACGTTACTGGACAGTTACATCAAAATTATATATGTTTCTATGTTTGTGAATTGAGAATGCATGTGTGTTTATTTCAACATGATGTGTTGATATACACATATGCATTACACAGGGAATATGACACTTCAGAGTTAAATGACATCTAGTGTGTAGCAGAAGTTGCACAAACCAAAGGGACATGTGACCTTAATACATCTCTGACATGTTTGAAGTTTAGAGGTTACAGTGATTGTATATTCTGTGTAAACCCACTTGTTTCATTGTGTAGTGCAAATGCTACATTATATTGGCTTTATGTAGTTACAATGAAGTGTACTGTTTGTGTATATGATATGGCAGTTTGTGTTAAATGATTGCACGCACCTGTATGGACACATTACCATTTAGGGATTGTTGTGACTTTTTGTGTAGGTGTCCATTGACATGCCGGCAGTTTGCACCAGATTGGTGAGTGTTAGTGATATATTGAGGTGTTTTGTTGTACGTTTTTGTAACTACCACATTACACACACACACACACACACACATGCAGTGTACATCATCGTACTGTTGCTTGGAAGTATTTTTTACACGTGCACGAGTCCAATGTTAATGTAAAAAGGCAATTCCGAGGATGGCAGGTAAAACAGTGACTTACCTTCAGTTCCGGCAATGACAGGGTTGATTTTTGTTTTAGTCCAGCAGCAGTAGCAAAGGGAGCACTTATATGATTAGATTCATGGTGGCAGGCAATGAGAAAAGTAGTAAAAAGGTAAGTTTTGTGCTTTTATCCTTCCCAATCTTCCAACTCAGGTGTGGCGGGTTAGCCACCACAGTTGCGTCAGTGGGAAGGCACATCGTGATTGGCTCGCTGGTAAAAATGGCCAGATTCCTGCTGCCAGCCTCTTTTGCCTATGGCGCCATCAAAGCGGGTGAAGAGTGCTGGCAGTGACGGTGGTTCATTGGCAGTCTTTCATCTCTGGAGCCGTCAACATCTAAATAGAACGAGCAGGGCGCCAAGGTGACGGATGGGTTTTGCTGACATAAATCTGATGGCAGTATTGTTACCACCAAGATCTAAATTAGGCCCTTACTCCTCTGTGTGGATTTGAATATGAAACTGCAAGCTGAGATTTCTATTTTTAGCCAACGTGACCCTCATTGTATAGATTGTTCACTTATAAACCTCTGTGATACAAGAGGCCAAGAGTTCTATAACTTTATAATTGAGCGGGACTTGAGAGCGCACATGAAGCATGTTTTACAATCTGTCACAGGATGGATCTTTTGACGTTGACGGAGATTACGAGTAAATCAACCATATTAAACAATTTCGTTTTCTGTAAAGCCCTTTTGGCCACACAAGAAAGACCAAAAATCGGAAAATGTAAGTTAAATGACTTATTTTCAATCAATAATGAATCCAATGTATGTGCAGGACATGAAAATATTGAAAAGATACAGAATTACAACTGACAAGCTGAAATATCACAATTGGTTCAGTCTCATCAAATTAAGATACAAAGAAATGATACCCGCAGCAAAACAGAAACTGAGAATTAGGAATAGGTATTCCATAAAGAAACCCCTGCTCTCTCTTCTAAACATTAAATAACTCTAAAATCATCTAGTCAGAATTCTAAATCAAGAATAAGGATGGTTGGGATTGAATCTTAATGAAATGCGGAAATGTCGAAAGGTGTCAGCATAATGAAGGCTTTAGTGAAGCCCTCCAGAATAAGACAATGTGTTCAGCACGACGATTCATACTTGCAAGGATAAAGGGAAGCAGAGAGTTGTGATGATGCTGTGGGTCCATATTCTTATTTTTCTTCCTCCGACAGACCTTTTTAGGATGCATGAGAGGTAAAGGAGAGTTAAAATTAACTCTTAAATTGCATTGACAGTGAAACCCTATAGGTCACTCATTACAATCCAGGAGATGGTAGATAAGGCTCAAATGTTTATTACAAATTAACTTGATGTGAATGAATATCAAAAACATGTTATATAATTATAAGATCACCAAAAGTGAAGTAAAGCATTGAATGAAGGTAAATTGCATAAGCATAAGGCATAAGAGAATCTCAGTTGAGGCAAAACAAAAGGCGAGCAACAGAATCTGGTGATCTGTATATAACTTGAGGTCCTAAAGCCTAATCATTGGAGAAGCTAAGATACTCTAGGTACCCTGAACTAAACTAAACTAAACTAAACTAAACTAAACTAAACTAAACTAAACTAAACTAAAAGGGAAATACTAATTAAGGGCCTGATTTAGAGTTTGGCAGAGAGGTTACTCTGTTACAAACATGACGGATAGCCCAATCGCAGTATCACAATGTCTATAGGCTATAATTGGATCATAACACAGCGGACGGGATATCCGTCATGTTTGTGATGGAGTAATCTCCTCAGCCAGACTCCTAATCAGACCCTAAGTCTCAGGAAATATAAGAAAATGTCAGCATAATTGAAACGTCAGTAGAAGTTCTGATAGAGAGGTGATGTGTAGCATGAAGCCACACAAAGGAATAAAGAGTAGAAAAGTCTGCACCCCTTCAATTTTCAAGGGAATCTGCCCTCGTCTAACTAGGTGAATACCAAATAAACCTACAGAACCTTTGAAAAAGCAATGTCATCTACACCAGTATTTTTCCACTTTCCTTGCACAGTTTAAATTGGCGACTTCCCTCAAATTCTCAACTCATGAATCGAACATCAGGGCAAACTTGAAAGTTTCCTGGTGTCTGGTACACAAACAGGAATCTTTTCTTCTCAGTTCATTACCACTCCTTGGGCCAGATGCACAGAGCTTGTGCTCAGACTCCTGCCCCATACTTCCAGACCCACAGGAGTCAACTGTGGAGTGCCCCAAGGATCCTCACTGAGTCCAACAATGTTCAACGTATACATGGCCCCTCTCGCTGCCATAGGTAGAAGCCATGGTATGTACATCATGTCATATGCTGATGACACACAACTCATCATTTCCCTCACCGAAGACCCGGACACGGCCCAAAGGAACTTCCACTCAGCAATGGAAGCCCTCGCCATCTGGATGAGAGAAAGCTGCCTCAAGCTCAACTCTGACAATTCTGAGCTTATCATCTTCGGAAACGCCCCCTAAGCTTGGGACGACTCCTGGTGGCCCACATCCCTCAGCGCCCCCTGTACCAACTGAGAAAGCTTGCAACTTAGGAATCATCCTCTACTCCTCTCTATCAATGACCCATCAGGTAAACTCTGTCACCTCCTCCTGCTGGCACACACTCCGCAAACTTCAGAAGATCTTCAGATGGATCCCAGCAGACTGTCGCAGGACAGTCACCCACGCCTTAGTCACTAGCAAGCTTGACTACGGCAACACCCTCTATGTCGGCACCTTAACCAGGAACATCAAAAAATGACAACTCATCCAGAATGCCACCGCCAGACTCATTCTGGACCTCCCTTGCCGAGAGCGCGTCTCCCAACACCTGAAGACCCTCCACTGGCTACAGGTCGAGAAGCGAATCATCTTCAAGCTTCTCGCCCACACATACAAAGCCACGTACAAGGCCATACACAATGCAGGACCAGCCTACCTGAGCCACCCGTCTTCTTCCACAACCCCGCCAGATCCCTCCGCTCCACCCAGATGGCCCTAGCCACCATCCCTCACATCTGCATTACTACTACCGGAGGACGATCCTTCACCTACACTGCAGTGAAGAGCTAGAACAACCTCCCCCTGCACCTCAGACAAAGGCCGTCACTCACCATTTTCAGGAAGAACCTCAAGACATGGCTCTTCGGATGAGGCCCCTCCCCCCAGCGCCTTGAGGCCCTCATGGGTGAGTAGCCGATACTGATTGATTGATTCCTGGTCATAAGGCCATTTGTTACCAGGAAAAAGCATTCCTGGATGCACAGACCCCATTTTACGATTCGGTAATCCATTCATTTTGTGAGTCGCTATTAGGAAAGGGTGTGCCAAGGACGTCCCTTCCTTATAGTGAGTTGCAGGGCCATGTAAGATTGTTTTGTGAATCATAGCAATATAAATCAAAATGCATGGATTTGAATGTGCATGAGTACTACAATTCAGCATATTTAAGTCAAACATTACAACACACATATACTTGAACTTCTAGACTTCTGTGAATTCACCTTTGGAAATATGATTTGGATGCTCCACTTTACATTAGTAACTTTAAGGCATACAATATATGTATTATCGATTACATAATTATGTCTGTTCTGTAATGCATGATGGTGCAACCAAAATTATTTGTCACCAATCCCGTCTCTGATGACACATAAATTCATCACAATCATTATAAAATCGTTCAATTAGACTCACTAAAACATTGTAGTCTTCATTATTGTCATTTAAGACTCCTCCAGACGCTGTATGTCATTATAGTATTTGCACTGATTCTCTTCCAGCTCCACATCTGCTCGCTTCCTCTTCATCACCTGTTTAGCTTTCATACTCTGATAAATTCTAAAACCCACAACTATAACTATTGCACAAATGGCAATAACCAACAACGGATTCAGAACAAAACCACAATTCCACTTCCTAAGTTTCCAAACCATCTGCCTACAGCAGCAAATCGATCTCCAGTAGCTTTCCATGCACCATTTGCTTCCAAATTCCTCTTCAAGCCAGTAATGTTCTTAATGAATTTCTCTAAACCCTTACTCTTGTATGGAATGTAAGTATAGCACTGCTGAAGTTTTAGAATCCGGCAGACTCTATCCTCTGTTGCAAGAAGAAGATCTAACGCAAGTCTGTTCTGCAAAACCATAGATCTTATTGCTACTATCTAAATATTTACAACCAATAAGGAACTTACTGTACTCGCTGCTAACCACTATTGTAGATAGCTTTCTAATTTTCAAATCATTCAGAATTATGACTAATGAGGTAACCAATGTACGAAAAATATCTCCCACCATTTCTCCATCACTAACACCTCCCTTAGACCTCGATTCCCATACATGATTTTTAAAATATTCCACATGATACATTTTCGGAACTACCACACCTAAATAACACTCACCATACCATCCCTTGGGCAAATTTAAATAACCATTCTTTTCACAAGATCTCTCCCATCTAAAACTGATTCTCCCCTTTCTCTAACCTCAAAGGTGTGCTCACATTCTCTCTTTCAATAAATAATGGATCTAAATAGCTTTGGTTATTTCGTATATAAAACTTTCCCTTGCGCTGCCAATCTAAAGCTAATGCTGGTAGTTTTGCCTTCACTTTATGTTCACATTCTTCTCTATTCCACCTGTGCTGTCTCTTAAGGTCTTTATTTGTTGCAGACTTAGGGGCATATTTAAGAGCCCCTAGGGCCACCACAGGAGTGCATCATATTCTAATAAATACGGGACATCCTTGTGTTTCCAAAGTGACGCAGCACAGTGCTGCCAATTTTGGTGCAGCACTGTCCATAAAATATACTCAATAAAAGACTACAGGAAACTCCATAGGACCACATAAGTTCACATGTGGTGATATGTGATGCCCTATGAAACTGAATCAGGTAATTGCATACAAACATAGCAATCCCTTGCATCCATAGTGTCAATATACTCATAAAGCAATTCAAAATATACATTTGCGTAATAAGCTCCTATAGAATGATCTACGTGCAAAGCCTTATCATCTAATTGGTATATGACACTATCTAGAGGACTCAGTGTTTGTGCGGGAACACTAGTCTGAATGTCATTTACTACAGAACATGTAGGGGAGAACGATCCTACTAATAAAACAATTAATACTACAAGGAAAACAATCAGCATTGCACCGAATAAGTATTTGCCACTATATGTTTTATTAGTTTCCATAACTCCTCAAAAATCATATTGTAGGGTGGAACACAGCAGGAGCAGGGATGATTTGCTAAAGTTTCACTTGTGCAAAGGCAAAACAAAGTCTAAGTGCTATACCAATATATTATCTACAAGGTCTTAATGAGTCTTCCTAAGCCCTACTCTGTGTTCTTCTAAAGGACAACCCTCTCTTCTTCTGCAGACTTGGACCTCACTATTCTTCTTAATTCCCTAACAAAGTCAATACAAAGTCTCTACATAAGGCACAGTTCAGATTCACTAATAATCATATCCAAAGTGAAATGTCTCAGTCTATGCAACACCACAGAAATCTCAAAGTAGAATTTGAGCACAACTTCAGTTTGAGGTTCAGTTGGATCTGCAGCATTATCTCAGAACTCCCAAAATTGTCTCTCTCCTCCATTTGTGGCAAAGTATGTCCATTCAGGTGAAGAGTACCTCTGACAGGGCACTCTAATTCTTTTAGATCTCCTCAAGTGCTGATCCTTCGTTTTCACTTCCACTAAGATCAGAGTCCTCAGTGTTCTCTGTAATTGTTTGAGGCACATGCTCCTTGGGTAGTGTGGTATATATGGGCACAGAGCGTCATCCAGGTGGAATAATCTAGGCGATACATATTGCTTTATATATATATTTTTATTCTGGTGCTTCTTAAGGATTTTGTTATGAACAGTAGTCTTTGTTTTTCTAATAGCACAAAGGTTCTATTTGTTAATCCATGGTGTTGCGTCACACCCTGCCGGGTCGTAATCTCCTTTTCTTTATTCCATTCCACAGGACTCCTTTGGTGGCGTATATATGGATCTGCTCTGTGTCATCAAACTTTGTCTAGCTACGTCCCTCCTGGGCCCTGGCTGGAGTGCGCGTCCTGACTCTGTGTGTCTCCCGTCAAGGTCCGTTTCGACTGTCCAGATCCAGGCCTCCTGACGTCAGTCTCCATTACCTTTTGTTTCAGGCATCCCACTCCTTCTGTGTTCCACGTCTCTTCTTCTGCTTCCTGGCCACTCCTCTTTTGTAGCTGTTCCAGTGTCTCAAGCGTGCAGAAGCTGCAGCTCCGGCAGACTCCAGCCCATACCTCCGGGGTATGAGGGAAAGTACTCTACTGCTGGGTCGATTTCTTCCTTTCCATCCTGACCGTCACAGGTAGATTCTGTTTCTCTCTTTCTTGCCTTCTAGGCTAACACTTTCCAGCGTCCATTTCCTTCCTCAGAGTACTGGGTCCTTCATTAGGATCTGAATCTGAATTGGACTCATTTGCCACCACAGGATGAGATTCTTCCATCTCAGCTTCAACTGTGGATCTTTCCAAACCCCCCTGAGACCGAGCATGTGCTGTTTCAGCCTCTCTTTTAACCCCAACAGCTTGACTAACCTGCTCCCATTGTCTCTCTGTCACCACCACTACTTCTGGGATCGGTGCTGTCAAATCAAAGGAACACTCAACACTGTGAGTATGGGAAGCATGTATGGAGATCTCCACATTTAACAGCTGCTGTTGTCACCAAGATGACTTGATATGGCCCACGCAAACGAGGCTCCAAAGACATCTCCTTATGTGTTTCTTTACCAGGACCCAGTAGCTGGGACTGAGGTCAGGCACTGGTCCCGATGTGGCAGGCTGTGGCTGCTCGAACCTGATGAGGAACAGAACACACCTCGTCAGCTAATCCTTTGTAGTAATCAAGGATCATATCGTCCTTAATGTTCACAAGAGCATTCATAGGTTTAGTTGAGAATCTCATAGCTATGCACATGATTATCTCATGGGGAGACAGTCCCTTTTTCTGACCAGGTACACTATGAAGACTCATCCACACAAGGGGCAAAGCATCAGCCCAATTCAAAGCTGTTGAAGCACACACTTTCCCCTCTGGATTTCAGTGTCCCAGTAACCTGTTTGACAAGACCCAAAGTCTGAGGTCTACGGCTGCAATGTAGTCTCTGTTCCACTTGCAATGCTGCACACTGCAATCTCAGGATCTCATTATTACAATGAGCCTCTCAGTTCGATTCTAGAGAGGTCATGGAGCCAAACTTGGGGATGTGTTCTTTTAACAACAGTTTTGCTACAGTGAGACTGTCATTTCTTCCGGTGGGAGAAACTTCAACCTAAATTGAGAATATGCACACAACCACTAGGACATATCTCAACCTGTTACACGCAGGCATATCAATGAAGTCCAAATGCATCCTATTGAAGGGACCTCCTGGTCTCCCCGTGTGACTTAGGCCTTCATTTACAAGGGCATTGTACCACTGGAACATCACTTTTACTGACGTTCGAGTGGTGCAATGCCCTGCTCCATATGTACGAAGCAGCGTTAATACGGCCCATTTACACATATCATTTTGGTCAAAAGAGGCGTGCAGTGGCTGTTGCTGTGTGCATTCCACTGCAACCCCCATTGCATTTTGAAGCTGCCCCAGATTTCTGAGGTTTCCTAAACCTGAGGAAGTGCCAAAAAATAACACCACTCCAGAGGGTGGCGTTAGCATAGTACAACAAGGATAAATACTTTTATTTCTCCTCATTTCTGTTTTTCCGATGCATGTTTGTAGGCGGCTGGCCTGGTTTGTAGTGGGTACCTAAGGTACTTAGACCTTATACCAGGTCCAGTTATCCCTTATTAGTGAACTGTAGGCAGTGTCTAGAAGCCAGGCTGTCTAGAGGTAGCTGTAGGAAGAGCATCCAAGGCTGAACTAGGAGACATGCACAACTCCTGCAATACCACTGTAGTCACACAGTACTCACACACATGAAAGACAATACTCAGTGTTACCAAAAATAAATGTATTTTATTTTAGTGACACAAGGCCAAAAATACTTTGGAGACTATACCCCCTTAGGAGGTAGGTAAATTACACAATATACACACTAGTAACCAAAAACAGGTAAGTAAACAGTAAAAAAATAGTGCAAATAGTGAAAATCATAATAGGTTGCAATGGGCATAGGGGGAACAAAAACCATATACTAAAATAGTGGAATGCGAAAGTCGGTTTTCCACCTAGATAAGTGTAGTGTGTAGAGAGGAGCTGGGAGTGTAAGAAAACACCGAAGGTAAGTAAAACACCCCACCCCAGAGCCCAGGAAAGCAGGAGTAAAACACAGCAAGTTTCCTAAAACACACTAGAAGTCGTGATAGAAGATAATGCAAGAACCAGAAGAGACTGCAAGACACCAGTGATGGATTCCTGGACCTGAAGACCTGTGGAAGAAGGGGACCATGTCCAAGAAGAACTGAAGAGTCCAGGGAGAACAGGATCCCCTGCTAACCCGGATGAAGGTGCAAAATGAGAACCACCAGTGAGAAGACAAAGTCATTATTACACCAAAGAAGACAAATGCGGGTTCCTGGTTGGTGCAGAAGATGTCCCACGCCGGATGGATGAATGCAGTCTGGTTTGCGTCACTGGATTCCACCAACAAGCTGTGGTAAACACAAACCTTAGCGGAAAATGGCACTGCCTGGGGCCAGGAAGCACCAGGTTGACTCTACCCAGGAGGGAGAGACAGAGGGGGCTCTCAGCAACTCAGAGAAGCCCTCAGAAGACCAGGAAGCATGCACAGGAGTCCCACAGCATGGGGACAAAGGAGGTGCAAATGGAAGCCCATGCAGCACGAAACAAAGGATTCCCATGCCACTGGAGAACCACTCAGGAAACTGTGCATTGCAGGAGAGAGAACTTGGAGCCTAAGCTGTGCTGTGCACGAAGAACTTCTTGGAAGGTCGCACACAAGCCTTGGCAACTGGAAGTCACGCAGTGCACGGGGTTACTACCTCCACTCAGGAAGCTGTGCGTCACAGGATGGAGTGCTGGGGGCCTAAGCTGTGCTGTGCATGAAGAACTTCTTGGAGTGTTGCACACAAGCCTTAGCAGCTACAAGTCATGTGGTGCACCAGAGTATTTTCTTGCTTGGGGAGGCAAGCCCTTACCTCCACCAAAGTTGGACAGCTGGAAGTTGGGACAGCTGGAGTCTCTTTAGTCCTCCACCCGTGTTGCTGGATCCCCACCTGTCATCTGGAGTGGGGACCCAAGCCACCGGTCGTTGCTGCAGAGAGGTGCCTGCTGAAGCAGGGAAGTGACTCCGTCACTCCACAGGAGATTCCTTTGGTTCTTCTGGTTCAGGCTCAAGACAGGCAGTCCTTGGAGGATGCACGACCTGTAAACTGTTGCAGTTGCTGGCAGGAGCTGAAGATACAAGGTTGCAGAAGTCGACTTAGCTTCTTATTTGCAGTTTTGTAGAATTACTGGAGCAGACCGCTGTTGATCCGTCCGTAGAAGATGAAGTAAAGGATGCAGAGGATTCCTGCTGGAATCTTGCAATCTGAATCTGAAGAAACACCCAGAGGAGAGACCCTAAATAGCCCTGAGAGGGGGATTGGTCACCTAACCAGGTAAGCATCTATCAGGAGGGGTCTCTGACGTCACCTGCTGGCACTGGCCACTCAGATGCTCCCAGAGTTCCCTGACTATCCTGAAAACAAGATGGTAGAACCCAGGGACACTCTGGAGGAGCTCTGGGCACCAACCCTAGGGTGGTGATGGACAGGGGAGTGGTCACTCCCCTTTCTTTTGTCCAGTTTTGCGCCAAGGCAGGGACTGGGGGTCCCTGAACCGATGTAGAGTGGATTATGAAAGGAGGGCACCATCTTTGCCCTTCAAACCATTTCCAGAGGCTCTGGGAGGATACCCCTCCCATGCCTGTAACACCTATTTCCAAAGGGAGAGGGTGTAACACCCCTCTGCTAAAGGAAATACATTGTTCTGCCTTCCTGGGCTTGAGCTGCTCAGGCCCCAGGAGTGCAGAAGCCTGTCTGTGAGCTGGCAGCAGCTCGGACTGCAGTGGAAACCTCAGAAGGCTGCTATGGCAGTAATGGGGGTCCACTGTGGAGCCCCCAGAGTGCAAGGGATTATGTTACCAATACTGGAATCAGTATTGGGGTGCAATTCTCAGTTGTTAGACACATTACTTGGCCATATTCAGAGTTACCATTGTGAAGCTGTGCATAGGTATTGGCCTATGGACAGTGCACACTTAAAATGGCATTCCTGCACTAATGAAGTCTGGGAAAATGGGCCTGGACGCTGTGGGGGCACCTCTGCTAATGCAGGGGTGCCCTCACACACAGGTATGTTGCACCCAGCCTTCGGGGTTGGAAGACCTGATATATAGGTGGCTTATAAGTGACCGGGTGCAGTGAAAATGGCATGCACTATTTCACACAGGTTGCAATGGCAGTCCTGAAGAAGTCTTTGTATGTTCTCCTTATGGGTGGCAAAAAAAATGCTGCAGCCCATAAGGATTCCTAGGAACCCTAATGGCCTGGGTAAATATGTACCATATACTAGGGACTTTTAAGGGGGGTCCAGTATGCCAATTGGGAGTGAAATACAGAGTCACTAGTATGTAGTGACACATTTAGAAGCAGAGAGAGCATGAGCACTGGAGTTCTGATTAGCAGGACTCCAGTGACAATTTAGAAAACAGTGAAACACACTGACAAGCAGGCCACAAACCATAAGCACTGGGGTCCTGACTAGCAGGATCCTAGTGACACAGTCAAAAACACACTGACAGCAGGCAGCAATTGGGGTTAACATGCTAAAAAGAGGGTACTGTCCTACAGTGTTGTATTCTGCAGTACACATGGGAAGAGCAAACCACCATTAATGATTGTGTATGTGCAGGAAGGTGTCCCTGACTGTAAAAAACAATCAATAAATAATGTTGATTTGCTACTCCTATGTGTGCTGCATTGTGCAGCACACATAGGACTAGCAAATCACCATTATCAATTGGAACATAAGAACCCTCACTCATCAATTTGAAGGTGACATCCTCATTATGACTCTGCATTTCTACACCTTTTGGCATACACAGTTAAGCTTGCAAATAAGGTCTGTCCCCAAGAGACTCACTGGACTAGAATCACATACCAAGAATCAGTGATTCTCCTCAAAAAACCCTATTTTCACAGGCACTTCTGTCATTTCTGGGGTTGTCATTTGTTTATTTGCAACTCCTATAAAGTGGATCGTTTTTCCTGAAAGGGGTAGGTTTGAAACTTCTTCTGTTCTCAGAGTAGAACAGGTAGATCAGTGTCAACCAAGAGTGACAGGGTGGCCATTCACTTCACCATCTGTGAATCAACCACTCTGGTTTACCTCAAAGACTACACCAAGCTTGCAATCTCCCCCCTTCCTCGGGCACGGTCAGGCTGACTGATTGGAGCCATAGTTCTCAGAGGTCTCAAACATGGAATACTGCACATTTTGCCTATGTATGGGGTTGTGACCCTGGGGCTCTACAAACCCTGAATTCTGAGTTGATTTGCTGGGTTGAGACCACATTCTGTCTTCCAGTTCCCCAACTTTTTGCAATAATGACAAGGCTTCTTCAGACTACCCACATCCATCCTAGTACTAGAATCAATGTGAATACCTCAACCTCTACCCTGTATCACAGGAACTCTCTGCTGATACACGCCTAGCATAGCATTGCATAGCACCAGCATACCCTACAAAAGGCTGGGTCTGTCTACTTCTGCTTCAGTTTCTCCGTTTTCATCTCCATTTCATCATTGCAGTGCTTCACATATCTCAAGATTTCATCAACTGATTTTATTCTGCCAACAAATCAAATGCTGCTGAATCATCATACTAATTTCAGGTTTCAATCCTGACACATACCTCAGCACAAAATGCCCTATATCCTTTGGTTCAAATGTCTCCATTCCACTGTACTGTTTCAATGCCTACAACAATCTCTCATGTAAGCATGAATTGACTCTTTGGGACATGAACACTGCAGATGTGCCTTGCCTCCTGGGCGGACTGCATCTCCCTCAAGCCACAGAGTGTCAGGAGAAGGAGGTGCTGCTGGAAATTGTGCTACATATTCTTTGGGTTCTTGAATTGTCCTGTCACTCTTAATCTAATCAATATCTTTGGGCGACACCTTCAACTTTAAAAATGTAATCACCTGCTGATACTTTCTTATCACCAACAGCGAAGGGCTTTTTGTCACTGGGTCCCTCATCGTTTCTTTCTCAGGCCATTCAGTGGCTATCTTAAAGTCTGCCCACAAGTCACTCTGAACTACAATGTCAAATAGAACATTTAAATTGACCCCAAATACTTGTGAAATCTTCACAAATCACTCAAACTGCTTCTACCACTCTACTGGCGTTTCCTTTAGCTCCAGAAAGTCGTTAGTGAGTGATGCAAGATCACTTCTGCTTCAAGAGACAAGAACATAACCGCCACTTGCCACTTTCTTTAATGGGAAATTTGATGTGCCCATCCCTCTTTCTGCAAGAGGAGGTGGTTCCCCTGTCTGTCTTTTCAGTTCCATTTTCTCGGCCATCAACTTTCCCATTTGTCTAACTCATTCCGTTTCTGAATGTTCAGGATTAGCTCTTTAATTTGTATTTTCAACCCTGAAGTTCTCCTACAGGCTGTGTCCTCCTTAACTCCTCTGCTTTGGTCTTGTTAAAGTCTTGCTCATATTTTTGAGCAAACTCAGATAGTTTGCCATAAACTTGTTCTGTATGTCTGGTAACATCTTTACACATGAATAAAAGGTCATTTTCTTGGTGATAGTCTAAATGAACCATTTCAATATTCCAGCTAATCATCTCGTCCAATTCTAACTTCAGTTTCGCCACAAACAAAAAGTTATTTCTCACAGGTGACTGAATTGTTTCCTGACTCAAGTCAGAGCTCCTGCTATCACTCAAAGGAGTATTAAAAGCTTTCAAACTTTCATTTATTTCCTTAGCACTGAGACTCCATGACACCATAGGGACACTAGACATATTCCCATCCCCATGGATCCCACTACTAGAATTTAAAGGCGGCTCACATACTGGTGTGCCAGAAGTTTGCATATTCTGGTGTATCTATGGAACCACACCCTGTATGATTCAAAATCGAATCAGCACTCACCACACATGGAGGGCTTATGTTTGTTGGGATTAGAGTAACAAATCCGGGATGCGGAGCAGCATTATCTGAAGTGCCTGCTGCACCAGGGACAGCTAGGTAATAAGTTGTTTTTCATGGGAAATCAGGCTTATACATACATGGGGCCCACTGGACCAGTAGTAACTGCAATGTAAGAACATTGTCAGTGTTTCTCCCATTGGTTTATGATACACATTACCTGGAGAAACCCCCACTGAACCAGTATTCACGTTTATTGGTCCAGTAGCTAATCCTATGTTCCCACCACTATTATTGCAATCTCCACCCTCCACTCAGGTCTCATTATACTGAGGTAAACATTTTGATAGCAATACATCTAAAAGGCTATCACCAGATTCACTGTCACTGATCTCTTGGGGACAGACCTTATTTTCATGCCATCTGCCTCCTTCTACTTTCCATTTTTTGTTTTGTTGTCCTTTTTCTTTTCCTTCTCTCTCTCGAATGCTTCACTTGTTAGGGCTCGGTTCAATCTAACTCTTTCTATCATGTCAGTTCTCTACATCTTTCATTTAGAATCTCATCTAGCATCTGCATAAGTACGCACTACTTTTCAAGCTCTTCCCTGATAGTTCTGTTTCTCTCTACCACGTTCCCAAGTGTTTAGCACCTCACATTGTGCAAGCCTAAGAGGTGGTTTAATCTCAGTTTAGGCTGATAGAGGTAGCTATAGCAGAGCAGCTTAGGCTGAACTAGGAGGCATGCAAAGCTCATGCAATACCACTTAAAGTTACACAGTACTTATACACAAGTAAAGACAATACTCAGTGTTACCAAAAATAAAGGTATTTATTAGGGTGACACAGTACCAAAAATATCTTAGAGACAATACTCCTTCTGGAGGGAAGTATTATACACAATATATACACTAGACACCAAAATTAGACAAGTAAATAGTCATAGAACAATGCACACAATAGGAAATCCTATAGAATGCAATGGGAGAAAATAGGTCTAGGGGCAACACAAACCCTATACTAAAAAAGTGGAATGTGAATCACAAATTCCCCCCTAGACAAGTGTAGTGTGTGCAGAAAAGCTGGAAGAGTAAGAATACAGTAAAGGTAAGTAAATCACCCCATCCCAGAGCCCAGAAAAGCACAAGTAAAGTACTGCAAGTTTCCTTAGGACACACTACATCTTGTTTTGGGGATTTTGCAGCAGCCAACCAAGTCTGCAAAGAACAACTGCTGGATTATTGGACCTGAAGACCTGCAAAGGAAGGGGACCAAGTCCAGAAGTTGAAAGAAGTTCCAGGAAGGACAGGAGCCTCTGCCAACCAAGAAGAGGGTGCAAAAGAAGAGTCCCTGGTTAGTAGAAGACTGCAGAAATGCACTCTAGAAAGATGCCAGCGGGTTCCTGCATGATGCAAAAGATGTCCCACGGTGTGAAGATCGTTGCAGACAAGATTTCGTGTTGGAAGGCACCAACAAGCCTTGGCTATGGCAAAAGTGTGTTTTTCAACAAAATGGTGCTGGATGGACCCAGGAGGGACCTGGGGTCTGCCACTCTGTGTGAGGAGGACGAGGAGGCACTCAGCACTTTAGAGAGCCCTCAGGATGCCAGCCAGCACCCCCAGAAGCTGCAGGATCTGGGTTCAAAGTAGGTGCAAAATGCAGTTGATGCAGCACAACAAAAGAAGGTCCCACGCCGCCAGAGAACAACTCAGCAAGCTGAGTGTCACAGGGTGGAGTGCTGGGGACCTGGGCCAGGCTGTGCATGAAGGAATTTAGCAAAGAGTGCACAGATGCCTCAGGAGGCGAAGAAGACACAAAAAACAGCGGTACCATCGTTCCTGGGGAAGGCAAGATCTTACCTCCTCCAAAGTGCATCAGCAGGACCTCAGGACAGTCTATGTCGATGATGTCCACCCTCTGTGTCCTTAGGAGCATGCTCTTTGCCATGAGAGGAGTCCCAGGGTACCGGTCATCACCTTGGAAGGTGCCTGCTTGGAGCAGGGGAGTGATTCTGTCACTCCACTGGAGATTTCTTTGCAGGATGAAGACAGGGAGTCCCCAGAGCGTGCACACCGTGGAAGCTGTTGCAGTTGCTGACTTGGAGCTGAGGTTGCTGAAGAAAAGTGTCTCTTGTAGACACTTTTTTGCAGTTACAGAGTTTCTTGGAGCAGGCTGCGGTTGAGTTGAGGTCAGAGGATGCTAAGGATTCCTGAAGGAAACTTGCAGGCAGAATCTGAAGAGAACCAACAGGAGAGTCCATAAATAGCCCTGATAGGGGGATTGGCTACCTAATCAGGTATGGACCTATCAGGAGGGGACTCTGACGTCACCTGCTGGCACTGGCCACTCAGAGCCCTCCAGAGTGTCCCCACACCTTTCAAAGCAAGATGGCTGAGGTCTGGGACACACTGGAGGAGCTCTGGGCACCACCCCTGGGGTGGTGATGGACAGGGGAGTGGTCATTGCCCTTTCCTTTATCCAGTTTCCCACCAGAGCAGGGGAGAAAGGGCCCCTGAACCGGTGTAGACTGGTTTATGCAAGGAGGGCACCATCTGTGCCCTTCAAAGCATTTCCAGAGGCCGGGGAGGCTACCCCTCCCCAGCCTGTAACACCTATTTCCAAAGGGAGAGGGTGTAACACCCTGCTCTCAGATGAAGTGCTTTGTTCTGCCTTCCTGGGACTGGGCTGCCCAGACCCCAGGAGGGCAGAACCCTGTCTGTGAGGTGACAGCAGCTGTAGCTGCAGTGCAAGACTCAGAGAGCTGGTTTGGCCGTACTGGGGGTCCATGTTGGAGCCCCAATGATGCACGGAATTGGCTCCCCAATACCACATTTGGAATGGGGGGACAATTCCATGATCTTAGACATGTTACATGGCCATATTCGGAGTTACCATTGTGAAGCTACATATAGGTATTGACCTATATGTAGTGCACAGGTTTAATGCCCTCCCTGCACTCACAAAGTCCGGGGAAATGGCCCTGAACTATGTGGGGACACCTTTGCTAGTGCAAGGGTGCCCTAACACTTAGTAACTTTGCACCTAACCTTCAGCAAGTGAAGGTTAGACATATAGGTGACTTATAAGTTACTTAAGTGCAGTGAAAATGGCTGTGAAATAGTGTGTGCACTATTTCACGCAGGCTGAAGTGGCAGTCCTGTGTAAGGGTTTGTCTCAGCTCCCTGTGGGTGGTAAAAGAAATGATGCAGCCCATATGGATCTTTTGGAACCCCAATGCCCTGGGTACATAGATACCATATACTAGGGACTTATAAGGGGGGTACAGTATACCAATTGAAATTGGTAAATGAAGTCACTGGCCTACAGTGACAAATGTAAAAGCAGAGAGAGCATAAGCACTGAGGTTCTGGGTAGCAGAGCCTCAGTGACACAGTTAGGCACTACACAGGCCACAAACTATGAGCACTGGGGTCCTGACCAGCAGGATCCCAGTGAGACAGGAAAAAACATACTGACATACATGTGAAAAATGGGGGTAACATGCCAAGGAAGATGGTATTTTCCTACACAACCCACCCCCCCCCAAACGAGGGACAATAAGGCTAACCTTGCCCAGCTGAGTCTTCATTGTCTAAGTGGAAATATCTGGAGAGTTAATCTGCATTGGAGTGGGTACTCCCAGGTCTATGTTCCACTGTATAGTCCATTCCCTATAGGGAGATGGACCACCTCAACAATTTAGGGTTTTCACCTTTCAGTTGTTTAAGCCATAATAGAGGTTTGTGGTCTGTCTGAACAATAAAGTGAGTCCCAAACAAGTAGGGTCTCAGCTTTTTTCACTGCCCAGACCACAGCAAAGGCCTACCTCCCTAGGGCAGACCAACGCTTTTCTCTAGGGGTCAACTCCTGCTAATGAAAGCAACAGGTGATCCTGGCCCTCTGAGTTAAGTTGTGATAGTACAGCCCCTACCTCTAATTCAGAAGTGTCTGTTTGGACAATGCATTTTTTGGAGTAGTTTAGGCTCTTCAAGACAGGTGCAGAGCACATTGCCTGCTGAAGCTCCTCAAAAGCTTTTTAACAGCTAGCTGTCCACAATACCATTTTAGGCATTTTCTTACTAATGAGGTCATTAGGAGGTGCTGAAATGGAGCCATAGTTTTTAATGAACCTCCTGTAATACCCAGTGAGACCTAAGAAGCTACTGACCTGGGTCTGAGCTGTAGAGTGGTGCAATCTGTTCCCCACCTACCAGGTGGCCCAGATAAACCACCTTCCCCTGCCCTATCTGGCACTTTGAAGCCTTGATAGTTAGGCCTGCCTTTTGCAGGGCCACCAAAACTTTCCAGAGGTGGACTAGGTGATCATCCCAGATGGAGCTAAAGACAGTAATATCATCCAAATAGGCTGCACTAAAAGCTTCCAATCCTTGGAGGACTGTATTCACCAGCCTCTGAAAAGTGGCAGGTGCATTTTTCAAACCAAAGGGCAGCACTGTGAAGTGATGATGCCCTCTTATGGTAGAAAATACAGTTTTTTGATTTAGCATCTTCTGACATTTTGATCTGCCAAAACCCTGCAGTCAAGTCAAAAGTGCTTAGATACTTAGCAGATGCCAGTGTATCTATTAGCTCATCTGCTCTGGGTAAAGGGTGAGCATCTGTTTTGGTAACTTTATTGAGACCCCTATAGTCCACACAAAACCGCATTTCTCTCTTTCCTTCTTTGTTATGAGGTTTGGGGACAAGCACCACTGGGCTAGCCCAGGGGCTGTCAGAAGGCTCAATAACTCCAAGGTCTAACATTTTCTGAACTTCAGCTTTTATTCAATCTCTGACATGGTCAGGGTGCCTGTAAGTTTTACTTTTGACAGGTAAACTGTCTCCAGTGTCACTTTTATGTTCACACCAAGTAGTTGTACCAGGTGTGAGTGAGAAGAGTTCAGAAAACCGATCTAGGAGATTTTTACAGTCTTCCTTCTGCTCAGCACTAAGGCAGTCTGCCATAACCACTCCCTCCACTAAACCATCAGTTTCAGTGGTGAAGAAGAGATCAGGGAGAGGGTCACTCTCTTCTTCCTGTCCCTCATCTCTAGCCATGAGCAGGGTTAAGTCAGCCCTGCCATAGTAAGGCTTTAGGCGACTGACATGAAGCACCCTAAGGGGGCTTCTGGAAGTGCCCAGGTCGACCAAGTAGGTGACCTCACTTTTTTTCTCTACAATTAGATGGGGTCCACTCCATTTGTCCTGGAGTGCTCTTGGGCCACACGCTCTAATACCCACACCTTCTGTCCTGGGTGGTACTCTCTCAGGACAGCCTTCTGGTAAAATCATTGCTTTTGGAGCCCTTGGCTGGCCTGAAGGTTTTTGCTGGCTTTTTCATGTACTCAGCCATCCTACTTCTCATGCCACGTACATAGTCCACTATGTCCTGTTTAGAAGCTTTTAAAGGTTGTTCCCAACCCTCCTTAACAAGAGCAAGTGGACCCCTCACAGGGTGACCAAAGAGGAGTTCAAAGGGGCTATAGCTCACTCCTTTTTGGGGTACCTCCCTGTAGGCGAAAAGGAGGCATGGTAATAGGACATCCCATCTCCTTCTGAGTTTTTTATAGAGTCCCATAATCGTACCTCTGAGAGTTCTATAAACCTCTCAACCAGTCCATTAGTTTGTGGATGATAAGTGGTGGTGAACTTGTATGTAACACCACACTCCTTCCACGTTGCTTTTAGGTATGCAGACATGAAGTTACTACCTCTGCCTTACACCATTTCCTTAGGGAAGCCCACTCTAGAAAAGATTCCTAGGAGGGCCTTTGCCACTGCAGGAGCTGTAGTGGTCCTTAACCGGTTCTGTGCCGAGGAAGTAGTGGTTACGTACTGCGGCAAAGTGCTGCTGTGCCGAGGACGTAACCATTACGTCCTCGGCACACCGCCCAGACGGAGCGCTCTCGCTCCCTCTGTGTGCTTCCCCCACCCCCCCAAAGCCACCCCCGAACCCCACCCCCCCCCTGTGACATCAGCACACGAGGGCGCGCTGTTTGTCACAGAGCTTCCCCATCGCGCTTGATCGAAAGAGAAATGCTTTGCGGGAGGCCCGGAGAGGCTTCAAAGGGAAGGAAATGTATTTCCTTCCCTTTGAAACGCCCACTAGACACCAGGGATGTTTTTTTGTATTTTTTTAAATTGTCATAAAGGAAGCGACCCCTTGGGCAAGGATCGCTCCCAGGGGGGGCATTTTTTTGGAAGGCCTTTTCTGCCCCCCCGGGGGCAGATCAGCCTATTATTAGGCCGATCTGCCCCCAGGGGGGGCAGAAACCTCTAGGCACCAGGGATCATTTTTATTGTGTTTTTTGTTTACTTTTTTGTTTTAGGTGTGGGGAGCGACCCCTTAGGCAAGGGTCGCTCCCCTAGGGGGCAAATTATATTTACTTTGATGAGGGCAATCTGCCCCCAAGGGGGACAGAAACCACTAGACACCAGGGAGTTTTCTTTTTTACGTGAATTTCATGCAAGGGGAGCGACCCCTTAGGCAAGTGTCGCTCCCCTGGGGGGGTGGAATTATTTTAGGCCATTTCTGCCCCCCTGGGGGGTAGATCAGCCTATTTTGATTAGGCCGATCTGCCCCCGAGGGGGGCAGAAACCACTAGGCACCAGGGATTTTTTGTTTTTTTTCGTTTTACAGATGGGGAGCGACCCATTAGGCAAGGGTCGCTCCCCTGGAGGGGAAAATTGTATTTAGGCCATTTCTACCCCCCTTGGGGGCAGATTGGCCGATTTTAGGTCAATCTGCCCCCAAGGGGGCAGAAACCACAAGGCACTGGGGATTTTTATTTTGGCGCCAATGTCACGCAGGGGGAGCGACCCCGTAGGCAAGGGTCGCTCCCGGGGGGTTGGGAGCGTGGGGGACAAATTTATTTTAGGCCATTTCTGCCCCGCTGTGGCCGGCTGAGCTAGAGGCCAAAATCCACAGGTAGGCACTGTTTTCTATGAAAAAATTTGATGTGTCCACGTTGTGTTTTGGGCCATTTCCTGTCACAGGCGCTAGGCCTACCCACACAAGTGAGGTATCATTTTTATCGGGAGACTTGGGGGAATGCTGGGTGGAAGGAAATTTGTGGCTCCTCTCAGATTCCAGAACTTTCTGTCACCGAAATGTGAGGAAAACGTGTTTTCTTAGCCATATTTTGAGGTTTGCAAAGGATTCTGGGTAACAGAACCTGGTCAGAGCCCCACAAGTCAACCCATCTTGGATTCCCCTAGGTCTCTAGTTTTCAAAAATGCACAGGTTTGGTAGGTTTCCCTAGGTGCTGGCTGAGCTAGAGGCCAAAATCCACAGGTAGGCACTGTTTTCTATGAAAAAATGTGATGTGTCCACGTTGTGTTTTGGGCCATTTCCTGTTGCGGGGGCCAGGCCTACCCACACAAGTGAGGTATCATTTTTATCAGGAGACTTGGGGGAACGCTGGGTGGAAGGAAATGTGTGGCTCCTCTCAGATTCCAGAACTTTCTGTCACCGAAATGCGAGGAAAATTTGTTTTTTTAGCCAAATTTTGAGGTTTGCAAAGGATTCTGGGTAACAGAACCTGGTCAGAGCCCCGCAAGTTACCCCATCTTGGATTCCCCTAGGTCTCTAGTTTTCAAAAATGCACAGATTAGGTAGGTTTCCCTAGGTGGCGGCTGAGCTAGAGGCCAAAATCTACAGGTAGGCACTTTGCAAAAACACCTCTGTTTTCTTTCAAAAAATGTGATGTGTCCACGTTGCGTTTTGTGGCATTTCCTGTCGCGGACGCTAGGCCTACCCACACAAGTGAGGTATCATTTTTAGCGGGAGACTTGGGGGGACGCTGGGTGGAACGAAATTTGTGGCTCCTCTCTGATTCCAGAACTTTCTGTCACCAAAATGTGAGGAAAATGTGTTTTTTTAGCCAGATTTTGAGGTTTGCAAAGGATTCTGGGTAACAGAACCTGATCAGAGCCCCACAAGTCACCCCATCTTGGATTCCCCTAGGTCTCTAGTTTTCAAAAATGCACAGGTTTGGTAGGTTTCCCTAGATGCCGGCTGAGCTAGAGGCCAAAATCTACAGGTAGGCACTTTGCAAAAAACACCTCTGTTTTCTTTAAAAAAAAGTGGTGTGTCCACGTTGCGTTTTGGGGCATTTCCTGTCGCGGGCGCTAGGCCTACCCACACAAGTGAGGTATCATTTTTATCGGGAGACGTGGTGGAACATAGATTAGCAAAACAAGTGTTATTGCCCCTTGTCTTTCTCAACATTTCTTCCTTCCAAATATAAGAGATTGTGTAAAAAAGATATCTATTTGAGAAATGCCCTGTAATTCACATGCTAGTATGGTCACCCTGGAATTCAGAGATGTGCAAATAACCACTGCTCCTCAACACCTTATCTTGTGCCCATTTTGGAAATACAAAGGTTTTCTTGATAGCTATTTTTCATTCTTTATATTTCAGCAAATGAATTGCTGTATACCCGGTATAGAATGAAAACGCACTGCAGGGTGCAGCTCATTTATTGGCTCTGGGTACCTAGGGTTCTTGATGAACCTACAAGCCCTATATATCCCCGCAACCAGAGGAGTCCAGCAGACGTAACGGTATATTGCTTTCGAAAATCTGACATTGCAGGAAAAGTTACAGAGTAAAACGTAGAGAAAAATTTATGTTTTTTTTACCTCAATTTCAATACTTTTCTTTTTCAGTTGTTATTTTCTGTAGGAGACCCTTGTAGGATCTACACAAATGACCCCTTGCTGAATTCAGAATTATGTCTACTTTTCAGAAATGTTTAGGTTTCTGGGATCCAGCATTGGTTTCACACCCATTTCTGTCACTGACTGGAAGGAGGCTGAAAGCACACAAAATTTTAAAAATGGGGTATGTCCCATTAAAATGCCAAATTTGTGTTGAAAAATTGGGTTTTCTGATTCAAGTCTGCCTGTTCCTGAAAGCTGGGAAGCTGGTGATTTTAGCACCGCAAACCCTTTGTTGATGCCATTTTCAGGGAAAAAAACACAAGCCTTCTTCTGCAGCCACTTTTTCCCATTTTTTTGAAAAAAACGAAATTTTCACTGTATTTTGGCTAATTTCTTGGCCTCCTTCAGGGGAACCCACAAAGTGTGGGTACCTCTAGAATCCCTAGGATGTTTGAAAAAAAGGACGCAAATTTGGCTTGGCTAGCTTATGTGGACAAAAAGTTATGCGGGCCTAAGCGCGAACTGCCCCAAATAGCCAAAAAAAGGGCTTGGCACAGGAGGGGGGAAAAGGCCTGGCAGCGAAGGGGTTAAGGGGATAGCTTATGGGTACCTTGTGGCATGGTCAACCACCACAAGGATAAACCTATTGCCAGAAGCTGTTGGAGGGTCAAGGGGGCCAACAGTATGAAACCCTACCCTTTCAAAGGGCACCCCAACCACTGGTAGTGGTATTAAGGGGGCCTTTGGGGTACCACCAGTCTTGCCACTGGCTTGGCAGGTGACAAAGGAGCGACAAAACTCCTTTGTGTCTTCTGACATATGGGGCCAGTGAAAATGTGGAACAAGTCTGTCCCATGTTTTACTCTGGCCTAAATGCCCAGCTAATGGGATGTCATGAGCCAGAGTTAGAAGGAATTCTCTGTCCTGAAAGGGGATGACCAGTCTCCTGATGGCACTAGGTTTAGGGTCCCTTGCTTCAGTATAAAGGAAATTATTCTCCCAGTAAACTCTGTGTGTGTCAGTGACATCACCATTTTGCTGCTTGACAGCTTGCTGTCTGAGGCCCTCCAATGTGGGACATGTCTGCTGTGCCACACTCAGTTCTTCCCTGGCAGGCCCCCCTGCACCCAAAAGCTCAGCTGTATCAGATTCCAGCTCCTCTGGTGTAGGTTCTGCACAGGGAGAGAATTCCTCTTCTTCAAAAGGGGAATCATCTGTGGAGGGAGGGATAGTGGATAAGGGTTCCCCTTCCTACCCCAAGTTTTTGGGAGCACTTGGTCCATTGTTCCAGGATCCAAGTTTCCCTGTCCTCTTTGCTTCTTGGCCTGAGCCCTGGTAAGAGCACAGATGTGCCCTGGAATGTCCAGCATTTGTTCCATACCAGAAAATAACTCTTTCTCTACAGTTCTTGTTCACCAGCAACAACCAATCACATTGCGACTCCTTTTCACGTAAACAACCAATACTAGCGTGGCACTACAGCAACCAATCAATACCAGGCCCAACACTATGACGTCAATCTCGCTGCTAGCCTCCTTTACTGTTGGACCTGGCCCTTTTTGCAGGGTTATCCCCAAACTTTTTGCCCTCATTCTCCTATTTTTTCTGACCTGTCTTTGTTGGCTTTAGGACTTTGATCACTTTACCACTGCTAACCAGTGCTAAAGTGCATAAGGTCTGTTTCTAAAATGTATTTTTAATTGGTTTGTCCATGATTGGCATATTTGATTTACTAGTAAGTCCCTAGTACAGTGCTCGGTGTGTGTGCCCAGGGCCTGTAAATCAAATGCTACTTGTGGGCCTACAGCACTACTTGTGCCATCCACCTGCGTAGCCCTGTAAATATGTCTCAAGCCTGCCATTGCAGTGCCTCTGTGTTAAGTTTTAAACTGCCATTTCGACCTGGCAAGTGTAATCCTTGCAGGCCCAAACCTTTCCTTTGACTACATGCAAGTCACCCCTAAAGTAGGCCCAAGGCAGCCCCATGGGCAGGGTGCAGTGTATTTAAAAGATAGTACATATACTGGTATGTTTTACAGATCCTGATAGTGAACTATTGCAAGAATTATCTCTCCCACAGGATTACATGGGGATTGCTTTGAAATATCTTCTAAGTGTAATTTCCCATTGGGAGCAAATAGAGATTTGGAGTTTGGGGTCTCTGAACTCACAATTTAAAATACAGTGTTTGTTGACATTGGTTTTTGAATTATAAGTTTGAAAATGCTACTTTTAGAAAGTGGGCATTTTCTTGCTTACCCATTCTTGCCTCTGCCTGTCTGTGGAATACACATGTCAGTCAGGATGACAGTTGGGCTGTTTGTGCATTCATTCTAGACAGTCACACAAAGGGAGCTGAGGTGTGCCCAGCATATCCTGATGGCTCATTACCAGTTTAATGGGTGGGTCTTCTTGAGCTAGAATGGTGGGAGGAGCTGACAATTGCACCTGAATAGGGCTGTGCCTGTCCTCACACAAAGCAGTCACCAACCCCCTGGAGTGTGTCTGGGGGCAGGGCAGAGAAAGACAGGGTCTTGTGTACTACAAATACTTCTCTTTGAAGTTTACCTACTTCAAAGACAGAAATGGGTATAAGTACTGGAACTTTGGCACCACATAGTTAGAACGCTTCCTTACCCAGGACATTCTGCCAGGAAGGAGAACTGGATGCTGTAGGGGAGACTGCCACTCTGCCTGTTGCTTTCCTGTGCTAGCCTGCTGCTTACAGCTTCTGTCCTGGGAGTAAAAGGACTGGACTTGGCTTTTTATATTGTGCTTTCCAAGGTTCTCCAAGGGCTTGAGTGAGCTTGCTTCCTGTAAAGAAGTCTCAGGGACATCAAAGACTTCACCTGCTTGTGCCTGGGCTCTCTTGCTGAGAGTCCTGACTTGCCAAGTGGTGCCAAATCCAGATCCTGGGCCCTTGGGAGTGAGTTCTGATGCAACAAGGAAGAAACTAGTACACTGATTTCCAGAACAACTTTGGAATCAGCACCACACTCTGACCCTGCACCACTGGATCCGTGGTCCCCGCTGAGTGCAACGACCACGACCTACAACACTTGGCTGATGCCACTGCATCGCCTCCAAAGTCGTGACACAGCATGAGTCCAGAGTGCAGTCTCACTGTCGTCCATTGCACCCAACTCTGTTTGAAGCAACTGTGGCCCGATGGTGTGATTGCGAAACCGCAAAGTCAACACCTCACATCTTGACCTGCTAGATTCATCGACCCCTCCTTGTTGTGAGAAACAAACATCTCACCACCGATTGCGCATCACCTCCATTGAAACCGTAAGTAACTAACGCCTCACCTCCACTGCCTAGCAATAAGGAACCAACACCACACTAGTTCCAGCGATACCTCACCTCCCGACTCTGTGCAATGTCTTTGTTTCCTCATTTTTTCCAATGTACTGTATCTAGGGTCTGTGCAACTCCATGACCGGCCCACATTCTCTCGTGATTGGCGTTGGACTTGAGAAAGGGAAATTTAGCCCCAGTTGGAGCTATTGTGTTTCTAAGCACTTTACTAAGATTTAATCTTTGAAAATGTGTATCTTTACTTGTGTATGTTGGATTTTTGTTATTTTTTTATTTTTTTTCACTCAGATAAATATTGTCTATTTTTCTAAAGTGGTGTGCAGTACTTTTGTGGTGTTTGCACTGTGTTACTGTGTGAGTACAAATACTTTACGCATTGACTCTGAGATAAGCCTGACTGCTCGTGCCAAGCTACCAAGGGGTTGAGCAGGGGTTGTATTAGCTGTGTGGCTCCCTTACCCTGATTAGAGTGAGGTTCCCTACTTGGACAGGGTGCAACCCACTCCCAACTAGTGACCCCATTTCTAACATTTACAGTCTTCACGAACACACTCTTCTTATCATCAAACATGCATAACAAAATACAAATCAAGTAACTTTTGTCTGCTCCACAAAATAATTGATAGCATTCAGTCACAGCAATCAAGCACTTCACACAAATCCTCAACCTGCAGGGTATTATTTAAATTGGTATGGATTCACCCTGCACATTACGATGCTCTATTCCAACCACACCTCACATTTGCACAACGATAAATGTCCCTGCCTCAATTATGCCGTTGACAACGTCCCACAACAAGCAATACCAAAATTAGCAGACAATTAAAATATAGTGTCTTCTAAACTTTTTTAATACTATCCCAGGATCTTAGATCACATCAGGCCCGATAACAACTTCAACTTCTTCGTACTAAATACCACACCCACACAACATTCAAAACATCTCCATAAAACACCATCCAAATTCCACAAAGTATCGCAAGCTAAGCATGAACCACTGCAACTCACGATTCTATTGATACTCACTCTTCCGCTGGTACATCTCTCTCCCAAATCTCCAGAACTCTGCTGATCTTCCAAATTCTGGACATGGGCACTAGGGACTAACTAATCTAGAATAGAGAGTTCTACCTCTCCTCAATTCAAAACCTAAACATCCTCAATCTGCTGCCTTCTGATGACACTTTGGGTCCATATTCTTAGTTTTCTTCTTCCAACAGACATTATTAGGAAGTTTGAGAGGTATAGGAGAGTTAAAATCAACCCTTCAATTCAATGGGTCACACATTAAAATCCAGGAGGTGATAGGTAAGGTTCAAAGGTTTATTACAAATTAAGGGGCAAACTGCTATAAATAAAACTCAAAAACATGCTGTATAAGTACAACATCACCAAAGGTGAAGTAAGGCGTTGAATGAACTTAAATCGAATAAGCATAAGGCATATGAAAATCTCAGTTGATGCAATACAAAAGGTGAGAAATGGAATTGTATGATCTGTACAATTGTGGACCTCTTGCCTAATCATTGGAAAATCTTAAATTAATCTAAGTACAGTAATCTAAACTAAACTAAAAAGGAAATCCTAATTGGGTCTTAGGAAGTATAAGAAAGTGTTAGCATAGCAGAATCCTCAGTAGAGGTTCTGATGGAGAGGTGATGTATAGCATAAAGCCACTCAGAAGGAATAAAGAGTTGCGAGGTCTGTACCCCTCCAAGTCTCAAGGAAATCTGCTCTTGTCTAACTTGGTGAATACCAATTAAATCTACAGAGCCTTTGAGAAAGCTACATCATCAACACCAGTAGTTTTCCATGATCCTTGTTCAGTTGAAATTGTCGACTCCTCTCATATTCTCATCCCCCGAATCAAACACCCGGACAACCTTGAATGTTTCCCAGTGTCTGGTACACAAACAGGAGTCTTTTCTTCTCAGTGCATTAGCGTTTCTTGTGCTTGCCAAAGTATCATTCCGTACCCCACTATCTTCAGCACACAATATGCATTTCATTAACTGTAGACTAACACAAAGCGACCTGCAAAGAAAGAATATTGCAACGCAAGCAAAACTCCATGCTGCAGGTTAAACACGAGAAAACAAATGTTTCAGGTCTTTCTTAATGCTAACTTAAAAAGACATTAAATGCACATTCAAAGTACATGACTTTAAGTGCATATTGGAACTATAAATGGAGACAAGAATTATAAATGAAACGTGATTATGAGCAGTTCAACATAGTAATATAAATCAAAATACATGGATATGAATGTGCATGAGTACTACAATTCAACATGTTAAAGTCAAACAGAACACAAATATGCATGAACTTCTAACCTTCTACAGAGAAAGCACTTTCAGAAATATGATTTGGATGCTCCACTTTACATTAGTAATGTTAAGACACACGATATATGTAGTATTGATTACATTATTATGTCACTTCTGTAACGCACGATGATGCAAGCAAAATTATGCATCACCAGGTCTGTACCCCTCAAAGTCTGAGAAAAGTCTATCTCCACTTCTAACAGCATAAGCATTAATTAAAACAAACAGAATCTCCAATGTGAAAGTTTTCTGTCTCTTGCCCTCCAAGGACAAATTGGCTTCGGATCCATCATCTACATTTTCAACACCACCTGAATTTGTCTTCACACAACAGAATTCGGACAGTTACTACTATCTTGGACATCCTACGTTCCTGGTACACGATGAATAAGAGGCTTCACCTGCTCATTAAATCTTAAAGTCTCTTGCCAAGATTTATTCTTTCAGACCTTACTATCATCAAAACTAATACATGAGACAATAATCCTTTTCACTAGCTAATGAAGCCTTGAAATGCACCTGCAAAGAAAAAGAACACAATCCAGACAAAACACATTTTAGAATTAAGGCCGTCAGTAAAATTCCGTTACCCTGACTTTAACTAAACAATTGATGTGCATTTCGAATACATGGTTATACATGCACACTTTAACGTTCAAATTAACATGAACGTGAAGAAGGATATATTTTACTGCAATAGGTGCAACATAAAGAATAAATGTAAAAACATGAATAATGATATATATAAGAACTTATATAAACATTAATATGCACCTTTACAAAGCTTCAATTTTTCAGTGATTATATTGCATTATTGCGTTTTAACATTTGTCTGTGTAAATAAAATTAAGGCACATAGTAAATAATGTCAAGTGTAAATGTGTAATTTGCGCAGTGATGACATCTAAAGGATGGAGTCTAAATTGTGCTTCTCCAGGCTTGATTGGCATCCATGAACATAGATGTAGCAACTCTGTCCCCATCTACTTTGGGGGTGGGTGTCATTCTATAATAGATTATATTTTGTTTACTCAGGGCTTCTCAAGTTACTTATTGTCATGTGATACTTAAAAAAACTCTTAGCGACCACAACCCTCTCACAGCCACGTTTTCCTTCCCATGCCTAATCTTTGCTGCCCACAGAAGGCTACTCACTCATTTGCCTGGAAACTGGTTTCCCCTTGCAGTTTGTTGAAACCTCTAGTTTGCAGGCACAAAGATAGTTTCAACTTATGGTTGTCTGAATTGGGTTTAGCGGCTTCAATAGTATCAGCTTCGTTGATCTGGGGCGAGTTATCAGTTCTCTGCTACTCAAACCGATGCACAAGACCACAAATCCATCTTACAGGTATTTTAATGTTGCTTGCTCTGGTGCATGGAGGCACCTGTGGGCTGCCTTGAAATGCAAGCCTAGGGCTGTAGGTGAGATAATGTTATTTTGTGCTGTGCGTGAAGAAGCTACAAATAAAAAAGGGAAAATTAAATTTTAAAGCAGAAATTAGTTGAACTGAGGCAAATGTACGAAACTAAAAACATGAAAGTCAGTCTGGAGCTCAGTCTGGAGCTCAGTCAGGGCCCTTAGAGCCAGGAGAAGTAACTTACCTAGTCTTAGCTTGCACAAAACATTTGATCAGCGGGTTAATCATTTTGCAAATATCAGTGTTTTAACTCTGGTTCAAAAGTCTTCCTGATGGATTCTCTGCATTCCCACCCTGGTAAAGGGCTAGTAACTGAACTCTGGGGGTCATTTTGACCTCAGCGGTCTTTTTCCAAGACCGCCGAGGGACCGCCGTGCGGAAGACCGCCAGTAGTGGCGGTTTGCCGCTCGGCTTATTATGACTGTTGGCTACTCTCCGTCCTTTTACGGACGGAGAGCCGCCAACAGCCATACTGGCGGGAGGCGGGGAAGTGGAGGTTGCTCCACCTCCACCTCCACGCCAACAGAACAACGCCCAGCGAATCACGTCCTGTGATTCACCGTGGCGGTGTTCTGTTGGCGGTGTGGTGTCGGCGGAGCTGCCCCCATGGCTCCCGTCCCCTCCCAGAGGATCGTCGGACCAGGTAAGTCGATCGTCCGTGAGGGGAGGGGGGGTGGGGGGTTTTGTGTGTTGTGTGGGTGCATGGGGGTGTGCGTCTGTGTATGTAGAGGGGGTGTGTGAGTGCGTGTATGCTTGCGGGGGTGTTGTGTGCATTGGAATGAGTGCGTGTATGTCTGTGGGTATGTCTGTATGGATATGTGCGTGTATGTTTGTATGTGGGTGTGCGTGTCTGCCTGTGTGTGTGTATGTAGGCATGTATGTTGGCGTGTGTGCGTGTGAGTGTGTAGGTGGTGCCTGCGTGCGTGTCGTGTGGGTATGGGTGATGTGATGTTGGGGGTCGGAGTGGGGAGGGGGGCCCTGCCACCTTTGGGGGGTGGCAGGGGTGGTGGGGGGGTAGGGGAGGGAGTCGGGGTGGGGGTGAGGGGTGGGGGAGACCCCTATCAGTGGCAGGGAAGGAATTCCCTGGCACTGATAGTGCTTACCGACATAGATTTCATGGTGGTTCAAACCGCTCGAAATCCACGGCGGTAAGCCGGGTCAAAATACTGCCGGCGGTACAGTGGCGGCCGCTGGGCTGGAGACCCAGGTCTCCAGCCCGGCGGGCGGAACGGAGAACCGGCGGATGACCATGGCGGTAACCGCCATGGTCATAATTCCATGCAGTAAGACCGCCAGCCTGTTGGCGGTCTTACCGCCGGTTCTCCACCTTCCACCAGGGTCGTAATGACCCCCTCTGTGAGGTTATTAGTACCATTCAAGAGAACTCCTTTGGTAAGACACCTGGCCAAATGGGGTCCCCATAAAGCCTTACAATTGTAGCATTGAACTTTGGGTCCTTTTTCTAACCAACTTTGATAATTGTGTCCATCTTCAAAAGGGGACTAGAGATCAACCATGTTGCTATAGACCAATAATTCTTATAGATTAATTTGTTAAAATACTTGGCAGAATCATTTATGACAGGATTAACGAATGGCTGGAGGGGAATGCCATCATCAATCCCTGCCAATATGGGTTCAGTTTGGGTTTTAGTTACTTTGTAGCAATGCCTCAATCTCCATCTGAGTTTGGGTAAGTATACACTAGCAAAGCATAGCCCCTTGCATCTGGCATTCATGGACGTGTCTTTCTCTTCTGACCAAGTAAATCGATTTAAGCTGTGGTGTACCCTTATTGATCTGGGACTTGATGTTAGTGGGGTATCTTGATTAGAATGTTAGGAACTGGAGAGATGCCACCCTTAGTTACACGTTCTAGTTAGGAATGTTGATTCTAACAGCTGTCAGTTGCTGCCCTGGTGTGTCAGCACTGACTCGTATGATCCTTTCTTTAATAAACAAGTAAATGGAAGAAGTTTATTGTGCATTACTCAGGAGCTGTGACATCCTTTTGGCGATGAGCGAGTGGGTCACTGGCACAAAGCAAAATATTTCTGAGATCGCAGTCCTGACTATGTCGCAAGGACACACTATGTTGTCGGATATTGATGTATTGTCTCTTTGGAGGAATTAAGTTACAGACACTGGTGAGTCTCAAGGTAGAGACCATTAACATTTTATTTGGGAGAAATCATGGACTTATCATGATATGCGATCTTTTGTTATAGTGAGCAGCAAAAGTCATCTGAAACACAATGTTTCTTACGTTTGACGCATCCAATATGGCGGCCATATTAAGACTCCTGGTAAATACAACATAATGCGATGTTTTGTTATGGTGAACTGCAAGTCTCATCCTAGATGCAACATTTATTATCTTTGATGCATTAAATGTGGTGTAATCTTAAGACTCTTGGTAAATACAACTTAATCCACACAACAGTAGTTATTGGTCTAGAGTACAGCCACAAAAAATAACTGTGGCTTGATATCGATGGGAAGCTACAAGGGAAAATAAGGTATTTTCTTCTGTGATCTGCACAGCAGGTTTCAATCAATACAATAAATTTTTGTAAAGTGTGGCTACTCACACGTGAGTGTCTCAAGATGCTGGGGGGTAAGGGGAGGGACTCATCCGAAGAGCCACTCTTGAGGTTCTTCCTGAAGATGGTGAGCGGTGGGCTTAGTCTGAGGTGCAGGGGGAGGTTGTTCCATCTCTTTGCTGTGATGTAGGTGAAGGATCATCCCCGGCGGTGGTTTTACGAATGTGAGGGATGGTGGCCAGGGCCAGCTGGATGGAGCAGAGAGATCTGGCGGGGGTGTGGAAGGAGGCGCTGTGGTTCTGGTAAGCTGGTCCTGCATATTGCATGGCCTTGTACGTGTGGGTGAGTAGCTTGCAGGTGATTTGTTTCTCGACCGGGAGCCAGTGGAGGGTCCTCAGGTGTTGGGAGATATGTTTTTGGCGTGGGAGGTCCAGGATGAGTCTGGCGGTGGCGTTCTGGATGAGTTGTAGTTTTTTGATGTTCCTAGTCGAGGTGCCAGCATAGAGGGCGTTGCCATAGTCAAGCTTGCTTGTGACTAAGTCATGGGTGACTATCCTGCAGCAGTCTGCTGGGATCCATCTGAAGATCTTCTGAATTTTGTGGAGTATGTGCCAGCAGGAGGAGGCAACTGAGTTTACCTGTGGGGTCATGGATAGGGAGGAGTCGAGGATGATCCCTAGGATGCGGGCGAGCTCAGTCAGTGCAGGGGGGGGGGCAGTAGGAGTCAACCCAAGCTGAGGTGGCCTTTCCGAAGATGATGAGCTCAGTCTTGTCGAAGTTGAGCTTGAGGCAGCTTTCTCTCACCTTTACAATATAGAGTGAGATTAATAATGTTTTCTGTATGTATTTCAATATGCTTATAACATGTCAATGTTTCTGAGTATTTTTTTTAATCTCCACATCCCTATGTATTTTAAGTTTTGTATAGATGTATATGAGCTAATATGCATACTTATTTATTTACTTATGCTAAGATTCTGTATAGTTATGTACTTATGTTTTATTTATAAAAAGGGAAACCCATGTAGTATATTGATTAGACTGTTAGGAACTGGAGTGAGGCCACCCTTAGTTCCAAGTTCTAGTTAGGAACGTCGATTATGACAGTTAGCCTTCAGTTGCTGCCTAGGTGTGCCAGCGTTGACTCGTTGTACGATCTTATCTTTAATAAACAAGTAAAAGCAAGAAGTTTACCGTGTATTACTCAGGAACTTTGACAGTTACCTTGGTGCATTTTTTAGCAGATTTGCGTAAGGACTTCGAAAACAGTGTGCACTTTGGCCCTGATGGAGAGTACTCAGCTCCCTTTTAAACTAGAGCATGTACGTGTACGTTGTCTTGGCCCCTATATTGTTTCTCAAACATATACATAAAGTGAACAAAAATGTAGTGCAGTGTGGTTTGGATGTGCCTGTTATGAAGTCCTATTCTGTCCTAGCTTTATTATATGTGGCAACGCCATTTTATTGGCTTGTACTCAAAAGAGCCTAGTGCTACTTGTGAGTGCTTTTTCGGCTCTTATTTCAAACCTCAATCTGGAAACTAATTTCAGTAAGTTTGAAAAGATGGTCCCCTGGGTCTCGTAGCCTTAAATTAAGAACATTTTCCATTAATGACAATTCACAATTCCTCTATGTAGGGATTGCCTTCAATTCATTGAACTCATGGAGCCATCCTTTTACTATCAGGTGCCAGAAGTTATGACAGTCTGTGAGCAATATATTTAATCTACCTTTTTTGATTGTAAGTAAGCCTCTTGCCCTCTGTTGGGAATTTATTAAAAAAAACAATGCATACACATCGCAGTTTATGATGCTAATGTTTGTGATATACCGTTATGCGCCTTTTACAGGTTGAAGAGAATTATGTTGCAATCTTTTATCCCCCCCCCTTGCCCTAGTTTTATTTGCCATGAGGAATTGTTTTTTTTCTTATATTAAGGATTCAATCCAATTTCTTCCACTGATGCTCTGGCTTTCTATATAGTCCAACCAACACATACATTTTAACCAGTCCATTATCACTGACTGCCTTAGTTGGGGTAAGGGATCCTTGGATCTCTTATGTTAAGGCAGCTTTTGGCAATTTGGGAAGGTCCTACTTATTCACTAAACCCCCTGCCTTCTGTAAAAATGATAAATTGAGTTTGAAGCAGTTATTCCTGGATAAGACGTGCAAATAGGGAAAGGGCCGAATTGCTAAAAAACACTTTTAGGCAATATGTCATGTTACACACTACACCTGGTACTGAGCCTCACTTGCTCAAAACGTTGCGACACTGGGAAAAACGTCTTCTTACCCGCTTTAGAACTGGGTGTTTTGTTCCTAAATTTGCTTTCCATTGGAACAATATGATAGTGCAAATGTTTCTTTATATCCTTGTGATGGCCATTTAGTACATACTCTTTTGCAGTTTATGTTTTTCTGTAAATTGTATTCTGCTTTTTTAAAACATTTGACAGCTTTAGCTGAATCCGTATAATGTAAAATAATGCAGCCCAGCCAAAAACATTTTACAGGTGCAAAAAGAGAATAATGAGTGGTTCGATAATTGCTCATTTTTAAAATCAGTACTGAAATGCTGTAAAATTTGCTTTTTTAATGTTTTATTTATTGTATTTGTTCTGTTTAGTGCACTTTTATGAATATAACCCTTAGTGGAATAAAGTTGATTCTGATTCCGACACAGATGTTACTTAAGTGTGTGAACTCATAAATGCGGCCCTAACTGCATAATACCTATTTCAATGCAGTCTCACGAAGCAAATGGAAGTGTTCTCATTGGAGGGTACCAACGTCACTCAAAAATCTGTGGCAGTCCAGTCAGCAGAACTGTTGATGGATGAATCTAGAGGAGTTCTTTTCACTGCATTGAACGTGGGCGGTAAGATGTAGTGATACGTTTTTAAAGAAGTAGAATTTTTCATTTTTATAAATAATATAATTTCCTAGACCCTTAGTAACAACAACACAATTGTATTATATATGATTCACTTAAATAATTAGAAAACATCACAATCGCAGTACATTCATAAGTTGTACTAAAACATCAGTAAACATTTATTGAAGTGTGCATTTGTAAAATTAAGAGTTATATTGCATCCATTTTCAAAAATATTTAAAATGTGAATTGTAGTGGCTTTCCTGAATAATTAGTTGTAAAAAATGTTTTAATTTGACAAAAGCAGCTTTGCATGCTAAACCAAATTCCAAATGAACCTGAGATCTTTATGTGTATTATGGTAAATTAAAGACTTTCCTGTATACCTTACACATGAGCTGAGCTAAAACAAACACAAACTAAGCAGGAAAAGCATGCTGGGTGTGGCATAATATCAGCAGAAGTATGGCCTGGGTAGCTTTTAAAATTGCATCAACAGCAAAACTCTGTAGTTTTGAATTTATTCTACGTAATGCAAATATCACGGCAGATACGTAGTCCTTAATGTGAGATAGATAAACACATAACTGGTTTTAATAAGTGTAACTAAAAAGCAAGATTTTTTGCCGTTTTTAGCAACCAATTTATTAAGTTGGTTCTTTAAATGCAATTTATTTAGTGCTCGCTGAAATAAAATTTCAGTTTGATCTACCAAGTCACATGTGTAATTTAGTTTTTGAATCTTTAGTTGGCCAATCCTAGAGGGGATTGATCTGGCCCGAAAAAGTGCTTTGCTTATATCGGCTGTGCAAAGGCAGAATAGTAGAGGGGCCAGGACTCACTCTTGTTTGAGCCCTCTGTTTGTGTTCATACGATTTGTCACTCTGAAACCATTGCTGACCATTAATCTTACCCAAGTGCCACAGTATAAGCGGGTGATGGCCCTCAATAGGATAAAATAAATATATCCTAGTTGGTTAGCTTGGCCTGTAGTATTTGGCAATTACCCCATCAAATGCAGTAGTATACTCAACAAAGCATGCGTGCAAACGGAGAGGTTTATTATGGGAGAGTAGAATCGTGACCCATAAATGTCAGTGCAGTGCTGCAGTTGGACCTGAATCCTTTTTGGAAAAAGAGGATTATTTGTTTTTGCTACGCCTTTCTTTCTAAATCTCCTAAAAGGATCTTGGCATAGGCCCTGACCTCCACGTCTAAGAGCACAATTAACCAACATTGTCGGATCAGATATTTCGCTATACTAATACAGGAGTGCAGAATAGGCCCTCGCCTGGTTTCTGGCACCTGTCCCTGTTGAAAAGAAGCATGTGATAGTGGAAATAGCTAATTAGCCCAGTAATCTATACCAGATTTAAACAGAGAATCCAGAATGCTATTAGGGCCTGGCGCATCATTTGATTTACATTACTTTACTGCCAGGTTTGTGCTCTTAACAGTTAATATTAATTAAGGGCAACAAAGCCATTTGTATCAATAATTCAATAATGGTTGTGTGTGATATAAGAGTACAGTTGTATAACTTTATACCAATTGTAATTGGTACTGTAATAATAGGATTTAGTGTGTAATAAAACGTATTTATAGATTTTACCCAGACTAGCAGGACTGACCCTTGTCTTTTGACTCCAATATTGTTGTTATCCAAAACGATTGATAAGTTACCAACAATTGTCTTGATGTCACTGTCGTAAATGCTTATATATTAATAATCACTGTTGGTCAAAATATTATCTTTGCTCCTGCCACAGCAATTCGTGATAATTTCTAATCAAATATAATAGACTGGGTGTAATCTCTATACTGTTTTTTGGTGAAGTTTGGACGAGTGTTTTTACAATAGGGTAAACCAAGTTTTGTTTTGTGTGGCATATGTTTTTGGTAATGCGTTTTGCTTTCTATTACTACTCAAATTATGAATTAATGCTTTAGTGATTGGTAGCCGAAGTGCCAGGGAGTGAATGGGATCTGAAAAACTTTCTAGTAACTCACTGTTACATACAGAGTGCTGCAACTCTTCTAATATTTCTAGTTACTGAGAGCTCCATCTTAACTTTGTCTGTTCACCTAATTTTTCATGCTTCCTATCCGGTTAGTGCATTCAGCCAGTTCATACAGATAATCCTTAACCCTTCCCTGGCACGTCTGGCAAGCCGTCTATCACCCTGAAATGTGGTAGATAATGAAGCATTAGTTTTATCAAGGAGGTTGAGGATGAAGTCACCAGTTATTATAACTTTATAAATTAAATCCTCAATCGCTTCCCAGAAAGCCGTAATTTCCTTTTTTTATCGCCATTATGTACATTCAAATAAGCATTGATGATAAGGATAAAAGATCGTATTTCAAAAGTGGTAGTGATCTGAAAATACTTCCCGTAATGATGCTCAAGACTGTTTTAGAGGGATGGCCTTGATTTCCATTCCTATAGAGAGGTATATTGAGAGACCACTTGATGGTCTTCCAAACTTGTTGGCTTGAATTATAGGGATAAAAGCTTCCTGATATTCCGTGACTGGTAATGCAGAAATGTTCCAAGATTCCTGTAGGCATAAAAAGTCCCACTGGGAAAGAAAAGTCAATAATGTGGGCAGCAGCCAGTTCCAATCCTTTTAATTATCCATAACTCTTTATGGGAAGGAAATGTGCTACACTGTTTGCTGTTGTCCTTACATAATATGATGTAAAGTGAATATCTACAAATAAGAAAATGATCAGAGCGCCCACGTGCACTATTAAGAATTGTTTTGGGCGATATAGTAGGAACTGGATCAGGTGATACCACAAAAGTAGGTATTCCATCGAGCCTATTTACACTAATAATTGCGTTGCATACATCTACTTGGTGTCGAATTTTGTTGGGTGAGAGTAGAGGCTTAACACCAAAAATATGAACAAGAAATAGGTTGAAACAGAGTTGTTTATTGGCATCTTTATTGTTATTTCTGTTTCTTTATGATCTACCTGCCCTCTTTCTTCAGGTATGAAACTACCTGCCCAAACTTTTTTCTAAACCTCTCCACATATTAACAAACACTGATAACATGGTTATCTTTTATTTAATCCTAGTTGGGCTGCAACACAATCTTGATACTCTAGATTTATATGCCAAGGATATTTGTTTGAAAGTTAATGTATCTAAAAGTAAAGTGGTTGCATTTAAGAGCAAAAAATACTGTAAACCTTTTGGATGGTACTGAGAGGTAGAGCGGCTTGCACAGGGATACCTACCTTAGTAGAGAGTTTTCTCACAATCTTATGAATAGATATCACTTCACACAAATAGGGAACAATGCACTAGCTCATGCTGGTGCCCTAAATACATTATTTTATTCTATGGGGATTGCCTGGTTGATGAAAGGTGATACCCTGAAACCAGTCCTAGGATGCTTGTTTCCAGTCCATGAAGGACCTGGCCTGGCAGCTCCCACTGGACTTTTCTCATGGGGAACAGGGTCAAGACTGATTTGCATATGGCTGGGTCCAAACTGGGGTGGCATGGTGAGCAAAATAATTAATGGATTAAACCCAGATCTGTGACTGGGGGTGAATGTTTGATTGATTCTGCATTCCGTCTCTCGTTTGTGTTTGTTTATTCCCATGCTTTGACAGCATAGATATCCCTGCCACGCAGTCAGGGAGATCTCTAAGTAAGGGGAGAGACTCTCAGAAAAGAAAACAAGGGACACAGCTTCTGCTGACCTGGTAGTCGGACAGCTGACTACCAAACTTTAAAGAATCTGGGTGAAAGCAGTGCTGTACTACCTTGCAAGGAAAAGCACCATCCATGCTGTGACAGAAGGTGCAGGACTGCATTCTACAGAGGACAGCCTGTCTGACAGAAGAATTTAATGAGGCTAAGTGACTGAAGACGTTTGGAAGTCGTTGTGAGGTCTGCATTGTCCCAGATCATGAGAACACCCAGCTGCTGTGCAGGAGTAAAAAACAACTATCAACACTGCTTTCAATGTCTTTCTCCTACAAAGCAGCCAGGGGAAAATTGCTCAGTGCATTGTCTCTGTGAACTCTCCTTTGTCCCGAAACTGCCGGGGCAGCATGGAAATGTGAACCTAGTTACCTTTATGTGATTTCAAGGAGCTTCTTTGTTTCCTTTGCTTGCCTGGAGATGAGGATGTGCTGATTCTTCAGCCACAAATCACGTTAAAATCCTCTGTGTGGCTGCAGAAATAGAGTTTGCAGTTTCCCACTGTGCCTCAATTGCTGTAGTCCAGGTCCCTACATCTATGAGAACCTCTAGTGTGGGAAACATCCAAATGCAACCAGCGATTTCTGAGAACGTTTTTTTTTTAAATAATCGCCCAAAGTGCTGGAAATGTTTGGACATTGGAATCGAAATCCTTCAGTAATCTGTGTGTTTGTTCTGAGGCACCAAATGTTGCACATCAGCCCTCTTACAACCCATTGTGTCTTATCGCCAACTTATTGCATCGATATAGACCTGTGTGGTTTTTGTGCACTGGCATAAAAACCCTGCAACTCTTTGAAAGTAGTGTGCAATCTCCAGCTAGTTAAAATACATGGATACGTTTCCCTCTGCACAGTAGCAACGTGACTAGGTGACCACTGAATTGTATCAAGTGAAGAACAGAGCCTAGTGCTTTTGGCTACGAGCCTGAAAATCTAACATTCAGCGCATAGGGGGTGTCATAAGGTTTAGATTCTAGATCTGTGGCTAGCAAGGAGCTACAGCAGCGGTTCACAAACATTTTAGAACTGCAACCTACTTTTTAGAACAACAAACCTTCACGACTCACCTACTTTTAATGGACATGAAGCAGGGCAATTTTTGAATGTAAATAAAGGATTGTGCGGTAACGCACTGTCCTATACAGTCAGCACAATTTTTTATTGAAATGGCCACTATATGTGTGAAGACAAACTATATAGCACACAAATTATAATGTGTGGAAATCGGGCTTCTATGAAAATGTATCACTTGTGCATCACCAAGTAAATGTTTGGATTTGTTTTCATCACACTTCATAATTACAAAAGTGCTTAATTTGTTCTTTCCTAAATGTTGGATGCACACAGTTCATTTACAGGTATTTACATTTTGTTGCGTATTACAAAAGAAAAGAAAAACACCATCCGATATTGTCACATAATTCACTTTAAAAACTCCTCTAACTTTGCTGTGAGAGAAAGAAAAGTAAACACCAATCCCCGTTTAAAAGGATAAAGTAGCCTGACATTTGTCCTCTGTCTTTGAATCACCAGCAAATGTGATAAGTTATTTAAAGGCATCTTTAATTATTGCTCCGATTTCAGAACCCACCAAAAACCAGCTTGCTAACCACGGTTTTGGAAACACTAGGCTCAAGAGTTAGGTATTTTGCAGCTCTTCATTTGGTGTGTAGCATTTAGGCCCTGATTTCAGAAAAGTTGTGCTGCACCCAGTGCAGCGCCACATTTCTTGCTCCCCTTAGCACCCCCCTAATTCCACCATGTGAGTGCCATATCTGAGATGCAGCGCACCATGGTGGTAGTTGGGAGAACTTGCGTCAAAATTTGAGGCTAGTTTGGAGCTTTGCAGGATTAGCGTAAAAAACGTTGCCAATAATCTTGCAAAGACCATTGAGGCCCATTGCAAGCAATGGCGTGCCTCCTTTTAACCTCCTTTTAACACCTGCTCTAAGCAGGTGTTAAAAGTGACAAAATAAATGACGCAAAAAAATCTTTTTGATTTCTTTCTGCCATTTTTTCAGACCACCAAACAGGGGAACGCCTCCTTTGCAAACAATATGCCAGGCACAGGCATAATGTAGCGCAGAGGGTTACAAAGTGGCGCAATGCATACATTGTGCCACTTTCTAAATATGGCATGGCGATTTTGGCCTCGTTGGGCCACAGCATAAAAAAAATGACACTAAAGTAGCCAAGGGGTTATTAAATCAGCCCCTTAGTGTAATGTGTAATATAATACATTCCTTCAATGGCTGAACGGTAGACTTATTGGGTGATAGTATCTAGCCCACACTTCCTTATTGAGTGCATCTAGGACTACTATGCCACATTATCTTTGAGAGTCAAAAGTTAAAGTGAAGTTCTTCTTAATTCAATTTGTAGTCCAAAAGTACAATGGCTCCAAAATACCAGTGAGACTAACAATTCCATTTGTCAAACTGGAGTCCAGTTACCTTCTCACTGCCCACGGACCTCAGGAACTATGTTTCACACATGTCATATTGAGAATGGGAATGATAAAGTGGCTATTCCCTATGAGGATTTGATTCTGAATGGAATTAGCTCTTCTGGGTAGGTCAAGGAAACAGAGACATGGGGTCATCTCAACTGTTGTAACTATTTTGTTTATAACCAACAAAGTTATGAATTGTTTTATTTGCTGCAAACAAAAAAATGATTTACATTCCTTTTTTGAGAATTTTTTTATCATTAATTTGTGTTTAGAATATAATGACACGTTTGTGTCCAACAGCATTATTGTGGATAACAATGTGAAGCAGTTCACGGTCAACCCAAATGCTGAAATTCAACTATTTGTTAATGCTACAGGAAGTACAAGTAAGTGCATGTTTCTATTTAATCTGAATAACGGACACCATGCAGCATGTACAGTTTTTCTGTTATCAATGAGATACTTAGGTAGAATTATTTGCAAAGCCTGCATTACATTACATCATTACATAGCATTATTATATTTTATTGATATGAGTGAACCATGTGTGAGTCAATGAGAAATATTTGGAGCAGCTTCTTAATTAATTCAAGACTTCCATAGGATGATACAACTTAGTGACGTAAACATATTTTACAAACAATACCGTGAATCTTTAAAAAAAAAGATTCCCTAAAATGAACTTAGTGATCATATTAAAAACTACTTCAAATTTGTGATGAGGATTATTAGGATACCTAAAATTGTAGTATTATTATTATTATCTTGGTCAATTCATTCACTATCACTAAATAAGCTTATTTTCTCAGTTATATGGATTTAATCGTAGAGCAGCTCAAAGACATTCATATAAATCTGGATCAGTGCTATTAGATGATGATCTCACTTGTTCAGCTCAGTACCATCTCCATGTCACTTTATAATGTCACCTTTTACATGTTAGGATCTCAGATTAATAAACTCAGGATCTCAACAGAATCTATCAATGATTCTCCAGAGATCACCAACTGCATTGCTTGAGAAACTAGATTATGAGCCTGATTTAGAGGTTGGCGGATGGGTTACTCTGTCACAAACATGATGGATATCCCGTCTGCCTTATTACACGCGCATTATATTCTGTGGCACTTGTAATGAGGCAGATGGGATATCTGTCCTGTTTGTGACAGAGTACCCATCCTCCAAACTCTAAATCTGGCACTATATCTTTTCTGGGACACACCAACTATCAGCCTAATATCACAACTAATTGCTCAGTGTTACCTCATGATTGTGTACCTCTTACTTGTGAAGTCTGTTCACAGGGGCAGGTCTTGAATTTCCACCCTATGATCTGCAACATTCTAAGTTTCTCAACTGCAGTAAATGCTGAATGACAGAAACTTATCTTAGTGAGATACAGAGGATAAAGTGAAGGCCAAACCTTTAACTACATTCACTAGTTAGACTTCTTTAAGGTGCTGTCAAGACTTGGCTGGCTAAGCACAGGAGGCATAAACAGATGTTAACCCCCACCGAGCCTGAAAGAGGATTCATAAGCAGGGTCATTCTTGGAGATAGAGAGGTTTTATTCAACTGAACTACATGAAAGCTGCTGAAGCTCCAGCAAAATGTCTGACAAAAAATTCTCCAAGGATATGTAATTGTACCATTGACCAGCTATGGCAATGTATTCAGCAGTTTAATTTGCAGGCATGACAAACAGATCGGCATTCATTATTCGTGTAACATCTACTTCCTGATACAGTAATTACATTTGATATACAGTGTGCTCTTCCCTATGCATGCTTGATAGATACACATCGTTGCTAAAATCCTATCTAAAGACATTCCGTTCTTCAAAATCATTCTGCCCATCGTAATAATGTTTTCCATAATAATTGATAAAACAGCTTTGGTATCATTAGCCAACCTCCTATATCTTTCATTTGGCATTAGAAATGGGTGTTCCTCAGTTGTTTAGTCTGATATACACAAGTGGATACTAAAGCTAGATAAGAGCAGCCATCCCACCAAGTTGGTAAGCAGAATTAAGCTTTCTTTCCACAAACATGATGCATATTCCATCAACTCTTTACCTCATTGTAGCACATGATTTGCCATGACGTTTGAAATATGAGGGCATTTACTTTCATCCACCTTTCAGTTTCCCTTGTGTGCTATGCAAAGGATCTCTGTCCTTTAATGCCAGACATTCAGTTGCATGAATTAATAATGAAGTGTTTCCCTTCAAATCCGGTTCGATATGGATCATTAATACCCTCTTTTGTATATGAAAGTAATGGCTAGAATTGTTTTCATATGCAGCTAAAAACATGTATTGCACATCTTTAGGCATTTTAAATTTAATTTCCTTTTTTTCTCATTTAACTTTTTAAATTCTTGGTCATATGTGAATTGTTTTGGGTATCTTTGTGTAAGTAAAGAAAGTTAAATGACACATAATGTAAAAGAAGGTGGTCTTTGTGCATATGCAACTCCTTCAGCCAAAGAGGCATGTATGTAAGCGCACTCCCAACAGGAAGAGATGTTCATAATCAAATTAATTCTGGATGAGTTGGACATATGTGTTTTCTCGATTCTCATTTTGGTGATGTGAACGCACTTCCATGTCATCATTTTCTTTCATCTTCTGAAACACCTCTTGGGTGGGGGACCTTTCATTTTTCATTGGATGGATCATTTCAATCAAAAACATCAGTATCAGTCTGATTGTGCAGGTGGCAAACGCAGTCCATATGATGATCACAACTATCTTCTGCTGCCTCTGGCTCTTTCAATACCCCTTTTGTTTTGGCTTCTTGTGATTCGCCCGTCTTCCTGGTATGTCAATTCTGGCAATGACCACTAACTGGGGTAGCTCACCTTTGAGTCACAGAGTCTTTGCTACCCTTCTCTGATGCTCTCACTTTTATAGTATGACATTTGGGTATCCAAGCTGGCAGTTTTTCGTTACCAGCTAAACCTGGTAGGGTGCCTTCCAGTGGGGCTAGAGACAGCTTGTCCATAACTGGTTCTTCACTAGGACCCAGTCTCTGTATTCTAGGACAGACAGCAGTGGAAGGTATTAGAGTTGCTTGTTGAAGCTGGTGAAACACAGAGCACACCACATCTGCCTTCTGCAATGATTCATGATCACATCATCAGTTACTGACACCAACACATTTGCAGGGTTGCCAGAAATCCTCAACGACCTCCCCGTTAGAATCTCATGAGGGGACAGATCGGTCTTTTGTTTGGTGTGCAACAGATACTCATTAGCTCCAGAGATAGGGGAGACGGCCATTTCAAAATGATGGACGTGCACAACTTCAACAGCTTATCATTTATGACACCACAAGCGCATTAAAGGGGAACGACTAATGAGTACCAGAGTCCCTTTCTCTACTTTGTTTTTTCTGACAAATCAAACACTGTAAGCAATAGTCTTGGGCACATTTTTGGAAGTGCTTGTTTCTCCATATTCTCTGAAAGCTACCTGTCATTGCACAATGGGTGGGCCCATGAAATAACTTCACCATCTGTAACAAAGAATTTGGCAACACAGCTCTTCTTCCTGGATTTACCCATACCCATTCTTTATTTTTCTTGAAACCCTTTCACTCCTATTCCTGCTTCTCTTGTCCTGCATCCTCCTGAATGTTGCTGACCTCTTCCATTATATGTGCAGGCACATTGGGGACTGCCACTTTTGCAATTAGAGCAACATACCTCACCAAGACATTTATTGGATTAAACCTGGCCACTGGACCTGCAAAGTTATTTCCTCTCAGCACTTCACCTGAACCTCCCTGTTGCGCTGCACATTTCACAACAGCTATCGGAGATGCAGAGTTCGCATCAGATCAAGCACTCAAGGCAATTTCATTTTGGAGTACCCACTGATGTTTTAACCCCCTCTGTGATGAAAGATGAACATAATTGTTCACCACCTCCAATCCCCAAAACGAGAATCAGTCGAAAAGAATTATCTTTTTTTAAATCTTTGGCTCAACAATATGCTCTTGTGAGAGCAGTCAGTTCTGCAACTGGTACTTACCATACATTTGATAAATAAGAAGCCTCCATTATTCTTCAGGTGGTGCACACAATATATGCATATGCAGACCTTAGATTTACTGCATTATCTTAGAAGCATGACCCTTCTATTAAAAACATAACACAATGTTTCAAGGGTTCATCTTTGATTTCTGGAAAGGGTTTTGTGCACAATTTTGTCACCTGTGCATAATCCTGATCTTCATCATATTGCTGGAAAGACAAAGGCAACAATGTTGCAACATTCATAACGCTGCGCCATGTTACAGATAAGGTGGTAAGCAACGTTATTTCATAACGTGGAATACAGGCATTTGTCAAATATTGTGTTTTACACTGCATTAACAGAGTGTGAATTTAAAGGGGTACATGTAATGGTATAGGATGCCCCAATGCAATATTAGCAGATTGTTCCATAGCCACTGACACAGCAGCAATGCCTCTCAAGCACCCTTTGAGAGCTGCTGCTACAGAATGGAAAGAAGCTGAAAAATATGCAACTTGGCGCAGTCTATCACCATTGCATTGTGTCAGCACTGACAGAGCACTCCTCCTTCTCAGTACAGTGCAGGAACATTATGTATCATAATCTGGCATACCCAGAGCTGGGAATAAGCACAAAGCATGTTTAAGCCCTAGGAATTACTTTTAGCAATCCTCTGACGAGGGCACTGGATTGGACACGTCTATTTATTGTTAGTCTCTAAAGGGATTGGGCTATGAGGGAAACATGTGGAGTCTACTGCGGCAGTACCCTACCATACCAAGGAATCCCCTCATGTATTTCTGTGTACGAGGTGGGACCACCTGTAACACACATCATCCTCTACTCAGACATCTTTCTTGTGCCTTTCGCTAATTTTTACGCAAAAGGATAAGTTTAGACTGACAATTTTGGAGTTTTTCTAGGGAGGCCTTATGTCCCTCGTGAGCCAAATGATTCACTAAAGTAATAGTGTCCCATTTACATGCCTCCCTCGTAGGTGAGGTGATCAACAAGTCATCAGTGTACTGAACCAACACAGATCCGTGAACAAAATACAAAGATAATAGATCCTTGTGAAAGGCATGAGAGAAAATAGATGGCAACTCCGTATACGCTTGTGAGATTCTCTGCCAGCAAAACACCATATATTTTGATGTAAAAGTGAATAAATATAGACTGTTTTTATGCAACGGTATAGAGAAAAATGCAGAGATCTATGACAGTGAGACCTTCTGCTGTGATGGGGAACTGGGACATATTCACAGCAGGGTGTGGGACAATAGGGATTTTGGGATCACTATATCATTAATCACTCAAAGATCATGGATCATTCTCCAAAATACACCACTGCCTTTGTCCACAGGAAGTAGGGAGTGTTGCATGGGCTTTATTCTTTTCATTTGATAATATGTCCCTCAACAAATCTTATATTATAGGCTCAATTCCTGCTTCTGTTTCCTATGACAATTTATATTGGGGCATTTGCAGTAATCTTGCACCCTCCCTCAACCTTACATGTACCAGCTGGGCAATGCGAATCTTACCTGTTTCTCCACCCTTCACTATCCAAGGTCCAGTCAGCACAATATGATGCAAATCTGTAAGTATTTCATTTAATTCTGGAGGGTTCACTGTAGGATCTCTTGTTCCTACAAATGACGCCTCCCTTCGAGTACAATACAATTCATCTTGCCCAATAAATCCATGCCATGTAACTAATCCAAAATTCATGTTGTTCCGTGATGGGACCCATAGTCACCCAGATGGGATTTGAAATGGCATGAGTGATTACAGACTTGGAAATGCCGACTGCTTGTGCTAATTTTCACCTAAAGGGGTAAATGGAGTACTTCTATATGGCTTATGGTCAAACATGCAAGCCCACAAACAAACAAGAAATCCACAAAGGGTAAATTCACTCTTCCTTTCACATAGGGGCCTTCTTGATCTATTGGGAGCATAAGAGCATTCAAGCAGTATTCCCACCACTTTGGGAAGCCTTATAGCTAGGGCCTGTCAGGATCCCAAATATAACAGCAAAATGCGGAAAAACATCACTTAGCACACACATTGGCTGAACCACAGGCACCATGTCAGAGGGAGGAGGAGCTGTTGGATAAAATTGTGCTGGCACTACAGTCAGGGAAATGGGAGCAGCAGGTAGGGCCTGGGCCCTGGAGGATTACCCCTCCCCCTTTCTTGTTCCAGGCACCGGCTCCTCCAGTTTTCTGGATTTCCACAACTAAAATGGAGGTTATTTTGGTATCCCACATCACTGTACCTTCTCCATCTACCCCTTCCTTCAGGCTGATGTGTTGGATATGCGCCCCCAATGCTTGTGGATCAGTCATTGTGTATTGGAAAAACTCTGGGCCTGATTTAGATTTCAACAGACAGGTTACTCAGTCACAATGGTGATAGATATCTCACCTGCTGAAGTATAAACCCCATTATTTCCTGTGGGATTTATATTTTGGGAGACGGTATATCTGTTACTATTGTGATGGAGTAACCCATCTGCTGCAGTCTAAATCAGGTCCTCTGATTGTACTTCTATAAACTTATCCTTATCTTCCACTTCCAACTAAGATGCTTGCTACAATACTGTGCATTTGTCAACATGTCCTCTATTGTTTCAGCTTGCCAACATATAACAGACTTTTGTACCTGAGGGCTACTTCCCAGTCAAAGCTCCATCACAAAAGCTGGTTTCTGGGCGGCATTCCTCTCTAAACTGCATCCTCTATTCAACTATGGTGCTTATAAACTTGCAGTAAACTCTCATATTTATTCTAGATAGTTTGCATAATCTTTGGCCAAGTTACATGTTACAGCAGCACCCCTTCCTTAAAATACTGCAACACTTGTTGGTTCTTTTCCATCACTACTGACAAAGGTTCAAACCTCGGGCCCACATGGTGAGTTACTGTTTCTGGCCACTTCACAGACACCTCACAACTGTCCCACAAGTTGTTTGCCACTAAAATAGAAATCAACGTATCTATTTTGTTTCCTAGTAATGTTAACAACTTTGTTATCCTTTCTACTTCTGTGTGCCACTTTTGGAAGCTTCCTGCAAACTCAGAATGTCTTTAGTGAATGATCACAAATTGTACCTAGTCTAGGACACAAGAATGTGTACTAGTTGTCAATCTGCTCCGGCACCTCTCTCAATGGGTATTCTCCTGTCCGTTCAAGTAAATGCATTTCTGGAACATCATCATCAGCCTCCGCCACCTGTTTTCTTGGTTACTACTTATTCTACCCTCTCTTCCAGTCTTCCAGATCCTCCCACTTTCCTGTCTTTTTCAACGATTTCCCAAACCAATGACATATCATCACCAGTTTCTCATTCTTCACCTCAATCTCATTCAAAAGTAGCATGTGTGATGGGCGTATCCTTTTCTTTTTTTAACTCTACTAGAAGCTGCCCAGCTGTTGTAACAAGCTGATGAGATGCTACTCTCACTCAACTACTGGCCTGTACTACCAAATGAATTGTATCATGTTTGCTTAATCTTTCTCATGCTGTGCCTCTTCTTGACCATTTAACATAATCTTCCAATGGTTTATTTTGCTCTCTGGTGGTTGTAGGAAAGTACCATCTTGCCTGGCATGTTACCCCCATTTTTCACTGTATATATGTTGTTTTAGTTGTATGTGTCACTGGGACCCTGGTAACCCAGGGCCCCAGTGCTCATAAGTGTGCCTGAATGTGTTACCTGTGTAGTGACTAACTGTCTCACTGAGGCTCTGCTAATCAGAACCTCAGTGGTTATGCTCTCTCATTTCTTTCCAAATTGTCACTGACAGGCTAGTGACCATTTTTACCAATTTACATTGGCTTACTGGAACACCCTTATAATTCCTTAGTATATGGTACTGAGGTACCCAGGGTATTGGGGTTCCAGGAGATCCCTATGGGCTGCAGCATTTCTTTTGCCACCCATAGGGAGCTCTGACAATTCTTACACAGGCCTGCCACTGCAGCCTGAGTGAAATAACGTCCACGTTATTTCACAGCCATTTTACACTGCACTTAAGTAACTTATAAGTCACCTATATGTCTAACCTTTACCTGGTAAAGGTTAGGTGCAAAGTTACTTAGTGTGAGGGCACCCTGGCACTAGCCAAGGTGCCCCCACATTGTTCAGAGCCAATTCACTGAACTTTGTGAGTGCGGGGACACCATTACACGCGTGCACTACATATAGGTCACTACCTATATGTAGCTTCACCATGGTAACTCCGAATATGGCCATGTAACATGTCTATGATCATGGAATTGCCCCCTCTATGCCATCCTGGCATTGTTGGTACAATTCCATGATCCCAGTGGTCTGTAGCACAGACCCTGGTACTGCCAGACTGCCCTTCCTGGGGTTTCACTGCAGCTGCTGCTGCTGCCAACCCCTCAGACAGGCAGCTGCCCTCCTGGGGTCCAGCCAGGCCTGGCCCAGGATGGCAGAACAAAGAACTTCCTCTGAGAGAGGGTGTGACACCCTCTCCCTTTGGAAAATGGTGTGAAGGCAGGGGAGGAGTAGCCTCCCCCAGCCTCTGGAAATGCTTTGTTGGGCACAGATGTGCCCAATTCTGCATAAGCCAGTCTACACCGGTTCAGGGACCCCTTAGCCCCTGCTCTGGCGCAAAACTGGACAAAGGAAAGGGGAGTGACCACTCCCCTGACCTGCACCTCCCCTGGGAGGTGTCCAGAGCTCCTCCAGTGTGCTCCAGACCTCTGCCATCTTGGAAACAGAGGTGCTGCTGGCACACTGGACTGCTCTGAGTGGCCAGTGCCACCAGGTGACGTCAGAGACTCCTGCTGATAGGCTCCTTCAGGTGTTAGTAGCCTTTCCTCTCTCCTAGGTAGCCAAACCCTCTTTTCTGGCTATTTAGGGTCTCTGTCTCTGGGGAAACTTTAGATAACGAATGCATGAGCTCAGCCGAGTTCCTCTGCATCTCTCTCTTCACCTTCTGATAAGGAAACGACCGCTGACCGCGCTGGAAGCCTGCAAACCTGCAACATAGTAGCAAAGACGACTACTGCAACTCTGTAACGCTGATCCTGCCGCCTTCTCGACTGTTTTCCTGCTTGTGCATGCTGTGGGGGTAGTCTGCCTCCTCTCTGCACCAGAAGCTCCGAAGAAATCTCCCGTGGGTCGACGGAATCTTCCCCCTGCAACCGCAGGCACCAAAAAGCTGCATCACCGGTCCCTTGGGTCTCCTCTCAGCACGACGAGCGAGGTCCCTCGAATCCAGCGACTCTGTCCAAGTGACCCCCACAGTCCAGTGACTCTTCAGCCCAAGTTTGGTGGAGGTAAGTCCTTGCCTCACCTCGCTGGGCTGCATTGCTGGGAACCGCGACTTTGCAGCTACTCCGGCCCCTGTGCACTTCCGGCGGAAATCCTTCGTGCACAGCCAAGCCTGGGTCCACTTCACTCTAACCTGCATTGCACGACTTTCTAAGTTGGTCTCCGGCGACGTGGGACTCCTTTGTGCAACTTCGGCGAGCACCATTTCATGCATCCTTGTAGTGCCTGTTTCTGGCACTTCTCCGGGTGCTACCTGCTTCAGTGAGGGCTCTTTGTCTTGCTCGACGTCCCCTCTCTTTGCAGGTCCAATTTGCGACCTCCTGGTCCCTCCTGGGCCCCAGCAGCGTCCAAAAACGCCAAATGCACGATTTGCGTGTAGCAAGGCTTGTTGGCATCCTTCCGGCGGGAAAACACTTCTGCACGACTCTCGAAGGCGAGAGGGATCTGTCCACCAAAGGGGAAGTCTCTAGCCCTTTTTGTTCCTGCAGAAACCTTAGCTTCTTCTGTCCAGTTGAAGCTTCTTTGCACCCGCAGCTGGCATTTCCTGGGCATCTGCCCATCTCCGACTTGCTTGTGACTTTTGGACTTGGTCCCCTTGTTCCACAGGTACCCTAGATTGGAAATCCACAGTTGTTGCATTGCTGGTTTGTGTCTTTCTTGCATTATTCCTCTAACACGACTACTTTGTCCTTAGGGGAACTTTAGTGCACTTTGCACTCACTTTTCAGGGTCTTGGGGAGGGTTATTTTGCTAACTCTCACTATTTTCTAATAGTCCCAGCGACCCTCTACAAGGTCACATAGGTTTGGGGTCCATTCGTGGTTCGCATTCCACTTTTGGAGTATATGGTTTGTGTTGCCCCTATCCTTATGTTTCCCCATTGCATCCTATTGTAACTATACATTGTTTGCACTGTTTTCTAAGACTATACTGCATATTTTTGCTATTGTGTATATATATCTTGTGTATATTTCCTATCCTCTCACTGAGGGTACACTCTAAGATACTTTGGCATATTGTCATAAAAATAAAGTACCTTTATTTTTAGTATAACTGTGTATTGTGTTTTCTTATGATATTGTGCATATGACACTAAGTGGTACTGTAGTAGCTTCACACGTCTCCTAGTTCAGCCTAAGCTGCTCTGCTAAGCTACCATTATCTATCAGCCTAAGCTGCTAGACACCCTATACACTAATAAGGGATAACTGGGCCTGGTGCAAGGTGCAAGTACCCCTTGGTACTCACTACAAGCCAGTCCAGCCTCCTACATTGGTTGTGCAGTGGTGGGATAAGTGCTTGAGACTACTTACCACTCTTGTCATTGTACTTTTCATAAGAGAAAAATATACAAAACAAGGTCAGTGTATATACACATAGCCAAAAAGTTTTGCATTTCCTCTTTTCACTCTTTTCTAAGTGCTGAAAAGTACTTCTAAAACTTTCAAAAAGTTCTTAAAAGTTTAAAAAGTTTTTTCTGTCTTTCCAAAAAGTTCTGAAAACTTTTTTCTCTTTTTCTATCACTTTAACTCTCTCTAAAAATGTCTGGCACAGGCCAAAATGTTGAACTGTCCAAACTTGCATATGATCATCTTAGCTGGAAAGGAGCAAGGAGTCTCTGCATAGAGAGAGGTTTGAGTGTAGGGAAGAATCCTTCCTTAGAACTGTTAATTAACATGCTTAGAGTACAGGATAAGGACATAAGTGCCCAATCTGGTGAAAAAGTAGCTAATGGTTCTCAATCTGATCCAGGGACTCCCCCAGGAAAAGATTCAGGAAAGAAACTTCTCAGCCTGCCCATTACTAGACAGTCTAGCATAGTTGGTACAGAGGTTGAATCACACCATACTGATGGTGTGCTCTCACATTATACTGTTAGCCAAGCTGTTAGGGTGCCCTCTGTAAGGGACAGGTCTCCTTCTGTTCATTCCCATCATACCTCTGTATCTAGAAATGTCCCTCCCACCCACCCTGATGACAGATTGTTAGAAAGGGAGCTCAATAGATTGAGAGTGGAACAAACCAGACTGAAGCTCAAGAAGCAACAGCTGGATTTGGATAGACAGTCTTTAGAATTAGAGAAGGAAAGACAGAAGTTGGGTTTAGATACCCATGGTGGCAGCAGCAGTATTCCCCATAGTCATCCTGCAAAAGAGCATGATTCCAGGAATCTGCACAAGATAGTTCCCCCTTATAAGGAGGGGGATGACATTAACAAGTGGTTTGCTGCACTTGAGAGGGCCTGTGCTGTACAGGATGTCCCTCAAAAGCAGTGGGCTGCTATCCTATGGCTATCATTTAGTGGAAAAGGTAGGGATAGGCTCCTTACTGTAAAAGAAAATGATGCTAATAATTTCCAAGTTCTTAAGAATGCACTCCTGGATGGTTATGGCTTAACCACTGAACAGTACAGGATAAAGTTCAGAGAGACCAAAAAGGAGTCTTCACAAGACTGGGTTGATTTCATTGACCAGGCAGTGAAGGCCTTGGAGGGGTGGTTACATGGCAGTAAAGTTACTGATTATGACAGCCTGTATAACTTAATCCTGAGAGAGCATATTCTTAATAATTGTGTGTCTGATTTGTTGCACCAGTACTTGGTGGACTCTGATCTGACCTCTCCCCAAGAATTGGGAAAGAAGGCAGACAAATGGGTCAGAACAAGAGTGAACAGAAAAGTTCATACAGGGGGTGACAAAGATGGCAACAAAAAGAAGGATGGTAAGTCTTCTGACAAGGGTGGGGACAAATCTAAAAATGAGTCTTCATCAGGCCCACAAAAACACTCTGGTGGGGGTGGTGGGTCCAAATCCTCCTTTAATCAGAACAAGGAAAAGAAACCATGGTGCTATTTATGTAAAATAAAAGGCCATTGGACAACAGATCCCAGTTGTCCAAAGAAAAGCACCACAGCTCCTACCACTACAACCCCTACTGCTACACCTAGTGTCCCTACTAATAGCAGTGGTGGTGGGAGCAAACCTACTAATAGCCAATCCAAGGGAGTAGCTGGGCTCACTTTTGGTAATTTAGTTGGGGTTGGTCTAATTAGGGAGACCACAGAGGCTACTTTAGTCTCTGAAGGGGCTATTGATTTAGCCACTTTGGTTGCTTGCCCCCATAACTTGGAGAAGTACAAGCAACTAACCCTAATAAATGGTGTTGAAGTCCAGGCCTACAGGGACACAGGTGCCAGTGTCACAATGGTGATTGAGAAACTGGTGCACCCTGAACAACACATACTTGGACACCAGTACCAAGTAACCGATGCTCACAACATAACACAAAGCCACCCCATGGCTGTTGTAAATCTCAACTGGGGGGGGGTAACTGGTCCAAAGAAAGTTGTGGTAGCTTCAGATTTACCTGTAGACTGTCTATTAGGGAATGATTTGGAGACATCAGCTTGGTCAGATGTGGAGTTGGAGGCCCATGCACCAATGCTGGGCATCCCAGGGCATATTTTTGCTTTGACAAGGGCTCAGGCCAAAAAGCAAAAAGGACAGGGAAGCTTGGATCCTGGAACAATGGACCAAGTGCTCCCTAAAGCTAGGGCTAGTAGAAGCAAACCACTTCCTACTATCCCTCCCTCTACAGTGGATTCTACTTCTGAGGAAGAAGAATTCCCTCCCTGTGCAGAACCTACACCAGAGGAGCTGGAAGCAGACACTGCTGAGCTTTTGGGTGAAGGGGGGCCTGCCAGAGAGGAGCTGAGTGTGGCACAGCAAACCTGTCCCACATTAGAGGGTCTCAGACAGCAAGCTGTCAAACAGGCTAATGGGGATGTCAGTGACTCTCACAGAGTTTACTGGGAGGACAACCTCTTGTACACTGAGCATAGGGATCCTAAACCTGGAGCTGCCAGGAGATTAGTGATTCCTCAGGAGTACAGAAAGTTCCTCCTAACACTGGCACATGACATTCCCTTAGCTGGGCACCTGGGTCAAATGAAAACTTGGGACAGATTGGTACCATTGTTTCATTGGCCTAGGATGTCTGAGGACACAAAGGAATTTTGTAAGTCCTGTGAAACCTGTCAAGCCAGTGGCAAGACAGGTGGCACCCCAAAGGCACCCCTTATCCCACTGCCTGTGGTTGGGGTTCCCTTTGAAAGGGTAGGGGTTGACATAGTTGGCCCCCTTGACCCTCCTACTGCTTCAGGCAATAGATTTATCTTAGTGGTAGTGGACCATGCCACAAGATATCCTGAAGCTATTCCTTTAAGGACCACTACAGCCCCTGCAGTGTCAAAGGCCCTCCTGGGAATATTTTCCAGGGTGGGCTTCCCAAAGGAAGTAGTATCAGACAGAGGAAGCAATTTCATGTCTGCATACTTAAAGGCCATGTGGAAGGAGTGTGGTGTAACGTACAAGTTCACAACACCCTATCATCCACAAACAAATGGACTGGTGGAGAGATTTAATAAAACTCTCAAAGGCATGATTATGGGTCTCCCTGAAAAACTCCGCAGGAGATGGGATATCCTTCTACCATGCCTCCTTTTTGCCTACAGGGAGGTACCCCAGAAAGGAGTGGGCTTCAGCCCCTTTGAACTTCTTTTTGGACACCCTGTTAGGGGTCCACTCACACTTGTAAAGGAGGGTTGGGAACAACCTTTAAAAGCTCCTAAGCAGGATATTGTGGATTATGTACTTGGCCTCAGATCAAGGATGGCTGAGTACATGAAAAAGGACAGTAAAAACCTTCAGGCCAGCCAAGAGCTCCAGAAGCAATGGCATGATCAGAAGGCTGTTTTGGTTCAGTACCAACCAGGGCAGAAAGTGTGGGTCTTGGAGCCTGTGGCCCCAAGAGCACTCCAAGATAAATGGAGTGGTCCCCACACAATTGTTGAGAAAACGGGTGAAGTCACCTATTTAGTTGACTTAGGCACTGCCAGGAGTCCCCTTAGGGTGCTCCATGTCAACCGCCTGAAACCCTACTATGACAGGGCTGATCTCACCCTGCTCGTGGCAACTGATGAGGGACAGGAAGAAGACAGTGATCCTCTACCTGATCTCTTCTCTTCCACAGAACAAGATGCTCTTGTGGAATGTGTAGTTTTGGCTGATTGTCTTACTGCTGAGCAGAAAGACCATTGCATAAATCTCCTAGATCAATTCTCTGAACTCTTCTCTACTGTGCCAGGTACCACTTCTTGGTGTGAGCACACTATAGATACTGGAGACAGCTTGCCTGTCAAAAGTCAAATCTATAGACAGCCTGACCATGTCAGGGACTGCATAAAGCAAGAGGTGCAGAAAATGTTGGAACTAGGAGTGGTTGAGCACTCTGACAGTCCATGGGCTTCTCCTGTGGTACTGGTACCAAAACCCAATTCTAAAGATGGAAAGAAGGAAATGAGGTTTTGTGTAGACTATAGAGGTCTCAACTTGGTAACCAAAACTGATGCTCACCCTATACCCAGGGCAGATGAGCTCATAGATACACTGGCATCTGCCAAGTATCTAAGCACTTTTGATTTGACTGCAGGGTATTGGCAGATCAAATTGTCAGAAGATGCTAAACCTAAGACTGCATTTTCTACCATTGGAGGACATTACCAGTTTACTGTAATGCCTTTTGGTTTGAAAAATGCACCTGCCACTTTTCAGAGGTTGGTGAACACAGTCCTGCAAGGGCTGGAAGCTTTCAGTGCAGCATATTTGGACGATATAGCTGTCTTTAGCTCCAGCTGGGATGATCACCTGGTCCACCTATGGAAAGTTTTGGAGGCTCTGCAAAAGGCAGGCCTCACTATCAAGGCTTCAAAGTGCCAGATAGGGCAGGGTAAGGTGGTTTATCTGGGACACCTTGTTGGTGGGGAACAGATTGCACCACTTCAGGGGAAAATCCAAACTATTATTGATTGGGTTCCCCCTAGCACTCAGACTCAGGTGAGAGCCTTCCTAGGCCTCACTGGGTATTACAGGAGGTTCATTAAGAACTATGGCTCCATTGCAGCCCCTCTTAATGACCTCACATCCAAGAAAATGCCTAAAAAGGTATTATGGACAGCAAGCTGTCAGAAAGCTTTTGAGGAGCTGAAGCAGGCCATGTGCTCTGCACCTGTCCTGAAAAGCCCTTGTTACTCTAAAAAATTCTATGTCCAAACTGATGCATCTGAATTAGGAGTAGGGGCAGTCCTATCACAACTTAATTCTGAGGGCCAGGATCAACCTGTTGCTTTTATTAGTAGGAGGTTGACCCCTAGAGAAAAGCGTTGGTCTGCCATTGAGAGGGAGGCCTTTGCTGTGGTCTGGGCTCTGAAGAAGTTGAGGCCATACCTGTTTGGCACTCACTTCATTGTTCAGACAGACCACAAACCTCTACTTTGGCTAAAACAAATGAAAGGTGAAAATCCTAAATTGTTGAGGTGGTCCATATCCCTACAGGGAATGGACTATACAGTGGAACATAGACCTGGGAGTAGCCACTCCAATGCAGATGGACTCTCCAGATATTTCCACTTAGACAATGAAGACTCATCAGGTAATGGCTAGTCTTATTGTCCTTCGTTTGGGGGGGGGTTGTGTAGGAAAGTACCATCTTGCCTGGCATGTTACCCCCATTTTTCACTGTATATATGTTGTTTTAGTTGTATGTGTCACTGGGACCCTGGTAACCCAGGGCCCCAGTGCTCATAAGTGTGCCTGAATGTGTTACCTGTGTAGTGACTAACTGTCTCACTGAGGCTCTGCTAATCAGAACCTCAGTGGTTATGCTCTCTCATTTCTTTCCAAATTGTCACTGACAGGCTAGTGACCATTTTTACCAATTTACATTGGCTTACTGGAACACCCTTATAATTCCTTAGTATATGGTACTGAGGTACCCAGGGTATTGGGGTTCCAGGAGATCCCTATGGGCTGCAGCATTTCTTTTGCCACCCATAGGGAGCTCTGACAATTCTTACACAGGCCTGCCACTGCAGCCTGAGTGAAATAACGTCCACGTTATTTCACAGCCATTTTACACTACACTTAAGTAACTTATAAGTCACCTATATGTCTAACCTTTACCTGGTAAAGGTTAGGTGCAAAGTTACTTAGTGTGAGGGCACCCTGGCACTAGCCAAGGTGCCCCCACATTGTTCAGAGCCAATTCACTGAACTTTGTGAGTGCGGGGACACCATTACACGCGTGCACTACATATAGGTCACTACCTATATGTAGCTTCACCATGGTAACTCCGAATATGGCCATGTAACATGTCTATGATCATGGAATTGCCCCCTCTATGCCATCCTGGCATTGTTGGTACAATTCCATGATCCCAGTGGTCTGTAGCACAGACCCTGGTACTGCCAGACTGCCCTTCCTGGGGTTTCACTGCAGCTGCTGCTGCTGCCAACCCCTCAGACAGGCAGCTGCCCTCCTGGGGTCCAGCCAGGCCTGGCCCAGGATGGCAGAACAAAGAACTTCCTCTGAGAGAGGGTGTGACACCCTCTCCCTTTGGAAAATGGTGTGAAGGCAGGGGAGGAGTAGCCTCCCCCAGCCTCTGGAAATGCTTTGTTGGGCACAGATGTGCCCAATTCTGCATAAGCCAGTCTACACCGGTTCAGGGACCCCTTAGCCCCTGCTCTGGCGCGAAACTGGACAAAGGAAAGGGGAGTGACCACTCCTGACCTGCACCTCCCCTGGGAGGTGTCCAGAGCTCCTCCAGTGTGCTCCAGACCTCTGCCATCTTGGAAACAGAGGTGCTGCTGGCACACTGGACTGCTCTGAGTGGCCAGTGCCACCAGGTGACGTCAGAGACTCCTGCTGATAGGCTCCTTCAGGTGTTAGTAGCCTTTCCTCTCTCCTAGGTAGCCAAACCCTCTTTTCTGGCTATTTAGGGTCTCTGTCTCTGGGGAAACTTTAGATAACGAATGCATGAGCTCAGCCGAGTTCCTCTGCATCTCTCTCTTCACCTTCTGATAAGGAAACGACCGCTGACCGCGCTGGAAGCCTGCAAACCTGCAACATAGTAGCAAAGACGACTACTGCAACTCTGTAACGCTGATCCTGCCGCCTTCTCGACTGTTTTCCTGCTTGTGCATGCTGTGGGGGTAGTCTGCCTCCTCTCTGCACCAGAAGCTCCGAACAAATCTCCCGTGGGTCGACGGAATCTTCCCCCTGCAACCGCAGGCACCAAAAAGCTGCATCACCGGTCCCTTGGGTCTCCTCTCAGCACGACGAGCGAGGTCCCTCGAATCCAGCGACTCTGTCCAAGTGACCCCCACAGTCCAGTGACTCTTCAGCCCAAGTTTGGTGGAGGTAAGTCCTTGCCTCACCTCGCTGGGCTGCATTGCTGGGAACCGCGACTTTGCAGCTACTCCGGCCCCTGTGCACTTCCGGCGGAAATCCTTTGTGCACAGCCAAGCCTGGGTCCACGGCACTCTAACCTGCATTGCACGACTTTCTAAGTTGGTCTCCGGCGACGTGGGACTCCTTTGTGCAAATTCGGCGAGCACCGTTTCACGCATCCTTGTAGTGCCTGTTTCTGGCACTTCTCCGGGTGCTACCTGCTTCAGTGAGGGTTCTTTGTCTTGCTCGACGTCCCCTCTCTCTGCAGGTCCAATTTGCGACCTCCTGGTCCCTCCTGGGCCCCAGCAGCGTCCAAAAACACCAAACACACGATTTGCGTGTAGCAAGGCTTGTTGGCGTCCTTCCGGCGGGAAAACACTTCTGCACGACTTTCCAAGGCGAGAGGGATCCGTCTACCAAAGGGGAAGTCTCTAGCCTTTTTCGTTCCTGCAGAAACCTCAGCTTCTTCTGTCCAGTCGAAGCTTCTTTGCACCCGCAGCTGGCATTTCCTGGGCATCTGCCCATCTCCGACTTGCTTGTGACTTTTGGACTTGGTCCCCTTGTTCCACAGGTACCCTAGATTGGAAATCCACAGTTGTTGCATTGCTGGTTTGTGTCTTTCTTGCATTATTCCTCTAACACGACTACTTTGTCCTTAGGGGAACTTTAGTGCACTTTGCACTCACTTTTCAGGGTCTTGGGGAGGGTTATTTTGCTAACTCTCACTATTTTCTAATAGTCCCAGCGACCCTCTACAAGGTCACATAGGTTTGGGGTCCATTCGTGGTTCGCATTCCACTTTTGGAGTATATGGTTTGTGTTGCCCCTATCCCTATGTTTCCCCATTGCATCCTATTGTAACTATACATTGTTTGCACTGTTTTCTAAGACTATACTGCATATTTTTGCTATTGTGTATATATATCTTGTGTATATTTCCTATCCTCTCACTGAGGGTACACTCTAAGATACTTTGGCATATTGTCATAAAAATAAAGTACCTTTATTTTTAGTATAACTGTGTATTGTGTTTTCTTATGATATTGTGCATATGACACTAAGTGGTACTGTAGTAGCTTCACACGTCTCCTAGTTCAGCCTAAGCTGCTCTGCTAAGCTACCATTATCTATCAGCCTAAGCTGCTAGACACCCTATACACTAATAAGGGATAACTGGGCCTGGTGCAAGGTGCAAGTACCCCTTGGTACTCACTACAAGCCAGTCCAGCCTCCTACAGTGGTGAACATTCAAAACAATTGTCAAGACTAATCTTATCTTCCTCCCCACCCTCAGGAGCCAAACGTGCCACCAAAGGGGAATATAACCCAATCTTTTCCATGACATACTCACTCCAAAAATGTGTCTGCAGCTGCAAAGCTTTTTTGTCATTCCAGCCAACACCTTACACATCTGTCACTTTACCATGCTCTCATTGGCTTTAGCAGTTGCTCTCTGTTCTCATTAATTCAGTGTCTCAACCTCTGCTGGGCAAGGTGACTTCTTGTGTTCATTCATGCATCCTCACAAATACTACAAATGTTTCATTTAAAATGATTCTCGGGAAATTGCAATTTTGGTTCTTAGTGAGCTCACGCCATTCTTCCAACCACTAACAAGGATGTATGCTGACCATTATCAACATTTTGTGAGCTGGCAGTCCCTCAGGGCGGCTGGTCTTCATCTAACCTACCATTACTGTTGGACTTACCCAACACTTCAGGAGGGAACCTATCACTTATACACATATAGGGGAACCTCCCCTCCTAAAATATTTCCATGCTCATACCTGGAGGGCAGCCACCATCCTAAGGCACTTCTGCACTCAACCTCTAGGGTGAAAACCTGGCATAGTTTGTTTCTCTCCTCCGCCTGTGGCAGTACCTGGGGAAGGTTCTCAATCGCACCTGTCTATGACTGCTAATAGACTTTCATACCCTGAAAGGCCTAACCCTTCGGCAGACTCACTCATACACCTGGAGGGAACAACCCCTCCTGTAAAGGAAAACACACACTTTTCTTCATCAAGTCTGCTCTTTCACCTTCAGTCCATGGTGATGTGGGATGAAAGAAAAACCTCACACTTCTCACAGGCGACCTGATTATAGTCTATCTATTTTGTCCACGGTTAACCTTTATTCCCTGTCTCCTGCCCTACTGCAGCAGTTGCTTGTCAAAGAACTACTAGGGTTACCCGTGTGCCACCTACCAATGTAGCCATGTTGGGCCCACAAGTGTCAGAATGTTAGGGGAATGTCCTTCCATTTAGTGCACCTTCCGTGTTCCGCTCAAGATCACCACGACTTGCTGCTGTGGATCCCTTGATCAGCTGATAAGTGTAGACAGTATGCTCATGTTTCTCCACCAGAGCTGTAAAATCCTGAATATTACACAAGATTCATAAGCAGGATCCTGCATTGAGAGGGAGGTTTAATTCAGCTGAATGACATAGGAACTCCAGCAAAATGTCTGACAAAAAATGTGTAAACACAGGTAGTTACATCTTTTTCCAGCAATACACATTTACTCAGTGGTTCAGTTCTCATTCATGGCAAACAGTCCCCATTCATGGAAAACAGATGTACATTAGTTATTCGTGTAACATCTTTTTACTGGTACATTGATAACATTTGTTGAACAATGAGCTCTTCGGTTGCAGCTGCAACTTTGAAAAGTACTTGCAAGTGACAGAAGGCAAACATAATCTCTTACTCCCCAGTCTTCCCATGCCGTTTAGAGCGTAGCTCTGAAAAATGTCCTTAGTTATTAGTCACTGAAGCTCCAGCATGCATTAGTGTGTAACAATTTGTTTACATGACCCAGGTAAGATAAAATTGTTTCAGTTTTTTCATTTGCAACCTAGGTACCCATGCAGACAATTTCTGCACAATTTAAGACGCAATGATAAGTGGACTAGGTTGGCCAGTCTTGTATGCGCCAGGCCATACTGTCCTCCTTCTCCTGAATTGACTGACTGTTGATAAAAGCAACAAGGTATGCAAAGAAATGGCTCAACCAATAAATGCCAATAAGCCTGTCTGTTACCTTGTCCCCTCACTCTCTTCTCAAAATCTCACTTAATGAAAGATTCAAAGGAAAAAGGGTGTAGAACTGATGGCTGATTGATCAGGTAGCTACATATTTATTTACTTACTTACTAATTGATTATTTAATGGTCAGTAAGGTATTTTATATTTTTAATGAAGAACTGAGGAATTATTCTTAGACTGTGTTAAAGTTCCGAGATAAATGTTTTTCTCTTTTTATGCCCAGTTTACCAAATCCTGATTTGAACATGCTGAATGCTTGATCTTTTTGCACCTATGGTTTTAACATGAATTAATTTGATTCGCCTTGATCTGCCTTGAGTGCACAATGAACTTGCCTCCCCCCTGGATGGTCAGGCTATATTGTCTCCATTTTCTTTTTTCTCACAGCCTTGGCAAATTGAAATTTTAAATATACTTGCACATGCTTTTAACAGTATTTGCACTATGAAGCACAATTCTGCGTTTCAAGATAACTCCGTTTTTTATGAAATTGTGACCTTACTGGTTGTAGATTTTATTGTGGATGGTATTGTGTAATGTCTTTTACTGTGCTTGCATTTCTGCAGCGGTTTTAATTAACTATGCAATAAATATTTTGTCTCTTTACTAATTTATTATAAAGCTTTTATTCAGAGCTCTGGACAATAAAAAAAAGGTTCAAAAAGAAAAAAAAATAAGAGTGAATAATCTCAGGCACAAAGTTAATTAGCAATTTCTTAAATATTGATACGACTAGTGGCACATCTATTATGAAAAAGAAGCCCATTTCACACTTTAGGAGCAGGAAGAGAAAATTAACAGAAATACAATGTTGCATGAGTGTGCCTTGGAATAGATAAGAGAAGCAGAGCAAAGAAATCTAGAGGGGTATAAAGAGAAGTTTAAGGACATAGATAAGGAAAGTTAGACATACAAAGACAAAACAAAAGAAATGACACCTAAGTTGCAAATGAAGGTGAAGTTAAAGAAGCTGAAAAAGGAAAGTAGAAACGAGGGAGAGGCAGAAGAAGACACACACAAGAATTTTGAATGACCTGAAGTGGAGCAGTGATATACCTGTGAAGATTGACAGAGGACAGAACAGTGGCAAAGACAAGAAAGAACAACAGTATGAGCCAACAATGTTGTACTGATCCCTTTCCACCTCTATGCACCTTCTGCTGTACAGTTTCAACCTGTGGGCAAAAGGCAGATGTGCAAGGGGTTGTGAAGATCTATTTGTATCAGCTTTATAGGATATCATTGATTATCATTGACTAGGAGTCATCAATAAAGGCAGCTAAGCAAAGGGTGGTTACCCACCTGCTTCTGTCAGCTCCGGAAAGATCCCAGTCGTACCGTTTATTCTGCCCATCAATTCATCTGTTCCTGTATTTTGTGCCATGTATATTTACTATCAGTTGTACAATGAATTGGGTTTCCAAAAGTAACATTAGGCACATACCGGCTCCAATTTCACAACATATTTGTTGCTTTAATCCTATGACATCTATTCTTGAAAACTTTACCTATTCTGCCTGCATTTTATCATCTTATTCTCTGGCGTTTTCCTTTATGCATGGTCTGTGAAATACCTGGCCTTTATCTAATACATTTATCACTGCTCTTGACACATTCTTAACTCTTGCTCTACAACTTTTGTGCATCACTGAGAATTGACTAACCCACACGACTCAACTCTTTCTTCTGAGCGAGCCCAGTACTCAAGAATCAATATACATGAGATCTAACAACTTAAGGGAAGCTGTTGTTAATAATCTTGTATCACAACCTCCACCTGCAATATGGGAGGAAACCAAAAGGTTGCTAGATTGGAAAGCGCAGTGAAAGTAGGAGCCACAAACTACCTTGTGCCTGAAGGGACCACCTACACTTAGTCAGGCAGTGATGAATACCTATACATAGGACATGGGAGAAAGCAGCTCACAACAAGCCAGTGGGGATGGAATAAGTGTCCGTGTTCCAAACCAGGATACATTTTAGGAATGGGGAGATGGGCCAAATGGAAGTGCAGGAATGGCACACCAAGACACCTGGATATAAATACATTTCTCCTCAAGGGAGAAAGTAGGTGATTCACAATCGGAGCCCTCCCATGTTGCCTCACCAGATCACTACAGTGAAAACAAAAAGCGAATTATTATTTTTACAGTGGAGAGGGCTCATCAAATACTAGGTCTGGTGCCAAAGCCAGGAATGTCTTCCAGCGCAATCACTGCAAGATCACTGGGACAGAGATGATGTCTTGTAGTCAGCAGTGTGGATGGGGCAATCCAATTAAAAATGCATGAGTTCTGCTATTCGCAGACTCTACCAAGCAGAGCAAAAACAGAGTAGCAATTCCAATGATACAAAGAAGGTGATAACGCGTCCTTCTATGTTAATTAATTACACATTAGGACTCGTTTTAGGCCAATGAATCTTGTGACCCAGTGGAGAGACACCGTAGGACGAGATAACTGATCAATATGTCAAGCAATATATCAATAATGTCATCAATATTTACCACCACAATGCACTTTACTTTGGGTAGAGGCATTAATCAAATTGTCGGCGCAACCATGATCTTTCAGCCATGAATAACCACTCCTTTAGTAGAATTTTATGAACTTTATTCCTTACTGATTACAATCTACGAGCAGGAGAGTTAATCTCAAAACCAGGAAGCATAAGAGCATAGTCACAATATGGCAACTGTGATAAGATTTCATTAATGCAAGAATCACAAAAATAAGAACATAGCACTGCGTGAACATAGATCAGAATACAACAAATGTCATATATGTCTCAGTTCAGCATAGCGTAATGTCAGTCATTTGTCTATGTACGTCAGTCGAAGTGAACTCCTATCCTAACCACAGATTAGCATCAGCATGTTGGACTTCATGCAAAACAATTTAGAACACCAATATGGAAAACATCTAGCTATGGTCTCTTAACAAAATGAGCAGTTGGTACCTAGAAAGGAAAAGCAAACAGACAAATTACAAATTGCATTGTCATAATTACCCTCCAAGGATCAGGTCAGCACACAGGATCAGTCTTCGTCTTCAGGACATCAGTCCAAAAGCCATCAGTCTAAACTCAACTATAGGGTATAAGGGACACTTCCCTCATAAGGAGGAGAAGCGTAGAGGACAGTCTATGGGTGAGGATGGTTTTAATAAGTCTCAAAGTCACCAAATAGAGTGACAGAGTTTCTGGATAAAATAGATAGCATTCCCTACCTAGTTCTCTCGACCCTTCTGTGACATGGGTTTTTATCCCTTTTTCGTAATACCTTCCCCCAAAACTCTATTGGACATTTGCTATACCCGACTATCTTTAACCTATCAAATTTTACATTAGGTAATCCCAATTGTCACCCCACGATAATTCATAATACTTTGATTGGTCTTCATAATTGACGTCTTCGGAGGTGGCACATCCGGAGGTTACTTCACGGTTTGGCACGTCTTCTCGGGTCATGAGTTCCTTTGTCCATGGTTTAAACGTCCTTGTACATTACACTAATCTACATTTGTTTCAATTTTGTACATAAATTCATACTAAAGCAGCAAGCATGCGGATGAGAACAGAATTGTTTTGTTACAATCATCTTCCAAGTTGAAGGAAAAGAACATTTGCAGGGTCATGGCCCTTTGCAAGTCAGCACACTGAAAAACTGAAAAATGCTTTTAATATGAGAGCCAGGCAGCTAAAACCCACAGCTCACGCTAACTTAAGGCCTATAAGGTTTTCAGTACAATTTCATTAATACGAACATTAATATAAGCTTAATTGAATCTAACATAAACATTTTATTCATCATTATTAGTCTTGCGTATACATTGGTTGCCACACATTATAGTCGTAATTCAAACGCACGTTTAAGCAAAATCACTATTATTACAGTTTTCTATGCAACATCGTCACAAATTAATATAGATATTCTACTCTAATATAGGTTATATAAATCTACGCTCTCTCAGTCCCTCCTCTGATGACGCTCGTCATCACACAACTTTTACTTTTAACCTTTCACATTTAATTTTTCACTTTGCGCATAATGCGCATTTCAAAATCTTGCCCTTTATGTGAACTTTCCCAAATTTCATTGAACATTTTCTCTCTCTCACTTTCTTCATTTCTTCTTGATCTTTTAGTCCAATTTTTCTTAATTTTGTCATTGATTTTACATGACGTTTTAGGTATTTGTTTCAAGTCATCAATCTGGTAAATCTTTGGGAAAACTATTCCCAAATAGCATGTCCCATACCATCCCCTACGGAGACGATAATAGGCGTTAAGCCCACAGATATAATAGATTCCAGGGATCGCCGGATCCTGTCCATTCAACATAAATGTCCATTTACTCTGAAACAAAAACACATGTCTGCATTCACTCGTTCCCACAAACAAATTGTCATGTTCAGATTTTGGCCTATATATACAAAGCCTACCTACATGTAATGCATTTATTGCTAGCTTGCCTTGTGTCTTGATTGCAGGGTAAGCATAATCATTTGCATATATGCATTTTTCTAATCATTTTTCTAATCTTTCTTTCAATGCTTTACGTCTATCATCAGTGTGATCTAAAAAGCTTTTCTCTACAGGTGACAGTAAGCAAGTCAAATTATTGCGATGTGCATAAGCAGTTCCAAAAGTAAGCGTCGGCTCAAAGAATCCTCTAACTATTTTTATATCATGTTCCTTAGCTAGTTTGTTCAGGAATTCAATCGCAGGCACAAAAGAAAACACAACATCCAGATTCGAATAAAAGTATTGCACATGCTCTTGATTATAGAACCTTGTTAGTAGCAAACTACAGCTAATCCAGTATGTTAGAGGAAGGCTATGGTAGGTAACTCCTTCCTGCACAGATAAAGGAATTTTAGTGCACACATAACAGTCTTTTGCATCCATGGTCTCCACATACTCATTCAGCAAGCGATAGAAGACATTAGTAGAAAGTTCCCCCTTTAAATTAGTTCCCTCATGCAAGTGTCTTACATCCTGCTCAAATCTTTCCCACAGAGTTAGTGTTGTAGTTTCTGGTTTCGAAGTAGCATTAATAGTCTTTTTCTTTATCCATGGCATTCCCACAATCACTCCCACAATTATTATTGCACACACAATACCTATTATAAGACCTAACCAACCACACACCTTACTTCCCTTATTACTACCTCTATTGTAAGCCATGTCTACATAGAATCAGATAGCAGAATAACAATCAACTAGAGGATGATTTTAAACCCCCCTTTTTTTTTTCTTTTTCTTGCATGTATTTACAGCGTTTTCACTCGCACCAGGATCCCTTTTGTCAAATCAGGTTAGCAGCTTGTCGTAATTAGGTTTCTCAAAGTCAAATCCGGGTTTAATGTCATATTCGGTAATTTATAAAGCCTCTTTTCTCAGTTTTCAATTTCGATTTTTAACCAAGTTTTCCTTTAAATTAGTTCAGGTACCATAGTTTTGGCCTGGTATTTCTCGGTAAAAACAGAATGCTAGGAATTCTTGTTGCCACTCAGATGTTGTAGCATATGCCCATTCAGGACCTGTATATCTTCTGTTTGCGACTCTCTTTCTTTTCAGCCTTTGTTCACCTTGCTGTTCTCCTTCACTTAGGTCTTCCACTCGGGATGTATCGTTCTCCTCTATTATTGTTTTATTTGGTGTGTCTCTTATCCTGAAGAGTGGTTTCTCTGGCCAGTTATCACCTCAATGCGTCTTCTTTCGATGAGGCTTTTCAGAACGCCGGACAGCACCCTCCTCTTGTGATATGGCGTTTTCACTAATGGACCTGCAGCTGGCTCAGGAGATGCTGGCACACTCTGATTTTTCTCAATAATTTCTCCTTCTTCTTCTGGGTCTGTACCGGGTTCAAGTTCCAACCCGTATCTGTCTACTTCTGGGAGAACCTCTCCTTGATTTAGTTCTCCTGATGCCTCTACTGAGATAGGCGCTCTGTCACCTCTCTCAAACTCATTCACTGTTTGAGGGACAAGGCTGTTCTCATTGGGCCCTTCGGCAGTCTCAGTTCCTTCTTTACTGTTTTCTAATTCTGAGACTTCTCTTCCTGGAGCTGTTGTGCTGGAAGCTTCAAATTCCTCGTCAACAGGACACGTTACTTTCTTTGTGTGACTGGCATGTATCCAGTTTGGAACTCCGGCACACTTCACGTCAGTAGTGGTTGTCAGGATTACTTGATACGGACCTTTCCAGCGTGGCTCCAGACACGATTTTCTTACGTTCTTCTTGACAACCACCCAGTCACCAGCTTGCAAGGTGTGACCTGGATCTCCGATCGGTGGCAATGTGTTAGCTTCCACCTGGTGAGAGAAAGAGCGAACCACATCAGCCAAACCTTTGCAGTAATCCAACACCATATCATCTGTGATATTCACTAGAGCATTTGCAGGTACTGCTGGCAATCTCATAGCTCTGCCCATGAGGATCTCATTGGGGGACAGTCCTGTTTTCTTATTGGGGGTGTTTCTCATTGACATCAGCACTAAGGGCAATGAACCTGGCCATTTCATATTGGTAGCTGCGCACATTTTTGCCATTCTCGATTTCAGAGTACCATTAATTTGCTCCACTAGTCCTGATGCTTCAGGGCGGTAGCTACAATGCAGCTTCTGTTCAATGTCAAGTGCAGCACACCTCATTGTCGAAATGTCTGCCCCTATCCGATTCTATAGAGACCGGAAACCCGAACCTCGGTATTAGTTCCCTAAGTAGCAGCTTTGCAACTGTGAGACTGTCATTTCTACGTGTGGGGTAGGCTTCAATCCAGTGACTGAAAACACACACAATCACCAACACGTACTTCAATCCTCCACAAACAGGCATTTCAATGAAGTCCATTTGCATTTTGCTGAATGGACCACCAGCTCTCCCAATGTGGCTCAAGGTTACCACTGTTCCCTTTCCAGCATTCATCTGTGAGCATTCAGCATTCACCTGTGACAAATAACCTCTGCAGCATGTCTGAATTTTGGGTTGAACCAGTCGATTTTAAATGACCTGATCATTGCATCCCTCCCAAGATGAGCCTGTCCATGATACAGTCTGGCAAACTGAGATAGAAGACTGTTTGGCAGGACTAGTTTTCCTTCTTCTGAGACCCACAAATCATCAGCCCTCTGTACACATTGCATTCTCTGCCAGGAACGTTTTTCCTCTTTGCTTGCACGACTTTGTAATGTTTTTAATTCATCTAGTGTATCAACTAACTGTAATGCAAGGTTTAAACATGTGTCATTTTCAGTTTGTGGTAACAATTCCCACTGTTCCTTGAACGATATACAGTTCAATGCGCAAAACCTTGCGACTTGATCTGCATAGCCGTTTCCCATGGACACAAAGGGGCTCATTCTGAGCCCGGCGGGCGGCGGGAGCCGCCCGCCTGGAGGGAGCCGCCAAATGACCGCACCGCGGTCAAAAGACCGCGGCAGCCATTCAGACATTTCCTCTGGGCCGGCGGGCGCTCTCCAAAAGAGCGCCCGCCGGCCCAGAGGAAATGCCCCTGCAACGAGGACGCCGGCTCAGAATTGAGCCGGTGTAGTTGCAGGGGTGCGACGGGTGCAGTTTGCACCCGTCGCGTGTATCAGTGTCTGCATTGCAGACACTGAAATACACAGTGGGGCCCTCTTACGGGGGCCCCTGCAGTGCCCATGCCATTGGCATGGGCACTGCAGGGGCCCCGCGGCACCCCCTACCGCCATCCTGTTCCTGGCGGGCGAACCGCCAGGAACAGGATGGCGGTAGGGGGTGTCAGAATCCCCCATGGCGGCGCAGCAAGCTGCGCCGCCATGGGGGATTCCAAGGGCAGCGGAAAACCGGCGGGAGACCGCCGGTTTTCCTTGTCTGACCGCGGCCGAACCGCCGCGGTCAGAATGCCCTGCGGGGCACCGCCGGTCTGTCGGCGGTGCTCCCGCCGACCCTGGCCCCGGCGGTCTGAGACCGCCGGGGTCCGAATGACCCCCAAAGTCTTGCGACATAACATGGGCACTGCACTTCACCACGGCAATTTCAAGAGGTAACTGAATTGCATGTAACAAATCCTTTATTTGTTCACCATTTTTCACAGGAGAACCAGAAGAGGTCATAAAACCCCTCTGTGACCATAGTTGGCCAAAATCATGTACAATTCCAAATCCGTATCTGCTGTCAGTATAGATAGTGACTCTCAGATTCACAGCCGCGTGGCATGCCTTGGTAAGGGAAATTAATTCTACCACTTGCGCGGAAAACACTCTCTCGAGCCAGGAAGCTTCAATTATGCCAGCTATGATACACACAGCATATCCAGCTCTCAGTGTCCCAACAGAATCTCTTAAACAGGACCCATCGACAAACATGATACAGTCATTTTCTTCTAACTGTGTGTCCTGAATATCTGGACGTGGTTTGGTACTTCGCTCGGTTACCTCAAGACAGTCATGTTCGAACTCTTCCTCATTGTTAATTTCAGTGTTCTCAACAGGGAGTAAAGTTGCCAGGTTCAATATAGTGCATCGTTTTAACGAGACATTTGGTGACCCCAGTATGATTGTTTCGTACTTAGTGAGTCGAGCATTTGTCATGTGCTGAGTTTTAGTTCGAGTCAACAACATTTCAACTGAATGCAGAACCATTACTGTTAGGGGGTATCCCATGACTATGCCTTCACACTGCATAAGGCTCTGACCAACTGCTGCAACTGCGCGCAAACAACCTCGTAAGGCTGCTGCGACGGGGTCCAAGGTAGCTGAAAAATATGCTACAGGGTGATTTGCATCTCCATGGACCTGTGTCAAGACAGACAAAGAACAGGCATCACATTCATGACAAAACAGTAGAAAAGGCTTTGTGTAATCAGGCATGCCTAACGCTGGTGCCCTGTACATGCATTCTCTCAATTCCATAAATGACTCAAGCTCCTCTTCGGACAAAGCTATGGTATACAGCTCATCCTTGATTTCTTTTCCTGTCAGTCTTATCAAAGGTTTTGAGATGATCGAGAAGTTGGGTATCCACTGACGACAGTAGCCCACCATTACCAAAAACATCCTGACATCTCTTTTTGTCGTCGGAGGGTTCATTTGCAAAATGGCTGTTATTCTTTCTTTTGATAGTCTCCTGGACCCTTTTTTGATCAGATACCCTAGATATTTCACCTCTTTCTGACAGTATTGTAACTTCTTAGGTGACACCTTGTGTCCGTTCTTTCCCAAATGATTCAGTAAGGCAATGGTATCGTATTTACAGTTGTCTCTGGTTTTGGATGCAATTAGCAAATCATCAATGTATTGCACTAGAGTCGAGTTAAAAGGCAGTACTAAGGCTTCCAAATCCTTTTTCAATATCTGATTAAAGATGGACGGTGATTCAGAAAACCCTTGCGGAATTCTGCACCAACTGTACACCTTGTCCAGGAATTTGAAACTGAACAAAAATTGGCTGTCCTCATGAAGAGGTATTGAAAAGAAAGCTTGTGACAGGTCTAAAACGGTGAACCACTCAGCATCACATGGAACCTGAAACATGATCACTGCTGGATTGGGCACTACGGGGCAACATTTTACCACAATCTTGTTTATTTTTCTCAGATCCTGCACAATTCGAACCTTTCCACAGGGCTTCTTTAAACCCATTATGGGAGAGTTACACGGACTGCTCAAGACCTCTTTCAGGACTCCCTGTCTCAGGAAATCTGCAATTATCTGCGACACCTCGATAAGGACATCTTGTGCCATGTGATATTGAGGCACCTGGGGAAACACTGCATTTGGCTTTACCTAGATTCTAACCGGTTCTACACCTTTTATTAGTCCCACTTCCTTTCCTGTCAGATCCCACACTTTCTCTGTCACTGTTCCCTGTAACTCAACAGGTAGGTCGATCATGGTGAGCATCGGGAACAGGGTAATTAAAGGGTAATCCTCATTTGTGGTTCCTGTCTCTTCTTCTGAAAACTGACCTTCATCTCCTTCATCATCACTATTTGTCTGCACTTCGATTCCATCATTGGAACAGGTAATCGAGCATTTTGTCTTTCACAATAAGTCCCTTACCAGTAGGGATGCCGGACTTGAGTCACAGACTACAAACCTATGTAGTCCCTGGAAGTTTCCAATCTCAACCTGTACTGGATCTGTAATCTAGTTTGTCAGATATTGGTTTGCTACTCCGACTACCCTTATGGTACGCCCTGAAAGTAGTAGTTTTGGAACCTCTGCACTTCTGACTGTAGAGCGTGTAGCTCTGGTGTCAACCAGATGAAGTACTGGGTTTTTCAGAACCCAGTGGTGCCAGGGAACACACCCTAAGACTTCGAGTCCTTCCTGTTTCAGACTACAGAAACACAGAGTCTTCTTGGTGAAGTCAAAGATCTTGTTTATTGGCTGCAGCCAGTAACAGGTATCCTAGAAGTACAACACAGTGTATATTCTCAGGAGACTGCTGCTCTTGCAAAGCTAACCTTCTCTTTTATACAAAATATTATGCTTTGGGCAAACATTCCTTATTTTACAGTTGACCATTCACATATTTTCACTACAAAGAAATAGCAGGGTTATGATGACAAGCCCATATTTCACTTTGTCCAGCCCTCAATCAATTACCCGGCAAGGCTCAGTACTTTCATCAGTTATCAACGGACCCCCAATATAAACAGGCACCTCCTCCTTGTAAAGCAAGTCATAAAGAAAGAAACAGGGACAGGTGCGTGTAAGATTAGGCATGGTTTGTGTGTGATGAAAGGTTTTATGATGTGTTGTGCCTTGATACTAATCTCATTCGGCCACTGGGAAAGAAACTGGCCGAACAGGTTTGGCTTCAGGCAGTGGAGTCAGCTTGCTCAGGTCACAGAGGAGTCAGCAAAGATGTACGTGTCCTTCAGACTCGTTTTCGGCATTAGTCATTGGCCTATGTGAGGGCAATCACAAAATGGCTGTCGTTTAAATGGAACCCGAGGGTTCAGGACGGAAACTCTGATATTCAGGTGATTTCGTTACCCGAATATGAATACAATGCTTGTGCATACTATTCTAATCATTCTCGGTCTGCTGATACCAAAATCGTTGTGATACGACGATGTTTATAACACGGGTCCAGAATTTTCAGTACCACAGACCCTCCTTTTGCCCTTACATAGGCAATAACCTATACTCACGCTAATCTGAGTCCAGGTCTATATTCATAAAGTCGTTGAGATGTTGCTGTAGCATCATCCTATTACCTAGCTCGTCCCTTGATACAGGTTTCCTTACACACGATGTAGCACAGAGGCCACATATTGCAGGAGCACACTGTACACACAGACAGGACAGGAAAAGAATGGCTAAGATCATCCCAATGACTACCAGAGTCTTCCGTCCCCAGGCGGATATCAGCTCCCAGAACCACCCCATCAATGACCAATCTCCTTTATCCACGTGAATAGACTCGGAGATCTTATGCAGTTTGGAAATGGCCTGGTAGACTGTCGGAGCGTTATCTGGGATGAAAACACAGCAACTTGATTAGATCACTTTACATACCCCACCTCGGTCTGCAAGTATGACGTCTAATGCGACCCTGTTCTGAAGAGTCATAAGGCAATCCGACTGGAGCTCAGCAGTCAAATTACCAAGGGCACCGGCGGTTTCAACTACTGTGGATTCAACCACCTTTGTCAATTGCCTTATGTTCCTGCTGTTAACCATAGGACCCCAAAACGGCAGAAAACCCTTTACGAAATCTCCAAATTCTTGTCCTGTAGTGTCTTCTTTACTTATGACACATCTAACTATCCTTGTCTTATGGTAATCTGCCGCGGCCGTGTAGGTGGGAGGTAACAGGAACGAAACAAAACATGAGCCTGAGAAGTCAGGGGGCAACCATGTATAGGCTCTATTATGGCAGATGAAATAGGTACCCTTAGCTGCTAAGAACGAAGGAGAAGTCTGAGACGCAAAAACATATGTTTCAGTGCAGATACTTTTCCCTAACTGAGCTCTGGGATTCTTGCCATTACCTTGCAGACATAGGTGACCCTGATGGGGTACAATCCAAATCGGGGAGGATATCTTTGCTCGCTGGTTCCCACTCAGAGTAACTCCATATCCTCTTATGTTCCATCCAATATATGCTAGTGTCTCATCTCTCGGGATAGTCTCATAGGAAATATCTTCCCTAATCATATCTACTATACCCTTAGCTAGAGCACTATTCTTAGGATTATCTTTCACAGAACGTAGGGGGGTGGCTTCATACGCGTATTTGAACACCGTTCTATATGCCCATACAGAACCATTATGGCTGAAAGGCAGGACCAGATAAGGGATACCTTTATCAGTAGTATGAGGCATAAGACCACACACCCAACAGTTAGTTGTGTTCACTACTAATTGGTGTTGGTGTAGAAGCTGAATGAATGAATTGTTGACAAATTCTAATCTTCTGGCAGACTCGTGTTCAGGCAGGGGGTGAAAAGAATGCGAGGAAACAGTAGAAGGAGGTATGGGCTGTGTAATGGGTGCAAATGTTACTTGAAAAGAGAATAAAACATATCCTATTAAAAACGTCATTACACTAAGCAACATGAAAATACATAATATCAAAAATCGTTTCTTTGTCATTATTATACACATTCTGGCTTTAAAGTCCATCTGTCTGGCAGGTCTCTCATGCTTAAAAAACTCCATCCTCTCTAATTGCTGCTCGTGGTGGTAGGGTGTTCTATGCTAGGGAATGCTTCTGTCAGTCCAGGGCAACTCTCTTAGACCGACCAGAACTGTCGACCTAACGTCTTCAGCTGCACTCCAAAGACTTGGGCAACCACGACCCTACAGCTGAACCCGGATGGCGGTTCGAAAAGAAAAAAAAAAAAAAAAGAAAGTTTCTCAGATGAGAGAGCCGCACTTTTAAAAAAAAATAGCAAAGGAACGGGAAAAAAATTATTTGTCCTTAGTTCTTGGTCTCAAATTATAACTGCTTTTTCCAGGTACTGTCTGGTTCTGGAACAAGAGTTCAGGCTCTGTAGTGTTCAATCGAATTGACGGTGGCACAGCTTCTTGCAAATTATTGTCACTTTCTCGTTCAGAAATTGTTCCTTTTACACGTGCATCGCTAAATGGCAAAAAACGAGGCACAGTCTCAGTCTCAGAGTCAGCGATCCCCTCCTGGACCCATCGGTCGTACGGTAGAGGAAAAGGGACCCTCTTGCAGTGTACGCTGTGGATCCAGTTCTTTTTCCCTTCCACTCGAACAGCTGATCTTGTTGAGAGAAGGACGAGGTGGGGGCCGGTCCAACGGGGCTGGTCATTCTTTGTCCGCTTTAAGTTCTTGACCAGCACCCATGATCGATAAGATGTCCTGGAGCTTCAGAGACCTGAGGCAGAGTATTGTGAACCTGTTGGTGTAGAACACGCAATTTAGCCGTCAATTCATACAAATAATCAAGCAGTACAGGGTGTTCGATCTCACTGAATTTTGTTGGTCTTGGCACTCCCCATATGTTGGCCGGGCGGCCGAACGAATCTCATAGGGACTAAGTCCCACTCGCGAATGCACAGTCATTCTTGTTGATAGGAGTGCTAGAGGCAGAGCGTCAGGCCATTTAAGACCAGAGCTCGCTTGTATCTTTGCCAACTTCAGTTTTAGCGTGCCATTATAGCACTCTACTAGTCCAGCTGATTGGGGGTGATTTGCAGCGTGGAATTTTTGCTGGATACCTAGCCCCTCACATACTTTTTTCATCACTCGACCCACAAATTCACTCCCATTATCACTCCAGACCATTCTTGGCATTCCAAACCTAGGGAAGAATTCTTTGGCAAGGGCTTTAGCTGTGGATAAGGCAGTGTTCTCTTTTAAGGGATATGCTTCTACCCATCTTGAAAAAGCACAAACAACAACGAGTACGTATTTCAGATTGTTGCACCTTTCCATGTGGATGAAATCTAGCTGCAAAACCTCGAACGGATACGTTGGAGGTGCAAAATGACCAGCTGGAGTTGGGGTTCCCCTATCAGGATTGTATTTCAGACACACCATGCAATTCTTGACCACATTCTTTGCACATTTAGGGATTCCAGCATTTTGCCATACTGGAGCCAACAACTTACAAATCCCTTTCACACTGATATGGGCCATTCCATGAGCCATTGTCACCACTGCAAGCACATACGCATCGGGTAACAACCATCGCTGATGTTCTGACAAGTCAACCCAACAACCATTTTCATCCAATTTACCCGTACTTTCTTTCCACACACTCAACTCTTTGTCTGAAGCTTCAGCTTGAAGAGACTTCACACCCTCTATCGTATCTTCACATATTCCAACGTCACCAACCCATCTTGCGGGGCCTGCAACATACATTCGATTCATCACATCTTTTGCTGTTTCTTTTGCGATTTCGTCAGCAAATGCATTGCCACGACCAACATCATCAGTAACCTTCTTGTGTGCACTGCATTTCACAATCGCAACTTGGAATGGCAAGGTCAGTGACTCAAGAAGCTCATTCACCAACTGACCATGCTGAATTTTAGCTCCATGCGAAGTCAGGAACCCACGTTCTTTCCACAATCGTCCAAAACTATGGGCCACACCAAACGCATAATGGCTGTCGGTATATATGGTCACTTTCATTCCTTTCTATAACACACACGCTCTCGTAAGTGCAATCAGCTCTGCTGCTTGAGCTGAATTATGTGGTATACGTGCAGCTTCAACAATCGTATGCAAAGTTGTGACAGCATATGCTGCAGTCGTATCACCATTCGGAAGCTTGAAGCATGAACCATCCACCCATAAGGTACCATCACACTTTACAAGAGGAGTATCTTTAAGATCTACTCTCCCTTTCGTTTCTTCTTCTGTCCTAAGAAAACAATCATGTTGTTCAGCATCATCTGTCTCTACTGAAATCGGCAATAACGTGGCTGGATTCAACGTATTGCACCTCTTTATGTGCACATGACTCGCTAACAGTGTCAACTCGTAACCTGACTATCGAGCACTACTTAAATGCTGTGTCTTGGTCCTGTTTAACAACGTGTCCACTGCATGTGGAACCATCACAATCAACATATTATTCATCACTAACCCAGCAGACTGTCGAATAGAAACAGCTGCTGACGCTGTGGCTCTAAAGCAACTCGGCAATGCTTTAGCTACCGGATCCAAAGTTGACGAAAAATATGCGCATGGGCGCTGCTTGTCTCCAAAAGACTGTGTCAGCACTGACAATGCACAACCCTCTTTCTCATGGACATACAGTGTATAGGGCTTACTGTAGTCTGGGGTACCCAACACAGGAGCCGAACACAATGCATTACGCATTTCGGAAAAACCTTTCTGACAATCTTCAGACCACGGAACGGGGTTCGGTGTATCTTTATAGGTCAATGCTACCAAAGGTTTGGCCAGCAAAGAAAAATTTGGTATCCATTGTCTGCAGTATGATGTAATGCCCAAGAAAGCACGTACTTCTCTCTGTGTCCTTGGCACACTCAATTTTGCAATTGCCTGAATTCTTTCTGAGGTCAGTTTCCTTCCCTCCTTCGATAAGAGATGACCTAAGTAGGTCACTTCTTGTCGACAATATTGCAGTTTTGAAAGGGACACTTTGTGATGTAAATCAGATAAATGATGCAACAACGACAAGGTGGCTTCTTTACAAATCTCTTCAGTATCTGTAGCGACTAGCAAATCATTGACGTACTGAATAAGGGTAGCGCCGTCAGGTAAAACAATTGCATCAAGCTGTGTTTTTAAAGCCTGACTATATATTGATGGACTTTCACAGTAGCCTTGTGGAGCGCGTTTGAAGCGGAAACTTCGGCCTCCTAAACTGAAGCCAAAAATATCCCTGCTCTCCTTTGCAATCGGGATGCTGAAGGAAGCATTCTTTAAGTCAATCACCGAAAACCAGGTGGCGGAAGCTGGAATCATAGTCAATAGGGCAGTGATATTAGGAACAACTGGAAACTGTGGCACAACTATTTTATTTACCTCTCTAAGATCAATCACGAGCCTGTAAACAGGTGGCTTAGAGGGGTCAGTACGTTTCAAAACAGGCAGAACAGGACTATTACAAACGTTGCCTCTTGTCTCTTCAATTACATCTTTTTCAATTAAATCATAAATGATCGCTAGCAACGCCTTTTCACCTTCACTAGAGATCTTGTATTGTTGAATGCGTGGTAATTTAACATTGGCTTTCAATGTCACAACATAAGGCGGTATTTCCAACAGACCCACGTCATTAGGACCAGTAGCCCAAATGGTATCAGGAAGAAACGACAATTCGGTCGGAAGTTTATCCTTCGACAAATACATTGGAGAGACCATTTTCCTACCCAGTGTAAGTTGTACTCCCGAAGGAGAACAATATAATGTTGCATACAATCTTTTCAACAAATCCAATCCTAACAAGTTTTCACCACAACCTGTCGTCAGAATAAGGGGTGCTTCCAATTCACAAGGTCCAACAGAAAGGGACATAGGACTAGAAATCGGGTTCCTAACCGGGGTGCCAGAAAAACCTACTGAAACATTCATCTCGCCAGACAAAGGTGCGCCAGGGAGTTTTGAGTGCATAATAGAACTCTTTGTAGCACCAGTATCCAACAGAAAAGGCTCCGACACACCTGAGGTAATCACCTTAACATAAGGTCCATTCTGATCTACTGGAACTAAAAAAACTCCCTCTCTTCGTCTATGGCTGTCCTAGCAATTATTACCTTCCAAGTTCTCATCTTCTGCATAGTAGTCGTCAGCATAGTACTGAGCCGTCGTACCAGACGCGTTATGTTGCTGGTCAAAACTATTCATTGAGTTTTGAGACGGAAAGGAACGCGTGTTCTGGGGAAAACTTCCACGTCCTCTACCTCTAGGAGCTTGTTGAACACCTCGACCTCTTGCGCCAGAAGCACCATTCGTACGCTGTAACAAAATAGGACAACTATACTTGAAATGACCCTCTTCTTTACAATATGAACACTGATTGGGACCTACAGGAACACGTGGTTGAGAAAACTCGAACCTTTGCGAGTTTCTCTGGAACTGTTGAGGTTGCTGATAGTTACTCTGACCACCACGTGGCGGATACGCCTGTTGTAAAAGAACCTCCGTCTTTAATTCTTTAGTTTTCTTGTCTGCTCTATCCTTCTCATCTTTATCCCTATTTTCGTAGTACTGTGCAGTAGCCAATATTTGTGCTGAAGAGGAAACGGCCCAAGAACTCTCTGAATCCTTCAATTTCTTACACAGCTCGGCAAGCAAATTGTGCACAAACTTGTCGACGAACAACCGTTGACCACCTTCTGTACTCATATCTTGACCTCTGTGGTCGATAAACGTTTCCTCAAACCTGGTGAAGAAATCAGACACTGTTTCATCTTTCTTCTGCTTACACGCAGACAATTTATCCCAATTTAGGCATTAAAGTCTTCATGTAAGTAATGATCCTAGCAGGCAGTTCTGCTACCAAAGGCTCAGGCTTGGCACCACCAACTTGTCTATCATTTGCAGCACTAATATTAGCCCATGAGTCACCTAACTCTTGTGCGTGATCTGTATGGCGAATCAATCCCCACAAAGGCTGTGGAACAACATTACCAAATAACATGTCTATGTCGGCTAAATTCATAATGCATGAGTCTGCAGTCTGTGATAATTCCTTATAATACCCTGCAGGGTTTTTACGGGGATCAGGCAAAGTCTACTTAAGGGCTAAAACTTCAGCTCGCTTCCACGGAACATGTACCCAAACACGCTGAAAATGAGCTGGGACAGCATCAATTTGATTAGCCACATCAGCCGCAACGGCGTCCTTCCATACCGGAGGGACTTCTCTCATTGGGTACTGTTGCACCTTTTTTTTAACAGAGGAGTCGTGTTGGAACAATGACTGAGAAGGATCCTTATTCCTAAAGGACAACAACGTCGCAACTGCTTTCTCAACATCGGGACCCACAATCGTGCCTTTTTCAAACTCAAACCATACACGGCACAAATCAGGCGGATTTGTTTCCAAATCATTATCCTCCAATTCCTCACAAAGGAATGCACACATTTTCTCAAAAACGTATCTTTGTTTCGGTGCTTCCCATTGACGGAAGACATCCATAACAGACTCTACATCGTATCTTAAAGGGTAAACAACCCATTTACGCGCCATACGGTCAAACATTTCTCTCTCTTGAGAATTAGGCAGTTGACTACGCGACTGTTTACGCTCCGAATCTGGGGTCACACCAGATGACCCAAAGAGAGGAAATATAAGGCTGGCAACAGTATCTATCATTCTCTGTCGGACAGAAGGAGAAGTTGATGAAAGAACAGGAGGAAAAACAGAGGGAGGCAAGGCAGACGCAGAAGCAGACGCAGAGGCAGTATCAGGAAGAACACCAGAAGAGGCAGTCGATGTAGTACATAAAGTCGCAGGAGGTACAGATGGAGCAGGTAGCGAAGTCGGCGGCCCTTGAAGGGGCTGCGCCATAGTAGTAGGAGCCAACTGAAGAGGAGCTGGCAGCTGTGGAAGAACCTGAGGCACAATAACCGGAGGTTGCACAGCTAAAGGTTGCAGGGGTGCTGTAGCATTCTGCGCATAAGGGGGTGGCGAACTCAACAAGTGTGACATTAAAGGATCTTTCTCAAGTTCTTTTGCTGCATCTTGCTGAAGAAGCGGGAAAACTGGATAACATTTATCGGTCACCATTTTACGTTGCCTGTGCAACTGCTCATTCATCTGTTCTTCTTCATCATCTTTAAACTGCATGGCAGCTTGCATTATCGAGATACCCTCTTCCCTCTCATTTCTCTTTGCTAATTTAATTTCCTTCTGTTTGGCTTCCTTACGCCATAGGCGGAAAGAGTCAAACATAGCCGGCCGGGCTTTCTTCTTAAAAAGTTTAACCTCCAGATTATCCAGAATCTCTGTGACAAAACTACCATATTGGGGCCATTTCAAAACTCCATATTTCCTGGTGTATCGGATCCATACTTCATTATATGTGAGGGGGCCTATGCCATGTTTCACATATAGTTCATAGGTTGGAGTTCCAATCGGAGGAACCGGACACGAGTCCTCCAATCGGGAATCCCTATTATAACCAAGACAAAACAAATTTCCATGTCTGCTAAGACCAGGCATCTTCGCTCTCCAGTCTAGCTTCAAACTTCAAAGGATTATCGAATACGATAGCCTCGTGAATACACGAATCCCTCGGCTTTGGTACTTGCAAGTTCCAAATCAAAGATCCCAAGGGGATACCAAACTAAGAACCAAACTAAGGACTGGGAGACGCTCCACTTATACTTAACTGAGGTATCGATGACGTCACCAGAAGACTTGTTTATCGTTTCGCTCTACCAAATCATCAAGGGTCCAAAACAGGGTGATAGTCAGGGCAGCAGTCCTTCGTAGCCGTCGGGAAGCGGGGAACCTCGCAGCAAAGACTTTCGGACCACATCGACATACAGGGGTCGATGAAGTGGCGGCCTCCCTCCAGAATTTTCACACGAAGCTCCTCACGAACTTCTGGCTTGGACTGGTACCGCTGAAATCGCCCCACGTTGGGCGCCAACTGAAGTACTGGGTTTTTCAGAACCCAGTGGTGCCAGGGAACACACCCTAAGACTTCGAGTCCTTCCTGTTTCAGACTACAGAAACACAGAGTCTTCTTGGTGAAGTCAAAGATCTTGTTTATTGGCTGCAGCCAGTAACAGGTATCCTAGAAGTACAACACAGTGTATATTCTCAGGAGACTGCTGCTCTTGCAAAGCTAACCTTCTCTTTTATACAAAATATTATGCTTTGGGCAAACATTCCTTATTTTACAGTTGACCATTCACATATTTTCACTACAAAGAAATAGCAGGGTTATGATGACAAGCCCATATTTCAGTTTGTCCAGCCCTCAATCAATTACCCGGCAAGGCTCAGTACTTTCATCAGATATCAACGGACCCCCAATATAAACAGGCACCTCCTCCTTGTAAAGCAAGTCATAAAGAAAGAAACAGGGACAGGTGCGTGTAAGATTAGGCATGGTTTGTGTGTGATGAAAGGTTTTATGATGTGTTGTGCCTTGATACTAATCTCATTCGGCCACTGGGAAAGAAACTGGCCGAACAGGTTTGGCTTCAGGCAGTGGAGTCAGCTTGCCCAGGTCACAGAGGAGTCAGCAAAGATGTACGTGTCCTTCAGACTCGTTTTCGGCATTAGTCATTGGCCTATGTGAGGGCAATCACAAAATGGCTGTCGTTTAAATGGAACCCGAGGGTTCAGGACGGAAACTCTGATATTCGGGTGATTTCGTTACCCGAATATGAATACAATGCTTGTGCATACTATTCTAATCATTCTCGGTCTGCTGATACCAAAATCGTTGTGATACGACGATGTTTATAACACGGGTCCAGAATTTTCAGTACCACACAGAAACGAGACTTTGTAACCCATCACCTTGCCCTCCACATATGGACCCCTTTGATCCACCTCTAGGGATGCTGCAAGCCTGCACTCTTCGCTGTCAGAGCTATCATCTGACCACTCTCCACTCATGCCAATTTCACCCCGTAATGGAAACTGTTGTACTGTACCATTTTGACTCATTACCTGGCCTGTGACCTGTTGAGGAAGCATCACCTGTTGCTGTCCCATGGGAGCCATTGGTAATTGCATTTGCTGTCTAGGTACCATAGGAACCTGCTGTTGTACTGGTTGCATTTGCGCTGGCTGTAAACGCGGCATTTGCATCTGTTGCATGGGCTGTACCCCTTGCATTTGTACCAGATTGTTCTGAAAATTCGGGTTTTGATGTCTTATTTTTGGGCCTTTTACATTTTGCAATGTACCAACATTAGCGCTTTGCTGAACGACACCATCCTGCACCATATTCAGGCACTCCTGTTTCCAGTGCCCCACGCCCCCGCATGCGTGACACGGTGACATCCTTTTTGCTCCTTGTACGTAATTTTGAACCACAACAGTACTCAAGTCTGGACCGCGATTCACAAACCCTCGGCCTCGACCTCTCAGCTGTGTCTGAAACGCACCATTCGTTTGTGGTTGCTGCTGTATCATTTGTTGAACTCCATTTCCCTGTATTCCTGCCTGTGCAGCGCTTATCTACATCACCATCACTTTCTCTTTCAGCTTCTTCTGCTTCAGCTCAATTCCATCGCTACAGTATTTCGCATACTGCAATACTTCATCAATCGGCTTTGCTTGCCAACAAATCAAATGATTCTTAATCATCTGGCTAACTTCTGGTCTCAACCCTTCGACGAATCTGAACACAAGGTGGTTCATGTCTTTCGGTTCAATAGTCTCAGTACCACTGTAGTGTTTGAATGCCTTTAACAACCTCTCATAGTAAGCATGTATTGACTCCTTAACCTCCTGAGAGGTCTGGTCGATCTTCTGCCAATCAGTCACCTTCGGCGGCACCTTCTGTTTCAAAAACTCAATTACCTTATGATAGTACTTCATCACCTCTTCAGAGGGTGCCCCGGTCACCTTATCCCTTGCCGGCTCCTTCGTCGGCCAATCTACTCCTCTCTTGCATTCAAGCCATAAATCAGGCGGAACAATGATCTCAAACAAGGTATTCAAGTCTCCCCAAAGACACTTTGCAAGTTTTACAAACCTGTCTGTCTGTTGGTACCACTCGATCGGTTTCTCCCTCAATCTGGGATAATCATTGGTAAAGGATAGGATATCTCCTCTGGACCATGGTACATGAACTAAGCCACCACCAGCCGTTTCTCTCATAGGTAGGATCTTTACTGATTCCAGATCGGGTGAGGCTTTGGTTTGACTTGATCCTGGACTATCACCTTTTTCCTTATCTCTTTTCCTTGCCCACCTGCCTTCCCATTTTTCCAACGCACCCCAAACTTGCACACTTTGCAACAATTCTTTCAAATGTGCCTTCATTCCCGCAGACCTCATGTGCTCAAAGTCTTTAGAATAAAAATCCAATCTGTAACTTCTTTTCAGGTGTTTAGTGTTTCCGATATCAATATTGCATTTATCTGCCAGGTTCGCTAGTCTCTGATGCACCTTGCCCACTTCTTTGGTAATCTTAGGACATAGGAATCTTAATTCTGCTTCCGTGTATGACTCCAATCTATTTACCCCCATTGTACCTTCCACTAATTCAGCAGCTTCTGCACCTAACCTCACAAAGTTTAGGTATTCATCTTGCTTTTCCTTTTCTGGTTCGACCGTGGTCACTGCAGCCTTTTGTGAAATATAAGTCCTTTCTAACCATTCGTTTAACTGTTGCACTGTAAAACCCTGCAGTGAGATGTTCCCTGCATGTATCATCGGTGACTGTGAGGTGTTTGTACTCATTGTCTGCGGAGTCAAAACCCCTAGCCCTGCTTGTCGCATTGCTTCTATGGGTGCTCCTACTGGACTAAGGTCTATTAAAGACCTCAGCTTTTCAGCTGCTAGTTCTCCTGGGGCCATTATCTGAGGAGTTCCCATAGACCCTCCTCTTATCGCATCTTGAGTCATTATTCCCTGGTCACATACGCCAGTTTTGCCTTGGGCATACAATGGCACTGGTGGACCCACAGTAATCGGTAATGATATGGCGGCAGGTGTCTGACCTGGTCTCAGACTTTGTGAAGCAGCAACTCCATAGGTCTGTTCCAAAGTACCCGGGACAGGCACTAATGGCGGATCAGCCACTGGGTTGTACTCTGGTATCAGTTGTGGCTGTGGTTGAGACAGCAATTTCGGGGTTGACTCAGTCTGCACTAATTTTGATTTTGTATATATCGGGTCTGGCGGCACTATCAGATTTGTAGCAGTCTCAAGTACTCGAACGTCTGGATAGATTCTCTGTATTTGCGGTGGAGGCTGCAACTGTATCGTATGTCTGGTGCAGTGGGTACACTGACACCATTCTGTATCGAAACCGTATCGCTAGTCTGTACCATATCAGCAACTCCCTTTTCCTGCGTCTGGTTCCCAGGATCCACGCTAGTGCTTGGAGCACTGTCGCTCACTGCATAAGGTGGCGGGCGATCATGTAATAATCTGTCCATAAATTCCTCATCGTCTGAATCATCTTCCTCTTCCCAGGGTCTTTTATTTTCTTTAGAATTGTTCGAGTCTTTATCTGTCTTACAGGAGGCTTTCTTTCCCTGTGTTTCTTCTCCCTGTGATATCGCTGGGAACAATTTTATTCCATCGACAATTCCCCTTCTCCACATTTTACTCTCGTTATCCCATCTAGCCTCTGCATAGCATTTTTCTGCCCTTCTCAGCCTTCTCTGAAACTTTTCTTGCCTCTGTGTAAGAGCCATTAGATCCCAAACCGCTAAAGCCTCGTACTGTGCTGGCCTTGGAGGTGGTTTCTGTGTACTTAATATCCACCTCAAATTTTCTAGCACCCTCGTATTGAATGTTCCATGCTCTGGGAACACTAAACATCCCTCCTTCTCTGTCAATTTGCGCCATTGTTTCATCCATAGACATGGCGCGACACCTTTCTCTTCCATGACTATATAAGCTGGAGTACCCTCGGGTGGTGTAGGCTCCCCCTCAGTCGCTACAATATATACGTCTCCCTTCAGAGCGCTCTTAAATGCCTTGACAAAATTCATTTTTGCAATTTTCTTTTATTTGTATTTCAATCAAAAGTGACTTAGTTCCCAGGACACTCTTCACCCACCTTTCTCAACCTATTGCCTCTCACGGACGGCAGCCAATCCGTGTGCGACCCCTCTCGACAACTGACCTATCTCAGCGCAGCACCACTGACGTCACACTCATACACACTGCAGCTGACAAAGTCTTGCGGCTCGTCCGCCCCTCACTGAATTCACACAACTAATGCAAAATTACTGCGAGCACCTTAAATGACAACACAAATCTGCCGGTTTACTACAGGAAGGGTAACACATTTGCTTCAGAACTTTACAGAGATTTCACTTGAAGCCTCGGCCGCTACTTTCTCCTTCTCAGTCCCCGCATACGCAAGCAGAATTTGACCCGCAAATTCTACTCTCGGCTTGTCAATTGCTCATCCTAGTGCACTTTAGAACTTGCCAAATCTCCATCGAAGGTTTCATACATACTTTTCAATTCAAACTTGACTTGTCAACCACGCCTGATTGACCTACTAAACCACACAGATTTCAACATAAATCCAAGTATCTCCTACACTTGTCAACATATTCCGGAGTCTTAGACCACGACGGGTCCGTACATGAACAACCAACCACGTGGACAATTTTGAGCACCAAGCGCCACTCTTATATGAAGTACGCCGACTTCCCTACTCTCATACTGCGAAGTACGCCCACTCCTACTAGAACGACATTTACTTGGCCTAAATACACGCAAATTTCACAATCACCTGCAAAAAGCATAAGCTAAGCAAGCGCAAGAACCCTAAACCACACACATTAGGGTGCCGACTCATTTAGGCAGGCTCCGAGATCCCGGGAAAGTCATGGTGAACTTAGAAACCCATCATACCTCCAATTTGCATTATCACAGAAAAACAAATTAAACAATGATTCTCCGTCCTAGGGCCCCCAAGGGCCAAAACCGTCGCTCTGCTACCAGAACTGATAACGCGTCCTTCTATGTTAATTAATTACACATTAGGACTCGTTTTAGGCCAATGAATCTTGTGACCCAGTGGAGAGACACCGTAGGATGAGATAACTGATCAATATGCCAAGCAATATATCAATAATGTCATCAATATTTACCACCACAATGCACTTTACTTTGGATAGAGGCATTAATCAAATTGTCGGCGCAACCATGACCTTTCAGCCATGAATAACCACTCCTTTAGTAGAATTTTATGAACTTTATTCCCTATTGATTACAATCTACGAGCAGGAGAGTTAATCTCAAAACCAGGAAGCATAAGAGCATAGTCACAATATGGCAACTGTGATAAGATTTCATTAATGCAAGAATCACAAACATAAGAACATAGCACGGCGTGAACATAGATCAGAATACAACAAATGTCATATATGTCTCTGTTCAGCATAGCGTAATGTCAGTCATTTGTCTATGTACGTCAGTCAAAGTGAACTCCTATCCTAACCACAGATTAGCATCAGCATGTTGGACTTCATGCAAAACAATTTAGAACACCAATTTGGAAAACATCTAGCTATGGTCTCTTAACAAAATGAGCAGTTGGTACCTAGAAAGGAAAAGCAAACAGACAAATTACAAATTGCATTGTCATAATTACCCTCCAAGGACCAGGACCACACACAGGATCAGTCTTCAGGACATCCGTCAAAACGCCATCAGTCTAAACTCAACTATAGGGTATAAGGGACACTTCCTTCATAAGGAGGAGAAGCGTAGAGGACAGTCTATGGGTGAGGATGGTTTTAATAAGTCTCAAAGTCACCAAATAGAGTGACAGAGTTTCTGGATAAAATCGATAGCATTCCCTACCTAGTTCTCTCGACCCTTCTGTGACATGGGTTTTTATCCCTTTTTCGTAATACCTTCCCCCAAAATTCTATTGGACATTTGCTATACCCCACTATCTTTTACCTTTCAAATTATACATTAGGTAATCCCAATTGTCACCCCACGATAATTCATAATACTTTGATTGGTCTTCATAATTGACGTCTTCGGAGGTGGCACATCCGGAGGTTACTTCAAGGTTTGGCACGTCTTCTCGGGTCATGAGTTCCTTTGTCCATGGTTTAAACATCCTTGTACATTACACTAATCTACATTTGTTTCAATTTTGTACATAAATTCATACTAAAGCAGCAAGCATGATGATGAGAACAGAATTGTTTTGTTACAATCATCTTCCAAGTTGAAGGAAAAGAACATTTGCAGGGTCATGGCCCTTTGCAAGTCAGCACACTGAAAAACAGAAAAATGCTTTTAATATGAGAGCCAGGCAGCTAAAACCCACAGCTCACGCTAACTTAAGGCCTATAAGGTTTTCAGTACAATTTCATTAATACGAACATTAATATAAGCTTAATTGAATCTAACATAAACATTGTATTCATCATTATTAGTCTTGAGTATACATTGGTTGCCACACATTATAGTCGTAATTCAAACGCACGTTTAAGCAAAATCACTATTATTATAGTTTTCTATGCAAAATTGTCACACATTAATATAGATATTCTACTCTAATATAGGTTATATAAATCTACGCTCTCTCAAAGGGGTTCAGAGAAAAGAATATACAACAAATTATGTTACTCATAGTTCATCTAAGAATTAAAACTGAAGCTAAAACATGCTGGCATTTCAACACTTGAGAGCAAGAGTGGGACTGGAGAGAGGGGTGAAAAAGGTGATGGAGCTAACCCAGAGGCACTGAAAAATCATGGCGCAGTAGAGGAGTCAGGAAAATCTGTGAGAAAAATAGAACCTCGGCAAACCGGGCCCGGACATTGGCACTAGAAAAGCTCTAGCACTGGGAATAAGTAATGACCAAAATTGAAACGACAAGAGCCACGGCACGTTCGTCTTGTAATGTCAACATGCTAACAATAGGATCAAAAGAGGGATAGTGTTACATATGATGTCTAAATCACAAGCAGAAAGAACATTCCTGCTAGATATGCACGATATCCACTTTATTTTCTGTGACAAATTTAGACTAGTATGCCACTCGTTACTCCACCAACTCCTAAGGAGCGGTCATACTGGTAAGAAATCTACAACACTACATATAGGAAAACATGAGTAGATATTCACTGTAGATATGCAGTGGCACTAGGTATATAGTATGTAGAGAAGCTACTTTTCCTAAACACATGTTTTACTGGGTGCACAATTCATCATGTTGGAGTCGTAGGGTAAATTCCCATTGGATCCCCTGCGTGACATAAATATTATGGAGAATTTTATTGTGGCAATGGATTATGAGATGGATAGATCATGGCAACTGCTTATGGGCCCAGTAACCTATACAAACTGGGGGAGTCACACAATCAAAAGGACTGCACATTATCTGGATGAGGCATAAAATATATTCTCATAATACTCCAGTGCACGTCACATTCTCTGTAAAAGATCATGTCTTCAATGCCAGTCTCAGTCACATAAATTCAGCAAGTTCTCAAACATTGCAAGAGTCACCACTGGTGCTAACATCATCCAGGTGGAAGCATACAGGACGCTGATGGGCATGGCACCTCAAGGATAAAGAAACAGTAGATATTGTGAAAGAATCCTCCACTTAGTATTTTCTGGAAAATCGTGGGTATGTAAAAAGTTCCATAATGTGAGGGAAACATGTAAAACTGTGGTCAGAGGGCTCATCTTATCACTTTGATGATTGGGAGGGATACAATAGAGATAGGCAAATGCAGTTGTTTAGAAAAAGATTCCAGCAGTCATTACAAAACTATCACCTTAACTCATTAGATAAATCCCGACACAAAAATATTGTAGGATATTGGGTTGTTAGTTAAGGGTATGACTGGCCACTTTACACAAACACAATCCGGGTCAGGATGAACCAAAAAAGTCACTAAACTGATCTGTGCTCAACCCCCTTGGAGCTATAGCACAGTAAAGACAAATTTAATTTAGAGGCAATGTGTAAAGTATGTATGCAGTACCAAATGGTAATAAAGTCAAAAGACCACACAAGAAAAATCTCAAAACAATTTAGAAACTTAGTATAATTCAATAAATTAAACAATACCAAAACAACAAAAGTCCAATAAGGGGAACCAGATATATGTATTTTAAAAGTTTTAAATAAAAACCTAACTTACCTTCCCTAAATAAAAATAGAACCAATAAGTGTTAAGAACCAACTGCAGTAAACTGGTGACCTAGTATAGATATGCAGTGGACTGTGGTGGAGGGTGGAACAGAAACCAAGTTCGACATGGTCAGATATTTTACCATGGCAATTAGGGCCTGATTACAACCTTGGCGGAGGGGATTACTCCGTCCCAAACATGACGGATATCCCGTCCGCCGTTTTACAACTTCCATAGGATATAATAGAACTTGTAACTCGATGGGCGGGATATCCGTCACATTTGGGACAGAGTAATCCCCCCGCCAAACTCGTAATCAGGCCCTTAGTCTAAAAAATGAAAGTCGAAAATCTTCAGCGGAGCAAGGCAGGAGGCTGTAGCTGAGTAAGGCTTCATTAGGTCGGATAGCCATTGGACATGGTCCCTGTGAAGCAGTTTGTTTTGGCGGGAAAACTCTGAAAGGGGGAAAAAAATCTAAATTTCACACCCAAGGAAGGCCACTGGCTGGCCTGGATACTTTTGGCACCTTTGCCCAGTCAAGATTTCTTCATTCGCACATAGTCACTTTTTTGGAGCTTTGATTCTTCCTGCAGGACAAAGCTGCAGGCTGTAGCTTAAGATGACTCCACTAGGCCAGATACCTTCTCTGTGAGGTTCCAATGAATTGGATTTGCTGCTGCAGAAAAGTTGTGTGTGGGAGAAACCTGAATCTCTTGCCCAGTGGCAATGCACCCCGGTTAGATCAGCTTCCAGATTTGTCCTGGCCTGCTGGAAGTCTTTGGAGCCAAAAAGTTTCCTAGTCTCAGGTTTTCAGGGGTGGTAGGAGAAGTCCACCTAGACACACAAAAAGGTTTCAGGACCTCAGGTACAACACTTGGGCATCAGGACTCAAACCAGCAGAGGCCAACATCAGGGTCTAGGGGACGTCCAGTTGGAACTAGTCAGCTGGGAAGTTGCTTGTAGCTTGTTGTGACCCTGTAGTTTGAACAGCAGCCCAAGACATGACTGCTGAAGACATCTTCTTTCTCCTATGTACAATGGAGATCAGGGGGCTCTTTTCAGGTCTCGAACAGCAGGATCAGTCTTCTTCTGAGCTCCCTTGGGTCTAGATGCTTTCTGAGGAGGGTACCTGGAATGCCACATGTATTCATGACACTAGCTTGTGGGTAGGGTGACTCCTCCCTAAAGAATGGATTAAAACCTCATGGATATTACCTAACTCACTTTTTCAGTATTTCCTTTGTGGCCCACTGCAAACATTCACACAGTACCCGTATCTGCCTAAATCTACAATGATAAAACTCTTCTCTCAATATACAGACACTGCGGGCCCAGCCCAGATGTGTGGCCAGGAAGATGAACAACCCATCCTGTGTAGTCCCTTCAAACCAGTTCTGGGACCAGCTCCCTGCCTACTGGGACTGGAGCCTGGCTGTCTATAAGAACAATGGAATGGGCCTGCTCAGTTGTCATCTGACACCTACCTGTGAAAAGGATGGCCCCTTTAAAGTTAATTATGTTCCTAGGCACTGCTTAACTGGTCATTGTTAGAAATCGGGGTCTCTAGTTGGGAGAGGTATACACCCTTGTCCAAGTAGGTACCACAATCCTAGTCAGAGTAAGTTACAACACAACCTAAATTATCCTGTGCTCACCCTCTGGTAGCTTAACACAAGGCAGGCAGGTTTAAATTAGAAGGCAATGTGTAAAGTATTTGTGCAATAAATCATACAGTAACACAGTGAAACCACCACAAAAATGCACTACACGGGTTTAGAAAAATATTTATCTGAATAAATGGAGGTCAAAACGACAAGAATACAACAAGCATAAGTTGAAATACAATTTAATTTTTTTTAAATAGTCTCAGTTCTTACAAAACAGTGGTTATATCCTTGTAAAACAGTACCTGTGTTGCATCAAAAAGCTGATGCACGGGGGCCACACAGGAGAAGATGCGTTTAAAATTAGGGTGGTGCAACGGAATTTCCTGTGCGGCACAGAAGATGCATTTCTTTCCACGCTGCAAGGTGGAATAGTTTTTCAAGAGCATAGTCTTGGTTCCTCACTGCGATGCAGGGGAACTCTAATGCCCAGGAGCAATGCATTGAAAATCCTTGATACGCTGAGAGAAGGAACAGGTGTTGCGTCGATCTGGTCGGCATTACAGTGAAATTTCAGCTGCGAGGCAGGCGCTGCGTCGGATTTCCGGTTGCAAAGCCAGAGCTGCGTTGTTACGGTTGGTGGTGTGGAGATTTTTCAGCCAAGATGCAGGTTCTGCATCGATTTCTGCAGGCGTTGCATTGATTTCTGCCGGCGTTACATTGATTTCTGCAGGTGCTGCATCAATTTTCTGACATACAAGGAGTTCTTGAAGAGGTGAATTCTTTGTTGGCCCTAAGACTCCAGAAACAGGAGGCAACCTCAATTCAAGCCCTTGGAGAGCACTTTAGGAGAAAGACAAAGTCCTTCCAGCAGAGTCAGGAGTACCAGGCAGCATTACAACAAGCAGCAAAGTAGTCCTTCAACAAAGCAGTCCAGATGAGTCCTTTAGGCTGCCAGGCAGTCTCTCTGACAGAGATGAGGTGGAGGTCCAGAAGTGTCTGATTTGGTGGGGTCAGAGGCCTAGCTTATGTATCCAAAAATGCCTTTGAAGTGGGAAACCTTCAAAGAGTGGTTTTGAAGCGCACAAGTTCCCCTCTCTGCCCAGTCCTGTCTGTCAGGATCCATGTGGGAAGTTATCAGTCCTTTGTGTGAGGGCAGGCCACTGGCCTTTGAAGTGTAAGAGAGCCCCTCCACCCTTCCTGCCCAGGGAGACCCATTCAGTATGCAGATGAATGCAGATGTGACTGATTGTCCTCTGGTTTATGGTTGGTTGTCTGGGTGGGTATGCACAAGTGGAACTGTCAACCAGCACAGACCAGATGAGAATCTACCACTCAAAAGTATATAAGGACAGTTCTAGTGCTAGTCTATGAGAGGAGCAGGCCTCACAGTAGTGAAAAAAATGAAGTTATGAGTTTTTTACTAACAGGACATGTAAAACACATAAGTACATATCCTTCCTTTTACCTGCATAGCACCCTGTTCTATGGGTTACCTAGGGTCTACCTTAGGGGTGACTTATATGTAGAAAGAGGGGAGTTTAAGGTTTGGCAAGTAGGTTTAAATGCCAAGTCGAAGTGGGACCTCTGATTTGCATATGGCTGGATCCAAAATGGAATGGTATGGCAAGCAAAAAAACTGATGGATTAAACCCAGATCTGTGTCTGGGGTGAATGTTTGATTTGCTCTGCATTCCGCCCATCATCTGTTGTTTTCGCATTTGTCGCCCCAAGTGGGAAGGGTATGCCCAGATGTGGGTCCTGTGCTTGCTATGCCACTAGATTCAAGCTTGCCTGGCTGGTGAAGGGTGATACCCTGAAACCGGTCCCAGGATGCTTGTTTCAGGTTCAGGGAAGACCTGGCCTGGCAGTTCGGGCTGGACTGTTCCTATGGGGAACAGGGTCAAAACTGATTTGCTTATGGCTGGATCCAAATTGGAATGGCATGGCAAGCAAAAAAACTGATGGATTAAACCCAGATCTGTGACTGTGGGTGAATGCCTGATTTACTCTGCATCTCGCCCATCATCTGTAGTTTTTGCAGTTTCTAAAAGTGGCATTTCTAAAATAGTAATACTAGATCCAACCTCATCAGCAAGTACCATTTTAGATTATCATGTTGGCAATACCAAACACGACAGGGCTACTCCTTCAAGATCAGAATCTACCACTCAAAAGTATATGAGGGCAGTTCTAATGCTAGTCTATGAGAGGAGCAGTTTCACAGAAGCTGAAAATAAATTTATGAATTTTTCACTACCAGGACATCTAAAACACATAAGTGCATGTCCTGTTTTTTTACCTGCATAGCACCCTGCCCTATGGGTTACCCAGGGCCTACCTTAGGGGTGATATACATGTAGAAAAAGATGAGTTTCAGGCTTGGCAGGTAGTTTTAAATGCCAAGTCGAAGTGGCAGTGAAACTGCACATGCAGGCCTTACGATGGCAGGCCTGAGACAATGTTAAGGGACTACTATATGGGTGGCACAATCAGTGCTGTAGGCCCACTAGTAGCATTTAATTTACAGGCCCTGGGCACATGTAGCACACTTTACTAGGGACTTACAGGTAAATTAAATATGACAATTAGGTAGGAACCAATGTTACCATGTTTAGGGGAGAGAGCATATGCACTTTAGCACTGGACAGCAGTGGTAAAATGTGCAGAGTCCTAAAACGAGCAAAAACAGAGCCAGAAAAATGGAGAGAGGCAGGAAAAACGTTGGGAGATGACCACCCTAAGGCTTTCAGGTCTAACAGTCATCCTTTTAGACGAACTGAAAAACCTACTGAAATCCATGCCTTTGTCCTTGCTGTGGGTGCAGTTTTCACACCTCAGTCAAGACCAGAGTACTAGGAGGACTACAGCTGGAGACTAATGCAAAAAACAGTTTTCTAAAAGAACCCTTTACTTAATATTTATAAAACAAATTGAACTCATCAGTGAATTTGGCCTTCAATAAAATATTACAAAGTGTCAAAGAATGCAATTTCTAGATGGAGATCAAAGTATTAAGTTCAATACTGCATCCCAGTGTTCTCTAGAAACAGCTACGCCTTGCTACAGTGAAAATAGCTTTTAGGTGCTAGTAACTGAAAGGACTTGTTTAACATTACCTTTCTACTTGTCCTACTTTTAAATACCTTCACCTTGCCTTATGGGCTCTAAAACCTACTTAGGACTGACTTATCAATATTTAAACGGCAGGTTAGGCTTGTCAAAAGACTTTGTTTTGACAGGTTGAACTGCAGTTTTAAGTTGCTTTAATCAGACTGCAATGGTAGGTCTGAAGCAATGTTTTACACTGCCACTATAATTGATGGCACAATGGGTGCTGCAGTCCACTATTAGCCATTTTACATCTGGGCCCTGGGAACACTTTTTACCATATACTAGAAACGTATAACTAAGTTAAACATGCCAGTGCTATGTTTAAAGGGGAGCATAGGCACTTTACTACTGGTTAGCGGGGAAGATGTATAGAGATCTACAGACGGCAAAATGGGGCAAAACATGTGGGGGTACACCACACAAAAGATTGCCATTTCCTACAGGGATGAATATAGAACTTTATTCTCTAACGAAGTCTGAACGGTGGTCCAAGAAGGCTCTATAAAGTGGGGAACAATGCTGGGAAATTACTAGCATCACCTCAAAAGAGTGATGACACCAGAAGACAAATACAAACAGTACCATCTTTAGCTGGGATGGCAGTGGCACAAGATGAAATTGTAAAGGAAACATTCACTGCCTACCTTCCATTGGTTTACGAATCTAAACTCAATAGAAGAGTTTATCTCAGACTGCCAAATCACAAGGTTAATGGATGACCAGCATCATCCAAAGATCACCCACTCACCACATCTGTTACCATCTGCTGCATAATTTTCAGATTTCGACAAAAAATGTTTATAGCTGAATTGGGTCAAAAGTTTTAAAAACTCTGCAAACATCTTGAAATTCAGTAACAGACACTTTACTAAGGTTAACCAGTTACCTTTTAGCCAATTACTGCTGTACATGTGGTTGTAAACTGGCACAAATGAAGTGATCATTTCAGCAAGATAGCATTAATGTTCCCAGTTATATTACTGGGGGAGGGCTCTAGCCTGCAGCTTGAAAAAAAAGAAAAAGAAAAAAAATCTTACATATTTAGAAGTCATTTTAACAGGATGAAATTAAGTTTCTTCTTGGAAAGTATTTTTATTTTTCATGCAATTTCATGTTAAAATACAGATACCGTTGTCCAAACTGAAGGTTTTCCAAAGCCACTCCAAGCTCAAAAACATTTGAAACATTTTACTTCTGCTTTTATGGTCTGATGTCTTTATTCTTGTAGTTCCTTTTTGTGAGACACATACATGAACTATGCGGGTGCATGTAAGCTATTCCGCAGAACTCACAAGGCCCATAGCGTGAGCATTGAACAGCCTCAACAACAGAAGATGACTTCAAAAAAATAAAAAGGATACATAGAATAAAAAAAGGTATAACTTTTATTGCAAAAAAAGTTCACACATTTTCTAGTTTTCTGCTGACAGAAACATTATGGGGGTCATTATGACATTGCCGGTCAGCTGACCGCCACAATGGCGATGGCGGTAGTACCGTCGCCAGGCTGGCGGTGAAGACCGCCAAATTATGACCATGGCGGTGATCCCTCCCATAGACAGCCAATGTACCAGCTGATCCTCCAGTGCGGTCTGTCCACTGACCACGACGGTAGCCATCTTCAGGTAGGGCGGAAGACAATGACCCACCCACCATATTATGACACAGCAGACCACTAGGATTTCTGGGGCAGGACCACCACAACCAAAAGCCTGGCAGAAACACATCATAAAAAAGGAAACACTCATGTCCAGGGACACAGAGGAGTCCGCGGCTGACATGGAACCCAAACTGGAAGTCCTGTTGATGCTGTACCACGCGATAGCAGTCCAGGAGCAGCAACGCTGATGAAGACGAGGACGGTGAGTACAGCCACCTAGCACACAAGGGAGGGAGGGGAGAGTGACAAACACATATGCACAACACACACCATACACACACACCACACACCCAGAACAATCTGCAGAGTAAATCAACAGCAACATAAGGCAGAAGTAAAGAAAGCCATGACACATACCTTAGGTCCAACCTCTGTATTTCGCTGGACCTGCGCCCACAACAACTGAGGCAACCATATACAAAGGGCTATTGGCCAGTCCAATGTCAGCCATAAGCCACAGGGCAGCGTCCAAGGCCCAATTTGACTCCTGACAGCCCAGGCACTCCACTGGGCAGGGGCATCATGTTGGAAATAGGCAGGCACCTCGGGGGGTTCTTTTGGGAGGGGGTCCTTGGGCTTGGGTTTGGGAGGGGGCGGGTCTTCCCCCTTATATTTAGGTGGCGGAGAAGTAGGCTTGGGGTGGGGGGCTGGAGTGCCACTCTTGTGCCCCTTAGTGGCAGTTGAAGTCTTAGAGGGAGGAACAGGAGTCGAACAAGAGGTGGATATACTGGGCTGGGGCAGAGGGATATTCCTCTTACGGGCAGGACATGGGGGGAAGAGGCTCTGATCCCTTGGTTCTTAGGACCAAGGGTTCAGGTTGTGGGAGGAGGGTTGGGAGTGGAAGTAGAGGGAGTTGTAGTAGGAGTAGTAGGTGTGCTGGACTTTGGTGCATGGACATTGTGCATGTGTGAGGTAGATGGCTGTTGGGTGTGTGGGTGGGAGTATTTTTGTGTAATTGGAGGGGGCAGACAGGATGGGAGAGGACAAACAGGATGTGTGGATGTATGTTGTGGTGTCTGCAAGTGAGGGGGTGCTGCATGAGGGTGTGACGGTGGTGGTAGTGACTGCGCATGTGGTCTGTGGGGTGCATGTCTGTGTGTCTGCTGTTGTGGTGACTGTGGGCAAGGCTGTACAGGTAGAAGGATCTGGGACTGAGGATGCAGTGCATGCAGGTGTGGGTGTTGATGTGACTGTGAGGGATGAGGAGGCGGCGTAGACAGTGGAGGCATTGGCTGTTGAAGTATGTGCATGTGTGTGTGCTTGTGGTTAAGTGTGGTGCCTTTGTTTGTCTGTGCGAGTCCTGTCTATTGATTTGGGTGCATGCCTGTCAGATTGTGTGTGTGGGTTGGTTGGGCGAGTGGGCTTTGGGACTGGGAACAGGTAGTTGGAGGGGGGACAGAAGAACCAGGGACCCCAGCTGTCGTCAGAGAGGAGGCCAGAGCCTGAAACAATCTCTGTAGGCCAGCCAAGCCACTCTGAATGCTCTCCAGGAAGGCATTGCATTTGCTGCATCTGGGATGCCAGCCCCTGGATGGCATTCACTTTGGTTGACGGCCCAACAGAGATGGATCTCAGGAGGTCAATAGCCTCTCACTGAGGGCAGCAAGGCTGACGAGGGCAGGGCCTGAGGTGCCTGGGGCAAAGAAGAAACCCACCCTCCTAGGTGAGCGGGAAGGGGCAACTGGGTGGGGGGCTACTGGGAGGGCAGTGCTGGTACTGGGGTGGTGAACATGTTGTAGCTGGGGTGGTCCCAGGCGGTCCACCACCACCAGGGACCTTCCATTGGAGGAGGAATCAGAGTCTGTAGTCATCGCTCCTGTCTCCCCGTGGTGCTCCCCTCGCCCTCCAACCCACTGGTCCCACGTCGTCTGTGCTTTCTGCCTTCTGGGTCCCATGGGCTGCACCACCTCCACTCGCCGGTGCCTCTGCTCCTTTGCCAGATTATGCTAATGCGCACAAGGACAGGATGAGAAAAGGAGAGAGGGTGTGGGAGAAAGAAAGGGAGCACAGGGTCAATCACAGCAACAACAGCAAATATGACATACACATCACAATCATTCACTGGGACTGACACAGTGCAGTATGGACCTGAATGACAACACACTACCTGGGTACAACAGCAGTTAAGGACCCCAACACTACCATCTGTACACCTACTGGGACTCACTAAGCCCTGTCTGCCATGGTATGCTAGCTACTTACCAAGACCAAATATACATACCACCCCACATAGCTTCGCAGGACCACACTGGAAAAGCTAAAGCGTTATATTGGAGCACCCACTGACTAGAACATTGCACCCAAACCCCATGCTAGGGCACAAAAAATAAATACTACACAGTCTGTACTCACCCCCTTGTGGCTGCTGTGCTGCCCTCAAGCGCTCATCCAATTCAGGATTGGCCTCCGCCAGTATGCGGGCCATTAGGGGGGTCAGGCTCTGACGGGCACCCCTCCCTCATTGGGAGGCGTCCCCAGCTGGGTCTCTGCGGTCTTCCGGGCCCAGCATCTCAGTTCCTCCCACCATTTCCTGCAGTGGGTGCTCCACTGGCTATGGACCCCCAGCCCTTTCTTCTGATGGGCGCTGACCTGCAGAGGAGACACAGACAGAAGGACACCATGAACTCAACATTCCATTCTGTAACAGAAATGGCTTATATACTGCAAGGAACCCACATTAAGCACACACATGACCCCTAGTTCTGCATACAAATTGAATGCTACCAAACCCCTCCCAATGACACAATGCCAGCACACATATACATCTACATGAAGCCATGCCACATCTAACGTACCCATGATGTACTCACCTGTTGGTCTGGAGGCCCATACAACTGCCCATACAGGGGGAGGACCTCATCCACAAGCTTCTCCAGCTCCTCTGATGTGGAGGCTGGGGCCCTTTCTCCTGTAGCATGGGTCATTGCAGGTTCCAGACACAGGTCACAGCAGCACACGCAGTGGAGATGTTGATCCCGAGAGAGTCAGGAATCAAGTGAAGTGGTTCATAGAAAATGGTGGTCATGTTTGCGGCAGTGAACACCGTCATTGCTGGCGTTGATCATCATGTGTTCCTGTACTCCACAGAGCTCCATGTTAGCCAATGATGAGTTCCACAGTGGTGCAGACCGCCTTCTGCCATGAGGTCAGGTGCTGGGGAGTGAGGTTACTTTCACCTGTCCCTGCATACAGGGCAGGCGGTTGCCATTTCCCAATGCTAGTACTCATGTGGGACCAATATATGTGCGTCAATAGTATAGATTGTATACACACATACAATTCTTGTTTCCTACATACATACATGCACTGTGTACTTTGATGTTGTGTGTCCATACTTCCAATAGTCAAACACATTTTAATGTTGGCTCACTTAGACACCAACCACTGCAGAGGATGAGGCTGAGGAGGCAAGCACCAGTGTACAGACCCCTAGTGGACCTGGCTGCACTGGAGGACCGGCACATCCTACTCACATTTCGTCTGGATAGGGCCACAAAATCACTGAGCTGTGTGCACAATTGGAGCCTGATCTAATTCCTGCTATCCGTAGCACTACAGCAACCCCCCCTGTTGTGCAGGTACTCTCATTGCTCCATTTCATGGCAAGTGGTTCCTTCCAGCTGACTGTGGGCTTGGCTGCAGGAATGTCACAGCCAATGTTCTCAAATATTCTTGGAGGGGTTTGGCTGCATTGCTCAAATACATGAGCAGCTATATCTGATTCCCCCAGGTTGAATATTTGCCCACTGTGAAGGCTTGGTTCTATGTCATGGAACACAAACCACATGTGATTAGGGCCATTGACGGGACCCATGTTGCCTTAGTCCCTTCCAGGGAAAATGAGCAGGTCTACAGGAATAGGAAGAGTTACCACTCTCGAAATGTCCAGATGGCGTGCCTTGCTGATCAATACATCTACCACGTCACTGCCAAGTTTCCTGGGTCTGTACATGATGCCTATATATTGAGGAATAGCAGCGTCCCACAGGTGATGGCATGACTACAGAGGCACTGAGTGCACCTCATAGGTGAGCTTGAGTCTCCACACAATGTATGTCAGTGTATGCCTACTGGAGTTGTACCCCATGCCATTGCACATGGCTAATGTGTGTCCCTCACTCCTTCCAGGTGACTCCGGCTACCAAAACCTGTCCTGGGTGTTGACCCCTGTTAGGAATCCGAGAACAGGGGCTAAAAATCGGTACAATAAAGAAATATGGCCGTACTAGGAGGGTTGTGGAACGCACATTTGGTCTACTGAAAGACAGGTTCAGGTGCCTCCAGTTAACAGGTGGATGTCTATGCTACGGCCCTAAGAAGGTCTGCCAGATTGTGGTGGTCTGCTACATGCTGCACAATTTGGCCCTCAGACGCCATGTGCCCTACCTGCAGGAGTAGAGGGGTGCCAATGCATCTGTGGCAGCAGTGGACACTGAGGACAGTGAGGAGGAGGAAGAGGAGGAGGATGTGGACAACAGGACACATTTCATTCAGCAGTACTTCCAATGACACTCAGGCAAGACTGTTGATCTGTTCATGTCTCCATTTTAGTTAAGTGCTGTGTGCCAGCTGTGTTGTGCCAATCACTACCTTTGCATTACAATTGACTGTCACTTATGCCTTCCCTTTTTGTAGATGTTGGTGTGGTTACAACTGTGTACTGATGTGATGACTACAGACTGCTGAGACACATTTGTTGGATGAATTCATACATTACAGGACATTTGAACAGGATAATACAGTTCAATGCATTGAACATTTCTGTCTGATAAAGCACTAATACTACAATTGTGTTCAAGGGTGTTTATTGAATTGACAATAATGAAGGGATGGTGCAATACAGTGGGGTGATGGTTGAGGAAAAGTTCAGAGTGGTGGCTCAGTTTGTTTGTAGCACAGCTCCAGTGTCCATGGGGGCATAGGAAAAGGAGCAATGGCAGTCCAAAGTGAACAATGTGACTCAGTGGCACACAAGGGGGACATTCTGGAGAGTCTCATTTTATGGTGGTGGTCTTGGCAACAGTCTCTGATGGTTGTCTGGGTCACAGGGAACGTTTGTGGGGTGGTGCACCTTCTGCAGGAGGAGGGGTGCTGGTGGCCAGAGGGTCCTGCGGCAGGTCCTCCTGACCACTAGCTGCAGCAGATGTTGATGGCTGTTGAGAGGACTGGCTAGTGGAAGTGGGCCGCTGGTGTGCTCCCGCATGGTGTTGGCCATGTCATCCAGCATCCGTACAATGGAGGCCATGTTGGCATTTAGGCACTGCAACTGCTGCATGACCTCCTGGTGGTGTACAGTCTGCAGCCTCTGGTTCTCTTGCATGATGCTGAACACCTGGCCCATCCTGACCTGGGATTTTTTGTATTCCTCCAGGACATGTGTGAGTGCCTCCTGGGCAGTCGGTTCCCTGGTCCTGGCCTCCCCCTGGTGCACACCTGACCTCCCACTGTCCCTGGCCCCCTGTGTCCCCTGAACCGTGTGTCAACTCCCACCTACTCCAGGACCTTCATCATCTTGCCTCTGTGGTGCCAACTCGGGTCCCTGTACAGGTGGGCACTCTATTGATTGACGTGTCCTGGGGACACTGCTCTGGGGACGTTGAGTGGCTGCTGTGGTGTTGGAGTCGGAAGGGGGTGGGCCTGTGGTGGACTGGCTGTGGGATGTGGAAGCCGACTGACCAGTGGTCCCAGGTGGGCCAGGGAGTTCATCCAGCTCGGGACATCCAGAGTTGCTATTATCACTGAAGGCATCTTCTGGTGGAGGACTGGGTTGCCGTGGCTCCTACTCGCCGCTAACATTGGCTGGAGCACCTGTTGGGATGTAAGTGTAATGTCAGGGTCATTGTCTGTCACTTATTCTGCATTTCTATCTTTCCCTTGAGTGTGGTGTTGTCCTCCCACCTTTGGTAGTGTATGGTGATGGATTGTGGGATTCGTACTTCTACATGCTGTCCATGCATTGCTGGTGGGTGTGCATGCAGAGCTGGGAGGGATGTGCTTACAGTGGGTAGGACATGCAGAGGTACACATATAGGTGTAGTCATTGGGCTGGTGCACTGTGTGATATGGAGTGGGCTGTAGGGAGTAGGGGTGAGGGGGTGACCTGCCATGCAGGTATCGGTGGAGGGAAGGTAGCAATGGTGACTTATCAGTGTGCAGCCCTCAAGTGACTCCAGTTAGGCCCTCAGGATGCAGGATTGCTAAGACTTGTTCCTCCCATGCTGTCAACTGTGGGAGAGGAGGTAGGGGTTCACCGCCAGTCCTCATGATGGAGAGCTGGTGTCTTGATGCAATGGAATGCACCTTACCCCCTAGGTCGTTCCACTTCTTTCAGATGTTGTTTCTTGTGTGTGGATATTGTCCCACGGAGTTCACACTGTTCACGATCCTCTGCCATAGCTCCATCTTCCTGGCAATGGAGATATATTAAACCTGTGCACCAAACAGCTGTGGCTCTACCCTGACGATCTCCTCCACCATCACCCACAACTCCTATCAGTGAAATGGGGTTGCTTTTGTGAGGACATGCCTGTTGTGTGTGTTGTGCAGAAGGTGTTTAATATTGTGGTAGGGTTTGTGGTCCGTGATGCGTGACGGATGAATTGGTAGTTGTGGTTGTGTGTGCAATTCTCTATGGGATTGGCCTGGCAAGTTGTAGCAGTCTTTTCCTCTTTGCAAAAGATTGTGGGTTATGTGGGGGCGTGTTTTATAATGCTGTTGGTGGATGGGTAAGGTGTGTGTATTTGTGTCAGGTGTGGGTTTTTTGTTCTGGCCAATGTTGGCTTGAAGTGGTTTTGGGTGCCCAATTCCACTGTGGCGTTGTGCACCGCCAATGGTTGACCACCGTTGAATGTCCACTGTGGTGATTCATGGATCATAATTTGGAGAGTGGTGTTTTGCTTGCGTAGCGGTGAGGGTGGTTGCTCCAACAGTTTTTCGCATTCGTTGGGTCTGGTGGACTTGTGGTTGTGGCCGCTTTCTGTCGGTTTTGTGTTTGTGTGTCATAATCTGGCGGGTGGATTACTGCCTCTGCAGCGGTCTTTTGGCGGCCGTCACAACGGCAGCCTTCAGAATAGACCTCCAATGTCATAATAATTACCTATATGTCCTACACAAACTATTTCGCTGTGGGAGTTGGAAGGAAAGGTTTTAAGAAAATAGTGTTCATATGCACCAATGCAATACAGTATCAGAATATCCTGATAATATTTTTATTAGGATATTGTAAAAGTATAAACATTGTTTTTTTATGAAACCTTTATAATTTGTGCAATTTTGGGATTCATATTCTATTGTGAGTTAAAATAAAGTTATTAACAATGCCATTGTGCATAACTTGAGAGGCCCCGATTATAGACTACCTTCATGATTTACATAGGATATATATAACAGATAACTCTGTAATGTAGTTCAATATTGCCATTGAAGGGTTCTAATAATATAAATCATCCGAAAGCCGAGTGGTTTGTAAATGTCACCAGAACCCTGAGATGGCAACATAGGAACATATTTGCCACGGTACCCTTTATGAATTTGTTATATTACATGCAAACTTTGGAATAATTAGCTTGAAAAGCTATTTTCTTCAAAGTGCAGCTAACAGTGGGCACTGATTTGAACTAAATTTGTTATGTTTTGTTTACCTTTCTTGAATAAATTGTTGATAAAAAGTGGCATTTGTGAAGCAAGTAGATTTATCTGATTCTGTGGCTGCACCATTTAATGCTCAGTAAAGGATTTACTACATTTGCCACATAATTTGCAAAATTGAACCAGAAACGTTGCTTCTAGCTCAAATGGGTGAAACTTGTACTGGCATAGAATGCGCCACATAATTTACATTTTTTGCCACATAATATCGATGAGTGTGCTAAGTACTTTGGTTCTCCAAACCACATAATCCTAGTAGTATAGAACATGTCACATAATTTACATTTTATTTTTTGCTACATAATTTAGATAATCTTGCTTCATTTTCTGGTTCCAGTAGTCCTGACAATGTTGATGCTCTGCAAAGTGCTTTGGGGCTGTCATTATGATGACAAAATCTGTTTTTTCAGCAGGCATATTTTCCATATTTCACAGTTCCCTGTGATATGTGGACTTTTCATACAACTTCATTTCGTACAATAAAAGTACCCAGATTTATATATAATAATACCATGGTTTACATTAATTCACAGAACATTTACAGTGTATGTTTTCTGTTGTTCTACACAGATGAAACTTCTCTTCCACGAATAGGCTTTGTCCTATATCAAAATGACAAATTTTTCAAATCTGAGCATTTTAAGAGTAAACGAGACTTCAGCAGAAAAATTATCTCAGGCAACATTCCCAGTACTAATTCATATAATGTGGAACTGGCTATAAGGCGTCAGGTAAGTTCTATTGACCATTATGATTACCATAGGAAAGTACATTTTCTTTTCAAAGTAAAACGCTATCACAAAACAGAATTCAGCATAACTTCTAAAGCTTGTTGCAGGGATAAAAAGTTGTGTGTTGTGAAAAATGCGAGCTGCAGGGGGACGTGTCTGAGAGTCTGAGTGCGACAATGGCTCCCTTCTGATCTCTAGCATGCCCACTGTACTCTTATGTGAGCCCACGCTGTACAACTACTCAATATCCCTTCAGGATTGCGGAAGAAACACACACGCAAAGGAAGCAACAATTGTTAATGTGTCTGTGGCTTAGATTAGAAAGATTCTGCTGGAATTAAGTTTGACAACCTGTACCGCGCTAGCGCGCAACTGGCAAGATGGCTGTCCCTAGATCTGCGAGCTGCAGGCTTGCTCCCAGCCGACCATAGTGCCCATGCCTGCAAGCCTTAATGCTGAGCTGCTTCTAGTAAATTGACAATGACATTCTGTTAGAAACTCTGTGGCATTGCAGGGAGTGGGATAATCATGAACTTCAATTCACCAAAGTGCCAGGGGTAGCGGAAGTGATATCACATGCCATCGGGCCTTTACTTTCACACACGTGCTTACACAAACACACATTCACACACTCTCTCACATAAACACACTCTTACCCACAAGCATGCACGCAAATACCTCTAAAAGCATGTTTTACTTACCATAGCTGCCAGGAAGAATCATATTCCTTTTAATTGTACTCCATTCTTTATACACTATTGATGAATAAAACAACATGATATTATTCACTATTAATGTAATACAAAATTGCAAGAAAACAAGGAAACTGGCGCCACAACCAACGTTCATAAGGACGAGTTTCCCCTGTCTTCCTGACACTGATTTTGCCACCTGTAAGGCGAGGGGTCGCAGAGGCATTGCCAGGGGTCACTACGACACCTAGATGACGTCCATGGGGATAATGCTGTGGAAGCCCACAATCTTTAATTGGCAAGTGTGCAAACTAACATCAAGGAGCTGCCTCCCATATCCTAAGCATTTCACAGACTTGCCAAGATTAGAGCTGCTTCCATTAATAGATTTGGTTTATTCATAGATGCCAACATTTTAAACAAGTGGGAGATTTTAAAAAAATAGCCGGGAGAATGTATTTTCTCCAATGATTTAGACTGAAGCAGAGGCTTTCTGTCTGAATAGGTCTATTGGCATGTACAGTGACAGATAATCAGCATTCCATTTTTGGCAGTTTATTAACATAGCACAAACAAAAACAGAGTTTTAAACTATTTTCTTGTATGCGCTATGTAAAACTGCCAAAAATGTAATGTCAAGTCCTGTCACACCGTCTAATCTCCTCCTGCAGAAATTAAGGGCAAAGATTGTGGCTCGGGATATATATTCCCGAGCTCAAGCAGCCTTGTATCCAGCAGATCATGATTCAGCAATCTGAATCAGCTTTCTGCAGGCAGGAATCGTGATGCTGGAGACTAGCCTTGAAATCGGTATTCTCCCACCTGAATCGGGGGGATTGGCATGTGTGGGTATTTCACAACACTGGCCGCTCTCCTGAATTTAGGGAAGGACTGACCAAGAAGACCCACCATTACAACTATTGTCGTCTCCAGCGCCTTTGGCCTATACAATCTGACTAAACCAAAGGAGACAGAATGTGTAGTGTGATAACATCTGTGCAGAGTGGGCTTCTGCATTATATGCTACGCCAGCATGCCCAGCCTAACCAACTAACAACCAAACTACACATCCGCTGAGGGTGCAGCCCGCTTATTAATACTGCTGCTCTGGGTCCCATAACTCATGTGGATAAGCAGCTACCACAATCAACCATAAAAACTGTCTGAATATGGACCAGTTAATGATACTATTGGCAACGGTTTTCTAGAACATATGTGACCACAAGCCTAGCAAGTCCTCCTATGGTACTGAGACACCACCTTTCCAATCGGCAAGATAAACTTCGACACAGGTTGGATTTTAGTCCAGCTGCACGAACTACACTCATTCTAATGTCTGCCTTGAATGTTGCTGATGAGTCTTTGGCAAGAGTGTCCTTCCTCACAGGCTTGTAGAAATCACAACAAAATGAAATGAGAAATGAAAGATCACAAGGGAAAATACATGAAAGGCAATCCAAAAAGGACAAAACAGTGACAATTAATCTACATTTGAAGCTATTAGAAGCTATATTAAAATGTAATACAGTCCACAACATCTCTTGGTGTTAGGGCGTGCTCTGCTTATGTGGAATGTGCAATACAATCATGAATCGCAACTTTGGTCAGTATGAAGCACTCTCTGCCAAGCACACCAAGCAGTCTCACATGTCCTACCATAAGTCAATGCTCACTTCCTTTAGTACAAGCCCCCCCAGGCGTTGTCCGCCACTCCACTAGAGTATACATTGCCTCATTTCCTCACAATATGCTACATGCCCCCCAGGATTTGCTTGCCATTCCACTAGAGCATACGTTGCCTCATTTGCTCACAAGGAGCCTTTTAATTGTGGACTACTTCCTGCCCCATTGGGAACCACTTAATCTCTATTTTAGGGAGGCTCAAGATCTCATGAAATCTCGAGCACTCGTGAAATTTGGCTGCCATCTTGATTTGCAGTATACAAATACCATGACCAGTCACCACTCCTTTGCCTGGTTTATTCCCCTTCTCTGAGACAGGAGCTTCATGACTCATCTCCAGCCTCCCGTTTCCCTTTCTTCCTTCTTATCCATTTACCTTGTCCTAGCTCCAGCTCTTGGAAAGTATTCTCCACCGTTGGTGATGGCAACATCTTATATGCTCCATGGCTTCTGGAAAGGAAAAGAAGAATGTTGTTACTCTTGAGATCATAACACCAACAGCCACACATGCAAGGTCAGTGTACTGTACTGAGAACTCTAAATGAACAGTCTTGTTTGGAGTGATCCTGATCATTTGGAACTTTCCAGTGTGTGACTAACAAAGAACATTTTGGACAAACAGAAACCGTTTAACCCTCATCACATCAGAGAAGGTCTCTGAATCTTCAACAGAGATATCTATTGCAAAACTATTCTCTATGACTATAATAGCTCATAACACAGAACTACAAAAAGGGTAAGTGAAGGACCTCTGGATTCAAAAGTATTGTTTATTCACTATATGTGTACTGTATGGTTGTTTTGATCATGTGCCACTGATCCTGTTATTCGTTTATTCCTATGTGAGCACTAGTACCAGTTCACAAAGACTTTCAAGAAAGCAAACGGGGTGAAGTCAGCTAAACCACTCAATTTGAATCTGAATTATCCTCATGAGACCCAGACTCCATCCGGCAGGTGTTTTGGGACCATCCATTCTGCTTTCCATTTCTCTCCTCTCCAACCTTTTTTCTCCTGGAAGGAGAACCACCAACACTTATCTCCCTTTCGCAATAGGGTGGGCCATCTTCCCTCCAATAGACCCTAGTAATTCAGGTGAGTGGACTCCGACACCTAGAACACCAAACAAAAACAGACCTGCTACAGGTAGATGTGGCTAGTGTAAGAAGGACTTCAAAGATCTTAATATTAGATATGTTAGCGCGTCTGACCTTAATAAGTAAACTTACAAGTGGATGCAAATAGGTCGGTGAACCTTTTGACTCACAATTAAGATGTTCCCACCATATCTCCAGCACATGCAGATCAATAATCAATCATTAATCATCAGCACCAATAATCAATGACATTAGTAATCAATAGGTGCCAGTAATTGTCACACACAGTGACTTTTCAGTCATAAATAACCAAACCTTTGAATAAAAGTTAGAATATTTATTTCCATATATTAACAATGCTAATGTCACGTAAGATAATCTCAAAATCAAATGATAAACAGACAGAAACGTCACTGGCTGCCCAAAGCGGCGAAACAAATGTATCTAATCAAAGCTTGAACCACTACACATTCTAAGCTTACAGTGCAAATTAATAACAAAAATAATTGCATAAACGATATCACATACATTTCGGATCAGCAAAGAAAAGACATTGACTATTACTCCCTATAGCAGACTTTCATTAGTAAGGATCCTTATCCAACACCAGATTAGCATCAGCATGTTGGGCTTCATGCAAAACAATTTAGTAAACCCAAATTTGGAAAACATCTAACTATGGCTCTGTCAAAATAATGTGGTTGGTACCTAGAAAGGAAAAGCAAACAGTCTCAAGAAACACATCAGTAATAATATACCTCTCCTCAAATGGATCGGCAAGCTAAGATAGTCTTCATCATCAGGACATCAGTTCAGTCAGGAAGGCATCAGGATTCAGCATCAAAGTTCAGAAAACGCAAAGTATTTAATCATTAAAGTTAAGCACGTCTCTTGTCAAGAAGCTCAAGAAAGTAATGGCATTTCATCAAGAAAGAAAATGGGCAAATGCGCTGTCTTCCATCAGTGCAGTCCCGTTAAGTTACATTTCCTAAAATATTTCCTAAGTCCCTATTGGTCAAGGGATCACATGTTCACACTTTGTCCAATAAAACTAAAACATCAAATCTATGATTTCCACTAGTACACGGTTCACATGTCGCTGATTGGCTTCTCCTGTAATGTCCTCATTATCCGGCTCATCAGGTAACAATATTGTTGCAGCTTTTACTCCAGTCAGTGTCTTCATTGTTCTCCTCCTGAGAAAGTCATTCTTACACACATTACACTCATATTGTTACATTTAGCAAGAACATCATCTACTAGCAACCAGTTCTTATGAGAAAGACTTTTAGCTACGAGCACATTTGGTCAGCACAGTGGAAAATCACAATTTAATTCTCTAAGCAAACATTTTATTAATCGGTTTAGCAATACAGCTTGACATGAGGCCATGCAACTAGGCCAGGACCTCCGCTAGGTTAAGGACTTCAATTAATAGAGCTAATACATAATACATACCCCTTAATATGATGTGCTACTACATTAATCAAATAAAAACTCCACATTTCATATTAATAAGCCATTAATAAGTATACTTCATGAACATTGATGGCCACTCAAGTGGGCACATCTTCTCATTATTTTTCTCCTTGTTATTACATTTTCTACGCTAATCCATTACTCAGAATACATGAATATTCATTAATAATTCTATCAAAACACCTGCTCTATCAATCCCTCCTCTGACAACTAAATATGTTATCACAGTAAACTATCACTCACAAATGTTTGCTTCTGCTAAAATTCTGTCAATTCAGTCCCTTCATACTTTTGTTCCCTTTTCGAATTTTCCCTGAACAACTTTTCCCTTTTGTTTTCTCCCCTCCTCTGATCATTCTTTGATTTCTTCAATTTAATCCTTTTACACAATTTACATATTCCCCATATTCCAATTAGGCAAACCATGAGAATCAAAATCCCCTGTATAATTTTCAATAAGATCCCTTTCCCAGTGTTGCTGAGCCAATTTCCCACTGAAGCAAAACCTTTAACAACTTTCTCCCAAACACCTTGTTCTCTTAATTCTTTCAAATCAGCACCTTCATTAGTCAGATTAGTAAGTAAGCTCCTAATTTCTTTACTGTTATCACGAATGAACAAACAACAATGCTTAGAATTAAGCATTCTACAAACTCCGCCATTCTTTGCTAAAAGAATGTCTAACGCAAGGCGATTTTGAAGAGTCATAGCTCTTTCGGCAGCTGATTCAATATCTATCAGGAGTATGGCTTCTGAAAAATTTGTCAGCATGTTATCCACAATAGTAGACAACATTCAAATCTTTATTGAATTCATAACACCTCCCACTGAAGGAATCATTGCTCCAAATATATCTCCCACCATACCAGAAGGAGACTCTCTCCTCTGTCTCATATGATGTAATTCAGTCACTTTGGGAAACGTCTTCAAGTCATCCATTTGAAAACTCTTGGGGAAAACTATTCCCAAATAATATGTCCCATATCTACCTCTTGGAAGACGGTAATAAGCATTAGGACCACAGATGTAATATATCCCAGGAATCCCTGGATCCTGTCCATTCAACATATATGTCCATTTACTCTGAAACAAAAACACATGTCTACATTCACTCGCTACCACAAAAACACTGTCAGTGCGTGATTTAGGCCTATATATACGAAGCTTCCCCACATGTTGCGCATCTAGAGCTAATTTTCCTTGTGTTTGAATTGCACTATAAGCATAGTCATCCTTGTGAGTCCTTTTCTCTAAGCCTTTTTCTACCTTTTCCTTCAATGCCTGCCTCCTGTTATCTGTGTCATCTAAAAAGCTCTTCTCTAAAGGTATAAGCAAGCATGTCAGGTCGTTGCAGAGAGCATAAGCTATGCAAAATGTCAACGTAGGTTCAAAGAAACCTCTAACTAATAATATGTCATTATCCTTAGCTACTCTACTCAAGTACCTAATTATAGGTACAAACGAAAACACAACATCATAGTTTAAGTAAAAGTACTGGATGTACTCCTGGTTATAGAATCTTGTTAGCAGCAGACTACAATTTATCCCATACGTTAATGGCAGACTGTGATAAGTAACTCCTTCTTCCACTGATGAAGGAATCTGCGTACACACATAATAATTCCCTGCATCCATTGTCTCAACATACTCACTCAGCAAGCGATAGAAGACAGTAGAAGAAAGTTCCTCTTGGGCATTAGTATCCGCTTGCAAATACTTCCCATCTAACCTAAACTTCTCTATTGCCATTAGTGCAGTAGTTGTCTCAAAAGCAGAAGTATGGTTTGCTCGTAACAAGAACAGTCATTCCCACAGTCAGTACCACAAACAATATCCCGCATCCATTCACCAAACCACTACACATGTATTTACTGCACCTTTTTTTCCTACTCTGCTGGCTAATGTTATTCATGATCTATAATGAATCAGAAAGCAGAAAAGAAAATGTAGAAAAACGGCAGCGGAAATCAAACAAACATCTTCTTTCAGCAATTATTTACAGCTTTCAGTCTCACTTCTAGGTTCCCTTGTCAAAAATCGGTAAGCAGGTTGTCAAAATCAGGTTTCAAAAAAGTCAAATCAGGTTATCAAAGTTTTTTCCTGTTACTTTTAACAGTCTCTTCTCAAAAATTTTCTCAAATTCTTTAACCCCTTGGGCGCCAAGGATGTAATGGTTACGTCCGTGGCTGCGGCACTGAGGCGTCACGGACGTAACCATTATGTCCCAGTACTGGCCCTCAGGGGAAGCGCTAGCGCTCCCCCAGAGGGCCCGCCCCCACCACCCATGGCAGGGCTGGAAGGGGAATCGCTTCCCCTTCCAACCTGACCCCCCCAGTGACGTCTGATCTGATCGCACTGGAAGCATGCTCAACATTTCTCTTCTGCTCAGGAGTAGGGGGCAGGCAGAGGCATAAAAGGAAAGGACACCAGAGATTGTTTTTTAGACTTACTCATAGGGGGAGCGACCCCTTGGGCAAGGGCCGTTCCCCTGGGGGGCAAAATATTTTTAGGCCTTTTCAGCCTATTATAATTAGGCCGATCTGCCCCCAAGGGTGAGGGGGGGGGCAGAAACGTCTAGACACCAGGAAAATATATATTTTTTTATTTACTTTATGTTTTTATGTATGGGGAGTGACCCCTTAGGCAAGGGTCACTCGCCTGGGGAGCCAATTGTATTTAGGCCATTTCTGCCCACTTGGGGGCAGATCAGCCTATTTTTATTAGGCCAGTCTGCCCCCAAGGTGGGCAGAAACCACTAGACACCAGGGATTTTTGTTTTATTTAAACTTGTGCATGAGGGGAGCTGCCCCTAGGGCAAGGGCCGCTCCCCAGTGGACAGATAGGCCTATTTTTACTAGGCTGATCTACCCCTAAGGGGGGACAGAGACTACTAGGCACCCGGGATTTTATTTGTGCGTCAATTTCACGCAAGGGGAGTGACCCCTTAGCCAAGGGTCTTTTCCCTGGGGGGGCAAATTTATTTTAGGCAATTTCTGCCCCCGTTGGGGGCAGATCAGCGTATTTTTATTAGGCCGATCTGCCCTCAAGAGGGGCAGAAACCGCTAGGCACTGGGGATATTTTTTTATGCAGCAATTTCACGCAAGGAGAGCGACCCCTTAGGCAAGGGTCGCCCCCCCCGGGGAGGAAAATTTATTTTAGGCCATTTCAGCTCCCCTTGGGGGCAGATCGGCCTATTTCTATTAGGCCGATCTGCCCCCGGGGGGGGTAGAAACCACTTAGGCACCAGGGGTTGGTGTGTGTGTTTTGTTTGGGGGGACGACCCCATGGGGACACATTACTGTTGGCCATATCTGCCCCCTTGGGGGCAGACTGACCTATTTTTGGAAGGCCCATCTGCCCCCAAGGGGGAGCAGAAAACCCACCAGAGACCAGGAAAGAGTTTTTTTCAAAATAAGAGGGTGGAGGTATGCCCATACCCCCTCCAAAAATAAATGGGGCCAAAGTTGTTCTGCCCACTAGTGGGCAGATGGGATATTTACCCCCGATCCACACCCGGGGGGGGGCAGAAAGTCTACTAGGTGCAAGGGAATAAAAAAAAAAAAAAAGTGTGGTGGTAGCTACCAACCAGTATGGGCATGGTTATGCCCCCACCCCAACTGAAGAGAGCAACAGTCTTTCAGCTCTCCCCCCTCACACTAAAACATCCTATTCCACAGCAAGCTAGAGGACATTTGATTTTTTGGGTTTTGGTGTTACATTTGGGCCATGAGAGCTTGCTAACTCTCAAAATCTTCCCACTTGCAATGGTGAGGGCTGCACTTTTTGGAATTTGGGACGCTGCCTTGTAGAAAAATCCACAAGACCTAGACACATCTGAAAACTAAACACCTGGGTGTGCTTCACATGTACCCCCCACCATTTTCTTACCCACAATGCCCTGCAAATCTCCAACTTTGCTGGAAATCACACATATTTTCCACATTTTTGTGATGGAACTTTCCAGAATCTGCAGGAATCCACAAAATTCCTACCACCCAGCATTGTCTCATCTATACCGATAAAAACTTTGCCCCACTTGTCAGCCTAAACGTTTTTTTTCCCGCGCTTTGGTTCCCCCTCAATTTTGACATATTTTTGGCTCTTCCCTGTCACAGGCACTTGGCCCACCTACACAAGTGAGTTATCATTTTTACCGGGAGACTAAGGGTATTGTTGGGTGATAGGAAATTTGTCCCGGTGCAGTGATCCCACACAGAAAGGAGGAAAAAATGTGTTTTTTTGCTAAATTTGAGGTTTGCTGAGGATTCTGGGTAAGAAAACATTGGGGGATCCACGGAAGTCACACCTTCCTAGATTCCCTCGGGTGTCTAGTTTTCAGAAATGTTTGGGTTTGGTAGGTTTCCCTATAAGGCTGCTGAGCCGAGGACCGAAAACGCAGCCCCCCACAAAAACAGGTAGTTTAGTAATTGATAATTTTGATGTATCCACAGAGTGTTTTGGGGCATTTCCTTTCGCGGACACTAGGCCTACCCACACAAGTGAGATACCATTTTTATCGAGCAACTTGGGGTAAAGCTGGGTGGAAGGACATTTGTGGCTCCTCTCAGATTCCAGAACTTTCTGTCACCAAAATGTGAAGGAAAAGTGTTTTTGTAGCCAAATTTTGAGGTTTGCAAAGGATTCTGGGTAACAGGACCTGGTGAGATCCCCACATGTCACCCCATCTTAGATTCCCCTAGGTGTCTAGTTTTAAAAAATGTGCAGGTTTGGTAGGTTTCCCTAGGTGCCAGCTGAGCTAGAGGCCAAAATCCACAGCTTGGCATTTTGCAAAAAACAGCTCTGTTTTCGTTGGGAAAATGTGATGTGTCCATGTTGTGTTTTGGGGCATTTTCTGTCACGCGCACTAGGCCTACCCACACAAGTGAGGTACCATTTTTATCAGGAGACTTGGGGGAACACTGGGTGGAAGGACATTTGTGGCTCCTTTCAGATTCCAGAACTTTCTGTCACCGAAATGTGAGGAAAAAGTGTGTTTTTAGCCACATTTTGAGGTTTGCAAAGGATTCTGGGTAACAGATCCTGATGGGAGCCCCACAAGTCTCCCGATCTTGGATTCCCCTAGGTGTCTAGTTTTAAAAAGTGTGCCGGTTTGGTAGGTTTCCCTAGGTGCCGGCTGAGATAGAGGCCAAAACCCACAGCTAGGCAGTTTTCAAAAAACACGTCAGATTTCAATGTAACAATGTGATGTGTCCATGTTGCGTTCCTGTCGCGGGCATTAGGCCTACCCACGCAAGTGGGGTACCATTTTTATCGGGATACTTTGGGGAACACAGAATTGCAAAACAAGTGTTATTGCCCCTTGTCTTTCTTAAAAAAAATTCCTTCCAAATGTAAGACAGTGTATAAAAAAGACATGTATTTGAGAAATGCCCTGCAATTCACATGCTAGTATGGGCACCCCGGAATTCAGAGATGTGGAAATAACCACTGCTTCTCAACACCTTATCTTGTGCCCATTTTGAAAATACAAAGGTTTTCTTGATACCTATTTTTTACTCTTTATATTTCAGCAAATGAACTGCTGTGTACCTGGTAGAGATTGAAAACCCATTGCAAGGTGCAGCTCATTTATTGGCTCTGGGTACCTAGAGTTCTTGATTAACCTACAATCCCTATATATCCCCGCAACCAGGAGAGTCCAGCAGACGTATCGGTATATTGCTTTCAAAAATCTGACATTGCAGGAAAAATACAGAGTAAAACGTGGAGACTATGGGTGTTTTGTTCACCTCAATTTCAATATTTTTTTATTTCAGCTGTTATTTTCTGTAGGAAACCCTTGTAGGATCTACACAAATTACCCTTTGATGAATTTAAAATTGTGTCTACTTTTCAGAAATGTTTAGCTTTCTGCGATCAAGCATTGGTTTCACACCCATTTCTGCCACTAACTGGAAGGAGGCTGAAAGCACAAAAAATAGTAAAAATGGGGTATGTCCCAGTAAAATGGCAAAATTGTGTTGAAAAATTGGGTTTTCTGATTCACGTCTGCCTGTTTCTGAAAGCTGGGAAGATGGTGATCTTGGCAATGCAAATCCTTTGTTGATGCCATTTTCAGGGAGAAAAACACTAGCCTTCTTCTGCAGACTTTTTTTCCATTTTTTTTGTTTTTTTTTTAAATGAAATTTTTACTGTATTTTGGCTAATTTCTTGGTCTCCTTCAGGGGAACCCACAAAGTCTGGGTACCTCTAGAATCCCTAGGATGTTGGAAAAAAGGACACAAATTTGGCGTGGGTAGCTTATGTGGACAGAACGTTATGATGGCCTAAGCGCAAACTGCTCCAAATAGCCAAAAAAAGGCCTGGCATCTTAGGGGGAAAAGGCCTGGCAGCGAAGGGGTTAAACAGTTCAGTTCATCATCTTCCCTCAAGTGCCAAAATATTGACCTGAAATGTTTCTATAAAAAAAAAAGACAAAAATTGTTTCCGTCATTCACTTGTAGTTGCATACGCCCATTCAGGACCTACGTATCTTCAACTTGCTATTCTCTTTCTCTTCAACTTTCGATCACCATTCAATTCTCCTTCACTTAGATCTTCTCTCCTTGTTGTATCTACTTCTTCTTCAATTGTTCTTTCAACAATTACTTCCTTCCTTTCTACTTGTGACCCTGGCCACTTATCTCCCTTCAGTGGACCCTTGGTCAATGTTCTTTTTAGAGTCGAACTTGAAACATCCCCTTGTTCTATTGTGCCTTCTCTTGGCGGACCTGCAACTGGTTGAGGAGGAGTCAGATCACAGTGACTTTGATCTGCCTCAACTCCTTCCCCCTAGGTGTCTGGCAATTGCTCTGTTTGTCTCTCAAAATCATCTGTTTTGGGAAAAGCCCTCCTTTGACTAGGCTCTCCTGCTGCCTCAATTGAGATAGGCTGTCCGTCACCCTCCTGGAGGTCTTCTCCTTCGTCTCTCACAGGAGTGACTTAACCGTCCTCAACCGGCTCATATCTGGTCTCAGTTCCCTTTTGTTATTCTTCCAGCCCTGAGACTTGTTTCGCTGTTGTTGGTACTTTCAACAACTCTTCTTCTTCATCAGTCGGCATACTACTTTCTTCGTGTGACTGACATGAATCCAGTTTGGAACTCCAGTGCACTTTACAGCTGTGGTAGTTGTCAGAAGTACCTGGAAAGGTCCCTTCCAACGGGGCTCCAAACACGTTTTCCTCACGTGTTTCCGGACCACAACCCAGTCACCGGCCCTCAGATTGTGCCCTGGGTCATGGATCAGTGGCAGTTTGGTGGCATCCACCTGCTGAGAGAAAGAGCGAACTACATCAACCAGACCTTTGCAGTAGTCCAACACCATATCATCTGTAATGTTGACAAGTGCATTTGCAGGCACCGCTGGCAACCTCAAGGCTTGGCCCATAAGGATCTCATGTGGTGACAATCCTGTCTTCCTGTCAGGTGTGTTTCTCATTGTCATCAGAACTAAAGGCTGTGCGTCGGTCCATTTCAGATTTGTTGACGCACATATCTTTGCAACTCTTGACTTCAAGGTACCATCAATGTGCTCCACTAGTCCTGATGCTTCAGGGTGGTAACTACAATGCAACTTCTGTTCAATGTTCAATGCTTCACACAGTAATTTAATTACCTCATTGTTGAAGTGACTTCCCCTATCTGATTCTAAAGAGATCAGAAACCCAAAACATGGTATCAGTTACCTAAGCAGTAGTTTCGCTACTGTGAGACTGTCATTCCTTCGTGTAGGGTATGCTTCAATCCAGTGACTAATGATGCACACAATCACCAACACATATCTCAAACCTCCACACACAGGCATCTCAATAAAATCCATCTGCGTTCTGCTGAATGGACCTCCTGCTCTTCCAATGTGGCTAAAATTAACCACTCTCCCTTCCCCCCCTTCATTTGCTGGCAGACTGCTTCAGCAACCTGTTTAAACCTTGGGTTGAACCAATCATGCTTGAACAACCAAATCATGGCATCCCTCCCAACATGTGCTTGACCATGATAATACCAAGCCATTTAAGATAACAGACTATTCGGCAAAACCAATTGACCCTCTTCTGAACCGAACAATTCATCTTGTTGTACACATTTCATTTTGCTCCATGAATGTTTTTCCACCCTGTCAACATTATTCTGCAACTTTTTCAATCCCTCCAATGTATCAATGACTTTCAGTGCAAAATTCAAACATGTTTCATCTTCTTCAGGTAACAGTTCCCACTTATCTTTGAACGATATACAGTTCAGTGCGACTTGATCCGCATATCTATTTCCCAATGACACGAAGTCTTGTGACTTTAGATGTACACTGCATTTCACTACGACAATCTTTTCAGGCATTTGAATAGCATGCAACAGATCTTTAATTCTCTCACCATTTCTCAAAAGTGAACCAGACGAGGTCATGAAACCTCTCTGTGACCAAAACTGGCCAAAATCATGGACTGTTCCAAATCCATACTGGCTATCCGTATAGATAGTAACTTTCAGTTGAGCAGATACATGGCACGCTCTAGTAAGGGTTACAAGTTCCGCTACTTGGGCAGAATACACTCCTCAAAGCCAAGAAGCATCCACCAGTAATTGTGCACATGGCATATCCTGCTCTCAATGTCCCTGTATTGTCTCTTAGACAAGAACCATCAACAAAGATAATTTGGTCATTCTCTTCCAATCGAGTGTCTCTAATGTCAGGTCTCGGTTTTGTGTACAAGTCAGTTACTTCAAGACAATCATGTTCAATATCTTCCACTTTTTCAATTGCAAATTCGCATTTGGAAGTAATGTTGCCGGGTTCAGCACTGTACATCTTTTCAATTACATATTTAGAGACCCTAGAATTTTCGTATCTGGTTAACCTTGCACCTGTTAAATATTGGGTTATCGTCTCTGTATGTAGTATCTCAATAGAGTGAGGGACCATAATAGTCAAGGGATAGCCCATCACATTGCCCTCACACTGTGTAAGGCTCTGTCCAACCGCTGCAACTGCATGCAAACAACCTGGTAAGGCTGCTGCAACTGGGTCCAAAGTAGCTGAAAAATATGCTACTGGGCGGTTTACACCTCCATGGACCTGCGTCAAGACAGACAAAGAACATGCATCACGCTCATGAAAAAACAATGTGAAAGGTTTGGTATAGTCAGGCATACCCAAAGCTGGACCCTTGCACAGACTCTCTCTAAATTCAGTAAAAGATTTCATTCCAGCCTGATCTAACACTATAGGATCAGTGACTTCCTTATGAGTCAGCTTTTGCAAAGGTCTTGAAATGACTGAAAAATTGGGAATCTATTGGCGGCAGTAACATACCATTCCTAGGAACATCCTGACATCTCTCTGTGTAGTCGGGTGATTCGTCTGCAATATGGTTATAACCCTTTCTCTGGATATCTTTCTCGATCCCTTCTCAATCTGAGGACCCAAGTATTTCACTTCTTTCTGACAGTATTGCAATTTGAGCGGGGACTCTTTATGACCATTCTTTCCCAAATGGTTCAGTAAGGCAATCCTGTCATACTTGCACTCGTCCCTTGTTTTGGATGAAGTCAGCAAGTCATCAATGTACTGTACCAAGGTCTATTGGAAAGGCAATTCCAACGACTGCAAATTATTTTTCAAGATCTGATTGAATATGGAAGATGACTCTGAAAACCCTTGAGGAATTCTGCAACAACAATAAACTTGGAACAAAAATTTGAAACAAAAGAGAAATTGTCTGTCCTCATGAAGAGGCACAGAAAAGAAGGCTTGGCACAAATCAATAACGGAGAACCACTCAGCATCACATGGAATCTGAAACATTATCACATCTGGATTTGGCACCATGGGACAACATTTGACCACAATATTGTTTATCTTTCTCAAATCCTGGACAATTCGAACTTTCCCAAAGGGCTTTTTCAAACCCATTATCTGTGAATTACATGGGCTGCTCAACACTTCCTTCAGAACCCCTTGTTTCACAAAGTCTGCAATTATTTGGGTGACCTTCATAAGGACATCTTGTGGCATGTGGTACTGAGGAATTTAAGGAAAAACGGCATTCGGCCTTATAGTAACTTTAACTGGCTCAACTCCCTTCATCAGACCTATCTCTTTTCATGTCAAATCCCACACCTTTTCATTAACCGTTCCCTGCAAGGCAGGATGAAGCTCCTTCACTGTGAATACTGGAAATAAATCAATTAGAGGGTATTTTTCATTTGTAGTCTCACATTCTACCTCTGGGGGTTGGTCATCTTCATCATCGCTATTCGTCTGGATTTCAATTCCATCATCTGAACAAGTAATCGAGGAGCTTGTTTTACACAGTAAGTCTCTCCCCAGTAGGGATACTGGACTTGAATCACAGACTACGAATTTGTGCAATCCCTAAAAGTTGCCAATTTTAACCTGAACTGGTTCTGTAATCGGGTTGGTCAAATACTGATTTGCTATCCCTACAATCTAAACTGTCTTACCTGAAAGGGGCAAATTCAGAACTTATGCACTTCTCACTGTAGAGCGTGTAGCTCCTGTGTCAACCAAGAATGAAACTCTGTGACCCATGACGTTTCCCTTCACATATGGACCTCTCTGATCTACTTCTAAGGAGGTTGTAAGTACACATGGCTCCTCATCTGAACTTTCTCTCCCCAATCATCGTTTATTCCATCTCACTGTGTAACGGGAATTGGTGTACTGTGTTATTACTTTGGTTAAGCTTCTGACCAGTGACCTGGTGAGAAAGCATCATTTGCTGCTGTTCCTTTGGGGCTTGAGGTATTTGAATTTGCTGTCTAGGTACCATGGGAACGTGCTGTTGCACTGGCAGGGACTGTGTCATTTGAACACGTGGCATTTGCATCTGCTGCATTGTTTGAAAATTCTGCACTTGAGTCACATTATTTTGAAAATTTGGATTAGGACCTCTCATTCTCAGTCCTCTCATGTTCTGGAACAAATTGATGTCATTACTTTGCTTAACAACTCCTTCCTGCACCATCATCGGACACTCCCGTTTCCATTGTCCAACGGCTCCACGAACGTGACAAGGCAATCATTTCTTCATTCCCTGCACATCATTCTGAACCAATACTGTCCCGAAATCTGGACCGCGATTCACATTGCCGCTGCGACCTCGACCTCTCATCTGGGTGCTGAAATACCATGTTTCCCTGTGGCTGCTTTGGTAGCTGCTGTAGAAAACTTCCCTGCATGCCTGTCTGTGCAGCTTTAATCTGCATCACCATCACCTTCTATTTCAACTTTATCTGCTTCAATTCAATTTCATCGCTACAATTCTTGGCCTGCTGCAACACGTCATCAATTAGCTTTGCTTTCCAGCAGATCAAATGATTCTTAATCATCTGGCTGATTTCAGGTATCAGTCCTTCCACAATCTGAACACAAAATGAATCTTGTCTTTTACCTCAATTGTCTCTGTACCATTGTAATGCTTGAATGTCTGTAACAATCTCTCATAATATGCATGTATCAACTCTTTTTCTTCTTGAGCTGTCCTGTCAATTCTCTGCCAATCAATGTTCTTGGCTGAAATTCTCGTTTTCAAAAATTCAATCACCTTATAGCGTTACTTCATTACCTTGGGAGACGGTGCACCTGTAATTTTATCTCTCTCTGGTTCTCTTGTTGGCCAGTCTATACTCCTCTTACACTCTATCAACAGATCAGCTGGGACCACTATCTCCAGTAATGTGTTCAAATCCTCCCACAGGCACTCTGTCTGCTGGTACAACTCTACTGGCTTCTTCCTCAATTTTGGATAATCATTTGTAAATGATAGAATATCACTTCTGCTCCAAGGGACATGAACAACATTTCCTCCTGGAATCTCTTTCATTGGTAAAATGTTCACTGGATCTTGGCCCTGCTGCCCACTTGCAGTCAGCTCCACAGAATCCCTTTTTCTTTTGTCTCTTTTCTTTACCCATCTGCCTTCCCATTTGTCTAATGTTCCCCAGGTCTGAGCACTCTGAAGTAATTCCCTAAGGTGTACCTTCATTCCAGCAGATCTCATGTGTTCAAAATCTTTAGTCTCGAAATCTAATCTGTAACTCCTTTTCAAATGCTTAATTTTCTCTATCTCAGTGCCGTACTTCTCTGCCAGGTCTGCTAGGTTCTGATGCACATTGCTCAGTTCCCTTGCAATCTTCGGGCACAGATATCTCAACTCTGCTTCTGTGTAGGATTCTAACCTGTTCACACTGATAGTTCCCTCAATGAGCTCACCCTCTTCCATGCTTAGCCTAGCATAGTTCAAACACTCTTCTACCTTAGGAGCACTCTGCTGGCTATTCAGCTTGTCTAACCATTCAGTCAACTGCTGTGCAGTCAAACCTTGCAACAAGATATTGCTGGTTTGGACAGGTGGTAGCTGCTGTACAACTGCATTCGGGGTCTACGGTGTCAGCAATTTCAAACTCTGGCTAATGTTTGAGCCTATCATAGTCTCTGGAAGTACTCCGAATGGACTAAGGTCGAGCAGTGATCTCGATTCATCAAAAGCCTGTCCCCTGGGGGGGGCTACTCGAGTATTTTTGTTATTTCCTCCCCCCATTGTATTCTGTGTCATGACACCCCGTTCACATACTCTGGGTTTCTTCTGTGTAAATAAGGGTGCAGCCGGACCAACAGTAATAGGCAAAGATGTAGCATCTGGGGTTGGTCTGGTACTTAAGCTCTGTGGGAGAGTAACTCCCATGTTCTGATTCCCCATTCAAGACATATCTGACTGTGCCCCTGTTACTGGAGTGAATCTCAGCATAACTTGCGGCTGCACTTGGGGTAGTAAAAGTGGAGGTGGTTCTGTCTGAACCAACATCGGTCTCGGGAAAGCCTGACCTGTTGGCAGTATTAGGTTTGTGGCCGTTTCCACAATGGGTACATCAGGGTACGTTCTCTAGACCTCTGGCGGTTGCACCTGATTTTGTACCACTGGAGTAGGTGGGTTAAGACAACTCTGCATTGGACTCTGTGTCAAGCAAGCACTAACCTGCACTGGACTCACTATCCCATTAACCTGTGTCGGAGCTGAAGGATCAGCACTGGTGCTTGGACAATTCTCATGTGCTGCAAATGGTGGTGGACGATTTCTCAGTAGCTGTAAAACAAATTCATCATCATCTGATTCTTCCTCCGCTGTTGAAGTCTTTCTAGCCTCCCTAGTTTCAGACGGGCTTCTGTTATTCTTTCTAGTATCTTTCCTTCCTTCTTTGTCAGTGTATAGTGTAATTGCTGGAAACAACTTAATTCCATGCAAAGTCTAATTTCTAAAAAATTTCTGAACACTATCCCACCTAGCCTCTGTTTATGACTTTTCTGCTTTTCTCATTCTCCTCTCGAATTACTGTTGCTGTTGCTGTCTGGCTACTAGCTCCCAAATCCCTAATGCCTCGAACTGTGCTGGTCTCGGAAGGGGCTTCGATTCATATAGCACCATCCTTAAATGCTCTACATCCCTCAAATTGAACGTTCCATTTGTAGGGAACGCTAAGTTTCCATCTTTCTCTGTCACTTTGCACCATTGCTTTAACCAAAGACATGGCGCGAAACCCTTCTCTTCCATTACATTGTAAGTTGGTGTACCTTCTGGCGGTGTAGCCTCACCTATACTTGTAATGTACGTATCTCCCCTTAAAGCACTCTTCAAAGCTTTGAAAAATGTAATCTTTTCGACCTTTTTGTTATTCAAATCAAATCAGGAAGTGACCTTTAACCCCAGAGCTCTCTTCACCCACTTTCTCAACCAACTACCTATCACAGATGGCTACCAATCCATTTGCAACCCATCTCACTAACCGACCTATCCCAGCGCGGCTCCAATGATGTCACACTCACACGTACTGCGGCTGACAAAGTCTTGCAGCTTGTCCTCCCAAACTTTGATTCACACAAACTAATGCAAAAATTGCGAGCACTAACCCAAAATCAAAACCCAAATCTGCTGGTTTACTACAGGAAAGGTAACACAATCACTTCAGAAACTTTACAGATTTTTCACTGACAGCTCTTCCTGCACTTATCTCAGTTTCCCTGATTCGCAAGCAAAATTCGACCCGCAAATTTCACTCTCAACTGATCAGTGGGTCTGTCCTGGTGCACATAGGACTCAGCAGATCTCTGTCGAAAAAATTATTTCACTCATTTTGACTGACATCCTGACTTGTCGACCACGCCCGATAGACCTACTAAACGAGACAAATTACAACATAAAACCAAGCGTCTCATACACTTTTCAATATACTCCGGAGTCTTAAACCACGCAGGGTCCATACATCAACAACCACATGGACAATTTTTTAGCACAAACCGCCACACACACGTCAAGTTCAACGACTTCCCAACTCTCACACTGCGGAGTACCCACACTCCTTCTACAACTTCATTAGAGTACGCAAACTCCCTAAACCCTCACAAACATCACAATTCACCTGCGATTTGCAGAAGCTGTGCAAGCGCGAAACTCTACTCCATTCACGCTATCACTGGAATGCCAAGAACATCCTTAAACAACCATTGGCAAGATCCGAGATTCTGGGAAAGTCATTTCTGGACTTTGGGGAACGTTTTCTCTCCAATTAGCATAATTGAAAAATAAAATCCAAATCTCAGCAATAATGAACTCTCAAGGGACACGACCATCAAACTACTACAATCTCCGTTGATCTTTATGTCTTTCTGCTACCATCTCTATGAACACTTATGATAGGTTATTAAGGAGACAGACCTGTACCGGCCATCTATGATGGGCTCTTAAAAAGCTCTGCTACCATCTCTGTTAGCGCGTCTGACCTTAATAAGTAAACTTACGAGGGGACGCAAATTGGTTGATGAACCTTTTGACTTGCAATTAAGATGTTCCCACCATATGTCCAGTACATGCAGATCGATAATCAATAATTAATCATCAACACCAACAATCAATGACATTAGTAATCAATAGGAGTCAGTAATTTTCACACACCATGACTTTTCAGTCATGAATAACCACACCTTTGAGTAAAAGTTAGAATATTTATTTCCTTATATTAACAATGCTAATGTCACGAAAGGTGATCTCAAAATCAAATGATAAACATACAGAAACATCACTCGCTGTCCAAAGCGGTGAAAGAAACGTAATCTAATCAAAGCTTGAACCACTACACATTCTAAAGTTATAGTGCAAATTAATAACAAAAATAATTGTGCAAACGATATCACATACATTTAGATTCAGCAAAGAAAAGACATTGACTATTACCCCCTGTAGCAGACTTTCATTAGTAAGGATCCTTATCTAATACAAGATTAGCATCAGCATGTTGGGCTTCATACAAAAACAATTTAGTAAACACGAATTTGGAAAACATCTAACTGTGGCTCTATCAAAATAGTGCTGTCGGAACCTAGAAAGGAAAAGCAAATAGTCTTAAGAAACACGTCATTAATATTATACCTCTCCTCAAACGGATCGGCAAGCTACAATAGTCTTCGTCATGATGACATCAGTTCAGTCAGCAAGACATCAGGATTTAGCATAAAAGTTCAGAAAACTCAAAGTCTTTAAGCGTTAAAGTTAAGCACGTCTCTTGTGAAGACGCTCAAGAAAGTAATGGCCTTTCGGCAAGAAAGAAAATGGGCAAATGTGCTGTCTTCCATCAGTGCAGTCCGGTTAAGTTCAATTTCCTAAACTACTTCTCAAGTCCCTATTGGTCAAGGGATCGCATTTTCACACTTTGTCCAATAAAATTAAAACATCAAATCTATGATTTCTACTAGTACACTGTTCACATGTCACTGATTGGTTTCTCCAGTAATGTCCTTATCATCTGGCTCACCAGGAAACAATATTGTTGCAGCTTATGCTCCAGTCAGTTTCTTCATTGTTATCCTGCTGAGAAAGTCAGCCTTACACACATTACACTCATATTGTTACATTTAGCAAGAACATCATCTTCTAGCAAGCGGTTCTCATGAGAAAGACTTCTAGCTAAGACCACATTTGGTCAGCACAGTGGAAAATCACAGTTTAATTCTCTAAGCAAACATTTTATTAATCAGTTTAGAAATACAGCTTGACATGAGGCTATGCAACTAGGCCAGGACTTCCGCTAAGTTAAGGACTTCAATTAATAGAGCTAATACATAAAGCATAACCGTAATACATAATGCATAACCCTTAATATGATGTACTACTACACTAATCAAAGAAAAACTCTATATTTCATATTTTTAAGCCATTAATAAGTATACTTCGTGAACATTGATGGCCACTCACGTGGGCACATCTTCAAATGTGTGCATTATATTTCTCAATATTATTACATTTTCTATGCAAATCCATTCCTCAGAGTACACCTGCTCTATCAAATATACCAACACTAAGGGAAGGATCAGTGCAATCGTAGACAGTAGTAAACGTCATGCAAAAAACATCAAAAAACCATTCCTTATTTGCCAGCCTTAAAGGTGATGTAGTGGATCTAGAAGATCATAACAGAAGGAGCAACCCTATAATTTTTGGATTACCAGAGGGCGCTGAAGATGGAGCTCACTCGACCATCAGTTTCCTAGAATAATGGCTACTATCAATGCTGAATGTCAACTTCAGCAAACACTTTGAATTCGAGAGTGGGGATTGTGATCAGACATTACCTCCCATCCCTCACTCCCCTTCCTTCTTAACCAATAATGCTCCCTTGTCTCCAATAGACCCCAACCTTCCTAAATAAAAACGCCCCTCTCACTCATCCTCCTGTTCTTTTTTGTCCTCCAGAACACTTACTTCCTTATCCCCTCATGGCAGGGCCTCCGAGGATTGGTTGTTATGTTCCCGTCAGGAGTGGGGCTCCAGGCAGTGATTTCCTGGCTTGGTGGAGTGGTCTGGTACAGCAGCAGGGCTGGTGTGATGACGCAGCTAGCAAACGCCATGACAGAGACGGGCAGTCCTGCTACGGCTGGGGCTGGGCTTCCAGGTTGGTGCCTCTGCACAGCTGGGCGCATAGTCAGTTTTTTGGCATGCATGTGGTGGTAGGAACAGGTATGTGCCTGTTTTTATTTACCTTTTTGGGCACTTTTGTCTGGTCTCTCAGTTTTGTTGTCTTTCTTTGCTTAGCCTTCGGGGAGGTGAGATGGTTCTCTCCCCTGCCAGAGTGCTTGTGATGCTGGTAGCCCAGATGGGGCTGGTATGCCTCTCCTGTCGGTAGAGGTGGTGCTGACCATGATTGTTTGAGGTGATGGTTGCAGGAGCCCTCCGGCCTCAGCTTCCAAAGCCCATTAGGCCATCTCCACGTACGACTTTGGTGGCGGTCGATGATTGTTCAACATCAAAGTTGGTGGATCTTTCTTCTTTCTCAGGGGATTTAGGTTTCTCGGGAAGCGCTGTGGGTCATTCTGGCCCATGTACAAGAAAGCATGGGATTTCCTTCCTTTCAGACAACGGGGGCATGGAATGCTCTGTTTCCTTTTTCGGTTTCGCCCTCTGGGTTTGCCAAACCCTTTCAGGGCCCTGTTGGGATTTGGTAATCCCCAACATGACCCTGAAAGGAGGGTTTGGAGGGTTGAGGTTGTGATACATGTCCCTTGATTTCTACAAATGCTGTGCTTGTTGGAAGGGAGGTCGCTCTTCCTTCTACAGTCCATCTGGATTCAATTCTGGCTGCCCTCTTCGGCAAATTGGCCTTTTATCCAGTGAATGTACCCTCCCTGCTGCCACGGATTGGTATGTGGATTGTGGAACTCGGGGAGCTTTTTCTTCTGTGACTTAGGCTTTGAAGGCTAGTCTTCTACTTCTTCCCTGTGGCCCTGTTGGGCTGGCTGGGGCCATCCAGGAGGGGACATGGTGCTCTGCTCTGCTGGCAGCTACGGTACTGCACGCATGCTTGCTGTACTTTCCTCAGATGTTCGGCGCATGTCTGCTTTGTCCACTGGGGCTTTAATTCAGACCTGTTTCTCTCTATGGCTGAGGTGATGGAGGGTGGAACCTGGGGAGTGGCCACCCTGATGACACTCCTGTTTGAGGGTCCGGTGCTCTTTGGGAAATGGTTGCAGGCCATGATCTCCTAGGCATTTAAATGGAGTAATCTTTGCCTTGCCATTTGAGGGGGTTATTCTGTTGGTAGGGGGTGGTGAACACCTATGTCTCCTTCCCAAAGCAGGGGTCCAGTCGCTGTTAGCTTTCGTGGGAGATGGTTTCTGCCCCAGTTTTCTCTGTAATGCACTGTTGCTGCTCTGTGAGGGGCCTCTGAGAAGAGCTCCTGACCATCGCTGCCACTGTGGGGGCATTGCCAGTAGGGGACAGGCTCCAGTGTTTTGTATCCGTTTGGCCGCAGGGTGTGTCGGACTGATGGGTGTTAGACTTTGTTGCCAGGGGCCCCACAATATTATTTGTTCATGTTCCCCTTGATACTGGCATTCTGCTGCCTCCATTCCTATTGCTGTGGGGAATAGGTTGACCTTGCTTGATGGGGTTGGGTCTTGTTAGAAACATCCCATCTGCAGTGTACCTTTGGCGGTGCGAGGGAAAGGGGCCTCTCATCTTATTTCTGGTTCAGTAGGGGTCAGGGCGTTTGAGCCAGTCCTCTATCTAAAGTGGGTCAAATCCTGGCTACCACCTGTTCATTTCTGACTGTTCGCTGTTCAGGTGTTTCTCTTGCTGGTGGGTCCAGGTGACTTTTTTTTTGGCATCATTGTATCTGCAGGATTCCTATCTGACCGTCCCTGTTGCAGTTCCTTCTCTCCAGTTACTGTGATTTGAGCTTGTGAATTTTGTGTGATTTGTGTCCTTCTCTTTGGGCTCTTGTCCTCACCTCGGTGTTTGTGTCAGTTCTGGTGCCACTGATAGCTATTCTTCTTGCTGAGGGAGTGTTTGTGTGTCAGAGTCACCAGATCCTCGGGGTCTGTGCACGTTCCCAACACGTCCACCACAGAACAGCTCCAAGACTCTGATAGATAAATCACAGAGACTGAGAGAGTTCAAGAGGGGAAGAGGGGATTAGGAAGGGAACAGCTGGGAAGGAGACCTGTAGTAAGAAAAAGGTTAGAACACACAATATGAAAATTATATCTCCTGAAATCAATAGTAGACTATGATTCTGAGCCTAGTCACTCTGAATCCAAGAGTTAAGTTTAAAATGACTAAGTTTCAAGATGGCCGGATACCTGTAAGGGAATCAAGCTGAATTAAATGAAAACTTTCTTATTCAAGTACTTTCCTTTACATGAGAATCAGAAAAAACATTCTGACTAAATTTTAAACCAGTCATATAAATCCTGTTTTGAGAATGTATACTAGGACCATACAATATTGCATCTAGAAACTCTGGCCTTCTGTGTACTCCTAAAATGTTTTAACACAAATTGCGCATATTGCAGAGATATATATATATATATATATATATATATATATATATATATATATATATATATATATATATATATATATCAAAAACGAAGTTGTCCTCATGTGAAAGCGCACTCCCAACAGGTTATATAAACGGGAAGAAAAAGCAAAGCCAGCAACTCACAGTGAGTTGCTGGCTTTGCTTTTTCTTCCCGTTTATATTAACCTGTTGGGAGTGCGCTTTCACATGAGGACAACTTCGTTTTTGATATATATATATATATATATATATATATATAGTAAACACCATAAAAGGATTGTGCACCATGAATAACACAATATGGATTCAGGAAACAAAACTTGTCAACTTGAATATTACATAATAAATATCTTAGAATAGTGGCATACAGTAAACAACATGAAATAAACTCGAGGAGAGAATCGTGCGTCTTGCCGATTCGAGTGTCACCATGTAAAATACCAAGAAATGGTAGGATGCAATGACGATCAAAGTCAAATCATCATTAATCGAATCGCGTGTCTTGCCGATTCGTAAAACACGATGTAAATGTCAAGAAATAACAGCTCACAATAAATAACAAGATCAAAGTACAATGAAACGAATCGCGCTTCTTTTGCCGATTCTTAAGCCACCATGTAAATGTCAAGAAATGGTAGCGCGCAATGAACAACAAAGTTAAATCCTCATGAAACGAGTTGCGCGTCTTGCCAATTCGTAACACATCATGTAAATGTCAAGAAATAGTAGCGCGCAATGGAAACAATGTTTAAACACCATAAAACGAATCGCGCGTCTTGCTGATTCTTAAGCCACCATGCCAATGTCAAGAAATGGTAGCACGCAAGTAATCTGTTACTCATTTAAGAATTAAACCAAGAATATGAAAATTCTCAATAACGGTGTCGGAACAGTCCAACCACCGTCTTACCGCCTGGAACAATGATCACCAATGAAGGATGAAGGGCAGAAGACTGGAAGATCCAAATAGGCTGCCGGGACAGGAGCTCAGGAAGAAGCTGCTGCTCTGCACCGGGACCTCTGAATAGTGAGCACTGGGAGTTGGGCTGGCTCTCTTTTATAGAGTCTTGGCCCAGCCCAGAACCACGCCCAGGCATGTTGCAGGGAAAGTCTCTGGAAGGCCCTGGAAAGGGGCCACACCCTAACACACTCTGAAAACCTGCAGCAATACATTGCAAAGGAACAGTATTTGTAAGCATATTGAAAATAAGTTTTCAGGATTGAACTCTGCAATGCAAAAGGTTAAACCACAACATATCAGCACAATGCATAAATTACGTTGTTTTGAGAGTGCTGGGTTTTTGCATTTTTGTCTCCAATAGAGCGCGTACTGCTCTGGTGTTGACAGTACTCCCCTCTCCCAGACGTGCTCTAGGGCCTGGTTTGCTTGGATTAAGACGATGAAAGAGTCTCACAAGTACTGGAGCATGAACATCAGATGCGGAAACCCATGAGTTACTTTCAGGACCATAACCTTTCCATGAGATTAAGTACCATAGATTACTCCCTCTCAGTTTAGAATCCAAACATTTCTTGACTTCGTATTCTTCTTCTCCTTGTACTAGAACAGGAGCTGGATGAGGGTGGACCTTTTGGACTGCCTTTTTCAAGAGGGAAGTGTGGAACACTGGATGAATCCGTAAGGATCTAGGCAATTGTAGTTTATAGGTCACCGGATTGATTTGCTGAAGGACAGTATAAGGACCTATGAATTTGGGGTTAAACATGTGCTTCTTCTTGAAGGCTAAATGTTTTGTGGAAAGCCACACTTTGTCACCTGGTTGATATTGCGGTCCCTCACAATGTTTCTTGTCATAATGCCTTTTATATTTTTGTTTGGCTTTTTCTAAATGCTGTTGAATCAGTTTCTGGGTTTGATGTAAATGCTGAATGGTTTCTGACACAGCTGGAATAAGAGAACTTTCTTGAGGAATTGTGATGGGCAAGGTGTCAGGATTGTAAGCTAACTCAGCTAACCAGAGCATAGATGTCCAAGAATGAAGTGCCTTTTCAGCGTAGGCACGTAGGTATTGTTTCAAAGTCTGATTTAGTCTCTCCGTTTGACCATCTGTTTGAGGATGGTGACTAGTAGATAGCGTAGATGTCACTTGGAGTGTTTTACACCATGTCTTCCAGAAATTGGAGGAAAATTGTGATCCCCGATCGGAGAGGATAACCTTTGGCAGTCCATGATAACGAACCACTCTGTTCAGTAAAATAGTTGCCAATTCACTAGAAGTGGGCAATTTTTTACAGGCGATGAAATGTCCATATTTCGTGAGACTATCTACTACCACCAGAATTACTGAATGCTGTTGAACCACTGGCAGACCGGTAATAAAGTCTAAAGAAATGTGCTCCCATGGACGACTTGGGGTTGGAAGTGGATGTAACAACCCTTTTGGTTTTGAATGACTTGTTTTAATGCGAGCATAAACTTCGCAGTTGTTTACCATTGCTTTTATATCTTTTGTTAGGGTAGGCCACCAAAAATAGCGTTGGATCAGTTCAAGAGTTTTAGGAGTACCTGGGTGACCTGCCGTAGGTATAACATGCAACCAATGAAACACTATCTTGCGAAGTTTGGTAGTGGGTACGAACAAACGAGCGTCATGAAAGGGTAAACCTTGCTTGATTGACCTTTTGGGATCTGCTTGGGCCCATGTTTGCCCTTTTTCAACAGTGAAAGAGTTGCGAATTTCTTCAAAGAAATCTTCAGTTTTTATGATAAATAGAACCTTGTCAGGGGCAATGATAGCTCTGGAGGCTTGAAATGCAGGCAACGTGGTAGACTCTTGACGGGACAAGGCATCAGCCTTGCGATTATCTTCACCAGGCCGGAAGGTTACTACAAAATCAAATTCAGCAAAAAAAAAGCATCCAGCGTAATTGCCGAGGGGTCAAAAGTCTGGCAGAACTCATGAATTGAAGATTACGATGATCAGTATATACTGTGACAGTGTATTTGGCACCCAACAAATGATGTCTCCTTTCTTTAAAGGCGTCACAAATCGCCAGAAGCTCTTTTTCAGTAATGACATAGTTCTGTTCGGCTTCGTTCAACTTCCGAGACATATAAGCTACAGGATGAAGTTGACCAGTGTCTTTATTTCTTTGTGATAAGACGGCTCCTATTGCTACATCTGAAGTATCAGCTTCCACTATGAAAGGTTGATTTGCATCAGGATGAGTCAAGACTGGGGCAATGGAGAAAGCTTCCTTCAAAGTCGAGAAGGCTTGATCAGCTTCTGGGGACCATACAAACCTTTCTTTCGTTCTTAGTAGCTTAGTGATTGGAGCCACTGTCTGGGAAAAATTATTTATGAACCTCCGGTAAAAATTTGCAAACCCCAGGAAACATTGTACATCATGAACAGTCTTTGGGGTGGGCCAATCAGATATGGCTTTTACTTTCTTTTCTGCCATCACCATACCTTGAGGGTTAAGAATAACCCCTAAAAACTCAACTGTGGTTACATGAAACTCACACTTGGTTAGTTTGCAATATAAACGGTGTTTTCGAAGGGCTGCAAGAATTTTCTTGACATGTTGGACATGTTCGTTTTCATTGTCTGAGTAGATCAAAATGTCATCGATGTAGACTATTGCAAATATGTCAAGGTACTCTCTAAGAACGTCATTCAAGAAAAATTGAAATGCTGCTGGAGCATTACACAGACCAAAAGGCATGACGGTGTATTCAAAAAGGCCATATCTTGTCTTGAACGCTGTTTTCCATTCGTCACCCTCTCTCATTCTGACCAAATGATAAGCACCTCGTAGGTCAAGCTTCGTGTAGATTTTTGCTCTCTTTACTTGTTCCAATAAGACTGGAATTAGGGGTGAAGGATATTTATTCTTGATGGTGACTTTGTTCAAACCCCTAAAGTCGATGCAAGTTCGAAGTTCTCCATTAGCTTTTGAAACAAAAAACAAAGGCGAAGCTGCAGGAGACTTAGAGGGGCGAATGAAGCCATTCTCCAAAAATTGATCTAGGCATTTTCGTAAATGTTGATTTTCATGTTCTGACAGAGCATATACACGACAGTTGGGAAGTATCGCACCTGGGGCTAGGTCAATTTGACAGTCATAAGATCTATGAGGAGGTAGAGTCTCTGCTCCTATCTCATCAAATAAATCTTTGTAAGATGAATACTGTTTGGGCAGCTGAATTTCTTTCTCCGCGGCAGTAGCTATGTAAGAGTTGCAAACTTTTGGTACTTGAATCTTTTGGAGACATTGTTCGTTACAGAGCGCAGATGAGAACACGATTTTTCGTTCTGCCCAATTGATCTCCGGATTGTGATGAATTAACCATGGCAAGCCGAGGATAATCCCATATTGGGGAGCATGGATCACGTCAAGGATGATTTTCTCTTTATGTTTCTTTCTTTGATTCTTATCTTCACAAATCATCGACAAGGGGATAGTCTGAAGAGTTACCGGACCTCCAGTCAAGAGTTTTCCATCGACTGCCTTGATGATTTCTGGGGTCTTCTTTTCAATACATGTGATCCCCCATGCACGAACCAATTGGACATCAACAAAGTTCCCAGTAGCCCCAGAACCGACTAGAGCTTTTTTGAAATAGATCTTTTTCTTGACCTGAACTCTTATTTCCAGTTTAAGATGTCTAGATTGTGAAGGGTCCACGGTGACACCCAAGAGCAACCCTTCTCTGCATCTTGGGTGTTTTAGTTTTCCAACTCGACTGGTGCATTGGCTGCGACCTTCTGAACTGGACCTTGCTTGTTCTTTGGTTTGATTGGACAATCTTTGGCAAAATGACCTTTTCGCCCACAATAAAGACATTGTCTATTTTTTCTGTGTAGGTCCTTTTCATCTTTGGTCAAAGGTCTTCTGATGTTTCCAATTTCCATCGGTTCCGGCGTTCTTTCTTTCGGAGTTCTTGAGTCTCTGTTATCATGAACGCACCATGAATATTTTGCAATCTTTTTGCGCGTTCCTTTACGTTCTGCTAAACGATGATCAAGTCTCAAGACAAGATTTATTAATACTTGACAGTCTGTAGGTTGTGGGTTGATTTGCGCTAAGATATCTTTTAGTTCCTCTTTGAGTCCCTTGTAAAACAAGACCGCTTGTTTTTCTTCAGGCCAGGATGTCTCGGCAACCAGCCGGTTAAAGTTGGCTAAATACGACACTAGGTCTTGATTCCCTTGGCGTAAATCTAATAATTCACGATCTGCTGACTGTGTTACAGTTCTACGATCAAAAACTCTCTCAAATTCACGAACAAAATTTCTCCAGTTGTTAAACAAGGGACTATTTTTACGCACAAGAGGAATTGCCCAAGTAGCTGCATCCCCAGACAGATATGATAACAAGAAAGCTACTTTGGACTGGGCATCGGGGAAAGTATTTGGTCTGCAGGTGAAGTGTAGTTCCACTTGAACCAGGAAAGATTGCGCTTTCAAAGGGTCACCTGAAAAAAAGTTCTGGGGGAGCAAAAGGAATTGCAGAAGGAACATTTAGGGAAATCGGATTACTTCCAGAAGCCTGAGAAGAAGTACCTGGCCAAGACACACCTGTGGGACTTTGTTCCTTCTTCTCTACCTTATCTTGCAACTGACTCACTCTCTCTGCTAAGCTAGTTGTCAATTCTTTGGATGATACCACCTCTGCTTGGAGCTGGGTGATAGCCTTGACTAACTCGTCTAGCGTGGCCATGCTGAGAACATACACAAGCCAGGAGGATAATAATTTGTGGGCTCACTATTCTGTCAGAGTCACCAGATCCTCGGGGTCTGTGCACGTTCCCAACACGTCCACCACTGAACAGCTCCAAGACTCTGATAGATAAATCACAGAGACTGAAAGAGTTCAAGAGGGGAAGCGGGGATTAGGAAGGGAACAGCTGGGAAGGAGACCTGTAGTAAGAAAAAGGTTAGAACACACAATATGAAAATTATATCTCCTGAAATCAATACAAGACTATGATTCTAAGCCTAGTCACTCTGAAAACATGAACAATCTAAGAGTTAAGTTTAAAATGACTAAGTTTCAAGATGGCCGGATACCTGTAAGGGAATCAAGATGAATTAAATGAAAACTTTCTTATTCAAGTACTTTCCTTTACATGAGAATCAGAAAAAACATTCTGACTAAATTTTAAACCAGTCATATAAATCCTGTTTTGAGAATGTATACTAGGACCATACAATATTGCTTCTAGAAACTCTGGCCTTCTGTGTACTCTTAAAATGTTTCAACACAAATTGCGCATATTGCAGATATATATATATATATATATATATAGTAAACACCATAAAAGGATTGTGCACCATGAATAACACAATATGGATTCAGGAAACAAATCACAAAACTTGTCAACTCGAATATTACATAATAAATATCTTAGAATAGTGGCATACAATAAACAACATGAAATAAACTCGAGGAGAGAATTGTGCGTCTTGACGATTCGAGTGTCACCATGTAAAATACCAAGAAATGGTAGCACGCAATGAATATCAAAGTCAAATCATCATTAATCGAATCGTGCCTCCTGCCGATTCGTAAAGCACGATGTAAATGTCAAGAAATAACAGCTCACAATAAATAACAAGATCAAAGTACAATGAAACAAATCGCGTTTCTTTTGCCGATTCTTAAGCCACCATGTAAATGTCAAGAAATGGTAGCGCGCAATGAATAACAAAGTTACATCCTCATGAAACGAGTTGCGCGTCTTGCCAATTCGTAAAACATCATGTAAATGTCAAGAAATAGTAGCGCACAATGGACAACAATGTTTAAACACCATAAAACGAATCGCGCGTCTTGCCGATTCTTAAGCCACCATGCCAATGTCAAAAAATGGTAGCACGCAAGTAATCTGTTCCTCATTTAAGAATTAAACCAAGAATATGAAAATTCTCAATAACGGTGTCGGAACAGTCCAACCACTGTCTCACCGCCTGGAACAATGATCACCAATGAAGGTTGAAGGGCAGAAGACTGGAAGATCCAAATAGGCCGCCGGGACAGGAGCTCAGGAAGAAGCTGCTGCTCTGCATCGGGACCAGTGAATAGTGAGCACTGGGAGTTGGGCTGGCTCTCTTTTATAGAGTCTTGGCCCAGCCCAGAACCACGCCCAGGCATGTTGCAGGGAAAGTCTCTGGAAGGCCCTGGAAAGGGGCCACACCCTAACACACTCTGAAAACCTGTATCAATACATTGCAAAGGAACAGTATTTGTAAGCATATTAAAAATAAGTTTTCAGGATTGAACTCTGCAATGCCAAAGGTTAGACCACAACATATCAGCACAATGCATAAATTACGTTGTTTTGAGAGTGCTGGGTTTTTGCATTTTTGTCGCCAATAGAGTGCGTACTGCTCTGTTGTTGACAGTGTGTGCCCCTCTTTCGGCACTCTCTTGGTTCAGTATGCAAGCATGTCTCATTTGGAGGTTCCTGTGACATTGACATGAGTGCTGCAGGTCCTATGAGGGCTCAGGTTTTTGATATGTTGGGAGATGTACTCTTTGGGTCTGTTACAGGTCATGGTGTTCCTTGGGGGCACATTTTCTGCTTCTCTGGTGGTTAGGAACTGTAGGACTTTTTTCCTTTTACAGGGTCATCGACAATCTTTTTGCCTCCTGCCTCCTATTTTCTCTGATTTGTTGTTGGCTTTAGAACTCTGAGCACTTTACCACTGCTAACCAGTGCTAAAGTGCATATGCTCTCTGTGTAAATTGTATTGTTGATTGGATTTCCATGATTGACATTTTTTATTTACTGGAAAGTCCATAGTACAGTGCACTAGAGGTGCCCAGGGCCTGTAAATCAAATGCTACTAGTTGGCCGGCAGCACTGGTTGTACCACCCATTAAAGTAGCTCTGTAAACATGGCTCAGACCTGCCACTGCAGTGTCTGTGTGTGAAGTTTTAAACTGCCAATTCAACTTGGCAAGCGTACCCAATTGCCAGGCCTAAACCTTCCCTTTTCTTACATGTAAGACACCCTTAAGGTAGGCCCTAGGTAGCCCCATGGGCAGGGTGCACTGTATGTTTAAGGTAGGACATATACTAATGTGTTTTAATTGTCCTAACAGGGAAATACTGCTAAATTTGGGTTTCACTGTTGCAAGGCATATCCCTCTCATAGGTTAATTTGGGAGCTGCCTTTAAATATGATTAAAGTGTAGATTCCCTTTGGGAGTGGATAGACATTTGGAGTTTGGGGTCTCTGAGCTCACAATTTAAAAATACATCTTTTAGTAAAGTTGATTTCAAGATTGTGTGTTTGAAAATGCCACTTTTAGAAGGTGAGCATTTTCTTGCTTAAACCATTCTGTGACTCTGCCTGTTTGTGGATTTTCTATCTGGGTCCGTTTGACAGTTGGGCTGTTTGCACCTCTCTCTAGACAGTGACACAAAGGGAGCTGGGGTGTAGCCTGCATATCCTGATGAGCCATCTGTGATAGGAGCGAGGGGAGGAGTGGTCGCTCACACCTGAGAGCGCTGTGCCTGCCCTCACAGAATGCAGCATCCAACCCCCTGGTGTGTGTCTGGGGCCTGCCCTGGGCAAGGCAGCATTTCACAAACACGAGAGACTTTCCTTTGAAGTAAGCCTGCTTCAAAGGCCAAAATCGGTATAAGAAGGGCACCCAAAACCACAGACTTTAGATCACTTCTGGACATCAAGAGGGACCTGTGCCTGGAGAAGAGCTGAAGAGCTGAGTAGAAGTGCTGACCCACCTCTGACTGTGCTTTGTGGAGCTATCCTGCAGTTGCTGCTTCTGCCTGGTGAAAGGGGACAAAGATTGGACTTTGTTGTGCATTCCTGCTTGTGAAGAAATCTCCAAGGGCTTGTCCTGAGCTTGCCTCCTGTTGTTGAAGTCTCAGGGGCATCAAAGCCTTCCCCTGCCAGCTCCTGGACTCTCTGCTGAGACTCCTGCCCTGCCAAATGGTACCAAATCCAGTTCCTGGGGCCTTGACAGGTGAAGCTGGCAAACCAAGCTTGAAAATCCACGCACAGACCGCCGTGCAGGGAAATTTCCGATGCAACCTCCGAGACGTGGCTGAAGAAACGATGCGCTGGCGGCTCTGTGGCTGAAATCAACACACCACCTGCAGCGCCGCTGGAAGATCGACGCATGCAGCTGGAGAAACGACGTGCCACACCGCTAACGAAGGCTGGTAACATCGCAACCCACACAGAGTGGTTTTGCTGACACTGTGTGGCAGGATTTTCGACTCAAACTTTGCTTGGCGTGGAAAAACGACGCAACGCCTTCCCGGGCCCGAGTGCTGCTCGGTTCAAAGCATTGTTCTCCTGCAGAGAGAAAAAACAACGCACGCCGACCCGACTGGAGGAGAAACAATGCACAGTCTCGCTTGCGGGTGAGAAATCGACCGACTGCTTACCTTTTTCAATGCACACTCGCCTGTACATGTTATTTTGACGCTACCCAGGTACTTTTCAGCGCTAACAGTGTTTTACCTGTTTACAAAAGGATTTAAGACTATTTTTCTTTTAAAATTATTAACTTGACTTGTGTATGTTGGATTTTTTTCATTTTGGACTTGTTTTGTTTTGATCAAATATTTCCTATTTTTCTAAACCTGTGTTGTGTCCTTTTGTCGTGTTTTCACTGAGTTACTGTGTGTGTTGGTACAAATGCTTTACACCTAACTCTGAAGTTAAGCCTGTCTGCTTGTGTCAAGCTACCAAGGGGGTGAGAGGGGGTTAGCTGAGGGTGATTCTCCTTTACCCTGACTAGAGTGAGGGTCCTTGCTTGGACAGGGGATAAGCTGACTGCCAACCAAAGACCCCATTTCTAACAGGAACATTGTCAGTGTGTCAGCTGGTCAGCTTGCAGGATCGGGTTCGGATTCTGGTGGCATAGGGGGCACCACAGGCCGTGGAGTGGTTGCAGGTGAGGAGTCCTTTGGCATTGCCTGTGTTCATGGTCCCTTGGGCTAGGTTTCACCTGCATGTTCTTGCCGACTGGATTCTCTCCCTTTGGTCTACGGGGGCTCTCATTGTTCTGGTCCATTTCCCAATGGTAGTGCTGGTCCACAGAGTTGTGGTGGCTGATGGCAGAGCATCTGCTCTAGGGGATCCCCATCTCTCCAGCATCTCCAGTGGTTGTACCGATGGATGCCTGTCTCTCTGGGTGGGGGCTTTGCTGGTGTTGGAGCAGGTTTGAGGGTCTTCAGGACTCTGGGGAGTCTTCAGATTGACAGGAGTTGACAGCTGTTCTTCTGGCCTTGGTGCATTGTCGAGCACTGAATGGGAAAGCGGTGCTGGTCTTGACTGCCATTATGGTGGCTAAGGCTTTCCTCCACAGATGGGGGGTCTGGGCCCTGGCCTTGATTGAGTGGGATATGTTCTGCTGGGCACAGGTTTATGTTCTGCCTCTGACTGTTCTGTCCTTTCAGGAGGATGGAGAATGTCTGGGCTGCTATGTTTGGCTGTGACATCCTCTGAGAATTTCTCCCTACGACCGTGTCTGTTCAATCTTCTTGTGTGGCGGTGGGGTCTTCCTCTGGTGGCCCTGTTTACTTCACTGGAGCCTGCTTAAGTGCGGACATTTTGTGTGTGGGGTCTCTGTCTTTTGGCCTGGGCAGTGAATGGGTTGCCTTGTCATTGTCCTCTGGGCCTTGTATATCCCTTGCCTGGTCAGTTAGTCCTTCCTTTCTGGCGAGGATCAGGAGAGTGTTGGCGCAGGTGATTTTGGTGGCACTGAGGTGGCCCCAGGCGTATTGGTTTCCTCTAATGGTGTTGTTGTGGGACAGTCGGGAGTGGGTTCTTCCGGTGGTTCCATCCCTGCTTGTCTTTCCGGTCCTTGCTTTGGGGTTGTTGAGGAAGTGGCTTTCGCCGACATGGGGGTAAAACAGAGAAGCTTAGCTGCTCATGGGGTTTTGTGCTGTTGCCAGCATCCTTACTGAGGCTCCTTTGTACGCCTTGTGGGTGTTGGTTGGAAGATTTTTACATTTCTTTATTGTTTTCTCGTAGCCTTTCCTTTCATTTGTGGATATGAGGGGGCCTTGTCCTGTGGGTTTCCTTTCTGTCAATTGTTTCAAGACAGCTTTGTTCTGATTTAGGTTCCCTCATTCACACGTACCATCAGTTTGGTTTTTCCATGCATGTCTGGGGGGCTCCTGAGGGCATTTTGTCTTGAGTCATCCTCTGCTGTGCACGTTTCACTGTTTAGAACGTGTGGCAGTATTTGCTGTTGTACCTCTTTGTGGCACCTTTGTTCTGTAATGAGGGCACATTGTTTGTGCTTTTTGATCCAGCAATGAGATGTGTAGGGTCGTCTACTGCTACCTTGAGCTGGTGGTTGCGTTCTCTGGTCTTGTTAACATTTGTGTATTATGGTGTGGTTCCTCCCCTGGATGTTCAGGAGTAGTCTGCGTGAAATATGGATGCACTAGTGACTGTCTTGCAGGGGCCTTTCACTATGTGATTTGTAGGGCTGTGGCTGGATCCGCTCCCTCCACGTTGGTTTGGCACTATCAAAATGCTGAGCTGGGACATTTGGATAATGGACTGGGAAACAGAGTTTTGTCCTCTGTGGGAATAGTGGTATTTTTGATTATGTTCTGGGCACTCTATTGAAGTGGGTGTTTATGGCTCAGTTGTCCATTTCTGTTTTTACTTGCTATGTCTCATTGGTTAAGAAGGAAGGGTAAGGTGAGGGAGGGACAGGACAGGAGGTAATGCACCCATTACTTACCGATAATGGCAGTACTCCTAGTCCTACTCCCTCATCTTCCTTCTAAGTCCCTCCGCCCTCCCGGTATGTGGCAACTGAGTGTCTGGTTGGCTTGTTTCCATACAGGATGAGGAGTGGGTAGGAGCATTTTCATTTAGGAAGGATGGCTCATTGATTAAGAAGGAAGGTGAGGGAGTAGGATTAATGCCATTAACGGCAAGTAATAGAAGAATTCATGATCAGACATTCAAACTCAAGAAATCAGCCTCACCAAGAACTCTGCCCGTAAGACACCAACCCTCAGAACTCATGTTAGCTCATGTGAGCAAAGTTGAATCAGTCACATGGCACAGTGCTAGAATAACCCTTGTGTAAGACTTTGCCAAGGACAATCACCAGGAGAAAAAGTTTTCTCACCCTCAGGAGAAAACACATAGAAAAGAAAAAAAAACAGCACTTGTTTTTTGGCCCTTTCAAATTGAAGATTATTTTGAATTATCAACTTCTGATTGTCACAGAACATGCCAATCCTTGAAACTTTTAGAGAATAAATCTCAGTCTCAGGTGAAAAAGGATGGATATAATCATTACTGGACAGCACTAACTGCGCATATATTCACTCATGCTTTCCTTAACATAGCCAATACCTTACCTGTCAACTTCCACACATTACCCACAGACCACAGTATTATAGGAAGCCAATGATGCCAATATAGCAGATTGGGATCTATAAGGATGTTATTGATGTCACAAATTGTGCAGTCTCATCACACCGATCTACAATCAGAAAACTCAGTTGCAACAGACAGTGCCACTCCAATCTCTCTATAAAACACAACCTAGATGATGTATTCTCTCGCTCTGCATACAACACACACCCTACTCCCATGCCAGGATGTCACCAGACAGAGAACAACAATTTGGTTTTGTTGAGTCTTATAAGGTGTTATTCTATTCTCTGATGGTGTCATACGTCAATGCGCATTACAAATTCACAAAATGTTTACAGTTTTTTTTCACTCCTAAATATTTGGATTTTGGTTTTCACTCTATAATCTTTAGACAGTTTTTTCCCTCACCTCTCCTCCCAACTTCTTCTAAGATATGTTCTTTCTTAACTAAGGGGGTCATTCTAACCCTGGCGGTAAAAACCGCCAGGGCGAACGACCGCGGTAGCACCGCCAACAGGCTGGCGGTGCACCGCTGGGCATTCTGACCGCGGCGGTTCAGCCGCGGCCAGAAACGGAAAGTCGGTGGTGTACCGCCGACTTTCCGCTGCCCTTGAGAATCCTCCATGGCGACGGAGCGCGCTCCGCCGCCATGGGGATTCTGACACACCCTACCGCCATCCTGTTCCTGGCGGTTCTCCCGCCGGGAACAGGATGGCGGTAGGGGGTGCCGCGGGGCCCCTGGGGGCCCCTGCAGTGCCCATGCCAATGGCATGGGCACTGCAGGGGCCCTCGTAAGAGGGCCCCAAAAAGAATTTCAGTGTCTGCCTAGCAGACACTGAAATTCGCGACGGGTGCAACTGCACCCGTCGCACCTTCCCACTCCGCCGTCTCAATTCTGAGCCGGCGTCCTCGTGGGAAGGGTGTTTCCCGCTGGGCTGGCGGGCAGACTTTCGGCGGTCGCCCACCAGCCCAGTGGGAAACCCAGAATAACCGCCGCGGTCTTTTGACCGCGGTACGGTCTTCTGGCGGTTCCCGCTTGGCGGGCGGCTACCGCCGCCCGCCAAGCTCAGAATCACCCCCTAAGTCTCTAGCTAGCCCTTCCACTTTGCTACATAATGTTTTCTTTCTCAGTCATATCCCCTCTGACCTTGTAGCATTTTCCCTACCTTACCCAAACATTGTGGAATAAAAGTATACTCAAGCGATGCCTTCAGCCAGGCTCTACATACCAGTCCTTAACTTCCGTACTATGACCTCCTTGAAGGTATTCTTGCTTTTCTTTAAAGGCCTTAATCACCTTGTGAAAAAGACATAAATCTCCTATTACTGAAATAACCTTAAAAAAGACTAGATATTTCTTCAAGAAACCAAAATATGTTACAAGGAAGTCCTATCAAATGCACTAGGGCTGGGTTAATGACTTGACCTATTCTGCTGTGATATCAAAGAAAAACAGAGTCATCACCCTAATTTAAAAAAAGTCTGAGCTATCCATAATTACCACTGAACAGGATCTTGAAGGCAGATGTTTTTTTTTACCAGATTCAAAAAAGTGGGACTGAACTATGCGCCGTAAATATCTATGCTCCAAATGGTGATGTCCCTCAATTCTTTACCTCATTGGGCTAAAAAAATATCACTTCTATCGCTGGATGCCTATATCATTCTTTTGGAGAACTTTAACTTGCCCATTGATGTAATCTTATATGTACAATCCACTTCTAAATTCACTCCTCCTAAATATCCTAAATCATGCACAGTTTATGTACCTCCCATGGCCTTGCAGACATTTGGAAAACTACATAATCCTACCAGGAATTATTTGATATTTTTTGCGTCTCCTTACCAAAGTTTCTGGTGAATGGACTATTTGTTAGTAGATGCACTTAGTTAAGAGGCACTAACCTCTTCAATTTAATCTACTGTGATCCCTGTTGACACTGCTATACTATTTCTCTTCCAATTGCACCTCCTCAACCTTAAAATTGCTTTTGATGAATGAACATTGAAATTTTAGAAAGCGAATCAGACCTCCATAATCTAGAACAGAAATTATTATTTTTTCTTACATGAAAACACAAACTCAGCATCTTCCCCTCGACACTTTGGGATGTTCTACAATGCTCCATCAGAGATTATATCAACTGTCACATAGACAGGAAAAATAAAGAAATGAAATGCTCCCTGGACACACAGGCTACAGAAATCAAAGCCACAGAAATGCTCTACGGACACTCTAACGTCTCATCGATTTTAGAAAAACTCAAATGACTTAAATACTAATACAACACAATCATCAGCAAACATGCTGACCTATGGGTTCATACCAAAAAGACAAGAAACAAAATAAAGCAGGGAAATCCCTCACCTCTTACCTGAAATTGGAGAAAAATAATAATTTCATACCCTGAATGGTTAAAACAAAGACTAAAAAATATCCTGAATGCATTTAGGGACTTATACGCCATGCTTTACAACCCATCCATAAACTCCAATAAATAGGCCTTTCTGGACATTTTAAAAAACATTTCAATAAAGAACAAACCTGAAACTGACACACTCTCTTTAAATAAACATTAAATAGAAAAGAGATTTTTGAACAATTAAACTCATACCTTGTGGTAAAGCACCAGACTTGCACAGCCTACTCTTCAGCTGCTATAGAACCTTACGGCTCTTTGATCATTGCATTACTAGAAGTGGGACTTTATAATTTCTCAACTATGTGAAGGGTTATTAGGTAATGCCAATCTCACAAACAAATATGAAAGCAAAAATCTATACAAAAAGTCTTGCTAAACACCTTGAACCATTAATTACTAAAGTAATACACATTTTTAGTCAAGATATGTCAAGGGTAGACTTGTCAGTAACAACATCAGGACCGTTTGTCATAATCTTGAAAAAGCCAGTCTCTCGATTTCATATGCAGTCGCTATTGCCTTGGATCATGAAAAAGCATTTGATAAGATTATTTGGCCATACCTTGTGGAGGCCCTCTCCCAATATGACTGAGGTAACTCATTCATAGGAATGACCATGTCCCTATATATAAAGTTTTCCCCGAGAATCAAAATTATTGACTCCATATCAGACCCTTTGCCCTCTCACTCGGCACCAGTCAAGGTTTCGTCTATCTCCTCTTTTGTTTATCTTAGCAATAGATCTTTTTTAATGAATATTAGAACATTGGAATGTTGGGAGCTCCATTAAAAATAACAGAGTGCTCTGGGCTTCTAATGGCTGATAGAAGCCCAGAGATCCAACATTGCAATGTTTTTTTCACACAGCAGCAGGTGTGAACAAAGGCCCCATGGAGCAAGAGAATTGTTTTTTGTTTTATTTATTAAAACATTCCTCCCCTCTAGTGGTGGAATGTTCTAAAAGCCATATAGCCCTTCATAGCTGAGCTATACAAGCCTTTAAAGTCCAGCTCCCTTGATGAAGGCCCTCGACTAATGCTGGAGCGGGCCTCTAATGGCTGGTATAGCCTGCTATAGCATACTATAAAGATATTTTAAACAACTCTGCTGACATTAAGCGTTTCTGTTTCTATAATATCCATCTTAAAACAGCAGCATATACTGACAATATATTAATGTTTATTGATTAGGCCGAAACATCTATCCCAGCCACCATAAAGATCATTCATAATTTCTTCAAATTCTTGGGTTACTTCTTGAATAAAGATAAGACCTAGGTTCTCCTCACTAACCCTCACTGCCTCGCTCTGCATTGGAAATCAAAACATCCTAAATGTCTGGGTGTCTTTTTTCTGTAACAATCTTATAGAGACAATACATTTTAATAAACAAAATCAATTGATAAGACTAAAGATCTATTGATTCCCATGGTCTCTTCAACATATTTTGTGGTGGGGCAGATTGAAATTTCTAAAAACTACGTGCACCCTGCTAGTTAATTTCCATTCCAGTATGCCACTAATTCGTCAATCCCACACATCTCTGAATTTCTTTGGAATAAGAGGAATCTCATGCAAAAAAAATACCTGACAGCGTGCTTTGCTACTCAAGGAGCCTGCTGGCTTGTAGACAGTTCTTATGCACAACATTTTTGGTTACTTGTTGAGCAGCACCTTTGCTCTCATTTTCTTATAGCAAATCTATCCCAGCAAGTCCTCAACCCCTTTAAGCAAATGCTTTTCAATATAGCTACATCTTTAAAATTTGTAGATAATACCCTGCCTTTTATTATTACGAAGTTTAATCTGTTGTTTCTATGGAGTAACAAAAACACAAATACACCAAGCTCCTATACCATTGGTCCACAATGGGCAGCAAAAAGGAATAGAACTCACCAAAAACATATCTATATGTTCACAACTCCTAACATTTGCCAACCTCTACATAAAATTCTCTCTACGCGGCCTGGACTATATTACTTCTTTGAAATTAAGGCAAGGATTTTCAAACTAGGACCTCAATGATGCAGATTTGATAACCACTTTGTACTCATTGGCTTTCAAGAGGACAACTTGCCTCTAAGATATATAAAACCTTAAGCAAAAGCAAAAGCAATTCACCCCCTCCCATCCAGACTAAATGGACAACGTATTTCAGTGACGTAGTAAGGGAGCCCGCTCGGTAGACGTTTGGTCCAAAATCTGCAACCAAGCTCTCCACAATGAAATAATTCCATGGCTCATGCAGAGCAAACTCTTCTTGATACAGCTACTTAACTGGACACCAGACAAACTAGTTAAATTAAAATTATTGGACAGAAATATATGGTGGTCCTATAAGGAAGAACAAGTAAATCTAGAACATAAGCTCTATAAATGTAAATGACTGAGGTGGTCATTATAACATTGGCAGTGACCGTTAAAGTGGCGATAATACTGCCAACAGGTTGGCGGTAATTACTTCCAAACTATGACCATGGCGGTGATACCTCCCATAGACAGCCAATGTACCACACCAACAGCCAGGGTGTTAACACCACTGACCACGGCAGTAGCCATCAACAGCCAGGCGGAAGCCAAGGTACCGCCCACCATATTATGACATAGCAAACCACCAGGATTTCCGGGGAGGTACCAACACCATCAAAAGCCTGGCAGAAACACTGCACAGACAACAAAAGACTCACCAACAGGGACACAGAGGATTCCGCCACCGCCATGGAACCAGAATTTCCATTCTTTCTGATGCTATACTACGCTATGGCCGTCCTGGAACACCAACGCCGACAAAGACGATGACGGTGAGTACAGACGCCAAGCACACAAGGGAGGGAGGGAGGAAAAGGAGAGTGACACACACACTCACAACACACACCATTCACACACACACCACACACAGAACCAGCTTCAGAGTAAAACAAATGTCACAGGAGCCACCATAATGTGAAACAAATGCAAATGCAGGCGTCAATGTCCAGATTAGGCCAATGGCCAGTCCAAAGTGCAAACGGGCCACATGGCCACAGGGCACAGTCCAAGGCCCAACTTGACTCCTGACAACTTCCGGACTCCACTATTCAGGGGCTTCATGCTGGAAATGGGCAGGCCCCTCAGGGGGAAGGGGAGGTGGGGGGACACCTGAGCTAAAGTGGGTAACATGCCCACTGGTTCTGGAGGGGGCACCATGCCCAATTCTCTCTGGTGGGGAGTGCAAGGCACAGTCTCTGAAGTGAGTAACATGCCCACTTGTTCTGAAGGGGGCTCCTTGCCCAATTCTCTCTGGTGGGGAGTGCAAGGCCACAGTCTCTGATGTGGGTAACATGTCCACTGGTTCTGGAGGGGGCTCCTTGACCAATTGTCTCGGGTGGGGAGTGCAAGGCCACATTCTCTGAAGTGGGTAGCATGCTCACTGGTTCTGGAGGGGGCTCCTTGCCCAACAGTCCCTGGAGGGTGGCCTACATGCCCTCTGCTGGAGAAGAGGGCTTCTTGTCCTCTGCTGGTGGAGGTGTCTCCTTGGCTGCCTCTGCTGGAGGTGAGGGCTCCCTGCCCTCTGCTGAAGGAGGTGTCTCCTTGGCTGCCTCTGCAGGAGGTTAGGGCTCCTTGCCCTCTGCTGGTGAAGGGGCCCCTTGCCTTTCTTTGGTGGTGGAGTGTGAACCTTGCGTTTCTTTGGTGGTGGAGTGGAAACCGTGGCTTTCTTTGGTGGTGGAGGGGTGTCCTTGGCACTCTTTGGTGGTGGAGGGGGATCCATGTGTCCCCTCTTGTGACCGGCCCCCTCGGCCCTTGACATGTGACTTGTGTCCTTGCCTCCAGGAGTAGGAGGTGCCTCTACGGTCCCCGTCCTCTGTCCCCTGGTTTTCACCACCCTAGTCCTCCCTTTCTGAGGTGGAGGTGTGCTCTTACTAGAAGTGGCTGCCGTCACACTCAGGGGCCCCTTTTGCTAGCAGCTTATTTTTTGGTGGGAGCAGTGGCAGACTGTTTGGTTGAAGTGATGGTCTGGTTCGTTGGTACCCTGCTCTTATGGGCAGGACGGGGGAGAGGGAGGAAAGTCAAGTTGGGCAAGGAAAAACTTCTTAGGGACATTAGGGTGGGATGTGGGAGGAGGGATGGGGGTAGAGGGAGTGGTTGTCCGAGGTGTACATCTGCTGGACTTGGGTGCAGGTGCATGGACAGTGTGCGTGTGTGAGGTGGATGGCTGTTGGGTGTCTGAGTCAGAGAGTTTGTGTTTCTTAGGAGGGGGCAGACAGGGTGGGAGAGGACAAACAGGAGGCATGGATGGATGTTGTGGAGGTGTCTGTAACTGAGGTGTGTGTGCTGCATGATGTGGTGATCTGGTAGTGGCTGTTGATGCAGTGTATGCAGGTGTGAGTGCAGATGTGACTGGGATGGAGGAGGAGGAGGATAGGGAAACAGTGGAGGCAGTGGATGTTTTTGGGTATGTTACTCTGTTGTTTGTGTGAGTGCTTGTGGCCTGTGTTTGTCTGTGCCACTCTTGTGTGATGATTTCTGTGCATGCTAGTCTGTATGTGTGCATGGGATGGGTTGGGGTTGAGGAGACTGAGACTGGGAAGTGGTAGTTGGAAAGGGGGTGGTAGGAACAGGGACACTGGTTGCCATCAGAGAGGAAGCCAGAGCCTGAAACGATCTCTATAGGGCCGCCAATCCACTGTGGAAGCCCTCCAGGTAGGCATTGCATTGCTGCATCTTGGATGCCAGCCCCTGGATGGCGTTCACTATGGTTGACTGCCCAACAGAGATGGATTGCAGGAGGTCAGTAGCCTCCTCACTGAGGGCAGCAGGACTAACTGGGGCAGGGCCTGAGTTGCCTGGGGCAAAGGAGATGCCCACCCTCCTGGGTGAGCGAGCACTGGCAACTCGCTGAGGGGCTGCTGGGAGGGCGGTGCTGGTACGGGGGTGGCGGCTGTACCAGTAGCTGGGGTGGGCACAGAGTGTCAGCCACTACCAGGGAGCTTCCATCAGAGGAGGTATCTGTGTCCGAACTGTCCCCTCCAGTCTCTGCCGTGGTGCTCCCCTCGCCCTCCGTCCAACTGGTGCCCTCACCGTCGGTGGACTCGGCCTCCTGGGTCCTGTGGGGTGCAGCTCCCTCCGTCGCCGGTGCCTCTGCTCCTCTGCCAGATGATGCTAATGCACATAAGGACAGGATGTCAAAACAAAAAGGGGGGGATGAGACATAAGAAACAATTGGTCAATGGCTGCACCAACACCACCGTTGGCATACACAGTAATCTTACACACAGTGAACAGCCCTACGCACTATGCAGTGCACTGCCAGTAACAATGCTAGTCACCAGGGCATGGGGAGGGACACATACTGCCAACTGCAGCACACCTGGGACCCACACAGCCCTGCCCTGCCCAGTAGTGGATGCCTACAAGCTAGGTAGGAGGAATATCACATCTGAACCCTGCCCAACATGGGACATACTCTGCGATGTCAGGCCTGTCCTAAGGGCACCCACAGACACACATCCCCCATCCTGAGAACACCCTACCATGCGTAGGTTGTAATGATGGGCACTGTACTCACCCCCTTGCGTCTGCTGTGATGCCCATCCAGCTCCAGATATGCCACCGCCAGTATGTGGGCCATCAGGGGGGTCAGGGTTCGATGGGCATCCCTTCCTCATTGGGAGGCCATCCCAGCTGGGCCTCCGCTGTCTTCCGTGCCCAGCGTCTCAGGTCCTTCCCCCATTTCTGACAGTTGGTGCTCTGCCTTCCGTAGACCCAAGGGTCCGCACGTCCTTGGCAATGGCAGGCCTTATACCCTTCTTTTGATGGGTGCTAACCTGCAGAGAAAATACGCACAGGGAAAGGTATTAGTCAGACCGTCCTTCCTGTTACACTCATGGCCCACCAAACCCCTTCCCATAGCCATTTGCACAGACATGGCCTAGCACATGCAGTGTAAGTCCTCTCCTGATGAAGGTCAGGCAGTAAGTGAGAGAAGAGATAGAAAATGGCGGTGACATCCGCGGCAGTGCATACCGCCACCACCGGCGTACATCACCATTGGCCACTGTACCCCATAGGGGCCAATATTATCCAATGAGGCGTTGCACAGCAGTCCACGACCGCCTCCCGCAACGGCACACAACGTCAGCAGAATTGCCTCACTTCCACCTGTCCATCCACACAGGACAGGCGGATGCCATTTCAAGGGGGGGGGGGCAGGACCTGGATTACAACTGTGTCACAGTTCACAATTGTACAATCTGGACAAATGGCACATATATATTTCAAAATAACACCATGCATTGTACTGATGTGGCTACAATGTACAGTTTATGACCGCCTCCTCACTCTTTTGCCCCCTAGATTGCAACCGCTGTGGATGGCTAGGAGATGGAGACATACCCCGTGTACAGACCCCTGGTGGACTTGGCAACAATGGAGGGAAGGCACATTATCCTCACCTACAGACTTGACAGGGCCACAATAACGGAGCTGTGTGCCCAATTGGAGCCTGACCTGATATCTGCTATCCGTCACCCCACTGGGATCCCCCTCTTGTGCAAGTCGTATCTGTGCTCCATTTCCTGGCAACTGGTTCTTTCCAAGTGACAGTGGGCTTGGCAGCAGAAATATCACAGCCAATGTTCTCAATAGTGCTGAGCAGAGTACTGTCTTCCTTGATTAAACACATGTGCAGCTACATTGTTTTCTCCCAAGGGGATGATTTGGCCACAGTGAAGGCTGACTTCTATGCAATGGGACATATCCCCAACATAATTGGGGCGATTGATGGAACACATATTGCATTTGCCCCCCCCCCCCCCCGGCAAAATGAAGAGGTCTACAGAAATCAAAAGAGTTTTCATTCAATGAATGTCCAGATGGTGCCTGGAGGACCAGTACATCTCCCACATCAATGCGAAGTATCCTGGGTCTGTGCATGATGCCTTTATCCTGAGGAATAGCAGCATCCCAAATGTGATGGGACAATTACAGAGGCACCGTGTGTGGCTAATAGGTGAGCCCTGGTTCCCACCCAGTGGATGTTGGTGTGTGGGTATGATGTGGGCCGTAAGGGATAGTGTGTGGCTAAATGTTGCCCTCGATATTTGCAGGTGACTCTGGTTACCCCAACCTCTCATGGCTGCTGACCCCTTTGAGAAATCCTAGGACAATGGCAGAGGAACGTTACAATGAGGCACATTAGCGAACCAGAAGTATCATTAAACATACCTTTGGCCTCCTGAAGGCCAGGTTTTGGTGCCTCCATCTAACAGGTGGATCCCTGTGCTACTCACCCAAGAAGGGCAGCCAGATAATCGTTGCATGCTGCATGTTGCATAACCTTGCCTTGAGACACTGTGTGCCTTTTCTGCAGGAGGAGGAGGCTGGAGATGCCCGTGTGGCAGCAGTGGACCCTGTGAACAGTGAAGATGAGGAGGCAGAGGATGAGGATGAGAATGAGTGTAGGAAAGTACCATCTTGCCTGGCATGTTACCCCCATTTTTTCACTGTATATATGTTGTTTTAGTTGTATGTGTCACTGGGACCCTGGTAACCCAGGGCCCCAGTGCTCATAAGTGTGCCTGAATGTGTTACCTGTGTAGTGACTAACTGTCTCACTGAGGCTCTGCTAATCAGAACCTCAGTGGTTATGCTCTCTCGTTTCTTTCCAAATTGTCACTGACAGGCTAGTGACCATTTTTACCAATTTACATTGGCTTACTGGAACACCCTTATAATTCCCTAGTATATGGTACTGAGGTACCCAGGGTATTGGGGTTCCAGGAGATCCCTATGGGCTGCAGCATTTCTTTTGCCACCCATAGGGAGCTCTGACAATTCTTACACAGGCCTGCCACTGCAGCCTGAGTGAAATAACGTCCACGTTATTTTACAGCCATTTTACACTGCACTTAAGTGACTTATAAGTCACCTATATGTCTAACCTTTACCTGGTAAAGGTTAGGTGCAAAGTTACTTAGTGTGAGGGCACCCTGGCACTAGCCAAGGTGCCCCCACATTGTTCAGAGCCAATTCACTGAACTTTGTGAGTGCGGGGACACCATTACACGCGTGCACTACATATAGGTCACTACCTATATGTAGCTTCACCATGGTAACTCCGAATATGGCCATGTAACATGTCTATGATCATGGAATTGCCCCCTCTATGCCATCCTGGCATTGTTGGTACAATTCCATGATCCCAGTGGTCTGTAGCACAGACCCTGGTACTGCCAGACTGCCCTTCCTGGGGTTTCTCTGCAGCTGCTGCTGCTGCCAACCCCTCAGACAGGCAGCTGCCCTCCTGGGGTCCAGCCAGGCCTGGCCCAGGATGGCAGAACAAAGAACTTCCTCTGAGAGAGGGTGTGACACCCTCTCCCTTTGGAAAATGGTGTGAAGGCAGGGGAGGAGTAGCCTCCCCCAGCCTCTGGAAATGCTTTGTTGGGCACAGATGTGCCCAATTCTGCATAAGCCAGTCTACACCGGTTCAGGGACCCCTTAGCCCCTGCTCTGGCGCGAAACTGGACAAAGGAAAGGGGAGTGACCACTCCCCTGACCTGCACCTCCCCTGGGAGGTGTCCAGAGCTCCTCCAGTGTGCTCCAGACCTCTGCCATCTTGGAAACAGAGGTGCTGCTGGCACACTGGACTGCTCTGAGTGGCCAGTGCCACCAGGTGACGTCAGAGACTCCTTGTGATAGGCTCCTTCAGGTGTTAGTAGCCTTTCCTCTCTCCTAGGTAGCCAAACCCTCTTTTCTGGCTATTTAGGGTCTCTGTCTCTGGGGAAACTTCAGATAACGAATGCATGAGCTCAGCCGAGTTCCTCTGCATCTCCCTCTTCACCTTCTGATAAGGAATCGACCGCTGACCGCGCTGGAAGCCTGCAAACCTGCAACATAGTAGCAAAGACGACTACTGCAACTCTGTAACGCTGATCCTGCCGCCTTCTCGACTGTTTTCCTGCTTGTGCATGCTGTGGGGGTAGTCTGCCTCCTCTCTGCACCAGAAGCTCCGAAGAAATCTCCCGTGGGTCGACGGAATCTTCCCCCTGCAACCGCAGGCACTAAAAAGCTGCATTACCGGTCCCTTGGGTCTCCTCTCAGCACGACGAGCGAGGTCCCTCGAATCCAGCGACACCGTCCAAGTGACCCCCACAGTCCAGTGACTCTTCAGCCCAAGTTTGGTGGAGGTAAGTCCTTGCTTCACCTCGCTGGGCTGCATTGCTGGGAACCGCGACTTTGCAAGCTACTCCGGCCCCTGTGCACTTCCGGCGGAAATCCTTCGTGCACAGCCAAGCCTGGGTCCACGGCACTCTAACCTGCATTGCACGACTTTCTAAGTTGGTCTCCGGCGACGTGGGACTCCTTTGTGCAACTTCGGCGAGCACCGTTTCACGCATCCTCGTAGTGCCTGTTTCTGGCACTTCTCCAGGTGCTACCTGCTTCAGTGAGGGCTCTTTGTCTTGCTCGACGTCCCTTCTCTCTGCAGGTCCAATTTGCGACCTTCTGGTCCCTCCTGGGCCCCAGCAGCGTCCAAAAACGCCAAACGCACGATTTGCGTGTAGCAAGGCTTGTTGGCGTCCATCCGGCGGGAAAACACTTCTGCACGACTCTCCAAGGCGTGGGAAATCCATCCTCCAAAGGGGAAGTCTCTAGCCCTTGTCGTTCCTGCAGTATTCACAGTTCTTCAGCCTAGTAAGAGCTTCTTTGCACCAACCGCTGGCATTTCTTGGGCATCTGCCCATCTCCGAGCTGCTTGTGACTTTTGGAATTGGTCCCCTTGTTCCACAGGTACCCTCAGTCAGGAATCCATCGTTGTTGCATTGCTGATTTGTGTTTTCCTTGCATTTTCCCTCTAACACGACTATTTTGTCCTTAGGGGAACTTTAGTGCACTTTGCACTCACTTTTCAGGGTCTTGGGGAGGGTTATTTTGCTAACTCTCACTATTTTCTAATAGTCCCAGCGACCCTCTACCAGGTCACATAGGTTTGGGGTCCATTCGTGGTTCGCATTCCACTTTTGGAGTATATGGTTTGTGTTGCCCCTATCCCTATGTTTCCCCATTGCATCCTATTGTAACTATACATTGTTTGCACTGTTTTCTAAGACTATACTGCATATTTTTGCTATTGTGTATATATATCTTGTGTATATTTCCTATCCTCTCACTGAGGGTACACTCTAAGATACTTTGGCATATTGTCATAAAAATAAAATACCTTTATTTTTAGTATAACTGTGTATTGTGTTTTCTTATGATATTGTGCATATGACACTAAGTGGTACTGTAGTAGCTTCACACGTCTCCTAGTTCAGCCTGAGCTGCTTTGCTAAGCTACCATTATCTATCAGCCTAAGCTGCTAGACACCCTATACACTAATAAGGGATAACTGGGCCTGGTGCAAGGTGCAAGTACCCCTTGGTACTCACTACAAGCCAGTCCAGCCTCCTACATTGGTTGTGCAGCGGTGGGATAAGTGCTTTGAGACTACTTACCACTCTTGTCATTGTACTTTTCATAAGAGAAAAATATACAAAACAAGGTCAGTGTATATACACATAGCCAAAAAGTTTTGCATTTCCTCTTTTCACTCTTTTCTAAGTGCTGAAAAGTACTTCTAAACTTTCAAAAAGTTCTTAAAAGTTTAAAAAGTTTTTTCTGTCTTTCCAAAAAGTTCTGAAAACTTTTTTCTCTTTGTCTATCACTTTTAACTCTCTCTAAAAATGTCTGGCACAGGCCAAAAAGTTGAACTGTCCAAACTTGCATATGATCACCTTAGCTGGAAAGAAGCAAGGAGTCTCTGCATAGAGAGAGGTTTGAGTGTAGGGAAGAATCCTTCCTTAGAACTGTTAATTAATATGCTTAGAGTACAGTATAAGGCCATAAGTGCCCAATCTGTAGAAAAAGTAGCTAATGGTTCTCAATCTGATCCAGGGACTCCCCCAGGAAAAGGTTCAGGAAAGAAACTTCTCAGCCTGCCCATTACTAGACAGTCTAGCATAGTTGGTACAGAGGTTGAATCACATCATACTGATGATGTGCTCTCACATTATGCTGGTAGCCAAGCTGTTAGGGTGCCCTTGGTAAGGGACAGGTCTCCTTCTGTTCATTCCCATCATACCTCTGTATCTAGAAATGTCCCTCCCACCCACCCTGATGACAGATTGTTAGAAAGGGAGCTCAATAGATTGAGAGTGGAGCAAACCAGACTGAAGCTCAAGAAGCAACAGCTGGATTTGGATAGACAGTCTTTAGAAATAGAGAGGGAAAGACAGAAAATGGGTTTAGATACCCATGGTGGCAGCAGCAGTATTCCCCATAGTCATCCTGCAAAAGAGCATGATTCCAGGAATCTGCACAAGATAGTTCCCCCTTACAAGGAGGGGGATGACATTAACAAGTGGTTTGCTGCACTTGAGAGGGCCTGTGCTGTACAGGATGTCCCTCAAAAGCAGTGGGCTGCTATCCTATGGCTATCATTTACTGGAAAAGGTAGGGATAGGCTCCTTACTGTAAAAGAAAATGATGCTAACAATTTCCAAGTTCTTAAGAATGCACTCCTGGATGGTTATGGCTTAACCACTGAACAGTACAGGATAAAGTTCAGAGATACCAAAAAGGAGTCTTCACAAGACTGGGTTGATTTCATTGACCAGGCAGTGAAGGCCTTGGAGGGGTGGTTACATGGCAGTAAAGTTACTGATTATGACAGCCTGTATAACTTGATCCTGAGAGAGCATATTCTTAATAATTGTGTGTCTGATTTGTTGCACCAGTACTTGGTGGACTCTGATCTGACCTCTCCCCAAGAATTGGGAAAGAAGGCAGACAAATGGGTCAGAACAAGAGTGAACAGAAAAGTTCATACAGGGGGTGACAAAGATGGCAACAAAAAGAAGGATGGTAAGTCTTCTGACAAGGGTGGGGACAAATCTAAAAATGAGTCTTCATCAGGCCCACAAAAACACTCTGGTGGGGGTGGTGGGCCCAAATCCTCCTTTAATCAGAACAAGGAAAAGAAACCATGGTGCTATTTATGTAAGATAAAAGGCCATTGGACAACAGATCCCAGTTGTCCAAAGAAAGGCACCACAGCTCCTACCACTACAACCCCTACTGCTACACCTAGTGTCCCTACTAATAGCAGTGGTGGTGGGAGCAAACCTACTAATAGCCAATCCAAGGGAGTAGCTGGGCTCACTTTTGGTAATTTAGTTGGGGTTGGTCTGATTAGGGAGACCACAGAGGCTACTTTAGTCTCTGAAGGGGCTATTGACTTAGCCACTTTGGTTGCTTGCCCCCATAACTTGGAGAAGTACAAGCAACTAACCCTAATAAATGGTGTTGAGGTCCAGGCCTACAGGGACACAGGTGCCAGTGTCACAATGGTGATTGAGAAACTGGTGCACCCTGAACAACACATACTTGGACACCAGTACCAAGTAACCGATGCTCACAACATAACACAAAGCCACCCCATGGCTGTTGTAAATCTCAACTGGGGGGGGGTATCTGGTCCAAAGAAAGTTGTGGTAGCTTCAGATTTACCTGTAGACTGTCTATTAGGGAACGATTTGGAGACATCAGCTTGGTCAGATGTGGAGTTGGAGGCCCATGCAGCAATGCTGGGCATCCCAGGGCATATTTTTGCTTTGACAAGGGCTCCGGCCAAAAAGCAAAAAGGACAGGGAAGCTTGGATCCTGGAACAATGGACCAAGTGCTCCCTAAAGCTAGGGCTAGTAGAAGCAAACCACTTCCTACTATCCCTCCCTCTACAGTGGATTCTACTTCTGAGGAAGAAGAATTCCCTCCCTGTGCAGAACCTACACCAGAGGAGCTGGAAGCAGACACTGCTGAGCTTTTGGGTGAAGGGGGGCCTGCCAGAGAGGAGCTGAGTGTGGCACAGCAAACCTGTCCCACATTAGAGGGTCTCAGACAGCAAGCTGTCAAACAGGCTAATGGGGATGTCAGTGACTCACACAGAGTTTACTGGGAGGACAACCTCTTGTACACTGAGCATAGGGATCCTAAACCTGGAGCTGCCAGGAGATTAGTGATTCCTCAGGAGTACAGAAAGTTCCTCCTAAAACTGGCACATGACATTCCCTTAGCTGGGCACCTGGGTCAAATGAAAACTTGGGACAGATTGGTACCATTGTTTCATTGGCCTAGGATGTCTGAGGACACAAAATAATTTTGTAAGTCCTGTGAAACCTGTCAAGCCAGTGGCAAGACAGGTGGCACTCCAAAGGCACCCCTTATCCCACTGCCTGTGGTTGGGGTCCCCTTTGAAAGGGTAGGGGTTGACATAGTTGGCCCCCTTGACCCTCCTACTGCTTCAGGCAATAGGTTTATCTTGGTGGTAGTGGACCATGCCACAAGATATCCTGAAGCTATTCCTTTAAGGACCACGACAGCTCCTGCAGTGGCAAAGGCCCTCCTGGGAATATTTTCCAGGGTGGGCTTCCCAAAGGAAGTAGTATCAGACAGAGGAAGCAATTTCATGTCTGCATACTTAAAGGCCATGTGGAAGGAGTGTGGTGTAACTTACAAGTTCACAACACCCTATCATCCACAAACAAATGGACTGGTGGAGAGATTTAATAAAACTCTCAAAGGCATGATTATGGGACTCCCTGAAAAACTCCGCAGGAGATGGGATATCCTTCTACCATGCCTCCTTTTTGCCTACAGGGAGGTACCCCAGAAAGGAGTGGGCTTCAGCCCCTTTGAACTTCTTTTTGGACACCCTGTTAGGGGTCCACTCACACTTGTAAAGGAGGGTTGGGAACAACCTTTAAAAGCTCCTAAACAGGATATTGTGGATTATGTACTTGGCCTCAGATCAAGGATGGCTGAGTACATGAAAAAGGCCAGTAAAAACCTTCAGGCCAGCCAAGAGCTCCAGAAGCAATGGCATGATCAGAAGGCTGTTTTGGTTCAGTACCAACCAGGGCAGAAAGTGTGGGTCTTGGAGCCTGTGGCCCCAAGAGCACTCCAAGATAAATGGAGTGGACCCCACACAATTGTTGAAAAGAAGGGTGAAGTCACCTACTTGGTTGACTTAGGCACTGCCAGGAGTCCCCTTAGGGTGCTCCATGTCAACCGCCTGAAACCCTACTATGACAGGGCTGATCTCACCCTGCTCATGGCAACAGATGAGGGACAGGAAGAAGACAGTGATCCTCTACCTGATCTCTTCTCTTCCACAGAACAAGATGCTCTTGTGGAAGGGGTAGTTTTGGCTGATTGTCTTACTGCTGAGCAGAAAGATAATTGCATAAATCTCCTAGGACAATTTTCAGAACTCTTCTCCATTGTGCCAGGCACCACTTCTTGGTGTGAGCACACTATAGATACTGGAGACAGTTTACCTGTCAAAAGTAAGATCTATAGGCAGCCTGACCATGTCAGGGACTGCATAAAGCAAGAAGTTCAGAAGATGTTGGAACTAGGAGTGGTTGAGCACTCTGACAGTCCATGGGCTTCTCCTGTGGTACTGGTACCAAAACCCAATTCTAAAGATGGAAAGAAGGAAATGAGGTTTTGTGTAGACTATAGAGGTCTCAACTTGGTAACCAAAACTGATGCTCACCCTATACCCAGGGCAGATGAGCTCATAGATACACTGGCATCTGCCAAGTATCTAAGCACTTTTGATTTGACTGCAGGGTATTGGCAGATCAAACTGTCAGAAGATGCTAAACCTAAGACTGCATTTTCTACCATTGGAGGACATTACCAGTTTACTGTAATGCCTTTTGGTTTGAAAAATGCACCTGCCACTTTTCAGAGGTTGGTGAACACAGTCCTGCAAGAGCTGGAAGCTTTCAGTGCAGCATATTTGGATGATATAGCTGTCTTTAGCTCCAGCTGGGATGATCACCTGGTCCACCTATGGAAAGTTTTGGAGGCCCTGCAAAAGGCAGGCCTCACTATCAAGGCTTCAAAGTGCCAGATAGGGCAGGGTAAGGTGGTTTATCTGGGACACCTTGTTGGTGGGGAACAGATTGCACCACTTCAGGGGAAAATCCAAACAATTATTGATTGGGTTCCCCCTACCACTCAGACTCAGGTGAGAGCCTTCCTAGGCCTCACTGGGTATTACAGGAGGTTCATTAAGAACTATGGCTCCATTGCAGCCCCTCTTAATGACCTCACTTCCAAGAAAATGCCTAAAAAGGTATTATGGACAGCAAACTGTCAGAAAGCTTTTGAGGAGCTGAAGCAGGCCATGTGCTCTGCACCTGTCCTGAAAAGCCCTTGTTACTCTAAAAAATTCTATGTCCAAACTGATGCATCTGAATTAGGAGTAGGGGCAGTCCTATCACAACTTAATTCTGAGGGCCAGGATCAACCTGTTGCTTTTATTAGTAGAAGGTTGACCCCTAGAGAAAAGCGTTGGTCTGCCATTGAGAGGGAGGCCTTTGCTGTGGTCTGGGCTCTGAAGAAGTTGAGGCCATACCTGTTTGGCACTCACTTCATTGTTCAGACAGACCACAAACCTCTACTTTGGCTAAAACAAATGAAAGGTGAAAATCCTAAATTGTTGAGGTGGTCCATATCCCTACAGGGAATGGACTATACAGTGGAACATAGACCTGGGAGTAGCCACTCCAATGCAGATGGACTCTCCAGATATTTCCACTTAGACAATGAAGACTCATCAGGTAATGGCTAGTCTTATTGTCCTTCGTTTGGGGGGGGGGTTGTGTAGGAAAGTACCATCTTGCCTGGCATGTTACCCCCATTTTTTCACTGTATATATGTTGTTTTAGTTGTATGTGTCACTGGGACCCTGGTAACCCAGGGCCCCAGTGCTCATAAGTGTGCCTGAATGTGTTACCTGTGTAGTGACTAACTGTCTCACTGAGGCTCTGCTAATCAGAACCTCAGTGGTTATGCTCTCTCATTTCTTTCCAAATTGTCACTGACAGGCTAGTGACCATTTTTACCAATTTACATTGGCTTACTGGAACACCCTTATAATTCCCTAGTATATGGTACTGAGGTACCCAGGGTATTGGGGTTCCAGGAGATCCCTATGGGCTGCAGCATTTCTTTTGCCACCCATAGGGAGCTCTGACAATTCTTACACAGGCCTGCCACTGCAGCCTGAGTGAAATAACGTCCACGTTATTTCACAGCCATTTTACACTGCACTTAAGTAACTTATAAGTCACCTATATGTCTAACCTTTACCTGGTAAAGGTTAGGTGCAAAGTTACTTAGTGTGAGGGCACCCTGGCACTAGCCAAGGTGCCCCCACATTGTTCAGAGCCAATTCACTGAACTTTGTGAGTGCGGGGACACCATTACACGCGTGCACTACATATAGGTCACTACCTATATGTAGCTTCACCATGGTAACTCCGAATATGGCCATGTAACATGTCTATGATCATGGAATTGCCCCCTCTATGCCATCCTGGCATTGTTGGTACAATTCCATGATCCCAGTGGTCTGTAGCACAGACCCTGGTACTGCCAGACTGCCCTTCCTGGGGTTTCTCTGCAGCTGCTGCTGCTGCCAACCCCTCAGACAGGCAGCTGCCCTCCTGGGGTCCAGCCAGGCCTGGCCCAGGATGGCAGAACAAAGAACTTCCTCTGAGAGAGGGTGTGACACCCTCTCCCTTTGGAAAATGGTGTGAAGGCAGGGGAGGAGTAGCCTCCCCCAGCCTCTGGAAATGCTTTGTTGGGCACAGATGTGCCCAATTCTGCATAAGCCAGTCTACACCGGTTCAGGGACCCCTTAGCCCCTGCTCTGGCGCAAAACTGGACAAAGGAAAGGGGAGTGACCACTCCCCTGACCTGCACCTCCCCTGGGAGGTGTCCAGAGCTCCTCCAGTGTGCTCCAGACCTCTGCCATCTTGGAAACAGAGGTGCTGCTGGCACACTGGACTGCTCTGAGTGGCCAGTGCCACCAGGTGACGTCAGAGACTCCTTGTGATAGGCTCCTTCAGGTGTTAGTAGCCTTTCCTCTCTCCTAGGTAGCCAAACCCTCTTTTCTGGCTATTTAGGGTCTCTGTCTCTGGGGAAACTTCAGATAACGAATGCATGAGCTCAGCCGAGTTCCTCTGCATCTCCCTCTTCACCTTCTGATAAGGAATCGACCGCTGACCGCGCTGGAAGCCTGCAAACCTGCAACATAGTAGCAAAGACGACTACTGCAACTCTGTAACGCTGATCCTGCCGCCTTCTCGACTGTTTTCCTGCTTGTGCATGCTGTGGGGGTAGTCTGCCTCCTCTCTGCACCAGAAGCTCCGAAGAAATCTCCCGTGGGTCGACGGAATCTTCCCCTGCAACCGCAGGCACCAAAAAGCTGCATTACCGGTCCCTTGGGTCTCCTCTCAGCACGACGAGCGAGGTCCCTCGAATCCAGCGACACCGTCCAAGTGACCCCCACAGTCCAGTAACTCTTCAGCCCAAGTTTGGTGGAGGTAAGTCCTTGCCTCACCTCGCTGGGCTGCATTGCTGGGAACCGCAACTTTGCAAGCTACTCCGGCCCCTGTGCACTTCCGGCGGAAATCCTTCGTGCACAGCCAAGCCTGGGTCCACGGCACTCTAACCTGCATTGCACGACTTTCTAAGTTGGTCTCCGGCGACGTGGGACTCCTTTGTGCAACTTCGGCGAGCACTGTTTCACGCATCCTCGTAGTGCCTGTTCCTGGCACTTCTCCGGGTGCTACCTGCTTCAGTGAGGGCTCTTTGTCTTGCTCGACGTCCCCTCTCTCTGCAGGTCCAATTTGCGACCTTCTGGTCCCTCCTGGGCCCCAGCAGCGTCCAAAAACGCCAAACGCACGATTTGCGTGTAGCAAGGCTTGTTGGCGTCCATCCGGCGGGAAAACACTTCTGCACGACTCTCCAAGGCGTGGGGGATCCATCCTCCAAAGGGAAAGTCTCTAGCCCTTGTCGTTCCTGCAGTATTCACAGTTCTTCAGCCTAGTAAGAGCTTCTCTGCACCAACCGCTGGCATTTCTTGGGCATCTGCCCATCTCCGAGCTGCTTGTGACTTTTGGACTTGGTCCCCTTGTTCCACAGGTACCCTCAGTCAGGAATCCATCGTTGTTGCATTGCTGATTTGTGTTTTCCTTGCATTTTCCCTCTAACACGACTATTTTGTCCTTAGGGGAACTTTAGTGCACTTTGCACTCACTTTTCAGGGTCTTGGGGAGGGTTATTTTGCTAACTCTCACTATTTTCTAATAGTCCCAGCGACCCTCTACAAGGTCACATAGGTTTGGGGTCCATTCGTGATTCGCATTCCACTTTTGGAGTATATGGTTTGTGTTGCCCCTATCCCTATGTTTCCCCATTGCATCCTATTGTAACTATACATTGTTTGCACTGTTTTCTAAGACTATACTGCATATTTTTGCTATTGTGTATATATATCTTGTGTATATTTCCTATCCTCTCACTGAGGGTACACTCTAAGATACTTTGGCATATTGTCATAAAAATAAAGTACCTTTATTTTTAGTATAACTGTGTATTGTGTTTTCTTATGATATTGTGCATATGACACTAAGTGGTACTGTAGTAGCTTCACACGTCTCCTAGTTCAGCCTGAGCTGCTTTGCTAAGCTACCATTATCTATCAGCCTAAGCTGCTAGACACCCTATACACTAATAAGGGATAACTGGGCCTGGTGCAAGGTGCAAGTACCCCTTGGTACTCACTACAAGCCAGTCCAGCCTCCTACAATGAGGACAACAGAACTGCAGTGATTCGCCAATATTTCCAATGACACACAGGTAAGACAGTGGTACTCATTGCCATCTTATTGTTTGAGATTGTCACTGGCAGGCTGTGATTTCCCACTTCTATGCCCACTCATATTACCATTTGGTAACTCTTTTTGCAGCTGTTGGTGCCCAACTATCGCTCCTGGGGTGTTCACTGCAGGCAACCACAGGTCTATCCTATGTGCACATTATTGTACAGTTGAAATGCAATGTTTGAACCTTGTTAAACGAATACATACTTAAAACATTTGACATACTCCATACTAGTATTTTTTCAAATGGTGTTTATTGCAGTGCTATGAAGAAAAGGGGGAAGTGCAATGGGCTGGGGTGATGATGGAGGAAAGTCCAGAGTATAGTTCCAGTCTATTTGTAGCACAGGTCCATTGTCCAAGGGCACATAGGAAGGGGGGCAATGGCAGTAAAAGGTGGACAGGGTGACAGAGTGGGACACAAGGGTGACAATCAGGAGAGTCTTGTTTCCTGGCGGGGGTCTTGGCAATAGTCTCTGGCTTCTTCCTGGATAGCAGGGAACGTTTGAGGGGTGGTTCTCCTTCTGCAGGGGGAGGGGTGCTGATGACCAGTTGTTTCCTGTGGAGGGGCCTACTATCCATTAACGGCAGCGGAGATGGGAGGTTGTTCAATTGTCTGGCTAGTGACAGGGGCCCGCTGTTTTGAGGCTGCCTCCCTCATAATGTTGACCATGTCTGCCAGCACCCCTGCAATGGAGACCAGGGTGGTGTTAAGGGCCTGCAAGTCCTCCCTGATCCATTGGTACTTTCCCTCCTGCAGACGCCTGTTCTCCTGCATGTTGGCCAGGATCTGTCCCAGCGTATCCTGGGAATGTCGGCATGCTCCCAGGATCTCAGTGAGTGCCTCCTGTGTTGTCAGTTCCATGGGCCTGTGCTCCCCCTGGCACACAGCAGTCCTCCCAGCTTCCCTGTTGTCCTTTGCCTCTGTCCCCTGAACCGTGTGCCCACTGCCACTGACCCCAGGTCCTTGATTGTCTTGGGTATGGGGGGTGTCCTGGCCCATCAGGGACCTTCGGACAGTCGGTTATGCAGGCACAGTCACACACCACCACAGAGCCTCCCCATCTGGAAAAAACCACAGCACCCACCCAGCATACCCACACCTCTATCCCCAGGACACGTCAATCAGCAGTGTGTCCCCCACTACAGGGACCCTGGTGGTGTGTGACTGTGCCTGGGTAACCGACTGTCCGGAGGTCCCTGATGGGCTAGGTTGGTCATACACTGTCATGACTGTCATCACTGTGGGGGGACTGGCTAGTGCTGGCACCTCCTCTCCAGTGACACTGGCTGGGATACCTGTGGGGATGTAAATGCAGTGTTATTGTTTCTGTGTGTGACATTATGTGTATGGGTGGGTTGCCCTCTTAGGTTATATTTGCCCTGGCAGCTTTAACTTGTGTGAGTTGGTATGTGGTGTGCTAGCTGATTCTCTCCAGTGTGCATGCTTTGGTGACAGGTGTCCATGCAGGTCTGTGATTGGTGTCCATGCATTGGTGGTGCATGCAGGGCTTGGCATTGGGATGGGTAAGATGCGATGGTGGGGTGTGTGGGTAGTGGTGGAGTGATGGGTGGAGATATGTGATGGCATAGAGGTAGGGGGGTGAAAGTAGTAAAGAGTTGACTTACCAGAGTCCAGTCCTCTTCCTACTCCGGCCAGGCCCTCAGGATGCATGATTGCCAAGACTTGCTCCTCCCATGTTGTTAGTTGTGGGAGAGGAGGTGGGGGTCCACCGTCCGTCCTCTGTACAGCTAGTTGGTGTCTTGCTACAATGGAACGCACCTTCCCTGGTAGGTCGTTCCACCTCTTCCTGATGTCGTCCCTTATTCTGGTGTGCTATCACATGGCGTTGACCCTGTCCACGATCCTCCGCTATAGCTCCATCTTCCTAGCATTGGATATCTGCTGCACCTGTGCTCCAAATAGCTGTGGCTCTACCCGGATGATTTCCTCCGCCATGACCCTTAGCTCCTCCTCAGAGAATCTGGGGTCTCGTTGTGGTGCCATGTGTGTTGTGTGAGTAATGTGGGTGAGGGTGTGTAGGGTGATGCATTGGGGTGTGTGTTGTGGGGTACGTGGGTGGTGTATAGGTGATGGTGGTATGTGGCTCTGGTTGTGTGAGTGGTCTTGCTGTCTCTCTCTGGTGGCAATTATTTGTAGTCGTAAAGGGTTGTGGGTAGTGTGGGTATGTGTTTTATAGTGTGGTGGGTGTGTGGATGTGGTGTGTGTATGGGTGTAAGGTGTGTATTGTTTGAATTGCCCAATGTGGTGCTGTTTTGTTTGTGTGTGTGTATTTTGAGCACAGCAGTATGTACAGCCAATGGTTTACCACCGCTGAATGTCCGCTGTGGTGATTTGTGGGTCATAATGTGATGGGCTTAGTTCTGTTGGCGTAACAGTGTGGGTTTTGATACCACCAGTTTATCACTGACCTTTGGTGTGGCGGAGTTGTGTCTGTGGCTGAATAGTGACACATTGGTGTGTGTGTGTCATAATATGGTGAATGGATATCCACCGCGGGGGTGGTATGTTGGTGGCAGTCAGCATGGCAGTAAGTAGATTTACCACCAATGTCATAATGAGGGCCTTTGTATCTTCACATATCACTTTGCAACCTCTTTTTTATGCTCTATATTAGAAATGGGGTCTCTAGTTGGCAGAGGAATACACCCTTGTCCAAATAGGGACCACAATCCTAGTCAGGGTAAGTCACACACAATCCAAATTACCCTGTGCCCACCCTCTGGTAGCTTGGCACTGAGCAGTCAAGCTTAACTTAGAAGGCAATGTGTAAAGTATTTGTGCAATTAAACATGCAATAACACAGGGAAAACCCAACATAAATACACCACACAGGTTTAGAAAAATATAAGATATTTATCTGACTGAATTAAGGTCAAAACTATCAAGATTCGATAAGTACAAGTTGAAATATCACTTTTGCAATTATAAGAGGAGCTTTAAGTCTTTAAAAAGCAACAATTGTCTCTTGTGTGCACAAAGTACCTGGTATGCGTCAAAATTACATGCACGGAGACCACAGAGAAGGAGGTGCGGGGAAAACAAAGGGTGTGCGTCAGATTTCTGGGTGCACACAGACGATGCGTCGATTCTTTTCCACGCAGCAAGGACTTTATGTTGAATTCTGCCACACAGGCTTGAATTCTCTTTGCGATGCAGGGTCTTTTGACGCCCGGAGACGATGAGTGGAAATCCTGGGTGTGCTGGATGGAGGCACACATGCTGCGTCGATCCGGTGGGCGATACAGCAGAGTTTCTGTTGCAGAGCAGGCGCTGCCTTGATTCCGTATGCAGGAATTCAGGCAGCGTCATTCCGGAACGGCGATGCGTTGATCCGGTGGGCTGTGAATCGAAGTTCCGGTTGCAATGCTCGTGCTGCGTCGATCTCCACTCGGGCAGTCGTGCTGCGTCATTCCGGAGCGGCAATGCTGTGATTCTTTCACCTCTAGGCAGGCTGTGCGTCGATTCCGGCAGGCTGTGCGTCGATTTTTGCCTTGAAGAGAAGAAGTCTTTTTGACCCTGAGACTTCAGGAAACAGGAGGCAAGCTCAATCCAAGCTCTTGGAGAGCACTTCTCAGCAGAGCCAAAGGCCAGCAAGGCAGCAGGGCAACAGCAAGGCAGCAGTCCTTTACAGCAAAGCAGTCCAGGTGAGTTCTTAGGGCAGCCAGGCAGCTCCTCTTTAGAGGTTGCAGGGTCTGGTTCAAAGTATCTGTCCCAGGAAGTTGGTACGGTCAGGGACCCAGTGTATATACCCAAAAGTGCCTTTGAAGTGGGGGGTTTTGAAATGCACAAGGTCCCCTTTCAGTACAGGTCTGTCTGTCAGGGTCCCAGTACGGGGTGTGGCAGCGTTTTGAATGAGGGCAGGCCACTAGCCTTTGAAATGTAAGTGTCAAGCCCCTCCAACCTTCCAGCCCAGAAAGACCCATTCAGTATGCAGATGTCTGCAAGTGTGACTGAGCATCCTGTGTTTGTGGTTGTCTGAGTGAAATGCACAAGGGAGCTGTCAACCAGCCCAGCCCAGGCGTGGATTGGAGACACTCTGTAAGGCACAGAAGAATTTTAAGTGCAGAGCAATGCTCACTTTCTAAAAGTGGCATTTTTAAAAATAGTAAAATCCAACCTCACCAGTCAGCAGGATTTTGTATTACCATTCTGGCTATACTAAATATGACCTGTCTACTCCTTTCTGATTAGAAACTACCACTCTAACAGTATATGAGGGTAGCCCTAATTTTAGCTTATGAAAGGAGCAGGCCTCACAGAAGTGGAAAACGAATTTAGGAGTTTTCCGCTACCAGGACATGTAAAACACACAGGTATATGTCCTGCCTTTTACCTACACAGCATCTGCCCTATGGGATACCTAGGGCCTACCTGAGGGGTGACTTATGTGTAGAAAAAGGGGAGTTTAAGGCTTCGCAAATAGTTTAAATGCCAAGTTGAAGGGGCAGTAAAACTGCCCACACAGGCCTTGCACTGCCAGGCCCGAGACATGGTTTAGGGGCTACTTATGTGGATGGCACAACCAGTGCTGCAGGCCTACTAAGAGCATTCAATCTAAATGCCCTGGGCACATGTAGTGCACTTTAATGGGGACTTACAAGTAGATCAAATAATTCAATTGGGTATGAACCAATGGAGAGATCATATGCACGTTAGCACTGGTTTGCAGTGGTAAAGTGCATAGAGTCCTAAAACCAGCAAAAACAGTGTAAAAAAAAGTGGAGGGAGGCAGTTAAAAAGTTGGGGGCAACAACCCTAAGGCTGTCAGGTTCAACAATCCACATCTCACATCTTCAGTAATTTTTTATTAAAATGTATACAGAAATAACACAGAATTATCAAAGATAGTACAGTTTGAACATGAGAAATGAAAAATAAAGAAATATGAAGAATAAGTGAGAGCATATACTACATGTATAGACATTTGTAGCAATGAGACTATAACTAAAGTAGATATCATGCTACAGTCACAAAAGATGATATAGCTGGATATAGGCATTGATTCTAAATGTGCATGGAAAGTTTCAGGCAATCCATCAAGCGGGGCCAAGAAAAACGGGCAGGGGTTGCAATGTGTTTCCAGCGTTAATTCCGTTAGGGATTTGAGACACGACTGCGGCCCAACCTGCTGGACGGAATTACTCCAAATTTGGCAGAAAGGTAGCTTTTGGCCCAGAAAGCACACTTTTTGATAATTGGTGTAGATCCATTGAGTTGTTCGAAATATTAAAGCAAATCCAAATTTGTATATCTAGGTATGCAAATAATTCATGAATACTCCGATCCTGTGCAGAGATCTGATTGGCTGCCAACACTTCAACCAGAAAGTGTTGGCAATCTTTTGGGAAGTTTGGACTCAGCCGAGTCCCAAACAAAGACATAAACAAATAAAGAAAAGGGGGCAGGTATAAATACCCTGACCCCTAGCCTTGAAACTGGACCCCTCCCCATGGGGCCCTGCAGAGGCAAAAAAGCATTATTAAAAAATGTTTGCTGTGAATTTGCAGCAGGTTTGTGGCACAAGTGAACAAAAGAAAACCTACACACAAGTGTGGGCTCCTGCACTGGTGCTTTTCAAAAAAGCCTCCTGATGGGCCAGGTCATAGGGACATGCCTATATCTAAAAACAAACAACAACAAAAAAAGGGAAGGGCACATGGGGGCCCCCTCCTAAAGCTCATATGAGTCCAGGGACCACCACCTTCCTGGGGCTTGTTTATCATTAAGGAGTGGGGCTGGAAGAACCCCACCTTCATTGAGCTCTTTTAGCCCGGGGTCCACCAACTCCCTGTGGTTTTGCTTAGTAAAGGAGGATGGGTCACACAGACCTCCCTTCCAATAAGCCCTGGGGACCACCACCTCCCTGGGGCTAAAGATTGAAGCTGGGGGCCACCTCCCCAGGGCTGGTTGTATAATTTAAAAAGGTAGGGGGGCCTTGCAGCCTCCCTTCCGGGTCATATCCAGTCCCGGGGACCACCACCTCCCTGGGAACAGCCCATGCACAACAAAGGAAGGGGGCTGAGTGACACCCTCCTGGAGTCATTAATGGCCCTGGGGACCGCCACTTCACAGGGCCAGCTCCTGTTAACTCCTGAGGTGTCCACCCTCAGGGGATAGTCATTTGCTTTTGCTTGGTGGGAGCTATGATGGCAATGACTTGTTAAGCAAAGATGCAAACGAAGATAAAATAATGAAATTTAGACAAGAAATGAAGTTGAATCTGACAAAACATGAGGAAGGTGTAAAACAGAGAAAAGCCCACAAAATTCACTGTGATAAAATTTATTATGAACAGGGGCAGATATACACATTTTCTAAATGATACTCAATGCTATGTGAGAGTCACAAGAGAGATGTATGAGGGAGTGAAGAGTGAGTTCCTCACCCGATTGACAGGAATGAGAAACTCTGAGTTACTCAGCTGTTATGAATACAGTTTCTTAACAACAAATGAACCAGTGATACCTATTTTTGACCTCATTCCAAAGGTGCATAAGAACGCTGTAGATCTACCCAGAAGACCTATTATAGCAGCAATAGGTAGTCTCTTGGAGAACCTCAATTTATATTGACACACTTCTGCAGCCTCTGGTGAAGACCATTTCCTCCTATATTAGAGATACTACTGATTTTCATAGGAGGATCATTGATGTCCCCTGGGAAGATGACATGCTATTGATGACATTAGAATGGACCAACTTATATAGAAGCCATTGTCACAAAGATAGTTTGAAAGCTGTCAAACATTTTTTGAGAGTGCGCCGTTTGAAATTCTGTGCACATAATGCTATGTTGTTGCAAATGATACAATGGTGTTTGACTAAGAATATCTTTATGTTCAATTGTGAACTGTTTCAACAACAAAAAGGAACAGCTATGGGAACCTGCTTTGTCCCCATTTGCGCTAATTTGCATATGGGCTGAGGGAGGAGTTGGGGGACAGGACCTACGTGGCCAAGCAATGGAAAAATGGACTGACAAAATCCTTCTATGGATAAGGTTTATAGATGTCTTATTCGTGATATGGCGGGGGGGGGTCTCTTCAGCCAATAGGTTTGTAGAGGTCATCAATGTTAAAGAGCTTAACTTGAATTTCAGATGTAATATAAGTAAAGTACAGATTGACTTTTTATATGTAAGAATACAAGTTCAGGACTTTAAATTGGTGACTAAGGTTTATCGGATGCCAACAGCGGGATATAGTACCCTACATGCACAAAGTTTCCACCCTACAGCATTGAAACAGAGTATCCCCTATGGGGAACTCTTAAGGGCAAGACGTATTTCTAGTACCCAATCTCAAGTTGAAAAAAGACAGGATGAGATGCTAGAGATACTGCGTGCTAGAAGGTATTCAGAGGCCACCCTTTCACGAGCTAAAGCTAGAGCAGCCTACCAGGAAAGGGAAGGGATCCTTTTTGTACTCTTTAAAAAGGAGAAAAAACAGTCAGGCGGTGCTGGCATTATAAGATTTATACCTACTTATAATGATCGTCACTACCAGCTTAGAAAGGCTCTGACTAAACACTGGCAAAAAAAATTAATAAAAAATGATTGATTAATAAGTGGTACATTTGGCAATAAATCACTGATTGCATACAGAAAAGCTAAATCTATGAGAGACTATTTAGTGATTAGTGAGGTTGTAACCAAGAAACAGACATGGCTTAAACGCACTCATGGTTTTCACAAATGTCGTAAATGCAAGGTGTGTGAAAATGGTAAGAACTTGACAGAGGTTGTTACACCTTTCCAGAAAAAGTATAAAATACGGAAATCGTTGAAGTGCAAGTCAGATTTTTTGGTGTGTATTCTATCATGTCCCTGCCCTTTGCTCTATGTGGAAACTACAATTCTCCCAGTACATAAACACATCCTACAGCATTTGACAGCTGTAAAAAATACCGACAACACATATCCAGTCACCTGTCACTTTTACAAAGTACATGGTGGAGACCATACCTTGCTGTCCTAGAGTGCCATAGATCAGGTGCCCAAAAAACTCATGGGTGGGGATAGGGACAGAAACCTATGGAGGATGGAATCTAGATACATCCTTCAACTGAACACAAAGGAGCCGTATCAGCATTATTCGTCAGGCTGCTATCATGTTTGCTAGTTGAGAAATTATCTGATTGTTAAAAGTCTTTAAAGGTGTGGGCTTTAATATTTGTTATGTATATGTTTCTTTCAGGGGCAGAAATTTGAGCCAGGATACTCAAGAAACCTCTGTCAGGGCAGTAGACAATGTTTTGATATTATACAGTTAGATGACTCTGCATATTAGCCCACTAAGGCTTGATTTGTCCGATAACACGTCGTAAATGTGTTTATGTTCCAGGGAACACTTATGTGATTGTGTCAAATGTAGTTTTGTTAACTGCGCAATACTGGCATTTACTGTGTTGCTATTTGAGTAGTAATTATTGTAAGTTGCCATTTGAAATAATTCTGTTTTGATATATAAGGTATTAGTTTTGCATATTTGTGATCTTTGACTGTTAAAATCATACTGAGTCAGAAGGTCGTAGTATATTCCAAAATGGCGCTGCCCCTATGTGATATTTTATGTAATTTTTTGGTTTCATGCCCGTTTACATGTTTATGAATTTGACGTGATATTTATATATTGTACATAAAACTAATGAATGAAGTTGTGACAAAGGCACAGGGAGCGCCAAAACACGTTTGACATCTCTTTGTGAATAAATTAATTGCAGCATACTTCAAGCAGAGTGCCGTCATTCTCTTGGAGTGTGGAGAATTGATTTGTGGATTAAGTATGGCACTGCGCCATGAACGGCACTATTGGCGTTCTGGAAGCCTGCTAGCAAATGCGCCTTTATCTACTGGCGGTCACCATTAGGTAGTTATTGTTAGGACCATTTTTTCCATTCACTCAGTAGGCTGAAGGTTCAAATACTAATATTGCTTGGCAGTGTTTCTGTTTATTTTCCAGTGTTTTCACATTCCTAGTGATGGAACATTGAAGTCTTTTTTCCCCTCAAAATCTGTCGGTTGAATGTCATGGCTAAGTCTAGAAACTGCACAATAAAGAGTCACTTATGGACTAGTGGTTAAGGTTTCAGGCATGCACACTAAAGGATAAGGGGTCTAGGCGAGTCTGTGGTCATGTCCTGGTTTAATTTATTTTCAACTATAAATATTTAAGTTACATACTGGAAGGTGAGCTCACTCTTTAATTGACAAAAACATTTTTCTTTCAATTTGTTCAGAAATATCTCATTCTAAGTATATCATTCATCAAAGCTTATCGGTCTCTTTCTCTTTCTCTTTCTCTCAGGATTGAGTAGTTAGGGGGTTGCCCAACCCTGCCACGAATGGCCCTAGGCCATGTGTGGCGCAAGGTTGGGTAGTTATATGGAGATGGCGACAGGGCCTGGCCATGAGCCAGGCCCTACAGCCAACTGCTGCCATGCATGGCCGAGGGCCATGCACGGCGATGGTTGGATTAACGTATAGTAATGAAGATTACTATATGTTAAAAATACCATAGAAAATCACTGAAAAACAAACAAAGGTTACAGGGACGTTATAGTTAGAAAATACAATAAAAAAACATAGAAATTCAATTAAAGCACAAAGGTTAAATGAACTTTATAGTTATGCTCACATTTTAAAAGTACAAAACCATTGAAATTCACCTTTTACAGTTATCTCAAGTAACTATAACTCGCACCCTCACCATGCCCTGCTAATTACCACACAAATTACGGCACTCATGACATCTTTGCTAACATAATAATATCAATATAATATTTGCAGTAAAATTTGATGAAAAAAAATGTGCATGGCGGGGGCACGACTTATACTTACCTCAAGGCATGAGTTAGTTATTTGAGATAACTTACTATAAGAGGTGAATTTCTATGGTTTGTATGTTTAAAATGTGAGCCTAACTATAAAGATCCTGTAACTTTTAGGTTTTTTAATTGAATATACATAGCTCCTATTGGCAGTTATAGAGTATAGTTAGGACCTAGTTTCCAGAGGAAAAGCATTTTTTATTTTGTCAATAACTCTGGCGTCATTTGATGAATATTTATGAATTTTTTAAAACTAGGACACACCCGAGTTAAGCTGCTGTGTTGAAAGTTTCGGAGTGATTTGCCAAGGGGGGGGGGGGGGGGTGAGAAAAAGGGTGGTCCAAAAACATGTTTTCCCATGCAATTTCCCGTCTGGATTGTTGACATGACTACAGCCCAAACGCTAGAGGGAATTACACCAAAGTTGGCAGAAAGCTATTTCTTGGTCCAGAAAGAACCCTTTTGTGATTTGGTGTAAATCTGTTCAGTAGTTTTTGAGTTATTAAAAGAGATACAAATTTGTTTATCTATGGCTGCGGATCCTCTGAGGATCCAACAGATCTGATTAGCTGCCAACACTTCAACCAGGAAGTGTTGGCAGCCATTTTGGGGCTAGAACACCCCCCATAAAAGAAAGAAAAAAAAACGAGGGGCAGGGTAGGAATAGCCTGAACCCTTAAGCCTGTTGGTGGGATCCTCCAGGAACCTTGTCTGGGCCACAAAGCATTTATTTTAAAAAAATATACATATTTTACTGCAATAATTGTTGAGGATCTGCGGCAATTAAAAAATAAAAAAAAGAGTGGTCTCCTTTGGTGGGCCAGGTCTCAGGGGAAATTTCTAATGATTTTGTTTGGAAGGGGGCGCACGCGGCTCCCTTCCCCATCGCTGATTTTGGCCCCAGGAACTGCCACCTCCCCAGGTGAGGCCAGTTTATTAAGGTAGAGGGGGGCCATGTGACTCCACTCCTAAGGTCAGATGCAAGCCCAAAGATCACCAACCTCCAAAGCAAGGCCCATATGTATGACAGGAGGGAGCCATGCAGACCCCCCCTCCTGGGCCCACTACTGCCTAGGGGACCACTGCCTCCCTGGGGCAGGCCCTGCAAATACAAAGGAAGGGGCCATTCAGACCCCTCCTGCAGCCATTAATGGCCCTTGGGACAGCCACCCATCAGGACCAGCTCTCTACGTCCTGAGGTGTCCACCGTCAGGACACAGATGTTTGCTATTGCTTGGCGGGAGCTTTGACAGCTTCCACCATGTGAGAGAATACGCTAAGCCTGCTCCCAGCAGACGAGAGGAGAAAAACAGCTCCCAGCTGGCAGGAGCAGGTAAAACTGCTGCCCCTGGCTGGGAGTGGACTTTTAAGCTGTTTTCCTGCCCGCTGTCAAGCGGGTAGGGAAACTTGATAACATTGCTCCTGCATGCAGGAGCAATGCCAGTTCCTGCTGGTGGTAGGAAGCTGGCAGGTACATTGTGGCTTCCCCCACAGTATCCAACAGCAGGTGCCCTGTATGTGGCCAGGACACCCACAATGAAGAGGTCAGGCCCTGGGGGATGGGGTCCCCGGGAAATCGACCAGGGGAGGGGGGTCACAGGGCTCCATTTCCCTTTTTCACCATTTGGCCAAACCCTGGGTGATGGGGTCCCAGGGTCAAAATTGGTTTGGGGCCCCCCTCCTCTTTGTCTAATTGGTTGGGCCCTGGGGGATTGGTCTCCAGGGGCAAAATAAGCCTGGGGAGGGGGGCCACACAACTTTAATTCCCATTTGCAATTATTGCCTGGGCCCTGGGGAATGAGGTCCTACCTGGGGCCAAAATTGGCCTGGGTAGGGCCACTGCGTGTTCCCTCCTCTTTTACTAATTGGCTGGGCCCCAGGGGATGGGCTCCCTGAGGCCCAAATCTGTCCAGGAAGGGGGTCACGTGGACCCCCTCCCCTTTTAGTAATTGGGTAGTCTCTGGGGGATGGAGTCCCCAGAGATGTAATTGGCCCAGGGAGGGGGGCTGTGTGCCCCCATCCGGGTTGCTTGCATATTGGGGGTTAGCCACCCCTTGATGACCACTGCTGAAGGCCTTGTGAAGCCCCGGGGTGGGTGCCTGCAGAAAGTTGGCTGGTGTGGGGCATGAGGGTGGGTGCCTGTGGGGGGTGGCTGCTGCGACTGACCCAGCACTGCACACAGGAGAAGGCTGTGTATGAAGGGGGGTTGGGTGCCTGCAAGGGGGTTGACCGCAGGCCAGGCCCTGTGGCCAACCACCGCCTCACACAGTTGAAGGCTATGCGTGGCGTGGGGTTGGTTATGGCAAAGCAAAGGTTACAAGGATGCTAAAGTTAGGTAACAGAATTTTTAAAAAACCTTAGAAATTCACCAACAAAATGAAGGTTAGAGAAATGTTTGAGTTAGGTTCAGATTTTACACACACAAAACCATAGAAATTCAATAGTTATACTTATCTCAAGACACTATAACGTGTGCTCTAAGATAACGATAACTTGCGCCCTTTCCATGCATTGCTACTTACCCCCACATATTACATCAGTAATGACATCTTCTATGACATCATTTAAAATAAAAGCTGTGCTTGGCAGGGGTGTGAGTTATGGTTACCTTAGAGCACAAGCTAAAGTGTCCTGACATACGTATAACTAGACCTGTTGAATTTCTATGGTTTTGTGTGCGTAAAATCTGAACAAAACTATAATGTCTTTGTAACCTTTGGTTTTTTTTGTGAATATATATATATAGCCTTTCAGGGATAGAGTGATGCATAAATTATTCAACACACAAAGGAGAACTCTGGGAAGTTCCCAATTTTAGGTGGAGAGCTGCTCTAGTAAGGAGCACCCTGCAACACCAGCGACACTCTAGATTTGTTCACCTCAAATGTCTGCTTATCTAGCAAAGTCTTTAAGCATAGGATTAGCACAGTGCTATCCTCGCCGAGCTAGATAGTGACACAGGGGGTGATTCTAACTTTGGCGGGCGGCGGAGGCCGCCCGCCAAAGTTCCCCCAACAGAATACCGCTACGCGGTCAGAAGACCGCCGCGGTTATTCTGTGTTTCCCGCTGGGCTGGCGGGCGACCGCCAGAAGGCTGCCCGCCAGCCCAGCGGGAAACCCCTTCCCACGAGGAAGCCGGCTCCGAATGGAGCCGGCGGAGTGGGAAGGGTGCGACGGGTGCAGTAGCACCCGTCGCGATTTTCAGTGTCTGCATGGCAGACACTGAAAATCTTTTAGGGGCCCTCTTACGGGGGCCCCTGCAGTGCCCATGCCATTGGCATGGGCACTGCAGGGGCCCCCAGGGGCCCCACGACACCCCTCACCGCCATCCTGTTCCTGGCGGTCACAACCGCCAGGAACAGGATGGCGGTGAGGGGGTCGGAATCCCCATGGCGGCGCAGCAAGCTGCGCCGCCATGGAGGATTCCTCAGGGCAGCGGAAAACCGGCAGGAGACCGCCGGTTTTCCGTTTCTGACCGCGGCCATACCGCCGCGGTCAGAATGCCCTTGGGAGCACCGCCAGCCTGTTGGCGGTGCTCCCGCGGTCATTGACCCTGGCGGTCAATGACCGCCAGGGTCAGAATGACCCCCAAAGTCTTTTGCCATTTAGACAGCAAAGTCTTTAAGCATAGGATTGACATAGTGTCATTCTTGCCGAGCTGTAAAATGACAAAAGCCATTTACCACTCCAGGCACAGTATTACAGCTTTGGACTGGTCAAATACCGTCCAAGCCAACCTGGAATGAGTAAAGCAACCCCTGACAGGGTGCTCCTTACTAGAGCAGCTCTCCACCTAAAATTGGGAACTTCCCAGAGTTCTCCTTTGTGTTTTGCATATATATATATATATATATATATATATATATATATATATATATATATATACACTCCTTGATTGAATCTGATAGAATTGTTGATGAGACAGAAGAAGTGCACAAAGGGAGGGGCGAGATCAATAATCACAACGTATTGTAATGGCGAATGAGACACAGCGATATAATGATATCTCCTTCTGTCATAAAAAAAGGAAACGCCTGAATGATTATGTTGGGTCTTTTCACACATTTAAGAGATTATGGTGAATGTAGATTATGGTAGAACAATCTGAGAAATATTGAATAAATTGTTTTGCCTATCTATTTGAGGATCAGGCAGGTTATTATGCTCGTCGTGGTTTAAAGAGAACCGAAGAGGATGTGATATGAATAACTTAGTTCTCTGTCGATTATATTGATTTTTCTTCGAAAATATGTTTTCTATGTTCACATTCAGGAACCAATCATAGGTGTTTAAAAGTGCTCATTGTAGTGGGATCCACTGACATTGACAAAGGCTGTACACCGAAACATGTCTGTTTGCATGAAAAAAAAATCAACATGGAGCTGCCCCATGAGTGCCAATGTTTTGCTTCGAGTCGAGAAGTTGTGTGTGAAACTCTCAAACAAATATTATGTTTATGTGTATATAATAATATTAATAGGTACATTAAGAAAAAAGTTATTTTTGATCCAATAATCTAAGTTTATTACTCAGTAATAAAGTTCAGGAATTACTCTTACCAAGAAAAAAAGGGAAGATGAAAGAGTGATTTTTTAAAGATGTAATAACCAGTCAGTGGTGTTACTATTCATGTTTTATGAAGGGTTATATATCGGAGTATAACTTTCCGCAGCAAAAGTGATAGTACAACACTTTGATGTACCAAAGAGAGAAGTAAGCTGTAATAAAAGGCGTGTGGCCGTTTCCCAGAAAAGAGCAGTCACGGGGACAAACACTATGAAACGTGAGCAGGTTAATCAGTAAAAGTATACTTCCCAAATCTCCTTGATAGTCCAGGTTGACGTGGGCAAGCAGTCAAGGTCTTTCTCGATGGAGCTGACATAACGCAGAGTCTAGGTAGAGTACAAAACCATAACAGTGATTGTAATAAAGATGAGGATGCCGATTTTTTGAGTTTTTGTAATTAAACACTTTAAATCCCAATTTTTTTTATCAGGGTAAAGATCAAAGGTAAAATGAATGCAAAATACAGTAAAAACCGAGTACAATGAACAAACCAGTCTGTGATTATTCAATGATCACGAATGTGAACTCTGATTAACCTTCCCACTCATGACATATACTACAGACCACAAACTCAAAATACGGGCTAAACAAATAGAACTGTAGTATAAATCGAAACATTAATTCTGAAAGTGAAATGTCAAGTGATTACAAGTTTCGGAAAGTAAGTGGCAGTGTCTGAGAACATAAGCCTATGTCAGTGCAATATTAGGGCCATGGTCCCTTAAATAAGAAAACCTCAAAGCTGGGTCAGTGTCTTCTCATTAAGGGGTTGCAGACCCTGATAATGAATGGAGCAGACCGCAGTATAACTCACGAGGATGGGTAAAAGCCCACCGGAAAAACAAGAATACTCGCACCAGACCACAGGGGCCCTTCTCAATCTGGCTAGCACACATCCAGTGGCGGCTGCTGCCAATAACACTTGGTGGGGCAGCATGTGGGGGGATTAAATAAAATGACTTAGCTACTGCTGTTGGATGTCACCTCAGTGGTACTCTGCTCCCGCCACCTCAGTGGTCCTCTGCTCCCGTCACCTCGGTGCTTATGATAACGCGTCCCTTACTAAATAATTTACTTAGACTGGGATTCGTTTTAGGCCGATGAATCTTTTGACCCTGATTGAAGACACCTTAGGACGAGGCAATTGATCAACATAACCACCACTAGATCTATAACACTATTAATATTCACCACAACAAACAATTTAATGACATTTATGAGAATCGAGACACACCATGACCTTTCAATCATGAATAACCACACAGAATTCGTGAAGATTTTGATATTTATCCCCTATTGATTACAATCTACTAGTAAGTTTATTAGTCTCAAAATCATAAACCACATCAACACGGATATAATATGGCAACTCGAATAAGATTTCATTAACGCAAGAATCATGAACATTAGAACATAGCACGATGTCAACATGGATTAAGCTTACCAAGGTATCATTAGTGCATTATTCAACAAAGCATTGACTCAGTCATTTGTCTATTTGCGTCATTCAGGGAATTCCTTAACTAACCTCGAATTAGCATTAGCATGTTGGGCTTCATGCAAAACAATTTGGCAACACAAATTTAGAAAACATCTAAACTAAGGTCTCTGTCAAAAGAAGCAGTTGGTACCTAGAAAGGAAAGGCAAACAGACAATTACAATGTCATCATTATATAGTTACCCTCCGTAATGGGTCAGCATACAGAGTCAGTCTTCATCCTCAGGACATCAGTTGGTTCGCCATCAGCAAGGAGTCACAGCAAAGTTCAGCAAGATGAGGTAAGAAGGGACACTTCCCTCATAAGGAGGAAAAGTATAGAACGGGCAAGGTAAGGGTGAGGATGGTTTGAAGAGTCAAACAGCAAAGTCTTATGCAGAATGACAAAGTGGCTGGGTAATAGCAAGAATGGCTCCCAATGGCTTGATTTCTTTTGGTGTCAAAGGTCTTTATCCCTTTTCTGTTGTACCGTCCCCTAATTTTCAATTGGGCAAAACTTGGCGCACCACTATCTCCATCTAATGGTTCTCTAGTCATCTCATCAAAATTGTCATCCCATAACAGGTCTCACGTAGTTTATTGGTTCTTGTGATTGACGTCTTCAACGGGTAGAATGTCTGGTATGATTTCATGTTCTCGTGGTCCTTTCACATACTCAGTCAGTAGTTCCATTGTCTGTACCGGTTTAGGCGACCTTGTACCTGTTGCAAGTCTACACTGTTGCATTCAGTAGTACAAAATCTTTATTCGACTTTCAACAAGTCATAAAAGACATAAAAGACATAACAGTCATATCAAATCTCCAATTATAATACGTACATTTCATTATATAATAAAAGGTCAAGTAAGTAAAATAGTAAAAATATAAAAAACTCACAAGAATAAAACAGTCTAGTATGTCAATAAATAAATACCCTATCACAATAAGTTATCATTCAATCACCTCCCCCATAGATTTCCTTATCTTTAATACAGAACATAAAAAATTAGCTAAAATTCCGCACATCTCTAAAGAAGATAGTAACTGAAGACAGGCATAGGCTGTGCAACACTGGGGGAGATTGCTTGACCTTAAAAGCGGAACAACTAGGCGCTTCCTCTGGTAGGCGTAAAAATTACAGAATAAAACCACATGGATTGTGGATTGAGGTGTTTTTGCATCACAGGGGCATGGTTTTAGCAAGGTGGACCAGTCGTTCATAGTTGGGAATGAAACTAGGCGGGGAAATGTGTCTAGCCTAAATCTAGTAAGAACGTAACGCATTCAGCAAAATGTCTCCTTGAGCAAGTCGAGTTTCATGAGAACGGATTCACTACGGTTACATACACCCTCTAAGCTTCTGGAAAAGTACGATTACATTGTCCTTCAGCAAGTCAGCACACTGCACATTAGGAAAACGCATTTAATATGAAACCGGGCAGCTAGGCCCTGACTCATGCTAACTAAGGCCTATTAATTAATTAGCAAAACCTTAACATATAACTTCCTAATATTGATACAAATCATACATTAATACCTCAATAATCCATTATTAGTCAATTTCATTAGTCACCGTATATGTTGGCGGCCGCTCCCTGTGGGCACATTTCGGACGCACGTTTAGTAAAACACAGCAATACATTTTCTATGCGGCATTATTATACATTAGTTTGCAGACATTTCATTGTTAATTATGATTATAAGAGTTACGCTCCATCAATCCCTCCTCTGATGACACTTGTCATCACACAAAACCTTTCCCTTCACAACCTTTCACTTTCTTAATTCACGCATTTCAATTTCTTTCCCCCTTTTTGACTTTTCATAAATTTCTTTGAATATTTTCTCCTTTTTCTTTTCTTGTTTCTTTCTATTGCGTTTTGCCAATTTTTCTCTAATTCTTTTACTAATTTTACATGATAACCATAGCCCAAATAAACAAGCTAAAACAATTAATATCCCCTGTATTATTTTTGCAAATATCCCATGCCAAATATTACTAACACAACTTCCCACTTTAGCAAACCCTTTTCCAATCTTTTACCACACTCCAGGTTCTTTCAGTTCCTTCAAATCTGTACTATCTCATGTTAGGTTAGTAAGCATACTTCTAATCTTATCACTATTGTAAGGTATATAGGCACAACAATGCCTTTCATTAAGCATCTTACAGACTCCGCCAGCTTTCGCTAAAAGAATGTCTAAAGCAAGCCTATTTTGAAGAGTCATAGCCCTCTCTACAGCAAGTTCAGTATCCATCAGGAGTATAGCCCCTGTGAAGTTTGTCAGCATGTTATCCACAATAGTAGACAAATTTCGAATCTTTATGGAGTTCAAGATAACTCCCACTGAAGGAATTATGGCTCCAAATATATCACCTACGACAGCAGTCACTGTCTCTCTTTTCTGTCTGTTATGATGTAATTCAGACACTTTAGGAAACTTCTTTAAGTCATCAAATTGGTAAATCTTTGGAAAAACTATTCCCAAATAGCATGTCCCATGCCATCCCTTTGGAAGACTGTAATAAGCATTACGTCTACATATATAATAGATCCCAGGGATCGCTGGATCCTGTCCATTTAACATGAACGTCCACTTACTCTGAAACAAAAACACATGTCAGCACTCACTCGTTCCCACAAATAAAGTATCATGATCAGATTTCGGCCTATATATACAAAGCTTTCCTACATGTAATGCACCTACAGCTAATCTGCCTTGTGTCTTTATTGCAGTATAAGCATAATCATTTGCAAACGTCTGTTTCTCTATTCCCTTTTCTAGCTTTTCTTTTAGCGCTTTTCTTCTATCATCAGTGTGATCTAAAAAGCTCTTCTCTCCAGGCGTCAATAAGCAGGTTAGATTATTGCGATGCGCATAAGCTGTGCCAAATGTCAGTCTGGGCTCAAAGAAACCCTTAACTATTTTTATACTATTATCTCTAGCTATCTTGCCCAAATATTAATTTATAGGCACAAAAGAAAACACTACATCTAAATTAGAATAGAAGTACTGAATATATTCTTGATCATAAAACCTTGTTAATAACAGACTACAACTTATCCTGTAGGTTAGTGGCAAACTATGATAGGTAACCCTTCTTGTACTGACAAAGGAAGTTTTGTGCACACATAACAGTTCTTCGCATCCATAGTTTCAACATACTCATTCAACAAGCGATAGAAAACATTAGTAGATAGTTCCCCTTTTGTGTTAGTTCCCTCATGCAAATATTTCATATCCTGCTCGAATCTTTCCCATGGTGTTAATGTAGCAGTCTCAGGAGTTGTAGCATTGTTAGTCCCACTCCTATTCACCAATGGCATTCCCACAATCACAGCTATTATTACTATCAGACATACAACACCCACAGCAACACTCAAATATTTACAACGCATATTTCTTTCAACATCATCTCTTGATCTAGGCATGATCTGTAAAGAATCAGAAAGCAGAACAATATAAAGGTAACAATCAACTAAGGAAGATCTAAAGCTCTTTTTCTTCTTTTTCTAAGCAAAGTTTCTCTTTTAGCAAGTATTTACAGCGTTTCACTCACTCCCAGGATCCTTGTCAAATCAGGTTAGCAGCTTGTCATAATCGGTTTTCAGTGTCAATTCAGGTTAACAGTGTCACATACGGTAATTCTATCAGTCTCTTTTCTCAAGCTTTCTCTCTCTTTGTCCAAATTTAACTTAACACAGTCTCCTATTTGTGGGCAACTTCAAGTACCATAATATTGACCTGGAATCTCTCGATCAAAACAGAATGCCAAGAATTCTTGTTGCCACTCAGCTGATGTTGCATAAGCCCATTCAGGACCTGCGTACATTCTGTTTGCAATTCTCTTTCTTTTCAGTCTGCGATCACCCTGCAACTCTCCTTCACTGAGATCTTCCTTCCTTGTCGTATCAATTTCTTCCTCTATTGTTTCGTTAATGACCACCTTCTCCTTTCGTAGCATGTGGCTTATGGCCCCTTCCAACGTGGCTCCAAACACGACTTCCTCACGTGTTTCTTGACAACAACCCAGTCACCGGCTTTCAGAGTGTGACCTGGATCATTTATCGGTGGCAGTGTGGTTGCTTCCACCTGGTGAGAGAAAGAGCGGACCACGTCAGCCAGACCCTTGCAGTAGTCCAACACCATATCATCCGTGATATTCACAAGAGCATTTGCAGGCACTGTGGGCAATCTCATAGCTCGGCCCATGAGAATTTCATGTGGAGAGAGTCCTGTTTTCTTGTCGGGTGTATTTCTCATTGACATTAGCACTAAGGGCAATGCATCTGGCCACTTCAAATTTGTAGCGGCGCACATTTTCGCCATTCTTGATTTCAAGGTACCATTCATCGGCTCCACTAGTCCTGAGGCTTCAGGACGGTAGCTACAGTGCAACTTCTGTTCAATGTTCAGTGCAGCACACAAGAGCTTGATTACCTCATTGTTGAAGTGACTTCCCCTATCTGATTCTAAAGAGATCGGAAACCTGAAACGTGGTATCAACTCCCTAAGCAACAGCTTTGCTACTGTGAGACTGTCATTTCTACGTGTAGGGTAGGCTTCAATCCAGTGACTGAAAAGGCACACAATCACCAACACATACCTCAAGCCTCCACACACGGGCATCTCAACAAAATCCATCTGCATCCTGCTAAATGGACCTCCTGCTCTCCCAATGTGGCTCAAATTCACCACAGGCCTTTTCGCGCATTCATCTGCTGACAGATGATGCACCTGTGACAGATAACTTCTGCAGCTTGTCTAAATTTTGGATTGAACCAATCGATTTTGAACAACCTGATCATGGCATCTCTCCCAACATGTGCTTGACCATGGTAAAACCTTGCAAACTGTGACAAAAGACTGTTTGGCAAAACCATTTTCCCCTCATCTGAAACCCACAAATCATCAGGTCTTTGTACACATTGCATTTTGAGCCAAGAGCTTTTCTCTTCTCTGCTGGCACGTCCCTGTAATGATTTTAACTCATCCAATGTGTCAACCACCCTTAATGCATAACCCGAGCATGTCTCATTTTCAGTTTCCGGTAACAATTCCGACTGATCTTGGAACGATATACAGTTCAATGCACAAAACCTTGCAACTTGATCTGCATATCCGTTTCCCATTGACACAAAATCTTGCGATTTAACATGAGCATTGCATTTCACCACGGCAATTTCAAGAGGTAACTGAATCGCGTGCAACAACTCCTTAATTCTTTCACCATTTTTCACTGGAGAGCCAGAAGAGGTCATGAAACCCCTTTGTGACCATAGCTGGCCAAAATCATGGACAATTCCAAATCTGTGTCTGCTGTCAGTATAGATAGTGACTTTCAAATGTTCAGCGGCATGGCATGCCTTAGTAAGAGCAACCAATTCAGCCACTTGAGCAGAGAATACTCTTTCGAGCCAGGATGCTTCTAGGATACCAGAGATTGTACACAAGGCATATCCGGCTCTCAGTACTCCTACTGAGTCTCTCAGGCATGAACCATCAACAAAGATAATGTAATCATTCTCTTCCAATTGAGTATCTTTGATGTCAGGTCTCGGTTTGGTGCACAGATCGGTTACCTCAAGACAATCATGTTCTACTTCCTCAGCATCGTCAATATCTGCATTGTCATTGGGAAGCAAAGTTGCCGGGTTCAACACAGTACATCTCTTCAAAGACACATTAGGTGAGCCCAGTATAATTGTCTCACACTTAGTCAGGCGAGCATTCGTCATATGCTGAGTCTTTGTTCGGGTCAACAGTATTTCAACTGAATGTGGGACCTTTACTGTTAAGGGATGTCCCATCACTATACCTTCACACTGAGTAAGGGATGTCCCATCAATATACCTTCACACTGAGTGAGGCTTTGACCAACTGCTGCAACTGCACGCAAACAACCCGGTAAGGCTGCTACAACTGGGTCCAAAGTAGCTGAAAAATATGCTACTGGGCGGTTTGCACCTCCATGGACCTGTGTCAAGACAGATAAAGAACAAGCATCACGTTCATGACAAAACAGTACAAAAGGCTTTGGCCCTCATTCGGACCTTGGCGGGCGGCGGAGGCCGCCCGCCAAAGTCCCGCCGTCAGGTTACCGTTCCGCGGTCGAAAGACCGCGGCAGTAATTCTGACTTTCCCGCTGGGCTGGCGGGCGGCCGCCTTCAGGCCGCCCGCCAGCCCAGCGGGAAAGAGGCTTCCACGATGAAGCCGGCTCGGAATCGAGCCGGCGGAGTGGAAGCTGTGCGACGGGTGCAGTTGCACCCGTCGCGTATTTCACTGTCTGCGCAGCAGACAGTGAAATACATTTAGGGGCCCTCTTACGGGGGCCCCTGCAGTGCCCATGCCAGTGGCATGGGCACTGCAGGGGCCCCCAGGGGCCCCGAGACCCCCCCTACCGCCATCCGGTTCCCGGCGGGAGAACCGCCGGGAACTGGATGGCGGTAGGGGGGGTCGGAATCCCCTCGGCGGCGCAGCTAGCTGCGCCGCCTTGGAGGATTCCAATGGGCGGCGGTACACTGGCGGGAGACCGCCAGTGTTGCCGGTCCGACCGCGGCTTTACCGCCGCGGTCGGAATGCCCATTGGAGCACCGCCGGCCTGTCGGCGGTGCTCCTGCGGTCCTCCAACCCGGCGGTCATGGACCACCAGGGTTGGAATGACCACCTTTGTGTAGTCAGGCATACCTAAAGCTGGAGCCCTGCATATACTCTCTCTTAGTTCAATGAATGCCCTCATCTCTTTCTTGGACATAGTTATGGCACCCGGGCCATCCTGGATCTCTTTGACAGTCAACCTCACCAAAGGCTTAGAGATAATCGAGAAGTTGGGAATCCACTGGCGACAGTAGCCCACCATTCCCAAAAACATCCTCACTTGGTTGTGGGGGATTCATCTGCAATATAGCTGTCACCCTTTCTTTGGATATTTTCCTCGACCCTTTCTCAATCAGGTGATTTAAGTATTTCACTTCTTTCTCACAGTACTGTAGCTTCTTTGGGGACACTTTATGTCCGTTCTTTCCCAAATGATTCAGTAAGGCAATAGTGTCGTACCTGCAGTCATCTTTTGTTTTGGACGTCATTAACAAGTCATCAATGTACTGTACTATAGCCGAACTAAAAGGCAGTTCCAATGACTCCAAATCCTTCTTCAATATCTGATTGAAGATGGAAGGTGATTCCGAAAACCCTTGAGGAATTCGACATCAACTGTAAACCTTGTCCAGGAATTTGAAACTGAAAAGAAATTGGCTATCCTCATGAAGAGGCACCGAAAAGAACGCTTGAGACAAGTCCACAACTGTGAACCATTCTGCATCACATGGAACCTGAAACATGATCACGGCTGAATTTGGCACTATTGGACAACATTTTACCACAATCTCATTAACTTTCCTCAGGTCTTGGACAATTCAAACTTTCCCACAAGGCTTTTTCAAACCCATTATTGGTGAATTACATGGGCTGCTCATCACTTCTTTCAGAACCCCTTGCTTCACAAAATCTGCGATTAGCTGCGTCACCTGTATAAGGACATCTTGTGCCATTTGGTACTGCGGTTCCCGTGGGAACACCGCATTTGGCTTTACCTCTACATTGACTGGTTCTACTCCTTTTATCAGTCCTACCTCCTTTCCTGTCAAGTCCCACACTTTCTCTGTCACTGTTCCCAGTAATTCGGCTGGCAAATCGGTCATTGTGAACATCGGGAAGAATGTTATAAAAGGGTACTCCTCGTTTATGGTTTCTGTTTCATGTTCTGAGATCTGTCCGTCATCCCCTTCATCATCATGGTTTGTCTGCACCCGAATCCCTTCATTGGAACAGGTAATCGAACACCTCGTCTTACACAGCAAGTCTCTTCCCAGTAGGGATACGGGACTTGAATCACAGACTATAAACCTGTGCAATCCCTGAAACGTACCAATCTCAACTTGGACCGAATCTGTAATCGGGTTAGTCAGGAGCTAATTTGCTACTCCTACCACTTTTATAGTACGCCCCGAAAGCGGCAATTTCGGAACCTCTGCACTTCTGACTGTAGAATGTGTAGCTCCTGTATCAACCAGGAATGAGACTTTATGACCCATCACCTTTCCCTGAACATACGGTCCCCTCTGATCTACTTCTAGGGACGCTGCAAGCCTGCACTCCTCACTATCTGAACAATCATCCGGCCATTCATCATTTATTCCATCCTCACCACACAATGGGAACTGTTGTACTGTATTATTTTGACTCATTGTTTGACCTGTGACCTGTTGAGGAATCATCACCTGTTGCTGTCCCATTGGAGCTAAAGGCACTTGCATTTGCTGTCTAGGTACCATGGGAATCTGCTGCTGTACTTGCTGCATCTGTGTTGGTTGAACTCGTGGCATCTGCATTTTCTGCATGGGCTGGAGACCCTGCATCTGAACCATATTATTCTGGAAGTTCGGATTTGGACCCTTCATTCTTGGACCACTCACATTTTGAAATGTACCGACATCATTGCTTTGTTGAACAACACCATCCTGCACCATCATCGGGCACTCCCGCTTCCAGTGTCTCACGCCCCCGCACGCGTGACATGGCAACACCTTTTTCATCCCCTGCACATCATTTTGTTCCACAACCGTATTCAAATCCGGACCGCGGTTCACAAAACCTCCTCCACCTCGGCCTCTCTGTTGCCCCTGAAACATCCCATTCCATTGCGGTTGCTGTTGTACCATCTGCCGTACTCCATTTCCCTGCATCCCTGTTTGAGCTGCTCTAATTTGCATCACCATCACCATCACCTTTTCTTTCAGCTTTTTCTGCTTTAACTCAATCTCATTGCTACAGTATTTTGCATATTGCAACACTTCATCAATCGGCTTTGCTTGCCAACAGATCAAATGATTCTTAATCATCTGGCTAATTTCTGGGCTCAACCCTTTGACAAATCTGAACACAAGGTGTCTTTCGGTTCTATGACTTCAGTGCCACTGTAGTGTTTGAACGCTTTTAACAACCTCTCATAGTAAGCATGTATCAACTCCTTGCCTTCTTGTGCCGTTCGATCGATTTTCTGCCAATCAGTAACTTTCAGCGACACTTTTTGTTTCAAAAACTCAATCACCTTATGGTGATATCTCATCACGTCAGGAGACGGTGCTCCAGTAGCCTTGTCTCTTGCCGGTTCCTCTGTTGGCCAATCCACACCCCTCTTGCACTCAAGCCATAAGTCGGCTGGGACTATGATCTCAAATAGTGTATTCAGGTCTTCCCAGAGACACTTTACAAGCTTCACAAACCTATCTGTCTGCTGATACCACTCTATTGGCTTTTCTCTCAACCTGGGATAATCATTGCGAATGACAGAATGTCACCTCTAGACCACGGTACATGGACTAAAACCCCTCCAGCTGTTTCTCTCATTGGTAACATCTTTATTGTTCCCATATCTGTTGCAGCTTTCGCCTGTTGCAGTTCTATGCCGTCACCTTTCCCTTTGTCTCTCTTCTTTGCCCATCTGCCTCCCCACTTTTCTAATGCTCCCCAAACTTGAGCACTCTGCAGTATCTCCTTGAGGTGTGCCTTCATTCCGGTGGATCTCATGTGATCAAAATCTTTAGGCTCGAAGTCTAACCTGTAACTCCTTTTCAGATGCTTAGTATTGTCTAAGTCTATGCCATATTTGTCTGCTAGGTTCGCTAACCTCTGATGCACCCTGCTCACTTCTTTTGTTATTTTCGGGCACAGAAACCTCAATTCCGCTTCAGTGTATGATTCTAATCTGTTAACCCCCATGGTTCCTTCTACTAACTCTGTGGCTTCCACACCCAGCCTCACAAAATTCAGGTATTCCTCTCTTCCCGACCGTTCTGCAGTTGCAGAAGTAGTCTGCGGAGTGTTGAGCTTGTCTAACCACTCATTCAACTCCTGCACTGTCAAGCCTTGAAACGAGACATTTCCAGACTGCATTATTGGTGTCTGTGACGTATTTGCACTCATTACCAGTGGGGTTAGTGTACCCAACCCTGCTTGCCTCATTGTCTCTAAAGGAACCCCAATCGGACTGAAGTCCAACAAGGACCTAGACCTCTCGGCTGTCTGTTCTCCCGATGTCATCCCTTGGGAGCTTCCTATGAACCCTCCTCTTATCACCTCTTGAGTCATCACTCCTTGATTGCACACACTAGGCTTTGCCTGCGCATATAGTGGTACTGTTGGACCGGCAGTAATTGCCAATGATATAGCAGCTGGGGTCTGTCCAGTTCCCAAACCCTGTGGAGCATTAACTCCCATAGCTTGATTCATCATTGGTGCTGTAGCTGCTTGCGGTCCTGTGACCGAAGTATAATTCGGAACGATCTGGGGCAGCAATTGTGGAGGTGGCTCAATTTGCACTAACTTGGATCTCGCATATACAGGATCAGGTGGCACCATCAAATTAGTTACTGTCTCTAATACTGGGACATCAGGATAGAGCCTGTGAATTGGCGGCGGCTGCAACTGTATCTGCGTGTCTGGTGCAGTGGAGACACTCACACCATTCTGTATCGAAACTGCATTACTTGCCTGTCCTGTATTTATGATTCCCTTATTTTGTGTCGGATCTTCAGGACCTGCACTAGCACTTGGTCTATTATCATTTGTGGCATATGGTGGTGGTCGATCATGTAACAACTGATTAAGAAACTCATCATTGTCTAAATCATCTGCATCTGCCCAAGACTTCTGAGTCTCCTTTGGCTTACTAGAGTCCTTGTCTGTTTTACAAGTGGCCTTTTTTCCCTGTGTTTTGGCTTCTTGAGTTATTGCCGGAAACATCCTAACTCCGTCTACTATTCCCCTTCTCCACATTTTGGTCTCATCATCCCATCTAGCCTCCGCTAGAGTCTTTTCTGTATTCTCATTCTCCTCACGAATTTCTGCTGCCTCTGTTGTATGGCCATTAAATCCCAAATCGCTAATGCCTCAAACTGAGCTGGTCTCGGAGGCTGTTTTTGCTCACTTAACACCCTCTGCAAATTCTCCAAAATCCTTATATTGAACGTTCCATACTCTGGAAACAGCAAACATCTTTTCTTTTCTGTCATTTTGTACCATTGCTTTAGCCAAAGACATGGCGCGACTCCCTTCTCCTCCATTACGGTATAAGCCGGAGTATCATCTGGCGGTGGAGGCTCCCCCACACTCGCCTTAATGTACATATCTCCCCTCAAAGCACTCTTTAAAGCCTTGAAAAACTTAATCTTTGTGTCTTTTATTTTCTTTTAGAATCTAATCAGAAAGTGACTTTAATTCCCAGAACACCCTTCGCCTACCTTCTCAACCAATTGCCTCTCACGGACGGCTGCCAATCCGTGCGCGACCCCTCTCGGCAACTGACCTATCCCAGCGCGATTCCAATGACATCACGCTCACACACACACACTGCAGCTAACAAAGTCTTGCGGCTTGTCTTTCTCACTTTAAACTCACACAAACTAATGCAATATATTGCGAGCACCTTAACAACAAACCCAAATTTGCTGGTTTACTACAGGAAGGGTAACTCAATCGCTTCAGACCTTTACAGAGATTTCATTTGAAGCCTCGGCCGCTACTCTCTCCTTCTCAGATCCCACACCCGCAAGCAGAATTCGATCCGCAAATCCTACTCTCGACTTGTCAATGGCTCGTTCTAGTGCACTTTAGAACTTGCCAAATCTCCATCGAAGGATTCACTCATACAATTTGACTCAAACTCGACTTTTCAACCACGCCTGATTGACCTATTAAACCGCACAAATTACAACATAAACCAAGTGTCTCATACACTTAGCAATATACTCCGGAGTCGCAGACCACACCTGGTCTATACATCACCAAACAACCACGTGGACAATTTTTTAGCACAAAGCGCCACACTCACATGAAGTTCGCCGACTTCCCTACTCTCATACTGTGGAGTACGCCCACTCCTATTAAAACATTACCTGGCCTAAATTCTCACAAACCTTCACAAATCACCTGCGATATGCATAAGCTGAGCAAGCGCAAATTCTACACCACACATACTATCACTAGAACGCCGAGAAGATACCCAACTCACTTCGGCAAGCTCCGAGATTCCGGGAAAGTCATTTGGGACTTAGGGGCACAACATACCTCCAATTTTCATTATTTCAAAAACAGAATTCTAAACAATGATCCTTCGTCCTAGGGCCCCAAAGAGCCTAAACCGTCCTCTTCTACCAGAACTGATAACGCGTCCCTTACTAGATAATTTACTTAGACTGGAACTCGTTTTAGGCCGATGAATCTTTTGACCCTGATTGAAGACACCTTAGGACGAGGCAATTGATCAACATAACCACCACTAGATCTATAAAGCTATTAATATTCACCACTACAAACAATTTAATTACATTTATGAGAATCGATACACACCATGACCTTTCAGTCATGAATAACTACACAGAATTTGTGAAGATTTTGATATTTATTCTATATTGATTACAATCTACTAGCAAGTTTATTAGTCTCAAAATCATAAACCACATCAACACGGATATAATATGGCAACTCGAATAAGATTTCATTAACACAAGAATCATGAACATTAGAACATAGCACGATATCAACATGGATTAATCTTAGCAAAGTATCATTAGCGCATTATTCAACAAAGCATTGACTCAGTCATTTGTCTATTTGTGTCATTCAGGGAATTCCTTAACTAACCTCAAATTAGCATTAGCATGTTGGGCTTCATGCAAAACAATTTGGCAACACAAATTTAGAAATCATCTAAACTAAGGTCTCTGTCAAAAGAAGCAGTTGGTACCTAGAAAGGAAAGGCAAACATACATTTACAATGTCATCATTATATAGTTACCCTCCGTAATGGGTCAGAATACAGAGTCAGTCTTCGTCCTCAGGACATCAGTTGGTTCGCCATCAGCAAGGAGTCACAGCAAAGTTCAGCAAGATGAGGTAAGAAGGGACACTTCCCTCATAAGGAGAAAAAGTTTAGAACGGGCAAGGTAAGGGTGAGGATGGTTTGAAGAGTCAAACAGCAAAGTCTTATGCAGAATGACAAAGTGGCTTGGTAATAGCAAGAATGGCTCCCAAAGGCTTGATTTCTCTTGGTGTCAAAGGTCTTTATCCCTTTTCTGTTGTACCTTCCCCTAATTTTCAATTGGGCAAAATTTGGCGCACCACTATCTCCATCCAATGGTTCCCTAGTCAACTCATCAAAATTGTCACCCCATAACAGTTCTCACGTAGTTTATTGGTTCTTGTGATTAACGTCTTCAACGGGTAGAATGTCCGGTATGATTTCATGTTCTCATGGTCCTTTCACATACTCAGTCAGTAGTTCCATTGTCTGTACCGGTTTAGGCAACCTTGTACCTGTTGCAAGTCTACACTGTTGCATTCGGCAAAATGTCTCATTGAGCAAGTCGAGTTTCATGAGAACGGATTCACTACAGTTACATACATCCTCTAAGCTTCTGGAAAAGTACGATTACATTGTCCTTCAGCAAGTCAGCACACTGCACATTAGGAAAACGCATTTAATATGAAACCGGTTAGCTAGGCCCTGACTCATGCTAACTAAGGCCTATTAATTAATTAGCAAAACCTTAACATAAAACTTCCTAATACTAATGCAAATCATACATTAATACCTCAATAATTCATTATTAGTCAATTTCATTTGTCACCGTATATGTTGGCGGCCACTCCCCATGGGCACATTTCGGACGCATGTTTAGTAAAACACAGCAATACATTTTCTATGCGGCATTATTATACATTAGTTTGCAGACATTCCATTGTTAATTTTGATTATAAGAGCTACGCTCCATCACTTCTCTGCTCCCCCTCCCCACCCAATCCATATGCTGCTCTCATGCTGTTAGCCAGCATGGCACCGGGATTGGTCTGAGCGGGCTGAAATGCACTCAGTTGGAGACTGGGAGCCTGTGCTGGTTCCCTACCCGGCTGTGCAACACAACTCGGGAGGAGAGTTCTAAGTGCACATGTGTGTTTGGCTGTCCTAAGATGGCCGGCCAAACCACCATGCGCACTTACAGTGCCCCTACCACTCCTCCCTGGCTGCTGCTGATGCAGAGGATGGCCCTGCCCTAGACTCGATGAACTGGCTGACCAAGCAAACAATAAAATGATAATGAAACAGTTTTATTATCATTTTATTTTTCTGCTTACTTTCAGCAGTGGGGTGCCATTCCTCCATCATAACGGAAGGGCCGCCCTGGGAGAAAGAACAGAAATGCACCATATCTTGTAATTATGATGTACTTCTACCTTTTCGAATTGGCGTAGGGCAGAACAGCAGAAAGGCTTGCAGCGATGCCTTACGTAATTTCCTAGATAAGTGATTATCAACAACCTTCACTTGACAATGATAGGTTGATCCAATGTTATCAAGATGACGGTACTTCCTAATGACTTTTATCTATTTATCTATTCATAGGAGTAGGTAATGATTGGTTAAAAACGTTGGACAGTATATGCAATGATTTCACCTGTGAATATAAAATAGCAAGAAGGGCTCTTAAATTCCTAGTTCTCCCGCTGGGCACAGAAAGCTGGACCATACCCTGCTTTAAGTATGACCTCTGTGCCACTATGTTGAAATTTAGGAAACCAATATTAATGGGCTGCAAGGAGTGGCATGATGAGCTGAGGATCCCACCAAACATTTATGAATTAACACAGGAAAAGGATGCCAACAAATGTTTAAAACCCTGGAGCCTAGCTACTTTAAAAAACAAATCAGTTCAAGAAGGTTGAGGCAGCATATAGAATCTGAGTAGCATTGAAAAGCAAACTTGGGATTGTCCGTTAATGCCTATACTCCACTCTGGGGGTTTCCTCAGTAGCTGCAAGTTTTTCAAGATGAACATAGTTTGGTATGGAGGAAGGTGGGGATATGAAAGTTAGGGGATCTCTTCTCAGATGGTCAATTCAGCATGTATGCGGCTCTGCAGTCTAGATATGGAACACCGTAGCAAAGATTTCTAAAATATAAATTAGAAACTGTGTTTTAAAATTGAATTAGGAAACAATATTGCTGGGTAAAAATCAGTTGTGGAGTCGCTGACCGCCATTGAAAAAACTAAAGTCCGGGCCATATACAGGATGTTAATTGAATCCAATCCAGATAATTTAGCTACCCAACAAGGGAAACAGGGCAGCAGATTGGGTCTTGTTTCCAAGGATGTATGCAAGGGTGTAGCTTCAGGGGAGTGTTTGGGGTGTTACACCCCCCTAAAAATTAACTCTGTGTTAAATAGTTGAGTATAGGTGCTTTCAGTCGGGCATGGTGAAGTATCAGTCGGATTTCACCCTGGAGTTTTACATGCACACACTAAAACACACACATAAATTCACTCTCTTTCTCTCACTCTCTCTCTGCCTTAACCTTGGTTAGTTTAAAAACAATTGTGTTTTAAGTATTGCTTACAATTCACACTCCTCTCTCTTTCTACTACCTCTTAAGCCCTCCTCGGTGTCCTGCTGTTGGGAAATCTGAGGCTTACACCCCCTCAATTTCACTCACCAAGCTATGCCCCTGGATGAATGCTTTCAGCAAGCTGTAACTATGGGGCATGAGGTGTTGCTGAGTGGCAGGGTGAAAAGCCAGCACTATAACACTTTGTTTAATCTGTATTGTACTCCTCAGAAATCGCAGATCTGGGGTAAAAGAATGGACTTGAAGTGTCCCTAATGCAGAAATAGCGTGACAGATATTGTGCATGTGTTCTGCGCTTGTGTGAAATCGGGCAAACTCTGGAATAAAATCTGCAAATTTCTAAATGGGATTTTAAATACTCAGATAAATCTTACACATCAGCAGGTGGTATTAGGAGTGGGTACTCGTGTGAAGGGCAGATGCATACCATATCACTTTTTGGTAGCTGTAACTGTCGCATTGGGTATTATTGCAGCAGCATGGTTGGACCCAGAACCCTCTCTTTTCAGTAGTGGATTGCTAGGTTTCTCACAATGTTTTACTTAGAAGAGAGTTTATGTCTCTGTAAAGGTTGGAGAGCAAGAGCTAAAGGAGCTGTCATCTGATCAGGGCATAGTAAACTGCATAGTGTCTATCTCTAGGGGGTACCGGATAAAAAGGGCTGTACTACTTTCCACACCAAAGATATTATGATCATTATAACACTCTCAATTAAATGTTCTAGCAAAGAATAAAATATCAGGAAATATGCTTTGTTAATGGAATATAACTATGTAATGAAATATAGATGAGGTGGTTTAAAAGGTTGTAATTGCTATTGTAGATAATACTGTCATCTTGGTGTTCCTTTTGTTCCTGTACACAGTCAAACTTATTCCAAATCCAATTTACTCCACACTAACTTTTACTCTTTCTCTTACTTACACTGATTTACACTTTTTCATACACTTACTCCTGCTCTGAATACCTTGCTAATTGTGAATCGAGCTCAAATTCTTACTCGTTCTATTGCTCCTACTTATTCCTATTCTTACTTCCACTTATTCCTGCTTATTTCTACTATTACTCCTATTTACTTCCACTAACGCCTATACTTGGACCCTTTCCTTCTTACGCCTCTTTCTTAAAACACAAATTTTTCTACTTACTCCTCCTTCTTACACCTATTCCTACTCCTATTTGTCTTCTTTTTTCTCCTACTCACCTACTCCCTCCTAATTACTCATATTACTACACCTACTCATACTCCTTACTGCTGCTATTTTCCTTTCACCCATTCCCATACGTTCCTCATCTCCCTTCATCTATTAATCCACAAGCATGCATCCATCTACATTGCCATATAAATACTCCCATCCATCTGCCCATACACCAACAACATCCTATGTACCCACAGCCATAGAGCCATCCATTCATCCTTGAATAAAGCCAAACAGGTACGGATCCATCCAAGCATGCAGACAGCACCCACCTATCCGCCTGTCCCTGTAATTGTGTAGCCTGGATAAATGCATGTCAGTGCGTGCACACGCGTAATTGTGGATTGTACATATGCAGATGGGGCTGTATGTCTTGTTTCCTTTAGTGCACAGTAGCGGCTCGCACGAAGCAGAAGGGGTCACGCAGGGTGGAATTAAACACTTACCTTACAGCCGTGCGCCGCTCCTCTGTCTCCTCGCTCCAGGCAGGCACAGGCTCCCAGCCTGCCCTGCGCCAATCCTGACGCTGCTTAGTGCGGCGTTAGGATTGGCTGGGAGCGTCCAGCCAGGATGCTTCCAGCAGACTGGGAGCCTGTGCAGGCTCCCTCCAGCCCAGCAACTGTGTTGCTGGGCTGGAGAGAGCCCTGTGCACATGTGTGTGTGGCTGGCCCAAGACGAGGAGGGTCATTGCTCGTCACCCCCCGTGGCCCCACCGCTATTTCCAAAAAACAATAATAAACACAGTTGTTTTTTGGGAAAAGGTTTGCAACTGCCGCTGCTGGCAGGGGGACTGCGCTCCTCCGCCCTTATGGAAGAGCCACCCCTGCACACATCATCCTGACTTCTGCAACAAAGCAGGGTTAGATGGCCATGAAAAAGCAATACGATTTGGTGCAGGGATGGAGGGAGTTTTGCAGACACAGTCAGCTCTCCTGCACTTGGGTTTCTTAACGCAGTCCCCCGGCTGTCTTTAATTAGAGAGGGCACTGGGTGCTCCAGGCACATAGCTGGACTCCATAAGCTAGCTGTAGCTCCACACAGGAAAGATACACAGCAGAGCAGAACAGACCAGCTTCTTCAAGGCCTTCAGGCTTCCTCTCATCCATGAGGAAATGGGCAGTATTCAGCCCACCTTCAGGTAGAACTTCTGCAGCAGGATCCATGGTCTGAACAAGATGTTTGCAAATGTTCAGTAAGCTGAACTTGAGCCCCGGCTTTTATTTATAAATTAACCCAATATGAAACGCAATCTATGGTCCTTCCTCCCTTCACCCACAGGCCTCCCCTTCCTATCCACGGGTTCTTCCCTCCATGTTCAGCACCCCGCTGCTCTTTTCACATAATCCTGAACACAGACTCTTAAGCGTTCGCCTGAAGCACTCCCCTCCCACACGTGCATTCCATTCCCCCTCGCAATTCTGCCATCTCACACGAAGACACTCTCTGCTTCAACGAATTCCACACAGCAGAAGATAGTTGTGAGAAATACCAATCTCAAGACCACTATTAGCAAAAGAAAGCTGAGCTGAATATCACAGAAACTGAGATGGATACACACATACATACATACACACATACATACATACATGTACACCCAATTGTGTGCAAACACAGAGGCAGAGCTCCGGAAGTAGGCATACCACATTTATGGGACAGAGTTGCAGTTCAGAACGACATCTAGGCAGGGCCGGCTTTAGGACTGGTGGCACCCTATGCAACAGTTTATTGTGGCGCCCCCCACCCATGACCATCTCCTCGGTTTCACTCACCACCACCTGGCAAATGTGCCCCGCACCCCTCCCCTTTCACATACATTCATGTGTTTTAAAGCACTTGTAAAGGCTGGTTTTACTAATCCACTCAGCTAGCCACTTAAAAATAGGGACATATTTAAGAGCCCCTAGCGCTATTGTAACGCCACATTAGTGTCATTTTATTTATGCTATTGTGCGTTAGAAGGCCAAAAACTCTGTGACATATTTACAAAGTGGCACAATGCATGCATTGCACCACTTTGTATCCATTTGCGCTATATTATGCCTGCGCCAGGAATAATGTATGCAAAGGTGGCATTTCCCCGTTCGGGTGGGGGGGAGGAAAATGGCCCAAAGAAATCTGACAGATTTCTTTGCGTCATTTTTATCCGGCACTTTTAATGCCTGCTCAAAGCAGGCATTAAAAGGAGGTTTCTGTCAGAAACAATGGGCCTCTGGGTGCTTTGCAGGATTAGTATCAACATTTTGTACGCTAATCCTGCAAAGCGCTGGATTTACGTAAAAAATTCTGACACTTGTCCCCTAACTACCGCCATGTTGCACTGTATTTTAAATACAGCGCACACATGGTGGCATTATGGAAGCGCTAAGGGGCGCAAGAAAAGTGGTGCAGCACTGTGTGCCGTGCCACTTATTTCAAATATGCCCCATAGGGCAGTGCTTAATTTGTAAATAAAAAGCTGCCAGTGACCAAAGCCCTTCTCTTAAACACGTGGCTGCTGCAATTAAATGTGTGAACACGGAATACAGAGGCAGCGTAATACTCCAGCCAGCTAGAGCCTCTTCAATCCATTTACAGGCACTACCTGTCCCTTCAGCTCACTCTTGCGGATTTCTCCTTTTCCCCATTGTGACGCTTTTTCGTTTTTCTCTTTCTCCGTCTTTCCCATATGTGTCTTTTTCTCATAGTAAATGCTTGAGGAAGAAAAATAAGTGCCAGCCCTCAGAAATAAGTGCCAGTGCTCTGCACCGGAAACAACAAACACAAATTAAGCACTGCCATAGGGGCATATCTAAGAGCCCCTAGTGCCATCCTTACGTCACAATAGTGTCATTACTTTACACTAATGTGGCGTTAGAAGGCCAAAAACGCTGTGCCATATTTACAAAGAGGCGCAATTCATGCATTGCGCCACTTTTGTAACCCTTTGCGCTACATTGTGCCTGCGCCAGGCATAATGTATGAAAAGGGGGGAGCATTTTTTTCTGGCACTTTTAATGCCTGCTCGGAGTAGGCATTAAAAGGAGGCTTTCATTGGTTACAATGGGCCACTGGGTGCTTTGTAAGATTAGCGTAAACATTTTTTACCCTAATCCTGCAAAGCGCTGAACTAGCATAAAAAAATTCTGACGCTAGTCCTCTAACTACCGCCATGGTGCACCGTATTTTAAATATGATGCACACATGGTGGTGTTAGAGGGGCGCTAAGGGGTGCAAGAAAAGTGTCGCTGCACTGAATGCAGCGCCACGTTTCTTAAATTTCCCTATAGTTCGGTTTTTTGCAGCAGGCATATTGACGTCTATGCTACTTTATGTTTAAAGCTGCCACTAGGCAAAACTCCCATCTCTCTCTAGCAGTAACATTAATCACGAGAGGTATCTTGACATTTTAATTGTTTCTTGAAGGCTAAACGCACAATCAACTTTTCAGCAGGTGCTTTTAAATCGCAAGTTTCGGAAGTTATTCTTAAACACAGCGCCCCCAGAGGTCAGCGCCCGGTGCGGTCGCACCGCTCAAAAGCCGGCCCTGCAGATGCGCAGTGATGCAGACCGGGACCATACCGATAGGCGCACACATACAGAATGCCACTGGCTTGTCTATGCAACGGAACAACAATACAGAGCGTCATGTACAGACCATCATAAATATGGGCACACGTAGGAAACAGTCAGGCACAAATGGTCGCCATACATGTAGTCACACAGACACATATTCCTACATAGTAAGAGCAAACACATACACGCATACACATACTGTGGCAACTTACGTTTCAGTATGAAGACCAGTGCTAACACATATTTAACTGCTGTTTCTCAAATCTGTCATCTGTTTTCCCGTTTTAGTATCTTTCCAATAGTTAAAACAACATATTTACTGTTCATATTTTTGTACCGGACTGATGTACTTACCGATCGAAAACAAATAGCTTTAAGGGTTATTGCAATGGCTGCTGGTACACATCTGTAGCCTGCAGGCTATGCTACTATCCAATAATATACCTGCAGGTAAATGAGTCACTTGGTGGTCACAATTTAATTTCCATCACAATAGCCCAGAGGGTACAAGCCCATGTTGCCCAGATCTGCAGTTTGTGTATTTTGTGCCATTTCAGCACAATGGGAAGAGGGGGTTCACCCAGTGAAAGCCCTCTGGCAGGGACCCCATGTGCCTTGTTTAAGGTGAAGAACCTGGGGTGCCCAGTGCAAGCCAATTTTCCTGTTATCCATGCCCCCGAGAATGATACCATGTCACTACTCTTGGCTCATCTGGCATTCCCACCAACCTAATGTCGCTTCTTTGATTATGGCCTATTGAATCCTCTGCTGCATATTCCAGGAATCGTAATCCCTCAGTTACGTCAGTAATTGCATTCTGTAACATATTCAATGCACAGCAGTTTTCCAATGGCATCTTTCATGGTCTTGACTGAGAACATGCATTGGTCCTCTCATAGGAGACCCACATCAAAAGTGACAGCATCAACTTTAGCCTCCAATGTCCCTCTGATGGTTTCAGTCGCCAGGACTATTTTATCCAGTTTATCTAGTGGTGCAGGTTGCTACTCTGTGAGGATATGTTGACGCTGGGAACCCCCCTCGTCATAGAAAGTCTCCAGGTCATAGGCCTGCAACGTCGCCATGCTTACTGTCTCCTTGGCATCTCTGGTATATCCCATTCCACCTCAATCCCTCTCACACACCTCCAGGGGCCACCTCTTCACTTTTCCTCATCAGGATGGAACAATTTTGCTGTACTTGTCAAAGGATTCCAGAGGACCTGTGCCCAGGTTGGGGGCCAGAGGGGAGTGTCCCCTGCAGCACATGGGGAAAACGCAGTAGTGCTGCAGCAAACACCTCTTATGTTCAGGTGATGTATCTGTTCACAGATAAACCCTGTGATTCATGTGTGGTCTGAAGCTGGGTGTCAGTACTCAGTATTCTGTTGCATTGCTGATTGGAAGTCTCTGGATATGTCTCCAAATTCAGAAATGGTTCCTTCCCAGATGAGACAAGTCCACCTCCAGAGCTAGCTGGATTAGAGTTTCAAAATACAAAGGCCAAGGCCCATCACAGGCCCCCAACTGACCCGGTAAAAAAACAGCCATTCAAAATAAGATAAATGCCTACACCGACTTCACAGGCATCTGTTTATAGACACACCACGTCAGGCCTCTAATCCATTTGCTCATTCATAGCTTACTTTCCTGGGTGGCTATTCTACAGTTGAGGGATCTTACCCTGAAATACATATTTTATCGATCATTGCAGGTTCATACTGGCAGTAAATTTATTCAATAGTAGTCCTTGTTTTTGGCTGAAGGCAATTAGCTGGGCAGGAGTTGGCGATACATGTCTCACTTTGAGTGTTAAACCACGGTCAATGCAGATTTTGTATTTTGCTTAATTACATCATTTTTTTCTGAAATACTGCCTTTAAGCATATTAACTTTTCCCTGTGTTCAACGTACTTACCTCCCATAGTTGTAAACACTGACAAAGCAGCTAAAAGTGGAAACACTAAATGGCATCCAAGGCACTACTTTGAACAGACCCTTTAGAGGGAAGACAATCAGCAGTTTTTATACTGGGCATTCCTTTTAACAATGTGCATACTAACATGTGTACTACCCTTTTTCGCCAAACATATTTCACCATCGTAGAAAGTTCAGTACCTCTCATTTCACATTGCCTTACAAAACAATGCATAAAAGAACAAGATATGTATTGTCCATAACACTCTCTCTGGCTCTCTTTTAGAATATGCCAGAGGTCCTAAACTGGATCCGGAAACGTTTCATAGCAGTGCTCCCTCATGCTGCTAGCCCAAAAGTGACAGAGCAGCATATAAACACAACTCCTGCGCACTGACGTCAGTTTATTGCTTGACTCCTTCTGTGCCCTCACTGGCACAACACAAAAACAGTTGTCAGTACCAGTGTGCAGAGCTCTAATTTGGAACTTTCTTGATTGTAAAAAGAGACTACTACACAGGAGTGAGAAGTAGGACAGCATCTGCAGCTAGACAGAGCACCCACCAGAAAGAGCTTTGCCAAGGGATACTTCTAACCGTAGATTCCTCACCATTAGAATAAACAACAAAGCACTACCTCTTGAATGTGGAAGTTCTGTCGAGTGGGTTCAGATTAGAAAATTTTGCAGGACTGACCAGATGAAACAAAATGCAGTTCCCATCTGACCCGGTTGTTAAGGCAGTAGAATGTGTACGCAGGTGCACACAGCGTGGCCTGACAGATGTCATGAATTGGCACTCTACATGCCAGTTCAGTGGTGGCAGCCTTAGCTTTGGAAGAATGGGCTCTCAGACCTCACAGGGAATACTTTTTGGCCAATGTGTAGCAGATCTTAATACAGAGGACTAGCCACCTCGACAGTCCTTTTTTTGCATAGCTTTTCCTTTTATTGCCCCAGAGAACCTCCTCCCTTAACAAACCGATCTTCAACCGATGGTCCTTGGTATGATTGATGTAGAAGCTTAAATCTCTTTTGCGGTCCAACTGATGGTGCCTCTCCTCTTTGGGGGGTGATAAGGGCAAAGAACACTTGGACAGTGTGCAGGGAAAAGAGTCACAACTTTTGGTAAGAAGGCCATCTGAGTCCTCAGCACCAGCTTCTGCAGTGAGGAAGATAGTCTTTGAGGTAAGAGGATGCAACAAGAAGATGTGCCCTGGGGCAAAAGGAGAAAAATCCAGAACAAGTTCAAGTCCCAGCGTGGTATCACAAATGATTTTGGAGGGAATGTGTTTTATTATACCACATCACAACAGGTGATTCAAACAAAGGCTTTTGGTCCAGCAAATGCAAAAAAGCTGGAAGGGCTACCAAGTTACTTTTAATAGTGCCCTCTTCAAGACCTAGCTGTGCCAAAGACAAAACTATCAAATGCCCAACAGTTTGGATTTGTCAAGCAGACTCCACACCAGGCCACAAATTTGTCCCAGTGCTTGGCAAAATCCACTTCATAGACAGATGCCTGGTATCAAGGATGACATTCTATGGTAACCAGATCAGGGATAGACTCATGCTCAAAAGTTCCAAGTACCACACTCTCCTTGCCCAATCCAGAGCCCGCAGGATGTCTTACAGGGGCGGTCTGCCTTCATGGGCGATTGGGCTCCACTCTCCTTGATTCTAGCCTCCCTCCCATGGCTGAGGCTTCCTCAAAATTAAATAATGCTGCATTTAAATCATGGCCCTCGTGCAGGCCGGCTCATGCCCAGACTGCCACTTGAGATCTGCCTGCAAAAATGTTTGTGAGGCTGACAAAGTCACAGCCCTGAGACCTGTGAGGTCATCAGCTAAAGCCTGGATGAGCAATCTCCACTCCGATGACATTCTGGTAAAGGAAGCTCCGGGAGCTTGAAGCTCACGCTCTACAGTGTCAGGGCTTCATGCAAATAAGTCAGTGGAGACTACTGTGACCCCATCCTTTCCCAACTCATTACAGGGTTGGCTAGAGTCAGTAAATCGACATGGACCCCAACACTCTGGCGATTTAGGAAAAGGTGCAGTAAAGGCCGTAGTCAGGAAGCAGAGAAATCGAGTCTGTGCAGCAGACATTACACATTTTTAAAGACTGCGCAGACTCTAAATGCGTGCTTTCTGCACTGCTTTTTGTCAAAGGTCTCATCACTGTAGCAGAGTTCTGGAGATTCCATTGGAGTCTCAAGCGCACTGTGGCGGGTGCTCTTCTCACCAAAGCAGCCTGGTTGTAGCCTTTTGCCCTTACAATGTTCCCCCATGTGTTCCTGTCCCAGTGGAGCCAAAACGAGCAGAGCAGCAGGTGCGAAAAAATGTAAACAAAAGCCAGCAAGGCAGTCGGTCTTATTACAATAAAAGATACTGTGAGTTAAGCGTGAGGCAGACCTGTTCACCTAATAATTTATTCTCATTAATATGTAAATAAATACATAACAAGGGTAGGTCCCTGGATAGACCTTGAAATGCGTCACCACAATGCATTATTTTAGTTTGACACACACAAGTCTTAAGGCCCTGGTGCAAACTATGGCTAAATTTTTTTTTTTATAAACACCTTTATTGATTTTATGTTGTAACATCTTAAAACATAAACCCTGGTCACATTTACACCTTTGTAATGCTGTCTCTGTGATATTTCATATACGGCTGCAACAGAACATGCCCTTAACTCATTATAAAATATACAGTCTAAAGTCCACATTCCTTGGGGACTCCACATTTATTCATCAATGTCATGCACCCCGAAAAACCCATTGTCAAACATCATTAAACCCCCTCCATTTACACCACACTTTGTAATAGTTAGCTGGACACCCCCGCACTTCATAAACCAGTTTTTCCTGCTGAGCACACCAGTCCACCCCCTGCCTCCATTGGGAGAGTGTTGGCGCTGCTTCTGACCTCCAGTTGGCAGCTATGTCACGCTTGGTAATTGAGAATGCCATCCCCAAGAAAGCATGATCTACCCTACCACTTCCCATTCCCTCGAGGACACCCAGAAGCATTGGAAGTGGGACCATTTCCACCTCCACATCCAGCACTCTGCAGAGCTCAGCACTCACCGCCTGCCAATAGGTCTCTATGTGTGGGCAGGTCCACAACATGTGGTCGAAAATCTGCGTTGGGTGGGGAACAGGAAAGAGGGCATGTGGAGCGGGGTTGAAGACCCACTTTATAGATTCTGTCCGGGATAAGGTATGCAGCGTGCAGGTAATATGTTTGTACCAGATGTAGGCAGGAAGCTATGGTCAGGCTCCTCGGGCCATCAAGGCATCTCTCCAGTCTTCCTCCTCCATCTGCCCCAGCCAACCCTCCCATCGCTCTCAGAGATTCGTAAGTGGTTTTTGCTGTGTTAATGCTCAAGGTATGGTATATTTGGGATACCCCGCCCCTGCCCAACCCACCCGTCAGGACCTTCGCCGAACTAAACTGAGGGAGGACCATGCCAACCCAGACATGTGTGCTCAGTGCGTGCCACAGCTGCAAGTATTTATTGAACTGGGTTTTTGAGAGTATTGCCGCTGTAGGTCTTGGAAGGACAACGTGTGAGAGCCCACCCAGACATCCCCCAGCAGTGAGATGCCAATGTCGTCCCACCTGTGGAACCCCTCCAAAGTGGAGACCTTGCGGAGCCTTGTACCACGCCACAGTGGGGTCTGTTGAGTGAGGTTTGCCCACCACCCTGTTTCCTTCTGCGCTGCTCTCCACCAGTAAGCACCGCCTTCATCATTTCCAGAAGGTCTCTGGGGAGGGGGGCCCCATATACGAATACTAAGAGTTTGGGGAAGCCTATGATCAGAAGTTCAAGCTGGTATGCTGAGTCCGACCATTCGCCTCCCAACCAATCATTAAGCACCAGCAATTGGGTGGCTAGATAATATAAATACAGGTTGGACATTCCAAGCCCCACTTCGTAACTGCCTTGCCAACATGTGTGGAATGCGAGATGTGGGCGTGAATTATACCACAACATTTGTTGCGCCATTGAGTCCATTTCTTTAAACCATCACTTGGGGAGCTGATAGAGGAAATTCTGGAGAAGGTAGAGAAAACAGGGTAAAACCATCATCTCCCCTGGACATTAAGGGGGAGGGTCTGCCAACTTTTGATGTTGTCTTTAACCTTCTGGGTGAGCGCTGTGGTATTAAAGGACCATGTTAACTCTGGCAATAGGATCACGTTGATGCCAAAGTTTTGAAAACTATTTTGTTGAATAGGGATATTGTCCTGCCAGCCATAGCAGTCTCTCGCAGGGTACAGCAGGACCAGTACAGATTTGCTTGGGTTAAGGACCAGGCCTGAGGCCTCAGAGAATAATTCCAGCAGCTGTAAACAGCGAGGTCCACTACCGACCGGACTAGCCAAGTAAAGGAGTACATGTTCTGCTTGGAAGGCGATGAGGTTCTCCCGTCCTGTGGGCCAGCCCTACCAGCTAACCAGTGCGTCCTCTCTAATGACTTACGCTAGCGGTTCTATTGCTAAGGCGAAAAGAAGGGGGGATAACGGCCATCCCTAGCGGGTCCCGCGGCAGATAGGGAATGGGTCTGATACCACTCCATTTACCAGCACTCAGGCTGGAGTAAAGGAGTGGCATCAATCTCCGATATCTAGGGCCAATCCCTGCCTTCCTAAGCACCTGGAAGAGGTACAACCAGTCCACTGTGTCAAATGCCTTTTTCAAAGTCTATACGGAGCAATGCCAAATGCGGGGACAGCGAACGGCGGTAGGGCAGTGCCGCATGAAGCTGCCAAAGACAGTGCCAGGTACCTCTAGTCAGCCTGAATTCACACTGGTCTGGGTAGATTAGGGAGGGTAGGCTTTCTTTAGCCTACTGGCCAGTATTGTGGAGAGAATCTTGATTTCAGTATTGAGAAGCGAAATGGAGTGGTAGGCAGAGCAATTCACCGATGGCGGGGGAGACTTCAGAATCACCACTATCGCAACTTGGCCATGGTCCGAAGAGAATTTCCCTGTCCGTTCAGCCTCGGTGTACGAGTTTAACAACTGCAGTGTCAAATGGTCACCACACTTGTTGTAAAGCTCTGCCAGGTAGCCATTAGTGCCCTTAGTCTTACCCAGAGCCAGCATTGAGATGGCCTCCCTAATTTCTGCTAGTGTTATAGGTTCATCTAGGTTCTTTTTGTCCATAGCAGACATTCTGAGGAGGGACACATCGCGGAGCAGTGGGGCCTCTTGTTCTGATGGCAGTCAGTGCAGAAGCTTGCAATTCTTGTCCCCCCATCTATACACTCGGGCAGTCGATGCGTGCCACATGTGTTTTGCAAGGGTAAGGTGACAGATTTCGTCCCTGTTGTCTACTATTGGCTGCATGGTTGGCATGGTAGAGCTGCCTTTCTAAACATAGTGCTTGGGGATTTAGTACCACCAAACATTGGCACTTCACGTGTTCTCACACCCTGAGCAGGTGCCGGGTGTGCCCTTGAAGGGTGGCCTTGCAGGAAGCTCATACTGTGCCCGGCAACTGCACTGAGCCAACATTATGTCTAAAGTATTGGGTGAGTCCCTGTCTTAGGACCTGGGCATAGTCTTCATCTTGGAGGAACCAGGCATTCAAACACCATACAGGGTGCTGCGTCCTGTCAGGGTCGCCTATCTGTACAAGAAGTGGTGCATGGTCAGAGATCCCGTGTGGGAGTATCTGTGTGTCCGCAACCCGGAGCTGGTGTGAAGATCTATTCTCGTGTACGTATGGTATGCCGCCGAGGTGTGCGTGTATTGTCGCGCTCTGGGGTGCCAAACCTGCCACACATCGCAAAGGCCCACACCCTCCGCCCAGTGGCACAGTTGTCTGGCTCGGGCACTCCGACCCCTCGATGGTGGACCGGTTGTATCAGCCTCTGGGTTTATAACTGTGTTAAAGTCGCTTCCCAGGAGTGTTGAACCCGGGGGAAGCTGCGCTATAACCTCTTGAATGGTCTCTAGGAACCGCTCCAGGGTGCCGGGTGGGCATACACACTCAGAAGGTTAACCGGTTGGCCGTCTAGCATTCCAGACACTGTCAAATATCGACCTTGTGGGTCTAGCTTAGTTGCAGTCACCACCATGGGCAGTGAGCAATGCAGTAGTAGTGCCACCCCTGAGGAGCCTCTGGAAAAGCCTGCATGGTATACCCTATCGTATCCACCATGTAAAAGCATGGGACACAGAGTCCTCAGCAAGTGCGTCTCCTGGATCAACAGTACTGAGGGGGCAAAGCGACGAACGGCGATGAAGACCACCAAATATTTAATCTTGTCTAGGAGTCCGTTGACATTCCAAGAAAGGATTGTTTTATGGGACCTAGGTGCATATGGGGGGACAGTGTTCGACTGCATTGAGGAAGTTGCATGTGTTGAGGGTCCCAGAGGGGATCTGCAAGTGTGAATCACCCCAGGTAAGTCAAGTGCGCAAAGTAGATCTAAGGGCATGTCGTGACCATCTGAAAGAAAGAGATTAATACATAAAAGGCACAACTGTAACGTATTCCCAAAGCTTAATGCAAAAACTTCCCCGAACCCCCCCAACTGCCCCCTCGTCATACTTCTGACCTTGAAGCATCCGTCACCCAAAAACATAACTGAAAACCCAAACCCAATGTATCTGTAGTAGGTGTGGAGAGGTAGACCCCTCCATATGGTCGGAGCTCTGCAATAAGGCCCTTATATGCCTCTGTTGCCCATCAAGGGCTCATTCGTTATCTTTCCTAGGCATGTAGGGGATCAGTGGCAGTTCTGCTCCTCACAGAAGGGAGGGAATCTGGCTAAGACAATCATTCATCTGATCTGACAAGGACTGATCTTCCTCCAAGCGATCCTGTGAAGCTGGTCCCGGTAGGGACGCGGGCCAGCAGAACCCACCTCGGGTGACTGTGACTCCGCTCTCTGTTTTCGGCGGCAGGACCAGGTGCACCACCGCATACACCCCAGCCCCCACGAGCCTTCCCACCTGCTGGTTGGGGTGTCCCCCAGGAAGGGGAGGGTCCCCCCGGGTTACACGGTGTTCCTTTGTGTGCCAGTTCCATGCAGCCTCTGGTGAGTCAAAAAAGAAGGATTTGCCCCTGAAGAGTACCTTAAAACACGCTGGGAACAATAGCATACAGGACAGCTGCATCACTCAAAATTTCTGTTTAACCGCTTCGTAGGAGCGGCACATATTCTGCACTTCTTGTGCGTAGTCTGGAAAGATTAAAATTTTATGGTTATGCCATCAGAGGTCGGTTTGCGCCCTTGCTTCCTTGAGGATGACATCTCGGTCTTTAAAATTGAGGAACCTGGCAACTATTGGCCTTCTCGGCCCCCCTGGTGTCGGGATGAGCACCAGAGCTCTATGGTCCAGCTTGACTGAGAACCAGTGGGACAACTTTTGTTCCGGCAACCAGGCCCGAAGCCACTGCTCCAGGAACTCGGCAGTCTGAGTCTGAGTAAATTATTGTGCCTGGAGCGATTTTCTGCATCCTCGGCTCTGTAATGGAGCTCGCCTGTGAGGGTCAGCAACTGGGCAACCATTACTTTAAGGTCAGTGACCTCGTCCTCCACCCTCGAGACACGGTCCTCAACTTCTTTGATGCAGCCCACTGCTGTCCGTACGTCTTGTCTCATGATGCCCACATCCTCGCGCACCTCACCAATCTTGTTCTCGAAGGCTTGCTGCGAGAACTGTATGTCATGAAAGCTTCTGGGAAGCGTATGGTTGTCTGGCGAGCCTGTCTTTCCCCATACCGATTCCGGGCGGACTTTGATGTCGATGTTCTGGTACGTCCTTCCTCCACTACCACTCTGCACCAATGGTGCCCACCACCGATTACCTAGGGGGGACGCAAGTCAGTCTCTCTTGCTTTAGTGGTGTAGTCAGTGGTATCTAGTTTACTCCCAGGAAGGGCCTCACCCCCACCTCATGAAGTCTACGGATATGGAGAGGGTTGGGAGGGGAGGTTCCCTGCAGGATTCTTCCAGGCCAGCCACCCCCTATGGTCCCTCCTCATGCCACGAGCAACCTTATCCGGGTTGCTCGGGCCCACAGTTGGATTGTGTGGTTTCATCTTGCTGTGCGCTCCGGCCAATGGCAATCGTGGCTCAGTGCTCTCTAGGCTACGACATCAAGGGGGCCCGCACAGCCCTGCTTCAGGTCTCCACTCCCTGTGGGACCGCACTCCCTCGCTGATGCGGTCAGGCTCTGGCTCTTAGGTCACGGGCCTTCGTCTGTGCTTCTGGCCTTCGGCACGTCACACGGCCCCACCTGGGCGGCACCGATTAGTCAGCCACGTGGCCCGGTTTGTCTGTTCACTTGGGGGCACCCGGGGAAGGCACTCAGCCCGCTCCTCACCGTTAGCTTGCGCAGCAATGGCTGTAGCTGGTCAGATTGCTTCGTCGATCTTCTTGGTTGTTCTGGGGGCCGGCGGCTACCCGCTTCGATGAGTGCCGCATGTCCTGAGTCTGGGCCTCAGGCCAGCACCTTGGCTCTGGATGTCGGGCATCACAGCCCTTACTGAGGGACCCAGGGGATCTTCTTGCTCAGCATTGCCCAGCACTCGTCACAGCCCTGCTCCCAGCCCAGCTCACCATTCCCCAGATGTTGTGTGGGCTTCCATTTCACGGCTCTCCGGTTCCCCCTCTCGCCTGTGGTGCGTCCATGGTCAGCCGCCTCGCTGGGTCAAAATTTGAAGGGCGAAGGCCTGGCCTCCTGTCTGAGCTCACACCCTGGTGTTGGTCACCCAAGTCAGCGGTGATGGCTCTCCTCTTTACCTGCCCCCTCCAACCCCCAGGCTCCAGTCGTGGTTCAGCCTCCCGGCCCAGCTCATCTTCTGCCTCTGCTTGGGAGGCGCAGCCCATTTGGGGCTGGTTTTCGCCAGTGTGTTGGAGTCGGCCGATCCGCTCTCCCGAGGTTGGCTGATCTGTTCCTTCTGTGCCTCGGGCCGAGAGTCTGCTGTTCGCAGGCGATGAGGTCCGTCCAGTCGATTCACTGATGTCGGGCTCCCACGCACTGCTCTTCGCGGCCCGCTCGCCACAACAGACCCGGTCTCGGCCAGGCCCCCTCTCAGTATGTGTGGGCCCATTAGTTGCCCTGATCCTCTCTTGTGGTGCCAGGGACTGCCATGATCTTGTCAGATGGCATTCATTTACAAGAGCTTTGGGCCTCGATGGTGGAGGGCGGATGACGGAGGGGTCCGGAGCACTCTTAGAGTGAGACCACCATCTTCAATCTTTTTAGTTTTAATGTCATGGCTAAATATTTAAATATGAGAATGTTTCACTGTTTTATTTTAAAAAGTCTAGAATTAATTTAAATATTCATTCTAATGTAACATACTTGGCAGCAGGGAAGTTGGGAGTGAGACACACTGCCACCTGAAAAGGATAGTCGGGCCAGCGAAGAGTGACTTGCCAACTTTTACCAGGTCTTTCCTATACGGCAGTTATATAACAAAAATGTATTCTTTAAGACAGAAAATGTGTCACCAGCTGAGCTGTGGAGTGCATCATTCTAATGAAACTTTTTGAAAAAGGTTTGCTCTAGGTACAATCTGATTGGATGTTGTTAATAATACATATTTATTGAAAGCACTTGCTTTTATCTCAAATTCCAAATAGTTGTGTACATTTCAACAGTCTATCATTTTAATAAATGATTTAAAATAATGATTTAATAATTGCAGTACTTTCAGTCACTAGCTGAGCTCACGTCACTATTATCCACTATGCCAACCAGCTCTACGACTCTCTGGTTAAACACTGCAGTGATTGCATTAACCAAATGCATGTAAATTAATGCATTTTCAATTGATTAAATGAAAAAATGCAATTAAAGTAAAGTGTGCACTTATAATTTATATGCATAAAAGGTCCAGAAATGAGTGTTAGATTGTTTCTTTAGCCACATCTCTAATCCCACCAACATTCTACTCAGAATATCACACTTCTTATGTAATTCAACTGCTGGGCTTTAATGAAATATGCAGGCTGCTCAACCATCCAGGACCTCTGTTAAGCCTCGTGTCTCAGATCTCTAAAAGTTCAGTAGGGTGTGGGACACAGTCTGTCACATGTCAAGCAGACACATTTTGCATTTCTGACTCTTCACTAATCCCACAGGCTTTTCAGCACCATTGGCCTATAAGATTTTTTTTCTGACAGCCTGAGTGTACTTCATGGTTTATATCACTTACTTGTTAGCTCAGATATTCAATTACCTAGCAGCTTGGCCAACCCTAGATGAGGAGCTTTAAGAAAATAGATTTTCGTTTTTTTATTATGGTTGTGGATAACAGGGTTGACCCAATCCTGGTATTTCTGCTACATTTTATGATACTTACAATGCTGTGTTCCATCAAATATCAGGGACTCATAAATGTATAACAAAAAGAACAAGAATATTTGAACATCTAAAATACAACAAGTAGAGAGCTCTTTGAGTATTTGTGCACCAGAAAGCAAGATAAATCTTGCTAAGTATCATGGAAGTATTTGAAATGCTTCCTATCACTTATTACTTGTGCAGTTCTGTGGTATTGTCACAAACCCCAAAGCTGAAGATGCATTATTTGGGCTGTCTCTTCAGTATGCATGTCAGTCGGGCCCACTTGTAATTCAAATTCAAACTCGCCTACAAATTTTACACTCCACCACTTTTAAAAGTCACCAGCCATCATGTTTATTGTGTGACAATTTTATTGTCAATTGGAATCTTAGTGAGGGTGAGGTTCTAGCCATTGGCACCGCTAGATTTATGAGAAGAGGTAAATATTGAGGTAGAGCGCCAATTGCTCGTATATTCACCCTTAGGTAGTTGATAGTCAATTTGGAGCATGACCTAGGTCAGGGGCAAAAATTGAGGTCACTACCATCCTGCCTCATGGTGTCAACACCATCATCTATGAAGGAGAGACTGACGCAGAACTTGAAGCTTAGGTAGAAGTGTGCACCAGAGGCGGTGCTGAACCCATGAGAGCTCCATGATGTTCAGAGAGTGTGGAGGATGGAAATACTGGTGATAATCGGACTAAAGGCATGTGGAGATTTTGGGGTCCTGAAGTTGCACCAAAGATGGACAGAAGAGTGCCACGGATATGCTGCATGGCCTCAATAAAGGCCTCAACAAGCTGCACTGTTGCAGATAGTCTGGGGAACTCTGGGTGCATTGGGATAAGATGTGGAAATGGGTCCTCAATCAGAGATCTGGGGTGAGATCAATTGGCACCTTTATGCCCTCATGACTTTTGATAGAGAGTGGTGAGAAGGAGTAATGTCCTGCTTAGCTTTCGTCTGTTTTTGCTTGGACTTCCACATCAAAGAAGACTTTTTGCAGGACCTGCCACGGGAGTGGTAGTGGGAGCAGGTCCATGCCCTCGACATGAAGTGAGAAAAGTCCCATGACTTCTCGCTCAGTTCCACCATGTCGCGCTTTGCTTCAAAGTCCTGACTGCTTTTGGGTTCAAGAGGAAGCACTCACTGCATGATAATTGCATGAGTCCTGCCGACTGTCCCAAATACCAATGACACACCTTGTGCAGGTCCATGACGGTCATCTGTTTTCTACAGTCATGGTTTGAAGTCCATAGTTTTAGGAGGGTAGATTATTGTCTTGCACACTGGATTAATTTTGGGAGTGGTCAAAAGGCTGACAAAAGATCTGTGTTCAAAGGTGCAGAAAGAAAGGAACCGACATTGGGATGCCGGGATGGTTCTTTTACGCAGCTTAGCTCCGTCATTCCAGGATGGAACGAAGCCTATATGCAGTTGCACAACATTACCTAGCGGTGCACAGAAGAACTGTTATGAAAAGATTCCGGATTCAGTCTGGTGGCTGGGGGGACATCCCCAAAGTAAAAAGGAATCTGCAGTTAAACGTTTTAATTGAATCAGATCTTCAAACTGACTACACAAAAGCTTTTCACTATCAAGCCAGGCTATTGGCTTTATTAATTCTTGTCTTCCTTAGAATTACCTAGAAGTATCCATCAACACACATCTTCACACTGACCAAACAAAAGCTTTTCACTATCAAACCGGGCTATTGGCTTTATTAATTCTTCTCTTCCTTAGAATTACCTAGAAGTATGCATCAACACACATCTTCACCTGACCAAACAAAAGATTTTCACTATCAAACCGAACCTGTTGGCTTTTATTAATTCTTGTCTTCCTTAGATTTACCTATCTCCCTGCCTAGGAAAGAGAACATGGGAGTAATCTTAAACCTTTTTTTGCTGACATTAAGGAGCCACAGATCGTCATCATAGAATGCAAACAGCCAATCTCTCCTAAGGAAAGTTTCAGTCATGCCTACTTATTCGCACCAATTTGGACACGTTGCAATGCTTCAGCATCTCTTTTTTATCCGTCAGTGATTTGGAAACAGAAGGCATCCACCAACCTAATCAGCACTTCCTTTCACATCTTAGCAGGGGTAACACGGCATCCATTAAAAAGATTGTTTCAGCAATAATGTTGAGATTTTGTGATATTTGTTGGTGGTTGTCACTTGCCATCTAATACATTCTGGCAGGAGTTTTCGAAGAAACAACATTTACTTTCCATAGTGAATTCTTTTGTATCGCCAAAACAATGTCACAAAATAGTTTTAGCTTAGAAACAACGTTGCAGATTTACCTCTAGTTTATACTCCCTCTCCCTGCTGTGGGGATGTGAAGGAAAGCTTAGGTTGTTGGCTTCTGCCATTGAGCGAAGATCCAAATAGTACTTGGTTTAGACAATTGATGGCACATTGATGTTGAACTGCAGCAATTCGAGAAACTGACGCTCAAGTTCATTCCTTAAAAAACATTTTATTTTGCATGTACTAAGTACAGCTCATACTTTTTGTACATGGAAATAGTTAATTGTATTTCATGTGCCCCTGATAATAAGAGTATAGCTCTACAACCCTTCAGCAGCCAAGAGAGAGAGCGACACCAACCCGGATTTCACTAGGACGTAGAGGTAATACGGTGAAAATAATGTCTAAGATGAATTCCTATCTTCTTTACACATAGCCTGTTATAGCTTGCAAGAATCTACTAGCATTTAACTTCGGACTTTGAACTAAAAGGAAAATAGAAAGCCTTCTCATCTTTGGGCACTACTAACTTTGGCCAGTAGAGACAACTTGGAAAGATGTTAATTGGACTGACTAGATTGTCTAAATCTCAAAGGAGAGATGTATGTGCTTGATTTAAAAGACACGTGTTATATTTTTCAGACCATTCGAAATGAGTTATCATTTTAAGCAAATATGAGCAAAAGACAAATTTTATACTTTGAAAACAACAATTTGAAATGTACCTGTCACACTTACCTCCTCTTTGTTTTAAAATGTAGCTTTGTGGCACTTAAAAGCTTAATCACTTCTTGAATGTGCAGTATGAATACATGTGGATCTAAATAGGTACAATAGGTAAATGTACCTTTAAAATTTATTTTCACATTTTAGGTGTTATAACATTTAGTTGATTTGCTGTTTTTTTAAAGTGCTCACAGAATCAGGAGTACGCTTCGGAAAAATAATAAAAGTATAATAGATCACAAATTTTTTAGATCACGAGGCATGAAAACTAGGATCATGCTCTATGGTATACTTTACTTAATGTTGCAAAAGCATACATATCATAACAGACATCGCAGATTAATTGGATGTGAACTGCATATAAAATGCATAACTTGTTAAAGAAATCTGCGTTCCTTAAGCTCTGTTTTATTGTACAGCAAGAATAACTGAATATAAATATTTACATTATTTTTTAAATGTAGAATCATGCATTGAGTCAATCATTCACTGCTACTGTGCAACAACAGACAAATAAGTTGATTGACAAGAATGTGCACTGTGTTTACAAAGTAAATTTTGCACTATAGATTTATTACTCCACACAGTGCAGGCTGGCAGTGCGCACCCCAGGACCACAGGACAGCAGCATGGTCCATCCATGAATAGCGGTGAATATATAAGTCACAATCCACAATAATAAACCTTTCATTACCTCAATATAAATAAAGTGTTAATACTTTAATTATCTAGAGGTAATGAAAAGTTTATTATTGCAACCTTTCATTATGACGTACATTGCTCAGACATACATTGTTATGATCGTGGTGGTATTAGCACTTTGTTGATATGCATGCAAGTGGTTATGAAGTATATTCTCAGGCAGTTTATATTGTGGATTGTGTTTTAAATATTCTCAGCTTATTCAGTATGTAATATTAAGTAGAGCCTAAGATGGATGCCACATTTCTCCTGTTGGGCTGCACACGTTATGAGCCTAAGCCTTTTTTTATGTTTTCACTACACTGAATCTTTAAAACCTGTAATTGCACAAAGTAACTCAGCCCCTTATCGAGGTGTGTTCGCACCAAAAAACGCTGGGTGTTGTTGGTGACCCCGTTTTTTTTTTTTTAATCATTGGAATAAACTTTGTGAAAGAACCAGGCTGCTGTCCTGGAGTGTGTGCTGTCAGCCGGCACTGTGTGGAGTAATTTGATGATGGGTACCTCACCCATAAGTGCACAGGAATTGTGGGAATCCCAGCTGTGAGGACTTGTGACTGTGATTACACACACACACACACATATATTCACTGAAAAAAACAAGGTTTAAGTAACATTATAGTGGGTGAATTCCTCAGTGACATTACTCATGACATGTTCTATGAAATAATTTATGATATTATTATCATGCAGCACAATGTGTTTAAAACAGGACTCAACTATTCATGCTGTTTAAATTACAATAAAGCCCAAGTGGGACATTACAGGCCTCCCATATATAATCATATCTTCTTTAACAAATCACCAAGCTGAACCTATACACTTACTTCAACTTGGTTAGATCAGAATCCAGGGTTCAATAAATGCAGGAAATACAAAGCCTGTACCCATGGTATCAAGGTGAAAAGGTATACACTGCCATTTGTTCAGACCCATAAAAGAATCATGGCTATCACTGTAATCAACAATGCAATCTGTGTCTTAAAGTGCCCTTGTGGCTTACTATATATAGGCAGTACAATACTCCCTGTTCACAAAATGTTTTACAGCATCTAAGGACTATAAAAAAACAAGATCAAGTGTATCCTGTTGCCAGGCATTTAGAGAAATTTCATCATAGTGCCACTGATGGCCCGTCTGATATATTAAGTAATAGATGCAGTCCCTCAGAGTATCAAAGGTGAAGATAGGGAAAAACTCTGAGATGGCTTGAGTCACTGTACATTATTGAATTAAACACCAGAAACCCCAGTGGTCTCAATACTGAGGAGGACATGCACACACATCTGTGATTTGTAAATATGACAAACACAACACTATGACATTGTTCCTCTCTGATGATATAAAGCAGTTTTTAATGTTGTCACATTTTAATTTTCACTAGTGATGTGACTTCAGGTGAAGTAAGTGTATAGGTTCAACTTGATGATTAGTTAAAGAAGGTACAATTATAAGTAGGAGGCTTGTAATGGCCCAATTGGGCTTTATTGTAATATAGACAGGATGTATAGTTGAGAGTCCTGTTTTAAACACACTGTGCTGCATGATATTGATAAATAGGGATTCAATATCCAAAAGGTTTTCTGCAGTTTGTGAGTAATATTGCATTATAATGTTATATTTGATCTGCACTTTGTACTTTCTTACTTTTTCAGTGACAATAGACGTAAATCGGCTGCAAATCATAGAATCTTCCAAGCAACATTGAATAAGTACATATGTTGGCTGACATTACCAGTACGCATGTAGCATTTTGTAACCAATTCACCCACTTGAGTCTATACTATTAATGAGTGGTGCTTTTTGCCTTTCTATGTGACAGTTGCTATAAGTGGTTATCAGTTACAGTCACAAATTCTTTCAAAAATACAAAGAAGCAATATATTGTCTCTACTAGTGACAAAATATATTTGTACTTTATTTGTACTTTGTTTATAGAGAACACTAATTGTGAAAACGTTCAAATCCAGGCTTGTAACCAAGAGTATGTTTTTCATGTTGATGTTCACGTCCCGCAAAGGCACTGGTGTAAGTACACACTCAAAATAACACTTATTAGTCAGTGACCAAGGCTACGGACGTAGCCAAAGCACGTCCTATGTATTGGTTTTGACAGCACTGTATCAAATAAACTTTTACGCAGCAGAACACTACAAGCATCAGCTCCTTTGCTGATATTTGAACAAAGGATTTTGGCGATATATTTGTTGTTGAGAGGGCTGGCTCTAAAACAGCTGAAGCGCACCCCAATCAGGAGCTCAGCTGCATCCAGCAAACTTCCGAGGCAGCATAGTTTTGCCGCTGGGCTCCCCGCTTCCTGGAAAGACAGCAATAGCAGTGCTGGAGTGAGGTGAGAGGTAACCGGTGAGTAGGAGGGACCCCAGTAGATCAGTCAACTCCCCCGGTAAGACTGCACAAGCAAAGCAGCGGGAGGGGTGAAAGCCGCTTGAATTTTAATCAGTATTGTTTGAATTTGAGCGACTCAACACAGCTGCGGTTTGCGTCCAAACTACATTTATCTATTTTGTATCAATGTCAGCTGCCAAAATCCATGAGAGGGAACAAGCAGCAGTGAAGATTTTCAGCGATGGGCAGACAATGGCAACACAAGACTAATCGGTAGTACTACACAGCCACAAGGTAACATTTTGGCAATGAGATTAGGAAGGCTTGGAAAATTAAGGTTCAATGAGCTATCCAAATGGTGGGAGAGCAAGCCCTTACAATGCTATTTGGAAGTAGTACACATCCCACTGGGTTGAGAATTTTGGTAGCTCCCAGAGTTGAGAACCCAAATCCAGACAAGCTCTGTGAATGGGCTGAGAACAATACTGAAGCATCCAAGAGTATGCTGGGAATTCTGATCAAGTATGCAGACATTGATAGGAATACAATTTTAGAAGAAATCATACTTATCGAAAGTGATTTGAAGGAAGAAAGTGACCAAGAGACAATAAACAAGCATCAACAGGTCTTGAAAGTGAAGTTAAACAAGTTGCAAAAATCTATTTACAACAAGGAAAGCACAGAAAGTTTTAAGTGACAAAATTGACTATGAACGAGGCCAAATTTTCAGTTCAGCCAAGAAGTTTGACTATTTCGTAAATTGCGATTGAGTGAGAAAAACAGTTAAGTAAAGAGAAGAAAGTGTCTGATCAAGAAAGTATACCTAGTTCTGAAGTAGACACAGTTGTGGATGAGTGACTAGTGACAGGTCATTCGGTCCCCTCTGTCTCAGAGGAGGTAGATTTCCTGCGAAGAGAACGAGGGCTCAATCTACGCCCAAAAGACTCAGGGTCTTCCAAAAATCAAACAAATCAAAAAGTAAAATGAAAAGGAGAAGGAGAAGGTGCAGTGCCAGTCAAGGAAAAAAACAGCTGGAGGGAGAGCACGTAGATGGATCAGGAACCAAAGACAATTTACTCTATTTGATAGTGGAATAACAAAGGGACAAATTACAGCCTGAAAGTAAAAAGTCTAACCATCTAAGGAAAGGGGATGAGTCGTCCCAGTAAAGGTCCAGAAAAGCGCATGTTTTGTAGGTCTATTGTTCGTAATGTGTTATAAGGTGAAAGTGCACTTTGTTTACTTTGGGCCATGAGGAAGACCTTTGTGGTTGAAATGTATAGCCAATAAATCATTGGAGGCTAATGACTGTGGAGAGCAAGTTTATCTGTGTCTGCACCTTCCAACACTCTCTGTTTTGTAATTTATAATGGGGCTTGCACTCGTTCCTCCGCACCACCCCTGCCAGGTGGAGAGAGTGAGCTTTTTGCAGGATTGGTGCTGTTTCTATATATAAATAGTTGTGTATGTGCTTGTGTTTGCTGAATAAACAACTATTACCCGCTATATGATCTTTCACCAACTGTTGTATGATATCTACTTTAGTTTTATACTCATTGCTACAAATTTCTATACAGTACTATATGCTCTCACTTATATTCTTTATATTTCTAACTTTTAGTTTCTAAGGTTCTTGACTAATTCTCATCTTTGATAAAAAAAAAAATTCTGTGTAAAGTTTAATCAAAAGTTACTACAAAAATACAAGATATAGAGTATGAAAATTGATCAACTATAGCTGTGAAGTTGCAAAATGGTATGTGAAGATACAAAGTTTATCTTGGGACTTTATTATTTTTTTGGATAACTTGGCAATAATAGTTATCTTTGATAAGGAAGCTAATTTGTATAAAGTAAAATAAAAGGATGTTTACAGACAAAGTAGGTTTGAGTGAAAAAGAAACATGTTGTGCAACTATTTGATGAGACAGCTGTTAAGTGGATTTGGGAAAGTTTACAAACTTTTCACGTTTTTAAAAAATGATATGCCATCTTCGCCTACTTGGGAGGATTTTAAATTATGCAGACCTATAAGGCACACCAGTGCTTGATTGTTTAGCAATCGCAGAAAAGAGTGAAAAAGGTCTAAAGATGCTTGGAACTTTTGGATCAGCCAATAGCTCTTCAGAAGGGGAAGCAGTAGTGCTCGCTTCCAGATAGAAGGAACCAGCATCAGGTCCAGGGAATGAATAATCAGTCTATTAATGATAGGATTCACCGCAGGAGCAGAAAGTTTCAAAATGGCAGGAGGGCAGGGTTCCAGAGGGGAGCCTGACTTGCATTTGACGAGGTCAGCTGCTGACTCCTCTATGATTACAGGGACAAATCTGGTGAGTAACAGACCAGGGCGAGAGGTAGCCATCACTCCCTGATTGATGGCGCTTTGTGCTGGAAATTGTTCTTAGATGGTTTGAATTTTCTTAAAATATCTATCTATCTATTCGAGGGGTCTTTGCTTAACTCAGTGGGAGGAGAAAGGGTGTTTCTTTTTGCATTTGCAGACAGAAACAAATTCACACTCTTAAACAACTCTCAGGGTTTATTAATTTCCTCAGAGGTAGAAGAAGCAATAAAGGTTTTTTGGGCCATCCAAATGGCAGTATGATATTTTTTCATAGCAGACTGGTAAATTGCTTTTGCTCCTTTATCACAGCTGGATCGTCATTGCCGCTCTAACCTTCTTCATAGAGATTTCTCTAATTTAAGGGTGTCTGAAACCAAGGACCCTTCTTGAGGTATGGGATTTCCGAGTCGCAATGGTGTCTAGGGCACCGACCAGCCAGCTATTGAAGCTAGATACATCATGCTCCAAGTCCCCTGAGTCCTAACAAGGTGTGGACTGTAAATATTCCAAAAGTTGGGAGGCAGAGATTATATTCCAAAGTCTGTAAATTGTCTTTGCCTGTCCTCACATGCTACAAGGAACTATAGAGAGCACATTGAAAGGAATTAAAATGTGGTCAGACCAAGTAAGTTATGGAACAGGTTTTACGAGGACTGGCAAAGGATTAGCTAAAATACGTTCAAGCGTATGGCTGCTTTTTGTGAGGGCACCTTAACTTTTTGTTCTAGTTTAAAACCTCCCACTAAGGACAAAAACTGCTGCACAGGTCTATTACTCATATTGTCCACATGAAGGTTGAAATCGCCCAATAGCAAAAACCTTGGCATGGAGCACAATAGTTGAAGCTGTAAGAAGGCAGTTGAAGCGTCAGGTTGGTGGTATATAAGCACCTTAGATAAAGTAAAATATGGGACTAAAATAATAGTGAAAGGCAAAACTTCAATATTATTATTGTTAACAAACTTTGAAACAGAACAGGAGTAAGAGGAGCGATCTAGAAAAGCTACCCCACCCATATTTTTGTCTTCTCTGTCAAAATGTTTAATAGAAAAATCTGGGGGAATTGCTAATGCAATATCGGTGGTCACACAGTCTTTAAGCCAAGTTTCAGTAAGAAACATATAGTCCCAATAATTCTCAACTATTAAATTGAAAATGTTCAGAGCATGTCTGGGTAAAGAACAATAGTTGATAAGGAAGACAAAAAAGGACAAACCTGGTGTGGGTAAAGCCAGATCACCAGGCCTACTTTGTAGCATAAGTCCACTGTTCTTACCTCAGGAGGACTACACATCTTAGAAACTTTAAAGGAGGGACTGCACCCAGGGCATTTAAATTCCATTGCTATGTTGGCATCGGTAAGCTCACATAAATGATTACAGGAAGCAGTATCAAAAGCTAGCAATTCAGCCCTGCAGAGTATATACGAGGAGGTGTGTAAGCGAGGGGTGACCCGCAGGATGGCTAGCCACGATCCAGACACAATGGGCACAGATGGGTTTGCCTTTGGCTCACCAGTGGCATGCCCACTGCACACATCTGTTGCACTTCCGCAGCAGCAAGCAACTGATAAAGTGTGATGACACTGCAACACTAGAGCGCACCAAAAGAAAATTATGGCTTAGCATGGACCCCACTGAAATGCAGAAGCGGAGTTGGGTTAAATTCAGTGTGCCCTACAAGAGGTAAAGTGTTACCTCAAAGTACCAAAGTGCTTAAAAACAGGCTTTTTGAAGGAATTTTCCCCCAACTGTGCAAATTCGGCTGCAATACAAATTCAATTTGAGTAATCAGCTATTGTTTTTATTACTATTCCCCAAAAGAGAATATTTGTGTAGTTTTCCAAAGTAGGCCCCCAATAGTCCAATTTCAATTTTTGTAAAAGCAGCAACACACAACAAGCATGAAAAAAAAACATGGGCGAACTAACCCTTGTGCATCCGCAGCATCAAGCAACTGATACAGTGTGAGAACACTGCAGCACTAGAGCACGCTGAAAAGAAAACGGCAGCTCAGCATGGACTTCACTGGAAAGCAGAAGCAGTGTTGGGTTAAGCATTACCTCAAATTAACAAAGTGAATAAAAACAGGCTTTTTGAAGGAAATCTTCCCCCAACTGCGCAAATTCAGACGCAATACAAATCCAGTTCGAGCGATCAGCTACTGTTTTTACAACTATTCCGCAAAAGAAAATATTGTCTAGTTTTTCAATGTAACCCCCCCAATGGTACAATTCCAATTTTAGTATAAACAGTAACACACAACAAGCATCAAAAAAAGAATCTTGGGCAAACTAACCGCTGCGTGTTAGCAGCGTCAAGCAACTGAGATAGTGTGAGGATGCTGAAACACTAGAGTGCGCTCCAACACAAATGGCAGACCGGCATGGATGCCACTGGAATGCGGAAGTGGAGTCCGATTAAAGTGAAATGTGCCCTACAGGAGCCCTATACTCCTCAGGCAGGATATATTCACCTAACCACAAAAAGAACCACACTTAAATAATTACTATAACATTAGTGCTCAATACATATTCTCTTACGTTATAGAGGGTACTCCTTTTTGCCCTCTTTCACTCCTTCTTTTTCACTCTCTCTTTTTCTCTCCACTTCTGTTTTCCCCACCTTCATCTGCATTCCAGGTTGTTTACATTCCTACCAGCTGCCCTTCTTTTTCTCATGTGTACCTGTCTCCTCAGTATATCCATAACTGAGTTTATATTATTTTTCCATAATATTCACCTGAACATCACAGAAATATCCAAATGGCGGAGTGTGCATGTGGTTTACACTATCCACTGCCTGTAACTCCACAGTAAGAAAATGGTAAGGGGACGAGCCTATTACTGTAGACTGGATGAACCTATTTCAATAATGTGAATGGAAGGTCAATTCATATAATGATTGCCTTTTGTTCTAAGGCGTTCACTCACAACATGTCCTGGAAAATTCCAGTATTCAGGACGTTGAGCTCATGTCCACAACACATTGGAAAGTTAAAAGGTGATCATGCCAAGATATTTCTTGTAGTTCATAAGTTTAGAAGGTGTCACTCCATGTGATGATTTATTTTCTACATTTGTCACGACAAATGATTACATGCTTCCTAAAAGAAATCAATTACTTAAAGAAATGTATTCCTATGTACAGTTTAGTTGGACTGTTTAACTTTTGCATGGTTTAATAGGTGAGTAAACCTATGGACAGAGTCTTAGCTTTGCAACTTTAAGTGGCAACCAACTTGAATCATAAGGAATGCCCAAGTTATTTACCCAGTGATCTTCATTTAACGATTTCCCATTTTATTAACGCCAGTTGCCCTTTCAGGCATTTATAGAAAATTAGAACATTCGAACGTTGGCAGCTCCATTGAAAACAATGGAGTGCTGCGGGCTTTTACTGGCCGGTAAAAGCCCGCAGCGCCAACATTCCAGTGTTCGCTTTGTTCACAGCAACAGCTGTGAACAAAGCCTCACGGAGCCCGAGGGGATTTTAATCCCCTCGGGCTCCGTGAGCAATTTGTTTTTTTTAATAGAACATTCTGCCCTGAGTGGCAGAATGTTCTATTAGCCTTAGAACCCGCCGTAGCGGGTTCTAAGGCTATATTAGAACAGTGGAATGTTGGCAGCTCCATTGAAAACAATGGAGTGCTCCGGGCCTTTACTGGCCGGTAAAAGCCTGCAGCGCCAACATTCCAATCTTCTTTGTTCACAGCAGCAGCTGTGAACAAAGCCTCACGGAGCCTGAGGGGATTGTAATCCCCTCCGGTTCCGTGAAGCCTTTGTTTTATTTAGGAGAACATTCTGCCCTCTAATGGCAGAATGTTCTAATAGTCTTAGAACCCGCTGTAGCGGGCTCTACTGGCTATTAAAGGCCCTCTCCCTTGTTCAAGGCCCTCGCCTTCGGGTCGGTCCTTTAACGCCGGAGTGGGCCTTTAATAGCCGGTAGAGCCCGCTACGCGGGTTCTAAGGCTATAGTAAAAAATGCCCACAGAAAGTTACAAAAATATGGGGAGTGTAAATGTATTTTCATGGCCTCCAATGAGAGATATATTCTGCACAGGATTTGTGAAGCGGCTAATGTGGAGGGTGGAGGGGTAAAACTGAGTTATTTAGTGATGCCCTCTTGACCTTTATTGACTTAGAGTATCAAGTTTGTAGTCTGTTTGCAACATTTGATAATGTATGTCTTTTCGGTACACTGGGATGTTGACAGAATATGTGACATCACATTTGACACCCAATGTTGTTAGTTTTGTGTAATGAACTCAAACTAATAAAATCGTATTTAAAGAAGAGGTAAAGCCAGGATTAGATGTCAAATCTTAACGCTCCATGCATAAAAAGTACTGCCTAGATAACATCATGTGTAAGAAGTTGCTGTGTCTGCTCACCCCATTAAATTGTCCACCTTGATTGGGGTACTGTGAACATTAACTTTATAGCCTTTACTACCTTAATTAGGCACGTTTCTAGGTGTTCCCAAATTTTTCAGATCCTGTAATAAAGGCAGAAGAAGACTGGATTGTTAGGCTTTTTCTCTGGGTCACGGATTCCCAACAGTGATAGTACCCACAGGAGGGTACTATCACTGGTGAGAATCGTAATCTTTACACAAACAGTAGGTCAGGCCTACAAAAGGGGCCCTACCCACAAAGAGTGAGGGGGGAGACCTTGCAATGAATTGGCTCAAAGGATACACCCACCCTAAACTATAACACAACAAACAACGGGGTATCCCTTGCCTGACCCTTGAAAACAATATTTATCCAAGGTAGATGCCCTGCCATTCCTCAAAAAAGATAAATAAATCTTGATTCAATATTATTACCTGATGTTTTTGGTTTAGACACATGTACTTTAGCCAATGTTATGTTCCTAATGAATTTTTAAGTATCAATTCTGGTCTCTCTATAATCAAAGTTTTTTCTGGACTAAAGGTAGAGGCCTTTATTAAGAAATTTTTCTTCATACATTGTGAGGTTGCCTGAATAGGTTGGCAACTAATTTTCAGTCTGAATCCATTGTTTTTTTTTAGATTGCGCAGAAGATATTGTTTTCCTTCACTTTGATCTCTTTGTTTTTCTGACTCTCTTAGTTTGCCTCTGTCACGGCCTTGTCCTTGCCCTCTGTCTCTTGACATCCTCTGGTCTAGGTAGAGTAATTTCATTTCCTCTAAAAAAGTGGATTTAATCATGGGATTGCTTGTGCTGGGGCCTTCCCCTTCACTTTGGTCAATGTCAAATTCATCAGTAATATCTGTTATAGAACTGCATTTTTTATGTTACTTTGATGAAGATCACGTTTCAAAGTGTCGAACCTCTTGGTGAATGTAAATATTCATCCTTGTTTATAGTCCATTTAATTTCTCACAAATGTCTTTCTCTTAGGTTGTTGAACTTCCTCTTCATATTTATCTACGCGCATTTCCATCTCCTTCCTCATCTTTATTTGGATTTGTTCTGTCTCGCCTCCATCTCTTTAACAGTTATATGTAAATCATCTGTAAATTTTGGCATGTTTAATCAGTATTTTTATAATGTTTAATGAGCACTGCATGTAATTTCACCCCATTCCTGCAACATTTCTGGTATGGTATCTGTGTGAGTAGGCATGGTGAAGATTCTTAAGCCTCTAGGCACTCTGTTGACTTCAATGTATTTTTCCAAAGTCATTCTTTTTTATTGGCCTTTTTTATATATTCGTTCTGAAAAAACAGTTGTTTCAAAGGCTGCCTCTGTTCTCATTTCCTTGGCTGCTTCGAGACCATTATCGGTAGATTCCTCAGACTAAAATAATGTTGCAGCTTAGTTAGTCCGTTTAACGTTTCTGGTCTCCATTGCACAGAGAGTGTATATGTAGCTCTTTGACGTGCACAATTTGTTTAGTTATCTCCGCAATGATCTGAAAATCTACATTGTTCGTACTACAAGAGTTTAAGACTCGCAGTTATGAAAGAAACAGTCTTAGACGCGCTCTCCGATACAGACAATGTCTGCCCTCTTTTTCCACTCTATGAGAGTTTTGGTTTTTGGCACGAGTTGCTGGTAAACTATCATCAATTGTTGGGAGTGTTTATGAACTATTCTCCGCTGTGAGAGCAAGCAATAATGTGAACAGAAATGTATCTTTACAGAAGGTCTCTTGGGCTTGATTTAAAGCAGTTTTGCAGCTTGATTTATGCGTTTAACTGTTTGTTGTAACTTTAGTTTAGGAGAAAGCCATAGTCAAGGCTCGTTATCACTGCGATTATCCAAGTGTAGGTTTTTGACAAGGTTATTGAACAAAGGTGTAAACAATATGTCTTTCAGTTAAGCAACCGAAGACCTCTCCAGCATCGCCCGAGTCACTCACAATGATACAATCTATTTAAACATTGTTACAGCTTGTTTCGTGCATTTTAACTTTCTCTGCCTCCATTGGAAAATAGACACTGCTCCGGGGAAACAGAATTCTAGTTCTCATCGAGATTGTCAGATTAATCGTACAATCTGCAAAAGTTCCTGGTCCAATTTATATTCAACATTACAAATACAGCCGTTTGTCTGCAAGTGGCAGGCTGAGAGAGGGGCTTAGGAGACACTACATTTCTGGGGGAGACAGGGACACCCTCGAGGTGGGCCCCCTGCACAAAGTTTGCACCCAGAAGGGTAGGGGGTGGAAGGTACGGGGGTGGATTGGAGCAGGCAACAGGGGGTGATGCCCTCCCACACGGAGGGACCTACCCCAGAGCCTCTTAAGTGATGATTGATCTTAATTTGCTGTTTCACAAATAAAATAAAATCAGGAGCTACGACCCCTAACCTAAGAAGTGTGTTTTATTGACTAAAAAGTTGTAATGGAACATGTGGGAGGGAAAACTCAGGGATGGGTGGGAAGCCTTGGCAGTACCTGGCCATATTAAGAGAGAGAGAGAGGGCTGAGAGGATAGTGACAGGCCTGGCCAGCCACATGGCATCACTAAAAAAAGATTGCATCAAGATGCACCCTGTGTCACTGGTGAAGCCAATTGTTGTGCAAGAGACTGTGTGACCCTATGTTGTTAGGCAGTGTGCCAGGCACAGTGCCATTGACTGTAAGGTCCTTTGCTGAATGCCAGGTAGTGTCAGGCTGCGTTGCACCACCTGCCTGTGAAACCCTCTATGTCCTGTGCTGCCTCCAAGTAATGTGCATTTTCCCTGTTAATTGCTGTTTGGAAGGCATTGCCTGGCAGGTGAGATTTCACTGGTTGGGTCCTACCTGCTTGTCAGGAGGTGGCCGGCTGTGTGATGGTGCCTGGCTATGATGTCCTTAAAAGGCTGCGCTGCCTGCCGAGCCTAGCTCTTCCAGCTGAGTCCTGCGTGGCCTGTAATTCCCTGTCTGCTGTGCCCTTTTGCTTCTTGTTAGGCAGCGACAGGCTCTAGTCCTAAGAGGCCTGTGCTGCCTGCTGGGCGCAGTGCTTCCTGTTGATTCCTGTGCTGCCTTCCATGCACTGTGCTGCCTGTTAGGAGCTTTTTTTCTAGTCAGACGGTGTGAGTCTCTGGGCCCCGCCTGCCTATGAAGTCCAGTAAGGCCTATGATTGCTGCTAGGTCCTTGTCTGACTGTCAAGTGGCAGTCTGTGCTGCCGCCTTCCTGTGAGCTGATGTGCTGTCTGACAGGGCCAGCCTTAGCGCTGGTGGCGCCCTGTGCGACATTGTTTTTTGGCGCCCCCTCATGACCACCTCCACCACAGATTCCCTCACTACCATTCATCACCACTCTCTCTCAGATGCATTTCATTAGTTTTATAGCACCACTCGTACCGGGAAACATCACTTACAACGCGATCAATACAATGAAATGCATTGACCACAATGCCATTACCACACATATGGGCCTAGCACGCATGTCATTACCACACATGTCTTTACCACGCATATGCGTAGTTACAGCATAGAGAATGGTCTAGCTGCCTGGGTGTAAAAGGAAGGAGCAGAGGAGAGAGAGGTAAGTAGGGCTGGGGCCGGAGTTAGGGTAGGAGGTTGGGGTAGTTTGTAGGACAGGGTAGGGTCAGGATAGTTTTTAGGACAGCGTGGGGTAGGTTTTAGGGTTCAGGACAGGGCGTGGGGGTCAGAATAGTTTTTAGGACCGTGTGAGGTAGGTTTTAGGGTATGGGGCAGGCGGTCGAGTAGCTTTTAGGATGGTGTGGGGTAGGCTTTAGGGTACAGGGTGGGGGTCATGTAGTTTTTAGGACAGACCGGGGTAGGTTTAGGATTTAGGGTGGGGGCAGGGGCCTCAAGATAGATTTTAGGGCAGTTCAGGGGAGGTTTTATGGTTCAGGGTGGGTGCTGGGTCAGGGTAGTTTTTAGGACAGAGCAGGGTTTCTTTTAGGGCTCAAGGCAGGGGGGTTAAGGTTCAGGGCAGGGGGTGGAAGGGGCAGTTTTAAGTGCGTTGGCGGGTGGAGTGTGGTATCAGGTATAAGGGGGCAGGGCGGGGTAGAATTTATCACACATGTTCCTTTACCAAACATTCTTTTACAACGAAATTCGTTGTAAAGGCATGCATAGCAAAGGCATGAGTGGTAAAGACCGCATTGTTAAGATATGCATGATATACGCGTGTGTTGTTTCATCATACATCCCTCAAACAAGTCTAGGGTGTCAAAGCACTTTACATTACACAGAGACAATCATCATGTGTGTGTAAATCAGTGTATGGGAAATGTTACAGAGGACTACAAGGTGAAGAAGTCACAGGTCATCCATACTGGTAGCAGGTATAGTTTAAGAGTGCTTTGTCTGGAGAAGCGCAAACTCAGAATTTAAAACATAACCCCATGGTTTAATAATAGGAATTGATTTGCACTCAAATTAACCAGTTTTGCAACATTAAGTTAATGAAAAAGTGGGGGAAAATCATAACGCTCCAATCTATAGCTTGAAGTTTGCATGCAGCTCTTTGATGAGTTAATTGCTCACTGTTCTATATTAGCTTTTAATTTATAAACTGCAGGGGACAAAAAAAGGAGCTCTCTGATGTAGGAAGTTGGCCTGGTGTGTGGTGAGTACCTATGGTATTATCCTCATATACTAGGTATCCCCTGATTAGTGAAGTGCAGGCAGTGTCTAGAAGCCAGGCTCTCTAGAAGTAGCTGTTGATGAGCAGCCAAGACTTATCTAGGAGACATGTAAAGCTCATGCAATACCACTGTAGTCACATGGCACTTACACACATGAAAAAAAACACTCAGTGTTATGAAAACAAAGTTTATTTTTTATAGTAGCACACACACTAAAACACTACATAGGCAATACTCCAATAGGTGGTAAGTAACACATTATTATATGTACAGTAGCAATCAGATATTGGCATACTAAATCAATAGAAAACAGTGAAAAGCAATAGGCAATACTGAAGACCTGGGGGGACCAACCCATATAGTAAAAAAGTTGAATGCAAAAGTTGGGTCCCCACCCAAGGAAGTGGAATTGGTAGAGGGGAGCTGGAGGAACTTAAAAACCCCTAAGGTAAGTATTAGAGTGCCCTCCAGCGACCAGGAGAAAAGAAGTAAGTTACTTGTTTTTCCCTAACCTACCAAAAGGACTTCAGAGAAGGATATTGCAAGACCAAGACAAGACTGCAAGAAACCAGAGGTGGATCCAGGAATAAAAAGACCTGGAAAAGAAGGGGACCAAGTCCAGTTTACGTTGGAGTGTCCAGTCTTGGCAGGAGCCACTACTCACCCATCTATGGATGCAGAAGTTGGTCGATGGGGAGACAAATACAATCAGCAATGCAGCACTGGGGCAGATGAAGAGTTCCTGGGACATACAATCGACGTCCCATGATGGATGAAGAATTGCAGTCAGTCTGTGGTGTGGAAAAACCACCAACAAGCCTTGGCAAATGCAAATGTTGCGGTAGGAGAAAAGTGGAGCTGCTGGGTGTAGGAAAGTACCATCTTGCCTGGCATGTTACCCCCATATTTCACTGTACATATGTTGTTTAAGTCTATGTGTTACTGGGACCCTGCCAGGCAGGGCCCCAGTGCTCATAAGTGTGCCCTGTATGTGTTCCCTGTGTGGTGACTAACTGTCTCACTGAGGCTCTGCTAACCAGAACCTTAGTGGTTATGCTCTCTCTGCTTTCCAAATTGTCACTAACAGGCTAGTGACCAATTCCACCAATTCACATTGGCATACTGGAACACCCTTATAATTCCCTAGTATATGGTACTAAGATACCCAGGGTATTGGGGTTCCAGGAGATCCCTATGGGCTGCAGCATTTCTTTTGCCACCCATAGGGAGATCTGACTATTCTTACACAGGCCTGCCAGTGCAGCCTGAGTGAAATAACGTCCACGTTATTTCACAGCCATTTACCAATGCACTTAAGTAACTTATAAGTCACCTACATGTCTAACCTTCACCTGGTGAAGGTTGGGTGCAAAGTTACTTAGTGTGTGGGCACCCTGGCACCAGCAAAGGTGCCCCCACATCGTTCAGGGTAAATTCCCCGGACTTTGTGAGTGCGGGGACACCATTTCACGCGTGCACTATACATAGGTCACTACCTATGTATAGCTTCACAATGGTAACTCCGAACATGGCCATGTAACATGTCTAAGATCATGGAATTGTCACCCCAATGCCATTCTGGCATTGGGGAGACAATTCCATGATTCCCCGAGTCTCTAGCACAGAACCCGGGTACTGCCAAACTGCCTTTCCGGGGTCTGCTGCTGCTGCTGCTGCCAACCCCTCAGACAGGTTTCTGCCCTCCTGGGGTCCAGGCAGCCCTGGCCCAGGAAGGCAGAACAAAGGATTTCCTCTGTTAGAGGGTGTGACACCCTCTCCCTTTGGAAATAGGTGTGATGGCTGGGGAGGAGTAGCCTCCCCAAGCCTCTGGAAATGCTTTGATGGGCACAGATGCTGCCCATCTCTGCATAAGCCAGTCTACACCGGTTTAGGGATCCCCCAGCCCTGCTCTGGCGCGAAACTGGACAAAGGAAAGGGGAGTGACCACTCCCCTGACCTGCACCTCCCAGGGGAGGTGCCCAGAGCTCCTCCAGTGTGCCCCAGACCTCTGCCATCTTGGAAACAGAGGTGTTGCTGGCACACTGGACTGCTCTGAGTGGCCCTGGTGGTGCATGCTCTGGGGGTAGCCTGCCTCCTTCTTGCACCAGGAGCTCTGAAGAAATCTCCAGTGGGTCGACGGAATCTTCCCCCTGCAACCGCAGGCAACAAAAGACTGCATCACGTGTCCTCTGGGTCCCCTCTCAGCACGACGAGCGTGGTCCCTGGAACTCAGCAACTCTGTCCAAGTGACTCCCACAGTACAGTGACTCTTGAGTCCAAGTTTGGTGGAGGTAAGTCCTTGCCTCCCCACGCTAGACTGCATTGCTGGGTACTGTGTGATTTGCAGCTGCTCCGGCTCCTGTGCACTCTTCCAGGATTTCCTTCGTGTACAGCCAAGCCTGGGTCCCCGACACTCTAACCTGCAGTGCACAACCTTCTGAGTTGTCCTCCGGCGTCGTGGAACTTGCTTTTCTGACTTTGGGGGGACTCTGGTTCGCTCCTCTTCTAAGTGCCTGATTTGGTACTTCTGCGGGTGCTGTCTGCTTCTGCGAGGGCTCCCTGACTTTCTGAGTGCCCCCTCTGTCTCCTCATCCAAGTGGCGACATCCTGGTCCACAGCAGCATCCAAAAACCCTAACCGCGACCCTTGCAGCTAGCAAGGCTTGTTTGCAGTCTTTCTGCGTCGGAACACCTCTGCAAGCTTCTTCACGACGTGGGACATCCATCCTCCAAAGGGGAAGTTTTGTCCCTCTTCGTTCTTGCAAAATCCACAGCTTCTACCATCTGGTGGCAGCTTCTTTGCACCCTCAGCTGGCATTTCCTGGGCATCTGCCCACTCTTGACATTGTCGCAACTTTTGGACTTGGTCCCCTTGTTCCACAGGTACTCAGGTCCGGAAATCCACTTTGGTTGCATTGCTGGTGTTGGTCTTCCTTGCAGAATTCCCCTATCACGACTTCTGTGTTCTCTGGGGAATATAGGTGCACTTTACACCTACTTTTCAGGGTCTTGGGGTGGGCTATTTTTCTAACCCTCACTGTTTTCTTACAGTCCCAGCGACCCTCTACAAGCTCACATAGGTTTGGGGTCCATTCGTGGTTCGCATTCCACTTCTGGAGTATATGGTTTGTGTTGCCCCTATACCTATGTGCTCCTATTGCAATCTACTGTAACTTTACATTGCTTGCATTACTTCCTTTTGCTATTACTGCATATTTTTAGTATTGTGTACAAATATCTTGTGTATATTTGGCATCCTCATACTGAGGGTACTGACTGAGATACTTTTGGCATATTGTCATAAAAATAAAGTACCTTTATTTTTAGTATATCTGTGTATTGTGTTTTCTTATGATATTGTGCATATGACACCAGTGGTTTAGTAGGAGCTTTGCATGTCTCCTAGTTCAGCCTAAGCTGCTCTGCTATAGCTACCTTCTATCAGCGTAAGCTGCTAGAAACACCTCTTCTACACTATTAAGGGATAACTGGACCTGGTACAGAGTGTAAGTACCCCTTGGTACCCACTGCAAGCCAGGCCAGCCTCCTACATTGGTGGCAGCGGTGGGATAAGTACTTGTAACTACTTACCACTTTGTCATTGTGTACTTTTCATAAGAGAATAATATACAAAACAAGTTCAGTGTATGTACACCTAACCAAAAAGTTTTGCTTTCCTTCTCTTACACTATCTGTTAAGTGCTGAAAAGTACTTCTAAACTTTCAAAAAATTTCAAAAAATTTGAAAAAGTTTTTTTTCTGTTTCCTTAAAAAGTCCTGAAACTTTTTCTCTCTTTTATCTGTCCCTAAACCTTTTCTATCATGTCTGATGTAGGAACTCCTCTTAATTTGGTCAGCACAACTTATGACCACATTAACTTTAAGGGCCTAAAGAGTCTCTGCATTGATAGAGGTTTAGTGGTAGGAAAGAACCCCTTTAGAGAATTATTGTCTAACATGCTTATTGAAAATGATAAGGCCTTAGCTGTCACTTCAATTGAGAAGTTAGGAGATAGCTCACACTCTGACTCAGGGGAGCCCCCAGTAAGAGTGTTAGAGGGTGCCCTTCCTAACCTGCCCCTTAGCAGACCACCTAGCATAGCTGGTAGTAATGAAAGCTCCCATCACAGTAGGGATATTTTTGTTCCTGCAGGCCAGGTTGCTAGGGTGCCAACTGTTAGGGACAGGTCTCCCTCTGTTCATTCACATCATTCTTCTGTGTCAAAGCATTAAAGATAGTTCCCCCTTACAAGGAGGGGGATGACGTTAACAAGTGGTTTGCTGCACTTGAGAGGGCCTGTATGGTACAGGGGGTCCCTCAAAGGCAGTGGGCTGCTATCCTATGGCTATATTTCAATGGAAAGGGTAGGGATAGGCTCCTTACTGTTAGAGAAAGTGATGCCAATAATTTTGCAGTTTTAAAGAATGCACTCTTGGATGGATTTGGCTTAACCACTGAACAATACAGGATTAAGTTCAGAGAAACCAAAAAAGAGTCTTCACAAGACTGGGTAGACTTTGTTGACCATTCATTGAAGGCATTAGAGGGGTGGTTACATGGCAGTAAAGTTTCTGACTATGAAAGCCTGTACAATCTAATCCTGAGAGAGCATATTCTGAATAACTGTGTGTCTGATTTGTTACACCAATATCTAGTGGACTCAGATCTGACCTCTCCCCAAGAATTGGGAAAGAAGGCAGACAAATGGGTCAGAACAAGAGTGAATAGAAAAGTTCATACAGGGGGTGGCAAGGATGGCAAGAAGCAAGATGGTTAGAAATCTCAGGATAAGCATGAGGATAAAGGTAAAAACCAAAGATCCTTCTTCAAATCCTAAACACTCTTCAGGGGGTGGGGATAAAACAAATTCTTCCTCTTCTTCACAACCTACACACATTAAAAAGCCTTGGTGCTTTGTGTGTAAAAATAAAGGCCATAGGCCAGGGGATAAGTCCTGTCCAGGTAAACCCCCTGAGCCTACCACCACTAACACATCAAGCTCTAGTGCCCCTAGCAGTAGTGGTAATAGTGGTGGGACTGCTAGCAACAGTCAAGCTAAGGGTGTAGTTGGGTTCACTTATGGGTCCATCATAGAAACTGGGGTAGTCAGTCCCAAGACAGTTTCTGTCACACCTAGTGGCATTGGCCTTGCCACACTGGCTGCTTGTCCCCTTACAATGGATAAGTACAGGCAGACAGTTTCAATAAATAGTGTTGAGGCCCAAGCCTACAGGGACACAGGTGCCAGTATCACTTTGGTGACTGAAAACCTAGTGGCTCCTGAACAACACATCATTGGACAACAGTATAAGATTATTGATGTCCATAACCCCATTAAGTTTCTTCCCTTAGCTATAGTTCAGCTTAGTTGGGGTGGAGTTACTGGCCCTAAGCAGGTGGTAGTATCACCTAGCTTACCTGTAGACTGTCTCTTAGGTAATGACCTCCAGACCTCAGGTTGGGCTGAGGTCGAGTTTTATACCCATGCAGCCATGCTGGGTATCCCTGAGGAATTCTTCCCTCTCATTTCTACTGAAATGAAAAAGCAAAGGAGAGAAAAAGGCCTGAAAAATCAGGATTCCTCTCCAACAACAGGTAAAAAGGGCATCACAGTATCCCCTAACCACCCTGCCATTCAGGTAACCATTCCTGTGGTGGGAGAAACCTCTCCTGGGGTGGCACCTGTGCCAAGGGAATCATCAGCTGGCATAGCTGTACTCCCAGAGGTGGAAGTACCTCTCTGTGGGATAACTAATATTGGTGAGAAAAAGAGCACCATTTTAGTTAACATGGAGCATCCCTCCAACCCTCCCAGAGAAAATGTAGTGCCCAGAGCTCCTCCAGTGTGCTCCAGACCTCTGCCATCTTGGAAACAGAGGTGTTGCTGGCACACTGGACTGCTCTGAGTGGCCAGTGCCAGCAGGTGACGTCAGAGACTCTTTCTGATAGGCTCTTACCTGTCTTGCTAGCCTATCCTCCTTCCTAGGTAGCCAAACCTCTTTTTTTCTGGCTAATTAGGGTCTCTGCTTTGGGGAATTCTTTAGATAACGAATGCAAGAGCTCATCTGAGTTCCTCTGAATCTCTCTCTTCACCTTCTGCCACAGGATCGACCGCTGACTGCTCAGGACGCCTGCAAAACCGCAACAAAGTAGCAAAGACGACTACTGCAACCTTGTATCCCTTCTCCTGACGCCTTCTCGACTGTTTCCTGGTTGTGCATGCTCTGGGGGTAGCCTGCCTCCTCTCTGCACCAGGAGCTCTGAAGAAATCTCCTGTGGGACGACGGAATCCTCCCCCTGCAACCGCAGGCAACAAAAGACTGCATCACCGGTCCTCTGGGTCCCCTCTCAGCACGACGAGCGTGGTCCCTGGAACTCAGCGACTCTGTCCAAGTGACTCCCACAGTCCAGTTACTCTTCAGTCCAAGTTTGGTGGAGGTAAGTCCTTGCCTCCCCACGCTAGACTGCATTGCTGGGTACTGCGTGATTTGCAGCTGCTCCGGCTCCTGTGCACTCTTCCAGGATTTCCTTCGTGCACAGCTAAGCCTGGGTCCCCGACACTCTAACCTGCAGTGTACAACCTTCTGAGTTGTCCTCCGGCGTCATGGGACTCCCTTTTGTGTCTTCGGGTGGACTCCAGTTCACTCCTCTTCCAAGTGCCTGTTCCGGTACTTCTGCGGGTGCTGCCTGCTTCTATGAGGGCTCCCTGACTTGCTGGGCACCCCCTCTGTCTCCTCATCCAGGTGGCGACATCCTGGTCCCTCCTGGGCCACAGCTGCATCCAAAAACCCTAACAGCGATCCTTGCAGCTAGCAAGGCTTGTTTGCGGTCTTTCTGCGTGGGAATACCTCTGAAAGCTTCTTCACGACGTGGGACATCCATCCTCCAAAGGGGAAGTTTCTAGCCCTCTTTGTTCTTGCAGAATCTACAGCTTCTACCATCCGGTGGCAGCTTCTTTGCACCCTCAGCTGGCATTTCCTGGGTGTCTGTCCACTCTCGACATTGTCGCAACTCTTGGACTTGGTCCCCTTGTTCCACAGGTACTCAGGTCTGGAAATCCACTTTGGTTGCATTGCTGGTGTTGGTCTTCCTTGCAGAATTCCCCTATCACGACTTCTGTGTTCTCTGGGGAATATAGGTGCACTTTACACCTACTTTTCAGGGTCTTGGGGTGGGCTATTTTTCTAACCCTCACTGTTTTCTTACAGTCCCAGCAACCCTCTACAAGCTCACATAGGTTTGGGGTCCATTCGTGGTTCGCATTCCACTTCTGGAGTATATGGTTTGTGTTGCCCCTATACCTATGTGCTCCTGTTGCAATCTACTGTAACTTTACATTGCTTGCATTACTTCCTTTTGCTATTACTGCATATTTTTGGTATTGTGTACAAATATCTTGTGTATATTTGGCATCCTCATACTGAGGGTACTCACTGAGATACTTTTGGCATTTTCTCATAAAAATAAAGTACCTTTATTTTTAGTATATCTGTGTATTGTGTTTTCTTATGATATTGTGCATATGACACCAGTGGTATAGTAGGAGCTTTGCATGTCTCCTAGTTCAGCCTAAGCTGCTCTGCTATAGCTACCTTCTATCAGCCTACGCTGCTAGAAACACATCTTCTACACTAATAAGGGATAACTGGACCTGGTACAGAGTGTAAGTACCCCTTGGTACCCACTACAAGCCAGGCCAGCCTCCTACAGGAGCCCCTTGAGGGAGGTGTACAGGGTTCTCTTCCAAATCTGCCCCTTAGCAGACCTCCTAGCAATGCTGGTAGTAATAGAAGCTCTCATCATAGTAGAAATGCTTTTGTTCCTGAAGGCCAGGTTGTTAGAGTGCAAACTTTTAGGGACAGGTCTCCCTCTGTTAATTCCAACATATCCTCAGTGTCCAAGCATTCCCAACCCACCCACCCTGAAGACAACATGTTAGAAAGGGAACTCAAAAAGTTGAGAGTGGAAGAGACCAGACTGAAGCTTAAACAGCAACAGCTGGCTCTAGACAGGGAATCTCCAGAACTGGAGAAGGAGAGACAGAGGTTGGGGTTAGGACCCCATGGTGGCAGCAGCAGTATTCCTGATAGCAATCCTGTGAGAGAGCATGATTCCAGGAATCTGCACACGATAGTTCCCCCTTACAAGGAGGGGGGTGACATTAACAAGTGGTTTGCTGCACTTGAGAGGGCCTGTATGGTACAGGGGGTCCCTCAAAGGCAGTGGGCTGGTATCCTATGGCTATATTTCAATGGAAAGGGTAGGGATAGGCTCCTTACTGTTAGAGAAAGTTATGCCAATAATTTTGCAGTTTTGAAGGATGAACTCTTGGATCGATTTGGCTTAACCACTGAACAATACAGGATTAAGTTCAGATACACCAGAAAAGAGTCCTCACAAGACTGGATAGACTTTGTTGACTGTTCAGTGAAGGCCTTGGAGGGGTGGTTACATGGCAGTAAAGTTTCTGACTATGAAAGCCTGTATAATCTTATTCTGAGAGAGCATATTCTGAATAACTGTGTGTCTGACTTGTTACACCAATATCTAGTGGATTCAGATCTGACCTCTCCCCAAGAATTGGGAAAGAAGGCAGACAAATGGGTCAGAACAAGAGTGAACAGAAAAGTTCATACAGGGGGTGACAAGGATGGCAAGAAGAAGGATGGTAAGTCTTCTGACAAGGGTGGGGACAAATCTAAAAATGAGTCTTCATCAGGCCCACAAAAACACTCTGGTGGGGGTGGTGGGTCCAAATCCTCTTCTAGTCAAGTAAAAAAGCCTTGGTGTTATTTATGTAAAGTAAACGGCCATTGGACAACTGATGCCAGTTGTCCAAAGAAAAACACCAAACCTCCCACTACAAAACCCCTACTGCAACCTCTAGTGCCCCTAGTAACAGCAGTGGTGGTGGGAGCAAACCTACTAATAGCCAATCCAAGGGAGTAGCTGGGCTCACTTTTGGTTATTTAGTTGGGGTTGGTCTTGTTAGGGGTACTACAGAGGCTGTGTTAGCCTCTGAAGGTGCCATTGATTTGGCCACCTTGGTTGCTTGTCCCCTTAATATGGATCAGTACAAGCAACTTCCCCTTATCAATGGTGTTGAGGTTCAGGCCTACAGGGACACAGGTGCCAGTGTTACCATGGTGATAGAGAAACTGGTACACCCTGAACAACACCTACTTGGTCACCTGTACCAAGTGACAGACGCTCATAACAACACTCTTAGCCACCCCATGGCTGTTGTGAATCTCAACTGGGGGGGGTTACTGGTCCAAAGAAAGTTGTGGTTGCTTCAGATTTACCTGTAGACTGTCTACTAGGAAATGATTTAGAGACATCAGCTTGGGCAGAAGTGGAGTTGGAGGCTCATGCAGCAATATTGGGCATTCCTGGGCATATTTGTGCTTTAACCAGGGCTCAGGCCAAAAAGCAAAAGGGACAGGGTGACTTGGATCCTGGAACAATGGACCAAGTGCTCCCTAAAGCTAGGGGTAGCAAGGGTATATCCCTACCCACTATCCCTCCCTCTACAGATGATTATGCTTCTGAGGAAGAAGAATTTCCTCCCTGTGCAGAACCTTCACCAGAGGAGCTGGCAGCAGACACTGCTGAGCTTTTGGGTGGAGGGGGGCCTGCCAGGGAAGAGCTGAGTGTGGCACAGCAATCCTGTCCCACATTAGAGGGTCTCAGACAGCAAGCTGTCAAGCAGCAAAATGGGGATGTCAGTGACTCACATAGAGTTTACTGGGAGGAGAACCTCTTGTACACAGAGGCAAGGGACCCAAAACATGGAGCAGCCAGGAGATTGGTCATTCCCCTGCAGTTCAGAGAGTTCCTCCTAACTCTGGCACATGACATTCCCTTGGCTGGGCATTTGGGCCAGATTAAAACATGGGAAAGGCTTGTCCCCCTGTTTCTCTGGCCTAGGATGGCAGAGGACACAAAAGATTTTTGTAAGTCTTGCGTGACCTGCCAAGCCAGTGGCAAGACTGGTGGCACTCCAAAGGCTCCCCTTATTCCACTACCTGTGGTTGGGGTTCCCTTTGAAAGGGTAGGGGTTGACATAGTTGCCCCCCTTGACCCTCCTACTGCTTCAGGCAATAGGTCTATCTTGGTGGTAGTGGACCATGCCACAAGATATCCTGAAGCTATTCCTCTAAGGACCACTACAGCACCTGCAGTGGCAAAAGCCCTCCTGGGAATATTTTCCAGGGTGGGTTTTCCAAAAGAGATTGTACCAGACAGGGGTAGCAACTTTATGTCTGCATACTTGAAGGCTATGTGGAAGAAATGTGGTCTAACATACAAATTCACCACACCTTTTCATCCATAAACAAATGGACTGGTAGAGAGGTTTAATAAAACTCTCAAAGGAATGATAATGGGACTCCCTGAAAAAATCAGGAGGAGATGGGATGTCCTGTTACCTTGCCTCCTTTTTGCTTACAGGGAGGTACCCCAGAAAGGAGTGGGCTTCAGCCCCTTTGAACTCCTATTTGGGCACCCTGTAAGAGGTCCTCTAACACTTGTGAAGGAGGGTTGGGAGCAACCTTTAAAAGCTCCTAAGCAAGATATAGTGGACTATGTACTTGGCCTAAGATCCAGAATGGCAGAGTACATGAAAAAGGCCAGTAAAAACCTTCAGGCCAGCCAAGAGCTCCAAAAGCAATGGCATTACAGAAGGCTGTTCTGATTCAGTACCAACCAGGACAGAAGGTGTGGGTATTGGAGCCTGTGGCCCCAAGAGCACTCCAAGACAAATGGAGTGGACCCCATCTCATTGTTGAAAAGAAGGGCGAAGTCACCTACTTGGTTGACCTAGGCACTGCCAGGAGTCCCCTTAGGGTAATTCATGTCAACCACCTAAAACCCTACTATGACAGGGCTGATCGCACCCTGCTCATGGCAACAGATGAGGGACAGGAAGAAGAGAGTGACCCTCTCCCTGATCTCTTCTCTTCCACAGAAGAGGATGCTCTAGTGGAAGGTGTAGTTTTGGCAGACTGTCTTACTGCTGAGTAGAAAGACAACTGCATAAATCTCCTAGGTCAGTTTTCTGAACTCTTTTCAACTGTGCCAGGCACCACATCTTGGTGAGAACACACAATTGATACTGGAGACAGCATGCCTGTCAAGAGTAAAATCTATAGGCAGCCTGACCATGTCAGGGACTGCATAAAGCAAGAAGTTCAGAAAATGCTTGACTTAGGAGTGGTTGAACATTCTGAAAGCCCATGGGCCTCTCCCGTGGTGCTTGTATCAAAGCCTCACTCAAAAGATGGAAAAAGAGAGATGAGGTTTTGTGTAGATTACAGAGGTCTCAACCAGGTAACAAAATCTGATGCTTACCCTATACCCAGGGCAGATGAACTCATAGATACACTGGCATCTGCCAAGTATCTAAGCACCTTTGATTTGACTGCAGGGTATTGGCAGATCAAATTATCAGAGGATGCTAAAGCAAAAACTGCATTTTCGACTATTGGAGGGCACTACCAATTCACAGTAATGCCCTTTGGTTTGAAAAATGCGCCTGCTACTTTTCACAGGTTGGTGAATACAGTCCTACAAGGGTTGGAGGCTTTTAGTGCAGCATATCTGGACGATATAGCTGTCTTTAGCTCCACCTGGGATGATCACCTGGTCTACCTGTGGAAAGTTTTGGAGGCCCTGCAAAAGGCAGGCCTCACTATCAAGGCTTCAAAGTGCCAGATAGGGCAGGGGAAAGTGGTTTATCTGGGACACCTGGTAGGTGGAGAACAGATTGCACCACTTCAGGGGAAAATCCAGACAATCATGAATTGGGTTCCCCCTACAACACAGACCCAGGTGAGAGCCTTCCTAGGCCTCACTGGGTATTACAGGAGATTCATTAAAAACTATGGCTCCATTACAGCCCCACTTAATGATCTCACTAGCAAGAAGATGCCTAAAAAGGTATTGTGGACAGCTAGCTGTCAGAAAGCTTTTGAGGAGCTCAAACAGGCCATGTGCACTGCACCTGTCCTAAAAAGCCCATGTTACTCCAAGAAATTCATTGTTCAAACTGATGCATCTGAATTAGGGGTAGGGGAGGTCTTATCACAACTCAGTTCTGAGGGCCAGGATCAACCTGTTGCTTTTATCAGCAGGAGGTTGACCCCTAGAGAAAAGCGTTGGTCTGCCATAGAGAGGGAGGCCTTTGCTGTGGTCTGCGCACTGAAGAAGTTGAGGCCATACCTGTTTGGCACTCACTTCATTGTTCAGACAGACCACAAACCTCTACTTTGGCTAAAACAAATGAAAGGTGAAAACCCTAAATTGTTGAGGTGGTCCATATCTCTACAGGGAATGGACTATACAGTGGAACATAGACCTGGGAGTACCCACTCCAATGCAGATGGACTCTCTAGATATTTCCACTTAGACAATGAAGACTCATCAGGTCATGGCTAGTCTTATTGTCCTTCGTTTGGGGGGGGGGGTTGTGTAGGAAAGTACCATCTTGCCTGGCATGTTACTCCCAAATTTCACTGTATATATGTTGTTTTAGTCTATGGGGGTTATTCTAATTTTGGAGGAGGTGTTAATCCATCCCAAAAGTGACGGAAAAGTGACGGATTTACCACCAGCCGTATTACGAGTCCATTATATCCTATGGAACTCGTAATACGGCTGGTGGTATATCCGTCACTTTACCGTCACTTTTGGGACGGATTAACACTCCTCCAAAGTTAGAATAACCCCCTATGTGTCACTGGGACCCTGCCAGGCAGGGCCCCAGTGCTCATAAGTGTGCCCTGTATGTGTTCCCTGTGTGATGACTAACTGTCTCACTGAGGCTCTGCTAACCAGAACCTCAGTGGTTATGCTCTCTCTGCTTTCCAAATTGTCACTAACAGGCTAGTGACCAATTTCACCAATTCACATTGGCATACTGAAACACCCTTATAATTCCCTAGTATATGGTACTGAGGTACCCAGGGTATTGGGGTTCCAGGAGATCTCTATGGGCTGCAGCATTTCTTTTGCCACCCATAGGGAGATCTGACTATTCTTACACAGGCCTGCCAGTGCAGCCTGAGTGAAATAACGTCCATGTTATTTCACAGCCATTTACCACTGCACTTAAGTAACTGATAAGTCACCTACATGTCTAACCTTCACCTGGTGAAGGTTGGGTGCAAAGTTACTTAGTGTGTGGGCACCCTGGCACTAGCCAAGGTGCCCCCACATTGTTCAGGTCAAATTCCCCGGACTTTGTGAGTGCGGGGACATCATTTCACACGTGCACTATACATAGGTCACTACCTATGTATAGCGTAACAATGGTAACTCCGAACATGGCCATGTAACATGTCTAAGATCATGGAATTGTCACCCCAATGCCAGATGCATTGGGGAGACAATTCCATGATCCCCCGGGTCTCTAGCACAGAACCCGGGTACTGCAAAACTGCCTTTCCGGGGTCTCCACTGCAGCTGCTGCTGCTGCCAACCCCTCAGACAGGTTTCTGCCCTCCTGGGGTCCAGGCAGCCCTGGCCCAGGAAGGCAGAACAAAGGATTTCCTCTGAGAGAGGGTGTGACACCCTCTCCCTTTGGAAATAGGTGTGATGGCTGGGGAGGAGTAGCCTCCCCCAGCCTCTGGAAATGCTTTGATGGGCGCAGATGCTGCCCATCTCTGCATAAGCCAGTCTACACCGGTTTAGGGATCCCCCAGCCCTGCTCTGGAGCGAAACTGGACAAAGGAAAGGGGAGTGACCACTCCCCTGACCTGCACCTCCCAGGGGAGGTGCCCAGAGCTCCTCCAGTGTGCCCCAGACCTCTGCCATCTTGGAAACAGAGGTGTTGCTGGCACACTGGACTGCTCTAAGTGGCCAGTGCCAGCAGGTGACGTCAGAGACTCCTTCTGATAGGCTCTTACCTTTCTTACTAGCCTATCCTCCTTCCTAGGTAGCCAAACCTCCTTTTCTGGCTATTTAGGTTCTCTGATTTGGGGAATTCTTCAGATACCGAATGCAAGAGCTCACCAGAGTTCCTCTGCATCTCCCTCTTCACCTTCTGCCAAAGGATCGACCGCTGACTGCTCAGGACGCCTGCAAAATCGCAACAAAGTAGCAAAGACGACTACTGCAACCTTGTATCGCTTCATCCTGCCGGCTTTCTCACCTGTTTCCTGGTGGTGCATGCTCTGGGGGTAGCCTGCCTCCTTCTTGCACCAGGAGCTCTGAAGAAATCTCCCGTGGGTCGACGGAATCTTCCCCCTGCAACCGCAGGCAACAAAAGACTGCATCACCGGTCCTCTGGGTCCCCTCTCAGCACGACGAGCCTGGGTCCCTGGAACTCAGCAACTCTGTCCAAGTGACTCCCACAGTCCAGTGACTCTTCAGTCCAAGTTTGGTGGAGGTAAGTCCTTGACTCCCCACGCTAGACTGCGTTGCTGGGTACCACGTGATTTGCAGCTGCGCCGGCTCCTGTGAACTCTTCCAGGATTTCCTTCGTGCACAGCCAAGCCTGGGTCCCGACACTCTAACCTGCAGTGCACAACCTTATGAGTTGTCCTCCGGCGTCGTGAGACTCCCTTTTCTGACTTTGGGTGGACTCCGGTTCACTCCTCTTCTAAGTGCCCGATCTGGTACTTCTGCGGGTGCTGCCTGCTTCTGTGAGGGCTCCCTGACTTGCTGGGCACCCCCTCTGTCTCCTCATCCAAGTGGCGACATCCTGGTCCCTCCTGGGCCACAGCAGCATCCAAAAGCCCTAACCGCAACCCTTGCTGCTAGCAAGGCTTGTTTGCGGTCTTTCTGCGTGGGAACACCTCTGCAAGCTTTTTCACGACGTGGAACATCCATCCTCCAAAGGGGAAGTTCCTAGTCCTCTTCGTTCTTGCAAAACACCAAGCTTCTTCCATCCGGTGGCAGCTTCCTTGCACCCTCAGCTGGCATTTCCAGGGCTCCTGCCCACTCTCGACACTGTTGCGACTCTTCGACTTGGTCCCCTTGCCTTACAGGTACTCAGGTCTGGAAATCCACTGTTGTTGCATTGCTGGTGTTGGTTTTCCTTGCAGAATCCCCCTATCACGACTTATGTGCTCTCTGGGGGTTGTAGGTGCACTTTACACCTACCTTACAGGGTCTTGGGGTGGGCTATTTTTCTAACACTCACTGTTTTCTTACAGTCCCATAGACCCTCTACAGGCTCACATAGGTTTGGGGTCCATTCGTGGTTCGCATTCCACTTTTGGAGTATATGGTTTGTGTTGCCCCTATTCCTATGTGCTCCTATTGCAATCTATTGTAACTTTACACTGCTTGCATTACTTCCTTTTGCTATTACTGCATATTTTTGGTATTGTGTACATATATCTTGTGTATATTTGGTATCCTCATACTGAGGGTACTCACTGAGATACTTTTGGCATATTGTCATAAAAATAAAGTAACTTTATTTTTTGTATATCTGTGTATTGTGTTTTCTTATGATATTGTGCATATGACACCAGTGGTGTAGTAGGAGCTTTGCATGTCTCCTAGTTCAGCCTAAGCTGCTCTGCTATAGCTACCTTCTATCAGCCTAAGCTTCTAGAAACACCTCTTCTACACTAATAAGGGATAACTGGACCTGGCACAAGGTGTAAGTACCTCTGGTACCCACTACAAGCCAGGCCAGCCTCCTACACCGGGGACCAGCAAGGTCCAGGGGGGCTCAACCCATGAAGGGGAGTCCCAGGTGACCCTCAGCAGTGCAGAGAGTCCAGAGAAGGAGAAGCAGGCCCCACAGAAGACCCACAGGCAAGGTGCCCAGGAGTCGCAAAGAGGCCCATGCAGATCACCTGAAGAGAGGTCCCATTTTGCAGGAGAAGCACGCAGAGCGCTGTGCTCACAGGGAAGAGTGCTGGGAGCTGGGGTGATATGGAGCCTGAAGGTCCCTTGGAGGAGATGCCAACAAACCTTGGTAGCTGCAAGAGATGTGGGGCATAGGGGTTCTATCCTGGGTGGGAAGGCAAGGACGTCTCCAAAGTTGGACAGCTGGTAGAGAGGACCAAGGAGACAAGTCCAGACTACCACCCCTGATGCAGGATCCACGCAGCTCAGAAGGAGAGGAGATCCATGCAGGTGGTCGTCGTTGCAGTTGGTGCCTGCGATGCAGGTAAGTGACTCCTTCACTCCAAGTGAGATTCCTTCATTCTTCTCATGAAGACTGAAGACTTGCTGCCCTTTGAGGAAGCACAGACAGGGGAATGTTGCAGTTGCTGGAAGGAGCCAGAGAGACAATATTGCAGGGTGACGTTCTCGCTGGAGTTGCAGATTGTAGGTTCCTGTGAAGTCCAGTTGCGGTTCAGGGGTCGAAGTAAACATTGCAGAGAAGTCCTGCTGGAATCTTGCATGTCAAATCTGAGGACCCACCCAAGAGGGAGACCCTATGTAGCCCAGAAAGCGGGATTGGCCACCTAGCAGGGTGGACACCTATCAGGAGGGGGCTGTGATGTCACCTGCTTGACATGGCCACTCAGATGATCCCAGAGGCCGTCTCCCCACCTTGGATTCAAGATGGCAGAATGAAGTGGCCACCTGAAAGAGCTCTGAGCACCACCCCTGGGGTGGTGATGGACAGGGGAGTGGTTACACCCCTTTCCATTGTCCAGTTTCGCTCCAGAGCAGGGACTGAGGTCCCTGAACTGGTACAGATTGGTTTATGCAAGGAGGGCACCAAATGTACCCATCAAAGCATACCAGTGGCTTGGGGAGTCTACCCCTCCCAAACCTTGTAACATCTATTTCCAAAGGGAGGGGTGTTGCCTCCCTCTCCCAAAGGAAATCCTTTGTTCTGCCTTCCTGGGCTTGAGCTGCTCAAGCAGCAGGAGGGCAGAAATTTGTCTGAGGGGTGGCTGCAGCGTGGGCTGCCCGGAAAACCCCAGAAAGCTAGTAGGAGCAATGCTGGGGATTCTCTAGGGAGCCCCCAGAGTGCATGGAGTCATACAATAAATACTGACAATAGTACTGGGGTATGATTCCGACATGTTTGGTAGCAAAAATGCCCAGGTTCAGAGTTACCATTATGTAGCCGGACCTAGGTAGTGACCTATGTCCAGTACACTTGTAAAATGGCATCCCTGCACTCATGAAGTCCAGGAAAATGGAGCAGGAGTTTGTGGGGGCGCCTCTGCTCCTGCAGGGGTGCCCTTTCACACAGGTACCTGCACACTGACCTCTGGGCTATGAGGGCCTACCATTGGGTTGACTTACAGTGTCCTGGTGCAGTGATCTGAAGTTAAAGGGAGCATGTACCTTTTCACGCAGCTGAAATCAGGCCGACAGACATATTTTACATGAGCTCCTATGGGTGGCAAAATACATGCTGCAGCCCATGGGGAACCCTAGTCCCCCAATGTCCCGGGTACCTGGGTATCACATATAAGCAACTTATAATGGAGCACAAGTATGCCAAATGTGGGGTGCGAGTGGTCCAAGCAACCAAATTTAAAGGGAGAGAGCACAGTCACTGGGGTCCTGGTTAGCAGGATCACAGTGAACACAGTCAAAACATACTGGCAACAGGCAAAAGGTGGGGGTAACCATACCAAAAAGAGAGTACTTTCCTACATCTGACAAAAGCAGTAACCCACTGACCTATTCACATTATATGCACTTTATGATCTGCATGGGGACATTCTTTGCAGGAGGCATATTAACCCTGTACGTTATGTTGAGCCAAAACTTCCACTAGACAAAACTTCAATCTTTCTCCAGGAAGATCATTAATCACCAGAATTATCTTGAGATTTGTATTGTTGCCTGAAAACTGTTGGTGGCAAGGAACACCCAGCAGGTGCTTTTAAAGCCACAATATACTTGCAAACACAGCGCCACCATCCTTATTCAGCACCCAGTGCAGTGGCACCGGTCACACCACCCTAGAGCCAGCCCTGCTGCCTTACCTGGCCCTGGCCATCTCTCAGGCCATCTGGTTCTTCCTGGGACCTGTGCTGTGTGCTGGTTTCTCTGCTGCCTATCCGGTAATGTCAGGCTCTGTTCCACCGTGGCCTGTGAAGTCCTGTAAAGCCCGTGAGTTGCGACAGTGTTGGCTTTGATTCCACAGGCCATGGGCAGGAAATGAGATTTACAGACAGCCCTTGGCCTTCATAGCGGGCTGTCACAAATGCCAGGATGGCTGAGGGAGGGACAGGAGACAGGAATGTTCGAGGTCAGGCTGTCTCCCTAGGGGACAATTATTAGAAATGGGGCAGGCAAGCTCGAGACAGAGGAGAAGAGAGAGTGAGAGAGAGGCGACAGAAACAGGGGCCCTTACAAACATTGTCACACAGGGTGCCACCAGCGCTCTAAAGCCTTCCCTTCTCATATCTCACAGTAACTCGACAATACTGTATTTTAAAAGGGAGATACTTGGCAACACAGCACTGTATTTAAAAAGAAAGGATATAATTGGCAATACTTTATTTAATTACCCAAAACTCCTTACCTTCTTCAAATCTTGCTGCTGTCTTCGGGGTTTGGTCTTCAAGGGACAGGAAGGGTAGGGCTCAGGAGGGGTCGGGATGAAGACAGCAATCTACAAAGGGCCTTTCTCATCACCCTTTGTTCTCAGATGTGTAGACTACAGACAGCAGTCAGGGCACGGTGAGAAAGAATTCCTTGCGTGCTGCAGTACAACAAAAGGACAGAGGGCGATTGTCCTGGAGGCAGGTCACACGTCATAAGTAGCACTTTCACGTGCTAATGGCCCTGCGAATCACAAAAGAGAAGGGACATTTTTTTTGTCCCCTCACCACCCCACCCTTGTCCCGCGTGTCCCCCACTCCGAAATCTGGGGGGGGCATATCCCCTGCCTCCCCCACACTTTATACACCTTTGTGCATAGGCCCACTTTGGAAAAGTCAAAATCAATAGTATTGATGCACAGTTGCTCACCTCAGGTAGAACTCCCTCATGGGTGGTATACTCTGATTACGTCCCGTGGCGCTCGACCCACCGTGACATAACACTTTTCCTCCAGTTGGAAGTGCCGGTAAATCTCCTGTTATAATGTCACCCAGATGAGCAGCACGCTCATCAGCCGGTGTTAGCGTGGGGGGGGGTGTCACACTGGTTTTCCAAATAAATCACAATTAATCACAAAGTATGCTGCACTCCAAGGAACTTCGATTTCAAAGTGATTTATTGCCCAAGACAATCGCACCAACACATTTCGACCCAACTGGTCTGTCACGGTTGGCGTGTCACTCATCAGTTTCACTTTATATAGTATAGACCCATGTTGCCCTCAATGAGGCATTGTAGGATATATAGTTTTAATACATTCATAATACAAAATAAACAGTTACAATCAATACATCTGTATCATTTCATAACATGTGTATCTTGTAAAATAAGTGTTACATTGGTTGCACATTGAGTACATATGGGGCAGCATATTTCTGAATACAATACGCCAGGTGCTGGAATAAGTGCTTCCTGAACTACAGATAAATGTAGGTACCATATCTCCTGCAGATGCATTTTACAGGCTGAAATCAGGTGTGATTGTGTTTCCATCTCTGAGGGGTTCATTTACAGACAGGATAGAATCCAGGCCAGCTGCCTTTTGTTTAACTCTAGAACCGAGATTCATACTTAGGTTTATACCAACAGTGATACACTTTTTTGAGTACTTGGCAGAGCGGTGTTTTTTCTTTTTGAAGCACTGCTTCTACCTCCACTTGATGCATTCTTTCACTTGAGGGACTTCGTTTCCCATGAGCCCTTAAGGCACGCTCATACAAAACATGCTATGTGGTGACGCCAGATGGCATCGTCGCATGACTTTGGACACCTGTACCTGGAATCACCATGAAACGTTTAAAAACAATAACAGATCATGCCCATATTGCAACAAACCAGGCGTGAGTGGGACTAAATAGGTATTTGGTACCCTTGATGACATGAATAGGGGGCTAAGGGCCTGATTTAGAGTTTGGTATTGGGGGTTACTTTGTCACAAACATGACAGATATCCCATTCCCCTATTACAGTTCAGTTATAGCCTATGTCCCTATGCTTCAGAACTAACTTACACTGTTTCAACAGAAATTTCCTTCTAATAGGTGGGGTTGGTTTTCAATCTCTTGATCATTCTCGCAACTTATATTCTGATACCTCTCTAAATACTCCTAATGATTCCATTGTGACCCTGCCTTGTACGTCCCTTTGGGCACCCCTGTTTGACATCTCAGATGTAGTCCAATCACTAGTAGCTGTTAAAGGAGGAAGGGCCGAAGGGCCACACAGCGTCCTGGCTGATGTCTTCCTATCTGGAGGTTTGGCCTTGCTATACATTAACTATTGCAAATGATATTGCAACGGGGCACCTATTTCTGATTCTTGGAAAGGTGCCACTATAATACCCACACACAAGAAAGGAGATAGGCCCCTCCCAAGCAACTTCAGACCCATAAGTCTAATAGATTGTAACCAGAAAGTTTTTTGACGGCGTGTGCTGGCCGAAATTCAGGATTGGATGACCAAGATGGACACCTTTAGCCTCGTTCAGATGGGTTTTCGATTAAAAGTTTCCACCATTGGCCAAGTTTTTCGCTTTTATATTTATTAATTGGTGGACCGTCATTGTCGGAAAGGGTAAACTTTATGTTGCCTTTGTTGATTTGTGATCCACATTTTATTTGGTCCCACGTTCCACTGTTTGGCAGGCTGTTACAGACATGAAAATTACTTTGAATATACTGTCATTGGTAATCCGTATTATGAGGGCAATTTTGCCGGTATTAGATGGAGGAAACAGGATGAGTTGACTAAAAAGAGGCCAGTCCTCAGAGGTAAACAACAGGGTTGGGTATTGACCCCTGCACTTTTTTTCTCTTTATATGAATGACATTGCTCATTTTTATTTCAGGCTGAAGCAGATGCATCTCTACTGGCCCACACCAAAACCACAATACTCCTCCTCGCTGATAACATGCTTTTGGTCTCCAAAACCCCGAGCGAGCTACAGAAACTCCTGGTTCGTTTTGAGTACTTCTGTCTCACTAAGGAACTGGAGATCACATAGCTAAAACAAAGCTGATGATGTTTAACCCCAACAAATCTTTTAAGAAGGGCATGGTATTAGGCGGGCACCCCTTGAGGTGGTGGATTGTTTCACCTACTTGGGTGGGTGCATGTCTTGGAAACCACATGTCATCAAAGCTTCCTTAAAACTTATCCAAGTCACGGGGGCAATTCTTAGAGAATACAGGGCCTCCTACACCAAACCTATTCCGCTTACATTCCATCTTTATGAGGCTAGGGCTCTGGGATCAGCTTTATATGGGCAAGAGTTCTAGAGCTTTTCTAACACTAAAACACTTATCAGTACTGAAAACAAATTCTTATACAATCTCACATCTCTTCCTACCAGTACCCTCATGACAGCACTCTTTCTGGACATGGGTGTCAGAAAACTTTCTGGCAAAGTCAGGCTGCATACCTTGTTATACTGGAGATGGTTATGGCCAACCCCACAACTTGCTCATTATTCAACTGCCCTTTGAGATGTGATACAGGCAGATCATTTTAACAAAGCACCCTGGCTCCTCAACATGAAAGAGTCACTTTCCACCCTTGGGCTACTTGATCTTTGGGACCATGCCACCACTACTTGCCTCCCATCAAAAAAATTGCTGAAGAAGCATTACTGGGCAGACAGAGGCCAAAGACCATAGAGGGGCTGACTCCCTCAAACTGGTTGGAAAATTCCTTGATTTAAGCCCCTGAGAGGGTATGAGTCATACTGGGATCAGGTGACTGTCTCCACCCATAGGAAGTTATACTTTTAGTTCAGAGTGGGCACCCTCGAGTTGAGAGCCTTCACCCAGAAGTGGCCTGTTGTGGCTACTGACAAGTGCCCTGTATGTATTTCCTCAGTGGAGAGTGTTACACATGTTTTCTTTGCTTGCTCAGCCTATGCCCAACCACAAAGAATATGGCTAGCTCCCACCTGCAAGCATTTATTGCAGCATAGCCCTTTGGCCGCCCTTTGTATTCTGAGATCGGACTGTAGCTTAACCCTTGCCATACCAGTTGCCAAATTTCTGGGGGCTCTGTGGACACTGCGCAGAAAGGCACTTCCCCCTCTTAATTTCATGTGGGTTATCACACTATATCCTTGCTTGTTTTATATTGTGCTATAATAATGTTCATTAATACTTTTAGTGTTCTACTTCGTACATGCAAGTCGACATTTTGACTTGTATTTAAATGTTTTGGCATCAATTTACAAGATCCATGATTGCCACCGATTAGATTGTATTGTATTGCACTGTTTTATTTATTTATTTATCATGTACTGTGCTACCTGTATTTGTACTTTTATGGACCTGGAGGCCGAAATAGTTATTTGAATTGAATTGATCATTCTACACCTACCATTGGTGGTGCACTGAAAGAGTAGCGTGTGACTACAGGGACAAGCTCCCCCGCTTCCAAGTGGTAGGATAGTTACCCTAAGAATGATAAGTGGTGATATTTAGCATGTTTTTATAAACACATTTCAATATATAATACCGGGGCATTGATTGTAGAGTGTGTCCTGATGAAAGCCCTGTACCAGAGAAGGCACAGAATAGGGGCTGGAACTTGTAGACTTTGAGCATAGTGTCATAGGACCAATAGATCATAACTCCTCAGCGACAAGTTTTTATTCATACACACCCAGACCGCTAATAAAGGGATACCTAGGTCTGGTAGAGATATTTTAAGCATTTTTTGATACCCCAGTCACACAAATATCCAAAGAGCTCCCTGGAACATGGTTGAGCACATTCTGGCTTTTAAGGCCCAGGATGAGACCCGATGATGAAGCATGCCATTACTTGAGTAGGTCTTCATAAAAAAAGAAATAAAAGTTTATTTTTCTTTTTTGAGGATTGACAGAGCTTCCATATGGGTTTTGTTAGACCTGACAGCATCAGAGTGGTCACCCTCAACTTTTTGCCTGCTTCCCTCCACTTTTTGACACTGTATTTGCTGGTTTTAGGACTCTGCGCACTTTACCACTGCTAACCAGTGCTAAAGTGCATTTGCTCTCTCTCTTAAAACATGGTGACATTGGCTCATACCCAAATGGCCTATTTAATTTACTTATAAGTCCCTAGTATAAGTGTACTACATGTGCCCAGGGCCTGTAGATTAAATGGTACTAGTGGGCCTGCAGCACTGATTGTGCCACCCACATAAGTAGCCCCCAAACCATGTTTCAGGCCTGCAATTGCAAGGCCTATGTGTGCAGTTTCACTGCCAATACGACCTGGCATTTAAAGTTATTTGCCAAGCCTTAAACTCCCCTTTTTTTCTACATGTAAGCCACCCCAAAGGTAGGCCCTACGTAACCCATAGGGCAGGGTGCTATGTAGGGAAAAGGCAGGACATGTACTTGTGTAGTTTATGTGTCCTGGTAGTGCAAAACTCCTACATTTGTTTTACAGCGCTGGGAGGCCTGCTCCTTTCATAGGCCAACATTAGGGCTACCCTCATATACTGTTTGAGTGGTAGATTCTGATCTGAAAGGAGTAGACAGGTCATATTTAGTATGACCAGAATGGTAATACAAAATCCTGCTGACTGGTGAAGTTGGATTTAATATTACTATTTAAGAAATGCCACTTTTAAAAAGTGGACAGTTCACTGGACCAACTGCCATCTGTGCCTTGCAGACTGCCTCCAATCCACTTACAGATGGTTGAGAGCTCCCCTTGTGCATTCCACCCTGACAACCATAAACACAGGACATTCAGTCACATCTACATTCATCTGCATACTGAAAGGGTCTTCCTGGGGAGGAAGGGAAGAGGGGCTCAAACTTACATTTCAAAGGCCAGTGGCCGGCCCTCACACAAAGGACTGATAACCCTCCACAGGGATCCTGGCAGACAGGACTGGGCTGAAAGAACTTGTGCACTTCAAACCACTCTTTAAAGTTTCCCCCACTTCAAAAGCATTTTTGGGTATATAAACTGGGTCTCTCACCCCACCAAATCAGGCACCTATGGACATACACCTGCACTCTGTCAGAGGAACTTTGTGGCTGCCAAAAGGACTCATCTGGACTGCTTTGCTGATAAGGACTGCTGTCCTGTTGCCCTGCTGGCCTCTGACTCCACTGGAAGGACTCTGCCTTCCCCCTGAAGTGCTCTCCAAGGGCTTGGATTGAGCTAGCCTCCTGTTTCTGAATTCTCAGGGCCAACAAAGACTTCACCTCTTCAAGAAACTCCTTGTGCATTGAAAATTGACACAATGCCTGTAGAAATCGATGCAAAGCCTACATCGCGGCTGGGAAACCGCTGCCCCGTTGACCGGAACAACGCAGCACTAACTTTCCGACAGAAAATTTGATGCAGCACCTGCCATTGCAATGGAAAATTCAATGCATCGCCTACCAGCTCGACGCAGCACCTGCTCCTCTTGCCAGCGCATCAAGGATTTTCCATGCATTGTCCCTGAGCGTCAAATTATCCCTGCATCGCAGTGAGGAACAAGACTGTACGCTTGAAAAACGATGCAAACCCTTGGTGTGTCGAAAGAAGCAAAACCTTGTCTGTGCTGTGCCAGAAAGTCTGATGACATACCTTATTTTAACACCCATCTCCTCCTCTGCGGTTGTCATGCGTCGTTATTTTTGACGCATTTCAGGTGTCGCGTGGGCTCTCATTATTCTAAATGAGACTACTGGATTTCTAGGTAGCAGGATCGATAACGGTGTGGGGGACTGAGTCTGACCCACGTGTAAAGAACTCTGTCACCCTAAATCCGGTTTTTGCTCCGGCTAACTAGCAGTGCCTCATTTCTCCCCTGTGGAAGGAATGATTTGGCAGCCGAGCGCATGACATCTTCGGAACTTCTCAGGGAAGTCGTGGTTACTCAGATCCAAACCAACTCTCTTATTTCCAATATGATCTCATATACAAATGACAAAGACAGTATAAGTTTTATATAATGTTTTAATAAAATGACTGTATTTTAGATATTAAGGCGTGAGCCGCAATAACCAGAACGATACAACACAGTAGGATTGTGATAGTTACCAGGAGAGTAAAACATAAAAACAAAGCTATCATATTGTCAAACAGTTTCTACTCTCCCTCTGCTTGTTCTATCTAGAGCACAGCATGTTAAGCTTCTAGTTTGCCTATTAGAATCACTATGGGGATATCAGCCCTCATACCTGAGCAAAGACCTGTGATCTTGGTTCAGCATCTGCAACGAGGCAGTCAACGTCAAGTTGTGGTTCCCTGGTCGGAATCTCCCTCTTGCGTGTATTGGGACAAGGAAGTGATTTTATAACTAACATGTCATCGTGATCACAAAATGTCCCTACGCAGGAATGCCAAGTCTAAACTCTTACCACGTCTATCGGCAATGTACCAGACTGTATCCTTGACTGAAGCACAGAGTGAATATGTTATGGAGAACTCCAGTGCTGAAGTAGGCAAAACAGTGTGATATGAATAAAAAACAACACCGTAGAACTGGCTGTTTGAAAAATAACAGTACGAAGCCTAATAAAAAGCATGTAGAGCAGAGTGCACAGAGGCTCTAAGCTGTCAGCAAATGAATAAAATATATTCAGGGCAAAAAGCACAAAGGCCTAAAGCCTGAAGCTAAAGCGCAATGAATACGTAAAACTAACCACACTACACCCTCCCCTTGTCGGTAGCAAGTGGTTCCAATAATATAAAAGGATGCCCTAAATATAAACAATACCTAAAACAAGTATTTCGACAAGGTGAGAAGACAACAAAGTCATAAATTTAGGTAACATGTGGGCATAAAACCAAATTCAATATAGTGTCAATTTTGTAAAAATCCAATCGTCAGATAGAAGCAATAGAACGCAGGAGTTCCTCCACTTCGATATATGTCAATATCGGAAGATCCACGCCACAAAGTACCATGGAGCAGGTGTGATCCAAAGCCCCAAAACCATTCAGGGCGGCACCCCGTGCAGGGCCTATGAAAGAGACAATACCATCTTCCTCCAGGAAGGGAATCTCATAAACTGCCTCACGAAGCAAGCGCATCCGTAGTGCACAAGTCTGGGAATGAGCCCTAATCGGGAACATCAACAGATCAGTATCGACCATTGGAGGGCGCTGCAATGAGAGACAGAGAGACAGTGCATGTTCAAACGAGCACCAAAGGCATCGAAACACGGGTTGCACACAATCCAAAACCGGTCTGAATGACAGAGACCAGTCGCACTCCAAATGTCCCAGGAGTGTTGCTCCAAAATGCTGCATCATGCGTTCATGACACAGCTGCGCTGATGGGAGCAGCAGTACAGGATCTCGTCGCGACGGGACAGCCATTGCGAAAAAATAGCAATAACAGCAAGACTGCAGCCAATAAAGCCAAAGTAATCGGGAAACCCCCAAAAATACTTCCGAAAATAGAATGTATAGCCGAAGGTATCAAACCGAATATGGAAGAGAAGGTATGAGCAAAACCAACACCAACGACTTTGAAAAAATGTGCAATACCAGCAGTGCTGGATGCATTAAATATACGTCCCACAAGTTCACCGAAGTGAGTCGGAAAGTTAGTATTCAAAAGGGACTGTATCTCCGCCGATGACCTTGCCACCTGAAGTGCGTAGGTCTCGCTAGCAGATGTAAGGGCCACATGCTTTTGAAACAATAAAGCTTTTAGCCGACTCAACTTGTCGAAATCAACCTTGGAAGTAGCAATATGAGGCCAGATGTCCGCTACCTCCCTAATTTGAGTGGGGGGAAACAACACATTCCCGCAGCACGTAACGGCCTTGTTGACAATGACGATGTAAACTATTCCGGCACGCATGCCACAGCAGCGTTCGCTGTTAAGAACAATGTAACTGCCGTTAGAAAGCACCTGGAAAGTGTTTTTAATAACTGGGACTGGAACTCCCTTCAGATAACAAGCTAAGTTAGCAATCGAAGCGTTACACGCCCCGTGCAAGGACAGCTGTTTACAAACCATTGAATGGCTGACAGAAGCTTCGCATTCGTTGCCGCTAAGAAAAACCTCCTTCAAACCATTAACACATCTGTACTGAAAGGGAAGGTCCCACACCTCGTGTATGTAACTGTCTCCCAATAGTTCATATCTACCCACCGGAATGTGCTTCAAACACGAAGTAAATTGCAAAGTAGAGATAGGCAAATTAATAACCCCATGGATCAACCATTCAGCTGACGGAATCTCAGCTACTGTGAAAGGCAGTTTCTCTAATTTTTCAATATTTAACATAACATATGTCGCTTCCTTTTTAGCCATCAGTTGTTGTTGACGAGTCAAATTAAAAGAGATAAAGATCTCCCTGGCACGAACGTGCTGCCATGGAACGCGACCCGCCTTCAAGGTCTGAAGAGTCCAACCCAGCTGCATGATGGACCGCGTCTGACTCTGCCCATGATATAAAGAAGACATGTCCGATTTAATAATGTCAATGGCAGAGGAAACAATGCTGTCAATCGTGTAAACACGTTCGGAAAGGGTATGCATGCCATTATCAACAACAGACAAAGGGGGTCATTCTGACCCTGGCGGCCGGTGACCGCCAGGGTCACCGACCACGGGAGCACCGCCAACAGGCTGGCGGTGCTCCCTCGAGCATTCTGACCGCGGCGGTTCAGCCGTGGTCAGAAACGGAAAGTCGGCGGTCTCCCGCCGACTTTCCGCTGCTCGGGGGAATCCTCCATGGCGGCGGAGCGCGCTCCGCCGCCATGGGGATTCTGACACCCCCTACCGCCATCCTGTTCCTGGCGGGTCTCCCGCCAGGAACAGGATGGCGGTAGGGGGTGCCGCGGGGCCCCTGGGGGCCCCTGCAGTGCCCATGCCAATGGCATGGGCACTGCAGGGGCCCCCGTAAGAGGGTCCCACGTAGTATTTCAGTGTCTGCAAAGCAGACACTGAAATACGCGACGGGTGCAACAGCACCCGTCGCACCTTCCCGCTACGCCGGCTCAATTCTGAGCCGGCGTCCTCGTGGGAAGGTAGATTTGCCCTGGGCTGGCGGGCGGCCTTTTGGCTGCCGCCCGCCAGCCCAGGGCAAATCTCAAAATACCCTCAGCGGTCTTGTGACCGCGGAGCGGTATTTTGTCGGGGGAACATTGGCGGGCGGCCTCCGCCGCCCGCCAATGTTAGAATCACCCCCAAAGTCTGCATCAGATTTTCTTGATCAATCTGCCTCAACCGGGCTGCAGCCTCTTGTTGTGAAAGCTTCCAAATCTCATTATAAACCTCGTATAAGAACCTTTTCTTCCGTGGTACTCTGGGACCTGACAAAAAATCTTGTAAATCAGTATTATTAGACAGTAACATGAGATGTGACTTAACTGCATCCAGCGTGGATGACTTCAACCATTGCTGACAAAGCTTCCCCACACTGTATGTAGTTATAATATCAGCATGTTCTGGTGAAACGTAACGAGGGTCTGCCCTACTAGTCCTGAACCCCCCTGAAGAGGTGACAAAACGTTGATGACACATATTAGTGTCTACAGGCCATAATAACCACCCGCCTGGATGTAACGATGAAGTGTTAAGTGTACCATTCTGGACCCAATGTGTAAAGTCACTGAAAGTAGCATTCACATAGTGCTGCCAATTTTTTAATTTAGAAGGGACAGGTATACTAGGCAAAGTTAACTCCTTAATCGTCGCTAAGCCCAAACAGCTAGTCTGTTGTACTGTGTCATTGAGGAAAATCATCTGCACAGGGATAATACATGCTCTAAATAATGTGTCCCTGCCTTGCATTTACCAATTTTTCGTACCCCAAACACTTTTCAAGTCAACAGTTTTGAACCAGTATTCATATCCCTCGACCGACAGTTTAGATACAAACAAATTGGAATACAGTAATTTAGTATCGGTCAATAACATTTGCTTATTAGAATACGGTGTAACTTTAAAATAGTAGGACCTAGCATTACGTGGATCATGCCCAGCAAAATATGCAAATTTTTCATAATACGTTTTTGAACTCCCTTGTGGAGGAGTCGAGCAATGTTCCCATTGCACATAATTAAACATGTGCTTAGGGCTACTAGCTTTATGAATAAAGTGGTGTCCATAATAGTTGTAACAAAACATGTCACCATGATTATCTCTAAACTGGTAAGCATCTTCATCGTCATAGACAGTATAATATTGCAAATCCGTTAGCATAGAATCTACTGTCTTCACATCCCAATCATCAGAAACAATTCCAGGTATAACAATATCATTCATTGATAATTTGAGGACATACGGTATTTGAATCAATTCAGTGGGACCATGTATATCAAACATTACTTTATCCCACACAATTCCATCCGGAACTGGTATAGCAGAAATGTTCACTGTGGACAAGTCTCTTCGAACCATATGAGACGAAAAATGTGGTTTCAACACAGTCTCCACGTGCTCAATGTCAGATCGATCAGGAAGAAAATGAACATGTATTATCAGAAAAAAAGTAACCACAAATCCCAACCATAATAAAATAGTCATCACGGCCAAAAACAGCCAAAAATAGTTCCAAGGAAAAACAAAATATGTTTGTTTAAGCCATCCCAGCAGCCGTCGTGGACCGTGGACAGAAGACATCGAAGACGAGGAGCCGGACCCATCATTATCAGCGTCGTTGAAGCAGCCAGAAGCAGTTCTAGCAAAAGGTGCAACTGTGAACGAAGAAGCAGACGGAGGCTCTGGCCGTGGCACGCTATAAACCACATGTTCAGAAACGTCAGTAGAACGTACAGCAATTTGATCACAAGATTCCATATTAATCGCCGTCGGTGGAACAATCGCAAGATCATCATCCACCCTCCCCAAGCTCGGAGAGGAAACAGTGTCGGTGAAAATCACCTGCAGCGGGACCTCGTCCCCAGTAGTGAGAGGGATTCCGGAACTACTGGGTGTCCCTCTTGGTCTGCTGTGCAGAATCGGCCACATGTTGTAACTTGACATTATCAATGGAAACAAAGCGATTTCCTTTGGCCCCTCGCAGCGGCGGTAAAATTACAGTTCTCGTGCCGCTTACCCCTAACACAGGGACAGGTTCTCGATAGGAAGGACCAAATCCTTTTTTAACTGCGACCTTTTCACGCACTAGATCCCCAATCCTGGGTATCCAACCAGTAGGTGTTACTGGCCCATCCTTAATTCCTGAGGAGGCAGCATTGGCAGAAGAGTTATCTTCACGGAATTGTTGTAAATCCTGCAAAACAGTGACACGATCATTTATGTCAAAGGGCGTATCTGCCGCCTCCACACCAGGACCATCAAGATCAGGAACATACATTCGTGTTCCAAACAGGCACTCATATGAAGTACGACCCCCCAGTGACCTTCTAGGCAAGTTATTAAGTGCTCTCTGTACTCCATATAGGTGGGCTAGCCAACCACGACCCGTACCTATAACTCTGGCCGTTAAGGACTGGTTTAAATCACGATTTAAACGCTCCACGACAGAATTTCCCTCGGGATGAAATGGAGACGAGAATTGGAGTTGGACCCCCAACGAAGACATGGTGTCCCTGAATGCCTTAGAGGCAAAAGCAGGGCCCTGGTCAGAATGAAAAGCCGCAACTGCAAATATATCGACAAAGATGCGCAAATCTTTAATAACAGTGCGAGCGTCAGCTGAGCGTTGTGGCCATACCCATACAAATCTGGAGCACGAATCTACAGCAACCAATATATACTTGTATGCACTATCTGGCGTCAGCGGACTACAATGATCCAAGTACACACACTGTAATGGTTTGTTTGAAATCAGAAGGGGCGTCTGCTGCGGGCGTCTAGCCGACGATGCCTTAATTTGTTGACAAATGTCACAACAAAGGACATACTGCTTCGTCTCTTTATAGAGACCAGGCCACCAGTACCGAGCCTGTAAAAGTGAAATTGTGGCAGCCACCCCAGCATGTGCAGAAGCCACCCCCTCATGGGCTGCAGAAATCAATCGAGGTCTCTCTATTTTATTCAGGATTTCACGTACACCAATGCCTGGAATTGTAACAGTAGCATTTAGCGCACCATTCAAGCAGTAACTATATTTTGAAGGAAATCCTTTAGGAAAGGGCGTGCCATCAGCAGTAGCTTTTATGGCAGCCGATATTTCTGTGTCTGGTTTGGAACTCGAACGAGTCACTGCGGCCACAGTGGCGACAGCCACTGCCGATTTCGCGGCTTCATCAGCCAAAGTATTTCCAGCAACGTGTATTCCAACGCGCTGGTGTCCAAGAGTATGCACAACATGGACTTTAGGAAGCGTTTCCTTCAGATCCGCAACCTTACCCCACAACATTTTATGCTTAATGGTGTTGCCTTTAGAATCTCTGAACCCATTCATCTTCCAATAGTGTAAATATTAGTTGAAAGACTGCACACAGTAGTAGGAGTCACAGACCAGCAAGGTTAAAAGTGCCGGATCCGCATGCTCCAACGCTAACAATAGAGCTTTGAGCTCAGCCAGCTGTGCCGTGCAATCTCCCAAGGTTTTAGTATAAGTATGTCGGGGGCAGAACACTTCCCCCTCCATAGTGCCGCTCACCACCGCACATGCAGCAGAATACTGTTGTTTAGTCCCAACCGCTGGTTGCGCAGAGCCATCAGTATACATGACCACTTCATATTGGTCAATAGGCAATGTACCAGCAGGAACAGGGTATTCTATTTCATATTGAAGAAATTCTTGAGTCTGCAGTTTAGGGTCAAATACATAATCTACATCAGTGGCTGTCAAAGACGTAGCCCATTGTATCCATCGCGGGTGTAGAGCCTTCGAATTAGGAACACTCGCTTTTGTAACAGCCTCTAAGGCCGGAACCGGTGAAACGACAACAATGCGTTGACCCTGGGCCAGCGGTCTTTCTTTAATAACAGCCATCTGTACTGCAGTGAGAATTTTCTCAGTTTGTGCAAAACGTTGCTCTGCAGCAGAATACAAGTGAGATTTGTATGCAATTGGGACAGTCTCCCCTTCATTAAAGGTGACATAAGTAAACCCAACAGCCCCAGGTATCACCCTGATCACTAAATGTGTCTTATTGTCCCGAGTGTGTAAGTGTTTAACTGCTAAAAGATCACTCTGTAATTCCCGCAGTATGTGTGTATGTTCAATCGTCCAAAATTTAATCGAAAAATTCGGGCGAATCAACTCGTATAAGGGTTTTATACGCGTTGCATAATCAGGAATGTAAGTTCTGCCAAAATTCAGAAACCCCAACAATGACTGGAGCTTCCGAACTGTATTAGGAGGCTGCAATAAAGCACATTTCTCGAAAAAATGTGGCGCTAGGCTCTTGCCCTCACTCGACAACTCATATCCCAGGAAAATGACGCTGAGGAAGGCAATCTTCGATTTCTTAAAATTAAACTTATAGCCAATATCAGCAAACCCCACAACAATGCGCGATACACGCCTTAGATGTTGCAGAATCTCATCATCTGTCAGATATATGTCATCAACATATGATAATGCTTCAGGGTCGAACTCATGCAGCAGTTCAGTTACACGAGCCGAAAACAGTCCTGGGCTATTCTTATACCCCTGAGGCAAACGACAAATTTTTTTCTGAGAGCCAAACGCACTGAAACAGGTATAGTCCCGACTCTCGGGCGCTATATTCTGGCAGAAAAATCCATTAGAGATATCTAATGTTGTCTTGTATTTTTTACGCACTATATTATTCATAAGCGCTGCGCTGTGTGAATTCTGTATTGCATATGTGCGTGTATGACTATTTAAATGTCGGTAATCCACCACTATCCTATATGAATGGTTCGGTTTAGCAACCGGAAACAAGGGATTATTCATCGGCGAGACACAGGGCTCAATTACACCCTGATACTCCAATTCTGTAAGAATTTGTCTAACCGATGCCCTAGCTTCAAATTTGATAGGATATTGCGGTTGTGGCTGAGGTTCGCCCTTTATCGGTATTACATGATAAGGTGATTGACTGTCCCACCCCACGTTATTTCTATACAAGGCGTGAGCCTGTGCTAGAGCCCATGATTTACTATAGGACTCCGCAAGTTCTCTCGGAACAAGTGGTGAGAAGGAAGGTGTAATAACCTCCTCCCCAACTGGACAGTCGCGAACAAAGTCAGGTGGCCAATCTTGTTCGGCCAACAGAACATCATATGATTTTACCACATGGTCCCAAAAAATGGCGTTTATAATATGGTCAATGTCCCCTTCCAATCGCAGAGTTACTTCATATACTCTATCAGGAACAGAGACTCGCATATCCGCCGTTTCGACTTGTATGAAGTCATCAGTTGCTTTCACCTCCAGATGCTCTAGAAGACTCCGGCGAACTATTGTGACCTCTGCCGCGCTGTCTAACAGTGCTAACGCCCATGTCTTGTTCGTCAAGAGAACTCTCTTCTTGAGCGGCATGTCTAACTGAGACAGCTGCCACCTTCTTCTTTTTGAATTGCTGTTTCTGTTGCAGCGGTTTCTCTTCTTGTTTAATAGAAACCTCCGCTGAGCGTTGTGAATCCTGTCTCGGTTTCACGTACTCCGTCCTCCGCTCTGACCGCCCACCTCTCTTGCTTCTCTTTTCCGAGGAGTCCTGAAAGGAACGAGATTGGCGTGTATCAGTATATTGATATCTATCAGGCGTCTTCAAAGTATCCCTATTCCTGAGATTATACTTATTCTGTGGGGTCTCCGGTTGCGGAGACTGCCCATCATCCTTCTTAGGTGTTTGCTGTTTCTTTTCCCAGCGCTTTTTCGAACCCTCAGGTTGTTGCTGTTTAGCATTATCTTTATTATTTTTACCCTGTAACTGGGGTTTTTGTGGTCTAGCCCCTAGGCTATCACGACCAATACTAGAATATGTTTCCGCTATTATTCTCGGAAGCTCCCGCTCCTGTTGAAGCAGCGGAACATCCCGAAGACGCATACGCACTGCTAGTGCTACTGCCTCTCCTTTGAGATTACTCAAAATAATAGAAGAAACTGTGGCAAAATTGCCCAGCAACTGCATGCCCAAATCCAAGGCAGGGGCAGCCCCATATTCATCCTGAATCTGTTTAAGTACGTCCGGTAAATTAGCTAATGTCGGTGTACCGTGTGCCGTAGTGTAGAGCGCAGCAAACACCGTGCCCCAGGTATTACAAAGGTCCACCGGAGGAACCATCCCGTACGGCAAACACATCGTCAAAATTCTATGTTTATCCTGAAGTCCCGTATGGGGAAATACTGCTTCCAGCGTATTAATTTTTTGCGCCAGCCAAAACGGAGTCTCCTCTCGTTTAGCCGGCACTTTACCCATAACTGAGTGTACAGTGGCCGGATTAAGACCCGGAACCACCGCCTGTGGGTGCGCTGGAGCAGCACGCGCTGCATTCGTGTTTAATGTCTGCATCACAAACTGAACTAATCGTCTATATGTAGCCGTTAATTCTGTATATAAACGACGAACTTCAACCACTGCCAATTGAGCAACCGCAGGATGTGGTGTATATGTAGTCAATAAAGGCCAGGTAGGACCATCATTACTCAGTGGCCCTAACCTTACTTGTGCTATTGTGTGTGGGAGGGCGCCATCAAGCCAATTATGGTGTTCTTGATAAGATAGAGGTATTTCTAAATAAGCGTAAGCCCTGTATTGTCCAGGGACATTCGCAACTGTGTATTCGTGAAAAGTATTTGTTCCCCCATCCACTGCTGGAAAAGCGACCCAAGAATAAAAAAGTTCCGTTCTATAGGCTGCATGGGCGTCCACCACAAAAGTGACCGGACCCCCCTGGACTGTCAGTCCATGTGTCAATAGATGTCCCGTGAGCGGATGTCGCATATTAATTGCTATGTTCACTACATTAGGATTCGCCATTTTATTAAAAAACAGCTGCAGGTCAGAGAAGGCACACCAATATCGGGGTTTTTTCCTTTCAAAGTTCAAGCTTGAACAACCAACCACTAAGCAATAGGACACCTATGCCGTGGCGGCGGAAACCGTCAGCCCCACGGACGTCTCCGTATACGGAACCGAGGAATCAAAATATATATGAGACCAAGAGAGTCAGTCGGACCTAATCATTAGAGCCAGACCAAACGTTGGCGGCGCCATGTCGCGTGGGCTCTCATTATTCTAAATGAGACTACTGGATTTCTAGGTAGCAGGATCGATAACGGTGTGGGGGACTGAGTCTGACCCACGTGTAAAGAACTCTGTCACCCTAAATCCGGTTTATGCTCCGGCTAACTAGCAGTGCCTCATTTCTCCACTGTGAAAGGAATGATTTGGCAGCCGAGCACATGACATCTTCGGAACTTCTCAGGGAAGTCGTGGTTACTCAGATCCAAACCAACTCTCTTATTTCCAATATGATCTCATATACAAATGACAAAGACAGTATAAGTTTTATATAATGTTTTAATAAAACGACTGTATTTTAGATATTAAGGCGTGAGCCGCAATAACCAGAACGATACAACACAGTAGGATTGTGATAGTTACCAGGAGAGTAAAACATAAAAACAAAGCTATCATATTGTCAAACAGTTTCTACTCTCCCTCTGCTTGTTCTATCTAGAGCACAGCATGTTAAGCTTCTAGTTTGCCTATTAGAATCACTATGGGGATATCAGCCCTCATACCTGAGCAAAGACCTGTGATCTTGGTTCAGCATCTGCAACGAGGCAGTCAACGTCAAGTTGTGGTTCCCTGGTCGGAATCTCCCTCTTGCGTGTATTGGGACAAGGAAGTGATTTTATAACTAACATGTCATCGTGATCACAAAATGTCCCTACGCAGGAATGCCAAGTCTAAACTCTTACCACGTCTATCGGCAATGTACCAGACTGTATCCTTGACTGAAGCACAGAGTGAATATGTTATGGAGAACTCCAGTGCTGAAGTAGGCAAAACAGTGTGATATGAATAAAAAACAACACCGTAGAACTGGCTGTTTGAAAAATAACAGTACGAAGCCTAATAAAAAGCATGTAGAGCAGAGTGCACAGAGGCTCTAAGCTGTCAGCAAATTAATAAAATATATTCAGGGCAAAATGCACTAAGGCCTAAAGCCTGAAGCTAAAGCGCAATGAATACGTAAAACTAACCACACTACACAGGTACCATGTGTTACTAAGAAACAACTATTGATTTCTAAGGATTGAGACTCTTTTAAACCTTTCAAAAGTGATATTTCAACTTGTGCTTAGTGGATCTTTGTCGTTTTTACCTTATTTTAGTCAGACACATATTATCTATTTTTCCACACCTGTGAGGTGTATTTTTGTGGTGTTTTCACTGGGTTACTGTATGACATATTGCACAAATACTTTACACATTGCCTTCTAAGTTAAGCCTGACTGCTCAGTGCCAATCTACCAGAGAGGGGGCACAGGATAATTTGGTCCCTACTTGGACAAGGGTGTATACCTCTGCCAACTAGAGAACCCATTTCTAACAACTAACATACAAGAAATACCTCTTCAGGCATTGAACAATTCCAAAGCTGTTTCCCCTAGGTTGGGGACGGTGGAGAATGAACTTTAGTTGATTCGAGTTGCTGCTGCAAATACAAGAAATGCAGCTGACGTAAGTCTACCACTTTTGACTACTTCTTAAAATGACAGAGTTGTTAATGACGAACAACCATTAGAGGTAGCTACCAGTTCTCTTGCACCTGCTGAGGCTCCTGTTTTCACACAAACTGCTTCAGGATACTTTGTCAACATTGACAGCTTTTCCTCTGATTCTTCTCACACTTCACTTCATGGTGTATGTGATTTTCTGCATTGGCTAAAATACATTTATCTAATCCATCCATGGTCCTACTTGTGGATTACAATGGCATCATTTGTTTTCATCTTGTGGATTGGATTTGCAACTGTTTTCCTCTTGCTTACAAATGGGCATTATCTTCCTGAGCGCTCTGCTGATGAGCAGGTAGATGAGGTACTGAAGCCTCATTCGTCTTCCCACAGAGTGCAAAGAGGTCTGTCCTTGTGAACATTTCTGCTGTTCTAGTTCTTGATGTGATTGTTTTGGATAAGGTTCCATATGATATTTCTGGTCCTAAAGAGACTATTCAAATTCCATATGTTTTTAATGTTGCAGTAGACATTGTTATTACACTAGGTGTTGTTCCTGGTCATTGGAATATAAAAACAGTTTCTTCAATGCTTTCTGAGCTTGACTATTATACTGTTATTTGAAAGTGAGGGCATGTACATGTACTCTGCAAATTATGTTGAAATGTTTTGTTACCATCATTATGCATGCCATTACCTACACAGAGCTAGTACACCATGAACAGATTTCAATTATACACAGTGCAAACAGTGGCCGACTCCACCGGTAGGTAGTTCTAAAATATATTTAGACAAATTCACACATATTTCTGGGTGTGACACTTGAGATCCTGTGTCTTATTATTTCAAATTAACAACTTCAAAAGGAAGGAAAATATGCTGACCAAGACTAAACTAATTTATTCAAATTATTTGTTTCGAATCTAGCTATTAAGGGCTATAGATATTGTAAGTAAACAACTGCTGTAACATCAATATGGGGAACAAAAGATTGGCAGGTGCAGGGCATGCATGCCTTATTAAAAGATGTTTCTTTATTTTCTAACTGACATAGTTCTGCAGACAACTTGCCTAGGTCTAGCAAAAATTAAAGAAATGAATGTGTCCAGTATCCCTTCAATTGCACCATTCAACAACTGGCAACATTTAGTGAATTACACTGAAGAAAAGCTCAATGGTATGTACAGAATGGTACATTTAATTCTACACCTTCATGTCCCAACAGGTGGTTATTGTGGCCAGTGGAAACAAATAGCTGTCATGCATGTTTTATAAACTCTTCAAACGGTAAACTTGTGAGTCACATTTTTAATGCATCTAACACCATGGGCTTTGTACAATTTTTTAAGTTGATTGGGTGTGGTTTTGTCAGCACTTTCCAGACTGTTTTTTTAATTATTCTGTCTTTTACACACTCCTTGTTTTTGAGTGTATTTGGAGACATACCACTTGTTTTATTCCTCATTAGTGGTATCTTAATGCTACTTTTGCTGCTCTGCAATGGATGTCCCAATTCAAAGCCAAATGATGATGGACCTACTGCACATCCAGCTGTGCTGTGAACACATGATACAGTTCTTTGGCGTTCCTTTCTTGGAGGAACAAAATGACAACTGGTCTTTGTCTTTCCAGCCAGCATGGCTCTTCTGTGTGCAGTCTGTGTCCCACGGTCTTTGGTGCTCTTTCAAGTATACACTGGATGTTTGTCTTGCAATACAATTTGTACAATATAGATACGAAAATATGCTGGTGTCTTCCTTAAGGGTGCATTTTTGGAGTTGCATTATGAGACTACACTTGCTTCAGGATGCCTTTTATGAGGCATTTTACATGGATATGAATGCTACGGCTCAAGGATTCCCTCCTGGTGGCTCACCCCCAGTGGGCACTGCACAGGTTGCTACTTCCTCAGCAGAAGCTGAGACTGTCAGCCATGTTTGTTCCTTAGACTTACTCACCAATGCTCTAGTGGTTGTGTCATCTGTGGAAGCTAGATCTATCTTGGATTCCATTGCCACTGTCAATTTGGATGATATCTCAGCCACCTGTACTAACTATTACATTTGGCCCTTGTTTTAAATTAATTGTTATGTTTTAATTGGCTCATTGTTATTACGAATTGTTTGGTCTGCTTGTTGGTGTGAACATCTTATTCCTTTAATCCATTTTATAGTGTAGCTTTTTTAAGAATCTTTTTTCATGAGCAAGGGGAGGGTGTAGGGAGGCACCCATGGACCCTCATTGACGCTCATTTTGCCTTCATTTTGTATTTTACACGTTTTAGCTGCATTGCTTTTAGCATGGCCTTTTAGCAGTGACATTTTACAAATTGTGCTTGCATGGTTTTATTCCAGGAATATAATGCACAAGTTGCTTGTTTTCAATAGCCTTTTCTTGACATGTAATACGTACCTCCTGTTCAAGGCTAGAAACACAGTACACAATATCCTAGTGCTTGTGTTGTCCGTTCAGAACACAGCATCTAACATCTACACATAGCATTGCATCAGAGCTGTACTTACAACACAGTGTGGCTTTATTATGTAAATGATGCACTGACCAGGAAGGGGCAAAGGGGCATTCCAGCTGTGACCATCCTAGCCTGAATGCTGGGTTCGACATGCAGCTCTGCTGGTGCTAATCTTTCAGCTTCTAGAAAGGATTGCCTTACACACTAAAGGCTGAACACTGACAAGGTGTGCAGGCATTGGGATAAGGCTAATCCCTTAGATCTGGCAGAGGCAGAAGGGTACACCTGCTGTGTTCCCAGTATAGTCTTAGGGCTAGACAGGAACCTCTAGAACTTCTAGAACTCATTTACCATGGCTGGATTGTTCATTATTTTTACCATATTCATAATGCTTATAATTTTACTTTATTTCATCTGCCTAATTATTGCAGCTCATTCTCTCTATGTAAGATCACAATTGATTCAATAAATGCATTCAGAACTTATCGCATATTTCTCTTGTGTTTCTGGGCTTGCATGAGTAACATAACAAAAGTGTGAGATCTGTTTCCACGACTTCTATTAGGATACAGAGTGTCATGTTTAGTTTCCCATAATCACCCTCAACCCCAGTAGGTTAGGGGTTTGGGTGAGGCACTGTGAGGCAGCCAGCAATTGGGCCGACTGTTTCCAAAGATGTGGAAGGATTCCGTCACCCATATTCTGATGTTCTGTTGTCATAAATATGCAGTCCTGTTATCTTAGTAGGAACTGCATAACACCTTGTTTTCCCGTGCTGGAATGTCTGGCAATTCAACAGCCATGGCTATTTCCCTTGGAGCCATCTCATCATTGAGCATCAGCCAAGTCTTTGCCTGTAGTATAACTTAGAATCCCAGGGATATTTGGCAAAGGTGACCTTTCTTATTAAAAAATCTCACAGGTTAGAAACATAAAAGGTTTATTGCAGGCACTGGAAGAATTGAACTTTCCTAAATATATTTTTTGTTAGGATTTGCTGTCTCACCCTTTATAGCCAATTTGGAGATGTGGGGCTTTCACGGGCCCAAAAGTTATCCCTATCTCTGAAAGGGTGTTAGAGGACCTCCACTTTGAAGAACCATTTCTAAGATTCTTTGTTACAAGTTCTGCATTCATCCTTAACTCTTGTGCTAAAGATTCCCACAACAATCCATTGTTCTCTGGACCTAGGTGATCCATCAACGTATCTTAACCTGACCTCTGATTCAGAGAAGCTCTTACATCTTTTTGAGGTACACAGAGGTCTGCCCATTTACCTCACCCAAACTGCTTCTTTCTACGAACCTAAATTTCTGTCTAGGCAAGTGTATGTTCTCCTCTGCTCTGAGTAAATGGATTCTTTTTGCCATTTCCACAAGTTATGATTCGGTGCAAGTGCTTATGATTGGGGCTGTATGAGGTTACTCACCTAGAGGGATTTCAGCTTCCTGAGCTTCTTTTAAGGGGCCCACGCTCAACGATATTTGCAAAGTGGCTACTTGTTCCACTCCTCACAATTTGAGAACAAGTTATCATTTACAGGTGGGAAAAGGCATCTCAGTAGATTTTACTTCACACATATTGACTACTATCAACTCATTGTGTACTTTTCCTTTTTTACTAGCTTATGGACTATGCTTATGGCACTCTAAGGATGTTTTAATTTTTTGCTTTCTGTCTATGGCTTACTAGGGTAAACATTCTATGGCCGATTGTGGGGTTCAATCTGTTAAAATTGTGACGAGAAATGCTAGGACTCAGAGTAATGTAGATTATAGGTAAATAACTGCACTTATTACCATTTACTTGCTCTCGTTTGTTAATCTTTAAACCTCATTGATTAACTATCTGCTTATTTGGGTATTCTCATTGCTTGATATTTTTTTGCCACAAGATCTTGAACCTTTTTCAAAGGTGTACAGTTTGATTCCAGTAGCCTTCACATGTATTTACTAAATTGAATACCAGTTAAGTGAGACTGACACAGAAAGCCTTATTCATTTTGCTTAAATAGTATAAAATAAAAAAATCAAATAAACACTGGAGGAGAGATCAATGGGTAGCACTGAGTTATTCTTTCCTTGTGTAGTTTACAGGTAGCAGAGGAGAATTTACATGGGGTTGGTGACCATGGTTGAGGCCACTTTCAAGTAAATGTTTTTGTCTCCACATTCGGTCAGCAAGGACAGATGAAGAAATCATCTCCCCTCTCACTAGGCTCTGAGACAGCAACTTGTGTTTTGTGCACTCTACAAATACTCCAAATAAATTAAGGAATAACACAGAAATTTAAATCCTGACATCGATCACATTACTTTGTAGAAGCAAAATCATTGAAATGGCCAGTTTTTTAGGGGCGGGCGGAACTTACGGAGTTTTAATCAGTCGAAGTCCGTAGAGTTACATAAAATCTCCTTGAGATTCCGCTGAGTTCTGCCTAAGGTGCATGATTCCATTGCTACTGCCTCGTCTAAAAAGGGACTGCTATTTCTAATTCATTCAGGGGCATATTTATACTCCGTTTGCGCCGGAATTGCGTTGTTTTTTTTGACGCAATTTTGACGCAAAACTAACTCCATATTTATACTTTGGCGTTAGACGCGTCTAGCGCCAAAGTCCATGGAGTTAGCGTAATTTTTTAGCGTGGACACCTACTTTGCGTTAATTATATGCAAGATAGGCGTTCCCGTCTAAAAAATCGACTCCGAGGCATGTGCGTCGGATTTATACTCCCGGGCAAAAATCACGCCCGGGAGTGGGCGGGTCAAAAAAAATGACGTACGGCCGCTTTTGTGCCGTTTTTTAGCGCCTGCAAAAGGCAGGCGTTAAGGGACCTGGGGGCTCTTAAGGAGCCCAGAGGTGCCCTCCCATGCCCCCAGGGACACCCCCTGTCACCCTTGCCCACCCCAGGAGGACACCCAAGGCTGGAGGGACCCATCCCAGGGACATTAAGGTAAGTTCAGGTGAGTGTTTTTTTTTTTTTTTTTTGTGGCATAGGGGGTCCTGATTTGTGCCCCCCTACATGCCACTATGCCCAATGACCATGCCCAGGGGACATAAGTCCCCTGGGCATGGCCATTGGGCAAGGGGGCATGACTCCTGTCTTTGCTAAGACAGGAGTCATTTCTATGGGGGTTGGGAGTGAAAAAGAATGGCGCTAATCGGGTTGAGGCGAAAAAATTGCCTCAACCTGACTTGCCCCATTTCTTGACGCCCAAGCCCCATATCCCCCTACGCCGGCGCTGCCTGGTGTACGTCGTTTTTTTTAACGCACACCAGATGGCGCCGGCGGCTAACGCCGGCTAACGTCATTCAATAAATACAGCGCCCGCATGGCGCTTCAGAATGGCGTTAGCCGGCGCTAATTTTTTTGACGCAAAACTGCGTTGGCGCAGTTTTGCGTCAAAAAGTATAAATATGGGCCTCAGTGTTTCTGCCATTGAAACATTAGTGAACAAATGCTTTGGCTTACATAGTGCCTTAACATTGAAATTCCCTTCCTGCGGGCCTTGGAGTAATGATGTGTGAAATGATTTTTAGGTAAGCACTTAAAACGTGTCTATTACAGACATAACTTTTCCACTCTTTGCTATAGTGTATAACACAGTGCCAAGACATGTTTGCGTAGTGGATACTACAAAACCCAATAAATTAATGGGGAGGGGCAGGGGAGCAATTAGAAATGCATTTCATGCAAAACATCCCATCATAGTCTGAACTCTCACGTTTCCCAGTGTTTTATGGTTTTTCTCTTTGCATTTGGATCTTGCAGCTCCATTTAACCATTCAAAAATGACTGTGTCACTGAGGATCCTGCTAACCAGGACCCCAGTGCTTATGCTCTCTCTTTTCCCAAATTTGTCACTACTGATAGCGCATCAGAACCTTGATAAGTAAACTTACAAGGAGACACGCCTAGGCCGATGAACCTTTTGACCATGTTCGGAGACTTCCCAGTACGAGGTATCTTTCTGGCATCACAAAATCAATATCTCAATAACCCAATCAATCTCTTAGTAACTAATTAACAAGATAATCAATAACATTTAATAGGAATCAATAATGAAATCACCATGACCTTTCGGCCATGAATAACCACGCAAATCTAGTTAAGTGTTAGGATATTTATTCCCTATTGATTACAATCGGAGTCATCTCCGTTAATCTCATTAGCAATCAATCTCATTAGTAACTCTTCAACTACTTAATTTGAGCACAGTTAATCAACGCATAGAGAATATTCATTAAGCATTAACACATCATTAATAAGAAGCAGTTTAGCAAAGTCTCAGAGTACAAGATTCAACAAAGCAAGAACTCGGTAATTTGTCTATTTGCATCAGACTTTAGTGAGCACCTTAACTAACCTCGAATTAGCATCGGCATGTTGGGCTTCATGCAAAGAATTTAGCAAACACAAATTTGGAAAACATCTAACTATGGCCTCTATCAAAACAGCAGTTGGTACCTAGAAAGAAAAGGCAAACAGACAATTACAATTTTTATCAGATAGTTACCCCTCCAACGAATCAGCAAACAGCATCAGTCTTCGTCCTCAGGACATCAATCGATTCACCATCAGCAAGGATAGGACAGGGCAAAGTCTTAATAATGCCTAGCTAAAGAATAAGACTCTTCCCTCATATGGAGGAGAAGCAAGCATCAGTAAGGACTTAGATAGAGGATGGTTAAAGTATCAGGAAGAATAAACAGCAAAGGCTCAAAAGAGCAATGGCAAAGTATAGCTTAAGTGGAATGTCCAGTAATGGCTAATAATGTCCGAATAATAGCTAATAATGGCTAATAATGGCTGATTTCTCCTCGGGTCATGTGGTTATATCAAAACTGTCGACCTAGCCCTTAATTCCCCATTGGATAATATTTGGTGCATCATTATCTCTGTCCAATAATTCTTCACACACCTCATTAGAATTTTCTACAGAACACAGATCTCATGCCGTTGATTGGCCCATGTTATTAACGTCTTCATCGGTTGGAATGTCAGGTAAGAAAAGTTACACTTTACGCTCCAGTAAGTAGTCCCATTGTTTTCTCCTACTCCAGGCAGCCTTGCACCTGTTACGAATTACACTGTTGCATTCAGCAAGAATGTCTCCTTGAGCAAGTCGGGTCCCATGAAAAAGAATTTACTACTGCTACGTACACATCTCTAGCTTCTGGAAAAGTACAGTTTTGTGTCCTTCAGAAGGACAGCACATTGCATGTTAAGAAAAAAACACAGTTTAATATGAGACCAGGCAGCTAGGCCCAAACCCTCGCTAACTAAGGCCTAGTAATTTAGTTAACAAACCCAAATACATAGGTCTAATTATGATATGCTAATACAAAGTCAAACATAAGTACATAATTAGTTCATCATTAATAAGTTTCATTAGTCTTCGTATACATTGATGGCCACTCCCCGTGGGCACATTTTAAATGCGTACATTAATTTTCTACGTTAACGCATTCTCTATGCAGCTTCATTACACAATATATTGCAAGCTTTTCATGTTAATATTAATTTTAAAAGACACACTCCAACACTACGTACTGGTAACCCAGTATTTCATCCCAAATTGGCATACTCGTACCGCCTTATAAGTCCCTAGTATATGGTATCTAGTTACCCAGGGCATTGGGGTTCAAGGGGATCCCTATGGGCTACAGCATTTCTTTTGCCACCCACAGGGAGCCCATGCAAAGGCTTCTACAGGACTGCCATTGCAACCTGTGTGAAATGGTGCATGCACCCTTTCACAGCCATTTACACTGCATCAGGTCACTTATAAGTCACCTATATGTCAGGCCTTCCAACCCTGAAGGCTGGGTGCAAAGTGCCTGCTTGTAAGGACACCCCTGCAGTAGCAGAGGTGCCCCGACGTCATCCAGGACCATTTTCCCTGACTTTGTGAGTGCGGGGACGCCATTTTACACATGCACTGGACATAGGTCAATACCTATGTCCACCTTCACAATGGTAACTCTGAATATGGCCATGTAAGGTGTCTAACACTTGGGAATTGTACCCCAATACTGATTCTAGTATTAGTTTTACAGTTCCATGCACTCTGAGGGCTCCACAGTGGACCCCCAGTACTGTCATACCAGCCTTCTTAGGTTTTCCAGGCAGCCCCAGCTGCTGCCACCTCACAAATAGGTTTCTGTCCTCCTGTTGCTTGAGCAGCTCAAGCCCAGGAATGCAGAACAAAGCATTTCCTTTGGGAGTGGGGTGTTACACCATTTCCCTTTGGAAATAGGTGTTACAGGCATGGGAGGTGTAGCCTCCCCGAGCCTCTGGAAATGCTTTGAAGGGCACAGATGGTGCGCTCCTTGCATAATCCAGTCTACACTGGTTCAGGGATCCCCAGCCCCTGCTCTGGCGTGAAACTGGACAAAGGAAAGGGGAGTGACCACTCCCCTGTCCATCACCACCCCAGGGATGGTGCCCAGAGCTCCTACAGAGTATTCCTGGGTTTTGCTATTTTGGATTCCAAGGTGGTGGGGCACTCTGGGAGCATCTGAGTGGCCAGTGCCAGCAGGTGACGCCAGAGCCCTCCCCTGGTAGGTGCTTACCTCTGTAGCTGACCAATCCTCCCTTCAGGGCTATTTAGGGTCTCTCTCCTGGGTGTTTCCTCAGATTCAGATTGCAAGACTCCAGCAGGAATCCTCTACACCCTTTATTTCATCTTCTACCAACGGAACTGCAGCTGAACCCTCCAGGAACTCTACAAACTGCAACAAAAAAGCAAAGGCGCCTTCTGCAACACTGTATCTTCAGCTCCTGCCAACAACTACAACTGTTTCAAGGTCGTGCATCCTCCGAGGACTGCCTGTCTTCAGCCTGCACCAGAAGAACCAAAGGAATATCCCGTGGAGTGACGGAGTCACTTCCCTGTTTCAGCAGGCACCTCTCTGCACTGACGACCAGTGGCGTATGTCCCCTCTCCTGGAGACGAGCATAGATCCAGCTACACAGGTGGTGGACCCTGGCTGTTCCAAGGTCCAGCCGTCCAACTTTGGTGGAGGTAAGGGCTTGCCTCCCCACGCAAGACAGTACCACTGTGCACCTTGTGACTTGCAATTGCCAAGGCTTGTGTGTGACCTTTCAAGAAGTTCTTCATGCACAGCAGAGCTTAGGTCCTAAGCACTCCATCCTGTGACGCATAGCTTCCTGAGTGGTTCTCCGGCGGCGTGGGATCCCTGTGTGTCGTGCTGCGTGGGCCCCCATTTGCACCTTCTTTGTTCCCGTGCTGTAGGTCTCATGTGCCCGCTGCTTGGTCTTCTGAGGGCTCTGTGAGTTGCTGAGAGCCCCCTTTGTCTCCCCCTCCTAAATAGAGGTCACCAGGTCCCTCCTGGTCCCGGGAAGCACCATTACCGCTAACCGCAAGCTTTGCATGTGCCAAGGCTTATTGGCAGAATCCAGTGACACAAACCAGACTTCATCCATCCAGCGTGTGACATCTTCTGCACTAACCAGGAACCCGCATCTGTCTTCTTGGGTGCATAACTGACTTTGTCTTCTCACCAGTGGTTCTTCTTTTCCACCTTCATCCGGGTTAGCAGGGACTAATGTTCTCCCTGTACTCTTCAGTGCTTCTTGGACTTGGTCCTCTTCTTTCATACGTCTTCAGGTCCGGGAATCCATCGTTGGCGTCTTGCAGTGTCTTCTGGTTCTTGCATAATCTTCTATCACAGCTAAGTTGCTTAAAAGAGAAGCACAGGGGTCCAGACGGAAAACTTTCTGTAAAAAATGCTGTTTTATAAGGCTGGGGGAACCTGTCACCGGAGGGCCTGGGCCCCAGCCCTCCTCAAGCAGAGATACTGTACTATAGACTGGTGAGATACCACTTAAAGAGTACCATAAGTCAAGTTCAACACGTTATTTATTGTGAAATATAGGAATTTGAAGTGAGTTCGAGAGTAACAATTTCTTCTTTATATTAGTTCAGAATTTGGAGTGAGTTTGTGAGTAACAGTTTCTTCTTTAACACATATTAATTCAGCCAATGTTCATCGAAGAGTCAGCCAACACGTGTTTCGCCCCTTATTGCAGATACGCCAGGGCTTTCTCAAGGCTGTGAAAAATATATGTAAGAGAGTATAATGAGGCACAAAGTAGAGCAAATACTAACTAAAGGTGCTACCAAGAATGTGAATGGTATAGAAACAGACTGATAAACAGACCAACCATGCCTGTTGTGCTACCCAAATAGTGGGAAGAAGATGCTAATTAAAGGAAAAACTCTTAATAGAGTTCAGAGGCAAATAAGTATTACTGAAGCCCTCATTACTGGGATTATTAGTCTGAGAATGGTGGGAAAAGAGTGCATAATTACTATTAAAAAGGAAGAAGAAATAGTAGGTTAGACTGAAGATAATCCCTTTTGGAAAGAGTTGTGTAAAAAAGTGAATACTTAAAGGAGTGACACCATAAATTGATATGTAACTGGCAAGCAAGTGAGAGCATGCTGGCACAATCGTGATTTTAGTAAAAAATAGAAATAGTTGAGAAGGTGACTAGATGTAGTATAAAGGAATATAAATATGTGTGAAAATAAGTACAATACGATTGCATACCAAAACATTTAAGGTAGGTAGGCTTGCCAGTTACATATCAATTTATGGTGTCACTCCTTTGAGTATTCACTTTTTTACACAACTCTTTCCAAAAGGGATTATCTTCAGTCTAACCTACTATTTCTTCTTCCTTTTTAATAGTAATTATGCACTCTTTTCCCACCATTCTCAGACTAATAATCCCAGTAATGAGGGCTTCAGTAATACTTATTTGCCTCTGAACTCTATTAAGAGTTTTTCCTTTAATTAGCATCTGCTTCCCACTATTTGGGTAGCACAACAGGCATGGTTGGTCTGTTTATCAGTCTGTTTCTATACCATTCACATTCTTGGTAGCACCTTTAGTTAGTATTTGCTCTACTTTGTGCCTCATTATACTCTCTTACATATATTTTTCACAGCCTTGAGAAAGCTCTGGCATATCTGCAATAACGGGCGAAACACGTGTTGGCTGACTCTTCGATGAACATTGGCTGAATTAATATGTGTTAAAGAAGAAACTGTTACTCACAAACTCACTCCAAATTCTGAACTAATATAAAGAAGAAATTGTTACTCTCGAACTCACTTCAAATTCCTATATTTCACAATAAATAACGTGTTGAACTTGACTTATGGTACTCTTTAAGTGGGATCTCACCAGTCTATAGTACATAATCTTCTATCACAACTTCTTGTGTGTTTCAGGAAACTTACTGTGATTTACTCCTGTTTTCCAGGTCTCTGGGATGGGTTCTATTGTTACCTTTGATGTTTTCTTACACTCCCAGTGCCCCTCTTCACACTACACTTGCCTAGGTGGGAGACTGACTTTTGCATTCCACTATTTGTGTATATGGTTTGTGTTTACTCTAGGCCCATTGCAACCTATTGTGATTTTCATTATTTGCACTGTTTTCTAACTGTTTTTACAACTATTTCTGAATTCTAGTGTATATGTTGTGTATATTAATTACCTCCTAAGGGAGTATAGTCTCTAAGGTATTTTTGGCATTGTGTCACTAAAAATAAAGTACCTTTATTTTTGTAACATTGAGTATTTTCTTCCATGTGTGTGAGTACTGTCTGACTACAGTGGTATTGCAAGAACTTTGCACGTCTCCAAGATAAGCCTTGGCTGCTGAGCTACAGCTACCCGTAGACAGCCTGGCTTCTAGACACTGACTACATTTCACCAATAAGGTGTAAGTACCTTTGGTACCTACTACAAACCAGGCCAGCCTCCTACACTGGTAAACCTGCTCCACTTCACGGTGCTTAGCGGAGTTTTTGACAAACTCCACACTTTCGTGACTTTGATTTGGTATGCAAGGATAGTGCATTTTTTAATATCTTTAAGTGTCTAACCTTTAATGAACTCAATTGTTTGGCTGAATCGAAGCTGAATTAACTTATTGCAAAACAACTCAAAACAACCTTCTGAGCAGTTAACAATAGATATTGTGGAATAAAATAAACTAAGTAAATTCTTGTGCTATCTGAAGGGCATTTTCTATTCACATGATTTCTCTATGTTTGTGTCATATGCTTAATGTAAGGCCAGTTAAAATGTGTACTTAATGTTCAATTATATACCTCAGTAAGTCTGATAATCTCTTTATGTTTTCTAGGACAATACACGTTTCTCCCTGCAAGACTTTGCATGCGTATTTTGGAATTATAGCGAAGGAGACTGGGACACAAGAGGCTGTGAAAAGATTTTAGTTGATGATGGATTTCTGAGATGTATTTGCAATCACACGACAAATTTTGCAGTGCTAATGGTAGGTTATCCCTTTCTTGAATACGATATATTTATTTATCTCATTTTACACTGCATCAGCAAACCACCCTCTTCTAGCACACACTGAGAACTAAAGGGCACATTTCTGAGTTTAGTGGTGCAGGGCAACGAAGCAAGTCACCTTGCTGTGCTGCCCTGCACCACAGGGAATGGGTAGGGATGCACTGCATTAATCCAATACAGCACATTCCTGTCCTTTCCTACTGCACTGGTGCCTTTTTAGCAGCCTAGTGCCAACCGAGGCACCCTTGCACCATGGTGAAAGGGTACCTGTGTTGTATGCAGGATTGTTTTGTGCAGGAAAGGACACCTTCCTGCACAAAAACACTCCTGAGAGGTATCTTTCTCTTTCTTTGTGTGCTGCAGATATTTCTTATTGTTACAATGGTTTTGGCGCATTCTCAGGTTTACAAGGCCTTTTAATCTGTGAATATGTACAAAACCATGGGAGTTGCATGGAAATACCCATGCAAAGCCTCCCTTTTCACAGAGTAATGAAACACAGCGATTTGCACTGCCTTCCATCAGTCCATATTTTTGGACCCATTCAAAGACACGCAGAGTGGCCTTGTGTGGCTTCAAAAATGTGACTTAGAGGTTTGCACCATGCATTTGCCAACTTGTGTGGTGCAAGCATGGCACAGCCCTCTCGTAAATATGCCCCCCAGTTACTTCCAAGTCCTTGTCCCTCCAGCCACAAAAAGAGAATGAATGGCCATGATCAGGTGTGTTTTCATTTTTTTTATGAATCATAAAAAGATTGTACTCCAATTCAAGATTAGGGTAACCCATCTGTGTTCTAGCTAAACACAACCACTTTCTTGTTGTCATTACACCCGTCAATGCACAAATTCGTCTCTCCTTATCTTACTCAGAGCGTGCCAATGGTGTAGTTTCTATACTGACTTTGGTGTTACTTGAGTGAACCCATCGCTATTATAATTAAGCTTTCACATGAACATAAGGCTGTAACATTCTCAATAGTAATGACAGGCATGGGCCAAAGTTTTAAAGGTTTAGAGAAAGAATTATCAAAGCAGAGTACATAACATAGCATCAAGGCATATAGATATAAGAACTCAGTAATGCTCAAGAGAAAATTCAGCATATAATTCCCTTATAAGTACTGGGAACTGGGCTTTCACTATGCAGAGTAAAAGCATGTCCTTTTATAAGACCTTAGACAAAGGATGGTATACATTACTACACAAGTACATGGTTCTCAGGATCTGCACTAATTAAAATGAAGCAAGAAGAGACATTTTACTACAAATTACATTTGAGGATTCTCTTCTAATCCTATTACATTGGATTCAGAGGTTCTCAGAGTCTATTCAGGGGATGTGAGTTGTAACACTGTATACAAAGTGATCTGGGACAGCTACGTTGTCCTTAGTTAGGCACATCCTAGACCGAAGACTGGGAAATTTCCAATCTTCCCATGTAAAGTTCAAAATTCCTTACTAGTTCAAAAGCAACAGCAACAACAATCAACTGGTGTATTGCAACATCATTTCAATATGGAAGACAGCACAATTCCAAGGCAACTTGTTGGCTTGAAATGTAATGACTAGACTACTTTTATGCAAGGCCGGACTAACTGGATGGGGCATCATGCATTTCGCTGAGAGGCTGGAAGTGGAGCGGGGCAGTTTTGTTACTCGGGGTACAGTTTGCAGCTTTGCTGCAATATTAGCCTCCAGTAACAAAATCAGCAGGCCACCATAATCAATACAGCACTCACTTTCGTTTCCAGGCTCCCTGTGGTTTAAAATATGTTATGGTTATTAAAAGCACCCACTGCAGAATTGCTTGTAAATCCAGCAGTTTGAGGCAACAATAAGTATCAAGATATCTTTGGTGAATAATGTCCCTGTCGAAGAGAGATGGGCGTTTTTTCTAGTGGCAGTTTTGACTCACCTAAGGGTACCCCACAGGATTAATATGACTGCTGAAAGAATGTATACCACACAGGTCGTGAAACTGAATTTTATGTGCCTAGGTCAGTGGGTTATTGGTTTTGCCACAGAGATCCATTTGTTACTGTGAAGTTCATAAGTTACAATTGTAATCTAGCACAGTGAGCTATGAACTGCTATCTAAGACCTGTTGTATTGAAACTGCATGATTAGAAAGTTATGTTTTCACTTTCATTATCCTAATGTTGCTAAAAAGAGTTTGTTTGTGTAAAAATACATGCTTATTGGTAATGCCAACTCTAAATACTCTGGGGCATATTTATACTTCGTTTGCGCCGAATTTGCGTCATTTTTTTCGACGCAAATTCGGCGCAAAACTAACACCATATTTATACTTTGGCGTTAGACGCGTCTAGCGCCAAAGTATGGGCAAATAGCGTCATTTTTTTGCGTGAAAGCCTTCCTTGCGTTAATGAGATGCAAGGAAGGCGTTCCCGTCTAAAAAAATGACGGCGACGCAAATGCGTCGTATTTATACTCCCGGGCAAAAATCACGCCCGGGAGTGGGCGGGGCAAAAAACCCCGCATTTGCGCCACTTTTTAACGCCTGGGTCAGGGTAGGCGTTAAGGGGCCTGTGGGCTCAAAATGAGCCCACAGGTGCCCTCCCCTACCCCCAGGGACCCCCCCTGCCACCCTTGCCCACCCCAGGAGGACACCCAAGGATGGAGGGACCCATCCCAGGGACATTCAGGTAAGTATAATTTTTTTTTTTTTTTTTTTTTTGGGTGGCATAGGGGGGCCTTATTTGTGCCCCCCTACATGCCACTATGCCCAATGACCATGCCCAGGGGACATAAGTCCCCTGGGCATGGCCATTGGGCAAGGGGGCATGACTCCTGTCTTTACTAAGACAGGAGTCATTTAAATGGCGTCTGGGCGTCGTAAAAAATGGCGCAAATCGGGTTGAGGCGATTTTTTTGCCTCAACCTGACTTGCCCCATTTTAAGACGCCCTAACGCCATTTTCCCCAATGCCGGCGCTGCCTGGTCTACGTGGTTTTTTTCCACGCACACCAGGCAGCGCCGGTCTGCTAGCGCCGGCTAATGCCATTCCATAAATACGGCGCCCGCATGGCGCTTCAGAATGGCGTTAGACGGCGCTAAATTTTTTGACGCTAAACTGCGTTAGCGCAGTTTAGCGTCAAAAAGTATAAATATGGGCCTCTATGTTTTGAATCCTCAGTCTGCGCTTCTCCAGACCAAACACTTAAAAAATGCCTACCAGTATGGATAACATGTAAATCCTACACCTTGCAGTTACATTGGTCTTATTTGACATTTTCTATACATTTTCTGTACACTAATTTACACATGTATGATTTATTGTCTTTATATGTGTGTGTGTGTGTGTGTGTGATGTAAAGAACTTCAACACCCGGGACTGGTATGAGAGGTGCTATATAGCAAACGAAAAACATGTGAGAGAGAGGCTATGCAGAGATGAGAGGCACTGTTAGAGGGTGATAGTGAGGGAAGATTGTTGTATCCTGGTTCACTGTAAGGTCATCATTTACTAAGATTTAAAAGGTAATACAATAGAATATATAATAAAAAATGTGTTGTAGAGTGCACCATTTTTGCCGTTATCCCCAAATTTTCTTGAAGGAAGAAACTCCCCAAAACCCCCTTGTAATAGTCAGGCTTGCTTGCTGTACTCCCTCGCTAAGCAACACACAGGGGCTGGTCCCACAATATTTGATAGTGCAGCTTCTGGTTACCATACAGACCTTGCTATTAAGTATCCAAATGTAATTTGGGTGTTTATTGAATAGCTTTTACTACGATAAAATCCTCTTCAGATCCCATGTTTGTCCAGCCACAATATGAATTGCTTCTCATTCCTAGACGATTGGTCTCAAATGATTTCTTTGTTTACAAGCCACTGCAGTAATTTTAGGTTGAAAAAATGAAATGAATACAGAATATACAATCCATGTAAAGTGCAAATTATTGTATTACATATATGTATAAATAAATATCACCAACAATGTACTATAGTGAATGCTCACAAAACACACCTGGGGGTTATAGAACATAGAAAGTTGCATAATTAGGGCCCGATTATGACATTGGCGGATGGGATACTCCATCACAAACGTATATAATATGGAACTTATATTATGGCGGACAGGATATCTGTTATGTTTGTGACGGAGTATCCCATCCACCAAGGTCATAATCAGGCGCTTGGTGTTGAACAAGTAATATGAAACAACCTAGAATTAAAGACCATAACCAAAAAATATCTAGAGTTTCTCCAGCTCCTGTGGTCTGTAATAAGGTGGAGGCCGGAATATGGGGTACAAGTAGCACAGCTTTTCAGTTAGTTGTTGAGATAGTTGTAGAAAAAATAAACACAGGTTTAGGTTTTTACTATCCTGTGCTCCTGTCACAGTGACATGTCTGGTGCCCTTCTGGAAATCATACCAATCCCCACCACAAAGGGCAATAGCAATGGGTCCAACCATATCCATATAGGGGTGGAAGGGTGCTACTTGCACTTAACATTATTGCATTGTCTCCTCATGATTGATTCAATTGAACATGGCTAACCAGTATATCTCTGTGCTGTTTACTCTGAAGAATCCCATAGCATACCCAGTCTCAGTCTGACATTCTCTGTTCTCACTACTAGTACTCTGCGCCATCTATATTTTCAGCACTTAAGCAAGTGCCTTACAATTGAAAGGAACAAAATGTGTTGATGCATAGTCCAGTGAAAGGTAAGTAAAGGGACTGTGCAATTTAGATAGAATATAATCGTATGCAATTCAATTAAATTCAATACAATATGTACTTTATTTGGTTCAAACAGCAATACTAAATACAAATAAATAAATAATCAGCACATTAGAAACAACCATCAGTGCTCAAAACAAGTAAACATCAATAACATTACAAATATCAAAAATGGTTGCACTAAACTTTAATACATAACAAAACCTATGTTGCAGATTAGTCACAAAGGGTAAATAAGGTTTGAGCAGCACAGGATTTAAAATACTAAAGTGAGCTCTTACCGTTGATTTACATAATTTCTCTGGAGGTTCTAATATTATCAAAAGGGTTAACAAATAGGTGGTAAACAGATTCTTTAGTAGAAGAATTAATTATATCAGGGTTGTTGAATATTTCTTGGATACCAAATAGGGAGTACGTTGTTTTGATATATTGTATACAGGGGTTCCAAGTCACATAGTTCAATGACAAGCAGTCTCATAAGATAGGCCTGGTGAGGCATGCCTCAGGATTGATCCAAACTGACATCTGTAACAGCAGTGGTTATATTTATGCAACATCCGTCTTCCCCTATCCCAAATGAAATCTTTTTTTAAACATTTATTTGGGTGCCATCACGCAGAGTAGGAATGTATTTGACATTTTTTCTATTGTATTTACATGAAACATTCGCAAAACTGGTTTCCCTGGGCATCTCAAGCAGACCCTAAATGAAGTACCAAAATGTTTATTGGCGTGTTCTTTTTACTTCTACAAATTCATTTTTAATTTAGCAGTGGTGGCAGATGTTTCTACTTGCAAAGGGCCCAATTCATAAAAGTTGACTTATGAGTATGTGTGACATACATGAATTTCATGAGTAAGCTAAGAGTACTCCAGGCTTAAAATTGGAATGCAAGAGTACAGCAAGAGTAAGTTACTGCAAAATCTTTGTGAATCAGGTCCTTACAACGTGCCTGGCATAAAAGTCTGAAAGTTCAGAACAAATTAATATTGGTTTTCAAGCCTAAAGAATTCCTTAGACTTTCAAATAGCATTGTTTTATATGTGGTTGTTTATATGGACAGCTTTTTTGGGGCATTCGAGATACAGATATACAAATTTATAAAAACCCATCATGCCATAATTTAAGACAATGCTAAAACTGCATTCTATTACATATCATGTTTGCAAATTTGCTAGATAAATTACTCGACTCATATCTTTGCTTAGCATCTTATATAATTATTGTCACTCAATAGCTATTACATTTTATAAAGTCCATACTTAGGTGTAAATGCGCACCAACGATTGTCCCTACGCCAAGAAAGTCGATCTTTATTACAGTGCCTCTCTGCCTTAAAATCAGGTTCTATAATCTAATTCTACTAGTTGGAGATTTCCTCAAGATAGCACCCCTAAAGTTTCTCTTTCTTCATTAAAACCCCTCTTCGTATATAATAAACTCTTTCCCACTTCACTAATTCTTTCAATATACTTTTCCATTTGCCTGGCTTCAGGGTCTGCTATCATCCTACTTCTTGGGAAAAAGTTTTCTAGCTACTAGGTCACCTAAATACAAAACATTGCCCCCATATTTACAGCTGGGTGTATAATTAGATGGAAGCCCATTTAAAGTGGTTGTCTATTCTATCACCATATGCTTTTTTACTAAGAGAAAACATTGATTCTGGATTCAAATCCAAAAAATCTTTAAGTCTCGAACACCCGGTAAACTTATGTTCCTATGTTCTAGTTTCCATTTTGCAGCAATGACATTTAGAAGTAATTGCAGGGAACCATAGCTGAATCTTTCTTTAAAAACTTTATTTCGGCCTCCAGGGCCATAAAAGTACAAACAAAGAGCAAACAATGAAGAATAAATATAAACATTAAATCCAATTCAAGCAGTAAAACATGTTCAATTGTTAAAATCATGAGTATCGCCTATGGGCAAATCACACACCATGTAATCAATGCTTCGCAAATAGTGCGGCTAATACTTTTAATTAAGAACAATATAAACAACAGTACATGAATAATCAAAGTTGCAGCAATTAATCTACCCAGCAACACTAGGCTTTTCTAATGAGAGGAGGATTTTTCTCCTAAGGAGCCACATGGCACCACAAAACTTGGCAACAGAGATGGCTAAAACAGGGTGAGTTTCCGTGCTAAGAAAGCAAAGGGAAACTGAATGGCTGTGAACACCTAAACGTCTAAATGCTGGGGTAAGCTACTTTGTATGGGTCAATGCATAAACTGGACAAGCAAACTAGAGATGAGATATACTCTGGTTATGGAGGTTACAAGATGGACATACAATTGCTCCTCCTTTCGACCATTTAGAAGCGAGGGATCTTAACGGTAGGGCACCTACTCAAAACTGAAAGCAAAGTTTTCTGTCCTTAGGTGCCAGAATTTGACCTCAGTATATCTCATAATTGCTCTCACATTTAAAATCAATAAAATCACAGGATAACTTAGAGCAAACAGCTCTTTGAAATTTATCAGTATCTACAGACATCCAAAAACACTTTTTAGATCGTCCTGAGATGGAAATTTAACAGCCTCTGTGTGATCCCACAGCTTATGCAACCTGAGTGAATATAACATATGTTTAATGGTCCTGAACCAGGGAACTTTGCTAAAGGGGTCAGCTTTTATGATAACCTGGAGGGCTCCTGCATAATGAGCTAAATCAGGAGTGGTACCCAAATCCATAAAAAGTGGAAATAGCGTGGTACTCGAAGGAAAAAAAAATAAGTTTCTCAAAAAATAGTTTTCTACTTTGGATAACTCCTCAATGTTAGAAACCCCCCACAGTTCTGCACCATAAAGGGCGGAACCCACAGCCTTAGCATCATATATCTGGAGGGCTGGTCAAATTGGTTTTGTGTATGAAGAGGTTTTTTCCTTGATTAAGTCACCCGTGATCAGCATTTGTTTAATGGATGCCTCAATTATGTGCGTCTCCCAGGTCATGTTTCCGAGATCATTATACCTAAGTAAGTAAAAGAGTTCACAAATGCGAGAGGAGTTCCTTTCAGGATAACATTCCCTTTGAATGATTTTTGGGGATTAAATGACATTAGTTTAGTTTTCGATATGTTGATCTCCAAGCCACGAGTGAGACAAAACTCATCAAGCGTACTAGGACTTTTTGCAGTCTCCTCAGTGTCATGGAGCTCAATAGAGTGTTGTCCACAAATAAAAGGATCAGAACTTTAGTTTTCTCCAAGAGTGGGGTGTCTGTCTCTACCTGAGTCAGGAACGGAGCTATATCGTTGATAAATAACAAAAACAAGGTGGGTGCCAGCACACAGCCTTGGTGCACTGCCCTAGATACAGGTATCTTATCTGTCAACTGGCATAGTTGCCCTTATGTAATCGTACGAGCAGTGAGAGAATATGGTGGGCATTGCCATGACCGAAAGAACCTTTCATAGACAAGCTTGAGGGACTAAGTCAAATGCTGACTTTAAGTCAACAAAGGCTTCGTTAACATTGCCCTTGCCAATTTTGACCATTCTCTGATATAGGTGCAAAAACCGGAACACTTGATCTATATTGGAAATTTCCCTGTGAAATCCACCTTTTAGTGGACTAATGATGTCATGATCAGACATTCAGTACTGACTTTTACCCAGGACACATCGGAAGAAAACTTTCTGCAGGCAAACTAATAGGCTGTTAGGTCTATAATTGCTTGGTAGGGACCTGTCACCTTTTTATGTATTGGTGAAACAATAGCGTCCTGCCAGGTATCTGGGATTGGGGCTCGTACTGCTATTGCATTAGCCATTACAAGAATGTAGGTGGGCCTGTCAGTTAAAAACAAGTCAGCCGGGATGCCATCCGGGCCAGAGGCCCTACAACGCTTCACAGCATCAAGTGATTGAACAACGTCACAATGTACAGACATTTGGGTTAAAGGAAGACTGAGCCAAAGGGAAAACACTGAACAGTGCTTCTGGACCAAACTAATGGGATCAGCGGAAAATAGACAACTAAAATAACCAACCCGATCTGCAGGGGCAATGTTTGTTGTGACATCCAGGGCGCTTGTGGCAGGGCCACAGTAAACCAATTACCAAAATTTAAAGCAATCTTTGGCAGAAGATGTGTCCATTAGCGCTCTCCATCTCTGTTGGTCCAAATTTTTCTTGGCCTTGAGGATAGTCGCTTTGTAGGATTTTGTAAGTGAGAGAATTAGAACTGTGTTCTTGGATTTAATTGCTTTGACCAACAATGAGTTTAATGTGGGACATTCCTTAGTGAACCAAGAATGTTTCCCTCTAGTTCTAATACTTCCCAGTTTTTTGTTGGTGAAAAAGTTTGCTGCTGCCCTCCTGAAGAAATTAGTATGTAATGTTTTCAACTGGCCATTAATGGTAATATGATCCTTCTTTAGGCGCATAATAAAGATTTAAGGTCAGCATTCACTACATCCAGTATATCAGGACAGCCAGTCCCCTGGTGCCAAGTTTAGGAGGCGTTTATCAATGGTCAAAATTATGTCACTGGTGACGGTAGAAGGACCTGAGACTTGCTACATAATGTTTGCATGCACACAGAGCGTGAATTGTGATCACTCTCAACCTCTCTACTACCACCATGTTGATCACAGTGGACCACAATCTTAGATTGACTGAACAATAATCTATTATGCTTATGTGATCAACTTTATTATACGTATGACATCATTTCAGATCAGACTTTGTCCTTCCATTAAGGGCCCTTGATGGCTAAAGCTTTTAGTTGGACAGGTACCTGTGACCACCAGTAAATGGGAGGAATATCCAAAGAAGGGACAGCCCACAAAGTGTCCTCTTCATGAGTAATATAGAGGTCATCCAAATCAAAAGGCGCGAAGGTGATATTAAAGTCACCAGCTACATAAACATGGAAATGCTGTGAACACTGCCTAAGAAAGCTTTCAAATGTAAGAAGAGTACAAGATACCATACCCCCTCTGACTCCTCTTAAGTAAACATTAACAATGATTTTTCCTGAATCGGGCCTAAATTCATATGACCAAGATATCGGGAGAGTCGATGATTAACTGACGAATAAGACAGTTTAACAATGTTTTGCTTCAAGTAGTTAAGCCTCCCGATGGCCTACCCCTCTAACTAGGGAACGCGGGAATACAAAAAAATTAAGATATCCTGACCTTTACATCCCGTCCAAGACCCACGTCTCTTGGAAGGGACAGATGTCATAATCATCCAGAAATTGTGTACAATGAGGAAGAGAAACCTTAGACTTCAGGCTTGGCACATTCCAAGAAACAAAGAGAGACCCAGCATGTTGTGATGCCATTAATGGCATGGGCAAGGGCAAGGGCAAGGGCAAGGGCATGGCCTGAGTAGCTTCTGCCTTCAAGGTATTGTTTGGTAAGAAACAGTCAAAGCTAACAAAATCATACAGAACAGGGACAGCTTAGGATGAAAGATTGGAGCTAAACACCGGCCAAGATTCAGGTACACACAGACTATGTGGAGTGAAAGGACCGCGGCCAGCAATAGCCACACGAAAATGGATAGAAGTCAATGGAAGGGAAAGAGAAGGATGAAGAGGAGAATCAACCATCTCTCCAAGTCAGTGGTTGTCACTTTAGTGTGAAGAGCAACTCCCTATGCAAGAAAGGGGCCGCGCCTCAGAATGATAGAAAAGCCTTGGATACTTAAATTGGATACTTGAATGTGTCAAAGGACATGCTCTAGTGTCAAGGGCCACCAGATTGTCCACCATATCCCTATTCCTTAGAGTTAATTCAATCATATTGTAGTGTGAGTGAGGGCCTGTTATCCTAGAAGCCACAACTATGTCATCATGAATGTCTGAAAAACAGCCTATAACGTGAAATATCCAATGCATCACTTTGTTTTTAATAAATTCTTCTCCTTTATTACATGATGCAATAGTTAGCTTGGGGACATTGACCACTATAACAATGTTGAAAACGTTTGTCCCACTGTTACTTGAGTACAGTGCATGCTTGACTGCACCTGCGTGGATGTGCCTGGGAGGCAAGCGGCAATCTGTGACAACTTGGCCACCTGGTAACCTCCTAGGATGGGAATCAATGGCATTAAGACCCTGACGGTTAACTTCGGGTCTCTGCGTGACAGGAGGTTGAACAAGGCAATAAACAGGATAGATAGTAACAGAACTCCTAGGAGGAGGAAAAAAAACGTATTCAAGGGCAGCATAGCTGGTCTGGATAGGGAAATATGTGAACTGTTAGTGCTTAAACCTGCAGAATGCACAAAGCGCATTGTGGTCCTCCCTTTACAAACTAACAGCTGCTTTAAACTGGAAGTCAAAGACATTACCATGGACTTTAGCTCTCTAATTTCAGTCTTCAAACCTTGTAAAAGAGAATATACTGTGATTCTTCGTGAAGGGGAGAAAGATTTGTGGCAGATGTCATAGCAGAAGAAGCCTGATTCGTGGGCTGGTCCTGCTCATCCAACAAATCCCTTAACAGAGCAAAGCGGTTGCTACATGGGAAAACATCAGCGCTAATAGCCTGCATCGAATGATCAGGAACAGATGGGGATTGAGATGGAGCTAATTCCACTCTAGCTTCTCTGGCTGTCTTGTGTCCCCGCTTAGCCTGTTTTTGTAAACAGATTTGGGATTTTCTTGCGTTTTCTCAAGCGATTTGTAGAAATGGGTAAACTCGGGAAAGAAGGAGGAGAGGTATCTAAAGGCAGTGTAAGTAGCTCCTCGCATTCAACTAAAATTCTTTCAAGAACGCAATTGTCTGCTGCATTTTTAAGTTATTAGCGAGTTTTCTTTTTGCCAAGCCCTTCCCACCCTCCGCAGCCTTCCTTTCCACATATCAAGAAAATAGTAAATAAACCACTCAAGAATTTTAAAAAACAAGCTGAAGCCTTCTTCCCAAATGTTTGACCATGTCCAATGCCACTAAAGAGCTAAAAGAGAGGATGCAGTCAAACAAATAAACAACAAAAGTACCTCATGAGACCTGCATAGATGTTAGATGGGTGGCCCAGCCCAGCCTCCTCCGGGCTCTGATTAGCATGGATGGGCCTGCCTTTGGCCCAGGCTTTGCCCGGCCACAGCCCACGTGCATTCCAAGCAGCAGGACACGAATCACGCTATACAGTGCTTTCAGGATACCAGGTGCTTCTTGATGCAGGTACTGCCTCCTGGGGCCCTTTTGCTGGGAGGGAAATGTAATTCCCACCGTTGGTGACAATTGCAACCCCCAGCTGGACATGAATCATGCTATAAAGCGCGTTCTGAATGCCTGGTGCTTCTCGTTGCAGGGACCACCTCTTGGGGTCCTGTTACTGCTAGGGAAATGTAGTTCCCACTCTTAGTGACTCCTGCAACCCCCAGCACAGCGGGACACAAATTGCGCTATATAGAGCTTTCAGGATGCCAAGTGCTTCTTGTTGCAGGGACCACCTCCTGGGGTCCTGTTGCTGGTAGGGAAATGTAGTTCCCTCTCTTGGTGACTCTTGCAACCCCCCTGAATCATAACCATCATATAATATAATCTAAATAGCATAAAAGTGGTACACCACATGTCAGATTTCTGAATTAAACTATGCATTTTCTCACAGCTTTGACATAACTTTGCATCTACGAGTTCCAATCTAGCATATAACCATTCTTTCGAATTACCATAAAAAGCATTTCTTCATGAAACAGACTTTTATATGCTTAGGATATCTGTTTTCTTTTTAACATAAGTCATCTAGGTTCATGGGACTTCTTACAAACCCTTACTTGTCTCTGATAGTGAACATCCATTTCCTCAGTTTTAAATAGTTGAAAAATGTACCTCTACATGGCAGATTGAATTGGTCCTGGATTTTGATAAAGGGACTTCAGCTCCAACTCCTGCATCAAATTTCTTTTTTTAATGATGCATTTTCTTTGCCAGATTGAGCTAACTTCTGTCATTTCAAGTCCCCCAAATGGATTATGAAACTGAGACATTTTCAAAAAATTTACAATAATATTATAAATAAATTTGAATGCATCTATTTAGGACCCTATAACACATTTTCCCACATTATTTTGTGTGTCTGACTTTAAATTGTAAGCCCTTCAAACCGCTTTGTCCTGACATTGCTTCTAGAAGGCTGTCATCTGTGTCACTGACCCAATCCAGTTCCATGAGTCTCTTTAGATGGTTTAGAGGGGTAGCTGTATACATTTTGTCCAATCTTTTTCCAAGATTCTTACAGCTCAACCATCACTTTTTGCCAGGCCACATAAACTAGTAGTGTACCTCATTTAATTAATTAGGCTTTGGTGTAAGGCAGTCATCTTGATTAAGTTGATTCAGCCCGTAAGCAAGAACATCTTTTGATGCCAATTGTGTTTGAATTTTTATCATTTAGGGACATACTGTAGTTTAATGAGTTTTCTAATGTCAATGGTTATGATTCCTAAGCTATCTTACTACATGATTCACATTTGAAGTTTCTAATTCATTCAAATTTTACTGAGAAAGCTCATGAATATGACAGCAACAAAACTATTGATGAGACAACACTCAAGAAAATTGATAAGGTTGTAACTACATAGAACAAGATAAATGAGCATAAAGGCAACTGTAATTTATCCAGAAAGGATGTGACACAAAAATGGTACAGAACAAAGTCAAACCGGTGCATTAGAAGATACACAAGAGGAACGTCAGACCTTGTTGCAGTATAGGTCTAAAATGAAAAAAAACACACATATGGTGGTGTTAGTGCATCTGACCTTAATAGGTAAACTTACAAGGGGACGCGAATGGGTCGATGAACCTTTTGACTCGCAATTAAGAAGTTCTTACCATAGCTCCAGTACATAATCAATAATCAATACACAATAATCAGTAATCAAAAAAATCAATAATCAATGGAGTCAGTAATTGTCACACACCATGACCTTTCAGTCATGAATAACCATACATTTAGTAAAAGTTTAGAATGTTTTTTTCCCTACATTAACAATGCTAAGGTCATGTAAATTAATCTCAATATCAAATTAAACACATACAGAAACAACACTGGCTGTCCAAAGCTGTGGAAGAAACGTAATCTAATCAAAGTTTGTGTAACAACACATTCTAAGGTTATGGTGCAAATCAATAGCAAAGTCAACTGCGTCAATGTGATAAGGTACATGAAGTTTAGCAGAGGAATTCATCAAACATTAGTCCCTGTTATTATAATCTCATTAGTGAGGATCCTTAACTAACACCAGATTAGAATCAACATGTTGGGCTTAATACAAAACAATTTAGAAACACAAATTTGAATAAACATCTAACTATGGCTCTATCAAAACAGTGCAGTTGGTACCTAGAAAGAAAAAGCAAATATGCATAATAATAATAACAGTTTAGGCTAGACCTATCCTCAGTACGGATAAGCAAAGCAGAGTCAGTCTTCATCCTCAGGACATCAGTCGATCAGCAAGGTATCAGGCTTCAGTATCAAAGTTCAGAAGATACAGAGGCCCATAGTTATACTTTTTTAGCGTCGCATTTGCGTCGTTTTTTGACGGAAAATCAGCACAAACTTACAAAATACAATGGTATTTTGAAAGTTTGCGCCGATTTTCCGTCAAAAAACGACGCAAATGCGGCGCTAAAAAAGTATAAATATGGGTGAGAGTCTCTAAGCATTAAAGTTAAGTGCCTCTCGTCAAGATGCAATAAAGGCAAAATGTAAGGGCAGAATGTCTGTATGGAATGGAATGGATATCTTCTCTCGCTGTACTTTTGTTAAGTCAAAACTGTTAAAACTACCCCCCAAATCCCTATTGGTCAGTTATTCATATTTTCGCACTCTGCCCAATAAAACTAATATCCCAAATCTATGAATTCTAATATTTCTCCGTTCACATGTAGTTGATTGGTTTGTCTTGCAATGTCCTCATCATCCGGCTTGTCAGGTAACAATATTGGTGCAGGTTCTACTCTAGTCAGTATCCTCATTGTTCTTGTCCTGGCAAAGTTAGTCTCACACACATAACATATAAAATGTTGCATTAGTTAGAACATCATCTTCTAACAGTTGGTTCTAATGGAAGGCTTCCGTCATGAGCACATTTAGACAGTACCCTAGAAATTCACAGTTTATTCTGTCTTGGTCAGCTATTTTATTAAACGCTAAGAAATACAGCTTTTACATGAGGCCTGGCAAGTAGGCCATGACACTTGCTAAATTGAGGCCTACAATTAATAAAGCTAAAGCTTAATTCATAACCCTCAACATGACATATTATTGCATTAGTCAAACATATATTCAACATTTCATAAGTATTAAGTAATTGATTAGTACATTTCATTAACATTGGTGTAAATTTTTCGTAATCACATTTTCACATGCATGCATTATTTTCCTATGTTGTTTTATTTTCTACATAAACTTATTATTCAAAATACATAAACGCTCATTAATAATTTTTATTATTACACCTGTACTAGCAATCCCTCGTCTGATGACTAAATATGTAATCACACTAACTATTACTCACACATTTTTCATCAGCTACATTTCTTTCAATTCAATCTCTTCATAATTTTGTTTCCCCTTTGAATTTTGACAACAGGCTGGCGGTGCATCCATGGGCATTCTGACCGCGGCGGTACAGCCGCGGTCAGAAACGGGAAACCGGCGGTGTCCCGCCGGTTTCCCGCCGCCCTAGGGAATCCTCCATGGCGGCGCTGCAGGCAGCGCCGCCATGGGGATTCCGACCCCCTTACCGCCAGCCTGGTTCTGGCGGTTTTGACCGCCAGAACCTGGCTGGCGGTAACGGGTGTCGTGGGGCCCCCTAACAGGGCCCCACCAAGATTTTCAGTGTCTGCCAAGCAGACACTGAAAATCGCAACGGGTGCAACTGCACCCGTCGCACCCCTTCCACTCCGCCGGCTCCATTCGGAGCCGGCATCCTCATGGAAGGGGGTTTCCCGCTGGGCTGGCGGGCGGCCTTCTGGCGGTCGCCCGCCAGCCCAGCGGGAAACTCAGAATTACCGCGGCGGTCTTTTGACCGCGCAGCGGTATTCTGACGGCGGGACTTTGGCGGGCGGCCTCTGCCACCCGCCAATGTCAGAATGACCCCCATAAACTCTTGCTGCCATTCTTTCGTAGTTGCATATGCCCATTCAGGACCTGTGTATCTTTGACTTGCTATTCTCTTTCTTTTCAATTTTTGATCACCATTCAGCTCTCCTTCACTTAGATCTTCTCTCCTTGTGGTATCTACTTCTTCTTCGATTGTTGGTTCAACAACCACTTCTTTCCCTCTTTCCACTTGTGACTCCGGCCACTTATCTCCTTTCAGAGGACCTTTTGTCAGTGTTCTCTTCAGAGTTGAACTTAAACCTTCTCCTTGTTCTGTGGTGTTTTCTCTTGACGGACCTGCAACCTGTTCAGGAGGAGTCAGATCACAGTTATTCTGATCCACCTCAACTCCTTCCCCTTCTGGGTCTGGCAATTGCTCTGTTTGTCTCTCAAGATCATCTGCTTCTTGGAAAGCCCTCCTCTGACTAGGCTCTCCAGTTGTCTCAATTGAGATAGGCTCTCCGTCACCCTCCTGGAGGCCTCCTCCCTTGTCTCTCATGGGGTGACTGAACCGTCCTCGACTGGCTCAGATCCAGTCTCAGTTCCCCTTTGTTCTTCTTCTGGCCCTGAGACTTGTCTCGCTGTTGTTAGTACTCTAAATAATGATTTTTCATGATCCAGTGGACATGCTACTTTCTTCATGTGGCTTGCATGAATCCAGTTCGGAATTCCAGCACACTTCACAGCAGTGGTATTTGTCAATACTACCTGATAGGGTCCCTTCAAACGAGGCTCCAAACACATCTTTCTCATGTGTTTTCGGACCACAACCCAGTCTCCGGCTCTCAGGTTGCGCCGTGGGTCATGGATCGGTGGCAGTGTGGTGACTTCCACCTGCTGAGAAAAATAGAGAACCTCATCAGCCAAACCTTTGCAGTAATCCAACACCATATCATCTGTAATGTTGACAACTGCATTTGCAAGCACCACTAGCAACCTCATTGCTCTGCCCATGAGGATCTCATGCAGTGACAATCCTGTCTTCATGTCAGGTGTGTTTCTCATTGACATCAGTACTAAAGGCAATGCGTCAGGCCATTTCAAATTCTTGGATGCACACATCTTTGCAACTCTTGACTTCAAGATACCATTCATCTGTTCCACTAGACCTGATGCTTCAGGGCGGTAACTACAATGCAATTTCTGCTCAATGTTCAGTGCTGCACACAGTAATTTAATTACTTCATTGTTGAAGTGACTTCCCCTATCTGATTCTAAAGAGATCAGAAATCAGAAATGCGGTATCAGTTCCCTAAGTAGTAATTTCGCTACTGTGAGACTATAATTTCTTTGTGTAGGGTAAGCTTCAATCAAGTGACTAAAGATGCAGACAATCACCAACACATATCTAAAACTTCCACACACAGGCATCTCAATAAAATCCATCTGCATTCTGCAGAATGGACCTCCCGCTCTTCCAATGTGGCTCAAATTAACCACTGTTCCTTTCCCTGCATTTCGTTGTTGGCAAATTACACATCAATGGCAAACTGCTTCAGCAACTTGTCTAAACTTTGGGTTGAACCAATCATGTTTGAACAAATTAATCAATGAATCCCTTCCAAGGTGAGCCTGACCATGTTAATACCTCGCCCTTTAAGATAACAGACTATTTGGTAAAACCAACTGACCCTCTTCGGAAACCCACAATTCATCTTGTCTTTGCACACATTTCATTTTGCTCCATAAGCGCTTTTCCTCCCTGTCAACATGATTCTGCAGCTTTTTCAATTCTTCCAGCGTATCAATTATTTTCAATGCATAGCTTGTACAAGTTCCATCTTCTTCAGGTAACAGTTCCCATTTGTCTTTGAATGATATACAGTTCAATGCGCAAAACCTTGCAACTTGATCAGCATATCCATTTCCCAATGACACAAAGTCCTGCGACTTCAGATGTGCACTACATTTCACCACTGCAATCTTTTCAGGCATTTGAATAGCATGTAACAATTCTTTAATTCTCTCACCATTTTTTACTGGTCACCCAGAAAAGGTCAGGAAACCTCTCTGTGCCCATAACTGGCCAAAGTCATGGACCATTCCGAATCCATATTGGCTATCAGTATAGATGGTAACTTTCAACTGAGCCGAAACATGGCACAGTCTAGTAAGGGCTACCAGTTCCGCTGCCTTGGCAGAATACACTCATCTAAGCCAAGAAGCTTCCAAGGTACCATTAATTGTGCACACAGCATATCTTGCTCTTAGTGTCACTGTATTGTCTCGCAGACAAGAACCATCAACAAAGATAATTTGGTCATTTTCTTTCAATCGGGTATCTCTAATGTCAGTTCTCGGTTTTGTGCACAAATCAGTTACATCAGTGGTTCCCAACCTTTTGATTTCTTTGGACCCCCACTTTAACATTGATGGAACCTAGGGACCCCCACTGAATCATCATTGGAATCTGGGGACCCCCACCTGAGTCATTACTGGAAGCTGGGGACCTAATTTGTCAATATTTGGTAAGATTTTTTAATTTTCCAAGCTCTTGCGGACCCCCTGAGAAGGCTTCGCAGACCCCAAGGGTTCCCCGGACCACAGTTTGAGAACCACTGAGTTACATCAAGACAATCATGTTCAACATCTTCCTCATTTTCAATTTCTCATCCTGGTCTAAAACTATGGGATCAGTGACTTCCTTATGAGTCAACTTCTGCAATGGTCATGAAATGACAGAAAAATTTGGGATCCATTGGCGACAATAGCCTACCATCCCTAAAAACATCTGACATCTCTCTGTGTAGTCGGGGGACTTATCTGCAATATGGTTGTGATCCTTTCTCTGGATATCTTCCTTGAACCCTTCTCAATATGGTGACCCAAGTATTTCACTACTTTCTGGCAGTAATGCAATTTAAGCGGAGACACTGTGTGACCATTCTTTCCCAAATGGTTCAACAGGGCAATTGTATCATACTGGCACTCGTCCCTTGTCTTGGACGCAATCAGCAAGTCATCAATGTACTGTACTAAGCTTGATTGGAAAGGCAATTCCAACGATTCCAAATTCCTTTTCAAGATCTGATTAAATATGGAGGGTGAGTATGAAAACCCTTGAGGAATTCTGCACCAGCAATAGACTCAATCCAGGAATTTGAAACTAAAGTGAAATTGATTATCCTCATGAAGAGGCACAGAAAATAATGCTTGTGACAAATCGATGACAGTATAAACCACTCGGCATCACATGGAATCTGGAACATTATCACAGCTGGATTTGGAACCACAGGACAACATTTGACCACAATCTTGTTTCTTTTTCTCAAATCCTGAACAATTTGAACCTTCCCGCTGGGCTTTTTGAAACCCATTATTGGTGAATGACTGCTCAATACTTCTTTCAGAACCCCTTGCATCTCACAGTCTGCAGTTATCTGACTTACTTTCATAAGGACATCTTGCGGCATATGGTACTGGGGAAGTTGAGGAAAAACTCAATTCGGCTTCACAGTAACTTTAACTGGCTCAACCCCCTTAATCAACCCTACTTCCTTTCCTGTCAGATCCCAGACTTTCTCCTTAACTGTTCCCTGCAAATCAGGATAAAGGGCTAGATGTACGAAACGTTTTGCGACTCGCAAACGGCAAAATCTGCCGTTTGCGAGTCGCAAAACGCGTATCCCAATGCAGAAATGCATTTTGCGAGTCGTTACCGACTCGCAAAATGCATTTCAGACTCGCAAATAGGAAGGGGTGTTCCCTTCCTATTTGCGAGTCGCATTGGGATGCAATACCATTTGCGACCGCACATGCGGTCGCAAATGGCATCGCAGTTACCATCCACTTCAAGTGGATGGTAACCCAATCGCAAATTGGAAGGGGTCCCCATGGGACCCCTTCCAGTTTGGGACTGGACCCCAAAATATTTTTTCAGGGCAGGGAGTGGTCCGAGGGACCACTCCCTGCCCTGAAAAAAACCGAAACTAAAGGTTTCGGATTTTTTTGAAATGCAGCTCGTTTTCCCTTAGGGAAAACGGGCTACATTTAAAAAAAAAAAAACTGCTTTATTGACAAGCAGGTCGCTAACATGGAGGCCTGCTGACGACAGCAGGCCTCCATGTTAGCGAGTGCCTATACTCGAAATGGGGCCGCAATTTGCGACCCACCTCATGAATATTCATGAGGTGGGTCATTGCGACCCCATTGCGAGTTGCAGTCGGTGTCTGAGACACCGTACTGCATAGCAATTTGCGACTTGCAAATTGCGAGTTGCAGGGACTCGCAATTTGCAAGTCGCAAATTGCTTTCTACGTACATCTGGCCCAAAGCTCTTTCACTGTGAACATCGGGAAGAATTCAATCAAAGGGTACTCCTCATTTGTAGTTTCATATTCTAATTCTGGGGCTTGCTCCTCTTCGTCATCACTATTCGTCTGGATCTCAATCCCATCATTTGAACAGGTAATCAAACACTTTGTTTTACAGAGCACGTCTCTTCTCAATAGGGATGCCAGACTTGAATAGCAGACTACAAATTTATGCAATCCCTGGAAATTGCCAATATAAACTTGAACTAGGACTGTAATCAGGTTTGTTAAATACTGGTTTGCTACTTGCAAAACCTGAACTGTTCTACCAGAAAGGGGCAGGTTTGGAACTTCTCCACTCCTCACTGTAGAGCGTGTAGCTCCTGTGTCAACCAAGAATGAAAACTTATGGCCCATAACTTTACCCTTCACATAGGGTCCTCTTTGATCTACTTCTAAGGAAGTCGCAAGCACACATGGCTCCTCATCTGAACTGTCACTCGTCCATTCATCATTTATTCTATTCTATTCTCACTGTGTAACGGGAATTGGTGCACTGTGTTAGTATTTCTGTTCTGCCTCTGACCTGTGACCTGCTGAGAAAGCATCATCTGTTGCTGCTCCATCGGGGCTTGAGGTATTTGAATTTGCTGTCTAAGTACCATAGGAACCTACTGTTGCATTGGCTGCAACTGAGACACTTGTGCACGGAACATTTGCACAGGCTGCATGGGCTGAAAATTTTGCACTTGATTCACATTATTCTGAACATTTGGATTAGGACCTGTCACTCTTGGGCCTCTGTAGGAAAGTACCATCTTGCCTGGCATGTTACCCCCATTTTTCACTGTATATATGTTGTTTTAGTTGTATGTGTCACTGGGACCCTGGTAACCCAGGGCCCCAGTGCTCATAAGTGTGCCTGAATGTGTTACCTGTGTAGTGACTAACTGTCTCACTGAGGCTCTGCTAATCAGAACCTCAGTGGTTATGCTCTCTCATTTCTTTCCAAATTGTCACTGACAGGCTAGTGACCATTTTTACCAATTTACATTGGCTTACTGGAACACCCTTATAATTCCCTAGTATATGGTACTGAGGTACCCAGGGTATTGGGGTTCCAGGAGATCCCTATGGGCTGCAGCATTTCTTTTGCCACCCATAGGGAGCTCTGACAATTCTTACACAGGCCTGCCACTGCAGCCTGAGTGAAATAACGTCCACGTTATTTCACAGCCATTTTACACTGCACTTAAGTAACTTATAAGTCACCTATATGTCTAACCTTTACCTGGTAAAGGTTAGGTGCAAAGTTACTTAGTGTGAGGGCACCCTGGCACTAGCCAAGGTGCCCCCACATTGTTCAGAGCCAATTCACTGAACTCTGTGAGTGCGGGGACACCATTACACGCGTGCACTACATATAGGTCACTACCTATATGTAGCTTCACCATGGTAACTCCGAATATGGCCATGTAACATGTCTATGATCATGGAATTGCCCCCTCTATGCCATCCTGGCATTGTTGGTACAATTCCATGATCCCAGTGGTCTGTAGCACAGACCCTGGTACTGCCAGACTGCCCTTCCTGGGGTTTCACTGCAGCTGCTGCTGCTGCCAACCCCTCAGACAGGCAGCTGCCCTCCTGGGGTCCAGCCAGGCCTGGCCCAGGATGGCAGAACAAAGAACTTCCTCTGAGAGAGGGTGTGACACCCTCTCCCTTTGGAAAATGGTGTGAAGGCAGGGGAGGAGTAGCCTCCCCCAGCCTCTGGAAATGCTTTGTTGGGCACAGATGTGCCCAATTCTGCATAAGCCAGCCTACACCGGTTCAGGGACCCCTTAGCCCCTGCTCTGGCGCGAAACTGGACAAAGGAAAGGGGAGTGACCACTCCCCTGACCTGCACCTCCCCTGGGAGGTGTCCAGAGCTCCTCCAGTGTGCTCCAGACCTCTGCCATCTTGGAAACAGAGGTGCTGCTGGCACACTGGACTGCTCTGAGTGGCCAGTGCCACCAGGTGACGTCAGAGACTCCTGCTGATAGGCTCCTTCAGATGTTAGTAGCCTTTCCTCTCTCCTAGGTAGCCAAACCCTCTTTTCTGGCTATTTAGGGTCTCTGTCTCTGGGGAAACTTTAGATAACGAATGCACGAGCTCAGTCGAGTTCCTCTGCATCTCCCTCTTCACCTTCTGATAAGGAAACGACCGCTGACCGCGCTGGAAGCCTGCAAACCTGCAACATAGTAGCAAAGACGACTACTGCAACTCTGTAACGCTGATCCTGCCGCCTTCTCGACTGTTTTCCTGCTTGTGCATGCTGTGGGGGTAGCCTGCCTCCTCTCTGCACCAGAAGCTCCGAAGAAATCTCCCGTGGGTCGACGGAATCTTCCCCCTGCAACCGCAGGCACCAAAAAGCTACATTACCGGTCCCTTGGGTCTCCTCTCAGCACGACGAGCGAGGTCCCTCGAATCCAGCGATGCTGTCCAAGTGACCCCCACAGTCCAGTGACTCTTCAGCCCAAGTTTGGTGGAGGTAAGTCCTTGCCTCACCTCGCTGGGCTGCATTGCTGGGAACCGCGACTTTGCAGCTACTCCGGCCCCTGTGCACTTCCGGCAGAAATCCTTTGTGCACAGCCAAGCCTGGGTCCACGGCACTCTAACCTGCATTGCACAACTTTCTAAGTTGGTCTCCGGCGACGTGGGACTCCTTTGTGCAACTTCGGCAAGCACCGTTTCACGCATCCTCGTAGTGCCTGTTTCTGGCACTTCTCCGGGAGCTACCTGCTTCAGTGAGGGCTCTTTGTCTTGCTCGACGTCCCCTCTCTCTGCAGGTCCAATTTGCGACCTCCTGGTCCCTCCTGGGCCCCAGCAGCGTCCAAAAACGCCAAACGCACGATTTGCGTGTAGCTAGGCTTGTTGGCGTCCTTCCGGCGGAAAAACACTTCTGCACGACTCTCCAAGGCAAGAGGGATCCGTCCACTAAAGGGGAAGTCTCTAGCCCTTTTCGTTCCTGCAGAAACCTCAGCTTCTTCTGTCCAGTCGAAGCTTCTTTGCACCCGCAGCTGGCATTTCCTGGGCATCTGCCCATCTCCGACTTGCTTGTGACTTTTGGACTTGGTCCCCTTGTTTCACAGGTACCCTAGATTGGAAATCCACAGTTGTTGCATTGCTGGTTTGTGTCTTTCCTGCATTATTCCTCTAACACGACTCTTTTGTCCTTAGGGGAACTTTAGTGCACTTTGCACTCACTTTTCAGAGTCTTGGGGAGGGTTATTTTGCTAACTCTCACTATTTTCTAATAGTCCCAGCGACCCTCTACAAGGTCACATAGGTTTGGGGTCCATTCGTGGTTCGCATTCCACTTCTGGAGTATATGGTTTGTGTTGCCCCTATCCCTATGTTTCCCCATTGCATCCTATTGTAACTATACATTGTTTGCACTGTTTTCTAAGACTATACTGCATATTTTTGCTATTGTGTATATATATCTTGTGTATATTTCCTATCCTCTCACTGAGGGTACACTCTAAGATACTTTGGCATATTGTCATAAAAATAAAGTACCTTTATTTTTAGTATAACTGTGTATTGTGTTTTCTTATGATATTGTGCATATGACACTAGGTGGTACTGTAGTAGCTTCACACGTCTCCTAGTTCAGCCTAAGCTGCTCTGCTAAGCTACCATTATCTATCAGCCTAAGCTGCTAGACACCCTATACACTAATAAGGGATAACTGGGCCTGGTGCAAGGTGCAAGTACCCCTTGGTACTCACTACAAGCCAGTCCAGCCTCCTACATTGGTTGTGCAGTGGTGGGATAAGTGCTTGAGACTACTTACCACTCTTGTCATTGTACTTTTCATAAGAGAAAAATATACAAAACAAGGTCAGTGTATATACACATAGCCAAAAAGTTTTGCATTTCCTCTTTTCACTCTTTTCTAAGGGCTGAAAAGTACTTCTAAACTTTCAAAAAGTTCTTAAAAGTTTAAAAAGTTTTTTCTGTCTTTCCAAAAAGTTCTGAAAGCTTTTTTCTCTTTTTCTATCACTTTAACTCTCTCTAAAAAATGTCTGGCACAGGAAAAAATGTTGAACTGTCCAAACTTGCATATGATCACCTTAGCTGGAAAGGAGCAAGGAGTCTCTGCATAGAGAGAGGTTTGAGTGTAGGGAAGAATCCTTCCTTAGAACTGTTAATTAATATGCTTAGAGTACAGGATAAGGCCATGAGTGCCAAATCTGGTGAAAAAGTAGCTAATGGTTCTCAATCTGATCCAGGGACTCCCCCAGGAAAAGGTTCAGGAAAGAAACTTCTCAGCCTGCCCATTACTAGACAGTCTAGCATAGTTGGTACAGAGGTTGAATCACACCATACTGATGGTGTGCTCTCACATTATACTGGTAGCCAAGCTGTTAGGGTGCCCTCTGTAAGGGACAGGTCTCCTTCTGTTCAGTCCCATCATACCTCTGTATCTAGAAATGTCCCTCCCACCCACCCTGATGACAGATTGTTAGAAAGGGAGCTCAATAGATTGAGAGTGGAACAAACCAGACTGAAGCTCAAGAAGCAACAGCTGGATTTGGATAGACAGTCTTTAGAATTAGAGAAGGAAAGACAGAAGTTGGGTTTAGATACCCATGGTGGCAGCAGCAGTATTCCCCATAGTCATCCTGCAAAAGAGCATGATTCCAGGAATCTGCACAAGATAGTTCCCCCTTATAAGGAGGGGGATGACATTAACAAGTGGTTTGCTGCACTTGAGAGGGCCTGTGCTGTACAGGATGTCCCTCAAAAGCAGTGGGCTGCTATCCTATGGCTATCATTTAGTGGAAAAGGTAGGGATAGGCTCCTTACAGTGAAAGAAAATGATGCCAATAATTTCCAAGTTCTTAAGAATGCACTCCTGGATGGCTATGGCTTAACCACTGAACAGTACAGGATAAAGTTCAGAGAGACCAAAAAGGAGTCTTCACAAGACTGGGTTGATTTCATTGACCAGGCAGTGAAGGCCTTGGAGGGGTGGTTACATGGCAGTAAAGTTACTGATTATGACAGCCTGTATAACTTAATCCTGAGAGAGCATATTCTTAATAATTGTGTGTCTGATTTGTTGCACCAGTACTTGGTGGACTCTGATCTGACCTCTCCCCAAGAATTGGGAAAGAAGGCAGACAAATGGGTCAGAACAAGAGTGAACAGAAAAGTTCATACAGGGGGTGACAAAGATGACAACAAAAAGAAGGATGGTAAGTCTTCTGACAAGGGTGGGGACAAATCTAAAAATGAGTCTTCATCAGGCCCACAAAAACACTCTGGTGGGTGTGGTGGGTCCAAATCCTCCTTTAATCAGAACAAGGAAAAGAAACCATGGTGCTATTTATGTAAAATAAAAGGCCATTGGACAACAGATCCCAGTTGTCCAAAGAAAGGCACCACAGCTCCTACCACTACAACCCCTACTGCTACACCTAGTGTCCCTACTAATAGCAGTGGTGGTGGGAGCAAACCTACTAATAGCCAATCCAAGGGAGTAGCTGGGCTCACTTTTGGTAATTTAGTTGGGGTTGGTCTGATTAGGGAGACCACAGAGGCTACTTTAGTCTCTGAAGGGGCTATTGATTTAGCCACTTTGGTTGCTTGCCCCCATAACTTGGAGAAGTACAAGCAACTAACCCTAATAAATGGTGTTGAGGTCCAGGCCTACAGGGACACAGGTGCCAGTGTCACAATGGTGATTGAGAAACTGGTGCACCCTGAACAACACATACTTGGACACCAGTACCAAGTAACCGATGCTCACAACATAACACAAAGCCACCCCATGGCTGTTGTAAATCTCAACTGGGGGGGGGTAACTGGTCCAAAGAAAGTTGTGGTAGCTTCAGATTTACCTGTAGACTGTCTATTAGGGAATGATTTGGAGACATCAGCTTGGTCAGATGTGGAGTTGGAGGCCCATGCAGCAATGCTGGGCATCCCAGGGCATATTTTTGCTTTGACAAGGGCTCAGGCCAAAAAGCAAAAAGGACAGGGAAGCTTGGATCCTGGAACAATGGACCAAGTGCTCCCTAAAGCTAGGGCTAGTAGAAGCAAACCACTTCCTACTATCCCTCCCTCTACAGTGGATTCTACTTCTGAGGAAGAAGAATTCCCTCCCTGTGCAGAACCTACACCAGAGGAGCTGGAAGCAGACACTGCTGAGCTTTTGGGTGAAGGGGGGCCTGCCAGGGAGGAGCTGAGTGTGGCACAGCAAACCTGTCCCACATTAGAGGGTCTCAGACAGCAAGCTGTCAAACAAGCTAATGGGGATGTCAGTGACTCTCACAGAGTTTACTGGGAGGACAACCTCTTGTACACTGAGCATAGGGATCCTAAACCTGGAGCTGCCAGGAGATTAGTGATTCCTCAGGAGTACAGAAAGTTCCTCCTAACACTGGCACATGACATTCCCTTAGCTGGGCACTTGGGTCAAATGAAAACTTGGGACAGATTGGTTCCATTGTTTCATTGGCCTAGGATGTCTGAGGACACAAAAGAATTTTGTAAGTCCTGTGAAACCTGTCAAGCCAGTGGCAAGACAGGTGGCACTCCAAAGGCACCCCTTATCCCACTGCCTGTGGTTGGGGTTCCCTTTGAAAGGGTAGGGGTTGACATAGTTGGCCCCCTTGACCCTCCTACTGCTTCAGGCAATAGGTTTATCTTGGTGGTAGTGGACCATGCCACAAGATATCCTGAAGCTATTCCTTTAAGGACCACTACAGATCCTGCAGTGGCAAAGGCCCTACTGGGAATATTTTCCAGGGTGGGCTTCCCAAAGGAAGTAGTATCAGACAGAGGAAGCAATTTCATGTCTGCATACTTAAAGGCCATGTGGAAGGAGTGTGGTGTAACTTACAAGTTCACAACACCCTATCATCCACAAACAAATGGACTGGTGGAGAGATTTAACAAAACTCTCAAAGGCATGATTATGGGACTCCCTGAAAAACTCCGCAGGAGATGGGATATCCTTCTACCATGCCTCCTTTTTGCCTACAGGGAGGTACCCCAGAAAGGAGTGGGCTTCAGCCCCTTTGAACTTCTTTTTGGACACCCTGTTAGGGGTCCACTCACACTTGTAAAGGAGGGTTGGGAACAACCTTTAAAAGCTCCTAAGCAGGATATTGTGGATTATGTACTTGGCCTCAGATCAAGGATGGCTGAGTACATGAAAAAGGCCAGTAAAAACCTTCAGGCCAGCCAAGAGCTCCAGAAGCAATGGCATGATCAGAAGGCTGTTTTGGTTCAGTACCAACCAGGGCAGAAAGTGTGGGTCTTGGAGCCTGTGGCCCCAAGAGCACTCCAAGATAAATGGAGTGGACCCCACACAATTGTTGAAAAGAAGGGTGAAGTCACCTACTTGGTTGACTTAGGCACTGCCAGGAGTCCCCTTAGGGTGCTCCATGTCAACCGCCTGAAACCCTACTATGACAGGGCTGATCTCACCCTGCTCATGGCAACAGATGAGGGACAGGAAGAAGACAGTGATCCTCTACCTGATCTCTTCTCTGCGTCCACTTCAGCTTCAGTAAAACGACGACCCACCACCACCCTCAACAAACCCCCCGCAGGAGCTGGAACAAGATCACCGGCGACCAGCTCACCACCTTCCTCAGCCAGAACCCCCCCACCAGCTCAACGGACCCCAACGAAGCCGCCAACAACCTCACACAGTGGATCACCAACTGCGCAGATGCCCTCGCACCACTGAAGAAGAACCCCCCCAGCAGACGCAGCAGCAAGAAAGCCTCCTGGTTCACCGACGAGCTCATCACCTCCAAGAAGAACTGCCGCTCCCTGGAGAACACCTGGCGCACCAACCAGACCACAGACAACATGACGGCCCTCAAACACGCCACCCGCAAACACCACCAACTGATCCGCGCCACAAAGAAGACAGCCTTCAAGGAACGACTGGACAACAACACCCACAACAGCAAGGAACTCTTCAGCATCGTCAAAGAGCTCTCCAACCCCGACGCCGGAAACAATGACATCACTCCCTCGCAAGACCTCTGCGACTCCCTCGCAGCCTTCTTCCACGACAAGATCGCCAACATTCACAACAGCTTCGGCCCACCAACCACAAACCCCACCACCGAACCGATGCCCCCCACCGCCACCCTCCGCACCTGGACCCCAGTCAGCACCGAAGACACAACACGCACAATGAACACCATCCACTCCGGATCCCCTACGGACCCCTGCCCACACCACATCTTCAACACGGCCGACCACATCATCGCACCCCACCTCCGTGACATCGTCAACGCCTCCTTCAACACCGCCACCTTCCCGGAGTGCTGGAAACACGCCGAGATCAGTGCCCTGCTGAAGAAACCAACTGCAGACCCCTCCGACCTCAAGAACTACCGCCCCATCTCGCTCCTCCCGTTTCCTGCCAAAGTCATCGAGAAGACAGTCAACAGACAGCTAGCTGCCTTCCTCGAGACCAACGGATCCCTCGACCACTCGCAATCCGGCTTCCGAGCCAACCACAGCACGGAGACCGCCCTCATCGCAGCCACAGATGACATCAGATCCCTAATGGACAATGGGGAAACTGCGGCCCTCATCCTCCTGGACCTCTCCGCAGCGTTCGACACTGTCTGCCACCGCACCCTGGTACAGCGCCTGAACAACACCGGCATCCAGGAGAAGGCCCTGGAGTGGATCACCTCATTCCTCGCCGGAAGAACCCAGAGAGTCCGCCTCCCCCCGTTCCGGTCAGCGGCCACCGAAGTCATCTGCGGAGTTCCACAAGGGTCATCGCTCAGCCCCACCCTCTTCAACGTCTATATGAGCCCCCTCGCAACCATCGCACGTCAACACAACCTCAAGATCATCACCTACGCCGACGACACCCAGCTGATCCTCTCCCTCACCAGCGACCCGGACGCCGCCAGAGCCAGCCTACACGAAGGGATGAAAGACGTCGCCGAATGGATGAAGAACAGCCGCCTGAAACTGAACTCAGACAAGACGGAGGTCCTCATCCTGGGATCATCACCATCCGCCTGGGACGACTCCTGGTGGCCCCCCGCCCTGGGAGCCACCCCCAAGCCAACGGACCACGCTCGCAACCTAGGCTTCATCCTGGACTCCTCCCTCTCGATGACCAGACAAGTCAACGCCGTCTCATCTTCATGCTTCAACACCCTGCGCATGCTTCGAAAGATCTTCCGGTGGATCCCCACCGAGACCAGGAAGACGGTCACCCAGGCCCTCGTCACCAGTCGGCTGGACTACGGGAACGCCCTCTACGCCGGCACCGCCGCCAAACTCCAGAAGAAACTCCAACGGATCCAGAACGCCTCAGCACGACTCATCCTGGACATCCCCCGACACAGCCACATCTCCGAACACCTAAGAGACCTGCACTGGCTCCCCGTCAACAAAAGAATCACGTTCCGACTCCTCACCCATGCACACAAGGCCCTCCACGACCTGGGCCCCAAGTTCCTCAACAGCCGCCTGACCTTCCACAAGCCCACCCGCCAGCTCCGCTCCGCCAGCCTCGCTCTCGCCACCGTCCCCCGCATCCGCAGAGCCACCGCCGGAGGAAGATCCTTCTCCTACCTGGCAGCCAAGACATGGAACTCCCTCCCCATCCACCTCCGGACAACGCAAGACCATCTCGCCTTCAGGAAGCAACTCAAGACCTGGCTGTTCGAGCAGTAGCGTTCCCCCCCCCCCCCCAGCGCCTTGAGACCCTCCGGGTGAGCAGTGCGCTATACAAATGCCTTTGATTGATTGATTGATTCTCTTCCACAGAACAAGATGCTCTTGTGGAAGGTGTAGTTTTGGCTGATTGTCTTACTGCTGAGCAGAAAGATAATTGCATAAATCTCCTAGGACAATTTTCAGAACTCTTCTCTACTGTGCCAGGCACCACTTCTTGGTGTGAGCACACTATAGATACTGGAGACAGTTTACCTGTCAAAAGTAAGATCTATAGGCAGCCTGACCATGTCAGGGACTGCATAAAGCAAGAAGTTCAGAAAATTTTGGAACTAGGAGTGGTTGAGCACTCTGACAGTCCATGGGCTTCTCCTGTGGTACTGGTACCAAAACCCAATTCTAAAGATGGAAAGAAGGAAATGAGGTTTTGTGTAGACTATAGAGGTCTCAACTTGGTAACCAAAACTGATGCTCACCCTATACCCAGGGCAGATGAGCTTATAGATACACTGGCATCTGCCAAGTATCTAAGCACTTTTGATTTGACTGCAGGGTATTGGCAGATCAAATTGTCAGAAGATGCTAAACCTAAGACTGCATTTTCTACCATTGGAGGACATTACCAGTTTACTGTAATGCCTTTTGGTTTGAAAAATGCACCTGCCACTTTTCAGAGGTTGGTGAACACAGTCCTGCAAGGGCTGGAAGCCTTCAGTGCAGCATATTTGGACGATATAGCTGTCTTTAGCTCCAGCTGGGATGATCACCTGGTCCACCTATGGAAAGTTTTGGAGGCTCTGCAAAAGGCAGGCCTCACTATCAAGGCTTCAAAGTGCCAGATAGGGCAGGGTAAGGTGGTTTATCTGGGACACCTTGTTGGTGGGGAACAGATTGCACCACTTCAGGGGAAAATCCAAACTATTATTGATTGGGTTCCCCCTACCACTCGGACTCAGGTGAGAGCCTTCCTAGGCCTCACTGGGTATTACAGGAGGTTCATTAAGAACTATGGCTCCATTGCAGCCCCTCTTAATGACCTCACATCCAAGAAAATGCCTAAAAAGGTATTATGGACAGCAAGCTGTCAGAAAGCTTTTGAGGAGCTGAAGCAGGCCATGTGCTCTGCACCTGTCCTGAAAAGCCCTTGTTACTCTAAAAAATTCTATGTCCAAACTGATGCATCTGAATTAGGAGTAGGGGCAGTCCTATCACAACTTAATTCTGAGGGCCAGGATCAACCTGTTGCTTTTATTAGTAGGAGGTTGACCCCTAGAGAAAAGCGTTGGTCTGCCATTGAGAGGGAGGCCTTTGCTGTGGTCTGGGCTCTGAAGAAGTTGAGGCCATACCTGTTTGGCACTCACTTCATTGTTCAGACAGACCACAAACCTCTACTTTGGCTAAAACAAATGAAAGGTGAAAATCCTAAATTGTTGAGGTGGTCCATATCCCTACAGGGAATGGACTATACAGTGGAACATAGACCTGGGAGTAGCCACTCCAATGCAGATGGACTCTCCAGATATTTCCACTTAGACAATGAAGACTCATCAGGTAATGGCTAGTCTTATTGTCCTTCGTTTGGGGGGGGGGTTGTGTAGGAAAGTACCATCTTGCCTGGCATGTTACCCCCATTTTTCACTGTATATATGTTGTTTTAGTTGTATGTGTCACTGGGACCCTGGTAACCCAGGGCCCCAGTGCTCATAAGTGTGCCTGAATGTGTTACCTGTGTAGTGACTAACTGTCTCACTGAGGCTCTGCTAATCAGAACCTCAGTGGTTATGCTCTCTCATTTCTTTCCAAATTGTCACTGACAGGCTAGTGACCATTTTTACCAATTTACATTGGCTTACTGGAACACCCTTATAATTCCCTAGTATATGGTACTGAGGTACCCAGGGTATTGGGGTTCCAGGAGATCCCTATGGGCTGCAGCATTTCTTTTGCCACCCATAGGGAGCTCTGACAATTCTTACACAGGCCTGCCACTGCAGCCTGAGTGAAATAACGTCCACGTTATTTCACAGCCATTTTACACTGCACTTAAGTAACTTATAAGTCACCTATATGTCTAACCTTTACCTGGTAAAGGTTAGGTGCAAAGTTACTTAGTGTGAGGGCACCCTGGCACTAGCCAAGGTGCTCCCACATTGTTCAGAGCCAATTCACTGAACCTTGTGAGTGCGGGGACACCATTACACGCGTGCACTACATATAGGTCACTACCTATATGTAGCTTCACCATGGTAACTCCGAATATGGCCATGTAACATGTCTATGATCATGGAATTGCCCCCTCTATGCCATCCTGGCATTGTTGGTACAATTCCATGATCCCAGTGGTCTGTAGCACAGACCCTGGTACTGCCAGACTGCCCTTCCTGGGGTTTCACTGCAGCTGCTGCTGCTGCCAACCCCTCAGACAGGCAGCTGCCCTCCTGGGGTCCAGCCAGGCCTGGCCCAGGATGGCAGAACAAAGAACTTCCTCTGAGAGAGGGTGTGACACCCTCTCCCTTTGGAAAATGGTGTGAAGGCAGGGGAGGAGTAGCCTCCCCCAGCCTCTGGAAATGCTTTGTTGGGCACAGATGTGCCCAATTCTGCATAAGCCAGCCTACACCGGTTCAGGGACCCCTTAGCCCCCGCTCTGGCGTGAAACTGGACAAAGGAAAGGGAGTGACCACTCCCCTGACCTGCACCTCCCCTGGGAGGTGTCCAGAGCTCCTCCAGTGTGCTCCAGACCTCTGCCATCTTGGAAACAGAGGTGCTGCTGGCACACTGGACTGCTCTGAGTGGCCAGTGCCACCAGGTGACGTCAGAGACTCCTGCTGATAGGCTCCTTCAGGTGTTAGTAGCCTTTCCTCTCTCCTAGGTAGCCAAACCCTCTTTTCTGGCTATTTAGGGTCTCTGTCTCTGGGGAAACTTTAGATAACGAATGCACGAGCTCAGCCGAGTTCCTCTGCATCTCCCTCTTCACCTTCTGATAAGGAAACGACCGCTGACCGCGCTGGAAGCCTGCAAACCTGCAACATAGTAGCAAAGACGACTACTGCAACTCTGTAACGCTGATCCTGCCGCCTTCTCGACTGTTTTCCTGCTTGTGCATGCTGTGGGGGTAGCCTGCCTCCTCTCTGCACCAGAAGCTCCGAAGAAATCTCCCGTGGGTCGACGGAATCTTCCCCCTGCAACCGCAGGCACCAAAAAGCTGCATTACCGGTCCCTTGGGTCTCCTCTCAGCACGACGAGCGAGGTCCCTCGAATCCAGCGACGCTGTCCAAGTGACCCCCACAGTCCAGTGACTCTTCAGCCCAAGTTTGGTGGAGGTAAGTCCTTGCCTCACCTCGCTGGGCTGCATTGCTGGGAACCGCGACTTTGCAGCTATTCCGGCCCCTGTGCACTTCCGGCGGAAATCCTTTGTGCACAGCCAAGCCTGGGTCCACAGCACTCTAACCTGCATTGCACGACTTTCTAAGTTGGTCTCCGGCGACGTGGGACTCCTTTGTGCAACTTCGGCGAGCACCGTTTCACGCATCCTCATAGTGCCTGTTTCTGGCACTTCTCCGGGTGCTACCTGCTTCAGTGAGGGCTTTTTGTCTTGCTCGACGTCCCCTCTCTCTGCAGGTCCAATTTGCGACCTCCTGGTCCCTCCTGGGCCCCAGCAGCGTCCAAAAACGCCAAACGCACGATTTGCGTGTAGCAAGGCTTGTTGGCGTCCTTCCGGCGGGAAAACACTTCTGCACGACTCGCCAAGGCAAGTGGGATCCGTCCACCAAAGGGGAAGTCTCTAGCCCTTTTCGTTCCTGCAGAAACCTCAGCTTCTTCTGTCCAGTCGAAGCTTCTTTGCACCCGCAGCTGGCATTTCCTGGGCATCTGCCCATCTCCGACTTGCTTGTGACTTTTGGACTTGGTCCCCTTGTTCCACAGGTACCCTAGATTGGAAATCCACAGTTGTTGCATTGCTGGTTTGTGTCTTTCCTGCATTATTCCTCTAACACGACTCTTTTGTCCTTAGGGGAACTTTAGTGCACTTTGCACTCACTTTTCAGGGTCTTGGGGAGGGTTATTTTGCTAACTCTCACTATTTTCTAATAGTCCCAGCGACCCTCTACAAGGTCACATAGGTTTGGGGTCCATTCGTGGTTCGCATTCCACTTCTGGAGTATATGGTTTGTGTTGCCCCTATCCCTATGTTTCCCCATTGCATCCTATTGTAACTATACATTGTTTGCACTGTTTTCTAAGACTATACTGCATATTTTTGCTATTGTGTATATATATCTTGTGTATATTTCCTATCCTCTCACTGAGGGTACACTCTAAGATACTTTGGCATATTGTCATAAAAATAAAGTACCTTTATTTTTAGTATAACTGTGTATTGTGTTTTCTTATGATATTGTGCATATGACACTAGGTGGTACTGTAGTAGCTTCACACGTCTCCTAGTTCAGCCTAAGCTGCTCTGCTAAGCTACCATTATCTATCAGCCTAAGCTGCTAGACACCCTATACACTAATAAGGGATAACTGGGCCTGGTGCAAGGTGCAAGTACCCCTTGGTACTCACTACAAGCCAGTCCAGCCTCCTACAGCCTCTCACATTCTGGAATGAATTGATGTAATTACTCTGCTAAACGACACCTTCTTGCACCATCACTGGACCCTCCCGTTTCCAATGTCCAACGGCTTTGCAACTATGACATGGCAATAGTTCTTCATTCCCTGCACATCATTCTCAACCACTACAGTATTTAAGTCTGGACCACGATTCATGCTGCCTCCAGAACCGATACCTCTCATCTGGGGCTGAAACATCATGTTTCCCTGCTGCTGCAGCAAATGCTGTGAAAAATTCCCTTGCACTCCTGTTTGAGCGGCTTTAATCTGCATCACCATCGCCTTCTCTTTCAACTTTTTCTGCTTCAACTCAATCTCATCACTACAGTATTTTGCATACTGCAACACCTCATCAATTGGTTATGCTTGCCAGCAAATCAAATCACTCTTAATCATCTGGCTAATTTCATCAATCCTTCCACAAATCTAAACACAAAATGAAGCATGCCTATTCCCTCAATTGACCCCGTACCACTGTAATGCTTGAATGCCTGCAACAGTCTCTCATAATATGCATGTATTGACTCCTTTGCTTCCTGGGCTGTCCTGTCAATTCTATGCCTCTCAATATTCTTAGGCGAAATTCTTGTTTTCAAAAACTCAGACCCCTTATAGTAATATTTAATTACCTCAGGAGACAGTGCACCTGTATTCTTGTCTCTCTCCGGTTCACTTGTTGGCCAATCTACACTCCTCTTACACTCAGTTTTTAGTGGATCTTTATCCTGCTGCACATTTTCAGTTAGTTCCAAAGAATCCCTTTTTTTCTTTACCCATCTGCCTTCCCATTTGTCTAATGCCCTCCAGGTCCGAGCACTTTGGAGCAATTCTTTAAGATATGCCTTCATTCCGGCAGATCTCATGTGTTCAAAATCTTTAGCCTCAAAATCTAATCTGTAACTCCTTTTCAAATGCTTCGTTTTCTCTATTTCTATGCCGTACTTCTCAGCCAAGTATCCGGAAGTGCTACAAATGTACTAAGTCCAGTAATGATCTTGATCCGTCAAAAGTCTATCCCACAGGAGAGACTACTCGAGCATTTTCATTATGTCTTCCCCTTATTAGGTTCTGGGACATTGTTCCCTGTTCATCTATAGACAGCTTCTTTTGTGCAAATAATGGTACCGCTGGACCAACAGTAATAGGTAGTGATATAGCATCTGAGGCTGCTCTGACATTTATGCTGTGTGGGGGAGTAACTCCTGTTAACGCGTCCCTTTATGTCAATTTTATACACATTAGGACTCGTTTTAGGCCAATGAATCTTTGGACCCAGTGGTGAGACACCGCAGGACGAGATAACTGATCAATATGTCAAGCAATATATCAATGACGTCATCAATATTTATCACCACAATATATTTTACTTTGGAATAAGACATTAATCAAGTTGTCGACGCGACCATGACCTTTCAGCCATGAATAACCACACCTTTGTTAGAATCTTTTTGAATTTTATTCCCTATTGATTACAATCTACTAATAGAAGTGTCAATCTCAAAACCAAGAAGCAAAAGAGCATAGTCATAATATGGCAACTGTGATAAGATTTCATGAATGCAAAGATCACAAACATAAGGATATAACACGGAGTAAACATAGATCAGAATACAGAGAATATCATGTAAGTCTCAGTTCAGCATAGCACAATGTCAATCTCGTCTATTTGTGAGTCAGGGTAATCACCTAACCTAACCACTAATTAGAATCAGCATGTTGGACTTCATGCTAAATAATTTAGAACACCAATTTAGAAAACATCTAACTATGGCCTCTATTCAAAAATACAGCAGTTGGTACCTAGAAAGGAAAAACAAAACAGGCAAATAACAGTAGCATTGTCATAATTACCCTCCAAGGATTAAGTTAGCACACAGGATCAGTCTTCGTCTTCAGGACATCAGTTGGATTGCCGCCAGTCTACTTCGTCTAAGGGGCAGGGGACACATCCCTCTTAAGGAGGAGAAGTGTAAGGGCAGTCTAAGGATAAGGATGGTTTATTTAAGCCTCAAATCACCAAACAGAGTGACAGAGTTTCTGGATAAAATCGGTAGCATTCCCTACCTAATTCTTCTGTCCCTTTGTGACATGAGTTTTTATCCCTTTTTCGTAATCCCTTCCCCCAAACTTCTATTGGATATTCACTATAACCCACTATCTTTGACCTATCAAATTATACATTAGGTAATCCCAATTGTCACCCCACAATAAGTTATAACATTTTGATTGGTCTTCATAATTGACGTCTTCGTAGGTGGCACAGCCGGGGGGTTTCATCACCGTCTTGGCACGTTTCTCGGGTCATGAGCTTCTTTGTCCTTGGTTAAATGTCCTTGTACATTCTTTCGTATACTTTTGTTTCAAAATCTGTATAAAACTTATACTAAGGCAGCTAGCATGCGGATGAGAACAGGATGAAATTGACTACATGAAACGAAGGGAAAGAACAAATGCAGGGTCATGGCCCTTTGCGAGTCAGCACACTGAAAAACAGAAAATATGCTTTAATATGAGAGTTACACGGCTAAATCTTCAACTCACGCTAACTTAAGGTCTAGGAGATTTTCTTATGCAATGCAATATCATAAAGGTTAATATGAATTTTAACATGAACAGTTTTATTTATCATTGTTATCTTCAGGTATATTTTTGTGACCAAATGTTATAGTCGAGTTTTCAAATGTATATTTAAGCATTATTCTAATAATTATCGTTTTCTAGGCAGCAATGTTAATCATTAATATAAGCTTTTCCCATTTAGCAATATGTAATATTTAAACTACGCTCTCTCACTCCCATATTCTGATTCATCTTCAGAGTCATATCTGACTGTGTCCCTGTCACTGGAGTAAATCTTGGTATTACCTGCGACTGTACTTGACGCAGTAAAATCGGAGTTGGCTCAGTCTGAACCAGTATCGGTCTAGGGAAGACCTGTTCCATCGGTACCACTAAATTCAAAGTCGTTTCCATTATGGGCACATCAGGATAAATTATCTGAACCTGTGGCGGTTGCATCTGGGTCTGCACTACAGGAGTAGTAGGCACATTAAGACCACTTTGCAACCCATTTTGTGTCAAGCTAGCATTAACCTGTATTGGACTCATTGTTCCAATACCCTGTGTCCGGGCTGTCGGTTAAGCACTGGTACTTGGACCACTCTCATGTACTATATATGGTGGTGGGCGATTCCTCAATAACTGCGTAATAAACTCATCACCGTCCGATTCTTCCTCTACTGTAGAAGACTTTCTAGCCTCCCTACTCTTGGACGGACTTTTGTTAGTCTTCCTAGTAGCTTTCTTTCCTTCTTTCTCATTCTCCTGTGTAATTGCTGGAAACAGCTTTATTCCATTTAAAGTCTCCATCCTCCAAACTCTCAGAACACAGTCTCATCTAGCCTCTGCTAGAGTCTTTTCTGTCTTTCTCATCCTTCTCTCGAATTTCTGTTGCTGTTGCTGTCTGGCTAATAACTCCCAAATCGCTAATACCTCAAACTGTGCTGGTCTCGGAAGGGGTTTCGATTCATAAAGCATCATCCGTAAATGCTTCAAGACCCTCAAATTGAATGTTCCATTTGTAGGAAACGCCAAGCTCCCATCCTTCTCTGTCAATTTGCACCATTGCTTTAGACAAGGACATGGCGCGACACCTTTCTCTTCCATTACAATGTAAGCTGGTGTACCTTCTTGTGTAGCCTCGCTTACATTCGTTGTAATATACGTATCTCCACCTAGGGCACTTTTTAAAGCTTTGAAAAATATCATCTTTTAGACCTTTTGTTATTCAAAATTAAATCAGGAAATCACTTTAATCCCAAGATTCCTTTCACCTACGGTCTCAACCAATTGCCTCTTACCGGCTGCCAATTCTTGCGCGACCCTTCTCACTAACCAACCTATCCCTGCGCGGTTCTAATGATGTCACACTCACACGTATTGCGGCTGACAAAGTCTTGCGGCTTGCCACCACAAACTCTGATTCACATAAACTAATGCAAAAATTGCGAACACTAATTAAAAACAAAAAATCCCAAACAAATGTGCTGGTTTACTACAGGAAAGGTAACACAATCGCTTCGGATACCTTACATTTTTTTTACCGATGGCTCTTTACGCATTTACAGCTACTACTTCTTTCTAGGTCTCCCAGATTCGCAAGCAAAATTCAACCCGCAAATTTTACTCTCAACTGTTAAATGGGTCTGTCCTGGTGCACATAGGACTCGCCAAATCTCAGTCGAAATGTTTTTTTTCACTCACTTTACTCACATACTGACTTGTCGACCACGCCTGATGAATCTACTAAACCAAACAGATTACAACATAAAAGTGTCTCATACACCTTTCAATATACTCCGGAGTCTTAGACCATGCAGGGTCCGTACATCAACAGCCATGTGGACACATTTTTTGCCACAAAGCGCCACACACGTGAAGTTTGACAACTTCCCTACTCTCACACTGCGGAGTACGCACACTCCTACTACAACTTCATTTGGAAATCACAAACTCCCTAAAATCCTCACAAACCTCACAATTCACCTGTGATTCGTATAAGCTGTGCAAGCGCAACCTATTTCACTCACACTATCACTAGAACGCAGGGAACATCTTCAACCATGAGCAGGATCCAGGATCTGGGAAAGTCATTTCTGGACTCAAGGGAACATCATTTTCTCTCCAATTATAATCATTGAAAAACAAAATCCAAATCTCAATAATAATGAATTCTCAAAAGGACAAACTCATCAAACTGCTATCACGTCCATTCATGTATTATTCTATACCGGACGTCTATGGTAAGCTCTTAAGGAGACGAACTATCAGTCTGCTACCAAGTCTGTTAGCGCGTCTGACCTTAATAAGTAAACTTCCAAGGGGACGCAAATGGGTCGATGAACCTTTTGACTTGCAATTAATATGTTCTTACCATAGCTCCAGTATATAATCAATCCACAATAATCAATAATCATTAGTAATCAAGAAAATCAATAATCAATGGAGTCAGTAATTGTCACGCACCATGACCTTTCAGTCATGACTAACCACACCTTTAGTAAAAGTTTAGAATGTTTATTTCCCTATATTAACAATGCTAAGGTCATGTAAATTAATCTCAATATTAAATGAAACACATACAGAAACTGGCTGTCCAAAGCGGTGGAAGAAACGTAATCTAATCAAAGCTTGTACAACAACACATTCTAAGGTTATGGTGTGTTAGCGCGCCTGGTCCTTAGTAAGTAAACTTACAAGGGGACACGTATAGGTCGATGAACCATTTGAATCGCATGGAGTATACCAGTCATGTAGTGACCATTGAAATCAATAAGTAGCATAAACTACCATTAATAAAACATCTTCTCCTGAATAACCACAACTCGGTGAAGAGTTAAACAATTTTTATTTTCCTATTGATTACAATTCTAAATCATCTGTTAGATCAATCTTTTTTCCGTCAGTTCAAATATTAATTCGTTAATGAAAACATCATCTCATAACTTGAAGAAAACATATGCGTAAATGCACCTTCATATGCCAAAATAATACCAGCATTTATTAGTAGAGTTCAGCAGATAGCTCGTCAGTCATTTGTCACTGTCAGCGTCACCCCCTAACCCTACCTAGCCAAGATTAGCATCAGCATGTGGGGCTTCATGCAAAACAATTTAGAGAAAAAGCATTAATTTGGAAAAGATCTATATAAGTGAGAATTCTATAATCAGCGCAGTTGGTACCTAGAAGAAAAGGCACAATTAGTCAGTCACATTTTCATAGCTACCTATCCACAGAATGGATCAGCAACAAAATCAGTCTTCATCTTCAGGTCATCAATTAGTCAGCCACGCATCAGGCTCTCAGAGTCTGAGCCCAACGACAGAACCTCGGACATCATCTCCTGATGTCATCAATTCTCCCCTTGCATCTCTAGTTTTAGCCCCTTGTCATGACTTTTTTTCAGGGTCTCCCAGTCCATCCCCCTAATTCCTAATTGGTCAGTCGGTCAGCAGATATGACTTTAACCTATGGTATTTGTTTACCAAATCTGCCAATTTCAATATTAGTCCATTCACAAGATGTGGATTGGTCCGCTATACGATGTCCTCATCATCCGGCTCTTCAGGTATCGAAATTGTTGCATGTTCCTCTTCAGTCAGTGCCTCCATTGTTCAAGTCCTGGGAAAGTACATTTAGCCTACTCTACACATAATTGTATCAAATTGTCTTCATCATCTCCTATCCGCCGGTACATTGCAGAAAATTTTAGCTAAGCAACTTTAACATCGGGTGGATTAAGGACAGTTCAGGCATCCAGCTTCTTGCAATCGCGGTTATTATTTCTGCTCTCCGTGTGCGAGGCCTAAGAAGACTAGGCCCTAAATTCAATTAAGTTACCACTATAAATTGAAGTAAAACATAGGTTATATATTTCAATAGGACATATTACTACATTTTTTTCTCAGATATTTTCATTATTTCATACAGGTTCAGTGATATTAGTACAATCTCGTACACATGGCTGTCATGCCCTGAGGGCACATTTTCAAACATGCAGATTATTTTTCTCTATGATTAATTATTCTACAAACTTTTCATTATTCAAGCACATAAACATCATTAATGATTTTCTAATTAGCATATCTGCTTCAACAGTCCCTCCTCCGATGACTAAATATGTCATAACACCTTTCTTTACCAACATTATACAGTTCCGTTTCTGATGCATTTTGTCTTCTCAAATTTTCCTTATATATTCTTTACCTAGATTGTTCTTCCCTCCTCTGATTATTTTTAGATCTCCTTAATTGTATTCTTTGCCATAATTTGCATATGCCCCATCATTCTAATATGCAATTAATCACAATTAATATTCCCTGTGCAATTTTCAGTAATACCCCATTCCAAATTTGACTAAACCAATTACCCACTGAAGCAAATCCTTTTCCAACTTTCTCCCAAACCCCTGGTTCCTTCAATTCCTTCAAATCCTTACTTGAATTAGTTAAGTTAGTGAGTAAGTCTCTTATCTCCTTATCGTTATTAGGTATGTAAGAGCAGAAATGCCTAGCATTAATCATCCTACAGACTCCGCCGTCTTTCACTAGAAGTATGTCTAAAGCAAGCCTATTTTGAAGCGTCATAGTTCTATTCGTAGTTAATTCAGTATCTAACAGGAGTATTGCCCCTGTAAAATTTGTCAGCATGTTATCCTCAATAGTAGACAACTTCTGTATCTTAATTGTATTCAAAATAACTCCTACAGAAGGAATTATTGCACCAAAAATATCTCCCACTATTGCAGATGAGGTTTCCCTCCTCTGTCGCTTATGATGTAATTCAGTCCCTTTTGGAAACTTCTTTAGATCATCTACCTGATAAACTTTAGAGAAAACTATCCCCAAATAACACTTCCCATACCATCCTCTAAGAAGACGTAATAAGCACTAAGTTCACAAATATAGTAAATTCCAGGAATAACAGGGCCCTGACCATTCAGCATAAAAGTCCATTTACTCTGAAACAAAAACACATGCCTACATTCACTCATACCCCCAAATAAAGTGGCTGTGTGTGATTGTGGCCTATATATACAAAGCTTCCCTACATGTAATGCATCTAAAGCTAACTTCCCTTGTGTTTTAATAGCAGTGTAAGCATAATCATTCTTATAAGTTCTTTTCTCCAATCTATTCTCTAGCTTTTCCTTCAATGCCTTTCTCCTGTCATCAGTATGCCCTGTAAAGCTCCTTTCTAATGGTGTAAGTAAACATGCTAAGTTATTCTTATGAGCGTATGCGGTACCAAGCGTTAATGTTGGTTCAAAGAAGCCTCTAGCTAATACTATATCATGCTCCTTAGCTACATTACTCAGATATCTAATAATAGGAGCAAATAAAAACACTAAATCATAGTTGGAGTAAAAATATTGTATATACTCTTGGTTATAGAATCCTGTTAGTAGCAGACTATAGCTTATGCCATATGTTAATGGCAGACTATGGGGGTCATTCTGACCCTGGTGGTAAAAACCGCCAGGGCCAACGACCGCGGGAGCACCGCCAACAGGCTGGCGGTGCTCCCATGGGCATTCTGACCGCGGCGGTACAGCCGCGGTCAGAAACGGAAAACCAGCGGTGCACCGCCGGTTTCCCGCTGCCCTGGGGAATCCTCCATGGCGGCGCAGCTTGCTGCGCCGCCATGGGGATTCCGAGCCCCATACCGGCATCCTGTTCCTGGTGGTTTTGGCCGCCAGGAAGAGAATGACGGTATGGGGTGTCGTGGGGCCCCTGGGGGCCCACAAACATTTTCAGTGTCTGCCATGCAGACACTGAAAATCGCAACGGGTGCAACTGCACCCGTCGCACCCCTTCCACTCCACCGGCTCCATTCGGAGCCGGCATCCTCATGGAAGGGTGTTTCCCGCTGGGCTGGCGGGCGGCCTTCTGGCGGTCGCCCGCCAGCCCAGCGGGAAACTCAGAATAACCGCGGCGGTCTTCTGACCGCGCAGCGGTATTCTGCCGGCGGGACTTTGGCGGGCGGCCTCCGCCGCCCGCCAAGGTCAGAATGAGGGCCAATGGTATGTAACCACTTCTTCCACTGAGGAAGGAATTTGCGTACATACAAGACAATTCTTTGCATCCATTGTCTCAACATACTCACTCAACAAGCAATAGAATACATTAGAAGAAAGCTCTCCTTGAGCATTAGTATAATCATGCAAGTATTTTTAATCTAACTTAAACTTTTCCAAAGCTGTTAGTGTATTAGTTTTAGGAACAGAAACAATAGCCTTTTTCATATCATGAATAGACATTCCCACAATCATCATTATAAACATTATTCCACACATAACTGCCACTCCAACACTCAAATATCTACAATATCTAACATTCCTAATTTGGTTATTTAACTCAGCCATGATCTGTAAAGAATCTGAAAGCAGAAGTAACTCTTAGATAAAGTGCAACGGAAAAAATCAAAAATGAAGAAAAAAAATCTCTTTTCACAGTTAAGTTTCACATTCAGGAACCCTTTTTCCTTTTGTCAAAATCGATTAGCAGCTTGTCACATTGGGTTTTCAATTGTCATATCAGGTTATCAATGTCTCTTCCAGTTTTATTTCAACAGTCTTTTCTTTAGATCAGCTCAACAACTCAGTCTTTTGATCGCCTTCAGGTTACATCAACGTACTGACTCAGAACTTCTCTATCAAAACAAAAGGAAATAAACTTGTGTTGCCATTCATTTGTACCTGCATATGCCCACTCAGGACCTGCGTATCTTTGACTTGCTATTCTCTTTCTTTTCGACCTATGCTCACCACCTAATTCTCCTTCACTCTATTCTTCCTTTCTCGTAGTATCCACTTCTGCTTCTATTGTTTAATTTATGACCAATTCCTTCTTCTTTCCAATTTGTGATTCAGGCCAATTATCACCTTTTCGTGTTCCTTCTGTCAATATTCTCCTCAGGATTGAACTCTTTTCCTTTTCTTTCTCTATGGTGTTTTCTCTTGATGGACTTGCAACGGGTTCAGGAGGAGTCGAATCACTTTGGCTTTGATCTGTCTCAACTCTTTCACCCTCTTGATCTGGCACTCACTCTGTTTCTTTTCAGCACTGTGTGCTTCTGGGAGAACCCCTGCTGTTCTCGGTTCTCCTGCTGTATCCGTTGAGATAGGCTCTTGCTCACCCTCCTGTAATTCTTCACTCTTGTCTCTTACATGGGTGATAGACCATCTTCCACAAGCTCAGGCTCAACCTCGGGCTCAGTCTGCTCTTGTTCTGGTTCAAGTGTAGCTAATTGTTTCATTGTTGTTGGTGCTCTCAACAACACTTCTTCATGCTCTTGCGGATTCACCACTCTCTTTGTATGACTTGCGTGTATTCAGTTCGGCATACATGCACACTTTACAGCTGTCGTAGTTGTGAGTACTACTTGGTAGGGACCTTTCCAACGTGGTTCCAAACAGGTCTTGCGAACATGTTTTTTGATGATGACCCAGTCTCCGGCTCTTAGGTTATGATCTGGGTCATGGGTGGTGGCAGGGCAGTGGCCTGCACCTCCTAAGAGAAAGAGCGAACCACATCAGCCAGATCTTTGCAATAGTCCAACACTATATCATCTGTAATGTTGACAAGTGCATTGGCTGGAGTTGCTGGCAGTCTCATTGCTCTGCTCATGAGGATTTCATGGGGTGACAGCCCTGTCTTCCTGTCAGGTATGTTTCGCATTGACATCAACACCAAAGGTAATGCATCTGGCCATTTCAGATTGGTAGAGGCACACATTTTGGCAATTCTCGGTTTCAATGTACCATTCATTTGTTCCACCAGTCCTGATCCTTCAGGGTGATAGCTACAATGCAACTTTTGCTTAATGTTCAGTGCTGCACATAAGAGTGTAATCACTTTGTTATTGAAGTAAGTTCCCCTGTTTGATTCTAAAGAGATCGGAAATCCGAAACGTGGTATTAACTCTCTAAGTAACAGCTTTGCTACTGTGAGACTGTCATTCCTTCGTGTGGGGTATGCTTCAATCCAATGACTAAAGACACACACACAATCACCAGCACTTACTCCAGACCACCACATGCAGGCATCTCAATGAAATCCAATTGCATTCTGCTGAATGGACCTCCTGGTCTCCCAATGTGGCTCAAATTCACCACTGTCCCTTTTCCCACGTTTTGTTGCTGGCAAATTATACATCGCTGACATACTGCTTCTGCTGCTTGCCTGAATTTAGGATTGAATCAATCAATTTTAAACAACCTGAACATGGCATCCCTTCCAATATGTGCCTGTCCATGATATTAGCGGGCCATCTGAGACAATAAACTATTGGGCAACACCATCTGACCCTCCTCAGAAATCCAAATTTCATCAGGCCTTTGGACGCATTTCAGTTTTACCCAAAGTCGTTTCTCCTCCTTATCCGCATTTTCCTGCAGTGTTTTCAATTCTTCCAAAGTATCAATCACTTTTAGTGCAAAACTTGTGCAAATGTTTTCTTCCTCAGTTCCCACTTGTCTTTAAACAATATACAGTTCAATGCACAAAACCTTGCTACTTGATCCGCATATCTATTTCCCAATGTTTATGTAATCAGGCGTCTTTTGGTGTGCACTGCATTTTACCACTGCAGTTTCTTCAGGTAAGTGTATTGCGTACAACAACTCTTTTATTTTGTCACCATTTCTCACTGGTGTTCCAGTAGAGGTCAGAAAACCTCTTTGCGACTTCAATTGTCCAAAATCATGAACAATTCCAAATCCATATTGACTGTCTGAATAGATTGTGACTCTTAGTCTCGCAGAAACATGGCATGCGCTAGTAAGAGCTACCAACTCTGCCACTTGTGCAGAATATATACCTGGAAGCCAAGAAGCTTCTAATGTGCCTGTCATTGTGCATACTGCGTATCCTGCTCTCAATGCCCCTGTTCCATCTGAGACATGAACCACGAACAAAGACAATTTGGTAATTTTCCTCCAATCGTGTGTCCCTAATATCAGGCCTTGGTTTTGTACACAGCTCAGTTACCTCAAGACAATCATGCTCAATGTCTTCTTCTTTTTCAATTTCGACAGTATCACTTTGAAGCAATGTCACTGAATTTAACACTGTACATCTTTTCAATGTTACATTCGGAGCCCCCAATATACTCGTCTCATACCTTGTCAGTCTTGCACCAGTCAAATATTGCATTTTCGTCCTTGTCAGCAAGATTTCAGTGTGGTACTATTACCATCAAAGGGTATCCAATGACTACCCCCTCACATTGAGAAAGACTTTGACCAACTGCGGCTACTGCATGCAGATAACCTGGTAAAGCTGCTGCGACTGGGTCCAAGGCAGCTGAAAAATAAGCTATGGGCGATAAGCACCTCCATGGACCTGTGTCAAAACAGACAAAGAACAAGCATCACGTTCATGACAAAACAATGTGAATGGCTTTGTGTAATCAGGCATTCCCAACACTGGAGCTCTGCACAAACTTTCTCTCAGTTCAGTGAATTCCTCCATCTGAGCTTCATCTAGGGTAATGGGATCTGTAACTTCGTTATGAGTTAACTGCTGCAAGGGTTTGGCAATTTCAACAAATTTGGAATCCACTGTCTACAATACTCCACCATTCACAGGAACATTCTAACATCTCTTTGTGAAGTCGGGGGACTTCTCTGCAATATCATGGTAATTCTCTCCCTGGAGATTCTTCTGGACCCTTTCTCAATCTGCTGTCCCCGGCATTTCACTGATTTTTGACAATACTGCAGTTTTACAGGTATCACCTTATGTCCAAAATTTCCCAAATGATTCAACAGGGCAATTGAGTCGTACTTACACTAGTCCCTTGTTCTGGATGCGATCAGCAAATCATCAATACATTGCACTAGAGTCGATTGGTATGGTAATTCCAACGACTCCAGATTCTTTTTCAAGATCTGATTAAACAGTGATGGTGACTCTGTATACCCTAGTGGGAGCCTGCCCCAGCTGTAGGCTCTGTCTAGGAATTTGAAACTAAAAAGAAACTGACTGGCCCGTATTTATACTTTTTGACGCTAAACTGCGCTAACGCAGTTTAGCGTCAAAAAGTTTAGCGCCGGCTAACGCCATTCTGAAGCGCCATGCGGGCGCCGTATTTATTGAATGGCGTTAGCCGGCGCTAGCAGCCCGGCGCTGCCTGGTGTGCGTGGAAAAAAACCACGTACACCAGGCAGCGCCGGCATTGGGGAAAATGGCGTTAGGGCGTCTTAAAATGGTGCAAATCAGGTTGACGCCAAAAAATCGCCTCCACCCGATTTGCGCCATTTTTTACGACGCCCAGACGCCATTTACATGACTCCTGTCTTAGTAAAGACAGGAGTCATGCCCCCTTGCCCAATGGCCATGCCCAGGGGACTTATGTCCCCTGGGCATGGTCATTGGGCATTGAGGCATGTAGGGGGGCACAAATCAGGCCCCCCATGCCAAAAAAAAATATTTAAAAAAATGTTTTTTATACTTACCTGAACTTACCTGAATGTCCCTGGGATGGGTCCCTCCATCCATGGGTGTCCTCCTGGGGTGGGCAAGGGTGGCAGGGGGGGTCCCTGGGGGCATGGGAGGGCAGCTGTGGGCTCATTTTGAGCCCACAGGTCCCTTAACGCCTGCCCTGACCCAGGCGTTAAAAAGAGGCGCAAATGCGGGGTTTTTTGCCCCGCCCACTCCCGGGCGTGATTTTTGCCCAGGAGTATAAATACGACGCATTTGTGTCGCAGTCATTTTTTGGGACGGGAACGCCTACCTTGCATCTCATTAACGCAAGGAAGGCGTTCACGCAAAAAAATGACGCTCTTTGCTCATACTTTGGCGCTAGACGCGTCTAACGCCAAAGTATAAATATGGCGTTAGTTTTGCGCCGAATTTGCGTAGAAAAAAACGACGCAAATTTGGCGCAAACGGAGTATAAATATGCCCCTGACTATCCTCATGAAGAGGCACATAAAAGAAAGCTTGTGACAAGTCAACTACTGTGAACCACTCTGCATCACAGGGAATCTGAAACAGTATCATTGCTGGATTTGGCACCACTGGACAAAACTTGATCACCAGATCGTTTACTTTTCGTAAGTCCTGCACAATGCGCACTTTCCCACATGGTTTCTTTAAGCCCATTATCATTGAATTACATGGACTGCTCAACACTGCCTTTAAAACCCCTTGTTTTAGAAAATCTCCAATTATTTGTGCCACTTTCATCAAGGCATCCTGCACCATGTTATACTGTGGAAGTTGCGGAAATACTGCATTTGGCTTTAAAGTGATCTTAATCAGTTCCACTCCCTTAATCAAACCCACTTCTTTACCTATCAGGTCCCAAACATCTTCCTTCACTGCGCCCTGTAAATCTGCGTGCAATTCTATCACAGTAAACATTAGGAAAAACTCAATTAATGTGTATTCCTCATTAGCAGTGTTGAAAATCGTCTCAGCCCCCTGCTCTTCTTCAAATCGCTATTAGTTTTTACTTCTATTCCAATGTCCGAACAATTAATGGACCATTTTGTCTTACACAATAAGTCCCTTCCCAGTAGGGATACTGAACTCAAGTCACAGACTACGAACCTATGCAGTCCCTGGTAATTACCAATTTCAACCTGCACTGGATCTGTGATTGGAATTGTCAACTGTCTGTTTTACACTCCCACAACTTGAACTGTTCTGCCTGAAAGATGTAAATTTGGGACTTCCACACTTCTTACTGTAGAGCGTGTAGCTCCTGTGTCCACTAAAGATGAAACCTTGTAACCCATCACCTTCCCATTCACAAAAGGTCCTCTCTGATCTACTTCTAGGGACGCTGCAAGCATACACCATCCTTCACCCGAACTGTCACTCATCCATTCTTCGTTTATTTCATCCTCACTATAAAATGGGAATTGGTGTACTGTGTCATTACTTCTGTCTTGTCTCTGACCTGTGACCTGCTGAGTAAGCATCATCTGTTGCTGTTCCATCGGGCTTGAGGTATCTGCATTTGCTGTGTAGATACCATGGGAACCTGCAGCTGTATTGGTTGCAACTGTGTTAGTTGTGCACGCGGCACTTGCACCTGCTGCATGGGTTGGAAATTCTGCACTCGGTTCTGAACATTGGGAATAAATCCCTTCATTCTTGGGACTTTCACAGTTTGAAATGTACTGACATCACCACCTTGCTGAACAACACCATCCTGTGCCATCAGCGGACACTCCCGCTTCCAGTGGCCTACGTTTCCGCACAAATGACACAAAACATCCTTTTCATTCCCTGCATGTCATTCTGAACTACCACAGTACCCAAATCCGGACGACGCATCATGTCCATTCCACGACCTCTATCTCTCATTTGAGGCTGGAACATAATAGTTTTCTGCTGCTGCGGCACTGGTTGTACCAAAGCTCCTTGCACTCCTGTCTGAGCCGCCTTTATCTGCATCACCATTGCTTTCTACTTCAGCTTTTTCTGCTTCAACTCAATCTCATCAGTACAGTATTTTGCATACTGCAACACCTCATCAATCGGCTTTGCCTGCCAGCAAATCAAATGACTCTTAATCATCTGTCCTATGTCTAGTCTCAACCCTTCGATGAACCTGAACACAGAATGCAACATGTCTTTCGGCTCAATTGCTTCCTTACCACTGTACTCTTTGAATGCTTTCAACAATCTCTCATAGTAGGTATGTATTGATTCTTTAGGCTCTTGAACTGTTCTCTCAATCTTCTGCCAATAAATGTTTTTGGGAGAAATTCTTGTCTTCAGGATCTCAATCACCTTGTAGTAATGTTTCACCACCTCAGGTGAGGGTGCACCCGTTACTCTATCCCTTTCCGGTTCACTTGTTGGCCAATCCACTACTCTCTTACATTCAACCCACAAATAAGCTGGAAACACTATCTCCAATAATGTATTTAAGTCTTCCCACAGACATTTAGAGAGTTTCACAAATCTGTGTGTCTGCTGATACCACTCTACCGGGTTCTCTCTCAGTTCTGAATAATCATTTGTGAATGACAATATATCACTTCTGTGCCATGGGACACAAACAAACTGCCCTCCTGGAATTTCTCTCATTGGAAGCATCTTCACTGATTCCCTTTCTTTCTGAACATCTTCAGACCCTTCTTGTGAATCTCGTTTTCGCTTTTCCTTCTTCTTTGCCCATCTACCTTCCCACTTTTCTAGTGCTTCCCAGATCTGAGTACTCTGCAACAATTCTTTTAAATGAGCCTTCATTCCTGCTGACCTCATGTGCTCAAAATCCTTTTCCTCAAAATCTAACTTATAGCTTTGTTTCAAATGTTTTGTTTTCTTAATCTCGATATCATGTTTCTCTGCCAACTCTGATAATTTCTGATGTATCTTACCCACCTCCTTTGTGATCCTTGGACACAAGTACCTCAGCTCTTCCTCTGTGTAGGATTCTAACCTGTTCACTCCCATTGTTCCCTCAACTAGCTCTGTTGCTTCTTTAGCTAACCTCACACAATTTATCTGCTCTTCACCCTTGGATGTATTTTGAGGTGTATTTAGACTGTCCAACCATTCACTCAATTGCTGATCCTTCTGTCCCTGTAATGAAACGTTATTTGCATTTGGCACTGGTACCTGTTGCTTCGCTGCACCCGGAGTTTGCTGTGTCAATATTTTCAAACTTTTACTTGCATTCTGGCCATTTACTGCATCTGGAAGCGCTACAAGCGAACTAAGATCCATTAACGGTCTAGATCCATTAAAGGTCGGACCCACTGATGACATCATCTGCATTGGATCACTCACTCCCTTCCTCACAAGACCATCTGACATTTCACTCTGATCTCCCGCACTCACTTTCTTTTCTGCAAATGAAGGTACCGCTGGACCAACCGTAATCGGTAGCGATATCGCATCTGGAGCTGCCCTGACACTTGCACCTTGTGGGAAAGTTACCCCCATAGCCTGGTTCATTACTGGTGTAACATCTGACTGTGTTGCTGTTATCGGTGTAAACTTCGGTAAACCCTGTGGCTGTGCCGGATGCAATAACATTGGAGTTGGCTCAGTCTGAACTAGCATTGGCCTCTGAAGCACTTGCTCTGATGGCACTACTAAGTTCGAAATCATCTCAAGAACTGGCACCTCTGGATATATTCTCTGTATCGATGATGGATGCATCTGCGGTTGGACCACAGTAGTAGTCCCTGCATTAGGTGTACTCTGTACTACCCCAGGTATCTGTCCACTATCTGTCTGCACTGGTCCCTCTATCCCTGATACTTGCGTCGGAGCATTTATAGCAGCACTAGTACTTGGACCCCCTGGATGAGTCCCATAGGGTGGAGGTCAATCGCTCAACAACTGTTTAATAAGGTCCTCATCATCTGAGTCCTCATCGTCTACATAAGGCTTTTTCTTTTTTCCTGTACTCTCACCTCCCTTAGCAGTATCTTCTTTCTCTGACTCATCTTCCTCTGCAATTGCAGGAAACAATTTAATTCCCTGTAATGTCTCTGTTCCCTACCTTTTCTGTTCCCAATCCCACCTAGCTTCTGCTCAGGATTTCTCCACTCTTTTTATTCTCTTAAATTTCATCTCTTGTTGCTGTCTGGTCACTAGCTCCTATACCGCTAAAGCCTCAAACTGTGCTGGTCTTGGTAATGGCTTTGTCTCATATAGTGCCATTAGCAATTCATCCAAAATTATCAAATTAAATGTTCCATGCTCCGGAAACACTACAGCTCCTAACTTCTTTGCCATCTTGCACCACTGCTTTAACCAAAGACATGGTGCAACACCTCGCTCCTCCATCAATATAAGCCAGAGAATTTTCTGGTGGGATTGGCTCCCCCACTGACGCCTTAATGTAAGAATCACCTTTCATGGCACTTCTAAGCACCTTAAAAACGTAATTTTGTCTACTGTATTATGTCGATTCAATAAGGAAATGGCTTTTACTTCCAAGATTCCCTTCACCCGCTTACTCAACCAATTGCCTCTTACGGACGGCTGCCAATCCGCTTGTGACTCTTCTTATTGACCAACCTATCCCAGCACGGCACAGTCTGACGTCACACTCACACACTGCGGCTGACAAAGTCTTGCGGCTTGTCCTTCTAAACTTCAACTCACACAAAACTATTGCAAATATTGCAAGCACTTTAACCAACTACCAATAACTAAAACAACCTGCTGGTTGAACAAAGATTGATTTAACAGATGATTTAGAATTTGTAATCAATAGGAAAATATAAATTGTTTAACTCTTCACCAAGTTGTGGTTATTCAGGAGAAGATGTTTTATTAATGGTAGTTTATGCTACTTATTGATTTCAATGGTCACTACATGACTGGTATACACCATGCAATTCAAAAGGTTCCTCGACCTATACGCGTCCCCTTGTAAGTTTACTTACTAAGGACCAGGCGCGCTAACAGTTTTTGGTAGCAGTTTGAGGGTTAATTTCCTTGGAGATCTAGTTATGTGGTGATCATTAATGATTTTCTACTTAGCATATCTGCTTCAACAGGTGCAAATCAATAGCAAAGTCAACTGCGTCAATGTGATAAGGTACATGAAGTTTAGCAGAGAAATTCTTCAACATTAGTCCCTGTTATTATAATCTCATTAGCGAGGATCCTTAACTAACACCAGATTAGCATCAGCATGTTGGGCTTCATGCAAAACAATTTAGTAACACAAATCTGGAAAAACATCTAACTATGGCCCTATCAAAACAGTACAGTTGGTACCTAGAAACAAAAAGCAAATATGCATTACAATCACAATTTAGGCTAGACCTATCCTCGGTACGGATCAGCAAAGCAGAGTCAGTCTTCGTCCTCAGGACATCAGTCGATCAGCAGGGCATCAGGCTTCAGTATCAAAGTTCAGAAGATGCAAAGTCTCTAAGCATTCAAATTAAGCGCCTCTTGTCAAGACGCAATAAGGGCAAAATGTAAGGGCAGAATGTCTGTATGGAATGGAATGGATGTCTTCTCTCCCTGTACTCTTGTTAAGTCAAAACTGTTAAAACTACCCCCCAAGTCCTTATTGGTCAGTTAATCGTATTTTCGCACTCTGTCCAATAAAACTAAAATCCCAAATCTATGAATTCTAATATTACTCCGTTCACATGTCGTTGATTGGGTTGCCTTCCAATGTCCTCATCATCCAGCTTGTCAGGTAACAATATTGTTGCGGCTTCTACTCTAGTCAGTATCCTCATTGTTCTTGTCCGGGGAAAGTTAGTCTCACACACATTACATATAAAATGTTGCGTTAGTTAGAACATCATCTTCTAACAGTTGGTTCTAATGGAAGGCTTCCGTTATGAGCACATTTAAACAATACAATAGAAATTCACAGTTTATTCTGCCTTGGTCAGCTATTTTATTAAATGCTAATTAATACAGCTTTTACATGAGGCCTGGCAAGTAGGCCATGACACTCGCTAAGTTAAGGCCGACAGTTAATAACGATAAAGCTTAATTCATAACCCTTAATATGACATATAACTGCATAAGTCTAACATATATTCAACATTTCATAAGTATTAAGTCATTGATTAGGACATTTCGTTAACATTGGTGGCCATTCTTTCTAATCACATTTTCAAATGTGTGCATTATTTTCCTATGTTACATTATTTTCTACATAAAGGTATTATTCAAAATACAGAAGCACTCATTAATAATTTTTATCAATACACCAGCGCTAACAGTGGTCATGTGGAATCACTTAGTTGCACTCCCTCAGATAGTCAGACAGAACTGCAGACAGAACTGCAGATTGAAGTGATTTGCAAGCATCACTCTTACACAAGAGCCAATATTGAAAGACACTGAGGCCTATATTTATACTTTTTTAGCGCCGCATTTGCGCCACTTTTTGATGCAAAAGCAGCGCAAACGTACAAAATACAATTATATTTTGTAAGTTTGCGCTGTTTTTTTAGTCAAAAAGCATCACAAAAACAGCGCTAAAAAACTATAAATATGGGCCTGAATCCAGCCAAACTGAGGAAGTTATGTCCTGGCAGAATCCGACAATGAAGAACCTGAGGCTAAAGACTGATCACAAAGACAACAAAAATCACAACATCCGGAAATTGTGATGGTAACGGTAGAACTAGTCGCAGGGAATTCATACCATCCAGACCAGGGAAACCTTCAAGGGGTAAAAATGCAGAAACTTACAGAGACAAGAGAACAGAAATTTTAAAGCACAGTTAGGCAAAAAAGTTTCCTGTTGTTGCAAACTAGAACTCAGTGACAGCTATGCTGAAGTGGGTAATATAGATCCAATGAGAAGAGCCAAAGAGGTGCTGATTCATACCCGTAATCTTACAAGACCCGCCCTCTGATAACACTACCCAAACCTTGTAGGAAAACTCTAGATTTCACTGCTGGATCTTTATATTTATTCCATTGAGGCCAATGACCTCAAAGAGTCTAGTGGCAAAAAATCCATACCAACATATATCAGCAAGATCAGACAAGGCAAGGTAGGGGCACTAACTTGTGTCCAAATAGGGCTGAACTCAACAATCTATACCAATACCCTGAGGCTTTCACCAAAACATCAGTACACACAATTCATAAGGAAGTAATTGAAATCGAAACCACCATAATGAACACATGGTAAACCTTGAGAACATGAACAAAAAATGATTAGTTATCGAAACTGGGATCGATTGCTGAAGCTAACCCCTTGACTGACAAATGAGTCGCCAATAAGAAGCCATTCAGCAAAGAGCCGGAAAACTAGCCAAGTGCTACAGCTATGAGACTTGTGGGCATAATGAATGCTAGGGGCTCTTCCTCAAGAATTAAAAATGATCTGACTATTATTGGATGGATTGCACCAACACACCTTGAGAAGGTACTCCAATAAGAAAAAGATTCATGCCCAGAGTTGTTCCCCATAGTAAGAGCCCATGGGGTACCATTCTCAATACAAAAGCAGGGTGCTCCACCAACAACCCCTATTGCTTTTTCAGCATTTTATCATCAAAGATAAAATACTGTCTGAAGCACAAGAAATGAAATGCATTGTCATCATATGGATAAACATTTTTGATATTCCGAGCCCTATCGTTAATATAGAAAAAAATCTCAGAGAAATGTACTCTCTTCAGTCAGTTTGGAATAAAAAAACTGAGAGTGACGGCCTCCATCATAGCCATGGCAAACTTAAAAGTAACTTGGAAGGGATACTTATGAAAGTTTTTATGAATGTGAGAATTTTCACATGTTCTGTCCTAAATTCTGAATACTTAAACTGCATCATTTAATTAACTATGCAGTGGTGCTGATTTAATAAATGTGACTGAATAACTAAAGGAACTTACGGAAATTGAATATAATTAATAGATGTTTATTGGGCGTGCTCTGACAAGTACGATGAGCGACATGGGTGACAACGCAAAAACTAGATTGAGAATGAGGTATGGAACAGTGTAGCCATCCGCCTGGAATGTTTCTAAAGGCACCCTTTGAGAGTAAGATGGGAAGAGGCATATGGAGCTAAGGTTGGGCTCAGCGCCAATAAGGTTCTCTCAGAAGGGGAGGTGGAGGCTTCTGGTAGAGTGGTTGGGTCAGAATAAAAGACAAAAAGGCATCAAGGCAGATTGGTGTCTAAATCAACTGGTCAATAAAAAATTAGGGTACAGACTTGCTTCAAAAGACTCACTTAACTGGTGAAGATACGGTGATTACACTCCATTTAGAAGAGACATACCGGTAGGTCCATCAGGTTGTATTTTCTTGTGCTACTGCAGTACATAGAGGCATTTCAATTCTATTCTCCAGATTTACAAACTGGCAGATAAGTAAATATGAAGCTGATGTGAAAGGGAAATGGGTAATAGCGCTGTTGTGATAGAAGAAAAGAAGAAAAATCTGTTACCCTAGTACTGTTATGGACCCACCACGAAAAGCCAGAGCCTGTAATAGAGCTTACAATTACCCTTATGACATATTTAAACTGTGCAGTCATAGGGGTAGATTTCAATATGACCTTAACACCTTCTCATTCCTCTAGCACACACCACAGGGCAAACAATAGTATGCGGGTAATCAAAAGCATTTGTCTGAGCCAATTAAAATATATCACCTTATGGATATTTATAATACGTAATGCATCAAGCCAGCACACAGGGCCTAATTCACAAAGGTAAATTTGTACTTTTGTGTAAGTATATGATTGTTTGCTATTCACAAAGCTTTTTTACTAGTAGTATTTTTATGACTGCAGTGTCTCTGCACATAGAAAGATAGGACTGTTATGGTATTCCAGTAAAGAAAAGTAGAATATGTTCTTGGTTGGTATAAGTTTCCACCATATAAAATAGCTCCATCCCAGCTCCAACTCCACCATTGTCCCAGCTCCAACTGACTAACCAACATTCCATGAACCATACATAAATACTGGTTGAATCTACACAGTAAAACATTCCACGTATCTACCCAAGATACTATACATGTTCCTTTCTATACCAACACACACTGAACAACCCCTATAACATAATACACATCTTAAACCAAAAATCAATACAGAAAATATTTAAATCCTCCTGGATTGTTAGGTTTGCACTCCCATGCCCTTTGTTGCTTCAACAAATCATTTATACACAACAAAATCTTGAAATATTCCTGGACTCTTCTGATTGCATTCCCATGCTCTTTGTTGCTTCTGTTCCATCTCTTCCATTTCTTCTTTATTGCTACCAACGCCACAAGCCTGTGTGATTTTTACAACCCTTTTTAAATTCCAAATTCGCCTATCTACTGTCTTCACAGCATTATTAAAAACTTTAATACCTTTCATCTGCTTACCATACTTAGAATAAAACTCATGAGTGACAGGAGCTTTAACCTTAACAATGACACCAACTTTGACACACACAGCCTTAGCTGCTTTCATCTTGTCCTTATACATTTTCCTCTCCATAATTTTTTAACCCACCCTACTTTTCCATCCTTCATCTTTTACACACTCCTCCACCCCTGTACAATCTTTAATCCATGATGGTGATAACATGGAATTGGCTTTCCTCCTTTTAAGCAACTCAAATGGCGTTTAACATATGGTACCATGGGGTTTTAGCCTATCCACCCAGTTCATCAGTTCCTTCATCCAATGTTTCCCAGAGCCTTTGCTAACTGAATGCCCTCCTTGATCGTTCGGTTCATCCTCTCCACTATGGCATTGGCTTCTGGGGCATAAAAGGTGTTCCTATTATGTTTAACTCCGCTCCTTTCCAAGAAATGTTCCATTTCTTATGACACAAATTGTACTCCTTTGTCTGTTAACACTGACTCTGGCAAACCTCTCTTGCAAACAGTTCAGACAAAAACACATCCACCCTTCTGAAAGGTAACTTCACACACCATTTTCACCTCTGGCCACCTAGAATAGAGGTCCCAATATATCCACAGCAACTTCATCTCAAACTCCCTTGGGCAGTTCTTTCACTACCACAGGGTGCTCTCCAGTTTTACACACCTTATCACTCAAACAACATTCAGTGTATTCCCTCACCTTTCTTTCTAACTCCTTGTCCATTGATGGCCACCAATAACTGGATGGTAACCACTCCTTCATCCTGTGGATGCTCTGGTGACCTTCACAAACTATGCCCACTAATTTCCCCAGTATTAACCTCATTCCCCTGAACACCATGCCATCATCCACCGATTACTCTTTCTTAACACTCCAAGATGGCTTCACTTCTTCATCCAACAACCTTTTCTCTCCCCAACCTTTCTCCATCTTTATCATCACTTTCTGCAACATCTTATCTTCACACACTTCACTCTCCCACTCCTCCTTTCCAAGAACTCCCTCACTTACAATACACACCTTTTCCTCATCAATCACATCCTCCTCATCTTCCAAATTCTTTTCATTAACCATCCTTGACCAACAATCTGCCACGGTATTGCTTTTCCCTGGCACAAGTATGACGTGGAAATCATATTCTTGTAACAAGACCACCTATTTAACAGGCCTGCTCAAAACATTATCAACACTCTTTTTCATAAATATTTCCTTCAACAGCTTATGATCTGTTCTCATCATAAACTCTTTGCACCATATGAAGTTTTTCATCTTCCTCTCTTCCCAAAAGATCACAACTGCTTCTCTTTCAATAACAGAATATCTAACTTCTGCTGGTCTAAGGGCTCTTAGCAGGCATTCAAAAATGCTAATAAAAATGACGCAAAGAAATCTCTTAGATTTCTTTGCACCATTTTTCCGGCCCCTCAAGCGCCGGAACGCACCCCTTGCATACATTATGCCTGGCACAGGCATAATGTGGCACAAGGGGTTACAAAGTGGCACAATGCAAGAACTTTGTAAATATTGTGCACCATTTTTGGCCTTCCAACACCACATTAGCGTAAAAACAATTACGCTAATGTTGTGTTGGAATGACGCTAGGCCCACATAAATCTGGGCCCATGTTTTTCTTTAACAGACTCTGCATCGTAAACGTTTTCTCCGAAAACCTCTTTACAAACTTACCATAAAAGTATACTAACCCCATAAAAGAAGCTAACTCCTCCTTGTTTTGAGGTACTAACATCAATTTAATGTTTTTCACAAGTTCCAATTTAGGTCTTAACCCATCCCTGGTCAAAGTATGCCAAAGAAAATCAAGTTGTTTTCTATGGAACTTACACTTCTCAACCTGAAGGGTTAATACTTTGTCCCATAGTCTTCCTAACACAGCACAAACTCTTTCATCATGCTCTTCTCTTCATGAGTGTCCCTAAAAACTAAGATGTCACCCTGGTACACTTTCAATTCTCACAACTCACCCAAAATACTGTCCATGGCCCTCTGGAAAAGAGAGGCAGCAGAAATAAGCTGAACGGCATCCTCTTAAACCTGTACATCCCATTGAATGTAACACAGGATGTTTAATCATAGACTCTTCATATAATCTTATCTGGTGATATGCTGAGGTTAGGTCCAAGGTGGAAAACCACTTTGCATTCCTAGCATGCACAGCAAATCATGACTCCCAGGAATGGGAAACCTATCAACTAGCACTGCTTTGTTGGAACCTCTGAGGTCCAAACACAACCCTATATCGCCACTCTGTTTTTTCGCTATCACTACTGGAGACAACATTCCATTCCCTCAACCTTTTTAATCACACCTGAAACTTCAAGTTTCTCCATCTGTTCAAGAACCACTTCTCTGACCTCAAAGGGAACCTTCCCCACTTTGCTCATCACAGGACTTGCCCCCTCTTTGGCTTTAATTGTGTGCACGTACCCCTTCAACCAACCCAGGGAGTCACAGAATACTTCAGCAAACTCATCAAAAAACATATTATGGGACTTACCTACCATAATACTCATCAAGCCCTCTTGCTGTGTTACTACTTTCATTTTATAGTCATCTCTTAGTCTAATTGGTGGGCCAGAATTGGGATACAAAATGGTGCCTAAGTCACATTGATGGATTCAATTTATCATTGCATCCTCTTTGCCTGCCACATCATTTTTCCCCACAGCCAACCTTCCTACATGCCTTCAAATTATCTCATAAATTTTATGGGTTCACCCCCATAATCCATAGCTTTGATGTTTGGTTTAAATTGCTGCACCTTGTTTTTGATATTGGTCTGAAAAACATCCCTGGAAATGATTGTCAGTTTCGCACCCGAGTCGAACAGCATTTTAACTTTCTGACCTTCTACCATGACAAAATCCTGAGGACCAACGACTCTGCTTACCATTTACTTGCAATATTATTTCTTCATGCTTATCACTCTCTTCCAATATCTCATTGACTTTCCCTTCATTACTCTTAATCCTTCAACATTTGCTCAAGTGACTTTTCTGTGCACAAAACATGCATTTTACTTTCAACCTGGACATTTCTTGTCATTTTCCATATGCCCTATGTCTCCACATCTATAACATTTGCCTTTGAACTGCTTGACTTTGCTTTGACTCTTTGTGTCCTTTTCATCCGATTCTTTAACAATGATGTGTATCTTGTTCACCACAGAAACCACATTGATGGTTCACTTTCAGTCACATTCTTTTTTATAACTTCCACACACGCCAGGCTATGCTCTAACCTTTTAGCCACATTTATCATTTCTGTAAGTGACAGGTCATCACAAAATCACAGTTCTTCCCTAACCTTGTCATTAACATATTCTAGCATAAATTAAACCCTTTTGCGTTCACACACAGTGTTAGACCTGACAGCCTTAGGGTGGTCACCCCTAACTTTTTGCCTGCCTCCCTCCACTTTTGAGATACTGTTTTGATGGTTTTTAGACTTTGCAAACTTTACCACTGCTAACCAGTGCTAAATTGCATATGCTCTCTCCCTTTAAACATGGTAACATTTGATCACACCAAATTGGGCTATTTAATTTACTTAAAAGTCCCTAGTAGAGTGCACTATATGTGCCCAGGGCCTGTAGATTAAAAGCTACTAGTGGGCCTGCAGCACTGATTATGCCACCCACTTCAGTAGCCCCTTAACCTTGTCTCAGGCCTGCCATTTCAAAGCCTGTGTGTGCTGTTTCACTGCCAATTCGACTTGGCATTTAAAAGTACTTGCAAAGCCTAAAACTCCCCTTTTTCTACATAAAGGCCACCCCTAAGGTGTGCCCTAGGTAACCCCTAGGGCAGGGTGCTGTGTAGGTAAAAGGCAGGACATGTACCTGTGTAGTTTACATGTCCTGGTAGTGCAAAACTCCTACATTTGTTTTTCCACTACTGTGAGGCCTGCTCCCTTTATAGGCTAACATTGGGGCTGCCCTCAGGCATTGTTTGAGTGGTAGCTGCTGATCTAAGAGGAGTAGGAAGGTCATATTTAGCATGGCCAGTATGGTAATACAAAGTCCTGCCGACTGGTGAAGTTGGATTTAATATTACTATTTTAGAAATGCCACTTTTAGAAAGTGAGCATTTCTCTGCACTTAAATCTTTCTGTGCCTTACAATCCATGTCTGGCTGGGTTTAGTTGACAGCTCCTTTTGCATTCACTCAGACACACCCCAAACACAGGATACTCAGCCTCGCTTGCATACATCTGCATTTTGAATGGGTCTTCCTGGGCTGTGAGGGTGGAGGGCCTGCTCTCACACAAAGGAGTGCTAGACCTCCTACTGGGACCCTGGCAGACTGGATTGAACTGAAAGGGGACCTGGTGCACTTCTAAGCCACTCTTTGAAGTCTCTCCCACTTCAAAGGCACATTAGGGTATAAAAACAGGGCCTCTGCCCTACCACCTCAGACACTTCCTGGAGAAGATACCTGAACCAGAACCTGTACCCTGACAAGAAGAACTGCCAGGCTGTCCAAAGGACTCACCTGACTGCTTTCTAAAGAGTACTGCTGCTCTCTTGTTGTGCTGCAGAAGTGCTCTCCAAGGGCGTGGATAGAGCTTGCCTCCTGTTCCCTGAAGTCACAGGACCAAAAAGACTTCTCTCCTGCAGCTTAAATCCCCGTGCGGCGAAAATCTGACGCACCGCCTGCCAAGAACGACGCACAGCCTGCTTGCAGTGGAAAATTCACCGCATGCCGAGACCGGAACAACGCAGCCCCGACTTCGCGACAGAAGATCGACGCAGCGCCAGCGACGCGACCGGAACTTCGACACACGACCCTACTGCATTGACGCGAGCCAATTCAGAACGCCGCTGCCCGACTTCCTGAGAGGAATCGATGCAGCGGCTGCCGTGCGGAAGAAAATTCCACGCATCGCCCACTGGAATCACCGTAGCCCCTGTGACTTCACTCCGCAAGACCAGGATTCCACGCATCATCCCCGGGGCGTCTGAAAACCCTGCAACCCAAAGAGCATCCAAGTCTGCGTGCCGGAAATCGGCGCAATGTCTTCCCGCATGGAAAATAACGATGCAAGTCTGTGTGCGAAGAGGCAAAACCGACGCACACTCACCGTTTTCTACGCACTTCCTCCTCTGCGGTCCCTTGTGAGGATTTTTCAATGCAAACCAGGTACTTTGCCCTGCAAGAGACACTTGTTGTTTCTAAGAGAACTTAGGACACTTTTTATTGCTTTTACAGTAATATTTCAACTCTAAGACATTTGATATCACTTTCACTTTCAATTTGCTTATTTTTATCTTTAATCGTTTTGACCTGCATTTAACCAGATATATATTATATATTTTCATAAACATTGTGTGGTGTATTTTTGTGGTGCTATATTGTGTTATTGTATTACTTATTGCACCAATACTTTACACATTGCCTTCTAAGTTAATCCTGATTGCTCAGTGCCAAGCTACTAGAGGGTGGGCACAGGATAATTTGGATTGTGTGTGACTTACCCTGACTAGAGTTAGGGTCCTTGCTTGGACAGGGGGTAACCTGTCTGCCAACCAAAGACCCCATTTCTAACACACAGCATGACCAAATTTGCAAGATGAAGTTAACTTTCTCATCACTGTTATATATTCTTCTACAGTAACCCCTTCAGCTTACATCTGTTTCCTAAAATTAAATCTATCTAGAATGAATGACACTTTATGCAAAAAATTGACTATCCAATTTTATTACACAAACTTCAAACTCATTCAAACCATAGCTGTCCTCACTTGTCAGTTCCAGAAGAAGGTCAAATATTTCTTGGCCTTCCAGACCTAAATAGTGCAAAAACAATTAAGCTTTTCTCTCTGCACTCAAACGTGTCCCGCATACCCTAGCATACCTTCAAAAAACATTTTTCCATTTCTCCCACTTAATTAATAGTTCACCTGTAGATGATAAAAAAAATGATGGGGAAGAAACATTTGGCATTTCAATAGACTGGCCGTCACTGATAGAAGCACTGTTAGCCCTGTGCTAACACTAAGCTCAGCTTGTGACAAAATAACTGTTACAAGGTCTATGCTAATTATGCTCAAAAGTCTCAACTAGTGACTGCAAAGTTGCAGTCCTGGGTAACGACCATTAAGTTCAGAAGTACCATACCTCATTCAGCTATTGATGTCCCAGGTGTGCGAGTCACTCTATGCGAATTAGACCCACAAGAGTGATAGACACTCTTATAACAGGTGTTTCAGGTGAATCATCGCTGTAAAATTAGACTCACTAATGATTTCTCCCGTGTTACTTTGCTGAAGAATCGTATGAGTCACTGCTGTGCAACAGGCTTAAACTCGCTGGAATGCGTAGACTGGTGCAAGCACTTATGAAACAGCTCCAAGCAGATCAGAACACGCTGACACGGTGGCTGTGGAGTGCAGCGCTATCGCCCCACTCAAAATGGCAGCTGTACATACCATTCGGTGGCATGCGTTTTGTGACAGTAGCACACGCCCCTCCAAACAACATAGATGGTGAACTCCATGACGTGTAGAGGAGGCTGACACACCTCAGCTCGGAGTCAGGAGCACCGTCTCCCGCACATATCAGTCTCAAAGATGCCTCACGGACCTGATTACTTGCACTCCAGTCAACGGCAAGCAATTTGGAAAGAAAACCTGAAAGCTACAAAAGTCCCTTAAACCTTGCTGGAGACAGAGCTGAAACATTAATCATACTGGAGCAATAGACACAAGCCTACACCTGTCCAGTGGCCACTTTTCTGGTTATTGTTTAATTGGTTGAGTTCTAAAATGTCCTTAGAAGCGTTAATGAAACGTTCATTTTATCTCAATTAGTCATACCCCTTCAATGTCTAACATTCAAAACTGTATTTTTTGCTATCCAGATCCATAATGTTAAGATTCTGGAAAGCTGCCTCACAGGGGGGTGCTAAAGGAAGTTCTATACAACAGAGGAATCAAACAAGGGATGCTGTACTTGACAACACCCAAAAGAATCTCCTACTGGTCCATACCAGACCCATATACCTTGCTAGAGACAGAGATGAAACATGAAAATGTCCTGTACAAAGAGGGTTAGTGAGAAACAAATATTATTTGCTGAGTCTGTGCTCTGTCCAACAAAGGCAAGTCAATCTTAGGAACTAACCCTCAGATGTTGTTAAGACTTAATCAGTCTGCACTCAGCTAGTGGTCTTTCCTATGCTTTGCAGTGCATTTATAGGAAGAACCACGCAAATGGAATGTCAGAAAAGTTCTGTACATCCACCTAAAAGGACTGCACTTTTGCTAACCTGAAAATAACTGTGGGCGGCTTTTGGTCACTTTTTTTTGGAAACCCGTTAAAATCCATATCCAAGAAGTCATGAAATTGCACCTATTTTTCAATTAATTGATCAAGAAATGTTTTACCATTGGAAAGTTGAGATCAATACTGTCAGTGAATAGATTAGTCTATTGGAGGCATGCACGGCTGCTGCTTCGGGTTCAGGCTGTATTTCACGTATTATTGTATAGATTATGGTACAGACGCCAGTGAACAATTTATAAAGCGGTCCTGCAGAACCTCAAGAAAGATGTTTCACAGCAACCTTTTGTTTTCTCTTCAGTGCATACTCTTTAGTATATCTCAAACGAAGGGCCTTCTATTATAGTTTGATTCTTTAATCTGGATAAGTAAGTCTACTTTCTTCCTACTTCCATCTTCAGCCAATGTTCTGGTCCAAACATTGCTACATGCCCTTCAGGAGGTGATGCCTGAGTTTGAAAGATAATAAGGAAAATAAAGAAATCCTCTTCTTGATTTTGCATTGATGGTTTAATTACAAGTACACAAATTATAAAAGCAAAGGCCAATCGGTGAAAACAAATGCATTATCATGGCACAATTAATTCATATCCATCACACAGGAGAATCTTTACACTACAATATGACAGACCGCCTTTGTTATGCACTGTTTCGAGAACATTCTGAAAAACTCTAAATGTAAGCATAATACATACAAACAGAAGAGGTGTTAAAAGGAGGAAAGAAGTAAAACCATGATAGATGAATGACACAGGTTCAAGTATTTCTGATTGTAAGACTTTGGGTTACTGGTTGAGGGGTGTGACTCATTCCCAGGGAGCAACTACAATTTTTCTTAGGGTGACGTCACTATTGATCCCTAAAATATCCTGTGCTCAACCCTATGGGTAGCTTGGCACTCAGCTGTCAGGCTTAACTCAGAGGCAATGTGCAAAGTATTTGTGCAATACTTTAAATAGCAACATAGTGAAAACACACCACGAAAGGAGCCCACTACAGCATTAGAAACACAGATTAGTCTTTAATAGCTAAATCAAGATCAAAACAACAAACATCCAATCAGTAAAACCAGATATATTAACTGTTAAAGATTTTAGTAACATGTCAACTATGGATATCTGGTCACACCGAACCAGGACAAGTCATAAGTGCAGGCTGACTGCAATGGAGCACGGGTTGGTAACAGAGTATCTTTAATTCTGATTTATGGAGTGTTGCGCAGATCCACATTAAAAATGTGCTGCGCGGCCGAACTGATGCATTGGTTCTGAGATGCGATGAAGCTGTGGAGCGAGGTCCTGCTGCATCGTCATGGAAGACCCCATTAACAGGACTTGCATTGCAGAGTCCAGAGTCGGGTATGCTTTGAGCAGTCCAGCGATTCATTGGTTCCAAGGAACTGAGAGGCTGCGATGCAGAGTCCAGTGTTATTGTCGAGGCTGCCATTGATGAGAGAGGTGGGGGCCTGTGCCGTGGATTCATTGCAATTAGGGTGTTTGCAGGTGGTTCCGATCCACACAGGAGTAATAATGTGTCAGTTCGGCTCTGAGTTGCGCCATGCAGCAGAGGAGATGTGGCATTTCTGCTGGATCCACAGAGGCAGAACATCTTCGGCCCATTTCCAGGGGTCCAGGACTGGGGTGACACCACCGGACAGGATAAACACACAGATGGCAGAGTACAAGTGAAGGAGCAAGGTTGTTGGAGTCTTCTGTCCCTGAGTCTCAAATCAGGAAGCCAGCCAACTAGCCCTTTGAGTCACTCTAGGAATCCGGGTTCAGGAAATGCAATTCCAGTCCTTCTCATCCAGGCAAGAGGGCAGCAGGCAACAGGTCAACACAGCAAGGCAGAAGCACAGTAAGGAAGTTGTCCAACTGGGCAGTAGTCTGGGAGAATGGCAACCCTTCAGGAGTTCAGAAGTCCTTCTTCCTGACAGAGGATCCACAGGTCCAGAAATGTACTGAAGTAGTGGTGTCTGAGGTCCAGTATTTATACTCAGTTGTGCCTTTGAAGTAGGGGAGAACCTTCTGGAGGTTTCCCTTCAAAATTCACAGGCATCCTGCCTTCCCTGTCCTGGCTCCAGACTAACTACAGGGGGTATGCTTCCCTTTCTGTGGAGGCAGGATACACCCTATTCAGGTGTAAATGAGGTTGTGCTCATCTTCACCCTCCCATCCTGCCAGTGATGGATCATTCAGGCACACCTAAGCTGCCTATTGTGTGCAACTGTCTAGGAGGAATACACACAGATCAACTGTCATCTACGCTCAGTCATGTGACCAGATACAGGCTACAGGCACTAAGGTCCTCATTTCAACAGGCTGGCGGTACGTTATGCCATATTATGACCGCGGCGGTCACACCGCCGGAACTAGCGGTTTACCGCCATGGATGTCCAGGTGGTCGCAATCTGCCAGGGCAGCGCTGCTTGCAGCGCTGCCCTTGGGATTTTGACTCCCCTTACCACCAGCCTGTCCATGGCAAGGCTGACGGTAAGGGGACTCATGGGCCCCCTGGGGGCCCCTGCACTGCCCATGCACTTGCCATGGGCAGTGCAAGGGCCCCCAGACACAGTCCCATCGTGATTTCCACTGTCTGCTTGGCAGACAGTGGAAAGTGCGACGGGTGCTGCTGCACCTGCAGCACCGCCACATTGCCACCTGCTCCATTAGGAGCCGGCTGCAATGTTACGGCCCACATCCCCACTGGGCCGGAGGGCGGAAACTCTTTTTCCACCCGTCGGCCCAGCGGGGATGTTGTAATGCGGCCGGCAGGTTTTTGGCCGCATAGGCGGCCGTTAGGCAGTTCAACCTTGGCGAGCAGCGGAGATATGAGGGCCTAAGTGGTTAAGGCAGGAAAATGCCAACTTTCTCAAGGTGGCATTTTCAAAATTGCAATTTAATCTGTCTTCACCATAAATGAATACTTCAAATTAGAATTCCAGAGACACCAAACATGAACTAGGTACCTATTCCCATTTGGCAATTACATTTATAAAATGTAATAGGGTAACTCCAATGTTACCCTATGGGAAAGGTAGGCCTTGCAGTAGTTAAAAAAACACATTTGAGAGTTTTCATTACCAAGACATGCAAGTAAACCTAAAAGAACATTTCCTACTTCTGAAATATATTGCACTCACACTCTGGGCTCTCCAGGGCCTACCCAAAGGAGTTGACATGTATATTGAGAAGGATGGTCTGGGCTTGGCAAAAGGTTTACTTTGCTAGGTTGAAATGGCAGTTTAAAACTGCTTACACACATACAGGTTTCAATGGCAGGCCTGAGATGTGTTTAAAGGGCTATTTAAATGGGTGGCACAATCAGTGCTGCAAGCTCACTTATACCATAATAGACAGGGTAACCCAATATTCCCCCAAGAACTGGGTGCTTAGGATTCTAATGTAACAAATGTTCAAGGAGGACTCATTTTTGATAATTAACTCAATATAGATGAATATCAACATTTATGAACATGGCGGGAAACCCCGCCGTTTTCATGCTGGCGGTCTTTTCACAGACCGCCAGCCCCCTTGAGACCCCACCGGCCGCATAATGGACATTATGCTGAGCCTAGACATTGACGACGGATCCACATGGAGCTGCCGTCAATTCCACTGTGCAGCAGGTGCAATTCGGGCAGTGACCTGCACAATGGGGCACTGCATGGGGGCCCCTAAGCACCCCTTCTGCCAGCCTATCCCTGGCAGGGGAACCCACCAGGGAAAGGCTGGAGGAAAAAGGGATCATTTTCTGGAGGGCAGCACTGCTTGCAACGCTGCCCTGTCGGATAATTATATCCGCCATCGTCAGGCTGCCTGTCGGCTGTAGCCTGGCAGTGGCGGGGACGCCTGTGGCGGCCCTCCCATGTTCAATACATGGCGGTTCAGACCGCCATGCCAGTGACTGTGTTTTCCACCGCCGGCATGGCAGTCTGAACCGCCGGGTTCATAATGAGCCCCTGGATGTTGTAGTCCAAGCATGGACCAATTCTATAATTGAATAAATCCACATACGGCGTGATATCAATTTTATATGATCATCAAGTTTATACAAGAAATTAGAGCAGCAAAAACAACACATTAATCATGTATACAAGCACAGGTTACCTACTCCAGTCCCACTAACTCCACTTCTAGGGGACACAAGGAGGGCACCAATTCCCTGACTATCTTATGCACACAATAGTTAATAATTAACCAGTCCTGTCTGATGCCACACAGGCAATCAGAATCCTTCATGAAGTATTCCAACAGAAATGCAATGAGTTTTGTCATGAGGGTCTACGTCAACAGTCCCTGAAACCATCCTCAGGACAACATGTCCTGAAGGTATTCATTACAGCAATTGTTTCTCCCTGTTTATGAGACACTGTATCAGGACACTATTAATTCATCCCACTTCCCATCGCCGTCCAAAGATCCGCTCAGCTCAACATAATATGCCTCATACTTCCACCTACATTGAGGAATGCTTGGGGAATCCTTAATACTGCTTCTACAAAAAAGTATCCGGACCCTGTTAATTCATCCTGGTTATGAGCACAATACATAGATCCACTCCGTTCTGCAAGTCTCAACGGATGTCCACTGGTTGCATTTCATTTACAGGCCTTGGGTACATGTAGTACCACTTTACTGCGGACTTATCAGTAAAGTTAATATACCAACTGGACCCCAGACAATGTTACCATGTTTTAAGGAGGGAGCATATGCACTTTAGCACTGGTTAGCAAAGGCCAGCAAAATACGAGATCAGCAAAAATGGAGGAGGAAGTCAAAAAGTTTAGAGGAAGACCACCCATAGGCTGACAGGTCTAAGATGTGTCCCCCTGCTGGAAGTGGGGAGAACTACCCAACCCCTAGGCAGTTCTCATCACTGTGGTGGAAAAACCTGGATAGACCATCAGGATTGGTGTGGTCTGACCCAGGAGTGTGTTCCACTGTAAAGTTAATTCCCTGTAGGGAGATGCACCACTGTAACAGCTTGGGATTTTTACCCCTTATTAGCGTGAGCCATCTGAGGTCCTGTGGTCTGCCTGAACTTGGAAGTGAGTCCCAAACAGGTATGGTCTCAGCTTCTTAAGTGCCCAAACCACAGCAAGGGCCTCCCTTTCAATCACACTCCACCTCTGTTCCCATGGAAATATGCTTTTACTAATGAAGGCAACTGGTTGTTCCAGACCCTTCTCATTTAACTGTGCCCCAACAGCCCCTATGCCTTGTTCTGAAACATCTGTCTGCACTATTAACTCCTTGGAGAAGTCAGGAGCCTTGAGTATGGGTGCTGTACACATGGCCTCATTAAGGGTACTAAACGCTTTCTGGCAGGCGTCTGTGCAGATCACCTTTCTGGGCTGCTTCATTGATGCCATCTCAATGGGGCAACAATGGTGCCAAATCCCTTAACAAACCTCCTATAGTATCCAGTGAGGCCCAGGAATGTCCTCACCTCAGTCTGTGTTTTAGGGGGTTGGCAGGCCAGGATAGTTTCAATCTTGGTCTGGAGGGGTTGCACTTTGCCCCTGCCCACCGTGTGGGCCATATACACCACGGAGCCCTGCCCTATCTGCCACTTGCGGCCCTTGATAGTCAGGCTTGCCTGCTGTAGGTCCGGAAACACCTCTTGGAGGTGTTCCTTCCAGCTGGAGCAGTATACAACAATGTCACACAGGTAGACAGCACAGAATGCCTCCTTCCCAGCCAGGACCTTGCTGACCATGCTCTAAAGGGTGGCAGGGGCATCGTTTAAGCCAAAGTGCATCACCTTAAACTGAAAGGGTACTCAGGGTTGAGAATGCACGGATCCCATTTGTAGGAGGCTGGCCTGGTTTGTAGTGGGTACCATGGGTACTTACACCTTATACCAGGTCCAGTTATCCCTTATTAGTGAAATGTAGTAGTCTTCTAGCAGCTTAGGCTGATAGAGGTAGCTATAGCAGAGCAGCTTAGGCTGAACTAGGAGACATGCAAAGCTCATGCAATACCACTTATAGTTACACAGTACTTATATACAAGTAAAGAAATACTCAGTGTTACCAAAAATAAAGGTATTTATTTGGGTGACACAGTACCAAAAATATCTTAGAGACAATACTCCTTCTGGAGGTAAGTATTATACACAATATATACACTAGACACCAAAATTAGACAAGTAAATAGTCATAGAACAATGCAAACAGTAGGAAATCCTATAGAGTGCAATGGGAGAAAATAGGTCTAGGGGCAACACAAACCATATACTAAGAAAGTGGAATGCATATCACAAATTCCCCCTAGACAAGTGTAGTTTGTGCAGAATCGCTGGGAGAGTAAGAATACAGTACAGGTAAGTAAATCACCCCACCCCAGAGCCCAGAAAAGCAGGAGTAAAGTACTGCAAGTTTTCTTAGGACACACTACAACTCGTTTTTGGGGTTTTCCAGTAGCCAACCAAGTCTGGATTATTGGACCAGAAGACCTGCAAAGGAAGGGGACAAAGACCAGAAGTCGAAAGAAGTTCCAGGAAGGACAGGAGCCCCTGCCAACCCAAAAGAGGGTGCAATAGAAGAGTCCCTAGTTAGTTGAAGACTGCAGGAAGGCACCCTAGGAAGATGCCAGCAGGTTCCTGCATGATGCAAAAGATGTCACACGGCGTGAAGATTATTGCACATGAGATTTCGTGTTGGAAGTCGCCAACAAGCCTTGGCTACAACAAAAGTACATTTTGTGTCAAAATGGCACTGGATGGAACCAGAAGGGACCTGGGGGCCTCAACTCTTTGTGAGGAGGAAGAGGGGGCTCTCAGCACTTCAGAGAGCCCTCAGGATGCCAGCCAGCACCCCCAGGAGTCACAGGTTCCGGGTTCAAAGGAGGTGCAAAACACGGTTGATTCGGCACAACAAAAGAAGGTCCCACGCTGCTGGAGAACAACTCAGCTAGTTGAGCATCACAGGAAGGAGTGCTGGGGACCTGGGCTAGGCTGTGCACGAAAGAATTTTGCAAAGAGTGCACAGAGGCCTCAGGAGGCGAAGAAGACGCAGTACACAGGGGTACCGTCGCTCTTGGGGAAGGCAAAGTCTTACCTCCTCCGGATTGCGTCAGCAGGACCACAGGACAGTCTATATCGATGATGTCCACCCTCTGTGTCCTTAGGAGCATGCTCTTCACTGTGAGAGGAGTCCCAGGGTACAGGTCGTCATCTTGGAAGGTGCCTACTTGGTGCAGGGGAGTGACTCCGTCACGGGAGATTTCTTCGGTCCTTCTGGTGCAGGTTGAAGAAAGGGAGTCCCCAGAGTGTGCACACCGTGGAAACTGTTGCAGTTGCTGACTTGGAGCTGAGGTTGCTGAAGAAAAGTGTTTCTTGTAGACACTTTGTTGCAGTTACAGCATTTCTTGGAGCAGGCTGCGGTTGATCCGAGGTCAGAAGAGTCTGAAGTTGTTGCAGAGGACTCCTGAAGGAAACTCGCAAGCAGAATCTGAAGAGAACCCACAGGAGAGACCCTAAATAGCCCTGAGAGGGGGATTGGCTACCTTGTCAGGTATGGACCTATCAGGAGGGGTCTCTGATGTCACCTGCTGGCACTGGCCACTCAGAGCCCTCCAGAGTGCCCCCATACCTTGCAAAGCAAGATGGCTGAAGTCTGGGACACACTGGAGGAGCTCTGGGCACCACCTCTAAGGTGGTGATGGACAGGGGAGTGGTCACTCCCCTTTTCTTTGTCCAGTTTTGGGTCAGAGCAGGGGAAAAGGGGTCCCTGAACCTGTGTAGACTGGTTTATGCAAGGAGTGCACCATCTGTGTCCTTTAAAACATTTCTAGAGGCTGGGGGAGGCTTCCTCTCCCCAGCATGTAACACCTATTTCCAAAAGGAGAGGGTGTAACACCCTGCTCTCAGAGGAAATGCTTTGTTCTGCCTTCCTGGGACTGGGCAGCCCAGACCCCAGGAGGGCAGAACCCTGTCTGTGAGGTGGCAGCAGCTGTAGCTGCAGTGCAAGCCTCAGAGAGCTGGTTTGGCAGTACTCGGGGTCCATGGTGGAGCCCCCAGGATGCATGGAATTGGCTCCCCAATACCAGATTTGGAATAGGGGACAATTCCATGATCTTAGACATGTTACATGACCATATTCGGAGTTACCATTTGAAGCTACATATAGGTATTGACCTATATGTAGTGCTCGCGTGTAATGGTGTCCCCGCACTCACAAAGTTTGGGGAAATGGCCCTGAACTATGTGGGGGCAGCTTTGCTAGTGCAAGGCTGCCCTCACACGTAGTAACTTTGCACTTACCCTTCAGCAAGTGAAGGTTAGACATATAGGTGGCTTATAAGTTACTTAAGTGCTGTGAAAATGGCTGTGAAATAATGTGTGCATTATTTCACGCAGGCTGCAATGGCAGTCCTGTGTAAGGGCTTGTCAGAGCTCCCTATGGGTGGCAAAAGAAATGCTGCAGCCCATATGGAACCCCAATTCCCTGGGTACCTAGGTACCACATACTAGGGACTTATAAGGGGGGTCCAGTATGCCAATTGAAATTGGTAAATGAAGTCACTGGTCTACAGTGACAAACTTAAAAGCAGAGAGAGCATAAGCACTGAGGTTCTGATTTGCAGAGCCTCAGTGACACAGTTAGAAACAACACAGGCATACACATTAGGCCATACATTATGAGCACTGTGGTCCTGACCAGCAGGATCCCAGTGAGACAGGCAAAAACATACTACATAGAGGTAAAAATGGGTGTAACATGCGAAGGAAGATGGTACTTTCCTATACCATTTGCTCCCAGTCAGAGCAATCTGCTAGTACCCAGATGTCAGATCAAAAGTACTGAGAAACTTGGCAGCACTGTCTATGAGCTCATCAGCTCAGGGGATTGGGTGTGCCTCAGTCTTTGAGATCCCCCATAGTCCATGCGGAACCTAGGTTCTGGAGTGGCCCCCGAAGGGACAGCCTTGAGTACTAGTGTTGCTAGAATGTGAATTTACCTTAAGGAACAAAAGGCAAGAGGCATCTGGCAAAACAGGAACAGTTTGTTTAATTAAACATTACGGCCGGGAGAGCAACTACAGAACCGGGGTCTGAGGACTGTCTTTCTATGTACATCAGTTTGCAATGAGGTTTATTCATTTCTTGGTTGAGAATGCGAACAGTTGTAGTGGAGTCATAAATAAAAGCCCTGATAACAAATGGAGGTGGGCCTTGACTTTGCATGGACACAGTGTGAGCCAGTGAGTATGTGTCCAGATGTCCACCCATGTCCTGATTGGATTATTGTTCCTAACTACATGTGGCATCTTACTTTATGGTGTTTTTAGAATGCATGCACTCCTACACCCATGTGTATTTTATTGGGCCAATCTCCTGGGACCATTGTGGTATTGCTGCACCTATCTATGGGACCTGATCTAAATTTCCTGTTTGTGCATTTGCCTGCTGGCTATGTGTTACCTCACCTGTGACCTGTCAGTCAGTATCCTCAGGCCTAGGTCCCAGAGCCTGCCTGGCCATGTACCTTTGTGCCTGGATTGACTGAGAGTTCATGACGAGGGAATCTAATAATGTTGATGCAACTTCATTCATGTATATGAATGTATTGTTGTGTGTATCAACATCGAATATACCAATATCAACATTCCCCCCTCTAGCTGAATTTTGAGCTACACCATTAAACCCACACATCATGACAGTCACATTGTTGAGGGCTTGTTGTCCCAATTTCCTAGCTACTTGCATACTGCCCAATTTCAGGACTGCATTTTTACAGCAGGGCACCGCCACTTGCAGGAAACCACACAAAAACAGTAATATGATGAAAATGGGCAACAAGGATGTGCACAGACTGATCAGCCACTGGGGGAGCCAGGAGAACCAGTTTGTGAACCACTCCTGCTCAGGGGCACCTCCCTCTCCACTCATGTCTTTCTGTAGTTGGTGCAATACTTGAATGGCAAGAGTTAGAGTTCCAATGTCCATGTCATTGCCAGGTATGAAAGTACAGCAAGATGCATCAATCTTCATACATACCCAACCCTCCATTGCGGTCGTTAAGTCTAACACATACTGATGTTGCATCACCATGAGGCTGGTAGCCCTCAGTTCTTCCTTGACTTCATTGAGGCAGTGCACTGTGCTGTTCTTAATTTTGAGCATTTCCCACCGGGTTATTTGCAACCGGCGGGCGCTCGCTTTTGTCTGCAGAGTAAAGAATGGTATGGACCCTCCTACTGATACTTGCACGTCAGTGAACAGTTTGAACTTCTCTGGAATGTCCTTGTACTGAACCCACCCAAAATATTGAGCAATTCTTTACTCTTGAGCCAAATGCAACAGAGTCATCTACTTCCTTATCTGACAGATCTTCTCCGGGAATGGCCAGGGTCGGGGTATGTATGGTGATGAGTAAGTGGAGGTCATGCCATCCGGGGATGAGCTGGGTGTAAGAAAACTTCCTGCATTGCCAGTAAGTGTCCATCATTGTGGATGTGCCCCATTGCATGTCTGGAATGTGCAGAATAGTGCCACAGTTTTCATTCGCACCCAGCGGAATTGTTCCTCTGCCTCTGAAACATAAGGAATAAAGCATTAGTTTCCATACAATTAGGGGCTGTCCCTTCCTTCTGCCCACGTATACCTATCTATCTCAATGTCCCAGATCTCCTGACATGGGGTATCTACTCTGTTGTTCAACCCTCTCCTATGAAACCCATTTCCCTTCATATCATTGAGGTAGATGGCCATGCACTGAAACTTCATGTCTAGGGTCCATTTGTTGTTAATGAAGACAGATCTTGATATGCTAAGAGCCAATGGGGACCACAGATAGAAGTGGGAGTGGATGTGATTCTTCACTGGTGAGGTGATTTTGCTACCTCCAAAATTTTATTTTCTGGAAAATCTTGGGGCCAAACAGTATCCTCCCTTATAGCACTCTTTCTGTGCATCCTATCTAGCTCAGTTTGGATACTGCTAGGCTTAGTGAGAAGATTCAGTTATGTCAGACTGGTCTTGTATGGGGTCAGATTTACTACTACCCTAAGGGGCTTCACTCTATTAGGTTGTCATCAGCATCAGCTTTATTCGATCAATTGACCATAAAAGCAACATAAAAACAAAACTAGTAAATAGTACATGAATAAATAATCATTCTTTGTTTAAATACAGCATCTACACATCTATAAATTAGTTTAAGATCATTAAAACAATAGAAAGCTCAAGTTACACATAAAACTCTAAGATAATAAAACCTTAGGTTACTTTTAGGAATGGCAGCATGTGCGCCATGCTGTCACTAGATACTTGCTCACTGGAAGAATTGCATTGACTGAATTGTGACTTTTTAACACCTGTAGAGCCAAGGAACAGTTCTTAAATTCCTTAGCCCTACAAGTATTGCAAATCCATTTTGATTGCGGAATCGCATAGGCTGGACAGAAGAACATAAAGGGGGTTATTACAACTTTGGAGGAGGTGTTAATCCGTCCCAAAAGTGACGGATATACCACCAGCCGTATTACGAGTCCATTATATCCTATGGAACTCGTAATACGGCTGGTGGTATATCCGTCACTTTACAGTCACTTTTGGGACGGATTAACACCTCCTCCAAAGTTGTAATAACCCTCAAAATGTTCGATGGTTTCAAAGGTACTACCACAAGCAGGGCATGTATCAGGAAGACTGATCGGCCCCCGCCTGTGAATCAATTACATCAGGGGCAAAGAGCAGAAACGAAACCTTGCATATAGACTCTTGCCCTGCAGATCCGGTATGATGTCCAGATAAGATTCAAACTTTGGAGACCATTTGAGATCAATAAAAGAATTAGTTAAACGACTGTGAGATTTGCAGGTTATATTGTTATCCCTAATATAAGACCAATAAGTTAACTTTAAAACATTTTTATGCCGTCTCTCTAGTTTGTGGGGATTTTCCCAATAATCGCCCAAACCCAACAAACGAAACCAATGGGACACATGACAAATCCAAGGGAGAGTATAAGCATTTGGACATTTTAACTGGTCAAGTAATGAGGTCTTATATATATCTAACTCAGGGGTAATCCATAGCCTGATCCAATAAAGGAGGGGTCTTAAAATAACTAGATCTGCTACTCAACTTAACCCCAGATCCAAATATAGTGGAAGCAGGGGTGTAGAGCGTGGACACGCTATCAAAGCCCTTGCAAAGTTGTTTTCCCCCCCTGAGATCTTATTACAGTTGGAGGAACCCCATACTTCCGCTCCATACAGGGCTGCACCCTGTGCCTTAGCTATATAGATTTTTATTGCTGGGGAAACAGCTTTTGTAAAGGAACTTTGATAAAAGCGCAGTATGGATGAAGCTCTATGTTGTAACAACCCTGCGCTTTTTGTGATCTGCTCTTCCCATGATAGTTTACTAGTTAGCCTGACTCCCAGATAGTCTATAGAGCTAACTTCCTTCAAGGGGACTCCATCAATGTGAATGGAACATCTTTTACTGGGACCTTTGGAAAACACCATCAGTTTTGTTTTATTAATATTAACCTCCAACCCGTGATCGCCACAGAATAGATTGAACCGGTCAACAAGAATTTGCAACCCCATCGGTGTCTTGGAAATGAGGAGCGAATCGTCCGCGAAAAGCAGGATTGGGATTTTTTGTGTATTCAAGGAGGGAGCATCATTCTGGCATGTGGACACAGCCTTCACTACTTCATTAATAAATAAAGTAAATAGTAAGGGGGCTAGCACACAACCTTGGCGAACTCCCCTTCTAATTGGAATCTGTTCTGTCAGTTCGCCTTGTTCACCCCACTTCACTTGGGCATAAGTATTTTCATGTAATCGTTTTAGCAGGAGTAATAAGTCCTCTGAAACTCCCAATCTGCCCAGCACTTCCCACAATTTAGCTCTTGGGACCAGGTCAAAAGCAGATCGCAAGTCTATAAATACTACATATAGGCATTGCTTGGCGGTAAGAACATATTTCCAGTACAATATGGCCAATCTAAAGACCTGGTCTACCGTGCTGGTTTTAGCACGGAACCCTGCCTGTAGTTGGGAAAGAATTATGTGCTCCTCGGCCCAGCTAGTTAGCCTCTGTAGAATTTGTTTAGCGAAAATCTTTTGTAAGTTGTCTATAAGGCTAATTGGCCTGTAATTGGCTGGAAGGTTAGCATTTCCTTTTTTATAGATGGGTATAATTTCGGCCCCCTTCCATGTACCTGGGATTTGTCCCCCTGCAGCTATACTATTTGAGATGGCATTAATATACCAGGACCAGATATTTGGTTCCGATCTATAAAGGTCTCCAGGAAGTTTATCCGGTCCGGGTGCTTTTCCAAGTTTCAGACTGTTTATAGCCTAAAGGGTTTCTTCTACTTTAAAAATGAGGTGACCCTTAGGAATACACTGGGCCCCCACTTGGAGGGGCGTACTGGGGTTCAAATCCAATAACATTGGTGAGGAGTGGACTACATTAGTGCCCGTTGAGCCCTCTGGTAGGGCATAAAGGGTGGAAAAATGCTCCACCCAGCTTTCAGGTTGTATGTGGTTGCTGGGGCAACTCCTACCTCCATTTTCTCTTTTAGACAGAAGTTCCCAAAAACGCTTGTTATTCTTCTCTCTAAAGGCATTTAATAATTCCTGCCACTAGGAATCCTCCCACCGCTTTTTTGCATTGGACAGGGTTCCTTTATATAGGGACCTAGCTTGTTTAATATCCCCCTGGGAACCAGACATTACTACTGCTTTCAGCCCAGACTTAGCCTTTAAGCACCTCTCATCAAACCATCCCTTACATGCCCCTTTTCCTTCACATGGCTTTAACCTCCTTGCTTTGTAAAAGAACCCCGTAGCTGAATGGCCATGCTATCATGTATTTTAAGAATCTGAATATTCCCCACAGCCTGGTCTTCGTACTCAGCCAAACTATTCAGAAAAATTTGGTATATTGCTCTAATATGATGTGGGTTGAACATCACTTTTGGCCAAGTAATCTTAGTGAATTTATTGTTCCAGCATGGTGGCGGGATTGTTGTAACATGATTATGAAGTGTTCTCCTGAACATTTCTCCGGAAAAGGTAAAAAGCAAAGGGAAGTGATCGCTATCGCTTCTCACTACTGCTTTCATGTCTTCCAAGTGGGGCCACAACCTGACATCAACTAAAAAATAATCAATGGTGCTTGTGGACTTGCCCCTTTTAAACGTTGGTGCAATGTTCATATCAGATGGTGTTCTGCCATTGCAAGCCCTAAGGCCGTGTTTTAAACATAATGTAGCTAATTGTATGGCCACCCGAGATTTTTTACAGGGCCGAGTAATCAGTGCTTTCAATGGAAAAATAGAAGTGCAGGTACTCTCCATCAGATTACCTGCTTGTTTCTGAGAAGTACCGTACTCTCCAATTAAAAGTATAACGTTTTTCTTGAGATATGCCGGTACTCTCCCTCTCAAAATAAAAAAAGTGCCGGTACTCAGTACCGGAGAGTACCGGCCCATTTAAAGCACTGCGAGTAATAGATAATTGTGGGATCCCCCACAGCTCATCCTCTTCGTCGGTTAGGCCACTAATAAGGGTGGAAGGTTCAAAGGTACAATTAAAATCTCCAGCTACAATTAAAATAGTCGAGGGGTGAAGGTTTTCTACAAATTCGGACAAAATGGCCAAGGTGTGAGACTCAGAGCTGCATGAGACCGATTGTATATAAACATTAACAATAACAATTGATAAGCTTCTTTTGAACGTAATGCACATAGCTTTTATATCTACAGAATCAATTTCCATAAGCTTGTAGTCACACTGCAGGTTCTTGTTTACAAGTAGTAACAACCCACCTTTCTCCCGGCCCGACCCCTTCTCTGAAGGTATAGCAGGAACACTAAATGAAAGAAATCCATCTATATTGATAGCATCCTCTACCCAAGTTTCCTGAAACAGACAAATATCTATATCCTTAATGAAAAAGGCCCATTCGCTATCATCTAATTTCTTTGCCAAGTCAGCAATGTTCCAAGACATGAGTTCTAACATGCATTTGCCTTGGTTTATCACCATAGTTGAGCAGCCAGCATCCCCCGGGCCCAAGTCATTACTGCAGATGTCTAATGATGGTACTTTATTATTCCCTTTTGAATGTGAGACCTTGAAACAGGCCATCGCATGAGTCACTGATTCAGAAGTCAGTCATACAGGATCAGGCAACGACCCAAGATCGGTAGCTAACTTACATACAACACCTCCACAGGAATTAGTTGAGCCATCTGGTCCATCCGGTCCCATATCTAGTCCAGGATTATGTAGATTTAACATAAGTCTTATCCCCCCCATAGTTGTTACACTGTTGGAATGGGTGCGAGAATCAAAATCCATTAGTTGAGTCACCATGGTCTCATCTTCAAAATGGATAGTAATTATATCAAAATTGGTCCCTGGGATGCTGTTTCTCTCAGCCGATGTTATATCAGAACGAATGACAGAGAGGCAACTTCGTCTGGAGCGTATCCAGTGTGTGACTTTATTAATCAAAGAGGCTTGGTTCTCAACTGACCCTGGCGATAATTTTGGAACATTGATCAAATAGATTTTATTTGTTCCATGACTTGTGCACAAATCCTGTTCTTTGATAGCTATGTTCTCAGTATTGTTACGGGAGGAAATATTGTTGTTGTAGGAGGTTTTATATGGCCTGTTAGGGGATTGTGTAGAACTGTCCTCTTGAACAGTTTCCGGGAGGTCAGATCCGTTAATCCTACCTCTGACTCTATCGCTAGTTGAATTGCTTGCCCAGTTTCCTAAGCGGTCTCTGTATCTAGGTGCATTTTCAAACCTCCCTTTGGGCCTCAAGTTATCTTTGATGGGAACGCGGCGGTAATCTTCCCACCCTTGTGGAATTGTCCCCCCTCTAATCGGGAGACAAGAATTATCCCTTGACTCAGCCCCCTTTATTGGGGCAGAAGAGGGGAATACTTATTTTCCCCTGGCCTCCCCACAAACCCTGCAAAACCCTTCGCAAGCACAGTTATTCCCATGCTGGTGCACAAGGTTGCTCTTCAAAAGATCTATTAATACTAGAACCAATCCCTTAACTTCATCGACTCTCTGGAGAACTGTAGCCAGGTTGCCTCTGCTAGCTGCAGATTCATTACCTTCCGGATCAGACTGGGAGATCAGTGGGATAACACTAGGATTGGATATTCCAACTACAGGCTTGAACACACTCACGGGCACAGGCGAATCCTCTGTTACCAGCAGTGGATCAAAGCGATTAGTACACAATAGACTTGGAACGACCTTGATCACCGGGCTCAACGGAAGTAAAGACAGTGTATTTGGTACATATGGGGAACCCCCCTGGGATACTGGAGGACTCACTATACTAAGAATGGGTTTTGGAGTGGGGTCCTTACAATTGTGCGGGCCCCCATCCCCATCGACCTCTGTTGTTACATCTGGAGGATTCCTCTTCCCCTTCTTTTTAAATATCTCCGAGATTTTTCTATCCTTGGGGGGGCCTTTCTTTGGATTATTTATCCCCATGGTTTGTGTACCTAGCATAGACTCAACTTCTTTGACTAAAAGATCTATTTCGTCAAGTGGATTTAACCTATTGGATGGGCCCAAATTCGGGGATCTATTTGGGCGATTTTTCGCTATATTTGTTCCCTTAGTTTGCGCTGGTAAATCTACAGCCTTCCTTTTCCCCATGATAAAAAATACTCATAAAATCGATAAATACAAAATACAAGGAAAAAAGGATAACTCTCTTACTTGTATATTGAATGTCCTGCCACTGGAGTATCTGGCCCTGCCTGTCAAGCCTCTTCCGGAGAGTAGCAGCGTCCCACTCGTCGGCTAAATACTTGTTTAAATAGAGCCCTCCAGGTAGTAGCCACCAAGTAACAGCAGGAAAACTTGTAAGAGAGGCCTGCTATTAATGCAACTGTAATGGTAAACAATACTACTCAGTTTAAACTGTGTAGAATAATCTGTATTCTCTTGGGTAGCAGGCTAGTCTCTTTACTGCTGGCGAAAGAGGGGGGCCCAGCCCAGCCTCCTCCGGTCCCCGACGGGCACAGGACGGGCCTGCTCTTGGCCCAGGCTTCACCGGGGCGCCACCCGCGCGCGTCCCGCAAGGCGGGAGCACTACCACGAATTCAAAGGGCTCCTGCCCTTTGATGAACTGCCACTGGCTCCTCCTCGGCCCCCAGGTGCTTGTAACGCGCTTCCCCTATTAGGTTGTATTTTGGCGCTAATCCTACATAGATATAGATGTGGAAGACATTTTTCTTTTTCAGGGGCTACCTCTTGGGATAAGTAAAGCCTATCTGCGCCTACTGTATGTGGTATCAGTGAACAGAAGAAACATGACCCAGCTGATGTCCGGGAATATGTGTTGTGTAAAAGGACGTCGTGTAGTGCATGTTGAATGCTAGTGTTGGGTGCAGTGTAATTATAAATGACGTAGGAGTGGTCCCTACACAAGGGCAGTGGTGATTTTTGAATAGACTCCATTAGACACGGCCACTTCTGAGAAATGCATAAGTGCAGTAGCACCCCTAGGAGAAAGAGAGTGTATAAATGTATAAAAACACATAACTTGTAGAACATAGTAGATCTTGAGATAATTCCGGGGAAGGTTTCTGAAGTTCTTTGGTGATGGGAGCTTCTCGGTTGTAAATAGTTTGAAGAAAGTCTTCGGAGCGGGTGTGGTTTGGGATCCCATTGGGGTATTGATGTGGAAAGTTCTTGGAGCGGCTGTAGCTCTTGATCTTGTTTGGGGATATTGGTGCAGCCTCTGAGAAAGTGATGGTCTGCTGTAGAGGTGGTGCATTTGGCAGCTTGACAGCAGACATACTGAATGAGAGCTAGGTTTGGTTGTTATAAAGAAAAAACTCATAACATCCTTTCATGTCACCAATTATTTTTTAGGAATTTGTGTGTTTTCTGTGATTTGAGTAAGGCACTGGAGGGTGGCCCCACTAAGGGTATCTAATTTGGATTAAATTGGTTATTATTTAAGAACGTACTGAATTTCTTTGGGGAATTTGGGCCTCCCCCTCTCCATGGCTGACTAGGTGTATGTCTGTAAGTATGTTTTGTGGGGTGACTCTAGTGAGCATGTGGATAATTCAAATTATTAACTGGTGCTCTGTTGGCGTCACCAGTCCTCCAGTACCTTAGTATGCATGGGGGTGCCATTGGTTTGGGCAGTGTTTTTGACCTACATACGCACAGGGGATGTATAAAAAGGAGGCATACCGCACTGAACGTTGGTCGGCAGTCACAGCGTGTCCTTAAGTCACATGGGTTCTCCTCTAGTCCTGGCATGTGACATGCAACGTGACTCTCCTAAGTGGCACCAGGTGTCTTGACTACGCCATTTTCCAGAGGCTTTCTTTGGGCTAGTTTTGGGCTTCTTTTTATTGGTCTTTGGGTGCTTCCCTAGACCATTGTGTGATCTGTTATTTTTAATTGGCGTGAACTGGAGGGGTTTGGCGAGTTGTTCCGCAGCCCATTTTGTCTTAACTAACTCCAATGCTTGATCAATCACGGAGAAACTGTCGATGTACAGTGCCTCACTATCTAGAAAGGGATCCTCCTCTGCCTGGCTAATTCCCTCAGGTGTATGTCACGCAGCATGGGTCTCCCCCCCTGCTGAACCTCATGGGCTAGGAAGGTGGTTGGGTTTACTAGGTGGCACCACACTACTTTAGTAATGGCCTGGAGAGAATCAATTTGCAGCCTGAAACCCATTGCACAGTCAGTGTGCTCTTGCTCTTTTGTATGACCACAAACACTGAGGGGGTGATTCTGAGCTTGGCGGGCGGCGGGAGCCGCCCGCCAAGCGGGAACCGCCAGAAGACCATACCGCGGTCAAAAGACCGCAGCGGTTATTCTGGGTTTCCCACTGGGCTGGCGGGCGACCGCCAAAAGGCCACCCGCCAGCCCAGCGGGAAACACCCTTCCACGAGGAAGCCGGCTCCGAATGGAGCCGGCAGAGTGGAAGGGGTGCGACGGGTGCAGTAGCACCCGTCGCGAATTTCAGTGTCTGCTAAGCAGACACTGAAATTCTAAGTGGGGCCCTCTTACGGGGGCCCCACGACACCCCATACCGCCATCCTGTTCCTGGCGGCCGAAACCGCCAGGAACAGGATGGGGGTCGGAATCACCATGGCGGCGCAGCAAGCTGCGGCGCCATGGAGGATTCCCCTGGGCAGTGGAAAGCCGGCGGGAGACCGCCGACTTTCCGTTTCTGGCCGCGCCTGTACCGCCAGGGTCAGAATGACCGCCTGAATGTTCTGCATATAGTGTCAGTGGTGCCGTCACATTGGAGGTGCTTTTGTCGACAACAAAGGTCTCTGCTGCCAGAGCCTGCTCGCATGGGAAATGACCCTGCATGACCGAATCCAAGGTCCCGCTGGGATATCTTTGTGTCAGGATTGCTGACATGACTCGCCCGTGGCTGTAGAATAATAATTAGTTCTTATAATCAGGCGTTTCCAACATGGGGGAGTATGTGATCTCTGTTTTGAAGTTGCAGAAGGCATTGTGCATTCCAGGCATCCAGGCTGGTTTCTCATGGCCAGACTTCACCTTTTTTATAGCCTAGAGCAAGGGGCAACAAGTGTGCTGTAGCCAAGACCCACTGCTTGACGTAGTTGCACAGCCCTAAAAATGTTCGCTTGCACTTTTTTGTTTTTGGCGGTTGCATATCCCTGATAGATTCTGTACACTATGGAGTGATCTACTGACTCGCCGGTGATATCAGCTGACCCAGATAACTGACCTCCTGTTGTATGTGCTACATCTTCCCATTCTCTATTTTATACCCTCTCCTGGGAAGTGCAGTTAGGAGAGCTACTGTGTCCTGATGACATAGGTCCTCGGAGGGCTGCATATCAAGATGCTGTTCCTCCTGCATACTGTATCAGAGTGCTATCCGATTGGAAGTTGGTGAGCTCCATCCTCAGTATTCAATTGAAAAGAGTGGGGGACTCACAGTTTACTTGCAGTAGTATTCGGTATAGCAGCTGAACCCCTTGAAAAGTGAACGTTGTCAGGTACTGACTGTCAGGGTGCAGCAGAGTGGTAAAGAATGTGTTCTTGAAATAGCAGGTATGTTAGTTGGTATGATGGAGGGGTCTGGCACCATGGGGAATTCCTAGACCAGAATGTCATTGAGGGGATGCATGTTCTATACCAAGCACCAGGTCCCTCCCCTACTCTTTTTGACCGGGAAGATTGGTGCATTGCAGGAGGGGACCTCCATGTGAAGGACCCCCTGATCAACTAGTGCTTGGATTATGGGTTCTATACCCTCATCAGCTGCTTTGGACAGGGGGTACTGACGCACCCAGGAGGATAGCCCCTTCTTGTAAGGTTATCATTACTGGTTCACTGGTATTGATGAGCTGCACGTCATAAGTACCCTTCGCCCACAACTGCGGTGGCACTGCTGACAGGCCTTGTTTCTGCCCTGTTGTCAATACTGTCTTGGGTGACGGGGTCCCATTCCTCAGTTCTATCCTGGCAAAACACAAATTTGCTGGGCAGCTGTAGCCTACCACCCAGCAGACCAATGTACTGGTGATGATTGTGAGGACTGTGTTAGTGAAGGTCGTTGGGAGCCCCTCTTATAAGTTGATCTGTGTTGGCAGGTTAAGGACGTGAGTCTTGATGGGGTAACCCCAGGGGTTGAACAAGTCATTGTCCCATCTTTTGAGAAACGAATGGTCATCTTTGCTTTGGCCATTAAGATCCTCCTTAGGAGATTATTCAGGGATGAGGGGTAATATAGCAGCCGTCCTTTCAAACAGCTGCCTCCTACTTATAACTCCAGGGGCTTTGTGAAGGGGACCCTCATGATCGTGCCCGAGAACCCCTACATGTTCATTGAGCCTTTGGATAAGGGCACAATCCCTTCTTTTGAACAGAATTTTATTTCCCCTGAGTCAATCAGGAAGTGGTAGGGTATGTTATTTACCAGCACTGTCACAATAGGTTCCTCCTCTGAACGTTGAGTTACTGACAGTACTGGACATATGAGAATGAGTGTGTGTGTCATCCTCCGGACGCAGGACTGGTCAATATTGGCCCTATGGCTGTGAGAAAGTAGCCTCTTTCTAGCCTTGTTACCCCCACTTTTGGCCTGTTTGTGAGTGTATGTCAGGGTGTTTTCACTGTCTCACTGGGATCCTGCCAGCCAGGGCCCAGTGCTCATAGTGAAAACCCTATGTTTTCAGTATGTTTGTTATGTGTCACTGGGACCCAGTTAGTCAGGACCCCAGAGCTCATAAGGTTGTGGCCTATATGTATGTGTTCCCTATGTGGTGCCTAACTGTCTCACTGAGGCTCTGCTAACCAGAACCTCAGTGGTTATGCTCTCTCATTTATTTCAAATTGTCACTAACAGGCTAGTGACTATTTTTACCAATTTACATTGGCTTACTGGAACACCCTTATAATTCCCTAGTATATGGTACTGAGGTACCCAGGGTATTGGGGTTCCAGGAGATCCCTATGGGCTGCAGCATTTCTTTTGCCACCCATAGGGAGCTCTGACAATTCTTACACAGGCCTGCCACTGCAGCCTGAGTGAAATAACGTCCACGTTATTTCACAGCCATTTTACACTGCACTTAAGTAACTTATAAGTCACCTATATGTCTAACCTTTACCTGGTAAAGCTTAGGTGCAAAGTTACTTAGTGTGAGGGCACCCTGGCACTAGCCAAGGTGCCCCCACATTGTTCAGTGCCAATTCCCTGAACTTTGTGAGTGCGGGGACACCATTACACGCGTGCACTACATATAGGTCACTACCTATATGTAGCTTCACAATGGTAACTCCGAATATGGCCATGTAACATGTCTATGATCATGGAATTGCCCCCTCTATGCCATCCTGGCATAGTTGGCACAATCCCATGATCCCAGTGGTCTGTAGCACAGACCCTGGTACTGCCAAACTGCCCTTCCTGGGGTTTCACTGCAGCTGCTGCTGCTGCCAACCCCTCAGACAGGCAGCTGCCCTCCTGGGGTCCAGCCAGGCCTGGCCCAGGATGGCAGAACAAAGGACTTCCTCTGAGAGAGGGTGTTACACCCTCTCCCTTTGGAAAATGGTGTGAAGGCAGGGGAGGAGTAGCCTCCCCCAGCCTCTGGAAATGCTTTGTTGGGCACAGATGTGCCCAATTCTGCATAAGCCAGTCTACACCGGTTCAGGGACCCCTTAGCCCCTGCTCTGGCGCGAAACTGGACAAAGGAAAGGGGAGTGACCACTCCCCTGACCTGCACCTCCCCTGGGAGGTGTCCAGAGCTCCTCCAGTGTGCTCCAGACCTCTGCCATCTTGGAAACAGAGGTGCTGCTGGCACACTGGACTGCTCTGAGTGGCCAGTGCCACCAGGTGACGTCAGAGACTCCTTCTGATAGGCTCCTTCAGGTGTTAGTGGCCCATCCTCTCTCCTAGGTAGCCAAACCCTCTTTTCTGGCTATTTAGGGTCTCTGTCTCTGGGGAAACTTTAGATAACGAATGCATGAGCTCAGCCGAGTTCCTCTGCATCTCTCTCTTCACCTTCTGATAAGGAATCGACTGCTGACCGCGCTGGAAGCCTGCAAACCTGCAACATAGTAGCAAAGACGACTACTGCAACTCTGTAACGCTGATCCTGCCGCCTTCTCGACTGTTTTCCTGCTTGTGCATGTTGTGGGGGTAGTCTGCCTCCTCTCTGCACCAGAAGCTCCGAAGAAATCTCCCGTGGGTCGACGGAATCTTCCCCCTGCAAACGCAGGCACCAAAAAGCTGCATTACCGGTCCCTTGGGTCTCCTCTCAGCACGACAAGCGAGGTCCCTCGAATCCAGCAACTCTGTCCAAGTGACCCCCACAGTCCAGTGACTCTTCAGTCCAAGTTTGGTGAAGGTAAGTCCTTGCCTCACCTCGCTGGGCTGCATTGCTGGGAACCGCGACTTTGCAGCTACTCCGGCCCCTGTGCACTTCCGGCAGAAATCCTTTGTGCACAGCCAAGCCTGGGTCCACGGCACTCTAACCTGCATTGCACGACTTTCTAAGTTGGTCTCCGGCGACGTGGGACTCCTTTGTGCAACTTTGGCGAGCACAGTTTCACGCATCCTCGTAGTGCCTGTTTCTGGCACTTCTCCGGGTGCTACTGGCTTCAGAGAGGGCTCCTTGTCTTGCTCGACGTCTCTTCTCTCTGCTGGTCCAATCTGCGACCTCCTGGTCCCTCCTGGGCCTCAGCAGCGTCCAAAAACGCTAACCGCACGATTTGCAGCTAGCAAGGCTTGTTGGCGTTCTTTCAGCAGGAAAACACTTCTGCACAACTGTCCACGGCGAGAGGGATCCGTCCACTAAAGGGGAAGTCTCTAGCCCTTTTCGTTCCTGCAGAAACCACAGCTTCTTCTGTCCAGTAGAAGCTTCTTTGCACCCGCAGCTGGCATTTCCTGGGCATTTGCCCATCTCCGACTTGCTTGTGACTTTTGGACTTGGTCCCCTTGTTCCACAGGTACCCTAGATTGGAAATCCACAGTTGTTGCATTGCTGGTTTGTGTCTTTCCTGCATTATTCCTCTAACACGACTTCTTTGTCCTTAGGGGAACTTTAGAGCACTTTGCACTCACTTTTCAGGGTCTTGGGGAGGGTTATTTTTCTAACTCTCACTATTTTCTAATAGTCCCAGCGACCCTCTACAAGGTCACATAGGTTTGGGGTCCATTTGTGGTTCGCATTCCACTTTTGGAGTATATGGTTTGTGTTGCCCCTGTCCCTATGTTTCCCCATTGCATCCTATTGTAACTATACATTGTTTGCACTGTTTTCTAAGACTATACTGCATATTTTTGCTATTGTGTATATATGTCTTGTGTATATTTCCTATCCTCTCACTGAGGGTACACTCTAAGATACTTTGGCATATTGTCATAAAAATAAAGTACCTTTATTTTTAGTATAACTGTGTATTGTGTTTTCTTATGATATTGTGCATATGACACTAAGTGGTACTGTAGTAGCTTCACACGTCTCCTAGTTCAGCCTAAGCTGCTCTGCTAAGCTACCATTATCTATCAGCCTAAGCTGCTAGACACCCTATACACTAATAAGGGATAACTGGGCCTGGTGCAAGGTGCAAGTACCCCTTGGTACTCACTACAAGCCAGTTCAGCCTCCTACAATGGCTTATCTGGTTCTGGGAGCGGAGGGGAAATTGTGACCCGGTCCTGGCTTCGGGTGTCCCTTGTACTACTTCCTTGAATCCTGCTACTAGTTGCTTTATAGTTTCAGATCCTCAGTGGTGGTACCATAATTGGTGCCACTGCCTTCTGTGCCACTGCGGTGACAGCTGTTCTGACCAGGACCGTCTAATCCCAGCTCAGAGATTTTGCTGTAATGTTCTGGTTCTGTCCCAACCATTTCTTGCTCTCTCTTCTCTTCTTGCCTTTACTTGCTTTCTCTTCCACCTTACGAGTCACTGCTGCATGTAGGGGGAATTCCCTTTCTGAATCTGATGCAATCCTCTTTATCTGGATAAAGCAACCTTCCTCTAGGCCAGGACCAGTGAAATTGGTTCCCCTCCCTGGTCCAGGCTGCCAGCAAGTTACAGAATGGGTGTGCAAATAATTATTCTTTATTTCTCGCTATAATCTCCCTTATTGTCAGTCTACAATTGTCAGGTGATCAGGCTCGGCAGTACCCACTTTTGTCGTTGGGTCCTGGGATCCCCTTCCTCACCCTCGCTAGTTGTCTCACTGTCCAGAACTGCCATGAATATCCTTGTCACTTGGGTGAATTCTCCAGAACCAGCTGGAGTGTGAGTTCTCTGTGTGGATGAGGTTTGGTGGCCTGAACGTGATAGACAGGGGGTCAAATTTCAGGGAGCTCTAGCGCTGGGGTGGGGTGGTGATTGGAGTGCCTGGGATTGTTGTTTGTCATGTCTAGACCTGACAGCTTGCTGGTACCCCTTGGTCTCCTTCGACCGGTGGTTTGGTGTATTCTTAAGCAGGGATAGTAGGCATCGGGGAGAGCACCTCCATCCCTACATATGGCAGGGCAGGTGCAGATATTTTGCTTGCTAATTGCGGGTTAGTATTATCGGCCTGGGCGTCCTCGAAGTTTTCCCATAATGCTTCTCTTTTGGTCTTCTTTTGCCATATGTATTTTGTTCGTATGTGTGTTCTAGTTTGTATGATTATGTTGTTGTCAAAGGTTCCCTCTTTTGGCCAGAGAAACAAGTGTCCCTTAGTGTGTGTGTGTATCTTGTGGCAAAACTTGCTAAGCTTTTTAGCCTGTATGGGAATCCTATTTATTATGCGCTTCCATGATGAATTTGGGTAGTTGTTTAGGGGATAGTTACCCTTTTTAGCTTTTATGCTTTTTGGGGGCTCTTAAGTTATACGTGTCTAACCTCTCTGTTTTTGAGAATCTTAAATTTTACTCTGATGGTGGGGACATATGTATACAGGGATTACCAGTTCAACTCTGGTAGTGGGAAAATATATACATGGGGATTACTAGATCTAATGAGCTCAACATTATTCACAGATGCATCAAAATAAACATTTATTAAACACAATTATCAATGCACATGAAGGATCATAACTTAGGAAATAGTGCAATTGTTAATTCAAATAGCTTGAAATTTGGCGTCAAAATAGCAAGCCTTACTTTGGTATCAAATAGCAATTTTTGAGAATCAGCAATGCCTTCATAGCATATTAAATCATCAACAAAACATAACAGTTAAGGTAAACACAGTCATAATAATTTACCAGCGTCACAATATCAACATGACACCATTTCAATTGTCACAAAGAAAAGCTGACAAGGCACAGCAAAAATAAGGGGAATGGCCTATCAGAAATACCTTAGCCCTCTCCTAGCGCATGTTATCCTGTGACCAGGGGAAGCTCTGCAGAGTGCTCGGGACTAAGTGAGCCTAATAATCTGGGCGATATCAGCTCTGGGGTAAAAATAACAACAATTTATATGGAGAAAGAAAGGAAAAACTTCAACAGCCATAGGCCCTTCATGGCCAAACATAAGCTATGCCTAACCTCCTGGATCCCAATTGTTGTAGTTCCCCACCATCCGAATTACATCCTATGTCACACCCAGGGGTCCTGCATACCATCTGTGTCACTCCCAGGGGTCCAAGCGAACCCACATCTTACATCTTTCAGATACTAACAGTGCTAGGAAACCGGTAGCACTGAGAAAACCTCTTTAGCCTTGTAAGATTGAGGTGTGGGCCCTATATCACACCCAGAGTCTATGCATACCATCTGTGTCACGCCTAGAGGTCCAAGCGAAAGGCACCTCTTAAAACAGAGGTTCTGACCCTATACAACACCTAGGGCATGTGCGTAGCATCTGTGTCATGCCCAGCGGTCCAAGGGATCAGTAACCCAAACCAAAAAACAATTCAAACAATATTCACCTTCCCTGATAAACAAAAGAGGTGACTGATATGGGTTATGCTTTTTCCTAGTTTGCCACACACTAAATGCTAGGACTGAGGTTCTGACATAATCTCTTACTCTTCTGATGGGGGTTTCAGAAAGGACCTCCACACCGCAGATTCAGCAGAACTTCCAATCAATTGCAGGGTCTGCTCACCTTTCTTGTTGCACAAATGTGAATTCATCCAGAGGTTGCAGTCAGGTCTGAGGAACCAATGAGCTCCGATCTGGCTCGCCAAAATGTTGCTCAAATGTGCATTTACCTTAAAAAACAAAACACAGGACACGTCTGGCAAAACAGAAGCAATTTTTTTAACTAAGTATTACGGGCAGGATAGCAGCTACAAAACTGGGGTCTGAGCACTCTCGATGTACATCAGTTTGCAAAGAGGTTGTATACATTTCTCTGAGTACCATAGAGTAATTAAAAACATTCCTTTCTTGGTTGAGAATGTGAACATTTGTCATGGAGTCATAAAAAAAGTCCTGATAAATGCAGATAGGCCTCAACCTTGCGTGGATACATTGTGGGCCAGCAAGTATGTGTCCAGATGTCCGGCATGAGGGGCGTGTATTTGCTGCATGTGCTGTGTGTGTTGTGTTCTGATTGGCTAAGTTGTCTTAACTACATGTGGTATCTAACTTTATGGTGTTTTTGGGAATGCACAAACCCCTCTGGCCATGTGTTTATTTTTGGGGCCAATGTCCTGGGACCATTATGGTGTTGCTACGCATATCTATGGGATCTAAGCTAAGTTTCCTGTTTGTGCATTTGCCTGCCGGCTACGTGTTATCTCATCTGTGACCTTTCAGTCAGTATCCTCCATCCTAGGTCTCAGAGCCTGCCTGATCTTAATGGGGGAATCTAATAATGGTAATGCAACTGCATTTGTATATTTGAATGCATCATTGTGTGCATCAATATCAATTATACCAATAAGAACATAGTACTACAGGGCTAGACCAGGGACTGTTGGGGGGCTCAATCAATTCTAAAGCCAGCATCTTGGAGACCGTGATACTAGCCATCACCTTGTCTGACGACATTATAAAATTATATTTTTAACAGGAGGACTGTCCTTAGTGTCAATGTCATGCATGCACAGATGCGTGAGTCCAGGGGTGAGGGAGAACAGAGATGAGAACTTCCCCAGCAGCAAAAATGGAAGAGGAAGGAAAAACGTTTGGGAAAGACCACCCTAAGGCTGACAGGTCTAACACGGATGTTTAAAAAAAACAGAATTTAGAGCTAGCACATAGATTCTCTACAAAAGATTCATTGAGTCAATGGTGATAAAATTTACAAAGACAATAAACTAGTCAAACACCTGGAAGCCAGAAGCGGATTTCCTTCCATTTGATGGAAGGTGACCTGTTCAGTCCTTTAACAAAGTGGTGCAAATACAGACAGTAAAATAGAATGTTGAGTTTTACATTGTAGTAATATTTTCTAACAATCACCACCTTTCTTTTTAGAGCTTCAGGCAACACTACACCTATGCAAAACCTCTTGAAATTGCCTCAGTTGCTGGCTGTTCTTTGTCCATTTTTGGATTGGCTATCACAATCATTTTTCAAGTTATCAACAAGTAAGTGCTTTATTATGGCTGCTGCCTTCACCTGAGTACACAACTTCATGTTTTCAAACCAAGTGCAATTTTTATAGAGAAAATTGTTGACAGTGAGACATATTTATCCCAATGTTAAATTTATAAAATTGTACCAAACTGTGACAACATATTTTGTGTTGTACTCTACTGTTTGTCTGGGATTCAAAATTTCAATTGTAACATTTGAGTAAATTCGGGAGATGTATTGACAAACTACCAGAAAATTACTTTTTGAATCAAGAGTGTGAAGGCTGTTGCACACATATTGGGAGACTGCTTCATAATGTTTGTGTATAGTGCAGGTGTAGGAGGCTGGCCTGGTTTGTAGTGGGTACCTTGGGTACTTACACCTTACACCAGGTCCAGTTATCCCTTATTAGTGAAATGTAGTAGTGTTCTAGCAGTTTAGGTTGATAGAGGTAGCTATAGCAGTGCAGCTTAGGCTGAACTAGGAGACACGTAATGCTCCTGCAATACCACTTATAGTTACACAGTACTTATACACAAGTAAAGACAATACTCAGTGTTACCAAAAATAAAGGTAGGTGACACAAGGCCAAAAATATCTTAGAGTCAATACTCATTCTGGAGGTAAGTATTATACACAATATGTACACTAGAAACCAAAATATGGTAAGTAATTAGACATAGGATAGTGAAAACAATAGGAAATGCTATAGAATGCAATGGGAGAAAATAGGTCTAGGGGCAACAAAAAACATATACTAAGAAAGTGGAATGTGAATCACAAATTCCCCCCCTAGACAAGTGTAGTGTGTATAGAATCTCTGGGTGAGTAAGAATACAGCAAAGGTAAGTAAAATACCCCAACCCACAGCCCAGGAAAGTAGGAGTAAAGTACTGCAAGTTTCCTTAGGACACACTATAAGTCAAGATTAGAGTTATTGCAAGAACCAAGCAAGACTGCAAACAACAAATGGTGGATTCCTGGACCTGAAGACCTGAAAAGGAAGGAGACCACGTTCAGAAGTCGTAAGGAGTTCCAGGAAGGGTAGGATCCTCTGCCAACCCGGAAGAGGGTGCAAAAGAAGAGTCCTCGGTTGGACAAAGACTGCAGAAATGCACCCAAGGAAGATGTCAGCAGGTTCCTGTGTGATGCGTTTTGCGTCAGAATGGAGCTGTCTGGACCCAGGAGGGACCTAGGAGCCTCAACTCTGTGTGAGGAGGAAGAGGGGACTCTCAGCACTTCAGAGAGCCCCCAGTCAACTAGATAGCACCCATGGGAGTCCCACGGCATGGGGACAAAGGAGGTGCAAAATGTGGTTGGTGCAGCACTACAAAGAAAGGTCCCACGCCGCCGGAGGTCAACTCAGCAAGTTGAGCATCACAGGATAGAGTGCTGGGCACCTGGGCCAGGCTGTGCACGAAGGAATGTTGCAAATAGCGCACAGAGGCATCAGGAGGTGAAGAAGGCACAGTGCTGTATACTCCGGGAAGGCAAGCTCTTACCTCCTCCAAATTGGGACAGCAGCATCTTAGGACAGTCTGTGTTAAAGGGGTCCACCACCTGTGTTCCAAGGAGCAAGCTCGTCGCCAGGAGAGGAGTCCACGAGAATGGTCGTCGACTTAGAATGTGCCTGCATGAGCAGAGATGTGACTCTGTCACTCCACGGGAGATTTCTTCGGTCCTTTTGGTGCAGGGTGAAGACAGGGAGTCCCCAGAGCATGCACACCATGGAAACTGTTGCAGTTGCTGGCTAGAGCTGAAGTTGCAGAGGAAAAGTAGCCTTTCTGGATACTTTGTTGCTGTTACAGCAGTTCCTGGAGCAGTCTGCGGTCAATCCGAGGTCAGACGATGAAGTAGTAGTTGCAGAGGATTCCTGCTGGAAACCTGCAAGTAGAATCTGAAGAGAAACCCATAGGAGAGACCCTAAATAGCCCTAAGAGGGGGATTGGCTTCCTTATCAGGTATGGACCTATCAGGCGGGGTCTCTGACATCACCTGCTGGCACTGACCACTCAGAGGCCTCCAGAGTGTCCCCACACCTTGGATAACAAGATGGTTGAAGTCTGAGGAGCTCTGGGCACCACCCCTAGGGTGGTGATGAACAGGGGAGTGGTCACTCCCCTTTCCTTTGTCCAGTTTTGCGCCAGAGCAGGGACTGGTGGTCCTTGAACTGGTGTAGACTGGCTTATGCAAAGAGGGCACCATCTGTGCCCTTCAAAGCATTTCCAGAGGCTGGGGGAGGATACCCCTCCCCAGCCTGTAACACCTCTTTCCAAAGGGAGAGGGTGTAACACCCTACTCTCAGAGGAAATGCTTTGTTCTGCCTTCCTGGGACTGGGCTGCCCAGACCCCAGTAGGGCAGAACCTTGACTGTGGGGTGTCAGCAACTGTAGCTGCAGAGAAAACCCCAGAGAGCTTTTTGGCAGTACTGGGGGTCCATGGTGGAGCCCCCAGGATGCATGGAATTGGCTCTCCAATACTGGATTTGGAATGGGGGGACAATTCCATGATCTTAGACACCTTACATGGCCATATTCGGGGTTACCATTGTGAAGCTACATATAGGTATTGACCTATATGTAGTGCACGCGTGTAATGGCGTCCTAACACTCACAAAGTCCGGGGACTTGGCCCTGGACTGTGTGGAGGCACCTTTGCTAGTGTAAGGGTGCCCTCACACTTAGTAATTTTGCACCTAGCCTTCACTAAATGAAGGTTAGACATATAGTTGACTTATCAGTTACTTAAGTGCAGTGAAAATGGCTGTGAAATAGTCTGTGCACTATTTCACACAGGCTGCAATGGCAGGCCTTTGAAAGGGTTTGTCTGAGCCCCTTATGGGTGCCAAAAGAAATGCTGCAGCCCATAAGGATCTTCTGAAACCCCAATGCCCTGGGTACCTAGGTACCATATACTAGGGAATTATAAGGGGGGGGGGGGGTCCATTGTGCCAATTAAAATGAGCAAATGAAGTCACTAGCCGATAGTGACAAATTTAAAAGCATAGAGAGCATAAGCACTGAGGTTCTGGTTAGCTGAGCCTCAGTGACACAGTTAAGCACTATTCACAAAAACACATTAGGCCACAAACTATGAGCACTGGGGTCCTGACCAGCAGGATCCTGGTGAGACAGGCAAAAACATGCTGACATACAGGTAAAAATGGGGGTAACATGCCAAGAATGATAGTACTTTCCTACAAGAGGACTTTGAGTCCTGACCTCTGGCAAGAGCCATTATTGTGTGAAAAACGGAAAAAATGACACAGTTTTATACAAATACTACAGATGTAATTCATAATATTGTTTAATTCCCTAAAAAGTGGTGAAAAGTGGGAATATGCTCCAGTACTTGGAGTAATTGTACAAGAGAAAATGTCAGTCTTTCCCCCCCTGCCTTTTCCGATTGGGCCATTATTGTTTGTTAATTCAAATAGGATCCAAGCAATGTAACACAGATATTGAATCTTTCTAACTAGCCCAGTTGACTTACTATATGTAATTATAATGCTTATTTTGTTGTTATTAATCAATGTAATAACAAGGTTTAGTGCCATAATTGAATTGCATTCATACGCTTCCAGTAGGATCTACAACACAGAGCATCCAATGTTTGAAAAAGATATAAACTGAATTTAACATTAAAATAACATAATGGAAATATTTCCGTGCACATATTCAGTTATATAGCAGGGTAAATAAAAACATGTTTTGCTTATCTTACTTGATAACACATTAGAATATACCTTTTCCATGACAATAAAAAATACTAGGAAAAATATTGATAGAACAATTAGTGAGATTAAAACTAAATTTATGAATGAACGGATTAAGTAAATTTAGTAAACTAATATCCTTTCCACATTGGAATTACATGAGTGGGTTGTAAAGGAAGCAAAATACAAGTAGTGAGCACTAAGCAACCCTGCTTAAAAAAATGCTGTAAATGTACACTAATCTAACCAAATATTTGCATATGGATTCATGAATTGCATTTAAATGTTACTTCCTAGTAAATGGATAATGGGGAATTACTTGTAAACTCGGGAATAATACACCCGATTCTTGCAGTAATTTCCGGTTTGTGTTTTACAGAGACAGCCTGGGTGAAACACTCCTAACTGCTGCATTCTTTACAGGATGTGTATCCCCAGAGTGTCCACTAACACGTGTTACCTGCCTCATTAGTATTAACAAGCCACTTGTAATGAGGACCTTACTGGCAACTGAAATTAAAAAATAGTTAGTCACCGCACGTATTTTATTCAAACATGAATTAAATCTATTCTCAGTTGCCTGTGTCTATCAGATAAATAGAATTGATACAAATAATGGCAGCTTCATTTAAAATAGTAATGCTCGAGAAATGATATAAAAAGTATTTCAGATCAATTGCAGCTTTGCAGTAATTCAAAACACTGCGGGAAAGATTCCATACAATCTTCCGAGAGAATTCCCCAACGCAAATTTCCCTCTCTTCCCACTTGTATCTTTTTTTTGTTCGAGATTATGGTAGCTAGTGAAATCCTCTGTGTATATTATTATGAAATATCTGAAAGTATTTCCACAAACCTTGCTGTGTCAAAGCATTCATTAACTTACAGATTCAAAAGCACAGAGGAACGTTTGACACTTTCTAATTAGATTCTTACTCAATTTAATTTAGAACAGCACTTTTGCTGGTAAGCCTTATTCTGGTTACATGTATTGAAGGTTTCTATTTTGATGATGCCATAAATGTTATTAGATACTTTAAGGGGCTTCTCTATAGGGAACTATTTTCTATACCTCAGCAGGGGTTCAACAATCAGGGGATTGCCCACTATTGGAATAATAAATGCTCTGTAAGAGCAACTTAATTTGCCTTTATTTTAGCGCCCCATTCCTACTCATTTTGTACAGTCTGTTTATAAACGTCAACATGAATATATATATACATATCTATATATAAATATATATACAATCAACACAATATGTAAACAAATCAAGGCAGTCATTGTAAACAATTTGTTAGAGTGTCTCAAACTTATTTGTAAACAGAGTCTACCTAGTGATAGCTCCTCAGGTTTTTTTGCCTTGATCCGTTAAGGAAGTACCACAGTCCACAATTTGTGGTTGCAAAGTGTCCTACAGTGCACATTTCAGCAGTACATGGAGGAACTTCACACAAGAAAGTAGTTGAAGCATTTTGGGCATTTTCATGACATTGCAACAAGGACATTATTGTAATTGTAATTGTAATAGTATTTATATAGCGCTTACTATCCCTGACAAGGCGTCAAATCGCTTTTCAGCGAGTAGCACGCTACTCCGGAACCCAAGAGGAATTAGTGGCAGATTCGTATAGGGAAATATGAGTGCAGTTTTAGTATTAATATGAGTTAATTTGAGCAGAGGATATGTGAGTTTGTTAGTTGGATTGACTAGAGTAATGGAGGGATAGAGGAGGGAAGAATCCAGGAGTGTTAATTGGGAGTTCACACTAATAGGATGAGGCTTGGGATGAGTAAAGGCGAAATGGAGGAGGGAAAAGTTGGTGGAAAGGGTTAGGCAGATCATAGTAGCAGGAGAGGTTTTGGATGAGTCAAAGGTGAGATAAATGAGAGAGTTTAGTAGGGTTGTTTGGGAGATAATGGGAGTAAACTGAGGTTTGGGGTGAGCTACATGTGGAAGAGGAGGGAAGAGCTTAGGCACGGTTATCTGGAGATGAAAGTGGTAGAATGGGTTTGGGATGAGTCAGACTGGGGGTGGAGGATAGATTGACAGAGACGTGACATAGGGTGATGGGTAGACAAAGTAAAGCTTACAAGAGAGTACATTTATATTATTTTTATTTATTTATAATGTTACTTATATATGTATATTTTTTTTTTAATCATTATTTTTATTTTTATTTCATTTATTTATTCATTATTATTATGTTTTTACTTTAATTTACTTATTTATAATTTGAATTTTATTGATAGATTTTATGTTATTTGTTTTTATTTAATTTTTCTCTAGTACAGTAGGACTACAGTAATAAATAAATAGATATGTAAATACATAGTAAAGGAGTATATGTTGAAGGTATATAATAATGGATATAATACTATGAGAAGAAAGGTAGTATTGTATAAACACAGACTTTCAAGATTTGTAATATTTGAAGTTAATTGAAAAAGACACATATATCATAGACCTTAAACAGAAAGCACATATATACATAGTTACAATGAATCATATTATATCTGATTGCCACACAAATCAACCTATCATGCCTGTGAGCCAAGACATGCTGAAGAACCACATAGCATAGCTCTCCATGCTCACAATCGTTCAGTGGACACATGTGCAATGAAAGGAAGATCAAGTAACTACCTAGTGTTTGCAAAACAGCTACATGATTGGAATGAAGAGTCTGCTTCAGTGATGCACTTTCATCCAAAAATCACCACAACTCTCATGTCTGATCCTGAATCTTTTATTATTCCAATAGTAAATTCCTCTATTTTTGAACAAGTACTGAGGTATAGAAAATTAATCAGGAGGTTAGGCACTGAAGGCGCACTCCTCTAAGTACCCCAAGTGTATACAAAGACCTGACTCATAAATAGTGCTCAAAAGGAGAAAAAGAGGCCCCAAACGCTTTTAGTGAAACCACAGATTCCATTATGAAGCAAAACCCTCTCCGAGCATCCTGATTTGTAGAACTTTCAATGGTTAAATCCAATAATGATCCAAGGTTCTTTAAAACAGATTCAAATGCTTCTTCAGATTCACAAGCCCCCAAAATTCCATAAACGTATTAAATCAATGTTCCTTCCTTATGGCAAGTATGCCTTCGACTTCGTCTGGTCTACATCTAAACAGAGGTACACTTTATTATAATTATTTTTACATCCAATGTAATAGTTACCATCACCAAATCAGAAGGTGCAAGGGGCTTGTGTCATACAACAAATACTAAATAATCAATAAGTAGCAACCAAGGAAATCCATAATACAAAAGTGTATAAATAACAAACCCCGCACAGTATTAAGACAATTAGTGAAGTAATTCAAATTGTAGATAATTCTCAACACATGTTCCCATCCACTAGTGCTCAGAAAATAAGTGAAATAAATCACACCTGCGTGTGTAGAGACCCATCTAAATCAATTTACCTATTTCAAAAGTACCATTGGTCCATCTATCACATCTGTTCTAGATAAAAGAATGAAATAATGTATTTCAGCCAAGCGCCAAGTAAAAACCACCTGTCTGTGTGCTCACCCATTATCCAGCAATACTTTACCTAATCTTAATGGCAGATATTCATTCCTCAATGTCTCTCATACGATCAAAAATAATTGTCACAGTAAGTCTGTTATCAAATATCGTGAGAAATATCCTTCAATTTTTTCGATATATCCTGCATATCATTATTCCAAATTAATCTCATTAATGTTAATGGATAATATATTCATGTTAATGTCAACCTCTCCGAACAAATGATCATAAGCAACAAACATCTATATCCATAATCTCAAATACAAGACAAACTAACTAAAGAGCATCTCCATTCAGCTTATCAATATTAAACATATCCAAATCAAACATACTACATACATGTTCTTCTCAAACTCGATAAGATGACCTAGAGACACACCCATCTATGATGATGCAAAGAGTATTACATCTATAGAAACAATGTATTTTCCAAACACCATATCCCAGGACGTACACAATTGTAGTATAGAGTAACAAAATAAAATGATAAACAAATTGGCCTACGCGTTCAATAGGTAATAACCAGCGCTATTACAATCAAAGATAACTGAAGGAGACAGGCATCCCTAGGTCACATAAATATATTTTCATGACTCACCATATACATGGCGGATGGAGAGTACTCTATTTCAGACCGTGTGAGTGGTTGGTGTGTAAACCCTGCACAATGTTGAAATACCAATTCACATCCACTCTCGAAATGGAAATGGTGCCGCTGCTAAAAGAGGACCTCAATGCGTTTAAACACCAACCATTATTCTGATCAAATCCAAACAGGTGTCATGTTTGTAAAGTAATATGCAGGCATATTCTACCAATACAAGTCGCACTGTGTCATATCACAGCATCGCACCGCATGTACCAGTACACAAACCATTAAACTGACCATGTTTAGTCATGCGCATATTATCATAATAGCATTCAACTGTTATCACTTCATTACAATCATATCATATCCTGCCACAACGTCATTCTCCCCAAATCCGACCAAGCACCATGTTTGTGTAGTAATATACGGTTATAAATCTATCTGACGGGGGTAGTATAGGCTAATTGGCGCTCTATATCCCACAATTAAATCCGATTCTCAAATACTGAAGCTGCTATGTAAGAGCTATACCCCCACTCAAGCCCAACACGATAACCACAGTTATCAATTATATTTGATCATAGCAGCCTACATTAATCTTCTAAAACACTAATATACAACATAAATTGTTGACATTATGCATAAAGATCCTCTTCCAAAAAGTTCCGTTATCAGTTTTAGTTTTAATTCACGTTACGTTAGCTCCCAATTCCGTCAAAAATCTTTTATAATGTTCCAATTCCCATTACAAGTTCATCATCATGTCTTTCCAAACTTCCATTTGTTCAAGTCCATCATTTAATATTCAGTCAATCACGCCATCCATTAAGCCAAGCCAACACGTGTTTCGTCATGGGAGTGCCCATTGACTTCCTCAGGACTTCCTAAATGGCATTTACATAAGATAAACGTTAATATTAATTCATAATAGCTACATTAACTTTCCACTCTCCCTTCAGTGAGTATTTTACATTGCATACTCTTCATGTGGAAACCGTAAATTCAAACAACATAATTGAATCCAATTTCCCAAGTGAAAGTGCCCAAATTAATATTCTCAATATTGAAATACAATTTTATATTATTCGTACTTATATATCCCACATATTATCAGTTCTCCATCCAACCCATATGCTCATGCCCCAAATATATTGTTAGAAACATTATTATCGTGTTAGACCCTTTGTGAATATACCCGCAATAAAGTGTACTAAAAGCTGTGCTTAAACCACAGCGTCTAAAAACATACCTATTCACTAATTTCATAATCTCCTTGCTGCTTCTTAATTTTCGCTAATTCCTCTATGGTTTCAGGTTCCTAATAAAGTTTTAATGCATCTGAAAGTATTAAAACGACTCGTTGATCACCAATCACACAGTTAAAACCATGAGGAAAACGTTGACTATCTAACCCATTACTTCTCTTCTTACCTCATATTATATGTTGAAAGTTAAGTGTTGAAACATACCGCTACCGCGAGTACGCCCGATATGGCAAACAGATGCCATGATTCTCATCGGTGTTAAATAACGTAAAACATGGAAATGGGCAACGGACTACCCGACCCATGCAAATAGAAATAGAAAACGGACTAACGCGGGTATATCCATTTAATAGAGACGCGCCGTAGTTTCCTTCAGCGCGCTCCATGTTTAAAACATCGTAATTAAACACGGACTGTATAACTAATCCTGCTTGTCAAGGAACTTACTATTCAGGCTCATTTCGACGTTATGTGCTTTAAACATGCAAGCTGACAACTGTTAGTGTCACACTGAATTTGTCACTTTATGTTATTTAACACCGATGAGAATCATGGCATCTGTTTGCCATATCGGGCGTACTCGAGGTATGTTTCAACACTTAACTTTCAACATATAATATGAGGTAAGAAGAGCAGTAATGGGTTAGATAGTCAACGTTTTCCTCATGGTTTTAACTGTGTGATTGGTTATCAACGAGTCGTTTTAATACTTTCAGATGCATTCAAACTTTATTAGGAACCTGAAACCATAGAGGAATTAGCGCAAATTAAGAAGCAGCAAGGAGATTATGAAATTAGTGAATAGGTATGTTTTTAGACGTTGTGGTTTAAGCACAGATTTTAGTACACTTTATTGCGGGTATATTCACAAAGGGTCTAACACGATAATAATGTTTCTAACAATATATTTGGGGCATGAGCATATGGGTTGGATGGAGAACTGATAATATGTGGGATATATAAGTACGAATAATATAAAATTGTATTTCAATATTGAGAATATTAATTTGGGCACTTTCACTTGGGAAATTGGATTCAATTATGTTGTTTGAATTTACGGTTCCCACATGAAGAGCATGCAATGTAAAATACTCACTGAAGGGAGAGTGGAAAGTTAATGTAGCTATTATGAATGAATATTAACGTTTATCTTATGTAAATACCATTTAGGAAGCCCTGAGGAAGTCAATTGGCACTCCCATGACGAAACACGTGTTGGCTTGGCTTAATGGATGGCGTGATTGACTGAATATTAAATGATGGACTTGAACAAATGGAAGTTTGGAAAGACATGATGATGAACTTGTAATGAGAATTGGAACATTATAAAAGATTTTTGCAGGAATTGGGAGCTAACGTAATGTGAATTAAAACTAAAACTGGTAACAGAACTTTTTGGAAGAGGATCTTTATGCATAATGTCAACAATTTATGTTGTATATTAGTGTTTTAGAAGATTAATGTAGGCTGCTATGATCAAATATAATATACGGGTATGTTTAGCCAATCCTATTCTCAGTGCATCATATCACAGCGCCGGACCACCAGTACTCGTACACAAACCATAAAACTGACTACGTTTAGCCTCGTGCCATATTAGTGTAATAACATTCAAAAATGTTGAATTCATTGTAATCGTATTGTATCCTACTACAGTATCCGACTTCTCTCTGTACCCTTGTATTAAATAATACCACACAAATCATCACAGACCACTACCAAATATTGTTTACAACCTATTCATTTCAGGAACCGTCTCAAGTTTACGTAATGTAAATGCACGGTAAGCGGCAAATATGACTGGCTTAAATATTTCAGTTACATTCTTACTAAATTACACTGAACCAGTTCAATATATAAGTAAATAGTTTGCCATCCTTATGCTTCCTCATCAAACCACCATCTTATATTAGGTAGAAAAGGAACATAAAACGGAAAATCCAAGTGGCACAGTAGAAACTAGATAATATCCCATCAATGGCCATATACAGATCACTCATATTGCCCTAACACCATATTAGAATTAAGTCTTTATCCAAAATCAAACCAATACAAATTCATACCTATACCGAATTTGAAGAATTATTACACATAGTATATATCACTATCCACAGGGTAGTTGACCAAAGACAAACATCACAACAGTAACCTAGAGGTCCTCAGTAGTCTCTCAAAACAATACCAGCGTGTAGAACCATTATTATGTTTAGTCACAAGGGAGTATAATCCAAAATCCAAAAATCATCTAGTATAGTGGATTGGACAAACCAGTTGACAAGTATCCAATTATTAACACGATCAAGTGCCTAGAAAATATTGTAATTCATGAGATATGGTCAAACATTTTTTTTACTGATTTTAAGCGCATAATTCATAGAGCCTCACACTGTCTCAATTTTAAATCTCGGTTACCATCCCGTACATTGCTCTTAATGTGTTAAATGCAGTGAAATTTAAAGTGGTATAGAAAATAGTTCCCTGTAGAGAAACTCCTTGTACTATGTATGTATGGTATGCCTAGGGTCACATAGAGTTATTCAAGCATTCCCCTGTCTCCTTTGAATATATAGTATTACTGCACACTTCACATTATTACATATATCTACAGTAAACACCAGATACACATGTGTTACTGGTTTCAAACAGCATGTCTTAATTGGCACTCAAGCAACTAATATCAATTTGCAAACTAACTGAATCACTGAGTCATCATCAACTATCAAGTCCCACCAAGCAACAGTGCATTAAGTCTTTCAGGAGGTGGTGGCCAAAGGAGAAGAGATTAGGAAGGGGATTAGGAGGTGTAGAATTTATGTACGTAACAAAAAGAAGAAAGAAATTAGTCCAAAATCTTATGCATATAACTGATTCCAAATACAGTTTAAAATAGTCAAAAAGACTCAGTTTTAACAAAAAAAAACATAAAACACAACAAGACAAAATATTAACTTTCAATAAAAATGTCTGCTGCTGCACAGATTACAGCATAAACAATTAGTTTCTATTAGGCATAAGAATAAAAAATAAAGTAGAAGCCCATAATTCAGTAAATACAATATACACTAAAGTAGTACACACTTATAAGTAAGTATCAGTACATTAATTAGTTGTGGACAGGGCTTGACTGGCTGAAGCGGGCATTGCACTTTTCCTCAGGAGGCTGGAAGGGTGGGGGCCGGTTTTGCAGTGGTGGGGCAGTTTTGTTCCTAGGGGCTGGTTTTGCAGCAGTGCTGCAATATCAGCCTCCAATAACAAAAGCAGCAGTGGTTCCCATTGCACCTCCCCTTGAGGCTGGTCTGACAAAATTGCCAGGGCTGCTTTGATTTCCCAGTCCGGCCATTGCTGTGGAAACCAACCATCACCTACACATACAACCGAGAACATTCACAATCATCTTTCATGTTTGTGATATCACCACATATAGCTCCTGCTGCCTGTCTGAGATACAGCATTATATATCATACTCCAGAGAGCAAATCAAATCGTTGCTCAAGTTTGCATGGCTTTTGTGCCAGTCTCAGTTGCCTTGCTTCTATTTGTTGCTTTTCTCCCTTTCTGTGTTTGACCTCCCCACACATGCTTTTTGGTCTTGCATTGGCATATTTGTCATTTTTTCTACCCTGATCACAGCATTGTATACAGTCAGGTTTAAACACTTGTTCGCTGCTTTTTAGTGCCACCTAGTGGTCAATAGGAAAAAGAAGCAGAATTGTGGAAGACAGCTGCATCATTCTTGAACGATATTGCAGACTACAACATCGATCCTGACAGATCTAGAGGACCCTCTACCAATACTAGAGTCCGGCTCCGAGACAAACTTATCCGCGACCTGAATCCACTTAGATGGGCCCTATCCCCATAAAGCCAGATTCAGGCAGAACACTGCCCATACCATGGATCCGCTCTTAAGTGCTCTACCAACTTTTTGCCTTCGGCTCTGATCAGTCAGCTAACCTTTAGAGATGACAATGGAGATGATGGGGATGATGAAAATCTCTATACGGATTACAGGAGGCCAGGGGGCTGGATACTTCCCCTGATACAGGGTTGATTTAAATCCCTGGTCCTACAGCAGAGGAAACGGATTCTTTTGTGTGGTGATTAGACGTGCAATTGAGATTTTGGACTTACATGTCCCTTCTGTAGAGGTAAAAAAGGAATCTCCTAACAGAAATGATAAAGCCTGGACAGGTGTGAGGAAAGTCACTTATTATATGGTGGGGTTGTGCGACCTTACTGGGTAATAAAGTCACAATTCCCTATCATGTCTAGTCAGGTTCGTTGGGAAAATTAAAGCTCCATCATGGGTAGCTGTGGCTCAGAGCAGTCAAGCTTTATCAAAGGAACAAGTGTGAAGCCTTTTGAAATCCTAAATAGTTGAATAAGAAGAAAACATAACATATTAAAAAGTCAGCTCCAAGTTGCAAAAATGTATTTTTTTTAATCCTTAAATAGACACCTCATCAACAAAATCCACTGGTCACTTCAGGAGAAACGAATTTTTATACAAGCTATAAATCACAGATTCATTATAATCTACTGCTCTCGCGGTTTAGGGTTAGCCACAGCAAGTAACTTTTTTTCTAAGCATTTTTATTGTGACAAAGTTACCACAACAGTACAGAAACAAGAAATAACAATACCCAATCCCACCCACCGTTTCCGAACAAGTTTTTCTTACATATTTAGTTCAGATAAAACAAGCACCTTGCTCATTCTAAATACATATCTAACTGTGGCCATCACCTCCCGTGAGCACCACCGTCTGAGAGCTATTAACTACAGTAAATGCAAACTTTAAAAAAATTATAGTGCCCCATTCAGTTTGTAGGAGTGTCCAGTGTTAACAAATAGGCCTGAAAGAGGCTCCCTGTGTCCTTAAATCTCGGGGTCAGTGGGAGAGTGGGAGAATGAAGTCCTAGGTGATCATTACAAAAGACTAAGGGTCTGATTACGACCTTGGCGGGTGGGATACTCCATCACAAACGTGACAGATATCCCATCTGCCATATTACAAGTTCCATTATATCCTATGCAACCTGTAAAATGGTAAGCAGGATAACCATTACTTTTGCAACTGAGCATCTCATCCGCCAAGGTCCTAATCAGGCCCTAAGCCCTCCATCTACATTTTCGCTTTTGAGGTATGGTCCCTCCCCCAAACACAAGATATTTACCATTTAGCCAGCAGTAGAACCACAGACACAAATTTCCACACTGTCATGAGATATCCACAGTATATCTCAACAAATTAATTTTCAGAGACGGTGTCAGATTCTCCACCCATCATATGAGACAGAGTGTTAAATATTTTATTCCAATATCTGATAATTAGAGGGCACATCCAGGCCAGATGGGTAAAGTTGGCCTCTGATGTATAGCATCTTGCACATTTTGCGTCTTCCTACAGTGTGGATTTATAGGACTTAAGTGGAGTACAATAGATCTTGTGCGTAAATTTGAATTGTATGAATGCCAGCCAACCATTTGGGGGGAGAAACTGCACATCTGGTCGCAGCAGTAGTCCCATTCTTTTGTAGTGATCTCACTTCCCCTCCCATCTCACCTTGGCCTCTAGCACCACACCAGGACCCTCTGTTTGCAACATAGAGTACAGTTTAGTAGAAATACATTTATTGGAGCTAGAGTTGAGGAGCAATGTTACTGTTTGATATGGGTTTGGTTCCTGGAGAAATGATGGATAGCTGCTTTTTTTAGAAAGCTCTGAGACGGGAGTATGTAAAGGTGTCTGGTGCAATGAATCCCTGCCTCCCCCACTTGCTGGTAGTTCTGAATAATGTAGAAGAATACTATTTGGAAACAGTATGCGCACAACGTGCAAGTCACTGCCCCACTCTGAAATGACTCCCAAAGACATAGACAATTCAATTAAGGTTGTTCAACCATGGCATAGCCTTTTATTCATATGGTCACATACTATCAGAGAGAAATGATAACCATAGTTAGGCACACATTATTGCTATGAGAATACAGAACATAAGATCAGAAAAACAGCAAGATTGTGCAAGCAATACAACAGTTGTATCCACTTTCCATTACAGTGCAACAGTTCAGAATGCAAAAGTGCTAGAAAGCCCATTTTCCTGGAGAAATGATGGATAGCAGCTTTTTTCAGAAAGCTCTGAGGTGGTAGTATGAAAATGTGTCTAGTGCAGTGAATACCCACCCCCCACACGTGCTGGTAGTCCCAGATACTGTAGGATAATACCATTTGGAAATATGTCACCTATCCGGTGGACCACCCATTTCCTCAATATCAGCACAAATAGCTTGTCCCTGGTCAAATATGTTAGTGGATAGTGTGTTACGTTTGATCTGAGGTGTACAGTATCAGACAGTTAATCTTTCTACAGATCCAGTACCATGCCAATTACGTACTCAGGCCAGTGTTTTTTTCATAGCGACTGTGTTTAGGTATCTGACCAATCACAGCACTCAGCAGACACAGTTGAGCCATATCAAATTCCACCAAAATATGCGCCATGTGGGGCGGCAGATATAACCAATAATGGGTGAAGTGGGCCACGGCACAGTTATAATATAGCTCCAGTGTAACTAAACCAGCCTTCTCGTAGGGCAGGGTCAGTATGTCCTATTGCACTCTGGGCTGCCCACCCACCCAAGCCAATGAAATCATACAGGGAAATTTTAAAACAAGTATAGAAATTTAGGCAAAACTATATTTTTAATGAGGGGTCTATTCTTCCCATTAGAGATAGGGGAGATGGAACCATTTCCCTACCTGGGCTTTGCCATAGAGCCCCATCATTGTCAGTAGTCACCATATCTCTGTTCAGCTAACCCACTTCCTCAGGCATTTTATAGATGTCATACACCATCGAAAGAGGAATTCATTGTCTTGAGTCGTTGGAGTAAGGGGGAATATTGTAGGCTTATTCCAGTTGATCACTAAACCCGCTAGTGCCTGAAATAAGGAGAACTCCCTTATGACTGGACTCAAATTTTGGGCTGGGTCTCAAAGATACAAGTTAATGTTGTCTACATATAGTGATAATATGATATATCTGGGAGTGAAACTTTGTCCTCTGTTGCCGTGTTGTTGTTGAACCGCACAAGCTAGAGGTTCTGTTGCTAGTGCTTACCACAGTAGGTAGCGTGGGCGTCCCTGATGAGTGCCTCTCCGTATAAAGAAGGGGTCAGAAAGGTGCCCATTAGGACAAATCCTGATGGTGGGGCCAGACTGCCACAGCTTCCATGTCTGGATTTAGCTGATAAAGGAGAGCATTTTACAGGAAAATCAATTAGTTTGCAAGTACCTTAGCCAGTATCCTAGCATCAATATTTACAAGAGACAGTGACCCATGGGATTCACATTGTGTAGGGGTTTATCTAGCTTCAGGAATGTGATGAGAATGGTTTCTCTGAATGAGGAGTGGTAGAGTGCCCAGAGCTAGTGCCTCATTGAAGACTTGCAAGAGACTGGGTGCGAGTGAAAGTGGTTATGCTTTATAAAATTAATCAGGAAACCTGTTGTTCCCTGGGGATTTATTTATGGGGAGACTGGAGCTCACTCTGGAAATCTCTTCTATGGTGATTGATGCCTCCAGTAATTGCCTACAGGGACCCTCCTATCAGGCCAATGTTATGCAATCAAAGTAGGAATTGTAGTCCTTAGGGGAGGCATGTGTGGGATGCATATAATTCTGTATAGTATGCTACAAACTCTACTAGGATTGTCTCAGCTTCATATTTACATGCACCCCACAACAGGTAACTTGAACACAGCTATAAATGCACTCTTGTGGCAACCAACTCTGGCAGGGAGTCAAACACAGGGATCAATAGGGTCCAGTTGAAAAGTTACTTTGCAGTTAAAGCAGTCTTCAGTTCAATTCCAGGGTCTATGGACAAACGGCTAAAGGAATCAATGGATTGGTCCTGATGCAAAGTATAAGGTAAGCTGAAGATGCTCAAGGATGCTAAGCCAGTGAAGGGGGGTCTTCCTGGGACCACTCCTTAGCCCATAAACATGGTGAGGTGACTTTTGCCACAGGGGCTAATGTCGCTCGAAGTCTGGGTAAAGTCCAGCCTAAACCACTTGCCACTGGTTTCCAACTACAATGAAACCAGCTGTTCCTTTTAACTGATAGTAACTTCCTTGCTGGGTGACAAAACTGTACTTTGATGACTTTCCTGTGTCCAGAAACTCGGGTTCAAATTATGAGGCTTGGAATTTGATCTGCCAGGCTGCACTTCGGCAGTCATCAGCGATCAGGCTTTCATGGCTCCCAACTTGCCAAATCAGATTTCTTCAAATTTTGTGGCGCTCTGGCTGTAACAGGGAGTCAGCCATCTGATACTTGGAGTCACCTTTTCTGTCTGGGGCTCGGGGATGACTTTTTCTTGAGCAGGACATCACAGTCACAGTCAGAAGTGCAGACGGTGCAGTCCAATCTTTAGTGAAGCCACTCTTTGTTGAGTTCGGGGAACAGCAGGTCAGTCCTCCTTCGGTCCTCTCTCCAGTACAGAAATTATTTCAGGTCTGGGTGCTAGGGTTGCCACTTTTATGTCCAGTTGTTTCCCTTAAGTGATGTGGTGACTACTAGCCAATGGTCTACCAGGTCCTCTCGCAACTAGTGCTGACTTCCTGTGAAGTGTGGTATCTAGCTAACCCAGAATGCACCATTCTGCCCACTCCCAACTTGGCAGAACCCCTCTCTTGGCATGTAAAGCTCCCTACCCCATCCCAGAGGTGTGGATACCTAGGTGCTACATGCCCATGGGAAATCCGGTTTGGCAGTGGCCTCTTCCTCTCTGTCTGAGATGCCAACCTGTCCTCTAATACAGAAGAGCAGCCCCTCTTGTATGTGACTACCATTTGCCACACAAAGGTGACTTTCCCGTTGAAGCTCGCCTTTGGGCTCACACCTTGTTTAGCCTTAGGAGGTCACAAGAAAAATCCCAAACCAATTTAGAAAGAGAGAGTTTTTTGATAAATAGAATGACACCAAAATGACAAAAACCAATAAGTAGAACCGGAGATATGAATGTTTAACCTTTTCGATAGAAATAGTGCAAGAAGCACAAAACGTAATTTGCAGTTATCTGGTCACATAGGAACAGGTCAAAACCAAAAGCAATAGATCATGTGTTGGATACAGGGACTAGGTTCTTCCAGGTGGATAACTAACCTCTCAACTTAGTCTAGTTTCAAGCAAGAGGCACTCATCTATGGGGTCAGTGGCATACAGGCTGCTGGCTGGACCCAGAGATGGGCTTATCAATGGCAGTTTGCAGAAATCCTAGGTCTTGGTCAGAACTTTGCATTGGTGGTATGGTCGATGTCAGCGTGAAGAGCTGGTCGACAATTAGGACTTCATGTTGGCTAGAAATGCAGGAGGTTGTTCTTGATACAAAAAGCTCCAGGTGGCAGAGTCTGGGTCTGTGTCTGAGAAAGTCGTCTCAGCAGTCAGATGCAGGTCCTCCACTGGCCTCAGAGAAGTCCACTCGCACTCATGAGGAGACCGAGAACAGTTCTTTTTGGTGTGAAGAGCACAGAACCTCCAGTTTTTCAACTGGATTTCAGTTGTTGCAGTTTTTGAGTTGGGGGAGTGCTACACTCTCACATTAGCCATGTGTCTAGGGCCTGGGCAGAACCTCTTGATAGTTAGGACTCACTCCAGCAGAGGCCAACTGCATGGTTCAGGATGGTCTAATTGGCACTCATCAGCTGGGCAACTGCAGGGAAGGCCTCTGGAAGGTTGTTGTGTCCCTGTAGCTCAAGCAGGAGATTGGCCAACTGACCTTTGGAGTCCCTTCTGGGTTCCTGGAATCAAGAAAAGCATGTGGAGTCTTCCTTTAGGCTTCAGATAGCAGGGAAGTTCTTCTTCTGAATTTCCAAGTCCAGGAGTGTTCTGATGAGAGGTTCCAAGAATGCCACTTGTATTCCCTGTGCCAGCCTGTGTGTGGTGACAATCCCCTTTGTCTTACCCTAAGCTGGTTCTGGTCAGTTCTCCCACCTTTCACTGGGTATGCTTACAACCTGGCTAGGAAAAAAAGGGAAGGCAGGCCCATGTGTGTGCTGTATTTGCCAGTGAAAGGGCTGGCATCTTCAAAAGTCAGGAAGGTGCTGTATACACCCCAAAAGCTACCTTATGAAGCTTATGAACGGCTGAGTACAACCCCCACCATGCTAGCCTTCTCAGGAGAGGAACACATTTCACCACACCCAAAGTCCCCTAGTCCCCTGTCTGAGAGGAAAACACATCACACCATGAGAGTCAGTAACAGTCATGGAACCATGGACATTGGCAGAAAGGCACATTTTCTTTAGAGAGAAAAATGCAGAGTTTCTAAAAGTAGCATTTCCAGAATAGGAAATTACCATTCCACTTTACCATTAAAGAGGATTTTAAATTACAACTCAAACAACTAGAAGAAGTAAGTTTCTAACTGCTCACAAACTGAAGTTATCACTTATTTAGTGTAATAAGGTAACTCAATGTTAGTCTATCGGAGAGCTAGCCTTACCACAATGAAAAATGATTTTGAAGGTTTTCACTGCCAGGACATGCAAAACATCTTATATACCATACACACTGACCCATGAGCTATTAAGGCCTACTATAGCAGTGACTTCTAAGTATTAAAAAAGGAAGCTTTAGGACTGGCAAAAGGTTTATTTTACCAGGTCTAAATGACAGTTTTACAGTGCTACTTTAGTGGGTTGCACAATGAGTTCTGCATCTCATTTGTAAAATTTCATTTACAGGCTGTGAGTACATGTAGTGCTATTTACTAGGGGCTTCCAAATAGATTAACTATACCCATTACAAGTACACCAGTTTTATCATGTATAGGAGGGAGAGCACAAGCACCTTACCACTGTTTAGAAGGAGTAAAGTGTGCTGAGTCCTAATGCCAACAAAAACAGGTTTAGCAAAAATAGGGAAGTGAAAGCAAATATCTGGAGAAATACTATGCAGAAGATAGTCAATACCAACAGCTATGGAGTTCCCAAGAAGGGTCTCTCTGTGAGGTGGCATTCTGCTGGACTGGCGTATCGAGTTACTTTCCAACCCTACCTTCCAGCACCTTGCACTGACGAAGATAAGATGCGACCAGGCCTAAGTCATATTAGTGGCTCTGGATTGGCAGAAGAGAAAGCGGTATCCAGAGGCATAAGCATCTGTACCCCATCAGGCTTCCAATTCAGAAGGATCATCTGTTACAGCTGCAAGGCAGGGCTCTGCATCCAGGCCAGCACAATTTGCACCTTCATGCACAGAGATTCAGTTGCAGCAATTGACTGCGTTCGGTCTACCCCCTGAGGTTGTAGTTGGTATCCTTGCTGCATGGCGCTCCTCTACAAAGTTAATTTGCACTGGGCACTTGGACAAATTTGTGGCCTGGTGTTGTGTCTATAACATAGACTTATTACAAATTAAACTATTGAATGTCTTAATATTTGTTTTGTCTTTGGACCAGCGAAGACTTGCAGTGGGCACCATTAATAGTTATTTGTCGGCCTGTTTGCATTTGTTGGTACAGCTGCCCTTGTTTAAATCACCTGTTGCGGTGAGGCTTCTAGAAGATTTAACATGCATCTGTGATAAAGTGGCTTATTAGTTGGGGTTGATGGTAGTCTACCACAAGTAATAATGTCAGTATTCTTGTTAGTTCCAGTGATGATTTCAGTAATGTAATCCTGGGATCAACCCCTGATCACTACAGCACAGAGCAGAGAGGCTTAACTAAAGAAAATGTGTAAAGTATTTAGAAGTACCAAAACTGTTAAAAAGTCAAAAACACAACACAATACAAATCTCACTTCAATTTATAAACATGGAAAAATTGTAAAGAATAAAAATGACACAAAAAAGGAGCTGGACATATAAATGTTTGAGTTAGAGTGCCAAAAAGCACAGACTGTCAACCGTGCTGTACTGGTCATGGTAGACTGGGATGACAGTAAGGTTTAAGGCCAACTGCAATCAAGTATGGGTCAGATACAAAGGCCAGGTTTGTCTAGGTGGAAAGGTTTACCTTCTGACTTAGGGCCTGATTACGAGTCTGGTGGTCACAAGACTGCCAGACTCATGGTGGCGGTCGGCCCTTAGTCTCTGAAATGGAAGTTAAATATTCTGAGGAGGTCAAAGCAGCAGGCTGCGGCCGAGATGGGTTCCAAAAAGCTGGCTGGCCATCGGAAGAAGTCCTGATGCAGCCATTGACGTTTGGCAGGAAAGCTCAGTGCAGGAGAAATTCAAAATTCATGGCCAAGGAAGGTCCCTCACCACCCAGATATATTTATCACTTTTGCACTACAAAGATTTGTACTTAGTCACTTTTTCTAAGCCTGGATTCCTTCAATGGTGCAAGGCTGCAAGCTGTACCTGAAGAAGGCTACAAGAGGCTTGACACCTTCCCTGCAACATCCTGCTGAAATTGATTTGCTGCTACGGAAAGCTTGGAGCAAGAGAAACCTAAATATTTGGCCCAGTTGCAACGCCCCTTCTACGGATTAACTTGGAAGGTTTGTTCCAGTTTTCTGTCAGTTTTCAAGGGAAAGTCCTTGAAAAGGTTTCCAAGTCCCATGTTTTAGGGTTAGACAGGAGTAACAGGAGCCACAAACAGAGTCCAGGGCAGGTCCTGTTGTAACTGCTCAGCTGGGCTCTCTCAGAAAAGTGGACTTCTTGCAGCTTTTGTGTCCCGGTAGTTGAATGAGAGTTCAGCACACAGACCCTTTGAGTCCATGCCACATCACAGGTCACAGCAACAGGTGCAGTCCTTCTTCTGTCTTCCACAGGTCAAGTAGTTTTCTGAGGAGGGTACTGGGTGTACCACATTTATGCCCAGTGTCAGTCTGTGGGTGGGGTAAACTCCTGGCCACTCCCTAGCCAATGGGATAAAAGTTCCAAGTTTGCAGGACTTCCTGTTAGTTTTACTGTAAACTATCCTGCAATGCCCTTCTCTACCTAAAATCAAAATGGCAGAACCATTCTTCCCCTGCGCAGAGCTCCCTGTGCCCACCCAGAGGTGTGGCTATGATTATAGGCACATTCTCCCTTGTGGTCATTGAAAACCGGTTCTGGTAGCAACTCCTCTCCTCCTTGGATTGATGTCTAAGCAGGACAATTTCCATGGCAGGGCCAGGTTTGAGCTACATCTGCCCATTACAGGGTAGCCATCCTTTAAAGTTATGTTCCTGGGCACAGCCCAGATGGCATCCTGTCAGGGGAATGTCAACCCCTCTTACTTTGTCTCAGTTCGGGGACGTCACTTCACATATCATCAAGGAGCCATTTAGCTCCTGGTGACAGCAAGGACAAGCAAAAGGGCACATTTTGCTCAAGAAGGAAAATTAAAATTTTCTACAACTGTAATTTTCAAAATAATAATATAAAATTTGACTTGCCATTAAGTTGTATTTTAAATTACAATTAAAGTGAGTCCTTGAATCATTTTTCTAGATATTCCCAAACTGAAGTTAAGCATTATAAGGTGTTTTAACCCAGTGGTTCCCTGGGACAGGCAGTCTTTCCACAATTAAAAATTACTTGGAGGCTTTTCGCTCTCAGGACATGTCAAACATTAAAAAAAAACATGTCCTTCTTTTTATGAACCATGCAACAGGCCCTGTGGGCATGCAGGGCCTAAATTAGGAATGACATAAGTATTATAAAGGAAGGTTTAGACATGGGAAAAAGGTTCAATTGGCAGCTTTAAAAATGCCTACCCAGGCTGCAATGGCAGGCCTGGAGACATACTTTACATTGTCACTTTAGTATTGGCACAATATGAGCTGCAGTCCACTAGTGACATTTAACTTACAGGCCGTGTGAACGCTGTTGTGCCATGTACTAGAGCAAGATAAATATGACAATTAGGAGTGTAGACAATTTTGACATGTTTTAGGGGTCAGAGCAATTGCACTGGAGCTTGGTTAGCAGGGTGCCTGTGCACAGAGTCCAAATAACAATAGTAGTGTTCCAGAAACAATTGAAATAACCATACAAATAGAGGCCATTTCCTACAGTATCTTTCCCCCTAAACTCTTTGATGCCACAGTTGGATCTCAATTTATTCCTAACTTTCCTCATATGTACTCCCTTTGGCAAAATGCACAGCTACTCATTGCATCATCTGACTTCAAAAATTCCTGCCTTGTTGTGGCTACTTGAGTTATTTGCGTGTAACCGTCCTACATCACCTTTTTTCCAGGCAATCTGGTGTTGATAACCAAGGCAACCATGTTGCCAAAATGTGCCACTCCTTTTTATGTTGGGCAATTCATCATCCACCCAAAGATCTTTGCTCCGCCTCACCCCTTGGAAGACTACGAGAGACCCTGCAGACTGACTCCTAAAAGAGCCTTGGCCTTTTACATCAATTGCACCAAAGACCATTAGTGAACCATCAGTTCATTGTCAAGGTGAATAGTCCTCTGCATCAAGATCTGGTATGCATCAGAACAAGAAGCAGCATATGAAAGGACTGAGGGTCATTCCACCCAAGCAAAGGCTACTATCATTGCTTTGGCATGGGGAGTGCCTTTTCACGTCATTTGCCATACACATGTTAATAAATCACTAATGCCTTGACAGCCAGGTCTGATGTGAAGGGCATCTAGCCTGTTCGATCCTGTAAGACTTTTTTGTCTGATCCCATTTCATAGACCCTCCACTTTGACAAGTACTTCTTTTGTATCTATTCAAAAGATGAGGTGTCTGTGGTTAGAAGTATCCAACAGAAGAAAAAGTTATTTACCTTTCATAATGCGCTTTCTGGTGGATACTCTATCTAACCTCTGACTCATCACTGGCCATGTGCCTTAATGTTCTGTGGAATGGTCTGTTTTTTTATTTTTATGGTTCCAATCTTGAGATCAGCCCACTGGTACTACCATCGTTTTTTTAGTTCTGCGTCTGAGGACGTGGACAGTGTACAGAAAGAGACCGATGTCAGCGTGCAGGGATGGTATTTATAAGCATTTCCAGTTGTGATTTCTTGATGGAACAAAGTCAAATAGGATCTGCACAGTACTACCTATCGACGCACAGCGGCACTGTTATGTGAACGTATCCTGATCCGGAACTGCTATGTGAAAGTATCCAGATCCAATTTGGAGTCTGGGGATTATCTAAAGGTAAACAATCTGGGTTAAATTGTGTGTCACGCAGAACAAGCATTACTGAAGGCAAGTAACTAGTTCATAAATGCAAAAGCATTGCACAATGAAAACTCTACTTTGTGCACTACTTGTTCTAGTGTTATGACAAACATGTAACCCTATTGATGGTTTGATGTCTGTATTGTGCCCCATTCAGGATTGTGCCTTTCTGTACCTAGACCAGGCTAATTGCTATAATTATAACGATTTAGGAGAATATGGTCATTCTTCTCAAATGAATTTTGAACAAAAAATGTAATACTGTTTCATTTTATAATGCATATTGCCCCTGCATGATTTAAAAACAACATTGACACTTTAGTAGATTTGGCAATGTATGGACTGCATGTTACTGTTTCTGTTGAAGTTACCTCTTTCAAGACATTGCCCATCAGCCACACATTCTATGTATTCTGGAGCCTGAAGAAATACTTGCCACATGTGCATGCTAAAAGACCATTTGTTGCAAAGTTATTGTAAGGCAACTACCTTTTTGGCAGTTCTGTAGACACACTGGGTGTAGCTCTGTCATCTCAAATGAGAAACACTCAATGTGGGGTCCTCACAATGTCTATTTTATTTTGATCTACAATAGCACAGATTCCTGGCAGAGTAATTTCCTGAGACTTGGCAAGAAGGCCACCTTCTTGTACAAACTGAGTGAAAAATGACTCTCAAGTGAAATCTGTAGAAGCGGCTTTCTAGTAGTAAAATAACCTATTGCCTTTTCTAAAGGTCTATGTCAATAGCATGTAATCATTGTCAAACTCACTAAACTATATTTTTTGCAATCCTATCAGGTTTGTCGAATATGTTTAAAATGCACAATTTAGCACTCTATTTTCTTGTATTGACTTTAAGGATAGCACCACACAATTGTTTGAAGTGTGAGCCCCTCCAACATAGGTTGGCCTGTTAGCCCCACCTCTAAATTCCCCTAAAGGCTTGGGTCTAGTTGCACCCATGCAGCCACCACAACACAAACTCTGTCTCTAAGAGCAAAATGGGTGATTGGTAAAAAAAAAGTGGAACATGTTTGTGAGAGGAATAAAGACAACAAATGTCCAATCAGGTGAAATGAACTGAACAAAACAAGGTGACACCAGGCTAGGTACCTGACACTGGTAATTCACTGAACTCTGATTGAAAGTACATATTGGCCCTCATTATTGGCAGTATTCTCAGAATAACGCCGATGCCAAGGGCGCCAGAAGACTTCCACCCGCCATATTATGGACACTCTAGGATTTCCTCCACAATAAGGGCAGACATTCTGCAGTAGTCATGCTGGCGTACGGTGGCGGCCTGGTGCTGCTACCACCAGCACAGACCCACCAGTAGGATGCCGTCAGCTGTATTAAGGCCATTACTACGGCCTGGCGGTGTCCTGCTGGCAGGGCGCTGCTGGCGGTGGCAGCGCCCCTTCCCGTTCCCTGCCGGACGACCTCCTCGCCGGGCAAGGTAAGTCGGGGTTTGACAGGGGAGGGGGGTTGGAGGGTAGGGTTTTTTTGTGTAAGTGTGTGGTGTCTGCCTGTGTGTATGAATGTGTTTGTGAATGTGAGTGTTGTGGTGTATGCATGGTTGTGTGAGTGAATGCGTGTATGAAAGTTGAAGTGAGTGCGTGTCTGAATGTCAATGTGTATGCATGCCTGAATGGGTGTTTGGATGTCTGTATGAATGCATGCCTGAATGCGTGTTGGTATATAAGAGTGAATGCATGCATGGAACTGTAGGTGTATGTCTGCTGCGTGTGAGTGTCTGTGTGCATGTATACGGGGAAGTGGTGTGGGGTGAGGGGTGCTGTGACTGCAGGGGTGTTGGGGTGATGTGAGTGTGTGTGGCTGTGTGTGTGTATGGCTGGGGGTGGGGCAGTTGTGTGTGGGTGCGTGTTTGCGTGTGCATGAACGGGTGTTGTGTCTGCAGGTGTGTGCTTGTTTGGGGGTGTTGGAGTGTTTGTGAATGAATAGGAGGTGGGGGATGTGTGTTTGAATCAGGGTTTGGGGGGTGAGTTTGGATGGGGGGTGCTTGTGGGGGTTAGGTGCTTGCTGGGGGACACCTACCGGTGACAGGGAAGGAATATTGCTAACACCACGGAATCCATGTCAGTAGGCTGGTTCATGATGCCGCCAGCCGTACTCTGTGGGAATCCGGGTCTGCAATGATACCGCCACATTAACCCTGTCGGTCATTGTGTTTAATCGCTAGCAGCACCAAGTGTGCAGTGTGCACTCTACACTGGAGAAACCCATCCTTTGTTTATGCAATGTTCTAGTGTTATATCAGCCAGGTCATCTCTACAGTGACTGCCCCCAGGAAAGACCAACACTGTTTTGCAGATACCTGCAGCGGGGAAGCCATCTGACTTGGGAGAGCACACTAATTTGGGTACACCTACCTGATGGGCTGACGTGCAAACACGGAAGGGCCAACTTGAACCCACTACCCCCTCATCAAATGCTTCACCTTATGCTTTTCCCCAGTAGTTCTTTTCATTTTAGCTGTGATCCTAGCACCAAGGCATGAAGAGCAACATGGATAGTTCTCCTGGCAGTCCCTCTCTACTGGCTGCAGAATCAAAAGGCACCAGCGGTTTGGCTTGGCTAGTGGGTGTGCACTGTTAGCAGAAGCTTAGCGTGCATTGCTAAACCAGATTGAACCAGTTAACCCTTAAAACACCGTCTCTCACAGAGAGGCATCCGATTGGGTCTGCACCAGGTTGTAATTGTCAAAAAAAGAAAACAAGCATTGAGAAAGCCATTAGGTCTCTCCCATGATAGATTTATTTCCTGTGGTGGAGTGGACTTGAATTGCAAGGAGTGGAGTGGCACTGTGTGGCATGGATTGGCTACGTGTGGGATGGAGTTGACTGACATTGTGTGGTGTGGAGTGGAGTGGAGTGGAATGGCACTGTGTGGCCTGAATTGGGATGGCATTGCATGGCCTAGATTGGATTAGCAATCTGTGGCATGGAGTGGACTGGAATGCATTGTTTGGAGGGGTGTGGAGCAGAGTGGAGTAGAATGGTGTGGAGTGGAGTGTAATTGCGTAGAGTGGAGTGTAATGGTGTTGTGTGGCTTAGAATGGAGTGGCATTGTGCTGCGTAGAATGGATTTGTGTGTGTGGCGTGTGGTGGCATTGTGTGACATGGAGTGTAGTGGCATTGTGTGGCATGGATTTGAATTGAATGGCATTGTGGAGCGTGAAGTGACTTTGTGGCATTGTGGAGTTGTGTGGCATTGTGTGGAGTGGAGTGGAATTGAGTGGGGTGGAGTGGAGTGTATTGAAGTGGAGTGGAATGAAGTGACATTGTGTGGTATGGAGTGGAATTGTGTGGCATGGAGTGGAATTGTGTGGCATTGTGCAGACTGGAGTGGAGTGGCATTATGTTGAGTAGAATGAGTTGGGGTGGAGTTGATTGGAGTGGATTTGAGTGGAGTGGAATAGAGTAGGGTTGTACTGAGTAGAGTGGAACTGTGTGGCCTTGTGTGGAGTGGAATGGAGTGGAAATGTGTGGCATGGAATTGATTTGTATGGCATTGTGCAGAGTGGATTGGTATTATGTGAAGTGGAATAGAATTGTGTGGGATTGGGTGGTGTGGAGTGGTATTTTGTGGAATTGTGTGGAATGAAGTGGAATTGTGTGGTATTGTGTATAGTAGAATTGTGTGGCATGGAGTAGAGTGAAATGGAACTGTGTGGCATTGAGTGGAGTGGAATTGGATTTTGTGGGTTATTATGTGAAGTGGTTTGAATTGTGTGGCATTGTGTGGAGTACAATTAAGTGGAGTGGAATTGTGTGGCATTGTATCGTGAATGGGAATTGTGTGGCATTGTGTGGTATGGAGTTGAATTGTGTTGCATTATGTCGAGGGGAGTGGAATGAATTGTGTGGCACTGTGTGGCATGAAGTGGAATTGTGTAGTATTTTTGGTGTGGTATGGCGTGGTGTGGATTAGAGTTAAATTGTGTGGAGTGGAGTGGAGTGGAATTGTGTAGCATTGTGTGGCTTAGAGTATAGTGGAGTGGATTGAAGTGGAGTGGAGTTAAATATAAAGGACGTTTGCACACAGATTAAATTATAGCAATGAAATGCAACATGCCAGGCATACATGTTGCACACCACAGACTTTAAGGAAACAGCAGTGTCTGCTGATCAATGAAGCATCATACCGGTTTCAGGATGAGGTAGAGCATGACCATAGCAGCAAGTATGTTAATAGACAAGATAAGCAAGTTGTCAGTAGCATTTTAAGAACAGTAGCTGAATTCTGTAACCTGAATGAGAAAACATGAGGAAGGGATGGGTGAGAGAGGGAAGAGGGACCATGGACAAGGAGGGATGGGAGGTGAAGAAGAAATACCTCAGTAATTGTGCAAGCAGCAGATGGACACTAATCAAAAGGAAGCAATCTGTGCTTGGTCCATACTCCACAGAAGAAACAGGAGGAGATGCCTGACACACACTGGGCAATTAGGAGGCAGCAAAGAAGAGTGGCAATGAAGCCAACAAACGGTAAGCATTGTGTGTGCTCCAAGCACTTTTTTCTAAACAATAACCCTCGCAGCAACGACCTTGAATGTGTTGTCTGCAGATGATACCTAAACAACAACAAATTTTTTTTTATTAAAGGCTTCCCATGGCCAGGTGGTGTTGTACCGATCACTTTACTAGGGGGATCCTTAAACGATGGTGCCATAGACAACTGACCACTTTGCCAATGCCTTAAGATCGTAGGGCTTGATTACCATCTTGGCGGGTGGTGTTACTCCATCACAAATGTGGCAGATATCTTGCCTGCCAAATTACAATTCCATTATATCCTATGAAACTCATAATATGGTGGATGGAATATCTGTCATGTTTATGACTGAGTATTCCATCTGCCAAGATGTAATCAGGCCATTAGGGATGATAATTGAGCATCATAAGTCTGATGAAAGTAGGCATACAACTATGAGCTTCTAAAGTATAGATAACTGGCCAAAAATACTTACATCTAAACAGTTCATATATGCCACAGAAGAGAAAAAAATAAAATGTATATTTGTCTGACTTGACTGTCCTACGCATGGACTGAAGCAAACAGCATCTGAATGGGTCCAGGCCTTAGGAAAGCTGTGAAGGGGCCTAGTGATTCCCAGGCTAAGAATAGAAGAGTATGCTTGTTGGTGTTGTTTGCAGGAAGACATTTTTTTTGTGGCCTGAGCACATTTTGAGTGAGAAGTAGGCCCTCACTGAAGGTTTCAGTAGATCTTGTGCTGCACAATATTATTTATAGGGCAGGATTCATTGAATTTAAAAAGTTGGCCAAGTACTTTTAAGTTTTACGTGTCCTGGTAAAGAAACACTCCTACATTTGTTTTTTATCACTGTGAGACCTACCCTGCCTATAGAATAACATTAGGTTACCCTATAAGTGCTAACATTTGATTGGAAACACATATAACTGTCCTGTGTGGACTCAAATGAATTGTAATTTAAAAGCCTCTTTAATGGCAAAGTCGGATTTTAGAATACAATTTTGAAAATGGCACTTTTAGAAAGTTGACATTTTCCTGCCCTAACTTTTCTGAAGCCTTCTAGGAGTTTCCAGCTGCCTGGGCCTATTAATTGCTGCACCACCAGGGATTCGTATTGGGCCCAGACAATGAAGAATATGACCTGGGTCTAATGAGGGAGGGCCCTCTTGCAACGGGAGGGGTGGAGGTGTTTCCTGCCCCACTTACATTTCAAAGGAGCTGTTTTAGCACACTCACAAGGAACTTGACACTAAGCTTTTGTCATCCCAGACATCTAGGGAGGAGGGCGGGGAGGAAGGAAATTCCAGAACCATCTGTGAGGGGAAAGATTCAGAAGTTTCTTCCACTTGAAAGCTGGTACCAGATATAAATAATGGGCTCTCAGGCCGACTCTTCAGTTCACTCCTGGACATGTCGAAGACTACAGGACTGCCATATACTCAAGAGGATTGCCTTGTTGCTTGAGGCCTGCCTTGTTTCTCAGACGACTGCCTTGCTGCTACCAGAGGACTGCCCTGCTGCTTCAGGCCTACCTTGTTCTTCAGAGGACTGCCCTGCTGCTTGAGACCTGCCTTGATGTTTAAGGAGATGGGACTATCTCCTTGAAGCCAGGACTAACAGAGTGCCTCCTTGGGTGAGTGGCTGACCTCCTGTTCTGAGCTACAGGGACACAATGAGCTCCAGAAGCCTCCCTGCAACTGCCAAGCTAACCTGCTTCAACTGGCCCTGCCTGGACCTGCAACTTTCCTAGCTGGACCTGCAACTGTACCTGCCTCTCCTGGATGGCCTCTGCTGGAGTCAGTTCCTGATCCACAAGAGGTGCCTCCCCATGTCCTAAACCCTTGGCTGACATCAGTTGAGCTTCTCCAGTGAAATCCTGAAACTTTGAACTCTGTATGCCCGAGCTTCCTGAGCTGATCACAGACCTGGGGACCCCTAGTAGGAATATTGAACGGGAGGGGGCACACACCCCAGCTCAACCAGCCAATCATAGCTCGGGGGACTCCATCACCAGGCATAAATATTAAAGGGAGGCACGTAGCCTACCTCCCCGAGCCTATTGCATCCCTCGGGACCCCATCATCCGGGACCGGCCCCACTGTGATGCTGTGGTAGACCATTCCGGGACACTGTTTCAACACTCGGAAGACCACAAGCAGGGAAAACCTGTCTGCTTCCACTCAGCGGGGCTTTACAAATGCTCCTGCCAGGTGGGAGCAGACATTTGTTCACCTGCCTACGCTCTTGCAGGCAGGGAAACTCTGATTGGTCTGCCCGGCGTGAGCAATGAAAAAAATACCTGCTTCCACCAGCCAGCTCCCAATGCACCCAGGATAAGTGCATGCGAGGAGGCGGCAAGGTCATGTTGGCCCTAGGGCTCCCCCTGTGCCCCCAACATAGGCCCATATTTATACTTTTTGATGCAAAACTGCGCAAACGCAGTTTTGAGTCAAAGAGTATAGCGCCGGCTTGCATGATTCCAGAGTGAAAGCCAGGCGCCAAATTTATGGAACCCCTCAAGTTGGTGCAAAGGGTGGGCTAGCTTCAATAAAAATGATGTTAGCCGGGTGGGGGTGACAGTATAGGAGAAGGGGGTTTTACACCAAAAAATGATGTTAAGCTGGTTAGAGGCAAACAAAATGCCTCTAACCAGCCTAGCGTCATTTCCTGATGCAAAACCATCCATACCACATGACTCCTGTCTCATAAAAGACAGGAGTCATGCCCACCACCCAAATGGCCAGCACAGGGGACAAGGGTCCCCTGGACATTGCCATTGCACCCAGTGCCATGTAGGGGGGCCCATTTCAGGGCCCCCAAAGGCACGTTAAAAAAAATAATTACCTCTACTTACTCTACTTACCTGGGATGGGGTCCCCCATATCCTGTGATGTCCCTCTGGTGTGGGTGGGGGTGTTCCTGGGGCTTGGGGTGGGCACCTATGGGCTCTTTACATGGTTTCATTATTTGGGCCCACCTGCCTCCCGTGCACTATTTTTGCACGGGAGGATAAATAAGGCGATAGGGCCTTAGAGTCATTTTTTGGATGCAAATGCCCACCTTGCATCTCATTGATGCAAGGTGGTAAATATAGAGTTAAGTTAAGCTATTTCCGCACAAACTGAGTATAAATATGGGCCTTAGTGTCTTGTGGGTGCCCAGGTAGGCACCCCGGCACCCACCTATGGCCCCCGGGAAATAATACTTAAAAATAATAAATTAGTGGTTGCAGCAACTCTATTATTCACTGCTTCTTTCAAGGAGTGCCCTTAATGCCCTTCAAGGGCTTTTTAAACATATTTTTCAGCTTGGTGGGGCTCCTAGAAAGCAGGGAGTCAAGACCAACCATTTTTTTAATGTTGTGTGGGTTCTCCATGGAGTGAGGTTGGCAGCCAGGCCCTGTGGACAACCCCATGCTGTGCTTGGCTAAGGTTGGCTGTATGCAATGGGGGGTTGGATTCATGTATGGTAATAAAATATTTCTTTACATAATAAAAACCCTAGAAATTCACTGAAAAACATTCCACAGCCCCAATGTTATGTTTTGTGGGTGCCCCAGGTGGGCACTGGGGCACCCATATACAATAAAGAAGACCCTGGGTATAGGGGCCACAGAGCCACTAGAAGTTCGGGGTGGGGAGATGCACTCCTCTGCCCTTTTTTTAAAAAAATGAAAGGATTGGGGTCCCCAGGGCCTATGATGATAGGGGAGGGGGGCATGTGCTCCATTCCTCTAACGTTAAGAATTTCTGGCCCCAGGGTATTGGGTCCCTGGTGCCTTATTTAGGCTGCCTGCCCCCCTCCACTTCAAAAAAACAAAAGGCCCTGGGGATGGGGTCCCTGGGTCCTATGTTGGTTTGGGGAAGGGGGCATGAGGCCCCTTCCCCTTAATTTGAAAAAAAAAGAAAATGGCCTCTAGCAATTCTTTTAAATTATTTGTGGAGGTTGGCGTTAGTGTGGCCCCACTCTCTGAGTCTATTTGGGCAGGCAGGAAAACTCTGATTGCTTCTGCCCGATGTGAGCAACAACAAAAATACCTTCTTTCACCAGCCGGCTCCCAATGCACCCAGGAAAAGTGCATGTGAGGAGGCTGCAAGGTCATGGTGGCTATGGAACTCCCGCTCTGCCCCCCAACATAGTGTCTTGTGGGTCATAGGTGGGTGCCAGGTAGGCACCAGGCACCCACCTATGGCCCCAGGAAATAATGCTTAAAAAATAATAAATTAGTGGTCGCAGCAACTCTATTATTCACTGCTTCTTTCAAGGAGTGCCCCTTAATGCCCTGCAAGTGCTTTTTAAACATATTTTTCAGCTTAATGGTGCTCCGAGAAGGCACAAAGTCAACACCAAGCATTTTTGTTAATGTTGTGTGGGTCCTCCAGGGAGTGGGATTGGCAGCCAGGCCCTGTGAACAACCCCATGTTTGCTTGGCTAAGATTGGCTATATGTAATGGGGGTTTGGATTCATGTATGGTAATAAAATATTACTTTACATAATAAAAACCCAAGAAATTCACTGAAAAACAGTCCACAGCCCCAATGTTATGTTTTGTGGTTGCCCCATGTGGGCACCCACATATAATAAAGAAGACCCAGGGGGTGGTGTCCACGGAGCCACTAGAAGCTCACTCACGCACTCCCCTGACCTTTTAAAAAAAATGAAAGTATAGGGGTAGGGGGTCCCCGGGACCTATAGAGGATAGGGGAGGAGGACACGTGCTCCGTTCCTCTAACATTAAGAATTTTGGCCTCAGGGGATGGGGTCCCTGAGGCCTTATTTAGGCTGCCTGTCACCCTCTGCTTTAAAAAAATAAAAGGCCCAGGGGATGGGGTCCCTGGGGCCTATATTGGTTTGGGGAGGGGGACACGCGGCCCCTTCCCCTTAATTTGAAAAAATCGAAAATGGCCTGTGGCAATTTTTAAAAATTATTTGGGGAGGTTGGCGTTACTGTGGCCCCACTCTCTGAGTCCATGTGGGCCGTAGGGACTCCATTCCCTGTGGCCAATTTTTTTTAAAAGGGGAAGGGGCACACCACTCGCCCCACAATCCTCTAAAGCCCCAGGGACACTTGCAGGAAGGAAAACAGATTGCTCATGCCCGGAGAGAGCAAGTAAAAACAGTTGCTCCCTCCGGGTGGGTGCAAAGCTGGCTTATTGTGCTCCCAAGATGGGAGTATGTGGAGAGCTGCCTTGGGCCACGGAGGCCCTCGGTGCCCTCTGCAGTCCCCAACATTTTGTTGGTGCCCCGGGTTGGCACCAGGGTGCTCACTTACAATTAAAAAAAGCCTGGAGATAGTGTTCCCAGGGCTACTGGAGGCTCAGGGAGTGGGGCTGGTGCCCCTCCTCTTTATTAATAAAGAAGGCCGAAGAGGATGGGGTCCCCAAGGCCTACAAAGGCTCTGGGATGGGGGCGCGTGTCCCACTCCCCTAACATTAAGCCTTTCAGCCCCAGGAGATGGAATCCTCAGGGCCTAAATGAAGTTCAGGGAGGGGACTACATGTTTTCCACCCCTTTAAAAAAGGAAAGTGCCTGGGGGATGGGGCTCACTGGGGTGAATAGTGGCTTAGGAAGGGGTGGGTGCAAGACCCTTACATAAACACTTACACTCATTAAACAGAAAAAGGTTGTATAAAAGTAGGTAGAGAAATAGGAAAACAAAATAACACACTCATTGGATGATAGTGATGTCATCAATGATGTCAGTTCAGAAGTCACAGTGATGTCGTAAATGATGTCATAGAACATGTCATGAGTGATGTAATATGTGAAGTCATGACCAGTGCATGGAGAGGCGCTAATTATAACTAGTGAATTTCTGTGTTTTTTTAGTTTAGTTTTTATTTTAGTTTTTTAGTTTAAAACAGTACGTCATCATTGAGATTTTCATCTAACTATATTGTCACATTAACCTTTGGTTTTGGTTTTTCAGTGATTATAGTAGGTATAGTTAGATCTGCTTTTCAATAGATGTAGGCTTTTATTGATTTGCTAATAATTTTGGCACTGTTTGATGAATCTTTACAAAACTTTATTAAAAAAAAGTTCATCCGCCTCAGCTCCTTCCTGGAAAGTTTTGTGGTGATCTGTTAAGCTGGAGCTGAGAAAAAAGGTTGGTCCCAAAATATAAAATCTCCATGCATTTTCCATAGACTTTTACAGACATCGGTGAAGGAAAAACTGCTGAACAGAATTATACCGAATCGGCAGGAAAATAGATTTGGATCTGCAGAGTCTGCTTTTTGTGATTTGCTGTAAATCTGTTAAGAAGTAGAGGAATCAACAGTAAAAAAATTATTGTATGTTTGGATGGTGGGTTTGTGGAAATGAAGGAAAAAAAACTATATAATGGGGTAGCAGAAGCGCATGCTGTTCCCCTAGATTTAGAGAGGAGGTGTCTAAGGGATAACTACTGTGAAGATTACAAATGCCTATTGCTTTTAATTAATTTTTACAATCTTGGGGGACTCATGCGGGATCGGGAATAGTAAAAATGAATAGATGAGTTCACAATACATTGTATTATTAGAAATGGATATTGTGGTTCTTGGTTTTGAGAGAAAGTGTGTAAGAGATGGTTAAATCTTATTTTTTTTAAATGATCATGCGAGACTCTCATGAGAGCTGGTAAAATATAAAAGTATTTTTAGCTTTGCTAATAACTTTGGCTCAGTTTGATGAATCTTTACAAATGTTCAACAAAATATGAGGCTCACTTCAGCTGCTATCTGGAAAGTTTCTGAGTGATCTGTTAAGTGAGAATCCCAAAATGCTTTTTCCCCATTCATTTTTCCATGGGGATTTTTAACAGGAATAGGGGCCGAACCACTGGACAGATTTACACCAAATTTGGCAGAAAGCTATGTCCTAGTTCAGAAAGTGACCTTTTTGCTATTTAGTGTGAATCCGTTCTGTGGTTTTCTAGTTATTAAGTGTAATACATACACTTAATAACTAGGTGATGAAGGATCACAAGAAAACAATAGGCATCCAGGACAAAAAATTGGGATCCCAAAGGACACAATGAGTCACAGAAAAATGAAATATCCAAGAATGAAGTGACTTAAACAGATGGAATCACCAAAGAACAAAAATATAATTCCACTGCAACGAAATGGCTTTGCCTTCCTCAGGTAGTACAAGATGGCTTGCTCAATGGCTGCAATGTCAACTGTGCAGCCACTGAGCAAATGTTGTAGTGGAAAAATCTTTTTGTTGTTTGGTGAGTCTATCTGGTAGACACAGCTGCAGTCCAAACTGCTGAACGGATATTCACCACATTTAGCCGAAAGCTAGATCTTGGTCAAAGAAGACAGATTTTTGTGTTTTGGCATAAATCTGTTCAGTAGTTCTGGAAAAAGTAAGGGTAAATACATTGTACATACCTCACCGTGGAGGATCCGAGGAACTGACAGATCTCACCATAAGATTTAATTGGCTGTCACTACTTCAACCAGGAAGTGGTGGCAGCCGTCTTAGGACTTAGGACTCGGTCCCGAGTCCCAAGAAAAAGGCAAACATAAAAAAAGAAAACATAAGGGGGCCAGGCACAGATACCCTGACCCCCTAAGCCTGGCGGGCAGGTCCCACTCGTACCGTGTCTGTGGCCAAAAACAAACATTTTTAATTTTGCCATGACTTCACTCAGGATCTGTGAATCTGTGGCAAAAATTTAAAAAAAATGGACTCCCATGCATTTGAAAATAAACCTCCGGGTGGGCCAGTGCCTGGCAGTTGGCGAGGCATGTATCTAACAGGAGGTCCGTGTGACTCCCCTCTCCAATCCTCCATGCGGCCCAGGATATCCCATCTTCCAGGGTTGATAATTTCATAAGGAGGAGGGGGTCACAGGGTCCCCTCCACGAGCCTTTAGGAGGCCCTGGGAACCCCGTCCCACAGGGCCATATTTCAAATAAAGGGGAGGGGCTACGAGGCCTCCCTCCCTGAGCCAGACAATGACCATGGGGGCCCTGAGGCTGGCTCAATGATGATGTTCCGCGATCCCTATAATCCCCAGGACACCATCTATTTTCCTGGCCATGAGCCGAGGCAGGGAATATGCAAAGTTCTCCCACAGTGCCTGAGCACAAAACTTTTCCCTGCCTATGCGCTATGCCAGGGAAATGCTTTGATTCCACACACCCTGAGGGAGCAAAGATTTAAAAAAATTGGGAATAGTTGTGCTGTGCCATGGATGAACACCAGGACATGCCTCTTTATTATTGAAAAAAAAGTAAATGCCACAGGGCCCTGGGGGCACCCCCCGTGGCCCCAAAAGTAATAATGGTGTAGAATGCCTCATGTGGGCACCTCTTAGATAAAAAAAAATGACAGCTCCTGTGTGATACATGAAATGGGGCTGCTTGCAGAGAGCCGGCGGGGCTGCAGGAGCTCTGGGGCTCCCATGCGCCCCCTTATAAAAAAAATAGTGGGTGTCCTGGGCAGGACTGGCACATTCAGAAAAAAAGGACAAAATTGACAATAAATAAGCGGCCATAGCCGCTCATTTCTCATTCACTGCTCTTTCAAGGAGCAACCTTGCCTTCCCTGGGAGGGCTACATGTATATATCTTGTTTTTGCTGATGTCCTTAGAACGGACAAGTACATCAACATTTTTTTTTTATGTTGGTGTTGCTGTAGGGAGATCTGCAGCCCCCTAACAACACTAAAAAAACTATAAGTCTCTTGGGTCATTGAAACCATTACCCCAGGAGAACCTACCATTTCTAAAGCACTTCCCAAGCTGAAACTTTTGCTCCTCAGATGGGATTTTAGTACCACAGAGGGGCCTGTTGAATTTTATGTGTTGATCAATCAATCAATCAAATAGGACTTGCATAGCACAGCTAATCACCTGTGATGGTATCCAGATGCTGAGGATTTTTCCTGCAGAAGCTAAGTTGAACAGCGAGGTCTTGAGTCCTTTCCTGAATTCCAACAAAGAGGGTGAGGTCCAGAAATGAAGAGGAATGCCAAGCCAGGACTTGGCCACAACGTAGGAGAAATGACCACTGTAGCTTTGATGTATGCAAGGGGTGTACGTGAAGTGCAGGGAGGCAGAGGGAACTGGAGGGTTGGCGGAAGTTCAGCTAGTAGTTGATGTATGCTGGTCCTTGGTTGAGCAGGGCCTTGTAAGTATGGATCCGGATTTTGAAGTGTCATCTCTTCTGAATGGGGAGCCAGTGACGTTTCCTGAGGTGGGGTCATGTGGATCTCCTTGGGAAATGCGATGATGAGTCTGACGGCATAATTCTATATGACTTGGAGTTTCGTCAATAGGTGCGAGGTTGGATGGCTACAGGGGGTCGAAGGCTGTGCGTGGCGTGTGTTTAGCTGCATCTGGGAGGTTGTATAGTGCATATTCCACACTACAGCTGCTTGAAGGACCCCGATTTAATGTCTCCAGTGACCTTGTGTGCCTGTATTTTGGCAATGTGATTGTTCCCCGTGCATCTTCATACAGAAACCTGCAATAATATGAATCCCTGCGTAAGAAAAAGACAAGACGACAAAGATTTGAATATCCACCAAAGAAGAGCACTTCCTCTTAATTATATGTAGTAAGTTCTTCTTTGTTTGGTGGAGATATGCTCATATTCCTCTGCATTAACTACACATCACCTAAGCCGGTTGGAAACGAGCTCGGACTGGGGGGGCCTTTTGGTAAGCTGTTCATCATCCTTGAAAAAGGCAGGAAGAAGTTGCATACCACTAATGTATATGTGGGGCGACCACATGGGCAGGGGTTCTAGGTCATTTTACATGCACGTAGTGGTTAAAAGTGAGAACAACAAGTTCTGTTCTTAACTGAAGATGACAGTATGGGGCCTATGGGTGAAGCCTTTAGGCCTCCATCATCCCTGCTGGCTCCTCACCTCCAGCGGGAGCCAGTATTGCTCCAACATGCAGGAAGCAGCTCAGAATGCTGCTCCCTTCATGCAAGAGCATTCCTTTCATCTGGTTTCCTGCCCCATTGACAGCAAGCAGGAAAACAGATGAAAAGTTCAGTCCCCGGGAGCGGGAGCAGTTTTCCTGCTCCCGCCTGCTGGGAGTAGACTTTCAGTTTGCTCTTGCTTGGGGGGAGCTGTCAAAGTTCCTGCCAAGCAAAAGCAAACTGCTATCTCCTGAGGGTGGGCACCTCTGGAGATAGAGAGCCAGCCCTGGGGCACGGCCTCATGCCCCCCTCCCACTTTTATACATATGTTGCCCAGAGGAGGTGGTGGTCCCCGGGGCTCAAAGGAGCCTGAGGAGGGAGGCCGTGTGTGCCCCACTCCTCACTTTTTTATACACTGCATGCCCTGGGGACCTCGCCCACCCAGGGGCTGACTTTTTTTCTGCCAGATCTGATGACACACCATGGTTTCTGCCGAAAAATGAAAAAAATATGCTTTTTTGCCCGGGCGGGGAGCCACAGGGGCCCCAGCACCATGGCTTGGGGGTCAGGGAATTCCTACTCTGCCCCCTTTTCTTTAGTTTTACTTTGAGGGGGGGGCTCAGCTGAGTCCAAGTCCCAAAATGGCTGTCAACACTTCCTGGTTGAAGTGCTAGCAGCCAATCAGGTTTCAGCACAGGGACTGTCGGATCCATGGTGGACCAGCGTCCCTAGATATGCAATATTGTTGTTCAGTTAATATCTCAAAAACTACTGAACAAATTTACACCAAATACCAGAAGGGCTCTTTTTGGCCCAAGCTCTACCTTTCTGCCAAATTAGGTGTAATTCTAGCCAGAGGTTCGGGCTATAGTCATGTTGAAAATCCCCATGGGAAATTGCATGGAGAAAACAGTTTCGCGAGGGTGCGAGTTATAGTTACCTTAGGGCACGAGTTATAGTTACTTGAGGTAACTCTAACTATAACTGGTGATTGTCTATGGTTTTGTACATTTAAAATGTGAGCCTAACTATAATGCCCCTATAACTTTTCCTTTTTTTCAGTGAATTTTTATGTTTTTAAAAATTCTATTTCCGAACTATAACGTCCCTGTAGTCATTTTTTGAGTGAATTTCTCTGTTTTTTTAACGTACATTAACTTTCATTACTATACGTTAATCCAACCACCGCCATGCATGCCAGGCCCTCTGGCTAACCCCCTATAAGAACCCAACCTTGCACTGTGCACTGCCTTCACCCGTAAGCAGATGAGGTTGCCCACAAGACCTGGCTTGCAGCCAGATCCAGCGGCCAACACCCCCTAACCACCCAAACAGATGCTGTGCATGGGCCTTTGGCAGTGTGCAGAAGGAGTTGGGTACGGCCTCTCTGGGTGTGAGAATAGGTGTGAGAGGGTGTATCTGGGGGTGAGAGTGGCTGTCAGATTGTCTGGGTGCGAGAGTGTGTACATCAGTGTTTTGGTAGGTGCGTCAGTGTGTGCGCAGGTCTGTGAGTGGGTGCATGAGGGTGTCAGTGGGCTTATGAGTGGGTGCATGAGTGTCTGAGTGGGTCTGTGAGTGCGTGCATGAGTGTCTGAGTGGGTTTGTGAGTGGGTGTGAGAGGGTCTCAGTGAGTCTGTGAGTGGGTGCGTGAGAGTCTGATTAGGTTTGTGAGTGGATGCGTGAGTATCTCAGTGGGAGCATGAGTGGCAGAGAGAGATTGAAAGTGAGAGCGAGTGAGAGGGCGACAGACAGAGACTTTTAGGCTTTGATGTATGATATACTTAGAATGACATATCTTTGCTTAATTTAAAAATGAAAATCACCTTTCATTTTTTATTTAAACATTTGTAATAAAAAAAGAAAAGAGAGAAACGAGTCCAGCTAAACGTGAACCATCAGTGCTCGGTGTGAAAGTCTTTGACTTGCACAATGAGTTATCCTTTTATTTATTTTTCAGCCTTGTATTTTTCACCCTTTAAGGGTTTATCTGGGACCATGGGCGAGCCCTCAAAGGCTCCTCCGCGGTCCCTATATGTATTTTCTTTTACATTTTATTTCAAAAGAAGCCCTATATGGGCTATCTGGGACCGTAGGGAAAGCCTCAAGGCCTCCCTTGTGTTCCCATTCTTTCAGCAAATAAGGAGCTGCTTTAAGGAGCAGCTCAGTGGTTGCTGAAGCATTTCATCTCTGTCCCCTGAATGCGTGCAGGGGACAGAGATGAAAGCTTCAGATTTTGACAGCAGGACCTGCTTTACAGGTCCCGCTGTCAAAACTCGAAGTGTTTGCTGTGGCTTGACTGCAGCTGCAGAGCTAGAGCCAAGTAACAGCAAACAGCAATGTACTGGGGGTGAGCACCCTGGGACAGAGCAGGAGCCGGCCCTGGGGGGTGGCAGTCCCCAAGGCCATCAGAGGCTCCAAGGGGGGTGGGGCCAAGTGATTCCCCTCCAACTGTGCACACAGCCCCGGTGAGGTGGTGATCCCCAGTGCTAATGGGGGTCCGAAACAGACCCCTTTAATATTATTAAGTATGTTCCCTGGAGGTGTGATAGTCCCCGGTGTTCGGATGTCTCAAAGGGCCCCCCTTTTCTTTTTTTAAAATATTTACCCTGGGGGATGGTGGTCCCCGGGTCGGATGGGAGGGACCTTGCGGCCCCATGCAAAGAAATTATATTTTGCCCAGGGGGGGCATGGTGGTCCCAGGGGCGTGGGGGAGGGACATTGCCCCCCCAGCATATTATTTTTTAAATACCCTGGGGAGGTGGTGGTCCCTGTAGCAGTGGGAGGGGGCCCTGAGGCCCCCGCATATGATATCACAGCCCTGGGGAGGTGGCAGTCCCCTTCCACACGTACATCATAAGCCTTGGGGAGGTGGCGGTCCTCAGGGAAGCGGTAGGGGGCCAGGAAGCCCCGACACAATTCTAAACAAATGCCCCCGGGACTTGGCCACCAGGGGCTTTATGATAACAAAGCATGGTGCCCAGTGCTTCTTTATTTTTTTAAGGTGAATCCATTGCAGATCTGATCGTAAAATTAAAAAGAAAAAGTGCTTTTTAGCCCTGGGAGGGCCCCTTTCGGACCCCGCCACCAGAGCTAAGGGTTCAGGGTGTTCATACCCTGGCCCCTTTGGTAATTTTGTTTTTTTTCTGGGACTTGACTTCAGCGAAGCCCCAGGACAGCTGACAACACTTCTGTTGTTGAAGTGCAATTCAATACAAAACATCTTTATTTCGGCTGTAAGCCATAAAAGCAAACATACAAACAGTAAAATCATAAATACACAGTATCCTAAAACCTATTTACAACTCAATAGAATACATTGGTTCAAGTTAAAATCCTCAACAACAATATTCCCTCTACGACAAGGTGAGGCTATTAGACTCTAAAAGTAAGGGGCGTTTGTCCCATTTCAAATCTCAGGCCTTTCAACTAATTGCCAGGGTGTGGAGGATTGTAATCATCAAGAAGAAAAATCTCCTTCATTCTCACAGTCCAAGCCCGTTGTAAATACCTAGAGACTGTGAACACTACCTTTTCACTTGTTTCACTTGTTAGAATCTGAAGCATCTCCTGATAGTTCTGGGTGCCAAGGAGTCTACACAAGGGAATAATCCACTTTCTCCTGGGCTTCGAATACTTTGGACAGAAGAAAACAAAGTGTGCCAAGGTCTCATTTTCCAGAGGGCAGTTTGTGAAAATACTGCTCTCCTGGCCACCATTTTTCCATTTGGTAGTGACAGAGTTCAACGGAAGAATGCCCAGTCTGAATTTAATGTACAGATGTTTAGCCTGAACTGGATGTATTTTATCCAGATATTGCTCAAACTTGGGAGAGCACATGTGATTTAAAAATTGCTCCGTTCTACTCTCCACTGACTGGGCGCACCAAATCAGGGACAGTACAGCTTCCCAATATAGTTACGCTATGCGCTGTGCGGTACCTTTAGTTATTTTCTGCGAGAAAGCCCATACATCCTCCATTTTAATCCACTGGCACAAATTCCTAATATGCTTGAGCCAAGGGGTATTGTAAGTAACTCTGACAAAGCGATCCAATAGGAGCTCAAGTCCTCAGAATCCCATAGTTGTACCCAATACAATAACAGGTTTAGAGAGATTACACAGTGAATTTGATTGAGAGACAAATCAAATCTGTGGGGTGTGAGAGGGGTGCCTGGTAGGTTTAACAGGGATCGAATGAACCTATTTTCAATCAAGGTTAGCCTCTGACAGAATACCCCCAGAGCTCAGCACGATATATTGCTGTTGTCACTGTTGCGGCTTTATACACCATAAGGGCAGGTGAAAGGGGCCCCTCATGGAACTCTTGTATTTCCTCCCAAGTGCCACTTTCCGCTGCTGGAGAATAGTAATGCTTTTCTTGATATGAGAGGTCCACGTTTTGTTATCTGCCATCCTTACCCCCAGATAATCAAACTACCTGACTTGTTCAATGGGGACTCCCCTATAGCCATTGTTCCCCTAAATTATTTGTGCGGGTTTAATCCCATAAACATTGATTTATCTGGATTTACTTCAAGTCCCCTGCTTGCACAAAATGCTTCAAATGAATCTAGTTCATTTTGAAGGTCCATCAGGGTTCTTGAAATACAAAGGGTATTGTCGGCAATCATTAAAATAGGAACAGGGACTCCGGCTATCTTGGGAGGGTCATGGCTGCACTGGGCTAGCTGGTCCACTGCACCATTATTATAAAGGCTGAGACACACCCCTGTCTAACCCATCTGACTTTGGGAATTGCTGCAGTGAGATCTCCTGTGGGGTCCCCCTTACCCTTGCATAGGTATCCTTGTGTAGAAATCTTACTAACCTTACTTAGTTACAATCTAAACCATAGGATTCCAAGACCCTCCAAAGCAGTTTCCTTGGAACCAGGACAAATGCCGCCCTCAAATCAATGAAGGCGACATAGAGATGGTCTTATTTTAGGGTTATGTATTTCCAACACAATATTTTATACCTAAGTACTTGGTCAACAGTGCTAACCTCTTTCTTGAAACCACCCTGCCAGTCTACAAGTATATGATGGTCAGTGATCCAGGAGGGCAACCTGGCCAGAACCTGTCTACAAAAAACCTTTTGACTACTATTGATGAGACCTATCGATCTATAGTTCCCTGGTATTTCACTATCGCCCTTTATGTAGATTGGTACTATTAGTGCTCACCGCCACGTGGGGGGATACCATCTCCCCTAACAATGGCATTGCTTAGGGGGTTTAGGTATGGTCTCATTTTGTTCCATCAGATTGTAATGAATCAGGACAAAATTTGCCATTGGAGGGTTCCTAGATGTCATCGGAGCCAGTCTCTCTTTGACCATGTTGTAAATTGAGGTTTGGTCCTTTTTGACATTTGCCACCCCAGCCCATTTTGTATTCCTCCTGTTGTTTGTTACCTCAATGTTACTACCCTTTATCCATGGGGACATAATACTACATTTGAACGAGGTTGCTGCAAAGACAGCATATAGTGCTTGGTGATCACTATCAGCTCTTGGAATCACAGTCATATCTAAGAGAGAGGCCCAGAGCACTTGGTCTACAAAGATGTAGTCAAGGTAACTCATAAAAGGGCCTCTCTTAAACGTGGGTAAAGCTAGGGAGCCCGACCTTGAGTTCACCAGCCTTAACCCCAGACTAGTAACTAAGTGCTCTGATTGGACAGCCACCCACATGGGCCTCAGCCCATCTGCCTGGCCAGGCCCTGATCTAAAACATAATCTTTTGTGATGACATATCAACGGTGCGTGTCCCACATCATGTCTCATGCAAGTATTACAGTCCCCAGCCATGAGTACCAGGTAAACCTAGCGCAAATGGGTCAGCATGTCCGCTATATGTTCCACTGTGGCTAGCTGTACGTTTGAAGGGACAGGTCTCACATGGATGTCCACAATGGCTAGATGCTTAGGCCCTGTTTGGCTGTCGATCTTTAGCCCCACAGCCAAATACATCCCTCTTTATAAAGTGGATTGCCTTAGCCGTTGAGAATAGGTCCTGCTTGAGACAAATTACCAGGCCACCTAAGGTGCATCCTGACGATTAAGGTGCTACATGTCGATTAAATGCATAAACAACAGATGATAGACAGAATGCAGAGCAAATCAAACAATCACCCCCAGTCACAGATCTGGGATTAATCAGTTTTTTTGCTTGCCATGCCATTCCAGTTTGGACCCAGCCATATGCAAATCAGTCTTGGCCTTGTTCCCCATGGGAACAGTCCAGCCCAAACTGCCAGGCCAGGTCTTCCCTGGACCAAAAACAAGCATCCTAGGACCGGTTCCAGGATATCACCCTTCATCAGCCAGGCGAGTGTGAATTCAGACATGATCCTGTATGGGGGTAATTCTATCTATTTTTGCTACCAAAGTGGTCAAACTGTCCAGTTTCTCATTCAGAATTTTACCTAGGTTAATCATGCAATCCCTCAATCTCTTAATTTCCCCCCTAAAGTGGTCTAGCTGTGACCTCATGGTTGGTTATCCCTCTTTGACACCATCATGCTCGGACCCACTTTTTATAATGGATTTACACTGATTATTATCAAGAGCCCCCGGTACAGCAAAGTGATTAGAACATTCAGGGGGTCATTCCGACCCCGGCGGGCAGCGGGCGCCGCCCGCCGGGCGGAAACCGCCCAAAGACCGCACCGTGGTCAAATGACCGCGGGGGTCATTTCAACTTTCCCGTTGGGCCGGCGGGCGATCTCCAAAAGATCGCCCGCCGGCCCAGCGGGAAAGCCCCTGCAAAGAGGAAGCCGGCTCCGAATGGAGCCGGCGGATTTGCAGGGGTGCGACGGGTGCAGTGGCACCCATCGCGATTTTCACTGTCTGCTAAGCAGACAGTGAAAATCTTTGTGGGGCCCTGTTAGGGGGCCCCTGCACTGCCCATGCCAGTGGCATGGGCAGTGCAGGGGCCCCCAGGGGCCCCACGACACCAGTTCCCGCCAGCCTCTTCCTGGCGGTGTAAACCGCCAGGAACAGGCTGGCGGGAAGGGGGTCGGAATCCCCATGGCGGCGCTGCAAGCAGCGCCGCCATGGAGGATTCCCTGGGCCAGGGGAAAACCGTCGGGAAACCGCCGGTTCCCCTTTTCTGACCGCGGCTTTACCGCCGCGGTCAGAATGGCCCGGGAAGCACCGCCAGCCTGTTGGCGGTGCTTCCTCTGCCCTCCACCCTGGCGGTTTGAAACCGCAAGGGTCGGAATGAGGGCCTCAGTGTTGATCCCCAAAGGGGAAACTGGACTTTGATGGTTGATCTGGTAGTGAGCTTGGGGAGCTTCTGAGAGAGAATCTGCTACTGGGAGAGTAACAGATTGGTTCCCTTTGGTAACTTTGGAAACCATAGTTCTTTTATCGGACTTTTTAAAGTAGGACTTAATACCTTTTACCAATGCCCCTGCCTCTACCACGTCCTTTGCCTTTGGGATGCGCAAAACGTACACTTCCTCAGTTTTATCAATTTGAGCCATAGTATAGTTCTGTGCAGAGTGCCTAGGTAGTTTCCTAGGCCTGCCCAGCTCCGATGTTTTATTGCATGCCTTCTTCTTGACCATCTCCCTAGTGTCTTGGGCTTTCTGCCCTAGTGACGAATAGATTCTTCTTGGCCGATCGAGGATCAGCCCATGTTACCCCTTAAATTAGAATGGTATCTTAGTCGCAAGGCCTGACCTCCTAACTTCCCCAATTATGTTAAGTTGAGAGAGAAAAAGCAACCCGACAAATGGGGGTCTGGCGCCTGGTGGCGGGTTAGTCCGGGGCCACAAGGCACATAGAAACAGAGAGCACAGAACCAATGGCTGGCAGCAACCTCAAAGAACTCAGTCTCGACAGCCGGGCTCGCCATAATCTCATTTGATTTCTTCAAGACAATCAGAGCACTCTCATGGAAAATGGCTGTGTGCCAATGCCCTTGAGTGCTTAATTAGTACACAACCAAGCTGTAATGAATAGCAAAACACCAAAGACAGCGTGCCAACTAAAATGGCTCTGAAAACTCCAGGATATGGCAAAATATAAAACCAACAGAGGAGGCCCTGCCCTGCCTTTTCCTGCAGCTGAGGGGCGTGGATGGGCCCGCACTTGGCCCAGGCTTCACCCGGGCATGGCCTGCGCAGTGGGGAACCTGTCAGCACTTTATAGCACGGGTCCAATGTCCCCTTCCCTCTGAGAAAACAGTGCCTCCTAGCACAGTGTGCTGTGGGACCAGGAGTCCCCCTTGCAACAAGGCAAGCTGTGGCAGCGTCACCAAACATATAGCACTATCATACGATGATCATGTATGTCCTCCGAACTGAACCAGGATTCAAGGTGCAGGATCTTTCTGCTTCCTGGACATGGCAGCGGGATGGGGACCGGACCCCTCCTTAGGGGCCGGATTTGGCGAGCTGTCAGTCAGGGCAGAGAGCAGAGACCAGTGCTTCGGATGGTGCTGGTCAGGACAGGAAGTGGCGGACCAAGACGTCAGGGAGGGTAGTTGTGCCAGCGGCGGCAGTATGCACACATCCTCTCACAGATGCGAGCAGAAGGACCACTCTGCTCCTCTGTTGAAGTGTTATCAGCCAGTCAGTTCTCAGCACTAGATCAGGAGGGGTAGTGAATCCTTCACGTCCCTATATATACATATTTGGATTTTCTTAAATTCCACAAAAACTACTGAACGAATTTACACCACATAACAAAAAAGGCCTCTTTCTGGACCAAGTGCTACCTTTCTACCAAATTTGGTGTGTTTTTGCGCTATCGCTGTTCAATTTTTCCTATGGGAATTAACATTGGAGACATACTAATTTTCACCTCCCCCCTTTATCTCGGCTGCCCACTTGACAGATCACCTCAAAACTTTTCAGGTAGCATCTGATGTGACTGTTGAAATGTTTGGGGAAATTTTGTGAAGATTTGTCAAGCGGTGCCAAAGATATAGGCAAGCAAAACACAGCTTTTTGCATAGAAACTATCTCCTAACTATAACTACCTACTGGTGACACCCAGTAGGTAATGTATAGCTATTATATATATATATATATATATAGAGAGAGAGAGAGAGAGAGAGAGAGAGAGAGAGACAATAGCCTCTTACCACCCTGACGTGGTTCCCTATCATTAAAGCTCTTCAGAGAGGTTTAGCTTTATCCACAGACACAGGAGCACCCAGTACAGGACAAAACAATACCCTTACAGGCTTAAAGTGCTGCATAAATTATACAAAAAAGAAGCAGAGAAGCAGAGGACCTTGGGAACTACCCAGAGTTCTCTGCTTTTTTTTGTTGCATGATTTATGCAGCACTCTAAGCCTGAAAGGGCAGTGGCATAACAAAGGCCCCTGCAGCCCCTAGGGTAGGCAGGAACCACGAGCTCCAGGGGGGACCCTCAGCACAGTTCTCTTGCCTGACAGCTGTTGCTTGACTTTGGGGACCTCAAGTTTTGTTAGCCCACTATCAAAGGGCATTGTTTTGACTTGCACTGGGTAGGGAAGGGGCCAAGATTACGCTGCTTCAGCACTTAGGTAGCGAGGGTTTCCATTCTTAATCACCTATACACCACCACGGTTTAGGACAGTAGCCAGTCTAGACACCGTCTTCTATCCCTGTTGCCTTTCACTGCCAAGATGTTTGAGGCACGTATATATCTGCACATTTTGACCGATATTGAACTGCACTCTATTCTGGACTCTGCCCACGCAAGCCTTCACTCAAATCACGGGGCTGAGTTTGTGTTAATAGTTTCTCTTGATGATATGTGCATAACTGTTCAGGCAGTAGACTAGCTGCCCTAGCCCCCCAAGATCTTTCTGCAGCATTCAGAACAAACCTCCACCTAATTTCACTAACTGTCGTGTTCGATAAGGATAGGGCAAGTGGGGTGACCCTGCATTGGGTAACATCTATATATGTACAACTATAAAGAAGCTGCTACGTTATCCTCTTTCTGTTCATCCAGCGAGGACGCACGATCGAGGGATCCTGAGGCTCTTTAGTAAGCCCCACTCCATTCCACATTCATGTCACCAGGCTCGCAGGTTGATCAGGCCATTCGGCTTTCATATTAGCTGCTACCCCAAGGACCCTCAACCTAACCTGAGGCTAGATGGCAACAAAGCAGCCATCCAACAGTTGTTTCACAAGTGTAGTTGCAGTTTTGGACCGGATATGTCTAGCTGTCTAATGCTTAATACTGAAAAAACGTAATTCCTTATCCTCGATGGAAAAATCTTCTTGTTTTATCCTTCTATGTTAGAAACCCGCGGATTGGCAAATAGTAATCACCATTGCTTGAATGGCCTCAGAAGCCCATAGAAAATGGTACTAGTACTTAGACATCTTCAGAGGGACCATATTTTGAGGCATCCTCTTAAAGTGCGCTGGTTTCCGGTTCATAGGAGATTTTTTTTTAATGTTTTTGCGTAGATTACGAGTACTTCTCTAGTCTTTGATTAAATCACACTCTCTGTTTAAACTACGAGGACTTCTCGTGTCTCGGATTAAGCAGTACACGCACACTACAAATCTGCCCGGACCACCTTCCCCCTACTTAAGGTCACCTGAACTTGCTGCACTAGGCCTGGAAGGAAGGCTCTTTCTTATAAAATAGCAGAATGGTGGAACGTAGTCCTCTTTCTTGTTCATCACCATACAGTGTATTCTCCTTATGAAAGATTCTCAATACATGACTTTTTAATTTGCCATTTTCATAAATTCCCTCAGCTCCATGATACATATTCTATATCAAAATTCTCTGTTATAGATCTTTTGGCCAAGAAGCTTGGAAATCTAGCTTTGCCCAGGTGTTTCTTTCTAGAATAGATTTAATTACTTTTATGTGCTAAGAAATAATCTTGGTCTTCTTGCTAAGTCATTTTAAAGTCAAGCATCTGGTCCTACATGTGGGATGAATACGAACAAAAACTAAGATTTCAACAAGTGATTCTTTTAGTTAGCTGTCTCGAGAATGGGGGTCACTCCTCGTGGTATAGGGAGTATGACGAGGATGACTCAATGAGAACATAATAGCATGTCATTACTATTAAAACAGCTATGAAAAGCATGTTCATAGAAGCGAATGCCTAATTGACAAATACATGAACAAAGCTTTCTTTAAGGAACACATTGCAGTAACATAAAACATGAACAAACGGCTTCCTATAGTAATTACAAAAATACTTCCCCTTTGCGGTATGAGCTACTTCCTTACCTTCCTTACTATATTCTTCAATATTAATAGGCGGGATTTAAGAACTTGGATTTTCATTTCAGTGGCAGTTACCCAAAAACATAGTGCTGAAAATCGCATTGTTTATAGCAATATGCCCCAAGCTTGGCATACTTGTTAGTTACAAAAGTATTAAACTCATTGACAAAAAAATGAGCAAACAGCTTTCTTTAGAGAACACATAAAGTATCAACAAAATGCTTCCTGTGTTAATTGCAATAATACTTTCCCTTTGCGATATGAGCTACTTCCATACCTGACTATGGGCCAGATGTAGCAAAAAAGCAATTTGCGACTTGCAAATTGCGAGTCCCTGCGACTCGCAATTTGCAAGTCGCAAATTGCTATGCAGTACGGTGTCTCAGACACCGACTGCAACTCGCAATGGGGTCGCAATGACCCACCTCATGAATATTCATGAGGTGGGTCGCAAATTGCGGCCCCATTGCGAGTATAGGCACTCGCTAACATGGAGGCCTGCTGACGTCAGCAGACCTCCATGTTAGCGACCTGCTTTTAAATAAAGCAGTTTTTTTTTGTTGAAATGTAGCCCGTTTTCCCTAAGGGAAAACGAGCTGCATTTCAAAAAAATCCGAAACCTTTTGTTTCGGTTTTTTCAGGGCAGGGAGTGGTCCCTTGGACCACTCCCTGCCCTGAAAAAATGTTTTGGGGTCCAGTCTCAAACTGGAAGGGGTCCCATGGGGACCCCTTCCAATTTGCGAGTGGGTTACCATCCACTTGAAGTGGATGGTAACTGCGACTCCATTTGCGACCGCGTACGCGGTCGCAAATGGAGTTGCATACCACTGCGACTCGCAAATAGGAAGGGGACACCCCTTCCTATTTGCGATTCGGAAATGCATTTTGCGAGTCGGTAACGACTCGCAAAATGCATTTCTGCATAGGAAACACGCATTTGCGAGTCGCAAACGGCAGATTTTGCCGTTTGCGACTCGCAAAGTGTTTTCCTACATCTGGCCCTATATTCTTTAATATTAATAGGCATGCTTTAAGAACTTGGATTTTCATTTAAATGGCAGGTGCCCAAAAACACAGAGCTGCAAAACACGCTGTTTATAGCAACTTGCCACAACGTGGCATACCCTTTAGTTACAAAAGTGTTAAACTGTGGCTCAAAAGAATAGAGTCGTAGGTTTAACGTCATGTGAGTCTTAAAATGATTGTTTTATTGTTTGGCAGCATTTATATAGCACTTACAACCTCTAAGTGGGTGGAGGGCTAAATCACTTGGCCACATGAGTAGTGTGCTACACCATGTCGGTTGGGTAGTTAGAAGGATGTTGTTTTTGTTTTGATCCTAAATAGGACATGCTTTCATGTCTTATATGATGACCACCGAGGTGCAGTTATCATGTTATGGAACGCAGTGTGTAGCAGTGTCTTCGATGATGAAGCGTAAGAGACAGACACACAGTTTTATGGTTTTCAGTGTGCTCTAGCTTTGAACGGCTCTGCAGGTCCTTTTATGGTATCTCATGTGGTATAATATGCTTAGCTGGTTACTGCACGGGGTTGTTCAATCTGAGATTTTGTGTATAGTCAATATCATCGGTGCACCAAGTGGTGAGCCTGGGCATGAGTGAAAAAAGTGCATCAAACGTTCCCAACAAGTGACAACAGTCTCTCTGTTGTGCTGGGTCAGAGTAGGGGTGACGACAACTCCTTCCACTGACACATCTTGCTCTTTGGCAGACAGAAGGTCTGAGAGAGGCTCACTGTCCTCCACACCATCATTGTAACCAGGAGCGTGGTTATCTTGGACCTCTTGAAGTGGGGTTTGAATCAGTTTACATGCAGGTCCCTTAAAGGGTTTCAGAATGTATTGAGGTCCATCAAGTAGGTGACCTCCCCTTCCTCTCTTTGACCTGATAGGGCTTGTTCAACTTGTCCTTTAAGGATCAGGACTCAACAGGCTCCATAACCCACACCTTTCTGACCAGGTTGGTACTCTGCCAGAGTGGCCTGCTGGTCGTACCGGTGCTTCATCACTTTCAGGCTGGCCTTCAGGTTTGCAGTGTCTTTTTTCCAGAAGCTCTTTATCTGAGACCTGAGTGCCACCATATAGCTCACTACATTATGTGGAGGTTTCTTAGGAGCTTGCTCCCATCCCTGCTTGACAAGACTGAGAGGTCCTTGCTGAGGGTGGCTAAATAGAAGCTCAAAGGGACTGAACCCTACTCCCTTCTGAGGAAACCCCCTAATGCAAAAAGAAGGCAAGGGGACATCCCACTTACACCTCATGGCTTCTGCTAGGCCCATAATCATGCCCTTGTGGGTCTTGTTGAACCTTTCAACAAGCCTATTGGTATGATGTGGACAACTTATCGGTCAGTTCACACTCAACCCACATGGACTTTATGTAAGCAGACTGAAAGTTGGTACCTCGGTCTGACACAACCTGATTGGGAAAGCCTATTTGGGTAAATATCCCCATGAGCTGGCCAGCCGGCCAGCTTGGGTAGGCCGCCCCAAGCAGCAATGTCCTTCCCTGTATGTTTCAAGGCATCACCCTCAGGCTCATCCTCCTCTTAGACAGGTGGAATCTAAGGGGCAGGATTCCATGTGCCCTGATCTTTCTCTTTTTGGCAGGCACCTGGGCCATTTTTCCAGGATCCAAGTAGTCTTGACTTCCCTCTTGGGCTGCCAATGCACAGTGTGGTCAAGCACACCCACTTAAGTAACCCAAACATCTCCAGGTGGGACCAGAGCTCCACCTCTTTCCAAATGGTGTGCTCCATGTCATTTCCAAGCAGACAATCTACAGGCAAAGCTGGATTCACAGCTACCCTTAAGGAACCTGAGACCCTCTCCACATCCAAAGGGAACCAGAGCAATGGGATAATGACTATCGTGGTTGTCAACTGTTACAACCTTGTCGAACACATTGGGGATTACCTGTTCTGAGGACACCGGATGACACCTAACAGTAGTCATATGGATTCCTGTGCCTCTCAGAGCTTTCACCCTCTGCCCAATTATGGTGACCCACTGCCTATACCTTTTAGTATGTGACATGTGAGTCTTTGGCACCATCTCTGAGTCCCCCTGGAACACTAGGATAACCTTTACACTACACCCCACATCAATGAGGACATCCTCCTCCCTGATCACTACATTTGCCATACCTGGGCATACCCACCAGTGGGGGGATTCTGTCTTTTTGGACAGCTGAAATCCCCATTAGTATGCCACTCCCTGTAGCACTCAAAACACTTCGGAGTGAAATTCAATTGAAGGCTTCTTCCCATGGAACCCTCCCCTCTTCTGGTCAGCATTGGGCTGGAAATTCTTCCCTTGAAAACTCTTTTGGGGCCTTTAAAGAACTTCTTGGTTTTATCCTTGTCTTCCCCCTCTTTATTCTGGTGGAGACTCTTTCCATCCTTTTGTTTTGTTCCTAAGAGACCTTCACAGGGATACCAGGACTTCTGTTCGCTATTCCAAAGATTTACAGTACTCCCGTAGCTTTTGTATTAATAGAGGAGTGCAACAGGGTTGTATTTTGGCCCCTTTTTTGTTTAGTTTACATATTAAACATTTAGAGCAGGCCCTGGTTGATGTGAAAAGAGATTGTCCTCTAGTGTGTTTGCGTAGTTTACTGGTTTTATAGTATGCGGATGACACAGTCCTAGTGGCTAAAACTGCCAGAGGCTTGCAGGCCCTGTTGCACTCCTTTGCTAAGTTTATGGAAGAGCTGGACTTATCGATTTATGAGAAGAAATCCTTTGTGATGGTAGTCGGTCCCCGTACTACTAAACCAACAAGGTTTAACTTAGGATCTTGCGCCCTCCCCAAGACCAGGGCATTTTCATATTCGGGACTACTGTTTAATTCAGCATTCAGTTGGCCTCCTTTAATTAACAGGGAAAAAGAGGATTTTTTATGGGCCAATGTTGCATTTTTTAGTTGGGCAGCATACCCTCTAGGGCCCTTTTGCAGATTTATAGTGCCAAATGTTTATCTAAAGTTGACTATGAGAGCAAAATTTGGGGATACGTTAACTATGCTGAAATGCAAGTGGTGGAAAACAAGCTTTTACAGCAGCTATTATCCCTCCCACAATGTACCCCCACCTTTTGGTGTATGACGAATTAGGTGTAGGCTAATGGAGTACATTTTAATTAATCAAGTGCCACCAAAACAAACAAAATCCAATCAGTAGTTTTGGAGATATAGATTTCAAACTTTTTAGTGAAAATAGCCTCAAGAAGCAGAAAGTGTCGCTCATGATAATCTGGTCACACTGGATCAGGTGAAAGTAAAAAGTTCAGGCCAAGTCAACTTTCTTCGAGCAGCAGGGCAATGTTTTGTGCAGCAGGGCTGTCCTTCTTCTGAAACTTCCACAGGTCCAGGAGTGTTCTTATGAGTGGCCCTGAGGGTGCTATTTTATACATAATGCCAGCCTTTGGGTGGGGGAATTCCCTGACTTACACCCAAAACTGGTCCTGGTTAGTTATTTCCCTTCCTCTAGTCCTGGCTCCAAACTGTATGGGGTGACAAAGGCAGGCCAGGCCTGGTGTCATGTTCCTTTGTATGTGCTGTAGGCAAGGCCCTTTAAAATGTAATCAGGGCAGCGTACAGCTACTCCCCAGCCATCCTTCCAGGAAAACCCTTTCACAGCTACAACCAGGTCCCATTGTTCACTATCTGGGCCAATACACATTTTTGAAGGGGGGTGCCTTTAACAGGTCCAGGCAGCTGGAAGCTCCCAGAAAGGCTGCAGAAACTTTGGGCAGGAACATAACAAATTTTTAAACATGCCATTTTCAAAATTACAATCTAAAATCTCACTTTATCATTAAAGAGGATTTCAAATTACAATTCATTTGAGTGTAAACGTAAATTCTCTTTCTGCTTCCAATCTGAAGTTAGCACTGGGATTTGAAATAAGGCAACCATGTATTAGCCCATGCAAGAGGTAGACCTTATAACAGTGAAAAATGACTTTTGGAGTTTGTCACTGTTATGACATGTAAACCTTAAACACAAATATCCTACCTTTTAAAGACCAAGCGCCTTGTCCTCTGAGCCTTTAGGGCCTACTTTAGGGGTGACTTATAAGAATGAAAAATGAAGGTTTGGGCCTGGCCAAAGGTTTATTTGGCCAGGTCGAAAATGGCAGTTTAAAACTGTGCTACAGGCTGCAGTGGCAGTCCTGAGACACGTTTTAAAAGGCTCCTTTAGTGGGTGGCACAATAAGTGCTGCCTACTAGTAGCATTTCATTTATAGTCCTTGGGTACATGAAGTATCATAAACTAGGGACTTACAAAAACATTAAATGTGCCAATTAGGTATAATCCCATAGTACCATATTTAAAGTGACAGCCCAAACAGTTTAGCACTGGTTAGCAGGGGTTAAATGCACAGAGTCCTGATGTCAACAAAATTGACTTCAGCAAAGTAAGGACATGAAGGTACCACGCCAAGGAAGCCTCAGCTCTAAGATTTGAGAACTTGGTGTAGGTGTGTAAAATATTAGTGTTTGTCTGTCTTTAGTTCAGTTCAGAACAGAACAGATGAGAACAGAACACTCCAGGGCTGAATGTAGCAGAGCAGCGTAGGGTTTTTAGAGTATTCTCTCAGATAAATGAATGACTCTTCTTTATCCTTCCATCTAAGGTGACCTGATGCTGCATCATCCCTTATTTTTTGTTATTTTAATTTGAGTTGCATTGTACTAATTTGATTGTTGGCCTCTGTAACTTTTAATAAACCTTAATGGTTTGATACTAGATAATCTTTGTCCTTCTTGAGGAGCCTAACGTCCTTCACTTATTATTGAATGTTTTATTTTGTTGGCCAGGTAGCACCAAAATCTTTACTGGATTAACACTGATCATGGTTCATCCAGTAGCACTTAATAGACTTCAAATTTGTCATACAAAAAAGAGCTAACACTTATTTTTCAGCTACTGTAGACCCTGTATCCGCCGCACAGACTGTTTAGAGAGCATTGCTGCATCCTGTCTTATTATAGAGCAGAGTGAAGGGATCATGTTGGGTTATACACTTAATGTATGGTCCCTTATTTAGTTGAGATTATGTTGACTCGTACTCATACTCAATATTTGACAAACAGCTGATTGACCAAATATGATCAGGTAATTCTAGCAGTTGAGAATATCACTGTCAAATGTTGCAATACCATGAATCCTGCCATACTCTTGCAATGCCATGTCAGGATTCCAATGAAGGAGATAATGACTATGACCATGACTATATCAATGTAACAGAGCTGTTTACCAAAACAAGACCTGATATTCCATATGACCGCTTGATTTCGCTGATTCGGTCTTGTCTGTAGATAGATCTTGTCGGAGAGATGATCAAGGTATCCCGAGATCAGCATATGCAGTTTGCATAATTCCTTACATAACTAAAGAATCATTCTTGTGTAATGTAATCTCAGCACTAGTTGCGGAATTGGTTGCCCTTACAAGAGCATACTGTGTAGCAAATGGATTGAATGCCAGAATTTATACAGATAGCCAATATGGTTTTGGAGTTGTCGGTGACTTTGGACATCTTTGGTCACAAAGGATTTCTTAACCTCCTCTAGTAGCCCATTTAAAAATGGGCCAAGAATTTTGTATCTTTTGAATGCTTTTCAGTTACTCAAGGAAGTTGCTGTTGCAAAATGTGCAGTACATAAGAGTGAAGATGATAAGGTTACTCTTGCCAACCAATCTGTTGGTGACGTTGCAAAATACAGTGCTCTTATGTCCAGTACATTAGAACGACTTCAAAAATGTAACTCTGAAAAAGAGAGTGTAAATTATTTATTTTCAAAAACAGTTCAAACATTAGAGGAGCTGAGAATTTCGCAACATAATGTACCTGACAATGAGAGGAAAATATATATCTCAGAAGGTTGTATTATAGATCAAAGTGGCATTTGAAAGTCACCTGAAAATAAATATGTTCTTCTGGATGGCATTTTGAGTCAAATAGTTTGGTGTTTTCATTGTCCTACACATGTTGGACGTGATGCCATGTTGCTCATTTAAGGAAACTGCTGTCAATCCTCATTTTAGAGCTGCAGAGTTTTGTCAATGTTGTGTTATTTGTCAGTAGTTAAATGTTGGCAAAAAGACTGCAGTGACGTTAAGTCATGATGGTCAGTCAAATGGCCCCTATACTAGAATGAAGTTTGACTTTAACAAGATGCCCAAGTGTAATGGTTTATGTTTTATTCTAGGTGTTGTCTGTTTTTTCTCAGGATGCCTTTCTGAGTAGGAAGTTGGGACTGCTTCACCATAGCTAAGCACTTGCTGAGGGAGTAGATCCCTAGATTTGGGTTGCTGAATTCTTTAGAATCAAATAACAGAATTAATTTTAACAATGATTTCATGGGAAGTTTATGCAGCACATTCAAGTTAGATCAGCATTTCCATTGTAGTTATCGGCCTGAAGCATCCCAAGTGGTTGAGAGAGGGAGGCATAGTCTCAAATGAAAGCTTTCACAGATTTGCAATTTGATGTCTCTGATCTAGTCAGATGCTTTGCCATTAGCATTAATGAGTATGAAGCACTCCCAAGAAGATAACGGGGCTCTTTCCAAATGAAGTTCTCATGGGAAGAGTGATGTAAGTTCTTGGTTTTCCTGCTGCAGCACTTGTGAACATTTCTGATGATATTGTGTTATATTGCAGCAAGGGTTTGGCTGATATGGTTCACTCTATTACTTGTCAGGTGAAATCCAACAGTATTGTCAAGTGAGGATCCTTTTCATGACCAAGTTCCTGGTGACCGGGTTGTGGTGTTGAAGTACGTGAGAAAAAGCTGCCAAGACATAAGGTGGCACAGACCCTACGAGGTTATCCTTATGACGAATACTGCTTTGAAGTGTGCAGGCTCGCCTCAGTGGCTCCAAGCATCTCACACGGGAAGAGTGATAACTGCAGATGAACGATTGGTGATATCAATCACTTATTGACAGTTTCAAACTTGAGATCGCTGCATGGATTCAGAGGTAGGGGCAGGAAAATCAAGAATCATCAGATGCGCAACAGCAAACTGTAAAAAATCAGCCAGCAAGGATGCTGACAAAAAAACAAGCTTAAAAAAACCCTATAGAAGATCAGACCTTTTCAGTCAAAAAATGCACAGATCAAGTGGCCTGTGAAGGGAAGACGCAGCTGTCACAAGTGGGTCTGAAGATGAAAGTTGGCTCCACAATGGTTGACCTGTAAGTGTTAAAGTGATAAAAGAAACATAAAAAGGGGATCACAGTCTCAAAGCAGTGAAGTGACAGAGCAAGAGTTAGAGCAAGCAGAGACATATTTGTGACAGTGAGGCAGAACAGTCAGAAGATGTATAAGAGTGACAGTACCAAACTAGAAGTTTTCAGGACCTGAATAGACTATGTGGGTAGGATTAAGCCAGAACAAAAACATTGATTTGAAAAACTGTTAATTTTTGAAGAACCATTGGGAACTTGCTGTGAAATGGGATTGAAGAATCAATAATGAATATTGACGATGAAGTGCTAAAGCAACGATTTTCAATTTTTTAGTTTCTCAAATTTTTAAAAGTGCATACATTAATTTTCTTTAGTCAGATTCTGATTCTTCGCTCAAAAAAAAATTAATTCTGACCCTTGTTTTTTATGCCCAGTCAAACATATTAGATTTCCTGTGAACATTGTCTGAACTGAATTCATAAAGTGATCCCGGTATCACCTAGCTTTTTCCACCTCTCGGGGTAGGTGCAGGTCATGGCCATCAGCAGCCGTTATTTTATTACAAAGAAAATGCCACTCCTCACGGGCATTAAGAAGACTGCACTCCAAAGTTTTAGATGCAAAACAAATTTTAATGGCAACGCGTTTCGATCAACAGATCTTCCTCATAGCCTAAATTTCCCATAGTGCTTGCACCCATTTAAAGAGACATAAACAGCCACAAATAAACATGGTAAAAATACTATGGGCCTGATTTATACTTTTTTAGCGCCGCGTTGGCGAAATTTGTTGACGCAAAAGCGGCGCAAACTTACATAATTCAATTATATTTTGTACGTTTGCGCCACTTTTGCGTTAAAAAATGACGAAAATGCGGCGCTAAAAAAGTAGAAATCAGGCCCTATATGTGCCTAGATCCGGTCATATATTATCCAATAGAAAGATGACATTTTTCCCGGAAAAACATATACATCATAACTCTAGCATATAAAAATTAAACCTTAATATAAGACAAAAGAGAAAAAAGGAAAAAATAATAACAATATTAAAAATCACTAAAAATAAAAATAAATCAATTATGTCATGTCTGACAAGAAGTAACTGTTTACAAAAATAAATAAAATAAACATAGGTGGTCATTACAACCCTGGCGGACGGTGTTAAAGCGGCATTAAGACCGCCAACAGGCCGGCGGTAAAAACTTTGGAATTACGACCGTGGCGGAAACCGCCAACAAAGACAGCCACTTTAACACTCAGACCGCCACGGCGGTACAGACCAACAGCTTGGCGGTCACCGCCAACAGACAGGCGGGAGACAATGTACCGCCCACACTATTATGACAGGCCAATCCGCCACCTTTTCCGGGGCGGATACAACGCGGATAAAAACACGGCGGAAACAGGCATTTCAAAGGAAAAACGCTCACCTCTACACACTCCACGAGGAAGGAGGACAGCATGGAGCCGGAACTTCAAATTCTTCCAGCGCTAGTCTTCCTGCTCTTCTACGAGGATCACCAACACCAGCGGCGAAGAGCACGGTGAGTACTGCACCTACGACATAGGGTAGGGGGGAGGGAAAAAACAGGGACCCACACACTCAACACCCCAACCCCCACCCCGACCCTCAACCACTACAACACACACACCAATGCTTATCTATACATTACAGTAACACCCCACAACCCCCCCGGAAGAATGCAAAGACAAAAGGAAATTAGTGTAACTATTGTAATATATCCAAAATCAGTAAGCAAAAATATACACATATATATATATACACTATAAACAAATTATACACCACGATTATTAGTGCAGGTTGTGCATCATTCATAGTCCGTGGACCACTGGGCCCAAAATGCATGGGCGAGGCCCACACAAGATACCTGAACATGACGGAGAGAACACTGCTGGGGCATCAGATAGAAATACAACAGGCACCTCAGGGGGAAGGGAAGGGGGGCACCTCAGCCGGATGAGTGCACGACGCCAGATCCACGAGGGGGCTCCATGCCCATTGATCAATCCTGGGGAGTGCAAAGCCACAGTCTCTCAAGTCTCTACAGTGGTTGGTTTGCCCACTGTACCATCCTGGGGAGTGCAAAGCCACAGTCTCTCAAGTCTCTACAGTGGTTGGTTTGCCCACTGTACCATCCTGGGGAGTGCAAAGCCACAGTCTCTCAAGTCTCTACAGTGGTTGGTTTGCCCACTGTACCATCCTGAGGAGTGCAAAGCCACAGTCTCACAAGTCTCTACAGTGGGTGGTTTGCCCAATGTACCATCCAGGGGAGTGCAAAGCCACAGTCTCTCAAGTGGATGACAATCTCCACTGGTTCTGGAGGGGGACTGGTGCCCAGAGTGCTTCATCCTGTGAAGGACAGACGGAGTGGATGCATGTCTCCACAGGTTCTGGAGGGGGACTGGTGCCCAGAGTGCTTCATCCTGTGCAGGACAGATGGAGTGGATGTATGTCTCCACTGGTTCTGTAGGGGGACTGGTGCCCAGAGTGCTTCATCCTTTGCAGGAAAGACGGAGTGGATGCATGTCTCCACTGGTTCTGGAGGGGGACTGGTGCCCAGAGTGCAGCACACACCCTGTGACGGTCCAGTTGCGTCACTGCCCCTGCCGCAAATGGGCTAGCGGTGTTTTCCATGGCGGTCTTTGCCCTGTTCAGCGGTGCTTGCCCTGTTCAGCGGTGCTTGCCATGGCGGTCTTTGCCCTGTTCAGCGGTGCTTGCCCTGTTCAGCGGTGCTTGAGTTGGCAGTTTCTGACCTGTTCAGACGTCCTTGCCCCGTTCAGCGGTCCTTGCCCCGTTCAGCGGTGCTTGCCCTGTTCAGCGGTGCTTGCCGTGGCGGTCCTTGCCCCGTTCAGCGGTGCTTGCCCTGTTCAGCGGTGCTTGCCATGGCGGTGTTTGCCCTGTTCAGCGGTGCTTGCCCTGTTCAGCGGTGCTTGAGTTGGCAGTTTCTGACCTGTTCAGCGGTTCTTGCCCCGTTCAGCGGTGCTTGTCATGGTGGTCCGTCACTGCCCAGCTGGCCTGTGGCTGGCGGTCCTTCATGGGTCAGCTGGGCTGTGGCTTGCGGGGCCCTCCTGGGCAGTGACGATGGGGCTGGCGGTGGCCTCTTCCTGGGCAGTGACGATGGGGCTGGCGGTGTCCTCTTCCTGGGCAGTGACGATGGGGCCGGCGGTGGCCTCTTCCTGGGCAGTGGCGATGGGGCCGGAGGTGGCCTCTTCCTGGGCAGTGACGATGGGGCCGGCGGTGGCCTCTTCCTGGGCAGTGACGATGGGGCTGGCGGTGGCCTCTTCCTGGGCAGTGACGATGGGGCTAGTAGTGGCCTCTTCCTGGGCAGTGACGATGGGGCCGGCGGTGGCCTCTTCCTGGGCAGTGACGATGGGGCTGGCGGTGGCCTCTTCCTGGGCAGTGACGATGGGGCTGGCGGTGGCCTCCTGGCCGGCGGGGATGATGGCGGTCTTCTCTGCCGTGCTGCTCCTCCCATATTTTGCAGGTTTCCTCTGCCCCTTCCCCACCTTGGGAGGAGTCACAGCTGAGTCCACACTCCCCCGGGGCCCCTGTGAGCGGCTTGGCTGGCTGGAGTCTTCCCCCTCTCCTGCCGGGCACTGTCCAACTTCTGGTGCTTCACGGAGGGGACTGGCTGTGCTGTGGCTCCGTGCCACACTGGCTGCCCTGGTGGGCGGTGCACTCCACATACTTGTAACAACAGGCACCACTGGTCCCAGAGATTTTTTGGCTGAGGTGCTAGTACGGGACCTATGAGTTCGGGGGGGGTTGGTGGGAAATAGGTTAAGGGTGGACACACTGGGACGGGTAGCTGGAGGGGGTTTGGGAGTGGAGGAAGAGGTTGTGGTTGTAGGAGGTGTAAGTTTTGTGGATTTGGGTGCAGGTGCATGCGCTGGAGGCTGTTGTGAGGTGGATGGCTGCTGGGTGGGTGTGTGCCTGCGTTTGTGTATCTTCGGGGGGCGTCACAGACACACTGGGAGAGGACACAGGGGATGTGTAAATGGTAGTGGGGGTGGTGAGTGCACGTGAGCGGGGTGTGGTGGTGGGTGTGCTGGTGCGGGACGTAGTGGCTGTGGTGGTAGTGCATGCAGGTGTGTGTGTAGACAAGACTGGGAGGGAGGAGGGAGATGAGGAGGAGGGGGACACAGTGGAGGCAGAGGATGTTGGTGTGTCTGTATGTGTGTGATGCTTGCGTGAGTGCCTGTGGGATGTGTGGTGATTATGTTTGCCTGAGCTTCCCTTGTGTGGTGAGGTGTGTGCAGGCTGGTCTGATGGTGTGCTTGGGATAGGCAGAGGTACAGGGGATTGGGTCTGGGTGGAGGAAGTTGGAGGGGGGAGGCTAGATACAGGGACAATGGCTTCCATCAGTGCTGAGGCCAGAGTTTGAACAGTTCGATGAAGGGCAGCCTGACCAGAATGAATGCCCTCCAGGAATGCATTTGTGTGTTGCAACTCCCTTTCTACACCCTGGATTGCATTCAAAATGGTAGACTGCCCAACAGTGAGGGACCTGAGGAGGTCAATGGCCTCCTCACTGAGGGCAGCAGAGGTGACAGGGGCCGGGGCTGAGGTGCCTGGGGCGAAGGTGATGCCCACCCTCCTGGGTGAGCGGGCACAGGGCGAAGGCTGAGGGGCTGCTGGGAGGGCGGTGCTGGTAGGGGGGGTGGCGGCTGTACCTGTAGTAGTGGGGAGCACAGATGTTGCCGCCACCACAAGGGAGCTCCCATCGGAGGACGAGTCCGTGTCGCTGGTTGCAGATCCTGTGACCGCCGTGGTGCTCCCCTCGCCCTCCATCCCACTGGTGTATTCTGAGTCCGTAGTGTGGGCCTCCGTGCCCATGTGGGATGCAGCTCCCTCGTGCTCCGGTGCCACTCTACCTCCGCCTGATGATGCTAATGCACACAAGAACAGGGAGACTGCAAAAAAAGGGGGGGGAACAGTAGAAAGACAGGTTGAGTGCATGGCTTATCGCTACAGTTGGCGGACAATACAGACACAGCCGCCCCCTACACTACGTCGCGCTGTTGGCCTCTACAGTGCAATTCCTGGGAAATGGCCTACTAGGCTATGGGCGACATCTGCACACATAGATGACCCTGAGGCATGAATAGCAGTACTTGGAACTCTACAGAGGTGGGGTGGGGGGCCACAGGGCCATGCCTTATGAATGGGCCTAGCCTACGGAACTCGCCTTGGCCTAGGGGAACCCACAGCCCTCCTCCCCCACCCAGACAGCTTCACTGCGCGCAAAGTCAGCTGAATGATAGTGTACTCACCCCCTTGTGTCTGCTGTGTTGCCCTCAAGCACCCATCCAACTCAGGGTAGGCCACCGCCAGGATCCGGAACATCGGGGGAGTCATGGTTCGATGGGCACCCCTCCCACGTTGGGAGGCCATCCCCAGCTGAACCTCCGCCGTCTTCTTGCTCCAGCGGCGAATGTCCTCCCATCTCTTCCGGCAGTGGGTGCTCCGTCTGTGGTGGACCCCCAGGGTCCGGACGTCCTTGGCGATGGCACACCAAATATCCTTCTTCTGGTGGGCGCTGACCTACATGAAATGTACAGGGGAAGAAGAGAAGTCATTACCAACTGCACCGTCAAAGTGATTGGCCCCCATCCCTACACTTGCCATGTGGCACATGCATTCACCGTCTTTCATGCACTCAGAACTCTGCCCCCTTCCTTCTTACAACCAGCCCTCTCCACATAGGCATAGCCCATACAACATGATCCCTGTGTACTTACCTGTTGGTCTGGAGGACCGTAGAGTAGCGTGTACTGGGGGAGGACCCCCTCGACGAGCTTCTCCAACTCCTCTGCAGTGAAGGCAGGGGCCCTTTCCCCAGACGCACGAGCCATTGTCTCTTCCAGACCGAGGTCAAAGCAGCACTTGCAGTGTAGGTCCTCTCCTGTCGAAGATCAGGTATCGAGTGATTAAACAGTTAGAAAATGGTGGTCACATCCGCGGCGGTCACGTCCGCGGCGGTGCGTACCATCACTGCCGGCGTACATCGTCATTGGCTCCTGGGACCCATAGGGTCCAATGTTAACCAATGCAGCATTGCGCTGCGGTCTTCGACCGCCTACCGCGACGGTGTACAACGCCAGCGCAGTTACCTCACATCCCATTGTCCCGCTTTAGAGGTCAGGCAGCCGCCATTTCATGGGCCCTCATGGCCTAATTACCAACTGCGTCACACATACCTAGGCCTACTCTCAACACACATACAGGCCACATTTTGTGTGTGATTGGTGTTCTGCGTAGACTGTGGGTACATACCTCTGAGTTGTTTGACTCTGTGGTAGCTGTTGTCCTTCATAGGCACCGTCCGCTGGGACATGTGAGGAGATGGCGGAATCCTCCGGTGTACCGACCGCTGGTGGACCTGTCGACAATGGAGGAAAGACATTTGATCATCACCTACAGGTTTGACCGTGCCACAATCCAGGAACTGTGTAGCCAGTTGGAGCCAGACTTGATGTCAGCAATCCGCCATCCCACAGGAATCCCCCCTCAAGTGCAGGTGCTATCAGTGCTCCATTTCCTTGCAAGTGGGTCTTTTCAAACAACAGTGGCCATTGCATCAGGGATGTCCCAGCCTATGTTTTCCAACGTGTTGTCCAGAGTGTTGTCTGGCCTTCTGAAACACATGCGGAGCTACATCGTTTTCCCTCAGGTGGAAGATTTGCCTACAGTGAAAGGTGACTTTTATGCCCTTGGACATATCCCCAACATCATAGGTGCCATTGATGGGACCCATGTGGCTTTGGTCCCCCCCCACAGGAGTGAACAGGTGTACAGAAACCGGAAGAGTTATCATTCCATGAATGTACAGATGGTATGTTTGGCAGACCAGTACATCTCCCATGTGAATGCCATGTTCCCTGGCTCAGTGCATGACGCCTACATCCTGCGGAATAGCAGCATCCCTAATGTGATGGGTCTACTACAGAGGCACCGGGTGTGGCTATTAGGGGACTCTGGTTACCCCAACCTGTCATGGCTACTGACCCCAGTGAGGAATCCCAGGACCAGGGCAGAGGAACGCTACAATTAGGCCCATGGGCGGACTAGGAGGGTGATCGAACGCACCTTCGGCCTCCTGAAGGCGAGGTTCAGGTGCCTCCATATGACAGGTGGATCCCTATTCTACTCACCAAAGAAGGTATGTCAGATCATCGTGGCCTGCTGTATGCTTCATAATTTGGCTTTGCGACGACAGGTGCCTTTTCTGCAGGAGGATGGTCCAGATGGCGGTGTGGTGGCAGCTGTGGAGCCTGTGGACAGTGATGAGGAGGAAGCAGAGGAAGAAGACATTGACAACAGGGACTCAGTCATCCAGCAATATTTCCAGTGAAACACAGGTGAGAATACATTTGTGCCTACTACATGTACTTTTACACTTCTACCTCTATCCTGTCTGTCGATTTCACCCAGTGTATGGTCTCTGAGTTGTCACTTTCCCTTACGGTTTCACAGGTGTGGGTCCCAACGTGTGTCATCTGCTTAGATTCCTCAAAGGACTAGAGCTGTGTGACATAGGTATGTTGACATTACTAAATCCTGGAAATTTTGTCACTGAAATTGAAAATACACTATTTCAAAATCACAGACAGACTCCAGATCTTGGTGCTTTAGGTGTGTTTATTTAAAAGCAAAATATTGGAGGGGGAAGTTAAACGGTGAGGGGTGATGGCGGAGGAGTGTCCATGGCCGAGTCCAGTCTATTTGTCTCATAGGTGCATTGCCCATATGGGCATAGGAAGTGGAGCTGGGGCAGTTCCAATATGGACAGGGTGACAAAGTGGGACAGTGGGTTGTCAATCAGGGTGGTCTCATTTCTTGGCGGGGTCTTGGCATTGTGCTCTGTCTTGTTCCTGGATCTCAGGTACCGCTTGCGGGGTGGTTCTCCATCTGCAGGGGGTGGGGTGCTGGTGTTGTGGTCCTGTGGCGGGGCGTCCTGTCCACTAGCGTCGGCGGAGGTGGTGGGCAGTTCATCGTCCATGCTAGTGTCAGGGGCCCCTTGGACTGCCACAGTGTCCCTCCTGGTGTTTAGTATTTCCTTCAGCACCCCTACGATGGTGCCCAGGGCGGAGCTGATGGTTCTGAGTTCCTCCCTGAAGCCCATATACTGTTCCTCCTGCATGCGCTGGGTCTCCTGAAACTTGGCCAGGACCGTTGCCATCGTTTCCTGGGAGTGGTGGTATGCTGCCATGATGGAGGAGAGGGCCTCGTGGAGAGTGGGTTCCCTTGGCCTGTCCGCCCCCTGTCGCACAGCAGCCCTCCCAGTTCCCCTGTGTTCTTGGGCCTCCGTCCCCTGGACCGTGTGCCCACTGCCACTGCCCCCAGGTCCCTGTTGTTGTTGAGGTGGTGGGTTATCCTGGGTTCCCTGTAGTGGTGGACACACAGCTGATTGACGTGTCCTGGGTACGGAGTTATGGGCCCGCTGGGTGGGTGCTGTGCTGGTGTTACCAAAGGGTGGAAGGTCTGTGGTGGCCCGTGCCTGTGCGAGGGGAACCGACTGTCCCGAGGCCCACGATGGTCCGGGCTGGTCATCTGGATCCAGTTGGACAGATCTGCTGTCATCACTGTGGGCCTCTTCTGTGGGTGGGGTGGAGATGTCTGGTCCCTCCTGTCTGGTGACGTTGGGTAGTGGTCCTGTAGGGGTGTAAAAGCTTAATTATTGCATCTGTGTGTGTCATGGTGGGCAATGGGTGGGTGACCGGTGTACCCCAGTGCTTGCATTCCTATGTGGGGATTTGTGTGATGATGGTATAGGGGGTTGTATGGGTATGTGCAGTGGGCATGCTTTAGTGACGGGTGTCCATGCGTTGGGGTTGCATGCAGGGCTTGGTGTTGGGATGGGTGGTTTGTGATAGTGGGGTATATGTGATTTGGTGGAGTGCTGAGGGTGAGGGTACGGGTAGGAGTGTGTGATGGCATGCAGGAAGGGTGGGGGATATATTAGTAAAGCTTTGACTTGCCAGAGTCCATTCCTCCACCGACTCCTGCGAGGCCCTCAGGATGCAGAATCGCCAAGACCTGCTCCTCCCATGTTGTTAGTTGTGGGTGAGGAGGTGGGGGTCCGCCGCCAGTCCGCTGAACCGCCAGGTGGTATCTTGAGACCACGGAACGCACCTTCCCCCGTAGGTCGTTCCACCTCTTCCTGATGTCGTCCCGATTTCTTGGGTGTTGTCCCACTGCGTTGACCCTGTCGACTATTCTTCTCCATAGCTCCATCTTCCTTGCAATTGAGGTGTGCTGCACCTGTGCTCCAAATAGCTGTGGCTCTACCCGGACAATTTCCTCCACCATGACCCTGAGCTCCTCCTCCGAGAACCTGGGGTGTCTTTGCCATGCCATGGGGTGGTGTAGGTGATGTGTGGGGTGGTGTGTGTGGTGATAAGTGTGATGATATGTAGTGGTGTGTGGTGTTTTGTGCGTGGAAGTTGTGTGGGTGATGGTGTTGAGTGCCTGTGGCTGCTAGTTTGTGGATGGTGGTGTCTCTCTCTGGCCTTCTCTCTGTAATAGTGGTCGTAGGGGTTTGTGGGTGATGTGGGTTAGTGTTTTATATTGTATTGGGTGTGTGGGAGTGGTGTTTGTATGTGTATCAGGTGTGTGTATTTCGAATTGTCCAATGTGGCGGTGTTTTGTATGTGTGTGTGTATTTTGAGTGCGGCGGTGTGTACCGCCAATGGAATACCGCGGTTGAAAGACCGCCGCGTGGATTCGTGTGTCGTGATAGTGTGGGCGTATTTCTGTTGGCGTGACGGTGGAGGTTTTGTTTTCGCCAGTTTATCACTGACCTTTGGTGTGGCGGACTTGTGTGGGTGTCTGAATTTTTGGCGGATTTCGAGATGTGAGTCATAATAGCTGTGGCGGACTTCCGCAGCCGCGGCGGTATGTTGGCGGTCTTCTGAACAGCGGTAAGCGGCTTTTACCGCCAATGTTGTAATGACCGCCATAGTGTTGAATCACAAATATTTATATGGGATTAATTCCATGATAATATCAACACATTGATTCATTACTTCATCAAATCTATTCCCATTTCCAATTTTTATAAGTCCCAAAAAAAGGCTTAATAAAATGAACCCAAAAAATCTTTTCCCATAACATCTTTTAAATTTCGAATCTCGGCCAAGTGGCCACAGTAATTGTCTTAGATAAAGCCAAACCATGATTTTTTAAAAACCCATTGGGGGTCATTACAACCTCGGCGGTCTTTTTGCAAGATGGCCAAGGGACCGCCGTGCCGAAGACCGCCAGTGCAGGCGGCTTTCCGCTCTACAAATTATGACTGCTGGCAGCCCTCTGTCCTTTTCCGGATGGAGAGCCGCCAGCAGCCATACTGGCGGTCGGCAGGGAAGTGGAGGTTGCTCCGACTCCACCGCCCCGTCAACAGAACACCGCCCACCGAATCACATTCCGTGATTCGACGTGGCGGTGTTCCATTGACGGGGTGCTGGCAGCGGAGCAGCCCCCATGGATCCCGTCCCCTCCAGGAGGATCAACAGACCAGGTAAGTTGATCGTCCGTTAGGGGAGGGGGGTGGAGGGGTGTTGTGTGTTGTGTGCGTGAATGGAGGTGTGCGTGTGAGTATGTAGAGGGGGTGTGTGAGTGCATGTATGCATGAGGGGGTGTGTTGTGTTTGGAAATGTGTGCGTGTCTGTCTGTCTGTATGTCGGAATGGATGTGTGCGTGTATGTCTGTATGTGGGTGTGCGTGTATGACTCTGTGTGTGGCTGTTGGCACGTTTGGTGATATGTGTGGGGGTATGTGTGTTGGTGGTGCATGCATGCGTGTACGGTGTGTGTCTGGGTTGCGATGTTGGGGGTAGGGGTGGGGAAGGGGTCCTGCCACCTTTGGGGGGTGGCAGAGGGGTGTGGGAGTATGCGGGGGTGGGGGTGGGGGGTGGAGGAGACCCCTATCAGTGCCAGGGAAGGAATTCCCTGGCAGTGATAGTGCTTACCCCCAACCCCATGAAATCCATGGCGGTCAGCCGGGTCGTGATACCGCCGGCAGTCTTGTGATGGCCGCTGGGCTGGAGACTCAATTCTCCAGCCCAGCAGTTTTCTCCGCCCTGGCGGTCGGATCGGAGAAGTGGCGGATGACCATGGCGGTAACCGCCATGGTCATAAATCAAATGTTTTCACCGCCAGCCTGTTGGCGGTAAGACCGCCACTTCTCCGCCAACCGCCAGGGTCGTAATGAGGGCCATTATCACAAAACAATGATTATGTGTGAACACATCTATTTTTACATTTCTTATGGAGCATTCATAATCTTACTAAATATTTTTCCTGTCATAACTTTAGGAAACCAACAATGAAACATACATATAAAGAAATTGCTAAGAGTTTAAGACTCATTCCACATGTATATAAAGCTCTTCATCCACATTGAACACCATTGGGGTCTTACTATTAAGACCAACAATGTATTCTGATTCCATAATGCGTAACCTCCTATCCCTGGCGCAACCTTTGGCAGAAAACAGCACCTTGTCAATGCCAAAAAATGAAAGCATGTCAGGATTTTGGGAATGCATCTCTTTCCAATGTCTTGCTACAGTGTAATTCTGATCACAATTCTTTATTACCCTCAGATGTTCAAGAACTCGTTTTTTTACAGCAAAGATAGTGCTTTCCACATATATTAGGCAGCATGGGCAAGTAAGGACATAACCACAGAAGTCACTGTTACATGTAATACATTTGTCAATTCTCTTATCTTGTCCATTTCTTTCTGCCCTGTGGTCAATATGGATTTTTGTAGAACACGTATAGACATGTTTTTGTTTATTCGTAAACTTAAATTATTGAAGACCTTCTTCCAGCAAGATAGTAAACAGAGAATGTTACAATCTAACCCCCATTGGTTGATCATACCTTTTTTTGTGCCTTAGTGATATTGAGGGACTTATGGCATTAAGTGACTTGGAGGGATGGGTGTTGGATTATGACACATTGAGGGATTTTTTGGTTCCTATGGATTTTGAATTGGATAGGACAGTTGCAAATTCTTTTAAATCTAAATAACTACATATCCCCAACACACCCCATGATAATATTGATGCTTTCCATGAGGTTGTTGTTGGAGGTTTTCTGAAAATATGGAAAGAGAGTGAAAACCATTATGCAAAAAATTTGAGTGGACCTCAGAAACTAGCCTTAAAATCATTATCACAGGACTCCACTGTTGGGATCCAGCCCTCTGATAAAGGGGGCAATGTAGTCCTGTGGGATGTTCAAAGATACAGACAGGAGACGAATAGACAACTAAGCAAGGTAAAAAACGATGAGATATCGAGGTATCAAGATTACAAACAATCCATTGTATAATATCATAATCTTTTGGGTGAATGGAGAGGGAGAGGCCTCTTAAGTACTGAAGAATTTTAATTCTTGCATGTCCAGAAACCTGTGGGGCCTTGCTTTTATATGCTTCCCAAGATTCATAAGAACAAGTTAATCCTCCAGGCAGACCAAGAATTTCAGCAAATGGTAGCCATTTAGAACCTACTTCTATGTGTTTAGATTTTTATTTGTTACTGTATGTTCTAAACGTATCTTCTTATTGCAGAGAAAGTGCTGACTTTATCACTAAAAGTGAGGATATACCCTGGCAGCCCACATACCTGATGTTAACCACTGATGTGGTCTCATTGGACACATATATTGATCGCGCATTAGGGATTGGGGGTTGTCGGTTTTTCTTTCGTGACAAGGCCATTTTCTTATATGATCATGTACATGTGGGTTGAGTCTTAAACTCTTAGCAATTTCTTTATGTTTTTGGTTTCCTAAAGTTATGACAGGAAAAATATTTTGTAAGATTATGAATGCTCCACTCCATAAGAAATTTAAAAATAGATGTGTTCACACTTAGTCATTCTTTTGTGATAATGTGTTTTAAATAATTAATGGTTTGGTTTTGTCTAAGAAAATTACTGTGGCCACCTGGCCAAGATTCGAAAATTAAAAGATGTTATGGGAACACAGCGGTCATTCAACAGTGGTAAGCCATTGGCAGTGTGGACCGCCGTGGTCCTAATACTAACTTCCCAACAAAACTACCCCATACACCACACCTGATACACATACACACTCCATACACACCCACACATCCCACAATCCTCTGCAACGGAAAACAATTGCCACACAACTCACGGCCACTCATGACAAGGAACTGCACATACACATCAAAGCCTCCTGTACACCCCAAACACACACCACACAACAGCATTGCACACAAACACACACCACACTATTGCACAAGAGACCACTAGCACTCAATCCCACATAACCACACACCCTCCACCTCCCACAAAACACACCACCTCACCACACACACATCAAAATCACCATGTCCCCGCAAAAGCACCCCCATTTCACAGATGATGAGTTGCATGCCATGGTGGATGAGATTGTTAGGGCAGAGCCACAGCTGTTCGGTGCACAGGTGTAGCAGACATTCATATCCAAGAAAATGGAGTTATGGCAGAGGATCGTCCACAAGGTGAACTCAGTGGGAAACTATCCATGCACAAGGGACGACATAAGGAAGAGGTGAAAAAACCTACGGGGGAAGGTGCGATCTATGGCATCACTACACCAGACTGCCATCCACAGGACTGGCGGTGGGCCCCCACCTCCTCCCCCAGAGTTAACATCATGGCAGGAGAAGGTCTTGGCTCTCCCTCATCCAGAGGGCCTAACTGGAATCACTGGAGGAGTTGAAAGTGGTGAGTCACTTAACCTCCCCTACCACTATGTACACCTGCATTTCATGTGCCCCTGTCACCCTATCACTCTCCAACCCACCCAAACCCACACTGAAACCTACCCCCCAACCACCGATACCCATTTTACCTGCATGTCCACACCACTTAACTAACACCTTCCCAACATCTGTACTCACAAGTATTGGTAAAGCATGTACAGCATGAAGCACTACCTATCCCACAATGCATCACCCTTTACTGACCTACAAATGCACAACACCCATCCCATAGGTACACCTACATAGGAAAGGATGTCATATATTACTGAATAAGCAGGTCCCAAGAGCAAACCAAGAAATGGCAATGTCAGTAATGTAAAAAGTACTGATATGTCATCACATGTCAGATGTAAACAAATAAATTAAGCTTCATTTGCCATAAAGAAATCAATAAGCTGCCTACTGCAAATGCCATACCTGGGGAGCAACCATCCAGCACCATGTTCCTGGTTAGGCAATGTGAAAATGTGAGGCAGATATTAATGTCTCTTCTTCCTGATCATTGGTACCACTGCCCAAGTCAGCTGGCAGCAGGTGCCACAAACACTGAGTCTTCCACCAGAAGAAGGCCACAGTGATGACAGCAACTCTGGCTGGTTGGATCTGGAAGATCTCCCTGGCCCATCTGGCACCTCTGGTCAGTCACACTCCACAAGCCTCACCCAGGCCATGCCAGACCCCCCCCAACTACTGAGGCAGATAATACACCAGTCGCCCAACACTTCCAGATCCGTATCCGCAGGACACATCAATCAATAGTGTGCCTACCTGTACAGTAACCGGGGGCGAGGGCCAGTGGGATGTCATCTGTGGGCCAAGGGGTGGGGCAACCCAGGGAACAGACTACCCAGGTGGCACTATCACAAGTCCTGGGAGCCTACCAAAAATCCCAGGACAGGATGGGCCAGATACTCACCTCTTTGCAGGAGAACCAGAGTCTGCAGAGGGAACACCACCAGTAGGCCATACAGCAGTGGCAGGTCCACATTGCCACTATGGCCTCCATTGCAGGGGGGCGTAGAGATATGGCCACCAGTCTATGTGTGTCCTCCACCCATCAGCAGGCCCCTTCCACTAGCCAGAGTCATGGCCAGCCCTCTACATCTGCTGCAGCTAGTGGATTGGAGGCACTGCCAGAGGACTCACAGGCCACCAGCACCCTTCCATATGTAGCTGAGGAACCCCCCAGAAACGTTCCCTGCAAGAACTTACAGAGACTGTAGCCAAGACCAAAACCACTGCCAGGAAGTGATCCTCTCCTAACATGTCTCCCTGTGTTCCACTGACACACCTTGTTGACTTTGGACTGCCATTGCTTCGTTTTCCTATGGCCCCATGGATACTGGACCTGTGCTACCAACTGCTTGGGCCACTACACTGAAGACTTCTTCCACCATCAGCCCACTCTGTTGCACTATCCCTTCCTTTTTGTAATGATAAAAAAAAGACAGCTGATGTATTTCTGCATTTATTCAATCACTATGCAATGTCTGTACTGCAATGTGAAAGTGTAAATCTAACTGAACATCAGTTTTCATCGAAAGTATTGTCAGCTTGTTGTAATGTTCACCAGTGTGAGTGCTTATTAACATTCACCATCCACCAATCACAGTGACAGCAGTCAGCTGCTATTTCATGGGTATACAGTAGTGACCTCTGCAAGATCTGAAAAAAGGGTAAAACATCCATGACATATACATTGGAAATAGATGATTGTCAAACAACATGATCCTATGTGAAATACCATACTAGACTCAGGCCTCATGTCCTATAAATACAGCACTGTAATGAACTATCAACATTACTACACACATGACACAGCCTCACTTAGAACACACACCAAGAATAGAGCCATGCCATGTTGTCTTTATGGCACAATCTCATGCATGGCATCTAGTGCTGGGGAAACTGTCAGGGAGACCCAATCACAGAGGTGAAATGTGAGGCCATCGGTACAGCCATTAGACTGCTTACAGTACTTCTCAACTACAAAGGCACTCTGAGTCTAAAATGTGAGTTGGCCAAACCAATCTGAGCAAACAAACAGTTGAAACATAGCAAAGCAGGAGTAGAGTAACCCCATATCTCCCTCCTGTACCACTAACCACACTGAGATGACTTAAGCAAAGCAAACCACATACTACTGAAATTATTATAAGAGCTGCCACACTGCACTTCACAAGGTGATTGTCATCAACTCAACCACAAACCTACCTGACTGTCATTGGAAGTACTGCTGAATCAGCTGAGTCCTGGTGTCCACGTCATTCTCCTCCCCATCTTCATCACTGTCTACTGTTCCCTCTGCTCCCACCGGTGCATTAGAACCCCCTTCCTCTTCCAGTAATGGCACATGCCTTCTGAGGGCCAAACTGTGCAGCATGCAGCAGGCCATGACTAACTGGCAGACCTTATCAGTGGAGTAGACCAGGGATCCACCTGGCATGTGCAGACACCTAAATCTTGCTTCGGGAAGGCCAAATGTCCTTTCTATCACTCTTCTGGTCCTTCCATGTGCCTCATTGCAGTGATTCTTAGCCTCAGTCCTGGTATTCCTCACTGGTGTCAACAGTCAGGATACGTTAGGGTAGCCTGAGCCACCTAGGAATAGTAGGATGACACATAACATATGTACAATAACACAAAGGAGAAGGGAAAGGATAGATGCTGTGACAGACAGTGAAAACAAACTTCATTCCCACCAATGAGCCAGCCCCTCTCTGTCTGTAGCTGTGCCATCAGGTGTGGGACAATGCTGTTCCTCATGATGTAGGCATCATGCACAGATCCAGGGAACTTGGTAGTCACTTGTGAGATATATTGATCAGCGAGGCACACAATCTGCACATTAATAGAATGACAACTTTTTCTGTTCCTGAATACCTGTTCATTAATCCTGGGAGGCACGAAAGCTATATGGGTACCATCAATGGCCCCAATCACATGTGGGATGTGTCCCAATGCATAAAAATCTGCCTTAACAGTGGCCAAATCTGCACCATGTGGGAATTTGTTGTAGCTATCAATGTGTTTGAGCAAGGCAGATAGAACAACATTGGTTGAGAAATACCTGTTGCCAAGGCCACTGTCACCTGAAATGAGCCAGAGGCCAAAAAGTGGTGCACTGAAAGCACCTATACAGTAGCAGGTAGGAATAGCATTTGGATGACGATTAGCAGGCATATGATTTGGCTCCAATTGTGCACACAGTTCTCTGATTGTTGCACTATTCAGACGACAGGTGAGCAGTACATGTTGTACTTCTATTGTAGCCAGGTCAACTAGGGGCCGGTATACGGGTGCATTCCTCAGTCTCCGCATTGGTCGGTACCTACACATAGCAAATAATACAAGTGGAACAAAGAAAATACATATTGAGCACCCATTTTATCAACCAATGCTGAAATATCAACCTCACAGGCAACCAATTTGCCATCAATTCTCTGGTTGCTCCTACATACTGACGGACATCTAATACAACCCTCTTTCATTATATTGTTTGTCTACAGCTTAAATGTACAATGAATGGAGACGTGAAGATATGAGTCACGAAACCGTATATTACATCACAGTTCCCTAGGCCTGACAGTTTTGAGCACAGCATCGATTAATATACAAATGGTGTAAGGCATTATCATTTTAGATGAGTTGGGCCTGGCATGTAGTGTGCCAGATCGAGCTATGACGCACATATAATTGGGTACAATGATAAATAACAGTGTAAAATGGCTTCCGCCTGTCCAGCATGCAGAGGATAGATGGAAGTGACCTTACTCCACCGGGGTTATTCATCATGGTGGTGGGCGGTCAGACCCGCCGTAGAACTCCTTATTGGATGACACTGATGTCTATGTGGAACAGGGGCCAAAGAAGATCACTGCCGGCGGTGACGGTGATGACTGCGGTGGCTGTGACCGCCATTTTCCAAATGAGATTTCACTTGACTCCTGACTGTCCAGTTACCAAGACCTCCACTGCGTGTGCTGCTGTGTCCTGTATCTGGAAACAACAATGGCACGTTCTACAGGGGATAGGGCTCCAGCCTTCACACCGGAAGAACTTGGAAAGAGTGTGGATAGGGTCTTACCCCTGTATGGACAGTTGTATGGGGCTCCAGCTAAGCAGGTAAGCACCTTTTCTGTAAAGTAGACGCAACATGGTTGTATGTAGTTGCATATGTGTGCATGCAGTATGTCCTTTTGAGAGTGTTGTGTCATGCAACCTTTATGGACACATAGGAACGTGTTATGTGTAGCATGACTGTGATATGTATACAGTATGTATTCCAATGCTGTAACTGGTTGAGGAGTCAACATAAATGTGTCCTTATCTCTGTGTCTCCCATGCAGGTCAGTGCCCATCAAAAGAAGGGACTGTGGCGAGCCACTGCCAAGGAAGTGCAGACCCAGGGGGTCCATAGCCGGCGGAGCACCCACTGCAGAAAACGGTAGAAGGCCCTGAGACGATGGGCCCAGAAGACCACAGAGGCCCAGCTGGGGACATCCTCCAAAGGAGGGGGGTGCCATCGGACCCTGACCTCCCTAACGGCCCGCATACTAGCAGCTGCCTACCCAGAGTTGGATGGGCGCTTGAGAGCAGCACAGCAGCCACATGGGGGTAAGGACTCACAGTGTTCTTCATCTTGGTATTGAGTTGCATAGTGATTGTGTGGTTAGCTAATAGCTAGTAGATGCCACTATTCAGGTTTGTAGCTGAGGTACTCATTGTAATGCTAATTGGACTATCAGATAGTTAGTTGTAAGTTACAGGCATGGCTACATGTGTAGAGGGCTATATCCAGGGACTATAATGAAGACAAGTGACTCTCATGTACTGCAGTTTAAACTAGCTATGTGGTATGTCCAGGCAAATGCATGTTGTTCACATACTGTCACGGGGGTAAGTGAAGATGTCCCTCAGTAAACTCCCACAAATGGTTTAGTGAGTAGTCACAGTCTGCTGCTGTATTAGTGTAGTGTTGTCAATGAAGGATTATAGGGGCTTCAAATTGCAAGGTCTCTTGTTGTCAGTAGCCATTCGTTTGGTCTGGTGTTTGGTATAGCATACTGAATTTTGCTTGTGTAATATTATAAAGTGTGGCTCTCATGTGGCATAAGTGTGGTTATTGACCTTATGCTCCCTTTCTTTCTCCCCCACCCTCCCTCCTTGTCTTCTTCTGTCTTTGTGTGCATCAGCATCATCAGGCAAAGGAGAAGGGACATCGGCATGTGGGGAGGCTGCAGCCCACAGGACCCAGGAGGCAGAGTCCACTGATACAGAGGGTTCCCATTGGATTGGAGGCCGAAGGGAGCACCATGGGGGAGACAGTAACTGCTACATCTGACTCTGATTCCTTCACCGATGGAAGCTCCCTGGTGGTGGCGGACCCCTCTGGGACTACCCCAGTAAATAAATCATCCGCCACGCCCATTATCAGCACCACTCTCCCAGTAGCTCCCCACCGAGTTGCCTGTGCCTGCTCACCTAAGAGGGTGGGCATCTCCCTTGTCGCAGGCACCTCTTCACCTGTCCCAGTCAGCCATGCTGCCCTCAATGAGGAGGCTATTGACCTCCTGAGATCCATCTCTGTGGGACAGTCAACCATAGTGAATGCCATCCAGGGGCTGGTATCCCAGATGCAGCAAAGCAATGCCTATCTGGAAGGCATTCACTGTGCGTTGGCTGGCCTACAGAGATTGTTTCAGGCTCTTGCCTCCTCTTTGACGGCAGCCAGTGTCCCTACTTCTTCCGTACCCCCTCCAGCTAACTGTGCCCAGTCCCAGAGCCCTCTTCCCCCACCCATCCCAAGCACACCATCAGACTTGCATGCACCCAAAACAACAGACAAGACATGCAAAGACAAACACAAACACTACAGGTCACATCACAAGCATACACACAGCCAACACACACCAGCAAAGACAACAGCCACTGCCTCCATTGTCTCCCCCACCACTTTCTCCCTCTCAAACACATCACAACTCACACCTGCCAGCACTTCAGCCTCACTCCCAGATCCAGCCACAGGTTCAGCCTTGCCAACAGTCACCACCACAGCAGACATGCAGCCATGCACCCCAGACACCACATCCGCACTGACCACCACCACCATCACACCCACATGCAGCACACCCACCTTACTTGCAGACAGCACCTCAACATACATTCACACAACCTGCCTGTCTTCTCCCAGCCTCTCTTCCCCCTCTCCTTCCAAGACACATAAATGCCCCCACTCACCCACCCAACACTCATCCATGCACACTTTGCATGCACCTACATCCAAGACCAGCACACCTACATGTCCTACAACCACTCCCTCTACCTCCACTCCCAAACCTGTTCACACAATTCGCCCCACTGTTCCTATAAAACGTTTCCTTGCCCGCCTTGACGGGTTCCCTCCTCCAGCCCAACCCTGTGTTGTCCCTAAGCATCACGTTCCCCTCCCCCAGCCCAGTCCCTCCAGTTCCCAGCCCTTCCAATGCACTCCTAGTGTTTCCCATGTCCCTCCCTCAGCCAAAAAGCCTCCCTCTAAGGCAATGACTGTAGCCACTGCCACCCGGCTCCAAGACCACTCCTCCGCCATCTAAACCTAAGGGCAAACTCCCACCTCCTCCCAAACCAAAACCCAAGGACACCCTTCCAAACATAAACCCCCGCCAGCACCTCCACCCCCTGACCCCTGAGGTGCCTGCTTGTCCCATTGATGTTCCGGCCAAGTGGAGGCCATGAGGCTGTCAGGAGTCAAGTTGGGGGTGACATCATGCCCATGTGTGCATATTGCACTTGTTGGACTGGCCAATGGCCCATTCTTGTATATAGTGTTTTATTGGTACATATCCTTTCGAACACATCTGCCCAACTGATGACGTTGGTGTTGATTTCAGTGATTTCTCCGCCCTTTCATTTAGTGCTTATGTTTTTCTGTATTTTTTTAGCCGTTTTTTTTATCCCTGTATATGCTATGTGTGTGCTGTGTGTGTTGGGAGTGGTGTATGGGTTTTGGCTGTGCCTGTGTGTTTATTGGGACGGGTGTTTGTGTACATGTGTATATGTGCGTGGCAGACCGTGGTGGATGTGTGTGTTGCGTGTGGGTGTGTGTCTCTCCCCTAACCTCCCTTGTGTGCTAGACAGCTGTACTCATGGTTGTCATCTTTGTCGTCATTGCTGTTCCTGTACTTGGATTGCATGGTAGAGTATTGGTAAGACTTCCAGTTCTGGTTCCATGTCGGCTGCGGACTTGTCTGTGTCCCTGGAGGTGAGTGTCCTCTTATATTATATATATTGCTCGTTTCCACCAGGCTTTTTGTGGCGGTGGGTCCGCCCCGGAAATCATGGTGGTCTGCTGACTCGTAATATGGTGGGTGGGAATATGCCTTTCTGCCGGCCTGGGAATGGCAACCGCTGTCGGCGGGGGTCGGACCGTGCTGGCGGTACTGGCAGTGAGGTGGCTATGTTTGGGTCGGTTCACCGCTGTGGTTGTAATGTGATGGCGGACCGACCACCACCACCGCCAGGTTGGTCAGATGACCGTCAATATCATAATGACCACCTATATGTCCACCCATATAAATTGGGTGAGCGGACATGTAGCTATTTCTCCAACAGTCCTTACTTCCCAGGGCTGTTGGAGAAGTTTGGCCAGACTAGTCTCTGTTGTGGCCAAACTTAAGATCTGCCACAATTACATTTGGCAGGTGGACCACTATATTGGAGGAGAGGGGACTCTGTTGCCATTGTGTCAGAGTACCCTCTCCACCAACATGTAAATCAGGCCATTTTTTATAGAGATATTTATTATGTGTCTGGTAAAACTGCTTATTTCAGTCTACCGTCAAACTAGAAACGTAACTTCTATTTTGCTTTAGTCTTTCCTTGAGTGCACCATGTGAATGAGATGAGTGGAATTGGACTCAAAAGAGTGAAACATGGTTTTGGACAAGTGCTCATGGATATTTTTGCTGTGATGATTTCTGATTTCTCCTATTTGGTTCTTTGAATGATGTGAAGATTAGAACGTTATCAATATTTGTGGATCGACTAGCAACTAATACTGCTGGAACATTAACCAAGATTAATAAGGAAATAATTGCTTTATGTGCTATTGTTTGCAGAATAGCTTAGCATTAGATGTTCTTCTTTTGAAGAAGAATGGTATCTGCAGAATGTTGGGAGTAAGGCAGGGTTGTGCATATGATCCTAACAATGGTAAGCTTATTAATAAATATATTTATAATATAACTACATTTTCACATGAGGCATAGCTTCTTGAAGAGTCTGGTGTGTGGGAAACATTTGGTTCATAGTTTAGTGAAATTGGAGATGAAATTTCAAAGGTTGAAGAGATGTGTGGTGATATTGGAGGAGGCATGGTGAGAAAGGAGTTAACCTCACTAATCATAGTTCTGTTTTGCATAATGGGTTCATTTATTACATTTAGGTTCTTTAGGGTAATGTGTTGTATGGAGAAATTTACGTGTGAGCCTAGGAAAGTATAAATGTTGACTGGTAAAAATACAAAGAGGGCTGGCTATGAAGTGGAAGATACCATAGCTGAAGTATTTGATGAGTTGCTTACACTGGATAATTGAAGAAGGAATAGGCAACATATAAATTATGAAATTGTTTATAGTCTGGATATGTGATGAAGATTCAACATCAGAGGGGGGAGGTTGTGTAAGCAGATTTCAGAAATTAAATATTGTGTGAATAAAATTAATACTGGAGAGCAGCAAATATAATGTATCAAATGTGTTCAATGTAATGAGAGTGATAAGCTTGACATTGTTACCCTTGGCCCACTCGTGATAACCAGATTGCACATTTCCAATGCATTTGGAATTCTACACATGACACAACTTTTTTTCTCCTTTGCTGCCTGTGCACTGAGGAGCCTCACTTGTGATTTTCATTGTTAAATAATTGTACAAAATAGTTAGTTCTATGGTCTTGCTCGCTCAGTAACATTTATAAAATGTAATATTTTCTGATGCTTTTGTACTTGGAGAGGGCAGATTTACAACTGTATATTAATGAAGGCCACTTCCATCAGCCAAACTGAGGTGCTGTTTATATATTTATATTTTTGAATGTGATATTGTTTTCTGTGTAAGACGTAGTACGGCATATTCATTAGATGTAGAGCAAATGTTATTATACCATGTAATGTGTTTTCTGTTTTGTTATTGGGTTGTGAGATGTAACTTTCTTCATCGAACCACAGAGACTGTACTGTTTCTCTGTTTAAATGCGTACAAAGGCACACCATTTTGGAAACAAGCCGGGTATTCCTCTGGCCCTCTTAGAGAGCAGATTCCATGTTGTTCTGCTTATTACCCTTATAATTTTCCTGTTTCTTCTATCCTGCCTTATTGGGAAGTCCTTATGACAAATGCTCCTTGATTTTAATTTGCCTTGTGCTTGACCGTATTCAGTACTGGCTATCAATGAGATTAGGGCTTAGTTTCTTCTGCCAATTATATTTTACATTTATTTGCATTTTGCATATTAGAAATAGTTTACTAACCAATACATTTTGCTTTCTGTATTGACTTCTTAATTTTTAAATAAAGCTTTGTAGTCTGTACTTTTAATCTGGTCTCATGTGGATTTTTCTTTGTTTTAGGGTTAATTGAATGTTTGTGTTTAGGGCTCTCTTTCTTAGGAACCTACATACAGTTCTGATCCATCAGTTGGCCTCTTTGATGTCAAAAGCAACGCCAATAGTAAATTATGCTCATTAAACTCAGTATTTGAGGATGGTAAATTGAATGGCCTTCATAACAATATTTACGACTAAAATCTTCGGTTTTAATGGGCTAGTTCAACCCCCATTTTGATTTATACAGTGTCAAATCCCAAGAGTACCATTGCTCTCACTTTTTGATAACTTACACATTTGAATTTGTGTAGAGTAATTAGAGATTAATCAAAGTTCTGAATGCCAAATGATTATTAAAGTAATAAACTCCTACTGGAAGGCAAAAGTTAATATAACACAAAACATGTACCCTTGTTTCCACATTATAACTGTGCACTCAGAATGAGGATTATGAAGGTGATTCTTAACATAAGTGAAATTTCCATACAAACTGCTCAGTTCAACATTATCCAGATCAAGACCCAAAGGTTACACCTGCATGGGTTATTGCACTGTTAAGAAGGTTGAAAGACTGTATTATTGCTTTCCTCCTCCCCCATTTGATGACTCCCACTATGCAAACTCACAATCTTCACTGGGACAGAGAGCACAAAATCAGGGCAAGACTATATGTGGCCTAGGATTCACATATATAATGGGATCAGGAATACACAGACATGGAGAAATGTGACATCTCACATAGATTAGGAACGCTCTAAGTGTGAGGAAGAAAACACTGTCATAGTGTTTGAAATGACTCGTGTGGAACCCCTCCTACGAAGACCCTCCTTTGAGATAACCCACAACCAACTAAATACGAGGTTGTGGAAATTGAATCTACAACTTCCACAGCATCTTAGGGGAGTTGCGCATAGTCTAACTTATATACTGCAATTTTAGCTTGCTGTTTCCCCCATCGGCAGTCAGTAACACGTTCACAAAGTGAAGGATAAAGGAACTCTGGTGAGTTTTGTGACAACCATTTCTAGATTTTGTAAATTTTTAGATGTTTTTTCTTAGTGTATTTATTTGTGATTCCTGCTCATACCTATTCATTGGCCTTTACCTCAGTGGCCCCATCCTGTTCAATTCAAAGGGAGCTGATTATTCGTAAGAGTTTCAGAGAGTAGTTAAAAGCCTGGGTGCGTGTATTAATTGAAGGAAAAATTTAGTTAATTTAAATAAAAACCCACGTTTCTTCATCTTTGATTATCTGAAAGGGAATAGCTGTTTTGTTCCATTATTACAATTTGGGATTTATATTGTTTATGCTTAAGTATTTAGCCTCATCCCTTTTCAATACAATCATCGATGTGTTGGGTGGGTGAAGAGCCTTCTGAATATGACTGTGCACTCGAAATAGTATTTCTTTATTTAATGTATTTATTTTTTGAGTTGGGAGTTGTATACAGATCTACGCATGGCTTCACTATAGCCTTATAGCTCGCTGTAGCAGGCTTTACCGGCCATTAAAAGCCCGCTCCAGCGTTGCCGAGGGACTTTAACAAGAGAGAAGGACTTCATTGGCCCATATAGGCCAGCTACAAAAGGGCTATAAGGCTATTAGAACATTCTGCCACTATAGGGCAGAATGTTCTAATAAATAAAGCAAAGGCCTTAAGGAGCCCAAGGGGAGTGAAAACCCCTACGCTCTGTGAGGCCTTTGTTCACATCTGTTGCTGTGTTAAAAACATCAGAATGTTGGAGCTTTGGGCTTCTACCAGCCATTGGAAGCCCAAAGTACTCCCTTGTCTTCAATGGGGCTCCCACCTGTAGGAGGCTGGCCTGGCTTGTAGTGGGTACCAAGGGGTACTTACACTCTGTACCAGGTCCAGTTATCCCTTATTAGTGTAGAAGAGGTGTTTCTAGCAGCTTAGGCTGATAGAAGGTAGCTATAGCAGAGCAGCTTAGGCTGAACTAGGAGACATGCAAAGTTCCTACTATACCACTGGTGTCATATGCACAATATCATAAGAAAACACAATACACAGATATACTAAACATAAAGGTTCTTTATTTTTATGACAATATGCCAAAAGTATCTCAGTGAGTACCCTCAGGATGAGGATGCCAAATATACACAAGATATATGTACACAATACCAAAAATATGCAGTAATAGCAAAAGGAAGTAATGCAAGCAGTGTAAAGTTACAATAGATTGCAATAGGAGCACATAGGTATAGGGGCAACACAAACCATATACTCCAAAAGTGGAATGCGAATAACGTATGGACCCCAAACCTATGTGAGCTCGTAGAGGGTCGCTGGGACTGTAAGAAAACAGTGAGGGTTAGAAAAATAGCCCCCCCCAAGACCCTGAAAAGTAGGTGTAAAGTGCACCTATATTCCCCAGAGAGCACAGAAGTTGTGATAGGGGATTTCTGCAAGAAAGACCAACACCAGCAATGCAACCAAAGTGGATTTCCGGACGCGAGTACCTGTGGAACAAGGGGACCAAGTCCAAGAGTCGCGACAAAGTCGAGGTTGGGCAGATGCCGAAGAAATGCCAGCTGAGGGTGCAAAGAAGCTGCCACCGGATGGTAGAAGCTGTGGATTCTGCAAGAACAAAGAGGGCTAGAAACTTCACCTTTGGAGGATGGAGGTGCCATGTCGTGAAGAAGCTTGCAGAGGTGTTCCCATGCAGAAAGACCGCAAACAAGCCTTGCTAGCTGCAAGGGTCGCGGTTAGGGTTTTTGGATGCTACTGTGGCCCAGGAGGGACCAGGATGTCGCCACTTGGATGAGGAGACAGAGAGGGTGACCAGCAAGTCAGGGAGCCCTCACAGAAGCAGGCAGCACCTGCAGAAGTGCCGGAACAGGCACTACAAAGAGGAGTGAACTGGAGCTCACCCGAAGACACAAAAGGGAGTCCCACGACGCCGGAGGACAACTCAGGAGGTTGTGCACTGCAGGTTAGAGTGTCGGGGACCCAGGCTTGGCTGTGCACGAAGGAAATCCTGGAACAGTGCACAGGAGCCGGAGCATCTGCAAATCACGCAGTACCCAGCAATGCAGTCTAGCATGGGGAGGCAAGGACTTACCTCCACCAAACTTGGACTGAAGAGTTACTGGACTCTGGGAGTCACTTGGACAGAGTTGCTGAGTTCCAGGGACCACGCTTGTCGTGCTGAGAGGGGACCCAGAGGACCGGTGATGCAGTCTTTTGTTCCCTGCGGTTGCAGGGGGAAGACTCCGTCGACCCACAGGAGATTTCTTCAGAGCTCCTAGTGCAGAGAGGAGGCAGGCTACCCCCAGAGCATGCACCACCAGGAAAACAGTCGATTAGGCGGCAGGATCAGCATTACAAGGTTGCAGTAGTCGTCTTTGCTACTTTGTTGCGGTTTTGCAGGCGTCCTGAGCAGTCAGCGGTCGATCCTTTGGCAGAAGGTGAAGAGAGAGATGCAGAGGAACTCTGATGACCTGTTGCATTCGTTATCTAAAGAATTCCCCAAAGCAGAGACCCTAAATAGCCAGAAAAGGAGGTTTGGCTACTTAGGAAGGAGGATAGGCTAGCAACACAGGTAAGAGCCTATCAGGAGGAGTCTCTGACGTCACCTGCTGGCACTGGCCACTCAGAGCAGTCCAGTGTGCCGGCAGCACCTCTGTTTCCAAGATGGCAGAGGTCTGGAGCACACTGGAGGAGCTCTGGGCACCTCCCCTGGGAGTTGCAGGTCAGGGGAGTGGTCACTCCCCTTTCCTTTGTCCAGTTTCGCGCCAGAGCAGGGCTGGGGGATCCCTGAACCGGTGTAGACTGGCTTATGCAGAGATGGGCACCATCTGTGCCCATCAAAGCATTTCCAGAGGCTGGGGGAGGCTACTCCTCCCCAGCCCTGACACCTTTTTCCAAAGGGAGAGGGTGTAACACCCTCTCTCTGAGAAAGTCCTTTGTTCTGCCTTCCTGGGCCAAGCCTGCCTGGACCCCAGGAGGGCAGAAACCTGTCTGAGCGGTTGGCAGGAGCAGCAGCTGCAGTGAAACCCAGGGAGAGGCAGTTTGGCAGTACCTGGGTCCGTGCTAGAGACTCGGGGGATCATGGAATTGTCTCCCCAATGCCAGGATGGCATTGGGGTGGCAATTCCATGATCTTAGACATGTTACATGGCCATGTTCGGAGTTACCATTGTGATTCTATACATAGGTAGTGACGTATGTATAGTGCACGCGTTTAATGGTGTCCCCGCACTCACAAAGTCCGGGGAATTTGCCCTGAACGATGTGGGGGCACCTTGGCCAGTGCCAGGGTGCCCACACACTAAGGGGGTCATTCCAACCCTGGCGGTCGGTGTAAAAGCGGCGGCCAACCCGCAAACAGGCAGGCGGCCAAAAAAATGGAATTCCGACCCTGGCGGGAACCGCCAACACAGCCCACCACTTTAACACTCCGACCGCCACGGCGGTACAGACAAGCAGCGCGGCAGTCACCGCCAACAGACAGGCGGCAGACAATGTACCGCCCACCCTATCACAACTCACCAATCCGCCACCTTTTCCGGGGCGGGAGCCCCGCCGATAAAAACACGGCGGAAACAGACTTCGAACGGGAAAACGCTCACCTCTACACACTCCACGAGGAATCTAGACAGCATAGAACCCGAACTACACATCCTACCAGCTATTGTCTACCTGCTCCTCTACCAGGAGCACGAACGCCGGCGCAGAAGACAACGGTGAGTACTGCACCTACGACACAGGGGAGGGGGGAGGCAAAAAATTACGGGGACACACATACGCCACCCACCCACCCCCACCCTCACCCACTACAACACACACATCAATGCAGAGCAACAAGTCAGAGTGACACCCTCCAACCCCCCCGGAAGAATGCAAAGACAAAATAAAATGATCATTAAAAATGAAGTATATTATAGCATAATTGAAGTTAAGTGAAATATGAAATATATAAATAAAATATATTACATCATGAACAATATATACATAGGTCAAAAGTCCGGGCCATATTGGCTATCATCCATTGTTTGTGGGCCAATGGGCCTAAACACATGGGCAAAGCCCACACACGAGACTCGATTCCATTGGAGAGAACACTGCAGGGGCATCAGATAGTAAAACTACAGGCACCTCAGGGGGTAGGGAAGGGGGGGCACCTCAGCCAGTTGATTCCACGACGCCAGATCCACGAGGGGCCTCCATGCCCACTGTACCATCCTGGGGAGTGCAAAGCCACAGTCTCACAAGTCTCTACAGTGGGTGGGTTGCCCACTGTACCATCCTGGGGAGTGCAAAGCCACAGTCTCACAAGTCTCTACAGTGGATGGGTTGCCCACTGTACCATCCTGGGGAGTGCAAAGCCACAGTCTCTCAAGTCTCTACAGTGGGTGGCTTGCCCACTGATCCATCCTGGGGAGTGCAAAGCCACAGTCCATCAAGTGGATTACAGACTCCACTGGTTCTGGAGGAGGCATGGTGCCCAGAGAGCTTCGTGAAGCCCTGGCCGACACAGATCCAGCCCTGCCAATGGGCCAGCGGTGCTTGAGATGAAGGGCCCAGCGGAGCGGTGCTTGAGATGAAGGGCCCAGCGGAGCGGTGCTTGACAGGAAGGGCCCAGCGGAGCGGTGCTTGACAGGAAGGGCCCAGCGGAGCGGTGCTTGAGATGAAGGGCCCAGCGGAGCGGTGCTTGACAGGAAGGGCCCAGCGAAGCGGTGCTTGACAGGAAGGGCCCAGCGGAGCGGTGCTTGAGATGAAGGGCCCAGCGGAGCGGTGCTTGACAGGAAGGGCCCAGCGGAGCGGTGCTTGACAGGAAGGGCCCAGCGGAGCGGTGCTTGACAGGAAGGGCCCAGCGGAGCGGTGGTTGAGATGAAGGGCCCAGCGGAGCGGTGCTTGACAGGAAGGGCCCAGCGGAGCGGTGCTTGAGATGAAGGGCCCAGCGGAGCGGTGCTTGACAGGAAGGGCCCAGCGGAGCGGTGCTTGACAGGAAGGGCCCAGCGGAGCGGTGCTTGAGATGAAGGGCCCAGCGGAGCGGTGCTTGACAAGAAGGGCCCTGTTCAGCGGTGCTTGTCTTGAAGGGCCCAGTTCAGCGGTGCTTGTCACGGCGGGGCCCTGTTCAGCGGTGCTTGTCACGGCGGGGCCCTGTTCGGCCGTGCTTGTCACGGCGGGGCCCTGTTCGGCGGTGCTTGTCACGGCGGGGCCCTATTCGGCGGGGCTTGTCACGACGGGGCCCAGTTCGGCTGTGTTGTCACGGCGGGGCCCTGTTCGGCGGTGCTTGTCACGGCGGGGCCCTGTTCGGCGGTGCTTGTCACGGCGGGGCCCAGTTCGGCGGTGCTTGTCACGGCGGGGCCCTGTTCGGCGGTGCTTGTCACGGCGGGGCCCTGTTCAGCGGTGCTTGTCACGGCGGGGCCCTGTTCAGCGGTGCTTGACATGTGTTCCCAGGGAACCAGATCGGGCCAATATTTTCCGCTCAGTCGCCATCCGACCTTTCGCTTGCGGTACCCTCCTGTGCTGGAGTCTTGGGCCCGTGGGTGTCCTCCTTCACACCCGAAATGGGGCTGGTGGGGCCCTCCTGGGCAGCTCGCCTGCTGCCGGAAATGTCCGCCCTGCTGCCCTTGCCCTCCTTCGCCGATTCTCTGGGGCCCTTGCCTCCCTTTGTGGATGTGCCAGGTGACAGTGCCAGGGTAGTGCCTTTGGGGGCTGCCGTCTCTGGCCTCTCGCGCCGGCCCTTCCCTTTTTTAGTTTTTTTTCCCAGGGGGTGGGCTGGCTGTCCCCTTGCTGCTGGCCGATGTTACTGCCCTAGAAGCTGGTGGACTCCAATAGCCCTGGACTATGGTCCTTGTAGGTGCAGGGCTTGTGGTGGCTGAGGTGCTGTTTGGACTCTTACGAGATGGAGGGGGTGGGTCAGGTGATGCAAAGAGGTTAATTTTAGAGAGGAAAAACTTTTTAGGAGCAGTGGGAAGGGTAGGTGCAGTGGGTATGGGAGTGGAGGAAGAGGATTTGGTTGTAGGAGAGTCAAGTGTGCTGTCTTTGGGTGCAGGTGCTTGTGACGGAGGCTGTCGTGAGGTGGATGGCTGTTGGGTGGGTGGCTGCCTGCGTTTGTGTGGTTTGGAAGAGGGGGTGACAGACACACTGGGAGAGGACACAGGGGACGTGTAAATGGCAGTGGGGGTGGTGACTGCACGTGTGCGGAGTGTTCTGGTGGGTGTGCTGGTGATGGGCGTACTAGCTGATGGTGGTGTGCATGCAGGTGTGAGTGGAGACGTCACAGGGAGGGAGGAGGGAGACGAGGAGGAGGGGGACACAGAGGAGGCAGTGGCTGTTGGCATGTCTGCATGTGGATGTTGCATGTGTGAATGCTTGTGTGATCTGTGGTGCTTATGTCTGGATGAGCTGCCCTTGGGTGTTGATGTGTGTGCAGGCTGGTCTGTAGGTGTGGCTGGGATAGGCAGAGGAACAGGGGAGTGGGACTGGGATGAGGAAATTGGAGGGGGGAGGCAGGAGACAGGGACAATGGCTGCCGTCAGTGCTGAGGCCAGAGCGTTGAACGATTGCTGATGGGCAGCCTGACCCGAATGAATGCCCTCCAGGTATGCATTGCTCCGGTGCACCTCCCTTTCTACACCCTGGATGGCATTCAAATTGTAGACTGCCCAACAATGAGCGTCTGGAGGAGGTCAATGATCTCCTCACTGAGGGTAGCAGGGGTAACTGGGGCAGGGCCTGAGGTGCCTGGGGCGAAGGAGATGCCCGCCTTCCTGGCCGAGCGGGCACGGGGCGAACGCTGAGGGGCTGCTTGGAGGGCGGAGCTGGTTCGCTGGGTGGCGGCTGTACCTGTTGTAGCGGTGGGCACGGATGTTGCCGCCACCACAAGGGAGCTCCCTTCCGAGGACGTGTCTGTGTCGCTGACGTCTCCACGGGTCCCCGTTGTGGAGCTCCCCTCGCCCTCCATCTCACTGGTGAACTCGGAGTCGGTTGCATGGCCCTCCGGGGCCATGTGAGATGCAGCTCCCTCGTGCTCCGATGCCACTTCTCCTCCGCCTGATGATGCTAATGCACACATGAACAGGAAGACCACAAAAAAGGGGTGGGGGAGAAAAAATGACATGTTGAGTGCATGCATTGGCGACACCGTTGGCGGAGAGGACAGACACAGAAGCCCCCTGCACTACGCCGCGCACTCGGTGTACACTACTCAATTATTGTGACTTGGCCTACAAGCCTATGGACGACAACTGCACTCATAGGTGACCCAGGGACATGGATAGCTGTACTTAGCACCCTACAGAGGTGAGGGGTGGGGGCACAAGGCCATGCCTTACGGAGGGGCCCAGCCTACAGAAATCGCCCTGGCCTAGAGATACCCACAGCCCTCCTCCCCCACCCAGACACCTCCACTGTGCGCTAACATAGCAGAATGTGCTGGTACTCACCCCTTGTGTCTGCTGTGATGTCCTCACGCGCCCATCCAAATCGGGGTAGGCCACCGCCAGGATCCGGGACATCAGGGGGGTCAATTGACGGGAGCCACCCCTCCTACGTTGGGAGGCCATCCCCAGCAGAGCCTCTGCGGTCTTCCTGCTCCCGCGGCGGATGTCCTCCCACCTCTTGCAGCAGTGGGTGCCCCGTCTGTTGTGGACCCCCAGGGTCTGGACGTCCTTGGCGATGGCACGCCAAATGTCGATCTTCTGATGGGCTCTGACCTATGTGACATGGACAGGGTGGGAAAATAAATATCATCATTTTCTGCATGGTCGATGTGAGTGGCCCCCCCTCCCCAACCTTGCCATATTGCACATACTCTCATCTGTCGTGCGATGCATGCCTCATTCGCTCCCCTCCCCACCATCTTTCATCCACCCCACTCAACACAGGCATTGCCCACAAAGCATGGTCCCAGTGTACTTACCTGTTGGTCTGGAGGACCGTAGAGTAGCGCATACTGGGGGAGGACCCCATCAACAAGTTTCTCCAATTCCTCAGATGTGAAGGCAGGGGCCCTTTCCCCAGTCGCAGCAGCCATTGTATCTTCCAGACCGAGGTCACAGCAGCACTTGCAGTATAGGTCCTCTCCTGTGGATGATCAGGTCTCGAGTGATTAAGCAGATAGAAGATGGCGGTCACGCCCGCGGCGGTGCGTACCGCCGCGGTGCGTACCGCGACCGCCGGCGCACATCGGCATTGGCTCCCGAGACCCATAGGGTTCAATGTTAACAAATGCTGCTTTGCGCCATCCCATTGTCACACTTCACAGGTCAGGCAGTCGCCATTTCAAGGGCCCACATGGCTTAATTTCTACTGCGTCACACAGGCCTAGGCCTTGCATTGCCACTCATACAAGCCATTCAATGCATAGCGAATCGTGTTCTGTGCAAGCTGTGGTTACGTACCTGTGGGTTGCTTGACTCTGTGCTCCATGTTGTCCTTCCTAGGCACCGTGCGCTGGGACTTGCGAGGAGATGGAGGAATGTTCCCGTGTACAGACCGCTGGTGGACCTGTCGACAATGGAAGAAAGACATGTCATACTGACATACAGACTTGACCGAGCCACTCTACAGGAACTGTGTGCCCAGCTGGAGCCAGACCTGATGTCCCCCATTCGCCAACCCACAGGGATTCCCCCTCTGGTGCAGGTTCTGTCAGTACTCCATTTTTGGCAAGTGGATCATTCCAAACAACAGTGGCCATATCATCAGGGATGTCTCAGCCTATGTTTTCTAAGGTTTTGTCCAGAGTGTTGTCTGCCCTGATGAAATACATGCGGAGCTACATTGTTTTCCCTGAGGTGGGCGATTTGGCTACAGTGAAGGGTGCTTTCTATGCCCTTGGCCATACCCCCAACATCATTGGTGCCATTGATGGGACCCATGTTGCTTTGGTTCCCCCCAGTGAAAGTGAGCAGGTGTACAGGAACAGAAAAAGTTATCATTCGATGAATGTCCAGGTGGTCTGTTTGGCTGACCTGTACATCTCCCATGTAAATGCCAAGTTCCCTGGGTCAGTGCATGACACGTACATCATGCGAAATAGCAGCATCCCTTATGTGATGGAACAGCTACAGAGACACCGTGTGTGGCTAATTGGTGACTCTGGTTACCCCAACCTGTCGTGGCTACTGACCCCAGTGAGGAATCCCAGGACAAGGGCAGAGGAACGGTACAATGAGGCCCATGGGCGTACTAGGAGGGTGATCGAGCGGACCTTCGGCCTCCTGAAGGCCAGGTTTAGGTGCCTGCATATGACAGGTGGATCCCTAATGTACTCACCAAAGAAGGTGTGCCATATCATCATGGCCTGCTGTATGCTTCACAACCTGGCTTTGCGACGCCAGGTGCCTTTCCTGCAGGAGGATGGTCCAGATGGTGGTGTTGTAGCAGCTGTGGAGCCTGTGGAGAGTGAAGAGGAGGAAGACGACGGGGACGACACAGACAACAGGGACACAGTGATACAACAGTATTTTCAGTAGCACACAGGTACGAATCAACCCCGCCATTTTACATTTACTTAAAGTCTCCTGCCTCTCTACTGTCTGTGTTTCCCCCCAGTTCCTGTTAACTGAGTTGTGACTTTCCCTTCCGTTTTCAGAGCTGTGGGCCCCACTGCGTGACCTCTGCTTTGTTTGCCCATGGACTACAGCTGTGTGACAGTGGTATGTTGTCATCACAATGTAACTGAACATTTTGGCACCGTTATGTCTAATACATTTGTTCAAAATACAAGCAGACTCCAGATTTTTTAAGTGCAATAAGTGATTTTATTAAAGTGCTAAATTTAGGGACATGATTGTAAAACGGTGATGGGTGATGGTGGAGTAATGTCCATGGCAGAGTCCAGTTTTCAGTCTCACAGGTGCATTGTCCATATGCCTGTGGAAGGATGGAGCAGGGGCAGTTTAAGTTTGGACAGGGTGACAATGTGGGACAGTGGGATGACATCAGGGGGTATCGTTTGCTGGCGGGGGTCTTGGCATCCTACTCTGTCTTCTTGTGAGATCTCAGGTACCGCTTTCGGGGTGGTTCTTCTTCTGCAGGAGGTGGGGTTCTGGTGGCCTGTCGTTGTGTGGGGGCCTCCTGTCCACTAGCGCCGGCGGAGGTGGTAGCCTGGTCTGGGTCCATGCTAGTGACAGGGGCCCTTTGTGGTGCCACATGGTCCCGCAATGTGGTGACTATCTGGTTAAGGGCCACGACGATGCTCCCCATTGCGGAACTAATGTTTCTCAGTTCCTCTCTGAACCCCATGTACTGTTCCTCCTGCAGTACCTGGATCTCCTGGAACCTGGCCAGTACCGTAGCCATTGTCTCCTGGGAGCGGTGGTATGCTCCCATGATGGAGGAGAGGGCCTCTTGGAGAGTCGGTTCCCTGGGCCTGTCCCCCCCCTGTCGCACAGCAGCCCTCCCAGTTCCCCTGTTTCCCTGGGCCTCTGTCTCCTGGACCGTGTGCCCACTACCACTGCCCCCAGGTCCCTGTTGTTGTTGGGGTGGTGGGTCAACCTGGGTGCCCTGTAGTGGTGGGCACACCACTGATTGACGTGTCCTGGAGACAGAGGCATGGGCCCGCTGGGTGGGAGCTGTGCTGGTGTTCCCAGAGGGGGTTAGGTCTGCTGTAGCCTGTGGCTGTCTGTGGGGAACCGACTGTCCCGAGGTCCCCGATGGGCCGGGCTGGTCATCTGGGTCCAGGGAGACAGAGCTGCTGTCATCACTGGGGGCCTCTTCTGGGGTGGGATGGACATCTCTGGACCCTCCTGGGCGGTGTGGTGGCGTTCGGGTCCTGCAGGGGTATAAGAGTATGGTTATTGCTTCTGTGTGTGCCATTTCGTGTAATGGGTGGGTGGCCGTGTACCCCAGTGCTGGCATTCCCTTGTGGGGGCTTTTGTGACGGTGGCTTGTGGGGAGATGGGTATGTGCACTGGGCATGCTTTGGTGATGGGTGTCCATGCTTTGGGGAGGCATGCAGGGCTCGGTTTTGGGATGGGTGGGTTGTGATGGTGAGCCATTTGCAAGGAGTTGGTGTGATGGGGGTGGGGGTGGGGGTATGATTTGGCATGCAGGTGGGGTGGGGGGAATGAAGTAGTGAAGATTTGACTTACCAGAGTCCATTCCTCCGCCTACTCCTGCGAGGCCCTCAGGATGCAGGATGTGCAAGACTTCCTCCTCCCATGCTGTGAATTCTGGGGGAGTAGGTGGGGGTCCGCCGCCAGTCTGCTGTACCGCGATGTTGTGCCTTGATACCATGGAACGCACCTTCCCCCGTAGGTCGTTCCACCGCTTCCTGATGTCGTCCCGATTTCGTGGATGCTGTCCCACAGCATTGACCCTGTCCACTATTCTTTGCCATAGCTCCATCTTCCTGGCAATGGTGGTGTGCTGCACCTGTGTCCCGAAGAGCTGGGGCTCTACCCGAACTATTTCCTCCACCATGACCCTGAGTTCTGCGTCAGAGAACCTGGGGTGTCTTTGGGGTGCCATGGGGTGGGGTGGATGAGGTGAGGGGTGGTGTATGTGTTGTAGAGTGTGGTGAGTGTGGTGGTGTATGGTGTTTTGTGTGTGGATATTGTGTGGGTGATGTTGTGATTTGCCTCTGTGTGATGGTCTACTCTATGCTGTGATGTCTCTCTCTGTCCTTCAGTCGCAATTGTGGTCATAAGGGTTTGTGGGTGATGTGGGTGTGTGTTTTATATGTAATTGGGGGTGTGGGAGTGGTGTGTGTATGTGTCTCAGGTGTGTGTATTTTGAATTGTCCAATGTGGTAGTGTTTTGTAAAGGTGTGTGTATTTTGACCGCGGCGGTGTGTACCGCCAATGGAATACCGCGGTTGAAAGACCGCTGCGGGGATTTGTGGGTCGGAATGGCATGGGCGTATTTCTGTTGGCGTGACGGTGGAGGTTTGGTCATCGCCAGTTTTTCGCTGGCCGTTGCTGTGGCAGACTTTTGTTGATGTCGGGTTTTTGGCGGTTTGCCAGTTGCGGGTCAGAATGACTGTGGCGGTTTACCGCGGCGGTGTTATGGCGGTCTTCTGACCGGCGGTAAGTGCCTTTTACCGCCGAGGTCAGAATGACCCCCTAAGTAACTTGGCACCTAACCTTCACCAGGTGAAGGTTAGACATATAGGTGACTTATAAGTTACTTAAGTGCAGTGTAAAATGGCTGTGAAATAATGTGGGGATTATTTCACTCAGGCTGCAGTGGCAGGCCTGTGTAAGAATTGTCAGATCTCCCTATGGGTGGCAAAAGAAATGCTGCAGCCTATAGGGATCTCCTGGAACCCCAATACCCTGGGTACCTTAGTACCATATACTAGGGAATTCTAAGGGTGTTCCAGTATGCCAATGTGAATTGGTGAAATTGGTCACTAGCCTGTTAGTGACAATTTAGAAAGCAGAGAGAGCATAACCACTGAGGTTCTGGTTAGCAGAGCCTCAGTGAGACAGTTAGTCATCACACAGGGAACATATACACGGCACACTTATGAGCACTGGGGCCCTGGCTGGCAGGGTCCCAGTGACACATACACTAAAACAACATATATACAGTAAAATATGGGGGTAACATGCCAGGCAAGATGGTACTTTCCTACACAACCCCCCCCCAAACGAAGGACAATAAGACTAGCCATGACCTGATGAGTCTTCATTGTCTAAGTGGAAATATCTGGAGCGTCTATCTGCATTGGAGTGGGTACTCCCAGGTCTATGTTCCACTGTATAGTCCATTCCCTGTAGATATATGGACCACCTCAACAATTTAGGGTTTTCACCTTTCATTTGTTTTAGCCAAAGTAGAGGTTTGTGGTCTGCCTGAACAATGAAGTGAGTGCCAAACAGGTATGGCCTCAACTTCTTCAGTGCCCAGGCCACAGCAAAGGCCTCCCTCTCTATGGCAGGCCAACGCTTTTCTCTAGGGGTCAACCTCCTGCTGATAAAAGCAACAGGTTGATCCTGGCCCTCAGAATTGAGTTGTGATAAGACTGCCCCTACCCCTAATTCAGATGCATCAGTCTGGACAATGAATTTCTTGGAGTAACATGGGCTTTTTAGGACAGGTGCAGTGCACATGGCCTCTTTCAGCTCCCAAAAGCTTTCTGACAGCTAGCTGTCCACAATACCTTTTTAGGCATTTTCTTAGAAGTGAGGTCATTAAGAGGGGCTGCAATGGAGCCATAGTTCTTTATGAACCTCCTGTAATACCCAGTGAGGCCTAGGAAGGCTCTCACCTGGGTTGTAGGGGGAACCCAATCTATAATAGTTTGGATTTTCCCCTGAAGTGGTGCAATCTGGTCTCCACCTACCAGGTGTCCCAGATAAACCACTCTCCCCTGCCCTATCTGGCACTTTGAAGCCTTGATAGTGAGGCCTGCCTTTTGCAGGGCCTCCAAAACTTTCCATAGGTGAACCAGGTGATCATCCCAGGTTGAGCTAAATACAGCTATATCGTCCAGATATGCTGCACTAAAAGACTCCAACCCTTGCAGGACTGTATTCACCAACCTCTGAAAAGTGGCAGGTGCATTTTTCAAACCAAAGGGCATTACTGTGAATTGGTAGTGCCCTCCAATAGTCGAAAATGCAGTTTTTGCTTTAGCATCCTTTGATAACTTGATCTGCCAATACCCTGCAGTCAAATCAAAGGTGCCAGTGTATCTATGAGCTCATCTGCCCTGGGTATAGGGTGAGCATCAGTTTTTGTTACCTGGTTGAGACCTCTATAATCTACACAAAACCTCATTTCTCTTTTCCCATCTTTAGAGTGAGACTTTGGTACAAGTACCACAGGAGAGGCCCATGGGCTTTCAGAATGTTCAACCACTCCCAGTTCAAGCATTTTCTGAACCTCTTGTTTTATGCAGTCCCTGAAATAGTCAGGCTGCCTATAGATCTTACTTTTGACAGGCATGCTGTCTCCAGTATCTATAGTGTGCTCACACCAAGAAGTGGTGCCTGGCACAGTAGAAAAGAGTTCAGAAAACTGGCCCAGGAGATTTATGCAGTGGTCTTTCTGCTCAGCAGTAAGACAGTCTGCTAACACTACACCTTCCACTAGAGCATTTTGTTCTGTGGAAGAGAAGAGATCAGGGAGAGGGTCACTCTCTTCTTCCTGTCCTTCATCTGTTGCCATGAGCAGGGTGAGATCAGCCCTGTCATAGTAGGGTTTTAGGCGATTGACATGGAGCACCCTAAGGGGACTCCTGGCAGTGCCCAAGTCAACCAAGTAGGTGACTTCTCCCTTCTTTTCAACAATGATGTGGGGTCCATTCCATTTGTCTTGGAGTGCTCTTGGGGCCACAGGCTCCAAGACCCACACCTTCTGTCCTGGTTGGTACTGAATCAGAACAGCCTTCTGGTCATGCCATTGCTTTTGGAGCTCTTGGCTGGCCTGAAGGTTTTTACTGGCCTTTTTCATGTACTCAGCCATTCTGGATCTTAGGCCGAGTACATAGTCCACTATGTCTTGCTTAAGAGCTTTTAAAGGTTGTTCCCAACCCTTCTTCACAAGTGTTAGGGGACCTCTTACAGGGTGTCCAAATAGGAGTTCAAAGGGGCTGAAGCCCACTCCTTTCTGGGGTACCTCTCTGTAAGCAAAAAGGAGGCAAGGTAACAGGACATCCCATCTCCTCCTGAGTTTTTCAGGGAGTCCCATTATCATTCCTTTGAGATTTTTATTAAACCTCTCTACCAGTCCATTTGTTTGTGGATGATAAGGTGTGGTGAATTTGTATGTTACACCACATTCCTTCCACATGGCCTTCAAGTATGCAGACATAAAGTTGCTACCCCTGTCTGATACCACCTCTTTTGGGAAACCCACCCTGGAAAAGATTCCCAGGAGGGCCTTTGCCACTGCAGGTGCTGTAGTGGTCCTAAGAGGGATTGCTTCAGGATATCTTGTGGCATGGTCCACTACCACCAAGATAAACCTATTGCCTGAAGCAGTAGGAGGGTCAAGGGGGCCAACTATGTCAACCCCTACCCTTTCAAAGGGAACCCCAACCACAGGCAGTGGAATAAGGGGAGCCTTTGGGGTGCCACCAGTCTTGCCACTGGCTTGGCAGGTGACACAGGACTTACAAAAGTCTTTTGTGTCCTCTGACATTCTAGGCCAATGAAACAGGGGAAAAGCCTTTCCCATGTTTTAATTTTCCCTAAATGTCCAGCCAAGGGAATGTCGTGGGCTAGAGTTAGGAGGAACTCTCTGTATTGCAGGGGAATGACCAATCTCCTGGCTGCTCCAGGTTTAGGGTCCCTTGCCTCTGTATACAAGAGGTTGTCCTCCCAGTAAACTCTATGTGAGTCACTGACATCCCCATTTTGCTGTTTGACAGCTTGCTGTCTTAGACCCTCTAATGTGGGACAGGTTTGCTGTGCCACACTCAGCTCCTCCCTGGCAGGCCCCCCTCCACCCAAAAGCTCAGCAGTGTCTGCTTCCAGCTCCTCTGGTGAAGGTTCTGCACAGGGGGGAAATTCTTCTTCCTTAGAAGTTGAGTCATCTGTAGAGGGAGGGATAGTGGGTAGGGATTTACCCTTACTAACCCTAGCTTTAGGGAGCACTTGGTCCATTGTTCCAGGATCCAAGTCACCCTGTCCTTTTTGCTTTTTGGCCTGAGCCCTGGTTAAAGCAAAAATATGCCCAGGAATGCCCAGCATTGCTGCATGAGCCTCCAACTCAACTTCTGCCCAAGCTGATGTCTCTAAATCATTCCCTAGTAGACAGTCTACAGGTAAATCTGAGGCAACCACAACTTTCTTTGGACCAGTAACCCCCCCCCCCCAGTTGAGATTCACAACAGCCATGGGGTGGCTAAGAGTGTTGTTATGAGCGTCTGTCACTTGGTACTGTTGACCAAGTAGGTGTTGTTCAGGGTGTACCAGTTTCTCTATTACCATGGTAACACTGGCACCTGTGTCCCTGTAGGCGTGAACTTCAACACCATTTATTAGGGGAAGTTGCTTGTACTTATCCATATTAAGGGGACAAGCAACCAAGGTGGCCAAATCAATGGCACCTTCAGAGACTAGCACAGCCTCTGTGGTCTCCCTAACAAGACCAACCCCAACTAAATTACCAAAAGTGAGCCCAGCTACTCCCTTGGATTGGCTATTAGTAGGTTTGCTCCCACCACCACTGCTATTACTAGGGGCACTAGGTGTAGCAGTAGGGGTTATGGTAGTGGGAGGCTTGGTGCTTTTCTTTGGACAACTGGCATCAGTTGTCCAATGGCCTTTACTTTACATAAATAGCACCATGGTTTCTTTACTTGATTAGAAGAGGATTTGGGCCCACCACCCCCACCAGAGTGTTTTTGTGGGCCTGATGAAGACTCATTTTTAGATTTGTCCCCACCCTTCTCTGAAGACTTACCATCCTTCTTCTTGCCGTCCTTGTCACCCCCTGTATGAACTTTTCTGTTCACTCTTGTTCTGACCCATTTGTCTGCCTTCTTTCCCAATTCTTGGGGAGAGGTCAGATCTGAGTCCACTAGATATTGGTGTAACAAATCAGACACACATTTATTCAGAATATGCTCTCTCAAGATTAGATTGTACAGGCTTTCATAGTCAGAAACTTTACTGCCATGTAACCACCCCTCCAAGGCCTTCACTGAATAGTCAACAAAGTCTACCCAGTCTTGTGAGGACTCTTTTCTGGTTTCTCTGAACTTAATCCTGTATTGTTCAGTGGTTAAGCCAAATCCATCCAAGAGTGCATTCTTCAAAACTGTAAAAGTATTGGCATTGCTTTCTTTCACAGTAAGGAGCCTATCCCTACCCTTTCCACTGAAAGATAGCCATAGGATAGCAGCCCACTGCCTTTGAGGGACCCCCTGTACAACACAGGCCCTCTCAAGTGCAGCAAACCACTTGTTAATGTCATCCCCCTCCTTGTAAGGGGGAACTATCTTATGCAGATTCCTAGAATCATGCACTTTCACAGAATTACTATCTGGAATACTGCTGCTGCCACCATGGGGTCCAAACCCCAACCTCTGTCTTTCTTTTTCTAAGTCTAAAGATTCCCTGTCTAGAGCCAGCTGTTGCTGTTTAAGCTTCAGCCTGGTCTCTTCCACTCTCAATCTATTGAGTTCCCTTTCTAGCATTCTGTCACCAGGGTGGGTGGGTTGGGCATGCTTTGACACAGAAGAATGATGTGAATGAACAAAGGGTGAATTGTCCATAACAGTTGGCACTCTAACAACCTGGCCTGCAGGAATGACATCCCTACTGTGATGAGAGCTCACATTAGTACCAGTTATACTAGGTGGTCTGCTAAGGGGCAGGTTGGGAAGGATACCATCTAACACTCTCTCTAGGGGTGCCCCAGAGTCAGAGTGTGAACCATCTCCAAACTTCTCAACAGATGTGCCAGCTAAGGCCTTATCATTTTCAATAAGTATGTTATTTAACAATTCTCTAGAGGGATTCTTCCCTACCCCTAAACCTCTATCAATGCAAAGACTCATCAAACCTTTCCAGCTAAGGTGGTCATAAGCTGTGCTGACCAGATCAAGAGTAGGACCTGTGCCAGACATGATAGAAAAGGTTTAGGGTAAGATAAAAGAAAGAAAAAGTTTCAGGACTTTTTAAGGACACAGAAAAAAAACTTTTTCAACTTTTTAGAAACTTTTTGAAAGTTTAGAGGTACTTTTCAGCTCTTAGCAAATAGAGTAAGAGAAGAAAAGCAAAACTTTTTGGTTAGGTGTACATACACTGAACTTGTTTTGTATATTTTTCTCTTATGAAAAGTACAAAATGACAAAGTGGTAAGCAGTTACAAGTACTTATCCCACCAATGCCACCAATGTAGGAGGCTGGCCTGGATTGTAGTGGGTACCAAGGGGTACTTACACTCTGTACCAGGTCCAGTTATCCCTTATTAGTGTAGAAGAGGTGTTTCTAGCAGCTTAGGCTGATAGAAGGTAACTATAGCAGAGCAGCTTAGGCTGAACTAGGAGACATGCAAAGTTCCTACTATACCACTGGTGTCATATGCACAATATCATAAGAAAACACAATACACAGATATACTAAAAATAAAGGTACTTTATTTTTATGACAATATGCCAAAAGTATCTCAGTGAGTATCCTCAGGATGAGGATGCCAAATATAGACAAGATATATGTACACAATACCAAAAATATGCAGTAATAGCAAAAGGAAGTAATGCAAGCAGTGTAAAGTTACAATAGATTGCAATAGGAGCACATAGGTATAGGGGCAACACAAACCATATACTCCAAAAGTGGAATGCGAATAACGTATGGACCCCAAACCTATGTGAGCTCGTAGAGGGTCGCTGGGACTGTAAGAAAACAGTGAGGGTTAAAAAAAAAATCCCCCCCCCAAGACCCTGAAAAGTAGGTGTAAAGTGCACCTATATTCCCCAGAGAGCACAGAAGTCGTGATAGGGGATTTCTGCAAGAAAGACCAACACCAGCAATGCAACCAAAGTGGATTTCCGGACGAGAGTACCTGTGGAACAAGGGGACCAAGTCCAAGAGTCCCGACAAAGTCGAGATTGGGCAGATGCCCAAGAAATGCCAGCTGAGGGTGCAAAGAAGCTGCCACTGGATGGTAGAAGCTGTGGATTCTGAAAGAACGAAGAGGGCTAGAAACTTCCCCTTTGGAGGATGGATGTCCCACATTGTGAAGAAGCTTGCAGAGGTGTTCCCACACAGAAAGACTGCAAACAAACCTTGCTAGCTGCAAGGGTTGTGGTTAGGGTTTTTGGATGCTGCTGTGGCCCAGGAGGGACCAGGATGTCACCACTTGGATGAGGAGACAGAGGGGGCTCCCAGCAAGTCAGGGAGCCCTTACAGAAGCAGGCAGCACCAGCAGAAGTACCAGAACAGGCACTACAAAGAGGAGTGAACCAGAGCTCACCCGAAGACACAAAAGGGAGTCCCACGACGCCGGAGGACAACTCAGGAGGTTGTGCACTGCAGGTTAGAGTGTCGGGGACCCAGGCTTGGCTGTGCACGAAGGAAATCCTGGAAGAGTGCACAGGAGCCGGAGCAGCTGCAAATCACGCGGTACCCAGCAATGCAGTCTAGCGTGGGGAGGCAAGGACTTACCTCCACCAAACCTGGACTGAAGAGTCACTAGACTGTGGGAGTCACTTGGACAGAGTTGCTGAGTTCCAGGGACCACGCTCGTCGTGCTGAGAGGGGACCCAGAGGACCGATGATGCAGTCTTTTGTTGCATGCGGTTGCAGGGTGAAGATTCCGTCGACCCACGGGAACTTTCTTCAGAGCTCCTAGTGCAGAGAGGAGGCAGGCTACCCCCAGAGCAATCACCACCAGGAAAACAGTTGAGAAGGCGGCAGGATCAGCGATACAAGGTTGCAGTAGTCATCTTTGCTACTTTGTTGTGGTTTTGCAGGCGTCCTGAGCAGTCAGCGGACGATCCTTTGGCAGAAGGTGAAGAGAGAGATGCAGAGGAACTCTGATGAGCTCTTGCATTCGTTATCTAAAGAATTCCCCAAAGCAGAGACACTAAATAGCCAGAAAAGGAGGTTTGGCTACTTAGGAAGGAGGATAGGCTAGCAACACAGGTAAGAGCCTATCAGGAGGAGTCTCTGACGTCACCTGCTGGCACTGGCCACTCAGAGCAGTCCAGTGTGCCAGCAGCACCTCTGTTTCCAAGATGGCAGAGGTCTGGAGCACACTGGAGGAGCTCTGGGCACCTCCCCTGGGAGGTGCAGGTCAGGGGAGTGGTCACTCCCCTTTCCTTTGTCCAGTTTCGCGCCAGAGCAGGGCTGGTGGATCCCTGAACCGGTGTAGACTGGCTTATGCAGAGATGGGCACCATCTGTGCCCATCAAAGCATTTCCAGAGGCTACTCCTCCCCAGCCCTGACACCTTTTTCCAAAGGGAGAGGGTGTAACACCCTCTCTCTGAGGAAGTCCTTTGTTCTGCCTTCCTGGGCCAAGCCTGGCTGGACCCCAGGAGGGCAGAAACCTGTCTGAGGGGTTGGCAGCAGCAGCAGCTGCAGTGAAACCCCGGGAGAGGCAGTTTGGCAGTACCCGGGTCTGTGCTATAGACTCGGGGGATCATGGAATTGTCTCCCCAATGCCAGGATGGCATTGGGGTGGCAATTCCATGATCTTAGCATGTTACATGGCCATGTTCGGAGTTCCCATTGTGATTCTATACATAGGTAGTGACCTATATATAGTGCACGCGTGTAATGGTGTCCCCGCACTCACAAAGTCCGGGGAATTTGCCCTGAACGATGTGGGGGCACCTTGGCTAGTGCCAGGGTGCCCACACACTAAGTAACTTGGCACCTAACCTTCACCAGGTGAAGGTTAGACATATAGGTGACTTATAAGTTACTTAAGTGCAGTGTAAAATGGCTGTGAAATAATGTGGTCATTATTTCACTCAGGCTGCAGTGGCAGGCCTGTGTAAGAATTGTCAGAGCTCCCTATGGGTGGCAAAAGAAATGCTGCAGCCCATAGGGATCTCCTGGAACCCCAATACCCTGGGTACCTTAGTACCATATACTAGGGAATTATAAGGGTGTTCCAGTATGCCAATGTGAATTGGTGAAATTGGTCACTAGCCTGTTAGTGACAATTTAGAAAGCAGAGAGAGCATAACCACTGAGGTTCTGGTTAGCAGAGCCTCAGTAAGACAGTTAGTCATCACACAGGGAACACATCCAGGGCACACTTATGAGCACTGGGGCCCTGGCTGGCAGGGTCCCAGTGACACATACACTAAAACAACATATATACAGTGAAATATGGGGGTAACATGCCAGGCAAGATGGTACTTTCCTACACCACCATTCCAATGTTCTAATTTTTCTTGAGGCAGCTGTTAAAGTCAAATCAAATTCACAGATTGTAGGAGTCATACCGAATGCAGTGGATATTCCCTATCTGGTATAACTTATCCAAAGAAAAGACTGAAATACTCTTTGTATTGTTTACTTGTAAAAAAGATTTTAAAAATATGTAATGCATAACTTTTAGACTCCGTTTTGAAAGGCGTTGATTTACTAGAATAAGAGGAAATAAGCTGTGTAAATCAGGCCATAGAATCCTAGTTAAACCTTTTTATATCTAAAGTATTTCTATTGTTTGATTACTTTAAATTAATGTTTGACCTCTCTGATTATCAAGGCCAAAGAAAACACGAAGGTCATCAGCAGTGTGGACCTTGGTGAGTCTGTGCGCGGCAATGCTGGCCTTTAACGTCATCTTCATTTTCGGAGTGGAGAATAAAAATGGAGCGAATCAGAAGAGCCACTCTGAGGTGAATATCACCCAGGAGAACACAGTGCTAGACAGCGACATCGTCAAAACCAGAAATGATCTGTGTACAGCGGTCACTGTCCTGCTGCACTACCTCCTACTTGCCACTTTTGCATGGACAGCAGTAATTGCTGGAGAAATGTACATGAACTTCATCCGTGTTTTCACAGTGCCCCCCAGGCATTTCAAGCTCATCCAGTTGGCCATCGGATGGGGTAAGACCTAACAGGGTTCTGTTTAGCGCATTAGCACCGAAGCGCCTTTGCTTTTATAAATATGTCTTATTTTATACCTAAACCACACAATTTACACTAAAATACATGTAATATGCATATGTTCTTGATTTATTGTGTAAGTGGCCCTTAAAGGTACTTCTGATATTTAGGTACGCAAACTTAAGGGAAATATAACGTACAAATGCACTAATGAGCAACAATATGACTTTACTTCAGACAGGACAGTGCTCTATAATTCTCTTGAGGCAGGCTTGCTGTGGGAAAGGCCGCTTTAATGAGGCAGGTGCAACTTTAATTATAACATCCTTGGCAACTAGCTATATGTTGTATACAGCCCAGGTCCTACTAATACATTTCCAGCCACCTTCCACCTCCACTAAAAAAATCCTCTTAAACCCTCCCTTGTCACTCACATTTCACCATTCTCTGTTCACACCAAAACTCCACCAATGAAACTATACTTTCAATGAACGCTTGGCTTCCTAAAGCCTTTCAAATTGCCTCGTTCTACCCCTCCTCCCATAGCATTTCTGAAATGTATTAACCTGTCCAACTTCCGTACAATAGACATTCCAAACTGTCCAACTACCCGCCTCACAATATGCACTTGCTCATCAGTGACAATCAGAATTCACCAATCACCTTCCACAATAACCATAGATGCACAACCTGATTCCAAAAAACTCACATTACCCCCAAACAGCATATCTAACATCTACAGTGAACGATCCACCAGCCAAAAAACCTTAAAAATTTCCAGGGCGGAAGGTGGGGAAAACCTTCCCTACTCCTGCCGTGTGCTTCAATAGAGTGCCCTTTCTAACTTCTCCTCCACCAGCAAACCCCTAATGCTCCATATCCATGCTAAACCCTCCAATCCTGATCTTTCTGTTCTCCCGGGCACACAACCCGCCCAATAATCCCAGGGTTATTGGCCTACGCCAAAACAACCCCATTACCCTATTCTGCAGACATTTTCTAGAACACCTCTATTATTGTGAAGGGAGGTGAGAATCCCCATGCATCCATAAAGAAGCAATTGAGAGATAAGGAGCAAGGGAGAGAGAGATTGAGAGAGAGAAGTCAAGACGTGAGAGAGAATTACAGTAGCAACACGCACACCATCACTGGATAGTTTTCTGGACGGATTTATAGCCATGCCAGAATCCTGGGATAACATCAAGATGTAGCTAGACTGTTACTTCACAGTATAACCACAGGATTTCGGAATATGGTGCAAAAAGTAATGGATAACACACCATGCAGAATGTCATATTTTGATGCATGCTTTTACATTGTATATCACCACCTTTTTTGGTGGCAACGAATGGCGTAAATATTAAAATCTACAGTATTGGCAGAAGTGTGAAATGTTTTTATTAGTGCACAATTCTGTCAGGATCCAGCAGAAGGACCCTGGTGTTAGCACTGGTGTTCAAAGGGGAACACCAGGAGGCCATGAGGCAGCATTGCTACCCATCCAGCAACTGGGTGCTTCTTTCTCCAGCTGACTGATGAAAGGTAAGCATTGATGTGTTTCTTGTCCCACTTTGCTGCAGCAAGTTGTTGATGGCTTCTCAGAGGCCCCTAGTGGACCAGTCAGTTGTATGAGCCAGTACGGCCAATTTCTAGGTATGCTTTCCCACCTCTTTTGAGGCCAACAAAGGCTTCTGGATTGATTTTGCTGGGGTCATGGAAGGGCAGGGGCGGAAGGCAGGTGGTGGCTCTAGGATTGGTGGGCCTCCAGCAGAATAGGAACATGCAAGGCCCTTCTAAGATGTGGCATCACAGTAAGTGGCATCAATTGAACATCAATTTTCTGGCACTGTGGAAGCAGTTTTGCAAGAAACTACTTGCCTAGTGTGGATATCAGTATAGTAGCTAAAACTATGAATAATAATCTTAATAAAATAAGTACATATAGTTTAAAGCTATATTATATGGGAATACATTACATTATTCAAACCTGCTGAAAAAGCTAAATCTAGGGCTCTCCAAAACTGATATGATTACTATGATGTTCACTAATTGTTTCCAGATTAGGGATTGATTACATTCCCAAGTCAAATTGTCACATTGAACTATCGGCATATTTTCAAGCATGTTTTCACGTGACATTGCTGCGCTGCCCTGCACCACAGGAAAAGGGCATAAATGCACCATATTAACAAAGTATGATGCATATCTGTTCTTTCCCCCTGAGTTGGCCCACAAATTGATGCCTAGTGCCAATGCTGGAACTGGCGGTCTGCCCCCCCCGGCCCTATTACAAGGTGTCTACTAGGCTGACTGGCGGGAACTTCCAAAATCAGAGGTTTCCACCAGTCACCCAAGTAGAAACCATGCAGTGGGATTGGCCTTGGCTCTTCATGGAGCCTAGGCCAATGCCGTCACACAGAGGGTGCTCCCAGCTCCCTCGGAATACACACTGTCTGCCGTAGCAAACAGTGTGCATTCTGAGGGTACTGGGCAGGGGGGCACCCTGCACTGGCCTTCTGTCAGCCTTTTCATGGTGGGGTCCTTGCCATGAAAAGGCTCAAGGAAAGAGCACTTGTAATCAGTATGGCGGTGCTGAACTCAGCGCTGCCACGGTTGACCACGACTCAAACTGCCACCACCCTGCCACAAACCGTTTTTCTGGCGGTGGCGGCAATCCAACCGCCCGTCGGGGTCGTAATTTGGTGGTCAGACTGCCAGGAGTGCTTCTAAAGACCGCCAGACTTATAATGAGACCCTAATCTTTTTCGAAATTTTTTACATGGAAAACAGAGAATTGCAAACTTCGACAGAAGGCTCAATGGGCTTAGCAGCACACTGGTTCAAAATGTTGTATCTCTTCTACCACCTCTTACAAATTTTTTGCTACTTCTGTCCACTTACATCCACATCTCCCCTTCATACTCTACTTTTCACCTCATCTATTCCCAACCTATTACCTACTTTTGCTATTTCAGCTCCCTTTGATATCCACTTCACCCTTGCATTATCGACCCTTTCACTCTCATCTCTCCCCAAGCGATTTACTTTCTCTCCGATTCTGACACACTAACATTCATCTTTCCCCTCAATGGAGGAACTCCTTTCCGCTCATATTCCTCTTCAGCCTCTCACCATCTTTTGCCTCAACTTTTTTTACTGGTTCTGTCTCCTTTTTCCTAGTTTCCTCTTGCTGGTTCCACCCCTGCCACTTACATCTACATCTTTCTTTTATACACTGCTCTTTACGACTCTTCTCCCCCACATCTAACATTGTTTCAGCTGTTCTCTTTTACATCCATTTCTCCCCTTGCACTCTTCCACTCTCTAAATGCTTTCTACATTTTTGCATGGATTCTGCCCCTCTTAATATTACTCATTTGCATGTTATTATAGATGGACAAACCACTGAAAACTCGAGCCATGGGCCTGGTCCTGCTCAGTTCAAGGTCGTTTTGGAACCTAGAGCACAAAATGAACCAAGCTTTCACCGGAGGTGATATTGCAGAGTGGCTACAGCTGCCCACCATGCATTATTGGGAGCCAGGCTTGAAACCCAGCCTCGACACAGCATCCTGTCAATCCAGGCAAATCTCTATGCTGGAAAAAAATGATGCAGTCTTTGTCTGTTGTGATGTGCTCTTATGTCCATGGCCAAAGTTCTTGGTATATAAAACTGCCAAAAATACAATGTGGAGCGTCCCTGTCACCCAGGCCCTAGTCTCATTCTCCAAGAATTAAAGATGAAGCATTACGCATTTATGTCAAAGAGATACCCATGTAGTGAATGAATGGCTCAGTGAAAAACTAGAAAATCTAGGATCAATCCTAGATTCCATGCTTGACCAAATTGTGCAAACTCTATGTCACCATCTTCCATTTTGTTAATTATCACACATCGGAGCACATGCAAATAAGTGTAATCAGGGAGTGTGCTGTAAAACACTGCTTGTATTTGATGTAATAGAATACATTTTGCTCCATGTTTCTAATAATCTAGCTCACATATAGGGTACACATGAACCCTGATATGCCTCTTAGTCAGGGCCACTGGAATTGTGCAATTTTATGGTTCCTGTCTTTTCCCAATAATTATGGATTTGCCACATAAGACATCTGCTGCATAATCTGCAGTTTTTAGCAAAAAATAATTTTGTTTCTAACTCTAAAGGATCCAATGTTACTAAAACGCAACAGCGCTTGTTGCTGCACAGTGGAAAGCCATTTGGCAAAGGTGAACTGGTTATCTTTCTGTTGCTTATTGCTGTACCTGGGTGTTAGACTGGTACTGATGGGATGAAACCTTTGCCAGATAGTACAAAAATGGTAATAAAAATCTCAAATCATTGAGATAATAAAATCACAAAAAGTGCAGCATTATACTACTTAATTTGCCTTTTCTTGCTGCATAAATTAGTAAACCCTGCCGCTTAATTTGGTCCTTTCCTGACTCATAATTCCAGAGGCCATGCTCTTAGTTCACTAACACCATTATCATCAGGGCAGGTGCAGAAATGTGTTTTGGTCATTTTTAAAATCTCTCACTTTTACTAAATATATTTTGTTGGACCTGGCCCTTTTTGCAGGGTCATCCCCAAACGTTTTGCCTCCTTCCTCCTATTTTTTCTGACCTGTTTTTGTTGGCTTTAGGACTCTGGGCACTTTAACACTGCCAACCAGTGCTAAAGTGCATATGCTCTCTGTCTAAATTGTATTGGTGATTGGTTTATCCATGATTGGCTTATTTGATTTACTATTAAGTCCTTAGTAAAGAGCACCAGAGAGGCCCAGGGCCTATAAATCAAATGCTACAAGTGGGCCTGCAGCACCGATTGTGCCACCCACATGAGTAGCCCTGTAAACCTGTCTCAGACCTGCCACTGCAGTGTCTGTGTGTGCAATTTTGCATTGCCAATTCGACCTGTCATGTGTAGCCACTTGCCAGGCCCAAACCTTCCCTTTTACTACATATAAGCCACCCCTAAGGTACACCCTAGGTAGCCCCAAGGGCAGGGTGCAGTGTATTTAAAAGGTGGGATGTGTACTGTTGTGTTTTACATGCCATGATAGAGAAATACTGCTAAGTTCGGTTTTCACTATTGCAAGGCCCATCTCTCCTATAGGGTAATATGGCGATTGCCTTCAAATATTTTTTAAGTGCAGTTTCCCATTGGTAGCAGATAAAGATGTGGAGTCTGGGGTCTCTGAACTCACAATTTAAAAATACACCTTTTGGTAAAGTTGGTTTTTAGAATGTCTGTTTGAAAATGCCACTTTTAGAAAGTGGGCATTTTCTTGCTTAACCATTCTGTGCCTCTGCCTGACTGCTGAATCCACGTCTAGGTCAGACTGACAGTTGGGCTGTTGGTGAATTCACTCTAGACAGTAACACAAAAGGAGCTGAGGTGGGTCCTGCATTTCCTGATGAGCATTCCTGAGCTAGAGTGGGAGGGAGACGCTGACATCTTCACTTGAAAGGGCTGTGCTTGCCCTTACACAATACAGTCTCCATGCCCCTAGTGTGTGTCTGGGACGGTGCAAGGAAGAGGCAGGGTCTTGTGCACTACAAAGACTTTCCTTTGAGGTTTGCCTACTTCAAAGGCATAAATGAGTATATGTATTGGACTGCTGACCCCACAACTTTAGATTACTTCTGGATTGAGAGTAACCGCTGCCAAGGAGAAGAGCTTTATGCTTGAGGAGGACAGCCACTCTGCCTGTTGCTTTGCTGTGCTGGCCTGCTCCTTCTGCCTTAAGAGGGAAATGAATGGAGTTTGATTTCTGAAATCCTGCTTGTAAAGTGTCTCTAAGGGCTTGGACTGAGCTTGCCCCTGTTCCGAAGTCTCAGGGACATCAAAAACTTCATCTGCCAGTGCTCTTCTGCTGAGAGTCCTGACTTGCTATGTGGTGCCAAATCCAGTCACTTGGCCCTCAGAAGTGGGAGCTGGTAACCTGTGGGAGAAAATCCACGCACCACTGAGTGCTCATCAGAACAATCAACGCAGCGCCTGTCCTGCAGCTGAAAATTCAATGCAGAGCCTGTTCTCAATGCTGACCCTTTGAACAGCGTGTCAGAATTTTCCACGCATCGACCCTGGGCGTGAAAATCTTCAACATCACTGCATGGACCTAATGCTGGTTGTCCGGAAATCAACGCATCTCTTCCCTCCAAGGAAATAATTGATGCATCGCTTGCACAGCAGAGAAAGAATCGATGCACAGCCTCACTTGCTAGTGAGGAATTGACACATCACTTGCCTTTCTGACACACGCTCACCCGTGCCGCTTTATTTATGATGCATACCAGGTACTTTGTGCTAAAACAATGCATCCATTGATTTCTTGGATTAAGACTCTCTTTACTTTATAAATTCATATTTTGCTTGTGTATGTTGGATTTTTGAAATTTTGGTCCTGTTTAATTTAGATAAATATTGTCGATTGTTCTAAACTAGTGCAGAGTACTTTTGTGGTGTTTTCACTGTGTTACTGTGTGTGATTGTGCAAATACTCTACACATTGCCTCTGAGATAAGCCTGACTGCTTGGGTCAAGCTGCCAAGGGGGTGAGCAGTGGTTATATGAGCTGTGATTCTCCCTTACCCTGACTAAAGTGAGGGTCCCTACTTGGATAGGGTATAAACTAAATGCCAACTAGAGATCCCTTTTCTAACAAATTTCAATACAGCAGTGATATAACTTGATGTATTGACATAATATTATTTTTGAATTTTGATGACACCATCAGTTGGTGATGGGGCATGATTTTTTTTTGTTGTTGTGAGCCCTGCAGAACATCCTGATTTTCATTCAGTCAGTGAAAGGGCTCATTTCACATATAAAGGCACTTCAAGTACCCATCTAATTGCGGTTTTCATCCATATACAGCCATTATTTTCTAACGCTGCTCTGAGGCTCTGGAGAAGGAACCCCTCTGTTGGGCCTCGCAGCACTGCACCACTGCTTCTACCCGGACCTCGTAACACTTGAGACTTTTGAAAGGTGGTGCTCTTATGTGGGGCTCTTTAGTGAGCAGGAGCAAGGCCCTTGGCAGCTGCCCACACTTGCCATGCTGAGCGCTGGCACTGGCTGAAGGGGGAGGGTGGCATGTGCATTGCATTTCAAGCTTTGAGGCTGTTTTGGGTGTTTCTTTGCCTCTAGCCAGGATCGCTGGTTCAAGCTGTCTTGGGGCCTAAAAGTTGTCAGGCCTGTTGTAGCAGATCTGCTGCTGTTACCAATTCCTTGGCTTCCTGCTGAGTTATCAGTGGCGTCATGGTTTGGGTATGAAAATGCTAATTTGGTTTAGCTACCATGTTTTTCCCTGGGGTTTTCTTTTTCTCTAGTGTTACTTCGTTTTTGTCGGCTTTTCAAAAGAGGAAGACACTTAAAGGGGTTTGGGCAGAACTGCTCATGTGTCTGTTCAGTAAATAGTCTGCATAGCACTACACATGGCTGCAGAGCGTGCTCATCACCCTCACCCTTCTGCCAGGATTCGAGAAGCATGGCTCCTGCTCAACTTCCTACTGGCTGCCTCTAGTCTTTGGACAAGACCATCATATTCTGCAGCTCAAAGCTCTAGTCGGTTCACCCGACCAGCCCTTCTACAGTGTGGTTCTGTTCACTATTTGTCTTTATTTATGCAGCACCCCTCTTGTGTTCTCCGGCCAGTCTTACTGAACTCCTTCTTGCAGCCTGGAAATGCTTGCTGATGAGCCTTGGTCAGCATTACTGATGTATAATCCCCTCCTATGCTTACAGATGGTCCTTGGGCAGTTAGCATTGCTCTCATCTGCAGGTTTATTTTAGTGTGTTAAAGTTTCCCTCAGACTGCATCGTTTTTGTGCTACGAATGAGTGTTTCTTAATTAAAGATTGTCATGACTCTTCCATGTCTACAACCTCTACACATGTTGCTGATTTGCAAGTGTTGTTAATGCTATTTCTCATTTTGTTAGAGCGTGTTTGCCCTGTACTTTCTTATCTCTCGTTCCCATTCAATGTACCTGGGCTGGGCACTCTCAGCTACCTAGCGCAAACACAGACACCCTTGCTCCATGGTGCAGGATTGCCAGTGTTAAGGTAAAAATAGTTTTTGTGCAAGAAAGGATACCTTCCTGCACAAAAACTATCCAAAGAGGAAGTAACGGGGAGAAATACAAATATTTCTCAATATTAAACCAGCCTTGGGAAGACACATCATTTTTGTGTAAACACATTTACAAATCTTTCTAAATGTGAGTTTGCACCAAAATACATGGGTGGACGAACAGTACTGCTCATTCTCCACCTATGTAACGCCTACCTGATGTATGGTAATGCAAGGCAAGTAACGCAAGGAGTGCCGCCTTGAATTATTATTTATTTATTTATTTATTTTTTGACAAAGCCACACAAATTTGCTTTGTAAATCCTTAAATAGATTTTGCTTTAGACTACGCAGCAAAAGTGTCGCAACCCCGATGGAAAATCTTGGTCAATTTGGGCCTATGTTTGTATTTTATATGAGAGCCTCATGTGGAAGCTGGTTTACCTGCGCTTGACACCATTTTTTCAGCATGAGTGTTGTGATTTCTAGGTGCAGGCCTCTGCTAGGCCAATGAGGTTGCTCCCGCGCAGTGCGTTACTTCTCGTCTGTGTCAAGGGTAGCAGAGGCAGGAGGATGCTTCAGTACGGCCTGTCTTCCGTCTTGCGCTGCCAGTGCGTCACTTTTTCTATGGAAGAAAGTGGCGCACTGGCGGTGCAACGGGCTTGTAAATAATTCCCATTGTATTTCTGCATGCTTTTAGGGGATAGTTATGCGTGGCTTTCTTGTTAAAGTCGGAGAGCTTCAGCTCGAAGTTTAAGGGTTTGATTCCCAGGTGTTTCTCAGGATTTTGACAGTGTTGGAACGTTTTGTCCTTAGGGCATTGCATTTTGAAGGCGAGACTTCAGGTGCGATTTTTTACCTATGCAGGGCAGACTCTTTAGTGAATAGTGGACTGCTCGAGTGGACTGTCTAAGTATGTTTCTGTTTGTTGCTCGTTTAAACATGTTTTGATGTATGCTGGGATGTCAGCGCAGTACTAAGGCGTTTCTAGATAATATCTGTGTATCACATCCTTGTTTAGTACCTATAAAACGGTGGTATTTGCTCTTCGTCTAGTATTACACTCCCATTGAACATAGTGGGATTCTGTTACAAACGGTTAGTGTGAAATACATTGCTCCTTATTTGAGCACAAGTAGAAAACAAGCATTGATAAAACCCAATACGCTTGGAGCAGGTCACCACCATATTGACTTTGTCAACCCTTGTTTTGTCTTGTCATTGTATTTTCAAAAGGTCATTGCTGGGGAAGCTGCCAGGCCTCATCAGTAAAAAAATGGCTACAATTATATATATTTTTTTAGTCTCAAAAACACATTCATTGTCATAGTACTTAAGGAAAAATCGTCACTCACAATGAAGTTATCCAGTGGCTGAAGTGGGCTGACCTATTGCCCCTGCAGTATGCTTAGGGGAAGGAATGAGCTGAGCTATTACTAGTGGCTGAGATTAATTCAAGCATTCCATCCATCCGTTTTTGCATGCTTCACTGTGATGCCATAAGAGTTTAGATTCAGCCTCTTGACATTTTTGGTCCTATTTGTACTTTTTAGAGTTGATATTGAGTTTCTCTCGAGGTGGCTATGCTTCTACAATCAGCGTTGGGTAGGTCTGTTACCATCTTACCAAGTGGGCCCAGACTTACTAAGCCTTTCCGTTGCCCTTGGGTCACACAAGGTGATACAAGACAACACAAAGGCTTAAGCAAAATTCACAAAGCCACTCAGTGGGTGATTTGCCCCTCCTTGTGTGACTTTGTAAAGAAATACAATGCAATTGAGTGACTTGTGCTGTGTTGCGTTACATTTTATAGTGGTAGGTGTTCCATGAGTGCAGCATGGGCATTCCCATGCATCATCAATGGAATTTGATGCAATCCCATATTTTCTGAAACCAGTAAACCTGGGATTGCTCCAAAATGGTACGCCACCTTGACCAAGATATAACCAGGAAAAATATATGTTTATTTCTTCTTATTATCTTCTTTTTCTATGCGTGATGCATTCTGCATCATGCATAGAAAGAGGAAATTGCCTACTAGGATTGTTCTCGCCTAGAAGGTATGCCTTCGTGCTCGAAACAATCCAGTCTGAAACTCAGGCATCCTTGCACCATGGCAGACTCAAGTGTGTAGGACAGGTAGAGTACTGAACTGCATCATATTTTAGTGGAAATAGTGCTATTCAGCTCTCGACTCTGCATGCAGCGCAGCAATTTTGCATGCTGACGCTCATTCTGTGGACTTTTAGTGAATATGCACTACATTTGACATTAAACTTGTTTTGCTTGCTATTTTTTCCACCAAATACTTTGCCTGTCATCAGGATAGCGAGGGAGGCCTTCCTTGTTCTGGTCTTTAAGTTGTTTTTTTGCCTCTGGACTTTATTGGTGAGTTTGGTTAGCTTTAGATATAAATATGTCCAAAAGCATTATGGAGTCAGCACTAGCTCAATTTGCAAAATCTGGCCATTTCCGAACACATAAATGCTTTTTCATATATACAGAGCACAAATTGCAATTCCTTAACATGTTACCAAGTCATGATTTGTGTTTAGAGATTCAGTGTTATGAAAGGATGCGTTTAGGGTCTCCCTTCCAAATACCAAAGCGCCATGTATGAATGTTTTGTAACCAAATTACGTTTGCAAAACATTAATTTTTTTCCAACACCTCCAAGGTGGGGGTAATCATTCGCAAATGAGAAAAGGTCCCCTTTGTGACAAATATTTTATGAGAGCAGGCAGTGGTCCAAGGGACTAAAGAAACTATAAATTCATAAAGATGGGAGAGCAAAAATCAATTCACTCAATATGTATACTTTTAATAGATTAACTTACATATTATTGTAATTACATTTTTGACTTCTACACATTTTACGTAATAATGATCAAGATTCTTTTTCAGTAGTTCTTCTTGCATATCAACTCCACATCTATCTAAAAAAGATCTGCATACTGGTTGATTTGCATGGCTCACAGTTCAAGCTGACATATATTAATAATAACTGCCAGACACATGGTTCATTATACCTTACCATTAATTAACTAGCCATTCCAACTAAATATTGTGACATTCTAGGTAAATTCAACAACAGGGATAATAGACTGTATATTGCAGTCTCATGCATTTGTTAGAAACAACTATTCTAAAACAAAAACCTTTCCACTACCCTCACAATTAACTACCTCCTCAATATGTGTGTTGACCATTGGCTGACACTAGGGAGGTATAGGAAGGCCACTCTGGTGGTTCTCTATTTTTTTTTACACCAGGCTGCTCAGGAAGAGCTTTGTGAGCTGCCTGATTGTTTTTTTTTCTGTAATGACGATCAGCATGCAATGAACTCTGAATTCATTACAGGAATGTGAAAGTAAAATGAGCCCTTGGGCTTGTGTTAGTTTAATTGAACAAGTGCTCGGAGATATAACTCAGCTCCCCCGAGCACTGATTCTTTTGGGAGAAGAATAGGTGGAAAAGGGGGAGTCTCTCCTTTCCAATGTTACCTCTACCCAGTGGATACCTGCATGGGGATCGCCACAGGAGAGGGAAAAGAGGCTTATGTGGGCAAGGCCTTGTGCGCCTCCAGTATATTTAAATATTTCAGTCTTTCAGGGAGCATATTTTTGAAACCCCGATCTGCCCTGCCCAGGGTGGGGTGTGGGGGGTGGGTGTTACAGAAATCCTACTAGATGCCAGGGAAAACTAGAAAGCTTTTTCTTTGTTTTAATTACAGGGATGGGAGCTTCCTACCATGTGTATGGCTGTGCCTCCTCCCCAACTAAATGGGGCATCAGTCTTTCTGCCCCCGGCGGGGGCAGGAAACTCACAAGAAACCAGGGAAAGCTTTTTAGAGAACAATGTAGGGGTGGGGGCAGCCCACCATGGACAAGGCCATGCCCCAATCCAACTAAATGGGGCACCAGTCTTTCTGCCACCCTGGGGGCTGATTTGGGGGTGATTATCCCTATGTGCTCACCTGGGGTGCGGAGAGTCCACTAGAAGCCAGGGGAAGCCTTAAAAAAAATTATAGGGGTGGGGGATCCTAACCATGTGCATGGCCATACCCCAACCCAACTAAATGGGGCTTCAGTCTTACTGACCATTTGGGGACCAATGGGGTAATTAGCCCTAATCTGTCCCCCCGGGGCAGAAAGCCCACTGGACACCAGGAAAGGCTTTTGTTTTTTACAGAATATTAGGGGAGGTCACTTCCCACCATGAGTATGGCAATGCCCCACCCCACCTAAATTACGCATCAGTCTTTCTGCCCCCTGGGGAGTTGGATGGGGTAATTACCCAGATCCACCCTCATAGGAAGGCAGAAAGCCCACTAGACACCAGAGAAAGCTTTTTTAAAACAATATAGAGGTGGAGGCTGCCCACCATGGGCATGTCTGTGCCCCCATTCCCAAAGCAGAGCGGTAAGTCTTTCTGTCCCCCTTGAGGGTGGATGGTGGTGATTACACCCAATCTGCCCACATGTGGGGGGGCAGAAAACCCACAAGACCCTGTGCCATTTTTTGTTAAAAGAAATATAGGGGTCGGGGCTGACCACTAGGGCATGGTCATGCCCCTAAACCAGGGCAGACTGTCTTTTTGCCCTCAGGAGGTGAATAGGGCTGATTATCCCAGTCTGTCCCCCTGGGGGCAGAAAGTCCACTAGTCACCATGGGCATTTTTTTTAATATAGGGGTCAGGGATGCCCACAATGGGTATGGCTACACCCCCACAATGTTCCCTCTAAGTTTTTTCCACTGTGTGCGCAGTGTGCGGTCTCTGTGCGCTGCAGCCAAGGATACGTGCACCAAGAAATTGACCATTCACGCGCGCGCAGCGCATAACTAGCCAAGATCTTTGGCATTAGCCTCTCCATACCACTAAAGCAAAAAAGGGATATCATTGCTCCATGCAATAGGGCATCAAGGCAGTTTTGTGACCTGGTTGCACACCCCAAGGACATGACCTGTTAAGTGCCACCTACACCCAGTTAGAGAAAACAGAGGAACATTGCCCGCGGCCTTTAAACGCTGTTTTCATTGACTTCAATCCAGATTCAAATATGAGCATTTTCTGCAATAGGAGAGCACGACTATCGCTCTAAAAGGCTTATTTGAACTGAGAAAGTGATAATGCATATAAACAACTACGAAGTATGACAATGATGGAAAAGTTGATAACAGCACATTTCCTACTGTCTTGAAGCATTTCCTAGCTCATTAACCATTAATTTTCAACATAAATATTACTTGCTCGCTTTTATGCTAAAGTACGCCAAATGATGTTTAAAACACTCCCGCGGCCTTTAAACGCTGTTTTCATTGACTTCAATCCAGATTCAAATATGAGCATTTTCTGCCTTAGAGGAGCACGTATATCGCTCTAAAAGGCTTATTTATTAACGTGCGCGCTTGCCGAAGGGGCCTGCGCGATGGGGGAAGGAAAGGTGTGCGCGCTTTACAGGGAACATTGCACTCCCACCCCAAATAAATGTGTCAAAAGTCTTTCTGCTACCCGTGGAGGCGACAGATATCTGTGATTACCCCCAATCTGCCCCCCAGAGGAGCAGAAAGCCATTAGGCACCACAAATATTTTTTTTTAAAGGATACAGCTGGGGGCTGCTTACCATGGGCATGACCATGCCCCACCGCAAGAACAAAGGAGGCAGTCTTTCTGCCCCTCCGGGGGCAGAAAGACCTCTAGATACTAGGGACTGCATTCACATCATATTTTTTGGAAAGGAATTCCCCCTTGGACATGGACCCTGCTTCCCCACATCTGGTGCCCAGAAAACGTTCTTCCGTTTCTTGGGGTTGGATAGTCAATTCACCTCTAATCTGCCACTCCCCCCAGGGGGCAGAACGCCCATTAGACACCAGGCCTTTCAAACTGGCACCAAAACAAACAAAAGAATGAGGTAGCCTAATCTCAAATTGAGCCATATTACTGCCCCAGGGGGTCAATAGTGTCTTTCTGCCTCCCTGGAGGCAGATAGGTGGCTTGTCCCAATTGGGGAAGGTGACCCAAATTTGCCCGTGCGGGGGGGGGCTAGAAAATCTACCTGACACCAGTGATTTGCCTTTGGGGCAAAATAAAGTGCTGCGGATATTGCACTCTGGCATTGGTCACACCCCCACCCCAAAAAGGACAAACCAGTCTTCTCCCCCTGAGGGAGAAAGGAAGTGTGCCACCAATTTGCCCAGGGAGGGCAGAAAGCCCATTGTCAAGCAATAATGGGATGGGTCTGGTCCATCCTAACATCAGGCTCCACCCTCACCTCTAAAGCCTTAACAGTTTTTCTGCTCCTATGCTGACTAAAACATCCCATCCCAATGGCAAGGGAGAAGACATTTGATTCCTTTAGGTGATGTTTTTATATGGGCCACAAGAGAGTGGCTAAATACCAATATCGCCCCACTTGCAATGGTGAATGGCTGCATTATTTGGGCTTCAGTAGGCTGATACCTAGAAAAACCTACTAGTCCCAGACTGTTTTGAAAACTAGGCAACCAGGGACTTCAAGATGGCGTGCTTTGCATGGATCCCATACCATTTCTTACCAATAATGTCCTGAAAACCTCAGACATTGAGTAAAAACACACATTTCCCTCACATTTCTGTGAGGAAAACGTCTGGAATCTGTAAAAAGCCCCAAATTTCCCACCACAGAACATTCCCCCCAATTATCCTGATGAAAATGGTACCTCAGTTGTTTGGGTGTGCCAGGAGACCTCGACACAAAAGGCCCTAAAGCACTCAGAGAGCGATCAGTAATATGGGTAGCTGAGGGATTTGGGGCCCTGTTCAGCCGTCACCCAAGGAAACCTACCAACCACAGACATGTTTGAAAGCTAAATAACCAGAAGATTCAAGGGTGGTGCACCTTGCAAGGATCCCACAAGTTCTTCATCTCCACAATACCTACAAACCTCAAACTTTGCCTGAAATCAGGCATTGTCTTTGCATATCTGTGATGAAGACTTCTGGAATCTGCAGGACTCCGCAAAACTCCTACCACCCAGAGTTGCCCCACTTGTGCTTATAAAAAAGGCTTTGTCACTTATGTGGTTAGGCCTAGTACCCACGACAGGAACAGATCAAACCAAGGTCAATGGGAGTCCCTTCACAATGGCTGCCATTGGCCTTGGCTTGATCTGTTCCTGTAGCGAACAGTAGGCCCAGTCACATAAAAGGCACAGCATTTTTATTGGCACCAGTGGGGTAACACTGCAAGGTGACATTTTTATGGATTCCTGGGGATTCTGCAAGTTTCCAGGGAGATCAATCAATCAGGAATTTGTAAAGCGCACTACTCACCCATGAGGGTCTCAAGGTGCTGAGTAGAGGGGGAAATGGGGGTAGGTGCTGTTAGTGCTCGAACAGCTAGGTCTTGAGAAGTTTCCTGAAGGTAAGGAGGTCTTTGGTCTGGGGCAGGTGGGTGGGAAGAGTGTTCCACGTTTTGGCGGTGAGGTGCGAGAATTATCTACCGCAGTTCTGGGACGTGTGGGACGGTTGCGAGGGCGAGGCCGGTGGAGCGGAGATGCCGGGTCGGGGTTTAGAAGGAGAGCCATCTGTTGAGGTATTCTGGTCCGGTGTTGTGCAGTGGTTTGTGAGCGTGGGTGAGGCGTTTGAAGGTGATTCCCTTGTTGACTGGGAGCCAGTGCAGGTTTCTCAGGTGGTCTGTGATGTAGCAGTGGCAGGGGATGTCCAGGATGAGGCGTGCGGAGGCGTTATGGATGCATTGCAGCCTTTTCTGGAGTTTGCCGTGGTTCCTGCATTGAGGGCATTGCCTTAGTCCAGTTTGCTGCTTACGAGGGCTTGGGTGACTGTTCTTCTGGTTTCGGTGGGTATCCATTTGTAGATCTTTCAGAGCATGTGGAAGGAAGATGTGTGATTTCAGGAAAGATTGAGGTTTGCAGAGCTTTTGTGGGTAAAAAAAAAACATCATTAAACCGTAGTGAGGCACACCAGCCTAGAATCCCTGGTTGGCTAGTTTTACAAAAGGTCTGTGATTTGTAGGTTTTCATGGGGGGTGCCACCGCACAGCCCCAAACACAGCAGCAACCCCTACTCATGTCAATGTAGCAATTTAGGGCCTTTTGTGTTGTGGTCTCTTGGTCCCTCACATAAGTGGGATACTGTTCTTATTGCGGGACATGTGGGAACCCAGGGTAGTAGGAAATTTTTGTCTCCTCGCAGATTCCAGAACTTTCCATCACAGAAATGTGAGGAAAATGTGTGTTTTTTTAACCAAAGTTTGATGTTTGCAAGGGCTACTGGGTAAAATTACCTAGTGAGAGCCACAGCAGTCATAAATCCCCCTGGACTCCCCTAGTTGTCTAGTTTAAAATAAATTGCAGGTATGCTAGGTGTTCCTAGAAGCAGCTCAGCTAGGGCCCAAAAGCCACAGCTACCCAATTTGCTAAAAAGGGTCGGTTTTGAGTGGAAAAATGTGATGTATCCATGTTATGGTTTGGGCCGTTTCCTGTTGTGGATGCTAGGCCTACCCACAAAAGTGATGTTCTATTTGTATCAGGAGTCTTAAGGGAATGGTGATCGAAATAAAGTTTGTGGTTCCCTGCCAGTTTGAGAACTTTTCATCACAGAAATGTGAGGAAATGTGTTGTTCTTTATTCAAAGTTTGAGGTTCGAAAAGGACTCTGGGTAAGAAACCTGGTGAGAGCTATGCAAGTCAAACCACCCTGAATTCCCACAGTTATCCAGTTTTTAAAAATGTGCAAGTTTGCTAGGTTTCCGTAAGTACCGGCTGAGCTGGGGCCCAAAATCCACTGCGACTACTTTGCAAAAAAGAGTCAGTTTTGAGTAGAAAAATATGATGCATCTATGTTCATTTTAGGCAGCTTCCTGTCACGGGCACCAGGCCTACCCACACAAGTGAGGTACTATGTTTATTGGGAGTCTTAAGGGAATTCTAGGTGGAAGGAAGTTTGAGGCTCGTCACAGATTCAAGAACTTTCCATCACAGAAATGTGAGGAAATTGTGTTTTTACTCAAGTTTTGAGGTTTCCAAGGGATTCTGGGTGAAGCAAAACCTGGTGAGAGCCATGCAAGTCACCCACCTTGGATTTCCCCAGGTGTCTAGTATTCAAATATGTTAAGGTTTTCTAGGTTTCCCCAGGAGCCAATGAACTAGGGCTCAAAATCCACAGCTACCCACTTTGCACACAAAGGGTCAGTTTTGAGTGAAAAAATATGATGTATCCATGTCGTGTCTTGGGCATTTTTCTGTTGTGGGCCTAAACGCACATTGAATGTAAAATTTATATTGGGAGACTTGTGGAAATGGTGGTTAGAAGGGAGTTTGTGGCTCCCTGCAGATTCCAGAACTTTTCACAACAGAAATGTGAAGAAATTTAGTTTTTTAGTCAAAGTTTGAGGTTTCCAAAGGGTTTTGGGTAAAAAAAAACCTGGTGAGAACAATGGAACCACCTTGAATTCCCTTGGTTATCTGGTTTTTAACAATGTGCAAGTTTGCTAGGTATCCCTAGGTGCCGGCTGAGCTAGGATCCTAAATCTACAGCTACCCAAATTTGCCAAAAATGTGTCAGATTTGAGTGGAAAAATGTAATGTGTCTGTGTTGTGTTTTGTTCTGTTTCCTGCCATGAGCACTATGCCTACCCACACAAGTGAGGTACCATTTTTATTGGGAGACTTAAGGAATGCTGAGTGGAAAGATTTGTTTGCACCACACAGATTCCAGAACTTTCCATCACAGAAATGTGAAGAAATTGTGTTTTATTTCAAGGTTTGAGGATTTGCAAGGTATTCTGGGTAAAAGATACTTGCTGAGAGCCACCTAAGGCACCCCCAGACTTCCCCAGGTGCGTAATTTTCAAAAATGTTCGGGTTTGCTAGGTTTCCCTAGGTGCCAGGACCCAAAATCCACAGCTACGAACTTTGCAAAATTAAGGGTAAGCTAAAGGTGAATGGAAAAATTAGATGTATTCATGTTGCATTTTGGGCCATCCCCTGTTGCTGGCATGAGGCCTATCAACACGACTGAGATCCCATTTTTATGTGGAGACATAGGAGAATGGTAGGTGGACGGAAGTTCGTGGCTCCCAGCAGATTCCAGAACTTTCCATTATAAAAATGTGAGGAACATGTGTTTTTTAGTCAAAGTTTGATGTTTGCAATGAAATATTAGTAAATAAAAGCCTGGCGAAAGCTACACAGTTCACGTCACCTGGTGAGAAATATGCAAGTTTGCTACGTTTCCCTTGGTGCCGGATGAGCAGGGGCTCAAAGGCCACAGTTACCCACATTGGAAAAAAGGTCAGATTTCAGTTGAAAAATAAAAGAGGCCCATGTTGTGTTTTGGCTTGTTTCCTGTCAGGAGCACTAGGTCCACCCACACAAGAGAGGTACCCTTTTTATCGAAGGACATGTGGGAGCACAGAATAGTAAAACATTTGTTATTACCAATTGGATTTTGCTGCATATATGCCTTCCAAATGTGAGCCAGTGTGTAAAAAAGAAGACATTTTGAAAAATACCCTCTAAATAAGTGGTTTCCAACCTGTGGCCCAGGGACCCCTGGGGGTCTGCAAAACCTCCTCAGGGGATCCATGACTGCTTAGAAAATAAATAATATTAACAGATCAGGACCCTAGTTTTCAGTAATGACTCAGTGAGGGGATCCCTGGATTCCAATAATGTTTCAGTGGGGGTTCCTGGGGTCCAGTAATGATAAATTGGGGGTCCACAGAATTCAAAAGATTGGGAACCACTGCTCTAAATCTTATGGCAGTACAGGTACCCACAAAGCAGAAATGTACAAATAACTATTGCTTCTAAACTCCATATCTTGTGTCCATTTCAGAAACACATACGTTTCCTTGATGCCCCTTTTTCACTCTCATATGTCACCATAAGAATTGGTCTCTATTCGGTACACAAGGGAAAATCATTATACAGTGCAGCTCAGTTGTTGGCTCTGGCTACCCTGAGTTTCTGGAGAACCTACAAACTCTATATATCCCCACAGCCAGAAGGGTCTAGTGGACATAATGGTATATTGATTTTGTAAATCAACTATCATGATCAAAAGTTACAGATGAAAACGTTGTCGCAATTGCTTTTTTTCCTACTCATTTTCAATATTTCTTTATTTCAACAGTTAGTTGTTTCTTTGGGAAAACCTTGAGAGATCTGCACATATGACCCCTTGCTGAATTCAGAATTCTATCTACTTTTCAGAAATCTATAGCTTCCCTAGATCACCCATGGCTTTCAGACTGGTTTTCACCTCAAATTAGAAGTAAGCTGAGAGCACATAAATTATGAATAATGGGCAACCTCTTTGAAAAATGCCAAAACTGTTGTAAGAAAATAGTTTCTTTATTCAGCTCTGCATGTTCCTGAAAGTTTGAAGGATGGTAACTTTAATGCAGCAAACCATTCATTGATGCCATTTTTTTAGGAAAATAAACAGACACTTTTATCTAGAGCACGTATTCCTATTTTTCCCAAATAACGCAAAATGTAGCTACATCTTGCCTGTTTTCGTGATCTCCTCCAGGGGAATCCACAAACCCTAAGTGCTTTTAGAATCCCCAGGATGTTGGAAAAAAGGACACAAATTTGACTTGGGTATTTTGTGGAAAAAAGGTAATGGAGTCCTTAGCGGAAACTAACCCCCCCAAATTGCCAAAAAGGGGCTCAGCACTGGGGAAGGGGCGGAAGCCCAACAGTTGAGGGGTTAATAGCTTACAATTTGTTAATTCATCCTGTTCTGATTTACTTTAGAGCTAAATCTCAAAAGTTCCCACAAGTTCCAAAAGCTCTCCACAATCTACCCTTCCCTCTACATACCATCATGTGGATCTTGTCCATAGAACCAAGCAAACCTTCAATTATATAATCTCCATCTATATAGACAAATTCATGCATCTGTGGAGTCTGAGATAATTTCCTACAGTTAAAGGTCACCGCTGCAACCGAAATTCAAAAACACAGCCACGCAAAAGAAGGCCACAGTAACCTTTCATTCAGTCTCTCAGGAGTTCATTTAATTTTAATTACAAGGATCTTTCTCAAGCGTCTCGTGATAGCTAATACTAAAACTATTTCTAAATATACTTTTTCTAAACATGTTCTATTTTACAAGAGTAGAAACAGAAGCGATTTCTCCAATAAATTCAGAAAATGATACAACATTTATTTCATGTAAGCGTTAGTAGTTGTAAACCAGAGGCATGAGCCCTGATTCTCCTAATAACATTTTATTCTTCACTATCAGCACGAACACCACAAGCGATATTGTCCATGCTAGAATGGAGAATATCGCGTGTGGTTTTAGTTCCGGATAATACTAAGCCTCGTGTCATAAGAATATACCAACGTTGCTATCCTCCTAAACAACAATTGGTAAACCAATAACAGGTGAACATTCTATTCTTCACTATCCGGCACTAACTCCACACCCGATATTCTTCCCTTCTAGCTCCTGTTATAAGACTGTGCAAACATTACTCTCCTCTAAACAACGATTAATGCACCAATAACAGCTGAAGATTAATCCTGTTCTCATTTCTTCCACGTTTAAACAAATCAGTTTTTCCAGAAATGAAAATGTTATTGCACATCAACTATGTACCCATACCGCTAGGTATATTTCGGAAAGTGTGAAACCTTACTCTCCCACTGATATAATGTGCTTCATTCTCCAGCATTAGTTACTTATATGCTTCGCTAATTATAAACTAAGGCCCATATTTATATTCTTTGATGCAAAACTGTGTTTGCGCAGTTTTGCATCAAACAGAATAGTGCCCGCTTGCACCATTCCAGGATGCCAGCCGGGCAGCAAATTTATGGAATGGTGAAATCCGGCGCAAAGGGTGGCCTAACGTCATGGAAAATGACTTTGGTGGGGGTGACGGTATGGGAGAAGGGTGTTTTGCACCAAAATATGACGTTAGGCTGGTTAGTGTAAAAATAACTCTAACCAGCCTAAGCATCATTTCTTGATCAAAACCATCCATACCACATGACTCCTGTCTTATAAAAGACAGGAGGTATGCCCACCACCCCAATGGCCAGCACAGGGGACAAGGCTCCCTTGAGCATGGCCATTGCACCTGGTGCCATGTATGGGAGCCCATTTCAGAGCCCCCAATGGCACTTTGAAAAATAAAATTAAAATACTTACCTCTACTTATCCTACTTTCCTGGGATGGGGTCCCGCATCCTCCGGTGACCCTCTGGTGGGGGTGTTCCTGGGGCTTGGGAAGGGCACCTGTGGGCACTTTCCATGGTGTTTGACCATGGAAATGGGTTCACATGTCCCCTAACGCCTGCCCTGACCCAGGCGTTAAATAATGGCGCTCAGCATGCTTAGTGCCATTATTTAGGCCTCCCTCCAGTGCACCATTTTTTCACGGGAGGATAAATAAGACACTAGGGCCTTAGAGTAATTTTTTAGATGGGAATGCCAACCCTGCATCTCATTGACGCAAGGTGGGTTCACGCATCCAAAAAATGACTTTAACTCCAATATTTTGACGTTAGACTAGTCTAGCGTCAAAATATAAATATGGAGTTAAATTTGCACTGGATTAGCATAAAAAGAATTACGCTAATTCAGCGCAGAGTATAAATCTGGGCCTAAATGCGCAAACCCTGATTCGCCCTGCTTCACAACCCAGCACTTACACCATGCACTATTCATTATTATAGCATCTGTCAGAAGAATATACAAATATTATTATCCTCCGAGCAAAAATTAACTAACCAATATCAGCAAAGCGCAATCATTTTCTCTTCTCTTCCACAAATAAACAAAACAGCTCTTGCAATAAATTGCAATAAATTAAAAATATTATTGAACATGAACTATATAAAAGCATCATAAAAGCATAATAAAGCAAACTCCTCTTCTCCTGGTAATATTATGTTCTTCATTCTCCAGCATTAACATGGCATGCTATCCGCTAATCCAGCATCTATCATGAGAATTTACCACAGTTTCTGTCCTCAAAACAAAAAAATCTAAAAAAAAGTTTAAAAAAAACTCAAAAGAAAACAAATCCACAATACTTCTCAATAATCCTGGCCCCTGATATGCCTCCGTAAAAACATAGTTGTCTTGATATTTTCAATTTTGATTTATGTTACATTAGAGGAGTAATTTAGCTTGGGTAGACATTGCTGATCCGAGCCAAACTTTTCTGAACGGCATTTTTAAAAATGGCAGATGTGTTGCAGTGATGATGTAATATTTCAGGAACCATGAGACCTACATGCTTCATTTTGGTGTCAAAACGTAGGATTTGGGGGTCAAGTAGTCTTACAGAGAGAGAAAATAACTCCTCAGAGCAATCCTTCTGCCATTTTCCAAAATGACAGCTATAATAGAGGAAGAAGAAACATATGTATAGAAATTAAACAAATAATAACAGTTTTTAATTTGTTTACTGTATACAGCAAACAATGTTTATGATCTGAATATCAAATAAATAATGTTTATCACTCCTGTTTTAGACAAATTTTCATAGTTCACTTTATTTATTTGTTTCGCAATCACTCGTGGTACATGTGCTGAATGTTGAACATTTGGAAAGACCATATCAACAGGGACGTCATTGTGTAGCACAGTTTTTGCAAATACATGTACAGATAAGTTCTGTGGGTAGAGGCTTTAGAAATTTTGTAGGTTTTAGCACCCCATCAATATCTTCCCAACCAAATTCACACAGATCTTTTTCTACCCATGAGTGATCCAAAACATTTACGCATCTTCTGATCAAGAAGAATGCTCTTTTAATGTGTCCACTCACAGACTTTTGCATCGGTGGAAGGTCGCTTAGCAGGACTGATCTCTTGAACTAACTGTACCGAAGATCGTCCAATGTGTGACAGTCAGAACTCGTTTTCCACACACTCACAAGGTATTTTTCTACGTCTCTAAAGTCACATTCTTCTTCTGTCTCAGCAAATCCTTATAGAAACGTCCCAGTTTCAGCAGTTTAAAGCTCCAAGTTTTGTTCCAATTTTGTTCATAGTGTCATCACCTGTAAGAACACTGGCCATCTCTGGGTCAAGTTTCTTGTACAGAATATGACGCAGGATGAAATGTATTTTCTCGCCTGTTCTATTACATATCCATAACTCTGACAATCCTTGACTTATGAACATTGCAACAAATCTAAGTAGCACAATAATACATCTGTGTCATTTGACAATACAATGACTAGATTTGAACCATTTCGAACAGCCCACTCAACATGTGGCATGAAGGTCAGCTTCTTCCAATTTGCTGTTAAGGTCTTTAACAATATAACCTGTATCTTTTGAATATATCTCTGCAGGCACTAACTCCTCATTGACAATCATTCTACTTGCAAAAATTGGAAATTCAGTGTTCACTGAAGCATCACCAATATTTTGGCGAGTTAACATCTCTAAGTTCATCTTGCTTGATGTTGATTACCAGAATTTATCATGTTGCACAGGGTTTAGGTGTCAAATTTTTAATGAAGGCAAGGTCAATTGTTCCACTTGTAGACATTTGTCTGATTCTCAAACATTCTTTGACAGGTAGTTCTAGATAACTGTCAAAAAGAATGTGCAGTTCTTGTAAGGTGCACACTGACTTTGATATCTGTAGAACAGTCTGAACGACCTCTTCAGAGTTTTGAATGGATTAAATTTTGATTATTCGCAATTGGGACATATATTCCACAACAACAGCAGTTTTCAATGAGGACACCTTTTCGAATTGAAATTCTTCAGGTGAAAGGTTTTTTCAAGCTCTTGTACGAGTTTGTGTTTCATTGGTTTAGTTGCAGCATCTCTAACAAACAATGCATTTGTTAGAAGACCATACAAAAGAATGTCCTTGATAAATTCACCCCTTTCTTTTGCTACATCCATCCCTCTCTATGTGCTTGCAAAAGTTGATTTTTTGCAACCTGTTTTGTAGTCTCTGGTTGGACGAAACTCTTACTATGGCAATTAAAGCGTAGAAGTTTAGCTTTAGTGATTATGTCGGACAGCTTTTTCTCTTTCAATACAAATCTCTCCTGCTTCAGTTCTGCGTATAGCTTAGATCTATGTTTCAAGACATTTAGTAGATGTGTCTTTATATAGTTATCCACATATTGTTTGGTCCCAAAGTTGTGTGGTTGCACAGGCTCAGTCATTTCAAAGGGGTTTCCTTGTTGCTTCATGAAATGAAGAAGGATGTCAATATGTTCATTTAAATGTTACCCTCTCTTTTCCACATGTTTGTGGTGAGGAACAGATTCACAACGGTCAATTAATTTTGAATTTGTCATCTCCCCGAAAATATTGCAAATAGATAGGACTTCATGGTAAACTAGCTGCAATTGAGCAGCATATTCACTTTTATGTCTCTGAGCAGCAATTCCCTTGGAGCTTTACTGTGATCTCTGTATTGTTTGTTACAGTTTCATATCTGGAGCCACAGCATTGAACCTTCCCTCTCTGTCTTTCACCACAAAATGTTTTAGGATTAATTTTCTGTAGAGATATGGTCTTTCCACCTCCAGCTTCTTCACTCTTTCCAAATACCAGGACCCATATCCCAGGTAGTGTATGTAATCAAATTCGCAAAACACAGTAATCAGTGACTCCACAGTCTTTACGTGCAGCTCCCAAACACCTTCCTGATCAGCATGTGCCAAGATTTTTACTAGAGCTATCATGTGTAAAACATTTCCCCAGTACTTGCAAAGTTCAGATTTTTCTTCACATTCTTTGACAAACTCTGCAAACTTGGTTTTCAGGTTTTCTGATTTTGTACTGAGTGCACTTAACATTGCCTGGTTTTGCATTATGTCTTTTGAATGAAGTGCATCCTGTGCCTTGTTCACTTTTGAGATAATATATGCAAAACCCAATTTATCATTCTTGTTCCAGAAAGCATTCCAATGCAGTGTTTCTATAGACTCAGATATGATGAGCATACCTTGTAACAAATGAACATAATGAGTTCCGCTCAATACTAATTGGACAGTTTTGCTTCCAAAGATTTCGGCCTCAACGAGTGCATCATCTATGCCACATCCACTGAGATAACTTCCTGCAAACCACAACACAATGTTTGTCATGTGAATAATGCCCATCATTGGATAAAGATCATCAAATTCTACTGGATTGCTCATAAAAATGTCAGCTACAAGGAAAACACCTCCATTGCAGACACTTGGAAGGATAGTCTTCAAGCTAAGCATGCACATTTTGAAAATTACTTTGAGCTGTGTGTACTGTTGCATAGTTTGTGACTGGAGATGGTATTACTGGTAAAAAAACAACATTCTTCAGTGGGACGGGTTGGCTACAGAGAAAGGTAAGCACCTATCAGGAGGGGTCTCTGACCGCTGGCACTGGCCACTCAGATGTGTCCATTGTTCCCTCACACCTCTGCATCCAAGATGGCAGAGGTCTGGGACACACTGAGGAGCTCTGGGCACCTCCCCTGGGAGGTGCTGGTCAGGGGAGTGGTCACTCCCCTTTCCTTTGTCCAGTTTCGCGCCAGAGCAGGGCTGGGGGGGTCCCTGAACCGGTGTAGACTGCCTTATGCAAGGAGGGCACCATCTGTGCCCTTCAAAGCATTTCCAGAGGCCAGGAGAAGCTACTCCTCTAAGGCCCTTCACACCTATTTCCAAGGGGAGAGGGTGTAACACCCTCTCTCAGAGGAAATCCTTTGTTCTGCCTTCCTGGGACTGGGCTGCCCAGACCCCAGGGGGGCAGAAACCTGTCTGAGGGTTGGCAGCAGCGGTAGCTGCAGAAAAAACCCCAGAAAGTTAGTTTGGCAGTACCCGGGCTCTATGCTGGAGCCCCCGGGAAGCATGGAATTGTGCCCCCAATACCAGAATAGTATTGGGGTGACAATTCCATGATCCTAGACATGTTACATGGCCATGTTCGGAGTTACCATTGTGATGCTACATATAGGTATTGACCCATATGTAGTGCACGCATGTAATGGTGTCCCCGCACTCACAAAGTCTGGGGAAATTGCCCTGAACAATGTGGGGGCACCTTGGCTAGTGCCAGGGTGCCCTCACACTAAGTAACTTTGCACCTAACCTTTACTAAGTGAGGGTTAGACACATAGGTGACTTATAAGTTACTTAAGTGCAGTGTAAAATGGCTGTGAAATAATGTGGACGTTATTTCACTCAGGCTGCAGTGGCAGTCCTGTGTAAGAATTGTCTGAGCTCCCTATGGGTGGCAAAATAAATGCTGCAGCCCATAGGGATCTCCTGGAACCCCAATACCCTGGGTACCTAGGTACCACATACTAGGGAATTATAAGGGTGTTCCAGTGTGCCAATCAGAATTGGTAAAAATACTCACTAGCCTGCAGTGACAATTTTAAAAGCAGAGAGAGCATAAACACTGAGGTTCTGATTAGCAGAGACTCAGTGATACAGTTAGGCACCACACAGGGAACACATACAGGGCACACTTTATGAGCACTGGGGTCCTGGCTAGCAGGCTCCCAGTGACACAGGCAAAAACAAACATATATACATTAAAAATGGGGGTAACATGCCAGGCAAGATGGTACTTTCCTACATTTATAAGTTTGCAGCTTAGTTTGTGTATGCCTACAGCTGGCACAGCTTGTTTTCCAGCAGCTACTTCATTGGTACAGTCTTGAGAAAGCATCATGGCACTATCATGTGTGCTGGGTGTTACAGACAAAGAAGATCTGTCTTCAAAATCAAAATTATCAAGAGCAGCAATTGTAAATCCTTTCTTGGTAAAAGTGACTTGGAAGTCGTGTGCTGTCAGATTCACAAGATTTTACAGCATGAACTGCTAACAAGTTGCTGTTCCGTACTATGTCATTATAACTTTGATACACCAATCATTTCATTGAAGTGATTAGCTCTCTACTTTTGCACTTGTCATAGATTGCATGGGTAGTCAACATGTGTAGGGAGTTTTCTTTTTGCCTTGATGTAACTCAAAAAACATGGTTTGGAAAAGACTGTACATTTGCACAGCATAAGCCTGTCAGTTCATAGGACTGTCTTCCACTTCTTTGCTTATACCTTCAAAGCCATCATCAATCTTGTCCACTTTTTTTCCAAACTTAATTTGCTTTTTCAAAGAGTGCAAACTTAACTGAAGACTGGCGGTTCCGTTGCTGCTGGAAGCTCATTGTACATTCATATTTTCAAATGTATGCATGCATTCAGTTCGGGTGGTCATATAAATCCATTGCAAATACATTCACCTCGCTGTTTAGATCAGCTACTCAGCAGAAAACGTTTTCTTGGAAGAAACTAGCTGCAGAAAAAAACATGTTTGCCCTTTGAGACTCGCATACTCTGTACTTTGTTCTTTCGTCAACCCCTTTGGCCCTTGTTCTGGCTAAACCACAGGTAGCACATTGAAGATCCTCTGCTTTCTGATCAGTTGTTGGAGGTCGGCGAGGGGTGGCCATCGATCTTCTAAGTGGATGGGCAATGGGTCTGGTTGTCGTTGCTTTCTCAGAAGAATCGGATTCTTGTTGTGATTCACTGGTTTCTGCTATTTGTTTACATTTTTTCCATTGTATATGACTTGTAGCACTTGTTGTTACAATGATACCATATTTGATTCTCTTCACCCATCAATTTCAATCTTCTGCGAACTTCTTCTTGACGTATTTCTGCAGCATCTAGAACTCTCTTCTGTCCAGCTGCAGTTGATGTTAGCTTTTCTTTCGGATTAGTTTGGCATATGACACATTTTTCTTTGTTGAAGGAGTCCTCAGATTTTGTAGTTAGCAACACTCTGTAGGAGGTAAAGATCCTCTGCTACCACCTGCTTCGCTCATGTTTACGAATATAAATCAACGGAAAACCTAAAACAAAAACAATATCAAACAAATTACCAACATGATGGCTAAAACACAATTTTATAAAGCCACCATTTTGGAAAATGGTAGAAGGGTTTCTCTGAGGAGTTATTTTCTGACTCTGTAAAACTACTTGACCCCGGAAACCTATGTTTTGACACCAAATGAAGTACATAGGTCTCATGGTTCCTGGAATATTACATTATCACTGCAACACATCCACCATTTTTAAAAATGTCGTCCAGAAAAAATCGGCCCATATTAGCAATGTCTACCCAAACTAAATTACTTCTCTAATAATACAAAAACACAAATAGAAAATGAAAATCTCTGGACAACTATTTTGTTTTACAGAGGTATATCAAGGGACCAGGACTACAATGCCTGGATGGAAGCCATGTTACTGTCAAGCACTAACCAGTTTGTCCCACAGAGACACAATGTTGACCAAGCTGCTTATTCCCAATTCCTCCAAAACGTTACATGCTTATTACTTAAATGCACATGATTGGCATTGAAACGCCCTGGGGGAAAGGGGATGGGTGAAATAGAGAGAGAGAGACGCTGGAGCCACAGGTCTGGATGCGACTGACTGGTGATGGTCCTTGAAGAGCCGCGATTTCCTTTGACAAATTACATATCAGTTAAACAGCTCATAAATCGTAACCATGTATATACAAGTCTCTGACTATTATGTGCAAGATAGGTGTCCATGTTAGGCTCCCCTTTCCCACTTTAGGTGGCTCTCCCTCTCTTTAGGAATTTTTGGGAAACTATGTAGATTACCTGTAATTAAAAAATAACTTTGAACCTCTTATAATATATACGACTACTCCCACTGTGACCCCAGATTGATCCCAAGTCATCTTAATTAATGTCTGCCTAAATGTACTTTAAGTTCCGTGGATATCTTGTTTGATGACCTTGCTGAGATTTCCTAAGATGCTTACTCACTCAACTCCAAAGACATTTAAATATGTAACAAATAATGACAACTATTTCTAAGGTAATTAGGTTTGCAGACATTCAGGGGTTAATTTACGCACTGTACTTAGAATTCCAAGGAACACACATTCAGTGCCTTTTGATCACACTGAAAACATAGTCTTAATATTAAAGATGACAGTGCAAAGTTTGCATCACTTTGGAAACATAGGGTTAATACCAAGAGATCACAGTGCAATGTTTGTAATACTCTGGGAACATTGGGTTAGTATCAAAAGATCACAGTACAATGTTTGTAACACCCTGGGAACATAGGGTTAATATCAAAAGATTACAGTGCAATGTTTGTTTACACTCTGGGAACATAGGGTTAATATCAACAACACAAGCAATTGTTTTTATCACAGTTACATCACTGCGTAAGTTGAGCATAGCAATTAAAATTTCAGGCCATTCACAGAATGTTCTGTATCACCAGCACCAATAATGCAAATGTCACATTAAACTTAGCGATAACAAACGTATTCACAATACATTGTTTTTATGATAATTGCACAAAATAATTTCCTTTCTGCAATATATAGCAAGCAACAACAATATGTGTTACTACGTGACTAGCGGCGAGCATCCCAGTTACCTTAAACGCCAGTGATGTGCCTTCTTAGGCACCTCTCGCCCGGAAACATCTGATTTTCGAATATCAAGTCAGCAAGTTTCGAGGTTTCACAAATAAATGCTTTTCAAGCATGTGCAGCACGTTACTGCCTTTTTAGTAGTCAGTTCTCTTGATCTCTTCAACTCCCCAAAAGTGGTATCCAGGATACAGGACTGAACTCGAAGATCAAATGTAGAGAAGCAGAGACTCCTTCTCTGCAGCCGGTGAAATTTCCAGCAAACAATTCAGTCAGGCCTGGTGTGGTTTAAATTCCTGCTAGATCCAGCCACATCCAGTCTAAGTCATAGAGAGCCACACTCAGTCTGAGTCATAGCAATGCTGGACGCTTGAGCAACACATGTCCTAAACAAGCAATCGTTCCAACAAGCATTGGTCTTTGTAAACAAGCATTGGCAGCTGTAAAACATTCTTATGGGGTTACAACAAACATTGGCCCCTGCAAAGACAGATGATTGGTTTGAGTTCTTTACTGGAGCACATCCAGGATTGCAGGCCCAAGAGTACACCTCTCCCAAGGCCCTCCCAATTGGTTTCAGTTTGTTGGGGTATAGATGGTGGAGCTGACGAACCAATCAGGGAGCATGCATATGTCCTGCCGGTTCCCATGAATGATCCTCCGGCCCATAACCTTTCCAGTCCAACAAGTAGCAAAGTTTATTCATACTCCTTTAGAGTCTAATTTGGCCTTGACCTCATACTCCAGTGGATTATCCACTGAGATTGGAAGGGGTCTTTTTGGGCAGTGCATAGAGTCTGCTACCGGTTTTAATAAGGATACGTGGAACACACTGGGTGAATCAGTAGTGAAGTGGGTAGTTTTAGCTTCGCAGCCACCTCTTTAATTTTTTTGATGATGGTAAAAGGACCAGCAAATCTTGGATGAACTTTCATGCTCCCTTCAAATTTAAGTGTTCAGTTGATAACCAAACCTAATGTCCTGCTCCATAGTTTTGTCCCTGACGTCTTTTTTAGTCTGCATATGTTTTGTCTGTTTTGCTGATGTTAGGTTGTCTTGCGCATTTTTTGGAATGTCGCTCAATTGCTGTACAAAGTTTTGTACAGCGGGAGTGGTTAACAAAGGTACTACACTCAAATCGAACATTGGAGGATGATACTCATAATTGCAATAAAAGGGTGAATATTCAGTGGCTACATGGATTACATTGTGATATGCAAATTCGTCATCTGAATTTAGGAGATAATAATGTAAATATTGCTCCATACACTGTTTAACTCTTTCAGTTTGCCCATCTGATTGTGGCTGGTGACTTATGGACATCCATATCCAATTCCTGACAAAGGCATTTCCAAAATGTGGGCACAAACTGTGTTTCTCGGTCAGACACGACTGCTGAAGGAAGACCATGTAGGCAGACTATTGATTGTAGGAATACATGGGCTAATTGTATAGCTGAGGATAAAGCTTTTAGCGGAATAAAATGTGCCATTTTGGTTAAATGATCTACCACTACTAGAACAGTGGTGAACACTGCATGAGAGTTTTGTAATCCTAATATGAAGTCTAAAGATACAGGGGGTCATTCCGACTCCCGCCGGCGGCGGTAACTGCACGCCTGGCGGGAGCCGCCGAATGACCGCACCGCGGTCAAATGACCGCGTCGGTCATTCTGAGTTTCCCGCTGGGCTGGCGGGCGACCGCCAGAAGGCCGCCCGCCCAGCGGGAAACCCCCTTCCACGAGGATGCCGGCTCCGAAAGGAGCCGGCGGAGTGAAAGTGGTGCGACGGGTTCAGTTGCACCTGTCGCGATTTTCAGTGTCTGCCACGCAGACTGTTAGGGGGCCCCTGCAGTGCCCATGCCAATGGCATGGGCACTGCAGGGGCCCCCAGGGGCCCCACGACACCCGTTCCCACCAGCCAGGTTCTGGCGGTGAAAACCGCCAGAACCAGGCTGGCGGGAAGGGGGTCGGAATCCCCATGGCAGCGCTGCTTGCAGCGCCGCCGTGGAGGATTCCCTGGGGCAGCGGGAAACCGGCGGTACAGCCGCGGTCAGAATGCCCATGGAAGCACCGCCAGCCTGTTGGCGGTGCTTCCGCGGTCGTTGGCCCTGGCGGTCCATGACCGCCAGGGTCAGAATGACCCCCACAGTGTGTCAAGGAGCAGGTGGTTTGGGCAAGGGTTGTAAAAGACCAGCGGGGGCTTGATGTGAACTCTTTTTTTGCGTACAGGTTACACAATTTGCTACAAAGGCCTTTGCGTCTTTCGGTATGGATGGCCACCAAAAGTGTCACTGAAGGATCTCTAGAGTATTCTTCTCCCCACGTGACCAGCAAGCTTACTAACATGGCACCACTCACAGACTTTATCTTGCAGTGTTTTTGTGGGTAGGTATAACCTTTGTGCTACATACTTCAATCCCCCATGACTAGTAATGCCAGTAGTGTGCTGTTGCAGAGTTTCTATGGCTACTGCAATTTCCTGCTCTTGTTGCACTTCTTGCAAGAAATCTGAATCAAAGGTAGTGGCCCCAACTATCTTGTCTGATAAAATAATAAAAAGTGGTTCTTCCACTTGTTCAGTAATTTGTGGGCTAACCTAGAAAGTGTGTCTGCTTTTCCATTTTTGCAACATGGTTGGAACGGGATAGTAATGTAAAAATCTTTAAAAAATTGAGACCACCTCAACTGTCGTGTAGACAGAGCACGTGTGGACTTGAGGAATTGCAAATTCATATGACCTGTTCAAATGGTAACGGTATGTAAACTCCCTAGGATATAATGCTGTCATTCCTCAAAAGCCCATCTAATTGCTAGTAATTCTCGATCTGCTATTGAATAGTTTGTTTTGGCTGTGTGCAATTTGTGGGAAAAGTAAGCCACAGGATGGAGCTCACTGGTTACATGATCGCGTTGAGACAAGACCCCATCTACCGCTACTTGAGGGGCATCCGCATCTACAAATGGTTGTGTAGAATGGGGGCGGTACTAATATTGTCTTTCAATTGGTGAAAAGCCTGATCTGTCTCTCCTCCCCACTGAAACTTAATTCCTTTCTGAAGTATCTTCATGGTGGGAGCTACAATGCTAGAAAAGTGATCAATAAAATGTCTATAAAAATTGGCAAACCCTAGGAAGCTTTGTACTTCTTTGACACTTTGTGGAGCTTCAACTTTTCTAGGGTCCATTTGTACACCATTTAGAGTTAGGATATTCCCGAGGAATTCCACTTCTTGAACATGGAAACTACATTTTTCTCTCTTCGCAAAGAGGTGATGTTGTCGTAACGCTTGTGAAATGGCCCTGACATGCGAGACATGTTCTTCATAGGTGTTGGAATAGATCAAAATATCATCGATATAGACAACAGCACACTGATCAATAAAATCACGTAGTGCCTCATGAAGAGGTACTCATATAAATCAAATTTGGTCTGAAAGGCTGTTTCCCACTCATTACCCTCCCGGACTCTCACAAGATGGTACACCCCTCGCAAATCCCAATTTGGGTATATGCATGCATTTTTAACCTGATCTATAAGGGTTGAGATCAAAGGTTACAGATATTCATTTTTTATTCAAATCTTGTTTAGTGCACTATTTTCAATACAGACCCTAAGTTCCCCTCCTTTCTATAATGGCGAGGAAGCGAGGGACCTAGAAGGTCTTATAAATCCTATGATCAGCATGCCATCTAAATACTGTCACAAATGTGAATTCTCCCTTTCAGTTAGAGTATAAATTCTACTGCCAGGAATTTGTGAGCCTGGCTGTTAATCCATCCGAAAGTCAAAGGGACAATGCAATGGTAATGTAGTGGCCTTCCCCTTGTCAAAGACAGCTGCACAATCTTGGTATACTGAAGGTAGCTCAGGTTCTTCTTTCTCTGCATTTCCTACGCTCGAAGCAACACCTTTATCTGATTGGGCTTCCCCTCAACAGTGCTCTTTACATAACTTGGACTGCAATGTAACACTTTGTATAGCCCAGTCTATAGTGGGATTATGCTTTTGCAGCCATGGGATTCCTAATATAGCTTTGACATGGGGGTGCACATGTCAGATTGATTTGCACGATTTCGAGATGATTAGAGTATAAGCAAGCACATTACTAACTCAGAAGTAGTTTTGGTGACTGGGCCTCAGGACAAAGGGCTCCCATCGATAGTTTTAACTACCTCAGGAGTGGGTTTAGGCAAAAGCGGAATCCCATTTTGTTTCGCAAAGGCAATATCCATGAAATTCCCAGAGGCCCCCGAAGCCACCAGGAGCTTGAGCAGAACTGGGCAATCTAATGAGTGCCATTCCATCTATGTAGATATATATAAGTGATGGAATTCTCTCTGGGAGCTGGTTTGGGCCACAAAATGGGAGACTTCTGGTCATTTTACACCCGAACAACTAGTTACCACAGTAGTCCAGTGCTGCAATTTCCCTCAAACCACCGTAGTCCAGTGCTCTAATTTCCCTCAAACTTCTCACTTTCAGAGAGTTTGGCCCCTACGGGCTGTTTTTTAGGCTTAACCGTACAAACCTTCAAAAAGTGACCCTTTTTTCCACAATACAAACACACCTTTTGATCATGTCTTCATTGTCATTCTCTAACAGTTTCTAACAGTACAGATTTGCATTGGTTCACCTTCATTAGCGCCTTTGTGTCTTCTCTCTTACCTTTGATCACTAACAGCTTGTGGTCATTGTGACCTTTGTCACCCCGTCTCTCCGATAAACGGTGATCCAATTTGACCACAAAATCAATTAGCTCTTCACAAGAATTGGGTGGATTAACTACTTGCCTTAAAAGATTCTTAAGTTCATCTTTTAACACTCTATAAAACAAGGACCCCCTCCTTTCTAGCGGACAATCAGACTCTGCTACCAGTCTATTAAAGGCAGTTATATATGTCAGCAAATCCCTGTTTCCTTGCTTTAGATTAAGCAGTTCCGAGTCTACTGTCTGCATAAATGTATGCTTGTCAAACTATTTTTCATTACAGTTTTAAGGGCCTGATAATCGCATAATAATGTATCATCCCATTCTACTAAAGGAGTAGACCATGAGGCAGCAATGCCTGCCAAATACGAGAGGACAATTGCCACCTTAGACTGCTCATCGGGGAAAGAGGTTGTTCGGCATAAAAACCTAAAGGTGGCATTGATTAAAAAATATAGCGAACTTAGCAGGATCCCCTGCATAGCGCTCTGGGGGAGGCAAAGATACCAGAAATGGTGTAGTGACCTGAATTACCGAGGCCTTAGTTGGTGATTGTTCTTGAGCGGCACCCACTGGAAACGGTCGAGGTCTTACTCCAAAGAACACAGGTTCACCCAAAGGAGGTGGTTGGACTGCAAGCGTGGCTGGAGAGCGTCCAAACGCTGCAACAATACCTGGGTTTTGCATTGCAGACTCCCTAACAGGTACATTAAATTTGCTAGGGAAACTTCTTGTGTGTCCATTGTGTCCGGGTCAGAAATTAAACGTGGGCTTGCTGTACTCTCAAGCACTAACCTGTTTGTCCGACAGAGACGCATTGTTGACCAAGCTGATTATTCCCAATTCCTCCTAGACATTACGTGCCTGTTACTTAAATGCGCATGATAGCATCAGAACGCCCTGGGAGGAAAGGGGATAGATGAAAGAGAGAGAGAGACACTGGAGCCACAGGTCCAGACCTGAACGACTGGTGATGGTCCTTGAAGAGCCATGATTTCCTATGACAAATTACATATCAGTCAAACTGCTCATATCTCATAACTATGTATATACTAGTCTCTGAGTACTACGTGCAAGCTAGGTGTACCTGTTAGGTTCTCCTTTCCCACTTTAGATGGCTCTCCCTCTCTCTGGGAATTTTCGGGAAATGTTGTGGATTACCTGTAATTAAATAGGAACCTTGAACCTTCTAAAATATCTATGACTATTCCCACTGTGACCCCAGATTGAGCCCACGTCACCTTAATTAATGCCTACCTAAATGCCTACCTAAATGTACTTTAAGTTCCATGGATATCTTGTTTGATGACCTTGCTGACATTTCCTAAGATGCGGACTTACGCGACTCCAAAGACATTTAAATAGGTAACAAATAACGACAACAAATTCTCAGGTAATTAGTTTTGCAGACATTCATCAGTTAATTTACACACTGTACTTAAAATTCCAAGGAACACACATTCGGTTTCTTTTGATCACACTGAAAACATAGGGTTAATATCAAAGATTACAGTGCGAAGTTTGCATCACTCTGGAAACCCAGGGTTAATATCAAAAGATCACAGTACAATGTTTGCAGCACTTTGGGAACATAAGGTTAGTATCAAAAGATCACAGTACAATGTTTGTAACACTCTGGGAACATAGGGTTAATGTCAAAAGATTACAGTGCATTGTTTGCTACACTCTGGGAACATAGGGTTAATATCAATAACACAAGTGATTGTTTTCATCACAGTTACATCACAGCGTAAGTTGAGCACAGCAATGAAACTTTCAGGCCATTCACAGAATGTTCCGTATCACCAGCACCAATTGGCAAATTTCATATTAAACTTAGCGATGACAAACGTATTCACAATTTATTGTTTTTATGATAATTGCATGAAAGAATTTCCTTTCTGCAATAAACAGCAAGCAACAACAATAAGTGTTATTACCTGACTAGCGACAAGCATCCCAGTGACCTTAAATGCCAACAATGTGCCTTCTTAGGTGCCCTTTCCCCCGAAACATCCGACTTTCAAATAGCAAGTCAGCAAGTGTAAAGTTTTCCTAAATAAAATGCTTTTCAAGCATGTGGAGCGTGTAATTGCCTTTTTAGTAGTCAATTCTCTCGATCTTTCTCAATATTCAACCCTTTATCAACTATTCTTAAAGTATCAATCTACCAGGATTCTTTGAGCCACACCTTATGTTCCCTACCAACCCATGGTGCCATTTCATCAATATCTGCTCCTCTTTGCTTTTCCCCAAAATGTATGCTAATTGGCGATCTACTGTCTATTTTGTATATAGAATTAAGATGTTCCTTCCATTGTTTGTTTAGAGGTCTGATTGTAGAGCACACATATTGTAAACTGCATACATATGTAATTGTATTTATTTAGCACTTACTACCCTTGATGAGGTGTTAAAGCGCTTTTGAGCTAATAGCATGCTACTCCGGAAGCAAAGGTGAATTTGTGATGGATTAGTCGAGGGAAATATAAATTGTTATTGGGTGTGGTAGGACAGGTAGACATGTGATTCTTTTAAGTGGATGCATAGGATAAAGCATGGATAGAGGAGGGAAGAGTTTAGATATTATTATTTGGGAGTTCACAGTAGTGGGAGAGGTTTGGGAGAAGTTAGAGTCAGTTAGTTGGATGATAGTTAGTTGGATGATTAGGATAAAGGATGGACAGAGGGGGACGAGTTTGGGAAGGGTTATTTGGTAGTTGGTAGTAGTAAAGAGGCTTGGGATGAGTTAGAGAGTGGAGGAAGGGGGTATTTTGAAGAGGAATAGAATGGGTCATAGAGTGGTAGTTTGGTGAGGTTTGGAGAGATTAGTTATTATTTTTTTTCTCTGCAGTGGGAGTAAAATATATATAAATATGTAGATACATAACTGCACATAAGAAATATAAATACATAGAGATTTTACCATTATACACATATGGAAAATAATCAGGAGATTAGAATTATACTAGTTAAAGTCTTATATGTACATACGTGAATACATATTTACAAACTCAGGATTTCAATTTTTGCTGTAAATTGAGTTTAAAAAAAAATGTATTAAGCATTGGGACAGATAAGAGTTATTATAGGAAAATAAACACATGAACATATACCTGTCACCTTATATGTTACTGATATATTGATCTACTTCTATATGGATATAATGATAAATGATACATGTAATATATATATATTTTTAAATATGTTTTTTTTTTTTATTTGTCACTCCTCTAGTAAGTTTATGTGTATATATATATATATATATATATATATATATATATATATATATGTATATATATATATATAAACATAAATATACATATGTATATATATGTGTGTGGGTGTATACATATATATATATATATTTGTGTATATATATATATATATATATATATATATAGAGAGAGAGAGAGAGAGATACTGTTGGACCTGGCTTTTTGACAGGGCCATCCCCAAACTTTTTGCCTCCTTCCTCCTATTTTTTCTGACCTGTTGTTGTTGGCTTTTGACCTCTGGGCACTTTACCACTGCTAACCAGTGCTAAAGTGCATATGCTCTCCGTGTAAATGGTACTATTGATTGGTTTATCCATGATTGGCTATTTAATTTACTTATAAGTCCCTAGTAGAGTGCACTATATGTGCCTAGGGCCTGTAGATTAAATGCTGCTAGTGGGCCTGCAGCACTGGTTGTGCCACCCACTTCAGTAGCCCCTTAGCCCTGTCTCCGGCCTGCCATTGCAAGGCCTGTGTGTGCAGTTTCACTGCCACTTCGACTTGGCATTTAAAAGTACTTGCCAAGCCTAGAACTCCCCTTTTTCTACATATAAGTCATCCCTAATGTGTGCCCTAGGTAACCCCTAGAGCAGGGTGCTGTGTAGGTCAAAGGCAGGACATGTACCTGTGTAGTTATATGTCCTGGTAGTGTAAAACTCCTAAATTCGTTTTTACACTACTGTGAGGCCTGCTCCCTTCATAGGCTAACATTGGGGCTGCCCTCATACACTGTTGAAGTGGCAGCTGCTGATCTGAAAGGAGCAGGAAGGTCATATTTAGTATGGCCAGAATGGTAATATAAAGTCCTGCTGACTGGTGAAGTCGGATTTAATATTACTATTCTAGAAATGCCACTTTTGGAAAGTGAGCATTTCTTTGCACTAAAATCTTGTTGTGCCCTTCAATCCACGTCTGGCTAGGTTTAGTTGACAACTCCTTGTGCATTCACTCAGACACACCCCAAACACAGGGTACTCAGCCTCACTTGCATACATCTGCATTTTGAATGGGTCTTCCTGGGCTGGGAGGATGGAGGGCCTGCCCTCACACAAAGGACTGCCATACCCCCTACTGGGACTCTGGCAGACAGGATTGAACTGAAAGGGGGCTTGGTGCATTTCTTAGACACTCTTTGAAGTCACCCCCACTTCAAAGGCACAACTTAGTATAAAGCAGGGCCTCTGCCCTACCTCATCAGACACTTGCTGGAGAAGAAACCTGAACCAGAAACTACATCCTGCCAAGAAGAACTGCCTGGCTGCTCAAAGGACTCACCTGTCTGCTTTTCTACAAAGGACTGCTGCCTTGCTGTTGGCCTGCTGCCTTGCTGAACTCTTGTCTGGCTGTAAAAGTGCTCTCCAAGGACTTGGATAGAGCTTGCCTCCTGTTCCCTGAAGTCTCAGGACCAAAAAGGCTTCTCGCTTTCACTTGGACGCTCTGTGCACCGAAATTTTCGACGCACAGCTTGCTCCGCGGCAAGAAAAACGCCGCACACCGACGCTGATCGACGCGATGCCTTCGGGACGACCGAAACTTTGACGCACGGCCTCGCAAGGACAACGCCGCCCGACTTCGAAGGAGAAATCGATGCAACGCCTACCGTGAGCTCGAAACTTTGACGCACGGCCTCGCAAGGACAACGCCGCACGACTTCCAAGGAGAAATCGACGCGACGCCAGCCGGGAGACCAAAACTTCGACGTACGGCCTCGCAAGGACAACGCCGCCCGACTTCCAAGGAGAAATCGACGCGACGCCTGCCGTGAGATCGAAACTTCGACGCGCATCCCCGCAGAACGACGCGCAGCTGGAAAACAAGCAGGAAAATCCACGCACAGACCCGGGCCATCTGGTAATCCCCGCGATCCACAGAAAGAGATTGTCCCAGCGCCGAAAAACGACACACGACTTCCCCGCGTGAAAAATAACGACGCAAGTCTGTTTGTGCTGGGGAGAAATCAACGCACACACCATTTTTCCACGTATCTCTTCTCCTGTGGCCCTCTGAGGAGATTTCCCACCAGAAACCAGGTACTTTGTGCTTGAAAGACACTTTGGGGGTCATTCTGACCCTGGCGGTAAATACCGCCAGGGCCGGGGTCGGCGGTAGCACCGCCAACAGGCTGGCGGTGCTCCCCCGGGCATTCTGACCGCGGCGGTACAGCCACGGCCAGAAGCGGAAAGCCGGCGGTGTACCGCCGACTTTCCGCTGCCCATGGGAATCCGCCATGGCGGCGCAGCTTACTGCGCCGCCATGGGGATTCTGACACCCCATACCGCCATCCTGTAACAGGATGGCGGTATGGGGTGTCGTGGGGCCCCTGGGGGCCCCTGCAGTGCCCATGCCGATGGCATGGGCACTGCAGGGGCCCCCGTAAGAGGGCCCCATAAAGAATTTCAGTGTCTGCTTTGCAGACACTGAAATTCGCGACGGGTGCAACTGCACCCGTCGCACCTTCCCACTCCGCCGGCTCCATTCGGAGCCGGCTTCCTCGTGGGAAGGGTGTTTCCCACTGGGCTGGCGGGCGGACTTTTGGCGGTTGCCCGCCAGCCCAGTGGGAAACCCAGAATAACCGCCGCGGTCTTTTGACCGCTGTACGGTCTTCTGGCGGTTCCCGCTTGGCGGGCGGCTCCCGCCGCCCGCCAAGCTTAGAATCAGGCCCTTTATTTGCTCTTTAAAGACTTAAGACACTTTATATCACTTTTCAGTGATATCTTTACAAATTTATATTGCAACTTTGATCGTTTTGACCTGCAAATACCCAGATAAATATTATATATTTTTCTAAACACTGTGTTGTGTATTTTTGTGGTGTTATATTATGGTATTGTATGATTTATTGCACAAATGCTTTACACATTGCCTTCTAAGTTAAGCCTGACTGCTCGTGCCAAGCTACCAGAGGGTGAGCACAGGCTGATTTTGGATTGTGTGTGACTTACCCTGACTAGAGTGAGGGTTCTTGCTTGGACAGAGGGCAACCTGACTGCCAACCAAAAACCCCATTTCTAACAGATACACATACTCAAATTATTTTTTGGGTGGTATTTACATTTGTACATTTGTTAAGCATAAGTATAGGAGAGGATATATATTTTTATTCATATGTAGTATGTGCATTTGTACAAAGAAATGCACATATCTGAATACATATATATATAATCAAAGTATACATGTTTTCAAACATGTGTATATGCACCATTGGTGTCTCGTGCATGCTAGTGTTGTACATTTGTATTTTGAATATGGTTGTCATGTAGGGAAAAGTCAGCTCTTGAGCAATCGTCTGAAGATAAGATGGTTATCTGTGGCTTTTATGTTGGGAGGTAATGAATTCCATAGTTTGGCTTCTTGAACCAAGAAAGATGTTCCACCCATGTTTTTTCTTGAATGCTGGAATTTTAAGGGGGGTATTCTGGAGCAGATGCTTGTTTTTTGGATGTATTTTGTGATTTTCTTCCTGATGAAAAGTGGCCCATTCCATATATTTCTTTGTGGATCACACAATGCAGCTTAAACATGGATCTTCAGGTAACCAGTAATCGATGTAGGGCCCTTAAGGCAGGGAAGATGTGGGCTTGTGGCTTTATATGCAGGAGTAGTCTGACAGCAGAGTTTTGAATTTTATGTTATCTTTTCAAAGTTCAGAAAGGTGATCCATGGTAGAGGCCATTAGCATAATCAAGTTTAAACAGCACTAGAGCTTGGACCTTGTGTTGGAATCCTAGGTGGGGGAGGATGCATTGCAGAGGTTTCCTCCTTATAATTAAGCTTTATCTTGCTAGCTTATCCACTTGGGCATTCATTCATAGCTTAGAGTCTATAGTAATACCAAGGTTTCATACTTCCTTGGATACTCTAGGAGGTGGTTCCAGATCACCAGGCCAGTCATAGAGTGGGTCATGATTTTTCCACCCGCCACACATGGGTTTTTCAGTTTTGGGTGCTTTCAATTTGAGATAGCTCCATGCCATTCACTGATCAATGGCACAAAGGCAATTGAAGATTTTTGAGTTTCCAATGACTTTGGGGCTTTCCAGTTTAAGAAAAAGTTGTGTGTTATCTGTGTAGTTATAGCAAGTGAGTTGACATTCATTAATCATTGCCAGTAAGGACTTCATGTAGATGTTGAAAAGCTTGGGTGAGATCGAGCTTTGGGGAACCCATGCGTTTATGATGTGGAGTTTGGATGAAAAAGGAGACATATGGATGACATTTGTAATGTTTTGAAGGTAGGATGTGATCCTGCCAAGAGCAGTAACCTCTATGCTGGCTTCCTGGTATCTTTGGGTTAGAGTGTCATGATCATCTGTAACTAAGGCAGCTGAAAGATACAAGAAAAGTAGTTCAGCATAGGGTCATCCCAGTTGGAAATTAGGGTAGATTTTGTGCCTCATCCTTGATGGAATCCTGTTTGGAAGTCAGAAAGTATGGAATGTTGAAACACCTGGATGAATGCTGATCTTTCTATTAGTCTGCCGAGTAATAGTCCATTTGCAATGAGTCTTTAGTTGGTTGGGTCTTGAGGGTCCTCGTGTGTTTTCTTTGATAATGAGAGAATGTACGTCTTTCTTATGACTGGGCAAAAATCTTGTTGTCAAGGAATGATTGATGATTGTTCTGATTGGAGTGGTAGCGGAGGTTGAATTAAGGATATTCTTGAAGATTTGAGGTGGACAATAGTCAGAGGGGCAGTTGGCTGGCCTGCTTGTTGTGTTAAGATTCTTAAAAACAGTTTCCGATAGTTGTTTGAAGGATTGTAGAGGCTGGGTTAACCTGCCTTGGGGGGTTGAGGGGGATTGTTTTAAATAGTAATCCAACATGCCTGGTTTGGTTGTGTAATGATTTATCAGTTTGTCAGTAAATTATTGGGAAATAGGATGGTTTCCTTCTGTACGTTTAGGTTTACAAAATTTGGTGAGAATTTAATCAAATTCATTTTTTTGCACATTTTGTATTCTAATTTCATCTTGAATGGTAGCTTGTTTTACCTTTTTGGATAGATGACGTTGGAGTGCTATGTAAGAAGGTTTGAAACTCTTTCTAGAAATGTGTCTGGGAAGGTTCCATTGCTAGGTGGTCATCTGTAAGGACAGAGGAAGTTACAGGCGAAGAGTGGTGTATGGTTGCATCTGTTGTTTAGGGCCTCACAAGTTTGTATGAAAACGTCCCCAGCTTTAGTGAGATTTATCACTTCCTTGAATATAACAGCTAGTCTGCCCCCTCTTTTGCCTGTGCCATTAAGCGTGAGAGTTTGATAGCCTGAAAGAACAGCTTCATGGAGTACTGGAGCCATGTCATCTCCCAACCATGATTTGGTTACGAAGAGCAATTCAGGATGTGTGTCTGTGAGTAGGTTGCAGATGTGGTGCTTGTTTTTAGGGAAGGGTCATGCAATTATTAGCAGGCAGTTTAGAGACTGTGTTTTGGTGGTTGTATGGATTTGTTTTCTGGAAAAGCAAGTAGTATCTTTTGAGCTTGAAGTAGGTAGATAATTGGTGATATTGTTAGCTGTATTACAATAGCAATAGTGTTTTCTGTATCGTTCTCCTCGTCCAACAGGCTTAGAAGGCATTTTGTTGGGTCTATGTGTGCAGGTGGTGGGGATAGTGGTTGAAAGTGAGATGGTGGACTGCGCAGTTGTTTTTGTGGTGTACTCTTGTTATGGAATAGACAAGGAGATGCAGTGCTGTGAACAGGTGTGAGTTGTTTATGTTGTTTCCGTATCTTGAGGGTGGAAGGTGTGGGTCATGATTTAAGGCACTAAATTGTGAAGGGGATGACAGAGGAGTTGATAAGTATTGTTGTGTTTTGGGGGAGTTTGTGAATGGTGTAAATGTTTGAAAATGTGTGTGCAAAGTTGATTTAAGATGTGTATTATTTGTGTGAGCATGAGGAGGGAGAGGGTGTTCGTATTTTGGAATGTTGGTAGAGCATGTTTTTTCCTGACTTTTTTGCCTTCTGACCTCCTGTTTTCCTGACTTTGTTTTTGCTGGCTTTAGGATTCTGGGCATGTTACCACTACTGACAAGTGCTAAAGTGCGCATGGTCTTTCCTTAAAACATGTTACCGTTGGCTTATCTACAATTGGCATATTTAATTTAGTTAGAAGGCCGTTGAAAAGTGCACTGCATGTGCCCAGGGCCTGTAAATGAAAGCGCTGCTTCTGGGCCTGCAGCACTAATTGTGCCAACCACCTAAGTAGCACTTTAAACATGACTCAGCCCTGCCATTGCAGAGGATGTGTGTTCAGTTTTAAACTGCAAGGCCTATCTCACCCATGGGTTAACGCTGAGATTGACTTATTAACTTTTTTAAGTGTAATTTCCAGTTGGAAAGAGATGGGACCCCCAAGTTTGGTGTCCCTGAACTCACAATTTAGAACCCCAATTTATGGTGATGTCGGATTTTAAATTACAATTCTGAAAATGGCACTTTTAGAAAGTTGGCATTTTCTTACTTTAAATCATGTAGTGCCTTCTGCCTGCCTCTGAATACATATCTGAGTGGGTGACATCTGGGTTCTCATGCATTCCCTTCAGACAGCCACACACAAAGGGAGTTTAGGTGTGACTGAGTGGCCATCGGCATGTTGATGGCCCATCCTCAGCAGGATGGGAGTGAGGAGCTAACACTTACACCTGAATGGGCTGTGTCCTAAGCCCTCACAAAGGGCTGCATAACCCTGTGTAGTGTGTCTGGAGCCAAGACAGGCAGGGCAGGGACCTGTGCACATCAAAGGCCTCTCTATGAAGTCTTCCTCCTTCAAAGGCACCACTTGGTGTGAGAACTGGACTTCTGACCCCATCAAATCAAAGCACTTATGGACCTGAGAACATTCTGCCAGGAAGAAGGACTGCTGTGCTGCTATACGGACTGCCACTCTGCTGGAACACTGCTAGACTTTTTTGGACTCCTGCTTTGTTGTGCCTGCCTTGCTGCCTGCTGCCCTCCTTGCCTGGGAGTGATAAGGACTGGACCTGCATCTCTGCATTGCCAGAACCAAAGTGACTCCAAAGGCTTGCTTGCTTGCCTCCTGTTCTGAGGTGCTAGGGACATCAACATTTTCTCTCACCTCTGCAGCAGCTGCTGGACTCTGCCAACTGTGAGTTGTGCCCTGCCAAGTGGTCCAATCCATTCCTGGGCCCTTGTAAGTGGGTTCCCCTGTGCTGATCCAGTAGAAGCCATGCATTGCCATCACTGCACCGATCGGAACCACTGCATCTTCCCTTGACTGCGATGCATCGCGGATAAGGACATCGCAACACCGATTGCCCAGTTCATGATCGACTCATCGCTGGCTGTACAGCCGGTCAGCAATGCATCATCTTCTTTAGAAAATGTTCAAAGCTGTACCACTCTTTGACAACTGTGTGGCTCAATGACGAGGCACCTCTGACTGCAGAGATCAGAACCACTGCACCACCTCAGCATCGCTTCCCTTGCTCCTCGAATCGGATCTTAGACATCGACGCACCCCTCCACACAACGTACAGTGTCAGCAGGACAAGGTTGGTCCCTGTACCTGGCCTATGCTCTATTGTGGTCAGCCTGAACTTTGGATGTATCCCAGTCTAGCGAGTTCAGATAGCCCTGGTTGGCACTTTAAGCTTTTAAGTGCTACAATTGCAGATATTCTTTAAAAATGTATTTCTTAACTTCTACTTATTGGATTTTTGTTGTTTCAATCAATAAATTAAGATTCATTTTTCTAACTTGGTGTGGATTATTTTTGTGTGGTGTTTTCACTGTTTTACTCTTTTAAGTGCTGCACTAATACTTTACCCATTGCCTCATAAGCTAAGCCTGCCTGCCTGCTTTGTGCCAAGCTACCAGAGGGCAAGCAAAGGTTAATGTATGATGTGTAACTAACCTACCCTGACATGGATTGGGGGCCCTACTTGGACAGGGTACATACCTCTGCCAACGAGAGACCACATTTCTAACAAATTTTATAACAAATTGTGGGTGTTATGTTTGGTTTTTGTGGAGTAGTGATATTCTTTTAGTGAGTTTGTGTGCAGAATTTGGTAATGGTGGGAAGTGTAGGTTTAAGGGGAAATGGGGTGGTGATGTGTGTTAGAAGAGTGTATGTGGTGTGTGATAGGGGAAGAATAGGGGTTATAAGTGTTTTGTAGTTGACTCAGTAGCATGAACAGGTAATATTTTGGTCTGTTAAAATTAAGTAGAGAGTAGAGCTTTTGCATGAAAAGGGAGGATGTGTTTGAGGGGATTAAGGTTATGTGTAATGTGGGTTTGTGTTATTTTGGTGATGTGTGTGTTTGATAGTGGTATTGGGCAACGTGACAATAAAGGTGCCATTGTGTGGCAGTAGGTGTAGAAAGTTATATAGATGTGTGTTGTGGTGTTTTGTAATGTTTGTTGCAAGATTGAGTGTGCTTGTTGTGAATGAGTAGTGAGCATTTAGTGTGAAAGTGTTTGTATGTTTAATGATGTGGATGGGTTATGGCGGTGGCTGGTAATTTGAAAAAAAGGGCAACATTTCTGGCCTTAGGCCCAAAAAGGATGAAACAGGCAACTGCTTTTGTTCTCTCCACCCTTAGTTATCAGGTGACCTTGCTCCAATGGGAACCCTAACCGTAACCAGTCAGAACCCTAGCCCTAAAATCTAAATCCAATGTGAGCCCTGCTCCTATTTACCAATCACAGCCCTAGCTCTGTCAACCAATCAAAACTCAAACCTAAAGCCTTAGGTCCAATAGAAATCCTAGTCCTGGGAACCAATCAGAAACCTAGCCCTAGCAACCAATCTGAACCCAAACCCAATAGAAACCCTAGTCTGAAGAACCAGTCAGAAAACTGTGGCTCAACCAGTAAGAAACCTATCTTAAGAGCATGTGACCTTAAACTTAAAGGGCTGCAGAAGGAGTTAGGGGAGAGCAAACTCCTGGTCCTGTGCCCTGGGGGCCAATCAGTAAAGCAGAAATCGGTGTGCAGGGGACAGGCAACTGCTTCTGAGCTTAGAATCCCGTTGGAAACCAACAGGTCAAATACACATTTTGCAGGTCCTCTTTAACCCTGCAGGCAAGGCCGAAAAGTAAAACAACTAAAAATGCTTTTCGCAGACTTGAAAACCTTATTTTTATAGTCGAAAATGAGTGCTACATACACTTTGTAAACACAATATTAAACCGTAAAACAGATTAAGCAGTCTCTTAAACACTCACCTTAGGACTTAGGGGTGTATATTTGCCTTTTTTAAATTATAGAAATGAGGGCTAAGAGGGTTTGCCTTTTAATAGCCTTAGCACAGTTTAGGGAAAACAAGGAAAGAAATTTAAACTGTCATGCAGTGAAACAAATAGCAGTTTTAAAGTAAAAATGCACCGCAGAGTGTGTGTGCTCTTACCACCTTTGCTTTGAGCTGGCTCTCTGGACTGTTTCGGACTCACAGAAGCTGGGGTTACAAAATGGAGGTATCTGCCTTGGACTTCACTACACAAACGTAAGGGGCTGTGCAAGATGTTAGAGAAGGGAAAAGGCCTGGTAGGTGCTCTGTGGGTCAATTAGTAAAGCAGAAATTGGTGGGCAGGGGGGCTCAGAATGTTCTTGAATGCAGATAGATCTGATTCATACTTTGCAGGTCCTGTTCGACCCTGCAGGTAAGACCCAAATGTAAAACTACTGAGTAACACTTTTCATGTGCTCAAACCACAGAACAGGTTAAGCAGTCTATTAAGCGTAGGGCTTAGGGGTGTTTTTTTGCTGTGTTAGATTCTGGGGTGGTGGGAAGGTGGTGTAAGGTGATTTGCCTTCTAGTAACCTTAGCACAGTTTGAGGAAATCAAGGAAAGAAATGTAATCAGTCAACAAGTGAAAACAGCAGTTTTAAAGTAAAATTACAAAGAACAGTGTGTGTGGTCTTGGCACCTTTGCTTTGAGCTTGCGCTCTGGGCTGTTTAGGGCTTACAGACGCTGGGGCTACTAAATGGATGTTTCTGTATTGTATCTCCCTCTACATACTTAAGGTTCTGTAGAAGGTGTTAGGGGAGGGCAATGGCCTGGTCAGGTACCCTCTGCGCCGGTCGGTACACCAGAAATTGGTGTGCAGTGGGTCACTTAATATGGACAATATACAGAGTTGCAGGTAATAAAGTCTTTAATAGCAAAACCTTTCGTCTTTTCATAATTTTCATACTTTTTGTAGGCGAGCGCAAAGCGCTCCGTCCATTCTGTGATCTCTCTTTGGGCTTCAAACCACACCTATGTCATGTCATGTCAGTCACTTACATTGGTTTGTGGGCTTACCATTTAAAATCCGCTTGCTTTCATTTGGGAAATTCATGCATACGTCATGCCTATTCCGGTGTTTAGCCCACCTACACAGCACCGGTAAACTACTAAAAACATACGAAGCTCAATGCTTTCAGCCTGGGGTCCGGACTACTTTATCTGTTTATTTTCCACGCAGTGCGATTGCGCTGCATTTCACATAGTGCGATCATGCTGCGTTTTTTAAAAATTTACAACGCTAATAGCTCTAACTCGAGCAAATGCGACACCCGTTGCATTGAAAATGCTTGTTTGTATTGTCTTGGATAGGTTTGCAGAAGAAGCCATCACAACGCCTGTTTCAGCCCAAAGGTTTTTTTTAGATAACCAATTTGAAGAATCCTTCTTCATAAATGTTATTGTATCACTGAGAGTCAGAATAGTTTTTAGAGTCACAGATTTCCTATAAATGATGAATAGATGACTGGGGATGTGTGCGCAATATTTCATAAATGTTACTATTTTATGCACAAAATGTAGTTATGAATATAATCTCTATATTTTGTTTCCACTTCTTAAGCACAATGTCTTTGCTCTGCAAAATGTCATCATGATTCAGATTACATGCTTTCTTACAAGCCTCTTGTAAAACTTTAATTGGATAACTGCTAAATCTGGCATCCTTGGCGTGGTCTCCCCTAACTTTTTGCCTCTACTTCCCAGGTTGTTGCTGTGTGCTGGACTCTGTTTTTGCTGTTTTTGTTACTCTGGGCAAGTGCTCCCTATGTAAAAATGTATGTGTAATTGGCTTTTCCCTGATTGGCATATTTGATTTACTACTAATACCCTTGTAAAGTGCACTAGAGGTGCCCAAATCAAATGCTACTAATGGGCCTGCAGCACTGGTTGTGCCACCCACATGAGTAGCCCTGTAAATATGTCTCAGACCTGCCACTGCAGTGTCTGTTGTGCAGTTTTAAACTGCCAATTCGACTTGGCAAGGGTACCCACTTGCCAGGCCCAAACCTTACCTTTTTATACATGTAAGGCACCCCTAAGGTAGGCCCTATGTAGCCCTATGGGCAGGGTGCAGTGTATGTTAAAGGTAGAACATGTAGTGATGTGTTTTACATGTCTTAACAGTGAATTTCTGCAAAATTTGTTTTTCAGTGTTGCAAGACCTATCCCTCTCATAGGTTAACATGGGGGCTGCCTTTGAATATTCTTAAAGTGCAGTTTCCCTTTGAGAGCAGATAGAAATATGAAGCTTGGGGTCTCTGAACTGACAATTTAAAATACATCTTTTAGTGAAGTTGGTTTTTAGATTGTTAAATTGAAAATGCCACTTTTAGAAAGTAGGCAGTTTCTTGCTTAAACCATTCTGTGACTCTGCCTGTTTGTGGATTCCTTGTCTGGGTCAGACTGACAGTTTGTCTGTTTGTGCATCTCCACAGGACAGTGACCGAAAGGGCGCTAGGGTGTAAGATACATATCATAATGGGCCTTCTCGGCTAAGCTGGAAGGAGGAGTGGTCACTTACACCTGAATGGGCTGTGCCTGCCCTCACACAATGCAGTCTCCAACCCCTTGGTGTTTGTCTGGGGCCTGGCCTGGGCAAGGCACGATCCTGTAAACAACAGAGACTTCTCTTTGACATGGGACAAATTCAAAGGCAGAGAGGGGTATAAGTATTGGACACACAATCCCAGGCTTTAGATCACTTCAAGGATTCAAAAGGAACCTCTGCCAGGAGAAAAGCTGAAGAGCCTGACTGTGACTGTGCTTTGTTAGGCTATTCTGCAGTTGCTGCTTCTACCTGAGAAAGGGGACAAAGACTGGGCTTGGTGGTATATTACCGCTTGAGAGGTATCTCCAAGGGCCTGGACTGAGCTTGCCCTCTGTTCTGAAGTCTCAGGACCATCGAAGACTTCCTGTGCCAGCACCTGGACTCTCTGCTGAGACTCCTTCCCTGCCAAGTGGTGCCTAATCCAGTCCCTGGGCCCTTGAAAGGAGAAATTGGTGGAAAACCAAGAAGAAACAAGTGCACCGACTGCAGACGACCGTGGACTGACGCAGCTGAAGGATTCTGCGATGCCTCTGCCAGATTCCTTCTGGAGAGGTTTACAATTACGATGTGTTGTAATTTCTTTCCTTGAAAACCTTTGAATTTTGAGGTAATGGCTTTTGATACCCTCCTGTTAGCTGGTTGGGGGTATACTTATGAATAATATAGTTTATGAATATGTGTTTATAATGTATATGCAATATATGTTTGCAACTCTCACTGACTCCATTCCACCCTATGACGAGTTAGGAAAAGTCGTCTTCTCATTGGGTGACCCATGACAAAGTTAGCTAATGAGAAGAGGCAACAGCATCTTCCGACTGTTCCCTCCTTTCCAAAAGTCTCCAGGAACCTCCAATGCCTGTCTGCTGCTCTGTACCGCCACTCTATGATAAGTGCTTGTTGAATGTTGGACGCATGTGTGTATGTATGACTGTCTGTGTATCTGTGTGTGCATGCTGTGAATGAATGTGTGTATGTTTATGTACTGTTGAGTGGTGGGCATTGGACCTGGCCCTCTCTGCAGAGTCACCCCAGATTTGTACCTTCCTCTGCTTTCCTTTTCTGAATCCATTTGGTTGGCTTTTAGGAATGTGTGCACTTTTTCCCTGATAACCAGTGGCAAAGTGTTTTCACTCACTCCTTTAAACACGGTAAAACTGATTGGTATATTTACTTTATTTGTACATCCCTAGTACATGGTACTACCTGTACCCAGGGCCTGTACATTAAATACTGATGATAATGACACCCGCGTCTTTTGGTAGACTCCACAAGCATGGTTACGCCTGCATGCCACAATATAAATTGGGCACACACCGGACTATGCAGGAATATAGTGATCTTTTCTTTTATCATACATATATTAAAAAACCTCAAGAATTATTTTGCACATAAATATTGCATGAGTCCATGCATGGTGGTAGTGTGGCTCCCCGCTGGACATGATTATGAAATTGCATCTAATGATGGCTGTTTCATGTGCCTATACATTTATAAATTCCAGATTTATAAGAATGCTCTTTTTCCCGCACCCCATGCGGACCTTTGGAGAAGACCAATAAGGAAGAAATAGTAAACACCTTTCTTTTGGGGTTATTCTTCAGTTTCTATCCAGATGGTTTTTAGGCATATACTCATAATTGGTATCCTTCCTTTAGGTGTCTCCATTCAATTTATCGTCCTGATGATGATCCAATGCTGATTAATCTGAAAGAGGGTTGAAACGTCTACAAGTTACTGAACTGTTGACTGGCTTCTAAATTGATGATATATGGGTGTGGATGTCTAAATAGAAATCCCAGGACACTATTATGTACGTTCTTCCCAGTCACTTGTATATAAGTACATAACACCAGTGCACTTTTTCACTTTGTCACTCTGCACTACGCCATCTCTATACAGGAGCACCTTGGTATGGCCACTGTTATTTTTGCTGTGTTATTTAAAGTTCTTTGAGATCCAGTAAAACTGTATATTGTCCTAACCTTCCTTCTACACACTATATAACTAAGAAAATAGCTTTGGAAGTCAAGGGCAACCTTTGGCCACTGGGGACCATTTGTGTCCAAGACTGTGTACCATCATGCTTGGCCTGAATTTATGACTTTTCCCTCAGTCTAGCGAGACTAGATAACTGCAAGTGGCATGACTTGTGGTGCTATTTTCACAAAGAACTTTAAAAACTCATATCTCCAGTTCTACTGATTAAATTGTGATCATTTTGGTGTCTTTCATTTATTAAAATTTACCCTGGGGCTCTAAATTGTTTTTGGTATTTTTTATTGTTGTGTTGGCACCTTTATTAATGCTTGTGTGCTGCATAAACATTTACACATTGCCTCTAAGTTAAGCCTTACTGATTGTACTAAGCTACAAGTGGGTTAGGCACTGGTTAATTAAATGATTTGTGTGATTCCTCCAACAAGGACTGTGTTTATTATTTGACTTGGCCCACTACCCCTTTTAACTATTAACCCAATTTCTTACATTCTGTAAGTGCCACTCTGTGATTTGTGTAAAACCAACAATCTCTAATAGTAATCTGACATCAGAATTGACTTCTTTTTAAATTCTTCTTAATTGGCCATATTTTCCTTTTTCCAAATGTAATTCCTGCCTCAATTGTGCACCTGTGATACTTGCTTGCAAGCATGAAAATGAACTAAACAACTTTGAAGGCTAAACTGTGGCAGAGCTGAAACATTTTGCAAGGAGAAGGGCTGCAGGTGGTAAAGGGCTTTAGGAAAATGGAGCTCTAGATAGCCCTAAGAGCCTAGGAGGAGGACAATCAGCCCCAATCTAAAGTACAAGAGTAGGTGGAGAATGAAGAGCATGTAGAGAAGGAGGATAAAATTGAGGAGGGGGAACCTCTTGACCTTGGCCCCAGAAGTGAGAGAAAGACCCCAAGAGTCTAGTTTCCTGCTAAATCCAGAGCAGAAGCAGTGTGTCCTCTTGAAACCTGTCCCCTGAGGAGTTGGAGAACAGACAGGCTGAAAGGGAATACAGACTGCACTTGGTCAAACTGAAATTGGCTGCAGGGAAAAAAAGGATGAGGCTGACAGCCCTTAATAAAAGGAAACATGATTTGGAGGAAAAGAAAGTTCTGCTGGCTCATGAGATGCGTCACAAGGAGCTGAACCTAAAAGCCAAATAGCTCTTGTATAGCAATGGTGGCACCGATAATACAGTGTCAAATGGACCCAGAAGGGTCCACATAGCCAAGGACCGGGTGCCCAACATTGTTGTGGGTTAAAAAGTAGACACGTTGTTTGTGTCATATGAGGCAGCTTTGGAGATGCAGAGGTTCCCGGAAAAGGATTGGGGAGCCATTCTCTGGAGGTTTTTATGTACTGAGTTAAGGGATTCCATGTTGGCCCCAGGGAAGGGTGACCGGATGTAGTACCTAGTCATAAAGGAAGCCCTTGCAGTGAATATGATCTCACCTCATTGAAGTATGGGTAAGAGTTTAGGGACAACCAGAATCTGTTAAGGGTAAATTGTATGGATTATTTCTGAACGGCACTAAATGGATGGATAAAGGACAATGCTGTGAGTAATCACAATGAGCTGTACAGTCTTTCTGCAAGAGAACATATGTTCAGTAATTGTTTTCCAGAGCTGTGCCACTACCTGATAGACTCCAACCTCACTGACCACAGAGAGCTTATGAAGGAGGCAGAACGCAGGTTCTGTATCACAGTCAAAAAGAGGGTACCTGAGAGTGACCCCAAGATGGGTGATTCAGGTCCCCCACAGCAGAGTGAAGGGGAGACTCAAGGTGACACAGACAGGTCCCGGAATAAGGTGGAGGAAAAGGGGTTAGGTAATGGTGGACAGAGGCCCAAGGCACCCAATTTCTAGCCCTGATATTTTGATTGTTCCCAGATAGGACATAAGGAGGGGGACCCTATCTGTACTAAGTTCTGATATCCCTGGAATGGCGTAGGGAAGTAGCCCATAAGTGGGTCATAGTCAGTCCACAGATGCCCATTCACTCCTAGGAAATGAGTCGCTAATAGTGATAGAAGAGCTGAGGGGGCACCTGCCCAGGATGTCCTGAAACCTTTGATTTCTTGGGATACTTCTTAAGGGAGGGTATGGAGACCCAGATGGAGGGACAAGAGGTGGAGACAGTCCACAGTGGGAGGACCAGTGGGTCAGGGGTTTCCAACTCTGAGAGAAGTGCACCCCAAGATTGACCCTGGTGAGGCCACTTCTGACCTCTGCTGTCACAGAGACAGAGGACAGGAGACCTGCACCAGACATACCCTTGCATGACACAGAGTGTGTCACCCTGTTCCCTCCTTGGAAGTCCTGATTTTAAAGGCACCTGATTAGCCTCAGGGTACAGACCCTGGGCTATGAGGCCAGTCACAGGATAAACCCCTGAACTGATGAGAAGATTAATGGAAGTAGCGTGCCTAACACACAAGGCTGAGAAACCTCAGAGGTAAGGGAAACGTCAGGAGTGCATAGGGAACTTCTTGTTAGGCGCAAGCCTGGAAGTGAGGCCTTCTCAGGGTACCCGCTTGGAGCCTCCACCTGGCAGTGGATGACCCAGGGACTGTCTCTTGACATTGATAGCTGTCAGTGGGTTCTGTTGGTTGTTGTCATTATGTCATTATGGGCAGAGTTTCCTTGGGTTGGGGACAAAAGTCCGATCCAAGGGGCGGAATGGGCCACATCACCTTTTTGGTCAAGGTGGTACTGTCTGAATACTAGGATGCATCTTTGAGCAAATTAAGGTTAGGAGTCTCATGGATGGGGTCCACATGTGAGGAGAAGGGTTTCCCATTTGCCAGCCTAGTGGCTCAGGAGAGTGGTGAGAGAGGTATCCAACTAGGTTCAGAAGGGCATAGAAGTGACAATTGCCTCTGCAAAAGAAGGCTATTGTCCATGTTCTATTGCCAGACCAGGAAAGTATTTTCAAGTCTTCCCTAGCTTTTGGTCTGTAGGGATGTCATGTTAGTCCTCTCTGTAGGTCTAATAAAGTTTGCCTTCCTCTGCCTTCCTTTGCTAAACACTTTTTGTTAGCTTTTAGTTCTCTGTGCACATTTTCACTGACAATCAGCAGTAAACTGCTTGTGCTGTTTCCTTTAAACATAGTAAAATTGTCCTACACCTGATTGCTACATTTAATTTACTTGTGACTTCCTAGTAAATGGTACTACCCGTAGTCAGGGCCTGTAAATTAAATGCTACTAGTGGGACTTAGCGCTCATTGTGCCACCCACATAAGTAGCCTTTTAAAACATATCTCAGGCCTGCCACTGCAGCCTATAGCGCACTTTTAAGATGCCATTGTGACTTAGTAAAATAAACCTTTTACCAGGCGTACAGCCTTCCTCTTTAATACTTATAGATCACCCATAAAGTAGGCAATAAGGAGAATAGGGCATGGTGCATACTAAAAAGTAGGACATGTGGGATTGCTTTACATGTCCTGACAGTGAAAAACTCCTACTGTTGTTTTTCACAGTTTTAAGGACTATCTCTCCAATAGACTATCACTGGGCCACATTATTTCAATTAATACGTGCTAACTACAGGACTCAGATGGAGCTGGAAACTTGGCATGCTGTTGGGCTGCATACACTGGGAGATCTGTATACAGAGGGTGGGTTAGCTCCATTTGCTACACTAGCAGAAGAGACAGGCCTGCTACCAGGGCAGTTTTTGCTGCACAACTCCTTGATAGCATAATTACCCTGGCATTGGGGGGACATCTCTGCCCAACTGCCAATGCATCTACTGCTACAATACATGCATGTTATGGGGCATGGTAGACATCTGATTTGTAGGTTCACCGACGTGCTCCAGACACACAGTTCATAACTGCGCTGCATTGCGGGTCAGTAAGGAGGGTGATCTAGCCAGGCCCTGCACACTTAAAGAATGGGACCCAGCATTGAGAAGCCATACCAACATTCCACTGTGTAGGAAAGTACCCTCTTTTTGGCATGTTACCCCCAATTTCTGCCTGATGTCAGTGTTTTGGACTGTGTCACTGGGATCCTATTAACCAGGACCCCAGTGCTTATACTCTCTCTCCTCTAGTTGCTGTCACTGCATACTGGTAACCCAATATTTCACCCAAAATTGGCATACTGGTCACCCCTTATAAGTCCCTGGTATATGGTACCTAGGTACCCAGGGCATTCAGGTTCCAAGGGATCCCTATGGGCTGCAGCACTTCTTTTGCCACTCATAGGGAGCCCATGCAAAGGCTTCTCCAGGACTGCCATTGCAGCCTGTGTGAAATTGTGCATGCACTTTTTCACGTCCCTTTACACTGCACCAGGGCACTTATAAGTCACCTGTATGCCAGGCCTTCCAACCAAGAAGGCTGGGTGCAGAGTACCTGTGTGTGAGGGCATCCCTGCACTAGCAGAGGTGTCCCCACATCATCTTGGACCATTTTCCCGGACTTCGTGAGTGCGGGGACGCCATTTTACGTGTGCACTGGACATAGGTCACTACCTATGTACAGCTTCACAATGGTAACTCCCAACACGGCTATGTTTGGTATCAGACCTGTTGGAATCATACTTCAAGGCTTTTGCAAGCATTGATTGTATGATTCCATGCACTCTGGGGGATCCTTAGAGGACCCCCACTATTGCCATTACAGCCTTCTGAGGTTTTCCAGCAGCCCCAGCTGTTGCCACCTCACAGACAGGTTTCTGCCCTCCTGTTGCTTGAGCAGCTCTGGCCCAGGAAGGCAGAACAAACTATTTCCTTTGGGAGAGGGATGTTGCACCTTCTCCCTTTGGAAATAGGTGTTACAGGCATGGGAGGGGTAGCCTCCCAGAGCCTCTGGAAATGCTTTGAAGTGCACAGATGGTGCCCTTCTTGCATAATCCAGTCCACACCAGTTCAGGGACCCCCAGTCTCTGCTCTGGTGCAAAACTGGACAAAGGAAAGGGGTGTGACCACTCGCCTGTCCATCACCACCCCAGGGATGATGCCCAGAGCTCCTACAGAGTGTTCCTGGGTTTTGCCATTTTGAATTCCAAGGTGGTGGGGCACTCTGGGAGCATCTGAGTGGCCAGTGCCAGCAGGTGACATCAGAGCCCCCCCGATAGGTGCTTACCTGTGTAGCTGAGCAATACCCCTTTTAGGGCTATTTAGGGTCTCTCTCTTGGGTGGTTCTTCAGATTCAGATTGCAAGACTCCAGCAGGAATCCTCTGCATCCTTTACATCACCTCCTTACCAACGAAACTGCATCTGGACCCTCCAGGAACTCTACAAACTGCAACAAAGAAGCAAAGACAACTTCTGCAACATTGTATCTTCAGCTCTTGCCAGCAACTGCAACTTTTTCCAGGTCGTGCATCCTCCGAGGACTGCCTGTGTTCAGCCTCCACCAGAAGAACAAAGGAATCTACCTTGAAGTGAAGGAGTCACTTCCCTGCTCCAGCAGGCACCCCTCTGCAGCGACAATTGGTGGCTTGGGTCCCCTCTCTGGAAGAAGTGCATTGATCCAGCAACACAGGTGGTGGATTGAAGTGGTCCCAACGGTCCAGACATCCAACTGTCCAACTTTGGTGGAGGTAAGAGTTTGCCTCCCCACGCAAGACAGTACCCCATGCACTGCATGTTTTGCAGTTGCCAAGGCTTACTGGCATCCTTCCACAAAGTTCTTCGGGCACCATGCAGCTCCAGCCCACAGCACTCCTTCCTTTGATGCACAGCTTCCTGAGTGGTTCTCCGGCGGCATGGGATCCCTTGCTGCGTGAGCCTCCTTTTGCACCTTCTTTGTCCCCATGCTGTGAGACTGCTGTGCACACTGCCTGGTCTTCAGAGGGCTCTCTGAGGTGCTGAGAGCCCCCTCTGACTTCCCCTCCTGCGTAGACCCGCCAGGTCCCTCGTGGTCCTGGGCAGCACCATTTCCCGCTAACCGAGAGTTTTGTGTATGGCAAGGCTTCTTGGCAGAATCCAGCAACGCAAACCAGACTGCAATCATCCATCCAGCGTGGGACATCATCTGCAACAACCAGGAACCCGCATCCGTCTTCTTGGGTGCAACACTGACTGTTGTTCTTCACCAGTGGTTCTTCTTTTGCGCCTTCGTCTGGGTTAGCAGGGGCTCCTGTTCTCCCTGGACTCTTCAGTGCTTCTTGGACTTGGTCCCCTTCTTCTACAGGTCTTCAGGTCCAGGAATCAATAGTTGGTGTCTTGCAGTCTCTTCTGGTTCTTGCATAATCTTCTTTCTCATGTTCTTGTGTGTTCTAGGAAAGTTACTGTGATTTACTCCTGCTTTCTTGGGCTCTGGGGTGGGTTCTATGACTTACCTTTGGTGTTTTCTAATACTCCCAGCACCTCTGTACACACTACACTTGCCTTGGTGGGAAACCGACTTTCGCATTCCACTTTCTTAGTATATGGTTTGTGTGCCCCCTAGGCCCATTTCTAACTTTTGTGATTTTCACTATTTGCACTGTTTTCTAACTGTTTTTACAGCTATTTCTGCATACTAGTATATATAATTTGTGTATTACTTACCTCCTAGGGGAGTATATTCTCTATGGTATTTTTGGCATTTGTTTCACCAAAATGAAGTACCTTTATTTTTGTAACACTGAGCATTTTCTGTGTGTGAGTACTGTGTGACGACAGTGATGTTGCATGAGCTTTGCATGTCTCCTGGTTAGGCCTTGGCTGATCATCATCCACACTACCCCTAGAGAGCCTGTCCTCTAGACATTGTCTACATTTCACTAATAAGAGATAACTGGACCTGGTATCAGATGTAAGTACCTTCGGTACCCACTACAAAACAGGCCAGCCTTCTACACATGTAATGCTCGATTCCATCTTATCCAATTCTATATATTCCACAGAGCCTATTTTACTCCAGCTAAAATCAATCTTTACTTTTATTGCCCAGATGCAGTCTGCCCCCACTGCGCATTAGTAGCAGCAGGGTAGCTACACATGTTATGGTACTGTCCCTTATTATGCTCTTACTGGTGTGATGTGTCAGTGCAGCTGTCGGTTTGCACAACACATCCAGCGTTGACCACGTGGGAAGCATGTATTCTGGGCCTTTTTACCAGAGCTAAAAAACACAAGGCTTCCACAAGATTCTTGGATTTGGGCCTTTTGGCGGTCAAAGGCCTCATTACCAGGAGATTGAGGTCTACGGAACCCACTGCCATAGATGCATGGAGGAGGTTGTTTATGGTATGGGCGGAAGCAGAGGGGGTGGTGCTGCAGAGGGAAGACAGTTTAGGATTAAGTAAATATCCCCTGGCCTCTGGATGGGATGAGATGCTGTTTGAGCTTCAAGAGCTAGAGCATGGGTCAGATGTAGACACTGCGCATGTAGAAATCATGCAGACAATGGTCTGTTTAACTGGTTGTGTGCGATGGATTAATGCTGCACCCCAGGCAACACGCTTAGCCTCTCTCCTCCAATGGGGGGGTTTAGCAAGGCAAGGTGGGAGGGGTCCTGCAGCCACACGTTGTGGGATCCGGTTGATTGAACAGGCGGGGATGCGGGGATATGACAGGGATGTTTGGGAGCATTGGGAACGGAGTCCAATTAAGATTACCGTTTTGTTGTATGCAGTGTTAATGCTGGATCTTAACATCTTTACTATTTTGCATGTGACAGCCGCCTATTAGGATGATGTCCTGGTGTATTATATGCCTCATAATGCTGAGCATTCCGCAGATTGGAGGCATGAAAAAGCTCAGAGTCCTGATATACCAACCTATCGGCTCTGATTGTACATCCTAATTGCCAATTGATGTAAGGTATTCTGTAAGTTAGCGTGATCAAACCAAACGACCTGTAACAGAAGTTGTGCTTCTGATCTTCCTCACTGCAGTAGATGTATACAAACTGGGATTGTTTTTCTACCTGAAATAAATAAAAAGATTCAAGCAAAAAAAAAAAAAAAAGTGCTAACTTTAGTTTGGGTATCAACAGAGATATGCTATTTACACTCAAATGAATTGTAATTTAAAATACTCTTTAAAGGTAAAGACACATTTTAAGTTATTATTCTGAAAATGCCATTTTGGAAAGCTGGCATTTTCCTGTTCAAACCAAATGTACCCATCTGCCTGTGTCCAGGATCACAATTCTATGAATGGTTCTCCTGCGGTGCTTCAGTGAGACAAAGGAAGCATAGGTGTTAGGGGAGACGGTCTTCCTGACAGGTGCCCTGAAAACACTTCAAATGGCTCTGCCTGCAACACACACAAAGGAACCTGACACCAGGCCTGCCCTCACTTCTGTCTCCAGACAGTTTGGAGCCAGAACCATGGAAGGAAAAGAACTGAACAGAATCAGTTATGGGGTAGGTCAGGGAATTCCCCCACACAAAGGCTGGCACCAGGTATAAAAGTGAGATCTTCAGAATGTCTCATCAGAACACTACAAGACTCGTGGAAGAATCAGAAGTAGAACCACCCTGCTGTCTAAGAAAGAGAGACTGCTCTGGTGCCTAAAGGAGTATTAGACCTCCTTCACTTGAACCCATGTATGCAAAGTGACTCCAAGGCTCAGTTGACTGACCTCCTTTGTGAACTATAGGGACACAACAAGCTTCCAGAGGCATCCCTACCACTGCCAATCTGACCAGCACCAACTGGACCTCCTGGACCTGCCTGAACCCTGCTGGTGGCCTCTGTTGGAGTGATTTCTGATCTCCAAGAGGTGCAACCTAGGTCCTGGACTCATGGCTGGCATTAGTGAAAACTCCTCCTGGAAAAAAGGTGAAGTTACAGATGTTTCAGGCTTCTCGTGACTGCAGAGTGACCTCTTCATGCTGAGAATCGACTGCCTATGACAACCGCCAACGCAAAGCTCCATCTAGATCTGCTCTTCATGCCAACAGTGACTGTCTGTGGTGACTGGCAACACTAGACCTGCACTTTGCACCATCAGCAACCATCCACAACAATAACTTATGTGAAGCTCCCCCGTTGACCGGCTCTTCACGTTACAGCAATTATGGTCTGTGACACTTGACCTGATCCTTAAAACAGAAGCATCCTTCTGGACTTACCTGATTTCCTGTGTCTCACCCACACCCCATCCTGGTCGGCCTGAAACTGTGACTTTTCCTCAGTCTAGCACAACCAGATTACCATACTAATGAACTGATTTCTTACAGTGGGTGCACACTTATGAATGGATGGGTGTGAGTGTGCGTGTGAATGGGTGGGTGTGAGTATGTGTGTGCTTGTAAATGAAAGGATGGAAGTGAGTGTGTGTGTGGGTGCCCAATCCACTGGTCAGCCACATTACAGTACACCACTGTGTGTGTGTAAATGTTGACGTCAATTTATTGCAGATAGTCAGCTAACTGTATTTGCAGTGTAATAAATGCATGCTCATTGGTGTTGTGTAAAACGTAAAATAAAAAGATTTTTCAAAAATAATAATTATGGATGAAAAATAACTTCAGAATTAGTGATGTATTAAAACATTGTAAATATATCAAATTTCTCATTGCGAATGTGATGAAAAACGTTTTTCTGATTGAATTTCTGGCTTTTAACACCGTACTATTCGTTGCCTAACTGCCTAAGAACGAAATATTTTTTTTTTTATGAAGGTAAGTTTATTGCTAAAATGTGTTCCAAATAGAATCAAGCATTGACAAAGTCATTATCTCAAGCTTTTGTTACTGAAGTGCATGAATTGTCGATTTTGTAAGTGTGGGTGTGCAGATTGTGAGAACGTGAATATGGAATAATGGATGAGAGACTGAGTGCATGAGTTCATGGATGGATGCTGAGCACCTTGGTGAATGAATTGGTGAGTGTGTATGTGGATAAATGAGTGAGTGATTGGGAAATCGCTATTCACTATGCTAAATGCTTGCATTTCCCACAAAGCGAAAGTAATAAACTAACTTGGTTCCGCATCGGGGCAATAGAATTTAGGAAAGGTCTGCAGGGGAAGATATCTGTAGTGATATAGGTCACTCCATAGAGTTGTTTTCCAGTAGAATGTTTATTCGCATAAGCAGTATAAATGAGATTCTCCTAAAAGGTCCAGGCACTCCCCACTAACTGTCTCATACATTACCAAAATACATTCTGTAACGGAGGGCAAGATGTAGGACACTCAGCTTTTGTGACTCGCAAATTGGGATCTTTAGTGACTCGCAATATGTTGCAAAAGCTGATGTACAACAGTGTCTCAGACACTGTTTGCAATTCGCAAATGGGTCGCAAGGGACATGCTTCATTAATATTCATGAGGCAGATCGCAATTTGCGACCCATTGGGAATAGCAAGCACTCACAGGGATGGTGGCCTGCTGGGGTCAGCAGACCACCATGTCTGGGACTGTCTAACGCACAAAACTGCACATTGGGTCCAGCAGACTCAAGTGTAACTTCTGAGTGTCAGGGTTTGGTCATCTGAGAAGAGCTTTCGCAGTCAGCGGCGAACAAGCAGATGTGGCTACCAACTTCGCCAAGTCAACTTCTTCAGCTTTTGTGGGCCTGAAGACATAACAGAAAGTCAGCCAACTAACTCTTCTGTCTCTTCTTTCGGAGTCTCTGGATGACCTTTCCTCAAGGAGGGCACCACAGGCAGTGTCCTCACTTTGCTAGCCCAGGAGCAGTAGGTGAGGCCAGTCTTTGGTGCAGCCTCTCTTTGCCAGGTACAGGGAGCAGCGGGGCAGTCCTTCTTCAGTCCTCTCTCCAGTGCAAATATGCTCTGAGTTCAGGGTGCCAGGAGTGCCACTTTTATGCCCACAACGTGCCCTCACAGGATGTGGTGACTACTAGCTAATGGGATACCAGGTCCCCTCCTGCTTGCTGATGACTTCCTCGATGTGTGGCATCAAGCTCTACCAGAGGTCAATATTTTGCCCACTACCAAGATGGCAGAACCCCTTTCACATTGTTGAGCTTGGTAGCGCACCCTAGAGATGTAGCTACCTGAGGGCTACACGGCCAGTAAAAAAAACATTTGGCAATGATTTTTTTCTCTCTGTCCCAGGTGCCAACCCTCTCGTCTGCCCGCTATTTCCCCTTCAAATGTGGCTTCCTGTTTGAAGCTCGTATTTTGGGCTCACGCCATGTGTGGCTTACTGCTAGGGAGAGGTAACACCTCTTCCAACAGCAGGCCTTTATTGTGTCCTTTCCTGGGAGTCCTTTACATATATCCTAAGGAGGGCAGAAGGCTGTCTCATGGCCAGCAACTGTAAACGGCCACTGGAAACCTTGGGAAGCAGTGACAACTTTTTAGATTTGCCTTTTATTTACAAGCTACTGTAAATTTGACTTGTGCAACAAGTCAGATTGAATGCAACAATGTGTTTGGTACCTTAAACTACCAGCTGTAGTTGTCACCTTCAGAAGTTAGCACAGTTAAGTTGTCAGCATGTAAACCTGTACTTGCCCATCAAGCTACTTGCCTCTCTACAGTAAAAACAACAATGTGGGGGTTCTGCTGTTAGAACATATAAAAACACATGCTCTAATTTTTCATATAGAGCACCCTGCCTCAGGGCTCGAGAGACCTACCTTAGGGGTGACTTACATATATATTTCAAGAGGAATCTCTGTACATTGTCATTAGTTTAAATGGCAAAGTTGGGTTAGCAGTTTAAAACTGTTGTAGCAGTCTGCAGTGCCAGACTTAGAGACATGCTTTTAGTTTGTCACACTCGTAGTGGCACAATAAGTGCTGCACAACACGAGGGGCACTTTAAGATATAGGTCCTGGGTACCCCTGGTATCATATACTTGGAACTCATACATATGTTAACTTATGCCAATTGGGTATAAGCCAATTAAACATACAAATTCAAGGGTTAAAGCACTAGCACTGATATCTGGTTAGCAGGCTTTAGTGCACTCCCAGAGTCAGAAAACCAGCAGTATCAGTCCAAAGCTTTGGGGGTGATCATGCAAAAAGAGACATTTCCTTACATGCACAGTAGGAAGATACTACAGAGCCTTCAATTATATTGCATCATAGTAAAACAGTGATAGCTTCAGGGTACGTTTGATGGAAGCAACACCATGTATGGGGCTCCATTCTTTTGAAAGTTTCACAGTTAAGCAACTGGTGCTACACGAAAAGATGACACAGGACAAAAGTTGGGCCCAGCACAGGAACCCACAGGTATATGAAAGGGAACATCAAAAAGATACAGCTTAAGAAACCAGAGGAAACCGACTCAGAGCCAGCCAGAATGCAGGCACTGCAGAGAACGTATTCAGATCTGCAAAACGTGATGCTGCAAAGTGCTGTGGTTTGGATGAGTGCAATTTAAATAGGTTGAAACCAAAAATGCCTGTGGGAAGTCAGGATTAGGAGGGGGAGTTTTTAGGTCTCGCCTTAGACAGCACACATGCTCAGGCACTTCCAACAATCGATAGAATCTAAAGAAGTTAAAAAAGACCTCTAAAAAGGGACGTAGTCCACCGATTATTTCCCATTGGTTGGCTTAATTGTCACTCTTTTTTATCCTTTTTATTGGTCTATGCATATTCACTTCACTTCGTAGTGTTTGGGTGATAGATGTGTTTTATAGTTGTACCAACTGGTGATATTGTCACTTGTCTCAATGCATGTGTGTGCACTCTGTTATCAGTTCATAGATTGTATGCCTCAATAATACCCCATGCTATATGCAACGCATAATATAGTATACAATGACAGATTATGATATATCACACCATACCATACCAAAATAACAGACAGTAACATACCTAGGGTATCAAGTTATCCGTCTTAACCGATTTCAAATGGTAGAAACCCTCCCGATTGACATTTTCCCTATTCGGTTTAACTGTAAACCACTGATCTTCCCACTGTATGGAAGCATTGACATAGCTTTCTTCCAAGAACTTTCTCTGTGAAGTTTTGGCCACTAGTTAATTATGGTTTGTTCAAGGTCTAAGGCTATTTGTCTCTGGAGGGCAGGTTAGTGCACTGGCTACTGACTCAATTTACCTACTGTAATGTATCATACTGGTTTAGGGTCTTTGGTCATTATACAATACCAAACCATACCATACTGTAACATACCATACTATACAAGAACAGGCCATCTGAAACCATACACTATAATGATGGTCTATACCAGTGCTTCCCAAACATTTTAGAACCATGACCCACTTTTTAGTACTACAAACCTTCACGACCCACCTACCTTTAATGAACATCAGGAAGGCGATTTTTTTATGTCACTAAAGCATTGTGTGGTAGTCCAAAGTTATTTGCAGACAGCACATTTTCCACTGAAATGGTCACTAACTTTATACAATCATGCAGGTTTATTGATAAAACTATGCTCGCACAAATGAAAATGTGTGGAAATTGGGTTTAAATGAATATTTATTATTTTGTAATCATCATGTAAAGTGTCTTGATTTGTTCTGATCCCACTAAAATCTTTGTTTTCATAACACTTCGAAATTACAAAAAAAGTGCTTCATTTTACTTTCCTAACTGATAAATGTGTACCGTTCATTTACAGCTATTTCCATTTCTCTGTGTGCTAGGAAAAAAATTATATCCCCCAGCTTTCCTTTCACACTTCATGAACCCCAGCCAGATTGTCACATAATTCACTTTATTTTTCTTTCTCTGACTGCAAAGTGCAAGGAGTTCATTAAAAACAGTCTCAATGTTAAAAATAACCAGAAGAAGACATGACATTTGACCTCTGGCTTTGAAGCATAGCAAATGTGACACCATCAAGACAGCATTTGAAGGCATCTTTACTTATTGCCTGGACTTTGGTAACCCACCAAAAATCGGCTCACGACCCATAGTTTGGAAAACACTGGTCATTGCTATATCCTATTATATTATACAATACTATACAATAACATGCCATACCATAACACACCATACAATAACAGCTGATACCATATCATACTATAAGAGGAGACCATACCATACCATACCATACCATATCACCCATGCCATACCATACCATACCATAATATACCATACCATACCGAACAATGACAGGCCGTACAATATCATACTATTCAATCAAGTTGTGTTCCTCATTTGGGGAGAAGCAAGAGTGTTAATCTACATTATAAGGAAGTCTGTTGTCTCCGTAAATTACCTATAGCCGCAGCCTGGGACACCTTGCTCACTCAGTTTCAGGAAATTGTGTGTGGGGATGCCTCCTTCTATGAAACTCACAACCTGATTAGTCTTTTCCTATGCCTAGCCCACTGGCCCTGCTTGTATGTCCACATTGCAACGCAGTGTAACTTTTTCTGCTGCCTGGCAGGAGTCAGATATAGTGCCTCGGGCAGGAGTCACGGACGCCACCTCCCTCCCAGAAGGCCCCTTTGCATGATTCCCCCGAGGTCACTTCCCCCAGTTCTCACTTGTGCTGTTATTTAGTAGTCTCCTTTCCCCACTGTTCCTCTTTTTCCCTTCGCCCTTGCCTCCTTCTATCACTTAGAGATCTGCATAGTTTATTACCCGGCTCATAGGCCTCTAGACAACCCAGAAACATCCAAGACACACATGGGCAACGCCTACAAACCTAGACACATGTATTGCTTCATTGCCTTGTTGTTTATTCCCAAATGTTAGTCATGCAGTAACACCCCAAATAGTATACATTTCAATATCCTGTACTTACCATGCGTTAGCATATGTCACTTATTCGTTCTCTATGATTGTGTTGCATGTTTAGTTGTACCAAAAACTTCCATAAAAAAATCACTACCCAATCATCACCCTCAGCTCCTTTCATCTCTGCTTACGCCTGAACCCTTAAGTCATCCTCACCTCCCTTTATCTCAACTCACTCTTGAACCCTCAAGTTGCCCTCACCCTCCTTTACCTCCACACGCTCTTGATCTCTCAAGTCACCCTCAACTCCCTTTATCTCTACCCATCACTGAGCTCTTGTCACCCTCACATTCCCTTACCTCGACCCAAGCCACAGCCTTCAAGTCACTCTCACCTCTTTTTACCTCTACCTACCCCTGAGCCCTCAAGTCACCTTCACCTCTCTTTACCTCTACCCACCCCTAAGCCATTAAATCACCCTCACCGTCTGTACCTCTACCCACCCTTGAACCCTCAAGTCAATCTCATCTTCTTTTACCTCTACCCACCCCTGAGCCCTCAAGTGGTCTTCACCTCTCTTTACCTCTAACCACCCCTGAGCCCTCAAATTAGTCTCACCTTCCATTACCTCTACCAACCTGTGAACCCTGAAGACATGCTCACCTCCCTTCACCTCTATCTAGCCCTGAGACCTGAAATCACCCTCCACCTCCCTTTACATCTAGCCACCCCTAAACCCTCAAATCACCCTCACCTCCATGTATCTATACCAACTCCTCTCCTCAATCTACAAGTCACACTCACCTGCCTTTACTTCTACCCACCAGTAATCCTCAAGTAACCATCATCTCCCTTTACTTCTGCTGACACCTGAAACCTCAAGGTACCCGCAACACCCTTTAACTCTACCTACTCCTGAACCCACAAGGCACACCCACCTCCCCTTACCTCTCCCCACCCTTCAGCTATCAAATCTCAAGTCACCCACATCTCCCCTTTCCTAAACCCACCCCTGATCCCTCTAGTCACATTCACGTCCCACTACAGCTACCCTGAGCTTTCAAGTCACCCTAACCTCCCTTCACCTTTACCCACACCTGCACACCCAATACACCCTTTCTTTCCTTTACCTCTACCCAGCCTTGAACTCTCACGTTGCTCTCATCTCCCTTTACCTCTATGCACCCCTGAACCCTCAAGCCACCCTCAGCTCCCTTTACCTCTACCCACCCCTGAGCCCTCAAGTCAATCTCACCTCCTATTACCTTTACCCATCTGTGAATCCTGAAGACAAGCTCACCCCCTCTGCCTCTACCCACATGTGAGACCTGAAGTCACCCTCTCCTTCCTTTACATCTAGTCACCCTCAACTCCTGTTGCATGTACTCACTCCTCAATCCTCAAGTCACGCTCACCTGCCTTTTCTTCTACCCACTAGTAGCCCTCAAGTAACCCACACCTCCCTTCACCTCTACTCACACCTGAAGTCTCAAGGTTTCCTCACCCCCTTTACCTTTACCTACCCCTGAACTTCCAAGTCACACTGACCTCCCCTTACCTCTACCCACCTTGAGCCATCAAACTTCAAGTGACCCACGCCTCCCCTTACCTAAACCCACCTCTCATCCCTCAAGTCATTCTCACCTCCTGTTACCTCTACCCACCGCAGCCCTAAAGTCACCCTCACCTCCCCTTACCTCTATGTACCCCTTAGCCCTCAAGCCACCTTCACCTTCCTTCACTTCTACTCACCCTGAACCCTCAGTTCATCTTCACCCTCCTTTCCCTCTACCACCACTGAACACTCAAGTCACCCTCACTTTCATTTACCTCTACCCACCCCTGAGCACTCAAGTCAATAATGAGATGATGTGTGGGCCTGGAAACACATTGATACTTCTATTGAAACCAAACAGTAGCAAGTCAGCAGTTCCGTTGCCAAGGCAAATAGAGCCAAGGGCCATTCAGGTGTCCCATTCGGATCCCAGGTACTGTCTTAGTGTGAAAGTTATCCTGCTCGATATTTGTGGGCAGTGTCCTATCCTATCTAGGACTACATCTAGGTATGCCCAGGTCAAGGAGGCAAATGCCTTCTCCATGTAAAGAGAAGAAACTATGGCAATAGGGTCATCAGTAGGATGTACTAATATCATGTGCAACTGTCATATAAGATTGAAGGACATGTCACCCCCTGGTACAAAGCCACTGTAGCCAGGTGGACAAGAGAAGTGAATACTCTGTTTGTGATTAACTTCCCCAGTACTTTCTAGTTCAGCAATGAAAGTGTCCTATATGAAATTCGCTGTAGTGGGTTATTTCCCCTCTAGGGCATTACCAATATTGCCATCACCCGAGTGGTCAGAGGCAATTTACCCATGTCAGTCTTTTTACCAAGAGAATATTTGGGTTATTAGCTGTGCACTGTATGCGTCTTAACATTCCAATTTTTGGCCATCCAGACAATGTGTTTTCTCTTGCCCCATCACCTGAATTGCTGCTCTAATCTTATAGAGAAAGTGGTGGTTTTTGTAGTTCTCTTTGTTAGGGGAGTCATTTTTAAATACCTGCTTTTTCCTTGTATTCATATAAACAGTCCAGGTTGGGCAAGGAGGGAAGTTTATATACAAAAGTGTGTACTCGTCCTAGATGCTTCTTGCTTTACAATTGTGAATACCCTACCATGCTGTTTGGACCCTCTGCAGCTGCCAGTTCTGGGCTGCTTTTCTGAGAAGAGCTCCCCCTCTGATAACTCCTCATAACTGTCTGCCTACTCATGAAATTTCTTTATGTATGAGTGTTAGTCTAGGCAGTGGAGTCCCACCATAGATTCAGAATGTCCTTTTTATCTAACAGATAGTTGGCGTCATGTGTCACATCAAGTGCTTGTCATGTCTCAATCAGTTTCTTATTCTCTTTGTGCTCAGCAACTCTCAATAAAATCGTATGTACCATTTCAGGTCTTCCATACCCCTTTTACTGTTTCAATGCATACTCTCCTCACTGTTACATTGAAGGCTTCCTACCCACTTCTTGTTCGCATGACAGTAACAGTTATTTTTATGTGTAATGGTGCAGCTAAAAGCTGGATCCTGCAAGGTTGGCTAGGATGATATGCATGACAGTGGTTTCCTCATGTGCACAGATTTAATGGTGACTCTCTACCCAAAAGTATGATAACACCCCAGTGTGTAAGCCATTGTTTTGTGTCACCAGTATTTTTCATACCTGCGGTTATTGCTAGGGGTGAAATTATCTACCAAGGACATCAAGTCTTACTATTGAATTAACTACTTGACACAGTGAATACATCTTGTTGGTTTCTAATGTCATGCATCATTCCTTTCAGGTATTTCACGAAAGAAAAGTGTCCCTGCTTTGCTTCAAGTGTGATAATATGTTGTTGTGCTTACTCAGACTCAATATACCTTTACCATCCCTTTAACAACAGAATTTAATAATGACTATTCTGGGCCATGGTCTTGATTATCCTAAGAGTCAACAACCTGTCCCAACCTGCTGCTACGGGCCTTCCATCAAACAAACAAAAGATCATTGTCACTACCGTAGCACCTCCATGGTCCATTATTGGGCTGCAGAAGTGAACCACGAGGACTCTTAAAGTCCTGAAACTTCCCTAACAAATTCCCACAATGATAAGATTAAAACATGGACATGCCCAAACAAAACATAAATTGCAAAGGAATACTCCCACATTCAGTATCACACATCGGGAGTGTGTGTGAAGGATAGTGTAGATCAACCCCTCATCTTTGAGCCCCCCATATCCAAAGTTGCTTTACTGGCAATTGAGTCAGAGGCTCCCCATTAATTCACATATTCTTGATCCGCAATGTTTTGTAACCCAACTTGACTGTACATAAGGCTAAGTGTATTATAGTTTGTCCTCTTCAAGTGAGCCCTCGAGCTTTGTTGTGAGTCAGCTTCAATCACAGAGCCTGGACTTCTTTGTTCATGAGATCGCAGTCAGCATTTCCCCGTAGTTAGCATCTGCATTAAAATGCTTGATGCAACATTCCACAGCACCAGGTACTATATGGCCTACCATTTCTGGGGTCCTGGAAGGGTGAGCTTCTGGTTGGCACCCCTATCTTTGTTGCTACTAAGTACTTGTTGGAGGGCTGGTGTCCCTCATACTGCTCACCTGCATCCCATTATTGGCCCTGCCTCTACTCCTCATTTGTGGACCTTGACTGCTCTGCCTCCTCCTCTGCCACCAATGCTGAAATTTGGCCACACAAGATGAGGCCTGGGACACGGCCCATTCCCACCACAAAAAGGAAGCAGTCAGTGTTAGAGTCCTTTGTTACCAATCTAGGCCAGATATTGCACACCTCTGTCCTGGTAACATCGCTGTCATACTCCACAAAGGTCACTTAATCTACAGTCTCTAGATGGCCTGAAGATGTGCCGCCCAGCACTCCTAACTATGGTCAAGCCAGAGTCATCTTGGAAGAAATGGCACAGTTCATCTTCCAGAAGTTTTCTTCCAGGTGGTATGCCTCCATGGGGCCTCAACCCCACTCCTCACGAAGGTCTGTGGAAGTTGCTGCTAACTGCTCTCTGCTACAGGACCCCTGCTAAGCCAGCGTTTGTAGGATAATCATGAGAGAGGGGAAGCTATGAAGGAGCTAAGACAGAACACATATTGCTCCATCGGTCATGGGCTATACCTCAAACCAAAGCTCATAAATAATAGTAAGTAGTACGTTTTTGATTTTTGCCTTACTGTTGCTATTCATATACACGTTACATAATTAGATCAAATTTACTAAGTAGGAAACTCTCTACAGACAAGCATTAGTTATACATAACTTAAGTTTCATTTTTTTATTTCATTCTTTAATTATTGTTTATTTTTCCATTTAATCTTTTGTATTTTTTATTTTATGTTTTAATTCTTTTCTCAGGTATACCAGCTGTTATTGTTGCTGTAACATTTGGAGCTACTTACCCATTTGATGATTTGCGGTACCGGCAGGAAGAATTGTAAGTAAATTGTAAGATGTTCACTTTGCTCTTTAAGGCTGCTTAGTGAATAGGCAATCAACGATACAATGACACAATTGACACGTGATTGATACAGCTGTGTGTGTTTAAAGCATACCTCATAGGTGTAGCAGCTGAAGAGCGGGTGAATTTCGGTGCCAACTTTGAAGAAACAGTATAACTACTTAACACAGCCATAGGTATTCAAATAAAAATGCCTCGTGTTTCTGCGTGATATCCAGTAGGATGATGAGACAAATAAAAAACGTGGATAAAACCTTTGACCAGCCCCTTAGTGCCTATTTAACATTTGTCAAACTTTTCTATGTTCTTATGTTTATAATTGCCTTTTCATACTTTGGAATCAACACAGGAGATGCTGCTGGCGCCATATTCCTCTCCGTGGGTCATTGATTCAGACTTTCAAAAGATTTTCTTACACATAGCGTACGTTGAGGCACACCTAAGCCAATTTATGTCCAGGATTCTCTGTAAGAAGCAATATTGTGAAAGAATGTTCAGCTACTTAAATTACATTTGTAATTGAACTAAATATAATAATTCGGAGTTCAGCGTGTTTCTATATTGGCACAAGGGAGCTACGGCTCATTTTGTACACATATCAATCTACCTGATTTGTGAGTGAGCCTTGGTTCATGGGTGAGTTGCCAACATTTTAAGAAAAGCAGCATATTCTTGGTATGATGGGACAATGTAAATTACTTTGTCCCCATGACAGAGAGACCACCCATCAAATTTAACAAGGACTGCCAAGCAGGCGCCTATTTATAAAGCATTGGCAATAACTGCAGTCACAGTTGTTCTGTCAGTGTTTCTCACTGTTTGATGCAGGGCTGCGTCAGTATGACGCAACCCTGCACAAACAGTTTTAATTTGTATTCACAGAAAGAAAATCCTGAAAGGGGATTTTCTTTTTGAAAATAGAAAAAATAATGCTCCCCTCTGAAGTCATCTTCCATGGTGGTGTGAAGATTATTTGTTTTTTTACTCTTCCTCATCGCCAGGCTTTGCCTGGAGATAATGGACATTAAAAAATGGCTGCCCATCCTGAAACGAGGGGCGGACCTGTGGCCATTTCTCCGGCAGCCCTTACTCTGTCGTGCCATTGGGGAGGTTTGCGATGGCGGTGACGGTGTTGTCACTTCGTAACCAAACCAAAGGACCACCTGCATTTAAATCATGTGAGCAGACCTTCATGTTGGACCACCAATATTTAAATTGGGCCTGCCAACATTGTATTAGAGTTCCAAATTTGAGTTAAGTGTCCGAAAAACATGGAAGCTCCCATGTCACCTGGTGTACTGTGGCCTAATACCTCAATGCTGTGATTGTAAGAAATACATTTAAAGCGTGTTTGTTTTCAGAGAAATAAGTTAAAGGAGATGTGCCTTTGAAACAGGAATGATCTGGTGACTGGTCACTATATTGAAACTGACCTACCACTACATTGTAAAGTAAATATATAATTGTTATGCTTAATTCCACTTATACTGACCTCCCAAGGTAAGAACGAGTGGTGTTAAGAATAGTAAAAGGCGGTGTGTCAATGTAGCATTTGCAAAATGATTGTCGGGTGATAGAACCCTTCTCGATATACTGACTGACATAGGGCCAATACGCTACTTCAACACAGAACGTTTACTTGTGAGAAGTGAGTTAGAGGAGCTGTGCGTCTGAATATTAGGTAGATTTCCACAACACAACTCATTCATGGTACTGTCGCAGCCTGCTAGCTGTTAGGCATGTGAGAAATATATTGGAAAGGAAATAAAAAGCGAAACCAATTTTGCTGTTGGTGTTTTCCCAAAAAATATAGATGACATTCTAAGATGATTACAAGAAGAATAAAAAAGACATGCCTCGTAGAGTTTCTCTCCGATTTATCAATAGACATGATGCATTTCATGGCACTGTGAGAGGGACAAAAAATTACTTTTTCGCCATCCTGTTCTGACTTCTCTGGCTTTACTTTTACTGCATGCTAATATGTCAAAGCCACGCATCATGTTCAGTAATGATGCACAGAGTTATAGAACGCACAACGGTCACTGGTAATCTTACATTACTCTTAGTCCAACTCGTCCACGAGTCCTTAACATGAGGTTTAGTCACCCAATCCTAGGACATCCAAGAAAACAGGAAATGCTGTCTGACCCCACCCACCCTGCACTGAGAGCTACAGGAGAGTAGCCTACCCCCAGTACTTCCTGTAATACCAAGCCTCTTATCAAAGGCCAAGATACAGAGGGTGAGCGGGAATAAATGACTGGGTTGAGGATGAATAGGACTAAGAGTGATGAAGATTAAGAATAGGTAAGCATTACCTCTACATCCCGCGTCCTCAACTCAGTCCTCACCCATGAAGTGTCGGACTTTGTCAAGACAAATTCTAGGAGACCACAACATAATGCAGCACCAAGTGATTTAATGCTGAAATCTATTGATCATCAAAAATAATCAATAAAACACAACATCCCTCATGGTAATACTGATTGCAAAACACCGGTACCAAAATTCCGTTGAATATGCAAAAGTTTGTGCAGCCTATAATGTTTCATAAATGTGTAGCCTAAGGCCCAAGTTTCAGCTTTACAAATGTCATTCCTATGCAATACCATTACATTATGTCCATGATGCAGCCGCTCCCCTTGTGGTACGGCTTTGCAGACCTGGAGGCCCTGAAAGGTCAGAGCTGGAACAGGACAAGGCAATAGTCTCTTTGATCCAGCGGCTCAGCATGATTTTTTACACATTTAACTTTCCCTGTGATGCCAGAAGTGAAAAATAGAGAACTAGATTTCCTGTATTCCTGGAATCTGTAAGGTAAATTGAGAGAGCAGGTTTAACATCTAACAAATGTAACCTAATTTGTTCAACAGAAGTGGAATCTCGAAAGTAGGAAGAATAAGCTCATGAGAAGAATGGAATTTAGATATAAACTTAGGTAGAAAACATGGGTCCGGTCTCACAACCATAGCGCCATCTAGAAAGGAGATAAAGGGAGGATGACAAAGAAGAGTAGAAAGTTCCCCCAAATGACAGGCAGAATAATGCCACCAAGAAAAGTGCATTCAAATAAAAATATTTGAGATTCGCCATTGCTAAAAGCCCAAAAGGAATATTTTACAAAGCCTTCAAAACCAAGGGAAGATCCCAAGAGGGAGGCATAGATTTAACAGACGTTTCAGAGATAGCAAAGCTTTTAAATAACCTAGAAACCAAGGAAACCACATTCATAACTACATCACCTTTTACATGGACTTCTTATAGCATACCATTGTGTTTTTAAAGTAGAAAGAGAAAGATTTTTCTGAAAATCATCCAAGAGAAATTATAGTATAGAAGGCAAAGAATATTCTACAGAAGAAATCCCTTGTGCACCACACCAATAATCAAAGACTTTCCAGTGTTCAGAATAGGAAGCCAGAGTTTCAGATATTCTAGATTTTTTAACCACATCAGTAATATGAGGAGGTAAAACTTGTTCCTCCAAACTCATCCTTTCAAGTTCCAAACCAAGAAGGAAAGATGAAGAAGTTGCAGCTGGGTGCAACACCTCAATGGAACAGGAGAACAAAAGAGGATCCAAAAAGGGCAACATGCCCTGCATTTTAGGAGTAGGAACCATCTTCATCTGGACCATCATGGGACCACCACAACCACTTGAGCCTTCTTCTTCTGAATTTTGCACGAGTCTTTTAATCAGAGGAATTGGAGGAATGCAAAGAGGAGTCGTCTTTGAGCCCATGCCAAGGTCAAGGCATCCATTCCCCAAGCCACCTTTTCAGGACACCTGTAGCAAAACCTCAGAATAGGGAGTGCCGAACCTCCTGTGAATGGCCCTGAAATGGTCTTGGTAAGTCTCATGCTATATGCCACCACATTACATTGTCCAGACCCTTGATGTGAATTTGCTGATAAGGAAAGGAGACAAGTGTCTGCCCAAAGACCCAGACTGCAAGCCAACTGGTTCAGGGTTCGGCAACAGGTACTCCCTTATCAACATATTGAGGTAGGACACATATTGACTGAAGTGTTGGAGCGCTCAGAAGACTGCAATCAATTCTCTTCACCTTGATGATCTCTGACCCTCTGTTCCAGACCACTTTGCTTGGGCTGCCAAGTTTCACAATGACGCACCCCAGCCAAAGGCACTCGCAACGGTTGTATATGTTTTTAGGGGATCTGGATGCATCACTACCCTTTTGCAGAGGTTGTCTATGTTTATCCACAACTGCCTTATTGATCTCTAGAGAGACAAGAACTACATAGTTCATGTTCTTGACTGAGAGGGCACCATGAGATAGCAGATGATACAGTAGAGATCTCATATTTAGTTTTGCTCATGGCACAGTGAAAATGGCTGCTGCCATATGACTCTGCACCTCCACCCAATGGAAAAGAGAGGGGTCCTTGCGTAGAAGTAGATCCTTCAGTAGATTCTGAAGGCAAACAACCCTTTCCACTGGGATTAACACTTTGGCCAATTGAGTATTGAAATGTGCTCCAATAAACTGGAGGTCCAGGGAAGGAAGAAGATTACACTTCAGTAGATTCAACAGAAACTCAGGATGGCTTAGCATAACAATGGTCAAGGAGAGATGTTGTTTAGAATCAATATCGTTGGAGCTTGAACCAACCAGCTGTCCAGATGTGGGAAAATTGACACACCTTTGAGATGAAGGTAAGCTATAAGTGGAGCCGCCATCTTCGTGAACACTCCTGGGGAGGACCAGAGTCCAAATGGGAAGACTCTGTACTGCTAAGTTTGCCCAAACACAAACATCGAGAAATTGCTAATGCAGCTTGTACATTAGAATATGGAGCTACATATCCATCAAGTCAAGGATAGCTAGACAGGCATTTGGTTCTTCTATTACAAGAATGATTTTTTGTAAAGTTTCCAGATTAAAATTAATTCGGGGTTATGAGGTTCGAGAGATTGTGATGTGTTGTTTATTTATGTTTTTATGGTTGAACATTTTTAAACCGAATAAAGTGATTTGATGATGATGAGTTGCCAGATTTGTTCATGGCATTCAGATCTATGACAATTCGGCAACCCCCTTGAACCTTGGGAACCACAAACACGATTGAGTATATCCCTTTTCCCTCCTCTTCTGTTGTAACTGGAATAATAGCCTTCTTTTTGATCAATTAAAGAATACCTTCTTTCAATGCTACCTGTTTCTCATAAGAGTAGGGTGCTGGAGTAGGGATGATCTCTGAAGGAATTGGTGGGGAAGCAACTTTGATCTTGTAACCTCTTTGGAGTATTTTCAGAACCCATCTGTCCAAAGTTGTTGACTGCCATACCTGTTGAAAGTAATGGACCCTATCACCAACCTCTTATCTGAAACCATCTTTTTCCTTTATTCCTGGATAGTCAGGAGCGCTGATTGGGATTTAGGAGATCCTGTTTAACTTTCCTGTGGAATTTCCTGGAAAGGGATCTGCCTTGAAATCTCAACCATTGATCCATGTTCTGCTGCCTTCTAGAAGGCTGTATAAAGGATTTAGCCTTATACTGAAAGGAACTTTTGGGTACATTCTGCCTGCGAAAAGAAAAATAATGTTTTCTCCTCAAAGATGTTGTGCAACTTTTTCCCCAGTTCAGAACCAAATAGTCAATCAGCTTTGAAGAGCATTCTTAAAGCAGCAGCATTCTGGGCAGAGTCTGTGTTTCAGTCCTTTAAGAATAGATTCTGTATAGCAGCTACAGAAGCTCCACGTGACAAAGCAGCTGCCTGGACCACATCGAAAGAAACATCCGCTAATAGTTTGACCTGTTTCTCCATGTTTTTTTGAGTAACGCCGGACACTGCATACCTTCTTGCATTGATTTAAACAGCTCTTTAAAATTGGATAACAAGGACTGGGCAATATAAGCTCCATATATCCCTGTGAAAGCCAAGTGAGAACCAGCATACATTTTTTAAGGATCCATCTACTTTCTTGTCTGATGGGTCCTTCAAAATGCTGTCATCAGCCATAGATGAACGGCCCATAATACTAGCCACATGTACTGTATCTGGAAACTTCTCATCCATTCCCTCTAACTGATACAGCTTGGACATGAAACAAGGAATATTAATCTTGTCAGGATCCCTCCACTCTTTAAGGACCACATCTGGAATGTGCTGATGAATAGAGACCTCCATATTAACAGGCTTCTAGTGCTGTTGGAGAATTGCATCCTTAGAAGACTCCACAATTTTTTCACTAGGAAATACCACATTGTCCTTTATATGGGAAAGTAAATCCGGTAACATGTCTTTAGAAATGTATTTCCCTTTGTGTTCAGAAGGAGGAAGGGATGAACCACCAGATAAATCAGAGTCCTAGAGATCAGAGTAAATGCTTTCTTGATCTGCCTGGTTCCCCCTCCCTCGTTTTTTATTTCTTCAAGGAAGCCGGTTTTTACCACCAATCTCCTTATCATTTCTTCATCTGGGGAAGCCTTAGACCACTTCCTTGGGAGAAAAGAAGTCGTTGGTCCAGAAGAAGATATTGAAGGCACACAGAACAAATGTCTCTTCTACAGGACACACTTTCCCATCATGAGAGAACCAACTGATCTCAGCTAATCATAATCAGAAACACCATACAAAGGAATGAGCTGGTATAATTACCTGTAGTGACTGTCAATATAAATAAGAAACACTCTAGGCACCCAAATGTGCATGCTTGCGCACTGACTGTGCTTAAAACACAAAAGTGATAACCTAATTCCTCGTCATATTAAATAAGAAAAAATACACATGCTCGGGGGACCAGCGCTACCCTCATGCACAAGCGCCAGAGCGGAACGTAGTCTCTATTACTACACATTCATCTTCTGACTTCTCCTTTTGCTGGTAAGAATAAGAATCAAAAACGGTCTGCTAAAACAAAACAATACTAGTAGATGTAATCAAGCTGACCTGCATGGATGCATTGCTTTTCCTTAGGGGCATCCATGGAAGCTGAACGCTGACTCACATCCTTACACGTTTAATTAACAGCCGTTCCTTTTCCTGGTCAGGAATTAGATCGTACTCCAACATTATTGTGAAAACTGCTGTGATAACAAGGTATACGTATTAAATCACACTTATCAAACTTCTGGACATGATAATGACTGTGCCCTTATGCCGGGGGATCCTTTCTGCACTCCCCATTAGCATAGCCCCTACATAGACAGGGTTGAAATCTCTAAAACCAGCATGGAGATTAAATAGTCCCACAAAGTAGGAAGTCCGGGCCCAAGGACTTCCGCATTCCCTGTCAATGTCCAAAAGACAGGAAGCAAAACAGAAAGTACTGAGGGTAGGCTGCATTCTTGTAGTTCCAAGTGCAGGGTGAGTGGGGTCAGATAGCATTTTCTGTTTTAGTTTCCTGTCCTGGTACTGGGTGACTAAACCTCATAAGTAAGGACTAGGTCGAGGATGAGGGACAAAGAGGTAAATAATGATTACTGCATGGGATATGCAATAGTAACAGGTTTAAGAATTCAGGAGCTGATTTTCTCTTAAGATACCAGAGACAATTTTGGAGGGTTGGTAGACTGAGGAAAATAATTAGTAGAGTAGGTGATAGAAGAAAATATGTTATAGCAGAACAGCAGGAAAATGATGAGCTTTAGATTTCTTGATCATGAGACCTGAGAGAGAGTAAGTTAGAAAATGCCAGTGTTGGGGCTTGCCTTTCTGCCCACAGTGAGAGAGAGGAACTAGAGTTACCCTGGGATAAGTATATAAGCAGGCTGATCTAAGAGGATGAGTAGCTACTGATAATCTTGGGACCTTGCACTTACACTGAGGCCTGGGCTGCGTTGGGTAAGGTAACTGTAATTCAGATTGATCTTATCCCAGTGACTCACGAATGGAGTACCATTGGTCATATCCACTTGGTGTCACTCTGTTGGCTCCATCTGAGGACATTTTAAAGTATTATCAGCCTTCTGAGAATGCTCTTTCATGCAACCAAATGCTTCATTATGCCCAGCCCTCAAGTGAGTTGTTTTTCAGCTCCAGACTGTTATTTTTTTATAGTGTTCTACATTCACTATCCAAGCTTGTAAGAGAGTGTTTTGTTTGAGATTCTGAGTCCAAATGATGCCGCCTTTTTATTTCCTTTAATAAAGTTGTGAAACTGAATTCTATTTCTGGTCCTTGGGCTCAGACTATGCTTATCCTTCTTTACTACTAAAAAAACAGTAGCCAATGAAAACAACAGACATTTGTAAAAATGACTACATATCCCAAGAATCATTAAAGTACTCTCCCCTACCACAGTCCACCAATAATCTCCACTTAGAGACCATAAAACTGTGAGACACCACCTTGACTGTCCCTTTCTTTGCTGCTTTGCAGTCAAGATAAATACCTCACACTTATCATATGCTTGGTCACTATGTTTTATTGATGCTATGTTTTATTACCAGTCTGTGCATGTTGTTGCTTCCGCTTCTTCCACAGCACCTTTAATGCGTTGTACTGCTTTGTATTGATGCTCATTATTGCTTGCCTGCTCATGCTAATGCGGTGCTTCTTTGATCTGTCAGAATGGCTGCCACTCGTTTAGTTCTCTTTCTTTTCTCTCCTCTGTGTTTGTTACATCTTTACCCTCATTACACTCCCCCTTTATTTTATTATCTGAGCAGGCCGCGTCTCTGCCGTCCTGCTCAGGAACAAGGAACGCACCAGATATCCCAACTGGACTGTTCGCGTGTAGTCTTCTTTCTATGCATACACTACCATTCCTTTACGCACTCTGTGGCTCTGCAACCAGATTTTCGGAGGGTGGGCTGTATTGGCACCTTCCCGGGTTGCAATAATAGGGGCTGGAGACTTCAGTGTGCCTGTACTAAAATCTGCTGAATTTACCAAGCATAGACTATTTTTGTTCTCACCTGATGCCCTGCTTGTCTGAGTTAATCAGGACTGCAATAATTCCTCTGGTGCCTCATCTTTTTCTTGACCTCAAGTGGCTTCGCTCTGGGGGTTGGTCTGTGAGATCTGTATTGACTCCTCTCTTCCCTGTGATTCTCATGATGTTAGATAGCAAATAAATGGACCCTTACTTTGAAGTCTAGGGGCCTGGGGATGAACTTGATGGCTACTATGTTAAAGATGGTCTTGTGGAGGTTATAGACCATTCTGTACAACGCTTCTTGGGCAAAGTACTTTCGAAGGCACTACAATCCATCAGCAAATGATTGGAGGTATTTACTGGACCTCATAATGACCTCCCCTCTTCTATACCCTCGGGGTCCTGCCCAGATTCAGACCTCCCAATGGCCCCACTCAGAACCTTTTTGCGAAACTGTCTCAAAGTATTTTGGGGAACGTACCTACAGTACCAAGGCAGTGGTCCCCGCAGGGATGCACACCCTTTCCCTGACTAGGGGCCAGATGTAGCAAGAAAATATTTTGCGACTTGCAAATTGCGAGTCATTCCGACTTGCAAATTGCAACTCGCAAACTGTTATGCAGAAAAGTGTCTCAGACACCTTCTGCGTCTCGCTATGGGGTCGCAAAGACCCACCTCATGAATATTAATGAGGTGGGTCGCAAATTGCGACCCCATAGCGAGTCCATGCACTCACAGGGATGGTGGCCTGCTGGAGACAGCAGACCTCCATGTCTGTGACTGCTTTTTTTGATAAAGCTGTTTTTTTTTTTTATTGCAGCCCGTTTTCCTTAAAGGAAAACGAGTCGCAATTCAAAGAAATAATGAAACCATTTGGTTTCATTTTTTCAGAGTAGGCAGTGGTCCATTGGACCACTGCTTGCTTTGAAAAAATATTTTCAGCGACATTCACAAAGGGGAAGGGGTCCCATGAGGACCCCTTCCCGTTTGCGAATGCGTTACCACCCACTTCAAGTGGGTGGTAACTGCGAGTTGGTTTGCGACCCCTTCCTATTTGCGAGTCACATCCTCAAATTGCAAGTCAGTACAGACTCGCAATTTGAGGATGTGCATCGCGTTAGGCCTTTTGCATGTAGCAAACTGCGTTTTTCGCAGTTTGCGACGTGCAAAAGGCTTCCTACATCTGGCCCTTAGTCTCTGACAGTACCACGTCCCCTACCTCAGATCTCAGCAAACCCTCTCTTGCCAAACAAAAGAGATCCTCTAGTCCCCTCCTTTTTTCCTCAGTTTCCCATACTCCCTTTGACTTTGAACCTTACGAAATCATGCATCCTAGGTTTTCTGACTGGACCCCCACCCCTGCAGTGGTAAAATACATGCAGACCCATCTTCGTAGCAGTTTCAAAAAGAAGTCTGCAATCGCTTCCAGGCGGAATGCCCCAAACCTGACCTCCCACACAAGACGGCATAGGCCTCTGACATTGACCCTATTGTGATCACCTTCTTAGAAAAGTACACCGCATCCCCAAAAATGGAGCTCGCTTTTCATGCTCATGAAGATGGTACCAGTGTGAATCCTGAAGTTCTTGCCAGGTGGGCCCAAAAGGGCTGTTTGCCTGCTCAGCAATGCCAACTGCGTGCTCAATTCAGAAAAATGGCAGTCCTAATGAGGATAGACCCTAAGCTGGTTGAGTTGGCTACGTCTGAAGGTGGCCCCCTGGCTGAAGGCAAACGTTTCAAAGATTGTTTTGTTAAAGATATTGGCAAATTTGTTAATTCATTTAATGCCCTCAACAAAGCCCAATCATCTCTAAAGAAGGTGTTCCAGCCTCTTCTTGGGTGGGCCGGCTGAGAACGAGGACGTTTGGCTGGCCCGGCCTTGTCCCAAGGCCCTCAGAGAGGTTACAGCTTTCGACGTCGAGGGAAAGGACAAGGTGTCTCACACGCTGGATTCTCCCCTTCTAGATCCAGGGGTTTTGGAGTTCTCTTCAACTAGGAGTGTCGCTTAAGGCTCACAAGCCTTTCACTTTCAATTTACAGGTAATTCTCATTCCTGATATTCCTTCAGGGGGCAGGCTTTGTCATTTAATTCACAACTGGCCCAACATTTCTTGCAATGCCTGGGCTCTGCAAACTATCCAGGGAACTATCTCAAATCCTGGTTCAGGCCTCTGCCCCTACCCATCTCCATTTTTCTCTACAAGTAAAGAGCTTCATAGACTCAGAGATTTGAGAACGTCTAGCACAGCACACCATTGCTCCTTCTTACCTTCACCCCAGTGGTTTCTGCTGTAGTATTTTTCTGGTCCGGAACAAAGCTGGGTGTCATAGATTGGTGCTCAATCTGAGACACTTCAATCAATGGGTGGTTTATTGCCACTTCAAAAAGGAGGGGATTCATCTCTGTGATCTCCTTCAAGAGAAGGACTGGATGGTACAGTTAAACTTAGGGGACACCTACCTTACAGTCCCAATATTTCCTCCACACAGATGTTTTCTACAGTTTCAATGGAGATCCCAATGGTTTGAAAACCTGGCTGTTAGAACTGGGGTTTCTGGTTGTCAGAGTATGCACCCTGTACAAGCAGGGACCACCACTTCTAGTCAGGGTAAGCTAGATACACTTTTACAGATAGCCTGTGCTCACCCTCTGGTAGCTTGCTTGGCACAGAGCAGTCCAGCTTATCTAAAGAGGCAATGTGTAAAGTATCACACACACAGTAACACAATAAAAACACAACAAAAAAGTACTCCACTCCGAGTTAGAATAATAGATCAAATTTTTATGAGTATAACACAATCAAAACGACAAACATACAATCAGTAGAAGTCGAGATATGATTTTTTAAAGAATGAACAAAAAATAGTGTATGGAAGTCAATAGCGCTAAAAGGTTACTTGAGGTTGCGCTAGACGTGGGTAAATCCAAAGTTCAGGTTGACAGCGAGAGAGGACATGCTGCTACAAAACCCATGCAGGATCTGCTGAAAAAGTACCTTGAATGGAAGAAGTGTCGATGTTGAGTGCTCGATGCATGAAGCAGAGGAGGAGATGCGTCACTGACGATCAAGGAGATATAGGCGATGTGTCAGCTCTGGGCTGCGCAGCATGAGGCCGTGTCAAACAGCAGGCAGTGTTAGGTGGCAAGGCAATGCGTCGTCCTCGAACCGCTAGGTTGGAGCGATGCATCAGCACCGAGCTGTGCTGGGTCGAAGATGCGTCTGAATCCAGGTATAATGCATTGCTCAGTTGGCAATGAGTTGTCCATGATTCAGGCAGCAGCAGCAATGTACCGGTGTCAAGAGGAAATGTGCTGGTTCAGATAAGCACAATGTTGTTGATGCGTGGATTTTCTTGGATTGCAGCACAGATACTCACTTCCAAGGACTGGATTAGTACCACTTGGCAGAGTTGTACTCACATCAGACAGAGCCCAGGTGCTGGTTGCAAGTTGCAGGCAGTCTTTGATGTCCTTGAGGCTGCAGGAGAACAGGGAGTAAGCCAACAACCCCTTGGAGTCACTCTAGGCTCAGCTGAGAGAGGTCCAGTCCTTCCTCAGCAAAGCAGAGATCGGCAGGCAGCAGGGTAACTCTTCAAAGCAGAGAGCAGTCCTACTTGGAAAGACGTCCAGCAGAAGGGCACTTCTTGTAGCACAGCAGTCCTTACTCCTGGAAGAGTTCCTCACAGGTCTAGTAGTATACTGATTTGGTAGGGTCAGAGACCTAATTCATATACCCCTTTGAAGTGGGGGCTACTTAAAAGAAGGGTCTTTGAAGTGCACAGAGGTCCTTTCTTCCTAATCCTGGCTCCAGACTATCAGTGAGGGGTAATCGGCCCTTTGTGTGGGGACAGTTACTCCTATTCAGGTGTAAGTGTCAGCTGCCCTGCCCAGCAATGCAGATGAATGCAGATGAGTGCTCAGACACACCTAACCTTCCTGTGTTTGTGGCTGTGGGAATGCAGAAGGTGTAGCTGTCACCCACCCTAGACATGTACTGAAAACAAGTTGCAGGCCCACAGAACTGTAAGAGCAGAGAAATGCCTATTTTCCAAAAGTGGCATTTCTAAAATAATAATGTTAAATCCAACTTTACCATTAAAGCGGATTTATCATTACCATTCCAATGATATGAAACATGATGCAGCTCTTCCTTTCTGATCAGTAATTACAGCTTAAAAGTGTATTAGGGAATAACCAATGCTGGGCCTGTGGGGGGAGTAGGCCTCACAATAATGAAAACAACTTTGGTTTTTTTTCAATACCAGGACATTTAAAACTTAAAAGTACATGTCCTACCTTTTACTTACAAAACACCCTGCACTATGGGCTACCTAGGGCCTACCTTAATGGTGAAAAATGTGTAAAAAAGGGGAGTTTAAAGCTTGTCAAGGAATTTTAAATGCTAAGTTGAAGTGGCAGTGAAACTGCACACACAGGCTCTGCAGTGGCAGACCTGAGACATGTTTAAAAGGCTACTTAAGTGAGTGGCACAATCAGTACTGCAGGCCCACTTTTAGCATTTAATTGACAGGCTCTAGGTATATGGTAGACACCTTTACAAGGGACTTACAAGTAAACTAAATATGCCAGTTGTGCATACACCAGTGTTACCTTGTTTAGGGGAGAAGCACATGCACTTTAGTGCTCAGGGTCTTAAAGCCAACGAAAACACCCAGTACAAATGTGAGGCAAACAGGCAAACAGGTTGGGGAGGACCACCCTGAGGCTAACGCTGGCCTTCCCTTTTTTGCTATCCCCAGCCCTTTGGGTCTTTACACAGCTTTTTAAACCAGTAACCAAAAAACTGAGAGAGATGGGAGTTTGGGTAATAGTTTATCTCTATGACATGATCCTCTTGGCTCAGTCCAGAGACACCCTCCTACTTCATCTCTCCTGGACGACTACCCCTTTTCAACAATTGGGGTTTGTTATTGTTGGACCTGGCCCTTTTTGCAGGGTCATCCCCAAACTTTTTGCCTCCTTCCTCTTATTTTTTCTGACCTGTTTTTGTAGACTTTAGGACTCGGGGCACTTTACCACCGCTAACCAGTGCTAAAGTGCATATGCTCTCTGTCTAACTTGTATTGGTGATTGGTTTATCAATGATTGGCATATTTGAATTACTGGTAAGTCCCTAGTAAAGTGCACTATGTGTGCCCAGGGCCTGTAGATCAATTGGTACTTGTGGACCTGCAGCACTGATTGTGCCACCCACATGAGTAGTCCTGTAAACATGCCTCAGACATGTGACTACAGTGCTTGTGCGTGAAGTTGTAAACTGCCAGTTCAACCTGGCACCCAAACGCACATACTACATGTAAGTCATCCCTAAGGCTCAAGGCATCCCCATGGGTAGGGAACAGTGTATTTAAAAGGTAGGACATTCACTACTGTGTTTTACATGTCCTGGTAGTGAAATACTGCCAAATTTGTTTCACTGTTGCAAAGCCTAACCCTCCCATAGGTTAACATGGGGATTACCTTTAAATATCTTTTAAGTGTAGTTTCCTAATAGGAGCAGACAGAGATTTGGAGTTTGGAGTCTCCGAACTTACAATTTAAAAATACATCTTTTTGTGAAGTTGGTTTTTAGATTGTCTGTTTGAAAATGCCACTTTTAGAAAGTGGGCATTTTCTTCCTTAACCATTCTGTGCCTCTGCCTGGCTGCTGAATACATGTCTGGGTCAGACTGACAGTTGGGCTGTTTGTGAATTTACTCTAGACAATGACACAAAGAGAGCTGAGATGTGTCCTGCTTATCCTGATGAGTTTTCCTGATCTAGAGGGGGAGGGAGGAACAAACACCTGCACTTGAAAGGGCTGTGCCTGCCCTCACACAATGCAGACTCCGACCCCCTGGTGTGTGTCTGGGGCAGAGCAAGGAAGAGGCAGGGTCTTGTGCACTACAAAGACTTTCCTTTGATGTTTGCCTACTTCAAAGGCAAAAAGGAGTATAAGTATTTGACTGCTGAGCCCACAATTTTGGATTACTTCCAGATCAAGAGGAACCTCTGCCAAGGAGAAGAGCTTGATGCTTGAGGAGGACCTGCCAGTCTGCCTGTTGCTTTGCTGTGCTGGCCTGCTGCGGCTCCTTCTGCCTTAAGAGGGAAAGGACTTGACTTTGCTTTCTGAAAACCTGCTTGTGAAGTTTCTCCAAGGGCTTAAACTGAGCCTGCCCCTTGTTCTGAAGTCTCAGGGACATCAAAGACTTCATCTGCCAGTGCCTGGGCTCTTCTGCTGAGAGTCTTGACTAGCTAGGTGGTGTGAACTCCATTCCCTGGGCCCTTAGAAGTGGAGGCTGGCAACCTGTGAGAGAAAATCCATACACCTCTATGTGCGCGTCAGAAAAATCGATGCAGCGCCTGTCTCACGGCTGAAAATTTGACCCATCGCCTGCCTCGCGGCTGGAGAATTGGCGCATCGTCTGTTCTCAACGCAGACTCTTTGCACAGCAGGCCAGAATTTTCCATGCAACGACCCTGGGCATCAAAATCTTCAACATCACTGCATGGACCTGAGGCTGCTTGTCCAGAAATCAACACATCCCTTCCCTGCAAGGAAAGAATCGATGGACCACTTCCTAGGCAGAGAAAGAATTGACGCACAGCCTCACTTGCGAGTAAGGAATCAATGCATCGCTCGCTTTTATGATGCACGCTCGACGGTGCAGCTTTATTTTTTACTCGTACCAGGCACTTTGTGCTAAAACAAAGCATCCATTGATTTCTATGGATAAAGACTCTTTTACCTTAGAAATGCATATCTTTGCTTGTGTATGTTGGATTTTTGTCGTTTCGGTCTTGTCTGATTTACATAAATATTGTCTATTTTGTTAAACTGGTGTTTGCAATTTTTTCACTGTGTTACTGTGTGCGTTTGTGCAAATACTTTACACATTGTCTCTGAGAAAAGCCTGACTGCTCGTGCCATGCTACCAAGGGGGTGAGCAGGGGTTATCTGAGCTGTGTATCTCCCTTATCCTGACTATAGTGAGGGTCCCTACTTGGACAGGGTGCAAACTGACTGCCAACTAAAGACCCAATTTCTAACACTTATCAATCACAAAAAATATATGATTTTTCCCTCGCAGCAAATTGCATTTCTAGTATTCCAGATCGACCTGGCAAATGACCTTCTGGTCTCAAAGATGAAGTCCATCAACCATGAACTGATGTCTGTGCAAACATGCAGTATCATTGGCATCTGTGGCACGTCTAGTGGGTCTTCTAACCTCTGTTATTCAAGTGATCTTCCCAGGCCCTCTCAATTATAGGTCTCTCCAGCAAATTAAGATTCAACACCTTCAAAAGGGTCTGACATACGACCATCAATCATCAACTGAGTCATGAACTGAAGGTTTTTTACAGTTGGAGGCTGGACCCAGTGGCGTAGGCCATGGATGTTTCCCTTCAGGATTGGGTGACATAAGTGAATTATACATTTCCTACTTTTGCGATGATTCCCAGAATGGTGGCTCAAGCCAGACGACAATGAACAATGTTGGTATTGGTGATTGCCATCTGGAAGACTTAGACTTGGTTTCCGGTCCTGTTAGAGATGTAGGTGAACCTCCCACTTCTTCCGGTGTTTCCGGAGCTCTTGTCGGACCCATCAGGTATGTTTCACCCCCTTCTTCTCTAGAACCAACTAACTCTCATGGCGTTGGAAATATCAGGAGACAGGGCCAAATCAATGGAATTTCAGAGGATGCTGCCCAATTTAAACAACAGGTGTGGGCTTTATCCATCCATAAATGACACGCTTCTGCTTGGAAGATATGGGTGGGTTGGTGCCTACATCCGGATTTGGATCGAGTGGGATCAGATTTAAAAGATGTCATAAATTTCCTCCCGGAATGTGCCTCTTCCGGACTGTGTTACTGACCAGTATTCAATTTTAGATCAGCATTATCTGCTGGTCACCGCCAAGTGAGTGGTAAGCCATTAGGTATGCATCCTTTGGTTCACAAGTTACTTTAGGGTATTACAGTCACTCAGTTTTGGGATGCAAATTGCATTTTATCTCTCTTTGAACAATGGACCGACAATGTCTTATTATCTATGAAGCAGCTATCATCCAAATTGACTATGTTATGATGTTTTGTCTCGTGTAGGAGAGTTTTGGATGTATGAGCTGGATTTAGCAGGTAGATTACTTTCCCCTGAAAGTGTATCATTCATTATTTCAAAAATGACAAAAATGATGTCCTGGTGTATAGAGTACCCAGCCCTTTTTCTCACAACCAAAAACTCCATGTTATTACATGTTAAATAATTTATGAGGATTGTACCCTAGCCTGACATACGGATCCTTATGGTCAACTTTTACTTAAACTTCAGAAATCCTTCTTAGTAGTGTCTGCAATGACTTTGGCCCGTTGGGTCACATGGGTCATGGCAGAGGCTGGCATTGATGTTTCCATGTACTTTGCTCATTTACCTAGAGGAGCCGTGGCTTACAACGCTTTTGTGTTGGGCTCCAGATTCGAGGATATCCTTTGTGCAGCCAATTGGTCGTCTGACTCTATCTTTAAACAATTTTACTACAAGCATATTGCTCATGCATCCACTATTGCGGCAAATCAGCTTTAAACCAGTGTAATCTGAACCTCCGGTCCTGAGATAGAATAAAAAATGTCTACTTTTGTGACAAAGTTTTGATTCTACTAAGGACGTGGAGGCGAAGATTATTCCACCTGATTGGGTCAAGTAACTGTCTTCCTAATTCCTCATTCGGGAGCGCGGCTTGGGGTAGGTGACCCTCTTCGACCCAGGACTATCAAAAAGTGCTTGTAAAGCCTGGCTAAAGGCTGACGCAGTCCCATGAAGCCCCTTTCCCTAATTGGGAGGGGTGACTTATAGGAACAGCAAGTTCGAGTCAGATTGGACTCGTGTAAGTGACTGGTATCCTTCCTTTTTGACTTTGCGCTGACAGTTACAGACTGCAGGAATCTAATTAGTTGATAGTAGGAGAGATTTAAAGTATATTAGGTCCTGAAGAAGCGTCACTGGATCCTTTGAGGACCATAGAGACGCGAAACATGTCGACCTCACTGCTGAGGTGTGTCAGGTAATTCCTGTCCTCCTCTTGTTTCTACAAACCAATATAGAGTGGTGGAGCATTACCTCTTTCCCACTCCCTTGTTGTGTTTTTAATCTTGGCCATTTCCCTACATAGATTAATAAATTTGATTCTTCAGAGGGTTGTGAACCAATTTAAATTTTTCCATTATTCTCTCCTCTTTATTCTCCTTTCTCACTTTTGGGGTTTGTGGCATCATTGAGAAAAGATCTCCGGCAAAGAGCCCCCCGAAAGGGGGAGCCCGTCAGACATTGCAGTGCCGGTCTGACGAGGAGCATGTCCGATGATGAAGCATGACACCCAATAGGGTGTGTGAGGACTCTTGCTCCTAAGTATTAGGACCCCAGTTCCTTTCTTTCTTGCACTTTTTGGAACAGTGTATTTCAGTATATTAACCTAAAACATTGCTTCTTGTTGTTTTTTCTATGATATGACATAAAGATGGTTGTTACTGTGCGTTTTTTGCCCACTCTTTATTTGAAGAATTATTTGAAGAACTGTTTTCATTTAACCTTTTCTGATTTCGGGAACGAATCAGAAGCAGGAGTTTGGCTGACTGTACCTTGGGAGTTTGGATTTTTCAACGTTTGGTGGGAGAGTTTTGAGGTTCCTTGGAAGGTTTTCAGTTGTTTCCAGTTCCAGTGGTTCCAGCAATGTTTGTGCTTATTGAATGGTTGGACTTTGGATTTCACAAAGAAAGAGTCAGACAAGATGGTGTCTCACAGTTTTAGGGCCTCTAAGTGGAGATGATTGGTGGACTGTGGTACGGGGGAGTGATTTGATGATTCATGAAATATGTAGTTCTTGTTACAAATTTCTAATGTTTTTATTAGCTGCTCTTTTTTGAGTAGTAAAGAAGGAGAAGCATAAGCCTCTCCTCCCTGTCCCTAACAGAATAGAAAATTCTTGTTGCAAAGCTAGAAAAAGTTTTTACCTTACCTGCCATTCTGTGGCCAGTAATCCAGGTATTCTAATAACATTTTATTCCTCTCCATGGATATATTTACCTTTCCCTGATTAATTCACTATGAGACAGCTGTTCTCACTGAAATACAAGTCTCCAAGAAGAACCAAATCAGTATCAGGCAGCCCGGACACAGTGTATGCTTTCAGTAATGAATTGTTTAATTTTGCTGATGCTGGCTACACTCCTGCATTTGTATTTGTCATAATACCTAATACTCTTTGTACATCCACCACCCTTCTGTAAATTACCATGCTTACTTTTGAGGCCAAGTTGTGATTGTGGCGTTTGTATTGTATAATTGACTCTTTTGTGTCCCTGCAGTACTGTTTCTCTTTTTTCCTTTACTGGTCTCATGCAAATAACACTGGGTTTTCTGATAATTTAAACAGTAACTTTGTATTATTTTTTGTTGCTTTTTAGTTGCTGGCTTGCTGCACTGAACGACGATCACAACTTTGATGTAAACAAACCAATGCTGTGGGCATTTCTTTTGCCTGTTGGAGTCATCCTCATCTTCAATATTATTATATTTCTGTCCGTCTCTATTCTCGTGATATGCACTCACAAAAACAACCTGCAAAGGTAAACAAAGTGCGGAAACAAAGTAATTAAAAATCCGTTTTTGTGTTCATACGGTGAAGATAGTTTCCTTTAACTTAACATCATTGTTTTGAAAAGGGATAAACAAAGCAAGGTTGTATAACTTGTCTCACTTTGCATCACCTTAGAGAATTGGAGTCCACTTTAGGGCCAGGAGAGTCATATCCCTGTTAGATTATAAGGAGTGATTGACTATATGAATGACTCTCATTCAAATTAATTGTTCCTTTTTCAGAGGGCATGTTCAAACCCCAGGTGTCCTAAGATGTCTTCCTTTCTTCTGTTTAATGCTGTCTCCTACGGTCTTTGTAGTCCAGGCCCTGTTCACAGCTCTCTCATCAGCTTCACGTACAATGCCCTAAAACTGATAAATGAGTTGTTTTTAATTTAGGATTCTTAACACTTTGGTAAAAAAAAAAGCAGAAAGTGCGTGTGTAAACCTTTCTCTCAGCTGCAAAAAGTCCAAATTTGAGATACAAGGTAGAAGGAGATATGTTTCACAATTGCATTTAAAAGAAGACGTCCACGGGATGTATCACCTTTGTTTAGGACAAGACGCTGTAAGTCTTTGTGCCTACTTCGCCAAGGCCATAGCACCCCAATGGATACCATAAGAATAGACTTACAAATGATGAAAATCGAAGATCTTGCGACTCTGGCACCAATAAGATGCTGGTTCCGTATTTGGTCCAAGGAGGATCTAACACCATATAAAGACGCACTGATAGACATCATGAAACTTCAAAACTTTAAAAAGCTACCTTGGTTTAATGACGTCACAACAACACTGGAGGCCCTGGACCTAGAAGATTTCTGGGTACATCCAGACAAAATTAGGACAGACAGCCTTCCTGCAGTTATAAGGGCCTATTGGGTCCACAAAACACAGAGGCTCTTTAATTCATCTGGCCCCTTGTTAAGACGTTACCTATCCTTTAACCCAGAAGGCAAACCGGCTACTTTATTGACACAATGTACCCGGTGGACAAAAGATCCCTCTACCTCAAAGTTTGCATGGGCACTTTACCAGTGACCTCAGTGACTAAAAAAAGGCACATTGCTGAGACAGGGAGGTTGGCCCGCTGTCCCTCTACTTGGGGGGCCAAGAAACACTAGTCCACTTTCTTCTGCTATGCCACTTTACAATTTCTTCGCACAGTCTGTTTTTACGTCCACTTTTTAGAAAGCATGGTGTCAGGACTTCTAAGGAAGCTGAAGCCCTGTGTATGCGCAGTGATGACAAAGATATCATGCTGGCAATCTCAGCATATATTAATGCGAAGCATGGAAAATAAGAGCCTTAATTTATGTATATTTATCACTTTTAGTTTATTAAAATCACAGATTATAAGAACAGTTGGGTAGGCAGACCATAGCGATGTGATGGTTGAGGTCACTTCTGTTCACTATCAACGAAGTGACTCTTGCAGATTCTCTTGCATCTACAGATAGATTAAATATTTGCAGAATGTAAGCTTTAGGATAATTTGAGCCACTAGATTAATAGTCATATGAGTGATAAGGGAAGGTTATGAGTATTAGTGGCCATATTCTGTAATAGCTTCATTTGTCATGGTGTCACAAGGACTGTCTGAATATAAGTGAACTATGACTAACCATAGATGTTATTTGATATATTGCATATTGTATCACCAATTTTAAATTACTGTGTTTTAATCTGTAATTTTGTAATTGTTATGGCTGGACAGGCTGACAACAACAAAGGAAAGGAAAGCACTTTGGTAAATCACCTGTAAATGTGCACATAGGCTTAGCACATCTTTACAAAGTTCCAATCTGACATGTGCGCATGACGGAGATTTTTCCTCGTATATCTGAAAAGATAATGCACTTAGAAGCACATGTTTTGAACACTTCAACAGTTTGGCCTAGCTCTTGTTTTCAAATTTTTGCTAGAAAAAGTTTGATAAAGTCAACCTTAAAAATTGGATTTTGATTACCTGTATTTCTTATTTATGTTTATAAGTTGTCGTGTTGAATGCTAAACTTCACTCAGTAATATCAAGATGTCAAAAAACTTTTCCTTGCCAGGATCCCGGTATCTTGCACTTACTTGTCGCATTTTACATTACATTTCTAATGAGGCCTTCTGGCAACCTGGCAGCCTTCCAAGGCTTGCAGTGCAGTGGCTTTCAGAGAGGCCACTTGCTATACCCAAGCACATTTCCCTGTCAAAAGAAGCTATGATAATTGTTCTCTTCGTACGGAAGCGGCACCGTTCAGAGCAAAGGTTGGGGCAAATGCAAACTGGTGGGGTTGGGGCTTTTTCATAATTTGAAGGCAAGGGTAGGCAGGCCTTGGCAAGGTTTGTGAAGAGCCGGAGATGTGTTTGGTGGAAGCGTAGGGATGCCACTTTGGTTTGCTGCAGTACCAAATAGGAAGCACCAGAGAAGACGTTACAGATTGTTTTCCCAAAGTTGAGACTTGTACATTTTTTATCTCTGGAGGACTGCAACAGGCTATCAAGGCGATCTGAAAAAGATATAACATTCTTAGCAACATTTTGCGGATTTGGCTCTCTGTCAAACTAGGACTGCAAAATGAGGGGCTTCTATGGCATTGTGAAACCAAAGCTTTTGGTTTTGTGGAGGCCTGTGGGACAAACTACCAACACTTATCCACATGTTCTTTATCTTGGGGTGGCTGCACAGGGGCCTAGGTCCTAATGCTCTACAACATTTCACCAAGATACATCAACCTCTTTTTTCTAACTGCACTATATTGCTGGTTAGCCTCAGTGGGTGACTGCATTCTGATCAATTGCATTCTGTTTTTAGCTTCCTCTGGGTCTTTTTCTAATTTTCATTAGCTTCTGATTCCTACAGGTGGAATTTCTTCATTTTGGTATAATTTTAGTAATCATTTTTTAACAACTTTATTGTAAGTTTTATTGGCAATAAATTCACACACATCGTCATCACCTTTGTGGACAGTATATGGATGCGGTCAAACATAAAACCAGTCAGTGACACATTAGAGACATATAGCATAATTCCCCATTGATTAGAGTTAATTAAGTTTAGAACCCACCCCCCCCCCATCATATCGTGGTCATTCAGGCACCTTGGTAGCACTTGGTCCAAATGTGCTTCATACAATGTCTGGCTTTTGGTTTCATAGGAAGGGAGTTCACAGACGCCAGATACTCTCAGGGTTTTGGAGATCGTCATATATACCCCATTCTTTCCATTGATAGATAACAAATGGGTGCCACAATCTCTCAAATATTGGGACCCTATCGTGGATCAGGGCAGTGAGTCTGTTCAAAGCGTATATCCCCCATATTCCACCCTACCTCTGATTAAGAATTAAGAGTAGGTGCCTGCATTTGTTTCTAGACCTAGGCTTTGCTCATGTGAGCTGCTAGAAGGAGGTGGGAAAATAATTTCGCCATTGGCGTAATCATGGGGTAAAGTCTTAATTTTCCAGGGCACCCAAAAGGATGAGGAGTGGGTCTTGGGGCACAGTAACATTTGTGATAGACTGTATCGTGAGGAGGACCTCATCCCAGAAAGTCTGGATCTGTGGCTTGCCAACCACACATGTGGGAAAGTGCCTCTACCACCGCAGTCATTTCAGCATGCTTCTGAGCTGCAAAACATCTTGTGCAGCCACACAGGGGTAAGGTACCACAAGTCAATATTTGATATATATATATTTTCTTTATAGTGTAGACGTATTGAGATTTTGAAGCCGTCTGCCAAATATCCTTCCATTCGTTTTTTATCTTTTTAACTACATTGTTTTGATCATTTTAACCTATTAATTTCATAATTACGATATTGTTTTGTTGTCATGGCACATATATCACATGCAGCTTTCCCTGACAAAATTCTGCTGCTTGTACCAATCTGCCAAGGGAGTACAGAACCCAGTTTACCTAACAGGGATTACATTGCTTGGGTGTGAGCTCAGTTACAGCTTACATCAAGACGGCAGGCCTTCTCCCCCAAGTTTTATGAATCTGATTTCGTACACTCTGACTTAAGCCTCTCCAGATATGGATTATATTTATACTGTGCGTTTAGAATATCTTCAATACTAACGTTTTCAAATTTTAGTGAAGGCAGATTCGCCTATTTCCAAGGACAAGTACTAATAGTGGTCTGCTTGTATCCCTTGCTAAGCTTTGTATCTGAGTGCTTAAAGAGGTTTTCAGTCAAATCCAGCATAACATTTAGCATCTGGAGTTGCAAATGCTATCCAAAAATAGCACGGAAGCCCCAATTTTGGCAAATAATGTATAAGTTACCACTTAGAAGGAATGTTTGAGTATCACCCTTTAGTTTTCCGGTAAAGACTGAATCCTGCAGTTCTATGGTTGTAATCATTATGTTGGGCTGCTAATGATACTTGCATTGGCACAATATAACCACCATAAATAATTCGTGTATGTTATCAAATGATCACTGTGTCTATGTGTGTAGGAGTCGTGGTGTATGAACAGTAAGAATACCCATGTGTTGCCAATGCGTAGATTCCCAGATATCTGGCATCTAATTGTGAACAAATCTCCTTATAAATCCTGGTGTTCTTATATCTATAGTGATCTGTGTAGTTCATGGAAATGCTAGTGGTTTTCTCTATGTGGCTTTAATATTTTGACTGCTTCCAAGAAGAATGAAAATATGAAACACTAAGGGGCATATATATTTGTGATTCACACTTAACATTCTACCAGACTGCTGTCGAGTGTGCTTACTATTCTTTTTAATCTTATTTTTTAAATCACTCATAGGCATGCACCTTGAGAACTAAAACCATAGGCTCACTAATCCGATATATGGCACAATGCAGCACAGCAACCAAAGTTACTGTGCTGCTTTGCTCCAAAGGAGAGAGGAGAAATGCACCATATCTTAAGAGATATGGGGGCATATTTAAGTGCCCCTAGCACACTCAGAGCCGCACTTTACGGGACATTCCAGTGGCGATAGCCTCTGCTCCATATTTACAATGAGATGTAATGCCACTTTTTGTGGCTTTACTCTTTCTTCTAAATATGCGCCCCGACGCAGTTTTCTGCATCAGAGGGGCATACAATGGGTGTTGCTGTGGACGTGGCACAGCAATACCCATTGCATTTTGACGCTGCCTCAGATATATCAGATTTCGTAAACCTGAGGCAGCGCCGAAATCTAACGCAAACTGAGGAATGGCGTTAGCAAGGCACAACGAGGAGTAATACTTTTATTCCTCCTTGTTTTTTGCTTTTTCTAGAAAGAGCAAAATTCCAGAAATGATTGTTTATGTGCGGGAAGGTGTCCCTTACTGCACATAAACAATCATTTCAAAATGACGCTTTTGCACACACAGAAGTGCCAAATTACCCTTTGTGATTGTTTATGTCCAGGAAGGGACACCTTCTCACATATAAACAATCACACCCCTCTAAACAGACATCCTTCCACGATGGTGCAAGGATGCGCTCGTTGGCAGCTAAATTTAGCGCCAGCGCAGGGAAAAACACAGGGTGCGTGGTATTCAATTAAATATGGCGCATCCATACATTGTGGAAATGACGGAGTCCGGGCCTGCAATTTTTTGGCCTAGTGTCACGCTTCATCATTTTCTTATAAATATAGGTCATGGTGTGTTTTTTTCTCTCCCAGGTGCTGGTGCACTTTTTGCTGCCAACACATACACACTTGCACTGTTTGGCTGCCAACACACACTCTTGCACCATAATGCAGGTGTGTGCGTTCTCTACAGCAAAGATGGTGACACTTCCAATGCAAAAACTGTCATGTACCATGCAGCACACACCCAAGCATTTCTCCTTATTACGACTGCCTTTAGGAGGCATAATACTTTGGCGCAAATGCCGTCTACAAAAGCTAGTAGATAGAAATTTGCAACAATACCCATGGGGGTTACATAGTACAGCACAAATTTGTGTTTCTTTGAGATACTGTCCAATGCAAATCCTGGTTTGCATTGGACAGTAATTCCCACCTCAACTCTCTGCATCGTGTATTTTTCACAGAGTGAAGCCAATCCAACTCAAAGCATTTGTAAACCTGGGCTATAGGCAGTAGTGCTGGAACAAATTTCAGAGTGGTGTTACTGCCATTAATGTTGTATCACTGAAGTCATAGGGATTGTGAAAAATCCAAACATCACACAAAGAACAAGTGTGGCAAACATGCCATGCTCATTCAGCAAGAGAATGGGTAGATAAGGGTGTGCACTTTGAGCACTGGTGAGGTAGGTAGCGCACTGTCATTTACAGGCAGCACATTTTCTGCTGAAATGGCCACTGTGGATTTGCTCCGATATTCAGTTTTACTGGTAAAACTATGTAATGTACAAACAATCATGTGTGGAAATCATGTTTCAGCGAATATCATTTACGTAAAGTGTCTTGATTTGTGTTAAACCTAATAAAATCTTTGTTTCCCCCACACTTCAGAATTACCAAAAATGTGCTTCATTTGTGCTCATCTAATTGCAGATATATTTTTTAAAAAGTATATAGTTAATTTACAGGTATTTAAATGTGTGTTAGAAAAAACTGGCATCCTATAGCCTTTCTTTTCACTTCCGGCAGTCCAGCAACATTGTCACCCAGCTCACTTTTACATTTTACAAAATCCTCTCGCTTTGCAGTAAGAGAAATAAAAGTAAAGACCAGTTTCTGAATAAGCAGCAATTTGTCAGAAGACATATCCTGGCATTTGACATTTGTTTTTGAACACGCAGAAAATGTGACAAGAGGAACACAAAATGTAGAGGTATATTTATGACTCTTTCACCTTCTGAACTTCAACATGGTCATTTTTGCACCCCTAATTCCAGCGTCTGTGGCCATAGAATGTCAAGAAGATATGATCATCCCAAGGCCTGCCTCGTTTATCATTCCCTTCTTTGATTGGATGAGTTTCCAGAACAATTATCCTTATATCCTTCTGTTTGAAAGGGTAAATGAACCTTTTTCATTTCGTACACTTATTAATTCTCTTCATGTCTAAGCACAAAGGGTCAGGTCCTGCCTTGTAAAGTCGCCGTTAACCACCTAATACTAAAATCTGGTGTTCAATCTGTAACTCCACATTTCTCACTTTGTATCCTTGTTAAATGCATTTACAGAGGGGATCTCTTATCCATTCTCATTACTGTGACTTTCTCACCCTAGCTCTGGAATTAATGGTCCTATTCAGAGTTTGGCAGATGGGGGACATCCATAAGACAGTGTCACGTGTCCTGTCTGTCTTTTTTGAAGAGTATACAGCCTCTATGCCCTCTCATTATGGCAGCCAGGCCATCTACTGCTTTTTGGCAAATGTCCGACCTCTGCCAAACTATAAATAATGTTCCATGTGTCCACCCAGCCTTAACCGCTTCCCCGCCACGGATGTAATGGTTACGTCCGGTGACGGGGCGCTGAGGCAACACGGACGTAACCATTATGTCCTGGTAGAGGCCCTTGGGGGGGAAGCGCGAGGGACTTCTTCCCACCCGCTCAGGGCAGGGCTGGAAGGGCAATCACTTTCCCTTCCACCACCGCCCTCCCATCCCCCCAGTGAAGTCTGATGATGTCAGCATGCCAACGGGCGCCGACCTCATCAGAGGTCAACTCCTGTTGCACTGAAAGCAATGCTTCCAGGGCGACGAGGAGAAACTGATTAGTTTATCCTCAGTACAGGGGACAGGGGAGGAAGAGAGGCATGAAAAGGGAAGGAAAGGCTTTTCCTTCCCTTTTCATGTCTCTCTGTGCATTCCTGCAGCACGAATGCATAGTGATCATGCTGCAGGAAGCCACTAGACACCAGGGAATTTATTTTTTGGGGGGGAATTGTCATAAGGGGAGTGGACCGTTGGGCAAGGGCCGCTCCCCAAGGGGGGCATTTTGTTTAAGGCCATTTCTGCCCCCCTGGGGGGCAGATTGGCCTATATTAATTAGGCCGATCTGCCTCCAGAGGGGGGCAGAAGCCATTAGGCACCAGGGCTTTTTTTATATATCTATTGATAAGGAGAGTGACCCCTAAGGCAAGGGTCTCTCCCAGGCGGTCAAATTTTTTATTAGGCCTTTTCTTCCCCGCTGGGGGCCGATCGTCCTATATTAATTAGGCCAATCTGCCCCCATGAGGGTCAGAAGCCACTAGACACCAGGGATGTTTTTGTTTGTTTTTATTTATATTGATAAGAGGATCGACCCCTTAGGGAAGGGTCGCTCCCTGGGGGAGGGCAAATTGTTTTTAGGCCATTTCTGCTCCCGTGGGGGCAGATCGGCCTATTTCTATTAGGCCTATCTGCCCCCGGGGTCAGAAACCACTGAGGCACCAGGGATTGGTGTATGTGTGTATGTATGTGTTTTGTTTAGGGGGGCAGCCCCTTGGGCAAGGGTCGCCTCCCCATGGGGGCACATTACTGTTGGCCATATCTGCCCCCCTTGGGGGCAGATTGGCCTATTTTTGGAAACCCAGAAGGAAGCCCACCAGAGACCAGGGAAGATTTTTTTTTCAAATAAGAGGATGGGGGTATGGCCATACCCTCACCCCAAATAAATGGGGTCAACGTTGTTCTACCCACCAGTGGGCAAATGGATCAATTACCCCCGAACCACACCCGGGGGGGCAGAAAGTCTACTAGATGCCAGGGAATAAAAAAAAATAATTAGAGGGGTGGTGGCTGCCAGCCAGTATAGGCCTGGTTATGCCCCCACCCCAGCTGAAGGGGGTAACAGTGTTTCAGCTCTCCCCCTGCATAGTAAAACATCTTATAACACGGCAAGCAAGAGGACATTTGATTATTTTGGGTTTTGGTTTTACAGTTGGACCATGAGAACTTGGCTAACTCTCAAAATCGTCCCACTTGGAATGGTGAGGGCTGCACTTTTTGGACTTTGAGACGCTGCCATGTAGAAAAATCCACAAGACCTTGACACATCTGAAAACTAAACATCTGGGTTAGTCCAGGGTGGTGTGCTTCACATGCACCCCGCACCATTTTATTACCCACAATGCCCTGCAAACTTTCAACTTTGCTGGAAATCACACATTTTTTCCCATTTTTATGATGGAACCTTCTGGAATCTGCAGGAATCCACAAAATTCCTGCTACCCAGCATTGTCTCATCTATATCAATAAAAATTATGCCCCACTTGTCAGCCTAAAAACGTTTTTTTTTCAAACTGCCTTTTTGGACCTGCTTTGGTTCCCCCTCAATTTCCACATGTTTTTGGCTCTTCCCTGTCTCAGGCACTTGGCCCATCTACACAAGTGATGTATTCTTTTTACCGGGAGACTGAGAAGAAAGTTGGGTGGTAGGAAATGTGTCCTGTTGCGGTGATCCCACACAGAATTGTGGGAAAAATGTGATTTTATTTTAGCTAAATTTGAGGTTTGCTGAGGGTTAGAAAACACTGGGGGATCCATGCAAATCACACCTCCCTAGACTCCCTCAGGTGTCTAGTTTTCAGAAATGTCTGGGTTTGGTAGGTTTCCCTGTATGGCTGCTGAGCCCAGGACCAAAAACCCAGGTACCCCTGCAAAAACAAGTAGTTTTGTATTTGATAATTTTGATGTGTCCAGACAGTATTTTGGGGCATTTCCTTTCTCGGACACTAAGTCTACCCACACAAGTGAGGTACCATTTTTATCGGGAGACTTGGGGAAACGCTGGGTAGAAGGAGATTTGTGGCTCCTCTCACATTCCAGAACTTTCTGTCACCGAAATGTGAGGAAAAAGTGTTTTTTTTGTCAAATTTTGAGGTTTGCAAAGGATTCTGGGTAACAGAACTTTGTGAGAGCCCCACAAGTCACCCCATCCTGGATTCCCCTAGGTGTCTAGTTTTAAAAAATGCACAGGTTTAATAGGTTTCCTTTGGTGCATGCTAAGCTAGAGGCCCAAATCCACAGCTTGGCACTTTCCAAAAAACTGCTCTGTTTTCTTTGGGAAAATGTGATGTGTCCACGTTGTGTTTTGGGGCATTTCCACTTGCGGACACTAGGCCTACCCACACAAGTGAGGTACCATTTTTATCGGGAGACTTGGGGGAATGCTGGGTGGAACGAAATTTGTGGCTCTTCTTAGATTCCAGAACTTTCTGTCACCGAAATGTGGAGAAAAAGTATTTTTTGGCCACATAATGAGGTTTACAAAGGCTTCTGGATAACAGATCCCTGTGAAACCCCCACAAGTCACCCCATCCTGGATTCCCCTAGATGTCTAGTTTTTAAAAATGCACAGGTGTGGTAGGCTTTCGTAGGTGCCGGCTGAGCTAGAGGCCAAAATCTGCAGCTAGGCACTTTGCAAAAAACTCGTCAGATTTCAATGTAAAAATGTGATGTGCCCATGTTGCATTTCTTGTTGTGAGCATTAGGCCTACCTATGCAAGTGAGGTACTATTTTTATTGGGAGGGTTGGGGGAACACAGAATAGCAAAACAAGTGTTGTTGCCCCTTGTCTTTCTCTACATTTTTTCCTTCCAAATGTAAGACAGTGTGTATAAAAGACGTTTATTCGAGAAATACCCTGTAATTCACATGCTAGTATGGGCACCCCGTAATTCAGAGATGTGCAAATAACCACTGTTTTTCAACACCTTATCTTGTGCCCAATTTGGAAATGCAAAGGTTTTCTTGATACCTATTTTTCACTCTTTATATTTCAGCAAATGAATTGCTGCATACCCGGTATAGAATGAAAGCCCATTGCAAGGTGCAGCTCATTTATTGGCTCTGGGTACCTAGGGTTCTTGATGAACCTACAAGCCCTATATATCCCCTCAACCAGAAGTGTCCAGCAGACGTAACGGTATATTGCTTTAAACAATCTGACATCGCAGGAAAAAGTTACAATGTAAAACGTGGAGAAAAATAGCTGTTTTTTTCTCCTCAATTTCAATTATTTTTTTATTTCAGCTGTTATTTTCTGTAGAAAACCCTTGTAGGAGCTACACAAATCACCCCTTGCTGATTTCAGAATGTTGTCTAATTTTCAGAAATGTTTAGCTTTCTGGGATCCAGCATTGGTTTCATACCCATTTCTGTCACTAACTGGAAGGAGGCTGAAAGCACAAAAAATAGTAAAAATGGGGTATGTCCCAGTAAAATGCCACAATTGCATTGAACAATTGTGTTTTCTGATTCAAGTCTGCCTGTTCCTGAAAGCTGGGAAGATGGTGAGTTTAGCCATGCAAACCCTTTGTTGATGCCATTTTCAGGGAAGAAAACACAAGCCTTCATCTGCAGCCCTTTTTCCCATTTAAAAAAAAAAAAACTAAGGGCCAGATGTAGCAAATGGTTTTCCCCATTCTGTGTCAATGGGAAAATGTGTTCGTACATATGGCCCTAAATGTTCGCTGTATTTTGGCTAATTTCTTGGTCTCCTTCAGTGGAACCCACAAAGTCTGGGTACCTCTAGAATCCCTAGGATGTTTTAAAAAAGGACGCAAATTTGGCGTGGGTAGCTTATGTGGACAAAAAAGTTATGAGGGCCTAAGTGCGAACTGCCCCAAATAGCCAAAAAAAGGCCTGGCACAGGAGGGGGAAAAGGCCTGGCAGTGAAGGGGGTAATTAAAACTAGGGAAAATACTGGTTGGAGAAAGCAATATTCTTGTATTGAACTAACTGGCTACATGCAAATAGTCACCCTTATCGAGGGTACATTCCAAAAGCCCAGGAAAGGAAGACACACGATAAATATGACAGTTAAGGATAATTAACCAAATAACAAGGTAGGCTAAGTACCGTTGGTCGAAGCATAATGCCCTCAAGCAGTGTAACCATTTTCCACAGAAGAAGCTAAAAACACTTAGAATAAAACGTACGTAAACTGACTAGATAGTTTGAAAAAAAGCTCACATGTAAGCAGGGTTACTGTTATCTTGAACGTGAGGGGATTTTGATTTTTGTGGTATACTTTTATAATTAATCTTACTTTGCTAGTAGATATAACGATATGTGATGCATTGCTTCCGCTATGTATGGTCTCTCTGGTTGCCACAATATGTTTATTCTATGTTTATGTATTGGCCTTTAATGAAAAACAACACACACATAAAAAAAATACGAATTATACAGTAAGTAAAATACAAGAAAAATATGTATAATTATTTTTGTATGTCTAACACGATTGTCTTTCTTTTATCTTGTTTTTCAGTACTAGGAATGTCTCGTACATTAAGAAGGCAGTAAGTACTCTGTCTGTAGCTATAACACTAGGAATCACCTGGGTTATTGGTTATCTGCTGCTCATTCAGACGGATCCTACAACTTCAACAATCTTCAGCTTCGTGTTCTGTTTATTAAATGCAACTCAGGTAAGTTACAGTTAAGCGATATACCATGCACTTCTTTTTGTAAAACAGCAGTTTCAATTACGCTTTAAGCCTTTCAATGACGTCAGACAATGTAATTTACAATTATGCCTAACCATGATAACACCACAGGAAGTGACTTCCCCGAAGTTAAAAAAATACCTTAGGGGCACAACCAATACAACAGCAAGTAAAGTAGGTGCAATCATGTTTAAGTTATCACCTGCATAGTATACTGGGTTCTGCCATGACATAGATTTAGATTTTAGAGAGAGAGAAGTTTCTAGACAGGGCCTAGGCTTTTTGTCTTTCCTTGAATGGCCCATCAAAGAAGGCTGATGACAACCTGTTGCAGGGCTTCACACTTATTGAACTCATGTTATTGGCACTCCTGCTTGGAGCCAGCAAATAAACACACTAACACACACACACACACACACACCCTCCCCCTCTCACCACCCCTTCTTGACAAAAAGGTTAAAGTGGCCTTATAGTTAGGCGACAGTGAAAACCTAACATTTTAAAGAAAACACACTGAAATTCTCTAGTTATACTTAACTAAAGTCACTATAACTCACACCCTGAAGTAACTATAACTTCCAACCCCACTGTGTAGTGTTGCCATCAATTATGTAATTTTAGATGTTGCAGTGATGTTATCAATGATGTCATAGAACATGTCATGAGGTAGTAATATGTGATGCCAAAAGCAGTGCATGATGAGAGCACAATTTATGGTTACTTCAGCGCTCTAGTTATAGTTAATTCTGTTAACTATAGCTGGTGAGTTTCATTGTTTGTTTTTTTAGTTTAAAATGTTACGGTTTAACTCACATTTACACATAACCATAACGTCACAGGATGTTTTTCACACCATAGGGGATTATACTTTTCTTAAGAGATCACCACATCAACACACAAGGCAAGTCTATTGGCTTTGTCAAGGAGTCACTTGTGTTGGGATTCATCTTTCAGAGACATTTATAATTAACAACAAGTATTAAAACATGAACGTATAAACCTCAGAATAAAGCATTTTATTACAAACAGAAATGTACATGAGTTAGAGTCTTTCTTTTACATTTCTCAGGCTAAGTAATACAGTCATAGCACTAACTACCCCTGAAATCCTTAGCTGAAGAGTGAAAGCTCCAGCTCTGGGATTGCTTGCAAATTGTTTAAAAATGTCCTGGGCTCACATTCTATAGACCCACTGAAGAATAGTAAAAAAAAATCTGGGGTCCTGCTGCACCTTCTGAAGTCTCCCACAACACTTACAAAACATCTTGATGGTTTCACTGCTGAGATTGGGGCACCATCAAACCAACAAAAAAAGAAAATAAATAAATTAGCCAATGAAGAGCATCATGCTGCGCTCCTCCCTGAAGTGGTGAATAATAAATGAACGGCTCTGGTCTCTCATTTATTATTGGTTTTAGTGGCCTTGCGTCACATTGTTAAAAAAATGGGTTTCCTGGTCCCACCCGGGACACACACAGCTTGTTGTTTGTTGGGTTCCATAGGGAGAAACTCAAGGCCCCAATGCCCCTGCTGGCTCCATGCATGCAGGACTGTGGAAGTGCAGGAACCTTTTAAAACAGAAAAAGAGAGTGACAGGAGTGGTTCACCCCCACACTTGCTCCTGAATGGATTACAGAATCATCGAAACACTAAAGGAGTGGGGGGGGGGGTTGTTGTGTAACTGGAGGGGACTGGACTATTGTGTCCAGTACAAAAGGCGCTAATTAAGCATGTATTTATCAGATTGAGAAGAGTGTACAAAGTGGCTGTATCTTTTGGAGGGAGTTCCCTTTACGTACTAGGTGGTCTCACACACATTATAGTGCCATGCTTCATCATTTGACCACCTAGCCCCACCCAGGTAAGATGATACTACCAGGGCGGACTCAACCTCGTTGTTAAAAGAACTGCAGAGGGAGAGCTGAGATTAAATCTGACTGGATATTACAGGGATCCATATAAGAAATGAAGTAAAATTACCTTACAAATCACCTGTTTCGAGTAGAAATAATTTAATAAAGGTGTTTGTAGGTAAGAGTAAAAACTATGGTAAGGACTCAGTTGAGAATGATGACTCACGGAGTCTAAAAATGAGTGACCAACATGTTTCTGCCCGCACAAGGAGCTGGAAGGTCTGGGGAATTCGTCAGGGTCAGGGATCCCTATTAGCAAAAGGGCAAGAAAGCATGCCTAGAAACTAAGGTGAGTAAATGGTAGGCCTACCTGAACATTTTTCTCAAGCAGCTGGGTAACAGACCATAGGTGCTTATACCCGGTAAACCTTTGGAGTGAGTGTGACTATAAGGGGTACCCCCCCTCTGTTACTTCCCAGACCAGAGGCAATCCGCCTTGTCTTGCAGGGCCACTAATAGAACAAAATGAATATTGAAGTCCCTTTCCCACGTCATAAGCCTTAGTTTAATTAGTGGTGTAGCCTAATACAGAATAAGTATGATGCAGATGGCACATCCCAGCTACTGTGGGTAAAATGATTGAAAGTAAACAGGACAAAAAAGAATGACAAAACAAAATGTTGAAACAAAGGGGTTTTATCAATTATTACTGTTCCCAAATATCACTTTTGCTTGATCTCTGCTCCCATCATTGCATTTTTTAATTAAAATGTATCTTAGTTTTCTTGTCATATAACTGTCTTTTGACATACTTTTTAAATACATTTTCATGTATTTTGCCACTCTCAAGTTTCATATCTATATTAAAAATTAACGTTTCCTGTTCATAGCAATACTTAACTTTTACACCTATGCCTGTCATGTACTCTTTACCTACAGATTTCTAGCTCAAAAACCAATACACTATAACATTGCCATTCAATGGCCAAGTCTATCCTGGTTTTTGAAGGCCCTGAACCACTGCCACAGCCCAGAGACACTGGTAAGGGCCTATAACAAAAGAAGATCTTTACTAACTGATGTAACCCATGGCTTATTACCTAAAATACTCAGCGCATTTCTCTCAGTCAGGCTAGAATCTTCAATGAAAAACAGAAAGACAATATTTGTAATGTAAGTTTGTTCCAACCATGTTGGCCCTATTCTACTTTGTTCACTTGAATAAAACCCTCACTTTTGCAATGTTGGTATTAATCATTGTATCCACTGTCAACAAGTATACTACTCAATGAAAGGCTTCTTCTCCCTTGTTTTAAGCCATGGCTTGAAGTGAGGTCCTATAAGAAAGCAGTGCATATTTGATACGTGATGAAACCTATCACATTTAAGTTATATTTGTAATAAAACATTGCAACCACTGATGATTGAATGTTCTATATTAATAAGCAATAAACTGTAAGCAAATCATTGTACAATTCAAAGAGGAGGCCTTTACATTTCAATATTATGGCCCTCATTACAACCCTGGCGGTCGGTGTTAAAGCGGCGGTAAGACCGCCAACAGGCCAGCGGTAAAAAAAAGGGAATCACGACCATGGCGGAAACACGCCAACATAGACAGCCACTTTACCACTCCGACCGCCACGGCGGTACAAACAAACAGCATGTCGGTCACCTCCAACAGACAGGCAGAAGACAATGTACCGCCCACACTATTATGAGAGGCCAATCCGCCACCTTTTCCGGGGCGGATTCAACGCGAACAAAAACACGGCGGAAACAGGACTTGGAAGGGGAAACGCTCACCTCTACACAACCCACGAGGAACCAGGACGCCATGGAGCCAGAACTCCAAATCCTCCCTGCAATAGTTTACCTGCTCATCTACCAGGAGCACGAATGACGGCGGCCACGACCACGGTGAGTACTGCACCTACAACACAGGGGAGGGGTGAGGGAATAGAGAGTGACACACACATGCAACACGCAACACCCCCGCCCCCACCCTCACCCACAACAACACACACACCAATACATGCTGCAACAATAGATATACACCCCCCAACCCCCCCAGGAAGAACGCAATGACAAAAGGAAATGATTGTAACAATTGTAATCAATATAAAAACCCATTAGTCAAAACTTTAAATGCAGTATAAACAATTATGTACACCAACTATACAAGTCCGAATAGTGCACCATTCAAAGTCCGTGGACCACTGGGCCCAAAAACGGAGAGAACACTGCTGGGGCATCAGATCGAAATGAAACAGGCACCTCAGGGGGAAGGGAAGGGGGGGCACCTCAGCCGGATGAGTGCACAACGCCAGCTCCACGAGGGGGCTCCATGCCCATTGATGTATCCTGAGGAGTGCAAAGCCACAGTCTCTCAAGTGTTTTCAGTGGGTGGTTTACCCACTGCTTTATCCTGGGGAGTGCAAAGCCACAGTCTCTCAAGTCTTTTCAGTGGGTGGTTTGCCCACTGCTTTATCCTGGGGAGTGCAAAGCCACAGTCTCTCAAGTCTCTACAGTGGGTGGGTTGCCCACTGTACCATCCTGGGGAGTGCAAAGCCACAGTCTCTCAAGTCTCTACAGTGGGTGGGTTGCCTACTGTACCATCCTGGGGAGTGCAAAGCCACAGTCTCTCAAGTCTCTACAGTGGGTGGTTTGCCCACTGCTTTATCCTGGGTAGTGCAAAGCCACAGTCTCTCAAGTGGATCACAGTCTCCACTGGTTCAGGAGGGTGACTGGTGCCCAGAGTGCTTCATCCTGTGCAGGACAGCCGGAGTGGATGCAGGTCTCCACTGGTTCTCGAGGGGGACTGGTGCCCAGAGCGCTTCATCCTGTGCAGGACAGAAGGAGTGGATGCAGGTCTCCACTGGTTCTGGAGGGGGACTGGTGCCCAGAGTGCTTCATCCTGTGCAGGACAGACGGAGTGGAAGCAGGTCTCCACTGGTTCTGGAGGGGGACTGGTGCCCAGAGTGCATCACGCTCCCCGTGACGGTCCCAGTTCCGTCACTGTCCCAGCTGCACATGGGCTAACGATGCTTGATTTGGCGGTCTTTGCCCTGTTCAGCGGTCTTCACCATGGCGGTCTTTGCCCTGTTCAGCGGTGCTTGCCTTTGCTGTCTCTGACCTGTTCAGCGGTGTGTGGCATGACGGTCCCTCAGTGCCCAGCGGGGCTGTGGCTGCCGGGGCTCTCGAGGGCACTGACGCTGGCGGTGGTCTCCGGACCAGTGACGATACTGCTGCCCTCCAGGGCACTGACTCTGGCGATGGTCTCCGGACCAGTGACGATACTGCTGCCCTCCAGGGCACTGACTCTGGCGGTGGTCTCCGGACCAGTGACGATACTGCTGGCGGTGGCGTCCCGGCCGACGGGGAGGATGGCGGCCTTCTCCGCCGTGCTGCTCTTACCAGACCTTGGAGACCTCTTCTGCCCCTTTACCACCTTGGGAGGAGTCACAGCTGACTCAGCACTCCCCCCGGGACCCTTGTGAGCTGTTTTGCCGGCAGGAGTCTTCACCCTCTCCCGTCGGGCACTTTCCAACTTAAGGTGCTTTACAGGGGGTGGACTGGCAGTGCTTTGGCTCAGTGTCACACTGGCTGCCCTGGTGGCCGGTGCACTCCACAGACCTTTAACACGCACCACTGGAACCGGACTTTTTTTGGCTGAGGTGCTACAACGGGACCTGTGAATTGGAGGAGGGGGTGGTGGGAAAGAGGTCAACGTTGCTCAGGAAGAGTCTCTGACGAACACTGGGATGGGTAGCTGGAGGGGGTCTGGGAGTGGAGGAAGAGGAGGTGGTTGTAGGAGGTGTAACTTTAGGTGATTTGGGTGCAGGTGCATGTACTGGAGGCTGTTATGAGGTGGATGGATGTTGGGTGTGTGGATGCCCGCGTTTGTGTACTTTGGGAGGGGGCGTCACAGACACACTGGGAGTGGACACAGGGGACGTGTAAATGGTAGTGGGGGTGGTGAGTGCAGGTGAGTGGGGTGTGGTGCTGGGTGTTCTGGTGCGAGTCCTAGTGCCTGTAGATGTAGTGCATGCAGGTGAGAGTGTAGACGACACTGGGAGGGAGGAGGGAGACGACGAGGAGGGGACACAGTGGAGGCAGTGGATGTTGCTGTGTCTGTATGTGGGTGATGCTTGTGTGAGTGCCTGTGGGATGTGTGGTGCCTATGTTTGCCAGAGCCACTTTTGGGTGTTGGGGTGTGTGCATGCTGGTCTGATGGTGTGCTTGGGATAGGCTGGGGTACAGGGGATTGGGTCTGGGTGGAGGAAGTTGGAGGGGGGAGGCTATACACAGGGACAATGGCTGCCATCAGTGGTGAGGCCAGAGATTGCAGGGTTCGATGAAGGGCAGCCTGACCAGAATGAATGCCCTCCAGGATTGCATTACTGTGTTGCAACTCCCTTTCTACACCCTGGATGGCATTCACAATGGTAGACTGCCCAACAGTGAGTGACCTGAGGAGGTCAATGGCCTCCTCACTGAGGGCAGCAGGGGTGACTGGGGCAGGGCCTGAGGTGCCTGGGGTGAAGGTGATGCCCACCCTCCTGGGTGAGCGGGCACGGAGCGAAGGCTGAGGGGCTGCTGGGAGGATGGTGCTGGTAGGGGGGTGGCGGCTGTACCTGTAGAAGTGGGGGGCACAGATGGTGCCGCCACCACAAGGGAGCTCCCATCGGAGGACGAGTCTGTGTCGCTGGTTGCTGATCCGGTGACCGACGTGAAGCTCCCCTCGCCCTCCATCCCACTGGTGTGTTCGGAGTCCGTGGTTTGGCCCTCCATGGCCATGTGGGATGCAGCTCCCTCGTGCTCCGGTGCCACTGTACCTCCGCCTGATGATGCTGATGCACAGAAGAACAGGGAGAGTAAAAAAAAGGGGTGGGGAAACAGAAGAAAGACAGGTTGAGTGCATGGCTTACCGCTTCAGTTGGCAGACAATACAGACACAGCAGCCCCCTGCACTACGCTGTGCTCTTGGCCTCTACAGATGCAATTTCTGGGATATGGCCTACATGGCTATAAGTGTCATCTGTCCACATAGATGACACAGGGGCATGTATACCTGTACCTGGCACTCTGAAGAGATGGGGTGGGGGGCCACAGGGCCATGCCTTACGAAGGGGCCTAGCCTACGGAACTTGCCCTGGCCTAGGGAAACCCACAGCCCTCCTCCCCCACCCAGACCCCTCCACTGCACGCTAAGTCCGCAGAATGAGAGTGTACTCACCCCCTTGTGTCTGCTGTGATGCCCTCAAGTGCCCATCCAACTCAGGGTAGGCCACCGCCAGGATCCAGAACATCAGGGGGGTCATGGTGCGACAGGCACCCCTCCCATGTTGGGAGGCCATCCCCAGCTGAGCCTCTGCCGTCTTCTTGCTCCAGCGGCGAATGTCCTCCCTTTTTTTTACGGCAGTGGGTGCCCCGTCTCTGGTGGACCCCCAGGGTCCGGACGTCCTTGGCGATGGCACGCCAAATGTCCTTCTTCTGGTGGGCGCTGACCTACATGACATGTACAGGGGAAGAAGAGAAGTCATTACCAACTGCACCGTCGAAGTGACTGGCCCCCATCCCTACCCTTGCCATGTGGCACATGCATTCACAGTCCTTAATGGTCGCAGAACTCTGCCCCCTTCCTACTGACATCCAGCCCTCTCCACCCAGCATAGCACATACAACGTGCTCCCTGTGTACTTACCTGTTGGTCTGGAGGACCGTAGAGTAGCGTGTACTGGGGGAGGACCCCGTCCACGAGCTTCTCCAACTCCTGAGAAGTGAAGGCAGGGGCCCTTTCCCCAGACGCAGCAGCCATTGTCTCTTCCAGACCGAGGTCACAGCAGCACTTGCAGTGTAGGTCCTCTCCTGTCGAAGATCAGGTATCGAGTGATTGAACAGATAGAAAATGGCGGTGACGTCCGCGGCGGTGACGTCCGCGGCGGTGCATATCATCACCGCCGGCGCAATTCATCATTGGCTCCTGGGACCCATAGGGTCCAATGTTAACCAATGCAGCATTGCGCCGCGGTCTACGACCGCCTACCGCGACGGTGTACAATGCCAGCGCAGTTACCTCACATCCCATTGTCCCAGTTTAGAGGTCAGGCAGCCGCCATTTCAGGGGCCCACATGGCTTCATTTACTACTGCGTCACACATACCTAGGCCTACACTCAACACACATACAGGAGGAGTTTAGTATTTGGTGTCGTGTTCTGTGTAGCTGTGGGTACATACCTGAGAATTTATTGACTCTGTGGTCGCTGTTGTCCTTCTTAGGCACCGTCAGCTGGGACATTTGAGGAGATGGCAGAATCCTCCGGTGTACCGACCGCTGGTGGACCTGTTAACAATGGAGGAGCGACATTTGATCATCACCTACAGGTTTGACCGTGCCACAATCCAGGAACTGTGTACCCAGTTGGAGCCAGACCTGATCTCACCAATCCGCCATCCCACAGGAATACCCCCGGAAGTGCAGGTGCTATCAGTGCTCCATTTCCTTGCAAGTGGCTCATTTCAAACAACTGTGGCCATGGCATCAGGGATGTCCCAGCCTATGTTTTCCAACGTGTTGTCCAGAGTGTTGTCTGCCCTGCTGAAACACGTAAGGAGCTACATCGTGTTCCCTCAGGTGGAGGATTTGGCTACAGTGAAAGGTGACTTCTATGCCCTGGGACATATCCCCAACATCATAGATGCTATTGATGGCACCCATGTAGCTCTGGTCCCCCCACGCAGGAGTGAACAGGTGTACAGGAACCGGAAGAGTTATCATTCCATGAATGTATAGATGGTATGTTTGGCAGACCAGTACATCTCACAGGTAAATGCTATGTTCCCTGGCTCAGTGCATGACGCCTACATCCTGCGGAATAGCAGCATCCCGTATGTGATGGGTCAACTCCAGAGGCACTGTGTGTGGCTATTAGGGGACTCTGGTTACCCCAACCTGTCATGGCTTTTGACCCCAGTGAGGAATCCCAGGACCAGGGCAGAGGAACGCTACAATGAGGCTCATGGGCGGACTAGGAGGGTGATCGAACGCACCTTCGGCCTCCTGAAGGCCAGGTTCAGGTGCCTCCATATGACAGGTGGTTCCCTATTCTACTTACCAAGGAAGGTGTGCCAGATCATCATCGCCTGCTCGATGCTTCACAATCTTGCTTTGCGACGCCAGGTGCCTTTTCTGCAGGAGGATGGTCCAGATGACGGTGTTGTGGCAGCTGTGGAGCCTGTGGAGCCTGTGGACAGTGATGAGGAGGAAGCTGAGGAAGAAGACATAGACAACAGGGAGTCAGTCATACAGCAATATTTCCAGTGACACACAGGTGAGAACAATTTTTTTACTATTACATTCACTTTCACACTTCTACCTCCATCCTGTCTGTCGATTTCAACCAGTATATGGTAACTGAGTTGTACATTTCCATTACGGTTTCACAGGTGTGGTTACCAACGTGTGTCATCTGCTTGCATCCTTCATGGACTTGTGATGTGTGACATAGGTATGTTGGCATTACATTTGAAAACGCATTTTGACACTGTCATTGCTAATACACATTTTCAAAATCACAGACTGACTCTAGATTGTTTTGTGGTTCAAGGGTGTTTATTGAGGTGCTAATTATTGGTGGGGGTGGCAAAATGGTGATGGGTGATGGTGGAGGAATGTCCATGGCAGAGTCCAGTCTATTAGTCACACAGGTGCACTGCCCATATGGGCATAGGAAGTGGAGCTAGGGCAGTTCCAATCTGGACAGGGTAACAAAGTGAGACAGTGGGAGGACAATCAGGGTGGTCTCATTTCCTGGAGGGGGTCTTGCCATCTTGCTCTGTCCTGTTCCTGGATCTCAGGGACCGCTTGCGGGGTGGTTGTCCTTCTGCAGGGGGTGGGGTGATGGTCCTGTGGCGAGGCGTCCTGTCCACTAGCGCCGGCGGAGGTGGTGGGCAGTTCATCGTCCATGCTAGTGGCAGGGGCCCCTTGGAGCACCACGGTGTCCCTCATGGTCTTTTGTATGTCCTTCCGCACCCCTACGATGGTGCCCAGGTCAGAGCTGATGGTTCTGAGCTCCTCCCTGAACCCCAAATACTGTTCGTCCTGCAGGCGCTGGGTCTCCTGAAACTTGGCCAGGACCGTAGCCATTGTCTCCTGGGAGTGGTGGTATGCTCCCATGATGGAGGAGAGGGCCTCATGGAGAGTGGGTTCCCTTGGCCTGTCCACCCCCTGTCGCACAGCAGCCCTCCCAGTTCCCCTGTGTTCCTGTGCCTCCATCCCCTGGACCGTGTGCCCACTACCACTGCCCCCAGGTCCCTGTTGTTGTTGGGGTGGTGGGTTACCCTGGGTTCCCTGTAGTGGTGGACACACCGCTGATTGACGTGTCCTGGGTAAAGAGGTATGGGCCCGCTGGGTGGGTGCTGTGCTGGTGTTACCAGAGGGTGGAAGGTCAGTGTTGGGCTGTGCCTGTGCAAGGGGAACCAACTGTCCCGAAGCCCACGATGGTCCGGGCTGGTCATCTGGATCCAGTTGGCCAGAGCTGCTGTCGTCACTGTGGGCCTCTTCTGTGGGTGGGGTGGAGATGTCTGGACCCTCCTGTGTGGTGACGTTACGTAGAGCATGATTATTGCATGTGTGTGTGTCATGGTGTGCAATGGGTGGGTGTGCGTGTACCCCAGTGCAAGCATTCCTGTGTGGGGGCTTGTATGATGATGGTTGGGGGGTTGTTATGGGTATGTGCAGTGAGCATGCTTTAGTGCTGGGTGTCCATGCTTAGTTGTGTCATGCAGGGCTTGTTGTTGGGATGTGTGGTTTGTGTTGTTAGGACAATCTGTGAGGAGTTGGAGTGATAGGGGAGGGGGTGAGGGTGGAGGTGAGTAATAGCATGCAGGTAGGGTGGGGGTATGATAGTTAAGATTTGACTTACCAGTGTCCATTCCTCCACCGACTCCTCCGAGGCCCTCTGGATGCATGATGGTCAAGACCTGCTTCTCCCATGTTGTTAGTTGTGGGGGAGGAGGTGGGGGTCCGCCGCCAGCCCGCTGAATCGCATTGTTGTGCCTGGAGACCGCTGAACGCACCTTCCCCTGTAGGTCGTTCCACCTCTTCCTGATGTCCTCCCGATTTCTTGGGTGCTGTCCCACAGCGTTGACCCTGTCGACGATTCTTTGCCATAGCTCCATCTTCCTGGCTATGGAGGTGTGCTGCACCTGTGCTCCAAATAGCTGTGGCTCTACCCGTAGGATTTCCTCCACCATGACCCTGAGCGCCTCCTCGGAAAACCTGGGGTGTCTTTGGCGTGACATGGGGTGGTGTAGGTGATGTGTGGGGTGGTGTATGTGTTGATGAGTGTGGTGATGTGGGGTGTTTTGTGCGTGGATGTTGTATGGGTGATGGTGTTGTGTGCCTCTGTGTGGTGGGGTTGTCTATTGCTGTGCTATCTCTCTGTTGCCTTCGTCTCTAATTTTTGGTCGTAGTGCTTTGTGGGTGATGTGGGTGTGTGTTTTATATTGTATTGAGTGTGTGGGAGTGGTGTTTGTATGTGTCTCAGGTGTGTGTAATTCGAATTGTCCAATGTGGCGGTGTTTTGGAGATGTGTGTGTATTTTGAGCGCGGCGGTGTGTACCGCCAATGGTATACCGCGGTTGAAAGACCGCCGCGTGGATTCGTGTGTTGTGATAGCATGGGCGTGTTTCTGTTGGCGTGACGGTGGAGGTTTTGTTTTCGCCAGTTTATCACTGACCTTTGGTGTGGCGGACTTGTGTGGGTGTCTGAATTTCGGCGGATTCCGAGCTGTGGGTCATAATAGCTGTGGCGGAATTCCGCGGCTACAGCGGTGTATTGGCGGTCTTCTGCACGGCGGTAAGCGGCTTTTACCGCCAATGTTGTAATGACCCCCTATATCTCTTTATTTTCATCAGTGAGCCACCATCAGTCCCATGTTTGTGAATTTGTTTTCTTGCTACGGGGCAGTGTATGATAGCTTTGCTTCTGAATCCCCTTCCCTATTGGTGCACTCTCATTTTACTGCTACAAGTATTAATCTTGTCAAGATATGTTTCACTTACACCGTGTGCCTTTAATTTCCTGACTCACAGGAGACATAATTGTTACCCACACGTTTTTACAAATACTTATCCGAACTGTGGTACTCAGCGACACACAATGCAACCAGATTCCTATTTCCTGGCTTTTTAAAACAGACTTTTTATTGAGTTTCTTAAGAATGCATGTTATACAGGTCTAGTGCAATCCCTATTGTTTTCATATACATTAGTACACTCATACATTGGTACTTTGCTTATAGTAAGGTATTATATTGACGTTTACATGTTGTTTTCAAGTTTGTCGCCTGAATTTCTGATAACTATTTAATCTGATCATTACTCATTTTTGATTTCTACCTCTTTAAATGAAATATTGAGAAAATAATTGAACCATGTCTAGATAGAAACTCTTTTTCACTAGATCATTAAACATCTAGTCAACTTGCTCATAACAGACTGTGCTTTAACAGTAATCAGTTTTGTCCATTTAGAGAAAACCTAAGGTTTTTACATTTATTTCCTTTGATGCTTTTACTGTATTTTCACACCATACAATATGTTTCAAGCACGTTAGAAGTCCCATATACTTAATTTATACGCAGAGTTTTTATTCTCATCTTACCTATACTTTTAATTTTTATCTTGTTAAAGTTATAAAGAAACCTTTTCAAAATATTAATCACTTCCCTTTTGAAATGGTAATGTACCAAGTCACAGCTGAACACTGTAAAAATGTAAATAACTTTTGTAGCCACAAAAAATACATAGCAGTTTTCCTAACCTGTTCTATTTCATGTTCACACTGTTACATTTGTCACCCTTCTCAAAATGTACATATATAGGCACTCACTACATTTCATTCTATTTGTACACTCATTTCATATCTACTTGGTCAAATGTTTTCTCAAATCAAAAGCGGTATACCCATGTGTTACATTCTCATACCTTCTTGGTCACAATAGAGGGCAGTGGAATTTAACTCTTTTTCCCTATTTTCCCTACTGTTTTAGTAGACTGCTGTCTGCTTTCTATATCTTCTAAATCTCAATTTCCAAGTTTCAGAATAGACTCTATATTAGCTAGAATTCCCTCTTGCTTGAAATGCTTTGAACTTTGTGTTTGAGTGTAAAAGCACATGTGAGAACTAGTCTCTCAACTGAAATGATTAAAATGGTTTTCACATTCTTTAAATGATGGTTAAAATATAGGTCAAAATGTCACTTCACAAGTTCAAGATTATGTAATCAGTTCAAAGTTATGTACCTATGCTCCTAATTCTTGATTTGCTGACTTCTCTGTAACCACAGACTATTATTCCCACCCCTCAGCAATAATAGATGTATTTCTTGTTATTCACTGCTTTTCTTCTAGTTATATCTGTACAGTTAGCAGTAACCTTTCTAACCAGTCAAGCTACCAATTAAATGTTCTCTTTCAATTCTGCCCTCTTTTCAAAGATTGCTCTCCTCACCTTTCTTGACCTTTGTGCCTACGAAGGAAGTTTTAAGTGTTCTCCAGCTTGCAATGGACCAAATAAAGATCTTGTTTTGAGTTTATGGAGATAGCTGAATCTGTTGTTTGAGGAGCTATTCTGAAAACAATGGTGGTAACTCCTCTTTGGGTTTTCCAAATTGGTGCATTACTTCAATAGGCGTAATAGGTATGATGTGGTGTGATATACAGTATTATCCATATTCACTGTGGTGGGAGCAGTTTGGGTCTTTGCTAGGCGTTAGCCTAACAATTGATATGTAAATCACTTTGAAAGAAATCATGTCTCTTTACCCTTCCACAACTATTATGTTTCTAAATATAGCATAGCAACAAAAGTGATTGTTGTCTACCATATTTTACCGTCTGTTTGGAAAAGCTCAGAAAAATGTAAATAAAGCTGTATTTGCATACATGTGATACCGTGGTAGCCCATCAGTATTTCACAATAACATATGATTTGAGATGAAGAATCTGTTTTGAAAATACGGTGTCCCCCTTACTGATGTTTCAAACATACAAAAATGCCTTTACTACATCACTTTTGTAAAGACTGTGCTCTTTCTATACTCAAAGGCCCTTGCCTTTGCATTGTTATTCGTTCCGCCCTTTCTTAAAATATTTATATTTGAAAATTGCAATTATGTATTGTAGCTCATTTTGCATTCCAGTAACACATTTATTCTTGTTTCTGCCCATGCATTTGGCCATGATACATAAATCACAAACTGCAAATGCATTTTGAGTTGTGTTTTGTACCCTTAGAATTGTGCAGCAGAATTTTGCTTTTCTTTTTTGTCATCAATAACCCAACCTTTTTCACGTTCTCTCATTCCTTTACCTGATACTCATGTTTGTTACATATGTTTTTAACTTTTTTCTCTTCATGCGAGAAACACAATCATCTTTGAATCATGAGTTTCACACAATTGCAAATCTCTAACCATATGCATGTGCTGCACTGGCAAACAATGGCAGCCGTTCTTGATCAGGACATGCAATAATTCAGATGCATGCCCTGTTGCTTAGTCCATAACTGACAAAAATATTTTTGATGCCTTATCATAATAACTTTCACCTACTGGTTTTTCAATTTATTTTTAAAAGCTAACAGTTGTTGCATTACTGATTTATTAATTAAGATCCTTTCGCTTTCCTCAACTTTTTGGAGCTTTTTCTGATCTGGTGTCTTGTTTTATGCTTCATCTTTGATAGTTGAGCCTTTTCCTACTCTAACATTGACCTATTTGACCCTAGCTTTCTCCTCGTTCATTGGCTTCCATCATCACTCCCCTGTGAAACGTTTCTGTTACTTTCTCTATAAAGCCAGTTTTCTCCTGATTGCCTTTTGGTGACAAGAGTGCTGCCACTGTCCCATTTATCATGAATAAAAATACACAAATTAATGGTTCTGCTATCCGGCAGAGTTAATGTTCTAATTTTAGTTCTACTATTTATCCTTCTAAACTTTAGTTCCTAATTCTTTTCTACTGGCCTGTTACTTCTCTGTTCCTCTTTTTCCCTTTCATGCATGTTTCTTTTGAATCCCTCTATTTTCTGCCTTTTCTTTTTCCTCACATGCCTCATTTTTTTCAACACTTTCTATTTCCTTCATTATTATATTTTTCAGAGGTGCGCCACTTTGTCGCTTTTACAGTTCAATTTTACCTGGAATGCAACACACACATAACTCGTGCCACACACCATGTTTAGGTCTTGGTAATGAGTTTCTTTAATGTGCCATTGGCAAAGTGATATATTGAGCATAGCAGGTTGTGTAAGTTATCTTTGTGCATTGCTTACTGTAACAGGTGAATTTCAGGGGTTCCTGAGTGTGCATTCACGGAACCATAAGTAACTTTGAGCTGTGTTTTTTTTCAGTGAATATATTTGGGATAAAGAACCACCTTTTCCACATTATATGGACAGTGGAAGTCACAGAGTAGTTCTGTGACAATATAGAAGCATGAGGCCAGAGGCTAAGTGCCTTTAGTGATCACGGAGCTGCTCAGTGGCCTGCAATATTTTCAATAATGTAAATTAGGGGTGAATTTTATACTTTTATTTTAATATCTTCTGCCAGTCCTAGCTTTTGAAGCCAAAAACACTTTGGCATGCTGAGATTTTCAGTGTTAAAATCACAATTACATATCCCAGAACGGAACCTTAAAAGGCAGGCCCTCCAGAAGATGTCACACATCACACGGGGCATCTTAGAGGCTATTTTTAGGCAGTCTACAGAAATCAGAAGTACTGACCCATCCAAGAAACAAACAATCTATTTAAGAGGGGAAAGGTAGAGAAGCAAAAAAAAACACCTGTGCCTGTACTTGCCACCCACAAAAGAAATGAACTGGGTTTCTTAGTCAGGCTGGCACTTACTCTGGCACTTAAAATGGCCTGCATTCTGTGCATTCTAGAAATTAGGGAAGTTGGAACACTGCCACAAGCACTGTCTCTGCGAGGTGACAGTTCATTTTACAAATTGATGCTGCACACCAGCAGTGCTTGGGCTCCTGTGCACCAAATACCTTCACGCTGAGTGAAGACGCCCATGCCCCAGAACACTGTGACATCATAAGTCACTTGTAACAACATTAGAAGCGACTTGGTGTGTCATTTTCTTATCACAAACAAACACATTCTGATATTAGAACATCAGAATATACTTGTAGGAAAAGAAAGTAGATAGAGCATAATATAAGGATCTTACACCCTCTCACATATTATGTGATTATGTATATATATATATATATATATCTATCTATCTATCTATATATATATATATATATATATATATATATATATATATATATATATATATAGATATATATATAGATATATTTTTAAGATTAAACTTGTGTTTTCGTTTGCTGAAATGTTGAAAGAATGCCACAACAAGTTTAGAAATGAAAAACTACTGACATTGGCCAGTTATGGTTAATTGAGCTAACTGTAAATTGTGTTGCATCATGCACTTCCTATGACCATACATGTTACATCACTCCTGATGTAAAATTGTAAATGGCATCACTGATGATATTACTGGTGGCATCATCCATGATACAGCTATTTTGCTTACTCCATAAACCCTTAGATCATTAAAAAAAATAATGGAGTAGTAAAGGACCACAATCATGTACAGCATGAAATACAGTGTGTACATGTGTGTGTGTGTGCATGAAATACAAATAGAGTAGCCCTGGAACCTAGTCTGGATCAGTGTGCTAAAATGTATATGGTGCATAGTCTACCCACTAGTAAAGTTTCTAGTGCAAGCAGTACTCAATGTCAAACACGCTAAAGACTAACTGAAACTGGTGTGAGTTGCAGGCATGTTTCAAATAGGTTGTGGTTTAAATCCAAGGCATAGTGCCAGAAATGTCTGAGAAAAGTTACAATTTCTGCCTACAATAGATTAACCACCTGTGGATGTCTGGAAACATGCCCATGTTAGATTCTTGGCATAAAGTTCTATAGGCAATTTCTATATAAACTTGAGGTTTGTAAGGGGTAGATATTTGTTTCCACTACTTCCCTGAATATTTTGAGACATTATATATTGTTGAAGACTATGGCCCTCATTACAACCCTGGCGGTCGGTGGTAAAGCGGCGGTAACACCGCCAACAGGCCGGCGGTAAAAAAAATGGAATCATGATCACGGCGGAAACCGCCAACACAGACAGCCACTTTAACACTCTGACCGCCACAGCGGTAGCAACAAGCAGCGCGGCGGTAGCTGCCAACAGCCATGCAGAAGACAATGTACCGCCCACTGTATTATGAGAGGCCAATCCGCCCCGTTTTCCCGGGCAGTACCAACGCCATCAAAAGCATGGCGGAAACAGTGTCCTGAAGGGAAACGACTCACCTCTCGACACTCAAGGAAGAACCAGGACGCCATGGAGCCCGAGCTGCACATCTTTCCCATGCTGGTGTATCTGCTCATATACCAGGAGTACCAACGCCTGCGACGACGACCACGGTGAGTACTGCACCTAGCACACAGGGGAGGGAGGGAGGAAAAAGAGAGTGACACACACACGCAACACTCCCACCCCCACCCTCACCCCAACACCATACACACAAACACATGCGACACCATTACATATACACCCCGTAACCCTCAGGAATAATGCAAAGGCAAAAGGTGTGTTTGGCGGACCAGTACATCTCCCATGTGAATGCCAAGTATCCTGGCTCTGTGCATGATGCCTTTATCTTGAGGAATAGCAGCATTCCTTATGTGATGTCTCAACTTCAGAGGCACCGGGTGTGGGTACTAGGTGAGCCCATGGTCCCCACCCAGTTGATGTAGGGATATGGGTGTAGGGTTGTCCCTAAGGGTGAGTGTATGTCTAACAGGTATCCCTCAAATATTTGCAGGTGACTCTGGTTACCCCAATATCTCATGGCTACTGTCCCCAGTGACGAATCCCAGGACAACAGCAGAGGAATTTTACAATGAGGCACATGGGCAAACAAGGAGGATCACTGCAAGAACGTTTGGCCTCCTGAAGACCAGGTTCTGGTGCCTCCATCTGACAGGTGGATCCATGTACTACTCACCCAAGAAGCTGTGCCAGATCATCGTTGCATGTTGCACAACCTGGCCTTGAGACACCAGGTGCCTTTTCTGCAGGAAGATGAGCCTGGAGATGGTCTTGTGTCAGCGGAGGAGCCTGTGGACAGTGAGGAAGAGGAGGCAGAGGAAGAAGATATGGACAACAGAAGCTTACTCATACAACAGTACTTCCAGTGACACACAGGTAAGACACCGTAACTTCACTTTCCATTGCAGTTTTGTGTTAGACATTGGACATGGCAGCCTGATTTCCCTATGTCTATGGCCACTTACTGTACCCTTTGGCATCTCTATTTTCAGATCTCTGTGGCCCACTCTGGCTCCTGGTGTGTTTAGTGCTGCCAATACAGGTCATACCAATGTATATATTACTGTATATTTGTTTTGAAATGTTTACAGCTTGTTGAACTAATACAGAATTCAATCAATGGACAGACTCCATAGTTGTATTTGTTCCAAGGGTGTTTATTTAAGTGCTAAGAGGTGGAGGGGGATGTGCAATGGGCTGGGTGATGGTGGAGGAATGTCCAGATAGAGTCCAGTCTCTTTGTATCACAGGTGCATTGTCCAAGGAGGCATAGGAAGTGGAGCAATGGCAGTTCAAGGTGGACAGGGTGACAGAGTGGGACACAAGGGTGACATAAAGGGGAGTCTTATTTCCTGGTGGAGGTCTTGGCAATGTTCTCTGGCTTCTGCCTGGATTGCAGGGACCTTTTGCGTGGGGGTTCTCCTTCTGCAGGGGGTGGGGTGCTGGTGGCCTGTTGGTCCTGTGGTGGGGCCTCCTGTCCACTAGCACCGGCAGAGGTGAAGGGCTGTGTGGCTAGTGTCAGGGGCCGGTAGGTGTGCCACTGCCTCCCTCATGGTGTTGGCCATGTCAGCTAGCACCCCTGCAATGGTGACCAGTTTGATGTGGATGTGTTTGAGGTCCTCCCTGATCCCCAGGTACTGTCCCACCTGCAGCCGCTGGATCTCCTGCAACTTGGCCAGTATCTGGCCCAAGGTCTCCTGGGAATGGTGGTATGCTCCCAGGATCCCTCCAAGTGCCACGTGGAGAATGGGTTCCCTGGGCCTGTTCTCCCCCTGGTGCACATCAGTCCTCCCAGTTTCCCTGTTGTCCTGTGCCACTGTCCCCTGAACAGTGTGCCCACTGCCACTGACCCCAGGTCTCTGATTGTCTTGGGTTTGTGGGGTTGCCTGGGGTCCCTGTAGTGGTGGACACACTGCTGATTGACATGTCCTGGGGACAGAAGTATGGGCCCGCTGGGTGGGTACTGTGGTGGTGTTTCCTGAGGGGGAGACTCTGTCCAGAGGTCCCTGATGGGCCAAGTTGCTCATTGTGATCCAGGCGTGCAGAGCTGCTGTCATCACTGTGGGCCTCTTCTGGGGGGTGGGGACTGGATGTTGGTTGCACCTCTTCCCCGGTGACAATGAGTGGGAGTCCTGTGGGGATGTAAATGCAGTGTTATTGTATCTGCATGTGCCATCTTGTGCACTGGTGTGTTTCCCTGTATGGTTGTGATTGCCCTGTCAGCTTTGCCTTGTGTGAGTTGTGATTTTGTGGGCTAGGCGATTCTCTCTAATGTGCATGCTTTAGTGATGGGTGTCCATGCAGGTCTGTGATGGGTGTCCATGCATTGGTGTGGCATGCAGGGCTTAGTTTTGTGATGGGTGGATTGTCATAGTGGTGTATATGTGAGGTGGTAGAGTGATCGGGGTGAGGGTAAGGGTAGGAGTTTGTGATGGCATGCAGGTACAGTGAGGGATATCATAGTAAAGATTTGACTTACCAGAGTCCAGTCCTCCTGCTACTCCTGCGAGGCCCTCAGGATGCATGATCGCCAGGACTTGCTCCTCCCATGTTGTTAGTTGTGGGGGAGGAGGTGGGGGTCCACCGCCAGTCCTCTGTATAGCTAGCTGGTGTCTTGCAACCACAGAATGCACCTTCCCCCGTAGGCCGTTCCACCTCTTCCTGATGTCATCCCTTGTTCTGGGGTGCTGTCCACCGGCGTTGACTCTGTCCACGATTCTCTGCCATAGCCCCATCTTCATAGCAATGGATGCCTGCTGCACCTGTGATCCTAATAGCTATGGCTCTACCCGGATGATTTCCTCCACCATGACCCTTAGCTCCTCTTCTGAAAACCTGGGGTCTTTGGGGTGCCATGGTTGTGGTGTGAGTATATGTGTGAGGGTGTGTGGGGTGATGTGTTGGGGTGTGTGGTGTGAGGTGCATGGATGGTGTATGGGTGTTAGGGTTTGTACACAGCAAAGAGCTTGTCCCCTCTCACTGCACTAGTGGGTTCTGTAATAGCTCCCTTTTAAACTTACTATTGAAAGCCTTGTTGTTTAATGTGCTGTTTTGTTTACACATTGGGCCTTGCTTTTACCAAGGCTTCTTTAAAATACTCCTCCCTAGGCCATGTGTTAATCCAACTCATTTGTATAATAACTGAAACTCTGCACACCTTTCAAGAACATGTGCAGCATGTGAGGACCACACCCAGCCCTTCAAACCACACCCAGCCCTGTCTATAAAAGGCATCCCCGAGCCTCACCCAGTGCTTGTGCTCGTCTACCTCCCGCATACCTGAGAACAGATCCCTCGGCGCTGGCACTCCTGCTCTTTACAGACTTTCATTGACTTCAATGGGCGCAGCTTCTGGCTCTTCCTTCTTCCGGTTTCCGGTTCCTCCTTGCTTCAGCCTCTCTCCTATGAGTAACCTGTAAAAGAGAAAGAAGACAAGGTTAGACTGATCAGTATCTCTTGCCAGCAACAAGTAAGTGCAAAACCTTTTATTACCTGAAAGAACTTTGACAACAATTTCTGGATTCGTGTATAGACAATTTGAAACGAAATACCTTCCACGAACATTGTGATTCAAACTCTTTGTTACAAGAATATTTTGCAGAACTTTGTGAAGCAAACATTGTTTTTTCTCATGGAACTTTTAAGAATCGAACAGTGGAAACCATTAACAGCAAGGCAAACAGTAAATCAAGGACTTGCACAAATTACATGCTGTATTTTGATGTAAAAGTACAGTATTTGTTTTATAAAAGATTCTGGAAATATGGGAAAAGTGAGTCTGCTATTGGGAATTTAGGCTTTAGTTATATTATGATGAATGTTTGATATTGGTAATTCTGATAACGGTATTTGTTCAATGTTTTAGAAGCTTTACCGTAATAGAAAACACATCCCAGAGCAGTAACACATTCCAAACCTGGAAACTAGAGACCAGGATCCAAGAGGTACTTTTAGAAGAGAATTTCTAATAAATAAAGGGATAGTCAGGAACCCATTTAGGAATAGGTTGCACTTATCTGTTCTTTGTTTATGTTTCATTAGGCACCAGTTTCTACAGAAGTCAGAAAGGGCCGCAGATTTGTGCAGCACTTCAACAGTGGAAACGCAAGAACGGTGTTGTCTCTCTTTTTTATTTTATCCACTTCCCCCCTTCCCTTGAGTTTCTGTTCTTAGTGCACTGTTTTAAAAACTAGTGTGCTGGAACAAGCAGTTTCAGGGTGGGGTCGGATTGTCTTCAACCTCCATCAGAACTGAACAAGAACTCAGGTGAGCTGGGCTTTGACAGAAGCACAAGCCTTAAAAAAAATTCAGTTCTGGTGGACGATGAATACCGGGGAAGAAATAGAGGGCATTGACGTCACGGATATGGCGCAGGCCCTAAATGAGGACTTGGCTCATAATGAATCAGTGTCTGGCATCTTGCAACATATGCAAGAGGAAATAGAGAGATTAAAGATGGAGAATACCTCTTTAAAACAGGATTCAAGCAGGTATAAATTTAGGGGATCTCAGTGGAACACAGCTTCTACGCCTTTGTTTAAAACCTCCTCAGAGACAGGGGCGCCATCAAAACATACAACTTTGCCTTCCCCAGTTGAGGTTACTGTTAATGTTCCTAATGTTGTGCCCTTAGCAGCACCTGAACGTTTTCATGGAGATAGTAACAAATTCCATGTTTTTATCAATCAATGTCAATTACACTTCATTTGTAAGCCACAACAGTTCCCTACTGATGATACGAAAGTGGCATTCGTCTTGTCTTATTTGGGTGGCACAGCAGCCAATTGGTCAATTCCTTTCGTGGATAGAGATGATCCCATCCTCCATAATTGGAATCAATTTAAACGTACCATGACCAGCCTTTTTGCAAAACACACTTTCATGCAGGCAAGTGATAATGAGCTTTTAAATCTTAAACAAGGCAACAAGGATTTATTGACCTATCTCACTAGTTTTAATCGTTTACTCACCGAGACACAGTGGCCAGAAGAAAAGCGTGTCTCCCTTTTTTATAAAGGTTTGAGAGACGAGTTAAAAGACGCGCTGGCTCATATCGTTGATTTGCCAAAAGACTATTCGGACTTTGTAGATTTAGTTGTGAAATTAGAACATAGACTAGGAGAAAGAAAGGGAGATAAATACAAACTGGAATCACAGTTAACTTTTATTAGACACGAGAAGAAAGACACAGATAATAAACTCTCTGAACCAGAGCCTATGCAAATAGGGACACTCAGAGGTCCACTCACATCAGAGGAAAAAGAAAGAAGGAGAAAATTTCAATTATGTTTATATTGTGGCAGGGCAGGTCACTTTGCCAGAGAATGTCCAGTAAAGCCTAAAACTCCACGAAAGAGTGCTGTTTCCTCCACCTCCTCAACTGAATCGGGAAACGATTAAGCTCGACAAGGGGAGAGGTTACTTGTTCGAGAAAACATCTTAATCAAACCTCTAATGCTGCAGCCTTCAGGGTACCGCACATACCTAGACATTTCATAATTCAGGTCGTTTTAATTGTTACTACCCAAGTGAGGCATTCTCTCCCTGTCCTACTGGACTCAGGCGCGACAGGAAATTTTGTGGATAATAAGTTAGCTGAAATCTTAGGACTTCCTATGTGCCTAAAGCCTTGTCCAGAAGCAGTATGTGCAGTGGATGGGTCAGAATTGACCTCTGGATTAATCACAAAACAAACAAGTCCACTTGTTATGGTCTGTCAGAACAGGCACACAGAGGTGATTAGCTTTGATCTGATAGATACTCCTAATTTTGGTTTGATTCTCGGGGTACCCTGGTTAACAACTCATAACCCAAAAATTGATTGGGTGAATAGAACTGTTACTTTGGATTCCTCTTTCTGTAGAACCAATTGCTATCAAGAAGCAGGTACAGAACAGAGCACAGTATTACACTGTGCTAGTGTTACACAAGATGAACCAAGTCTCCCTCATGAATATTCTGACTTTAAAGACGTCTTTGATCCAGTAAAGGCTAGTGTGCTGCCCCCACATCGGTCTTATGACTGCCGTATAGATCTTATCCCAGGGGCCCCTGTACCTAATAACAGAGTATATGCTTTGACTGACGAAGAAACCAAATACTTAAGAACCTACCTAGATGACCTACTACAGTCTGGGTTCATCCGTCATTCCACATCTCCGGTGTCATCTCCACTCTTTTTTATCCCGAAGCCGGATAAATCCCTGCGCGCGTGTATCGATTATAGAGGACTAAATAAGGCTACAATAAAGAATAAATATCCTCTTCCTCTAATACCTGTGTTGTTGGATCAATTAAGACATTCTACTGTATACACTAAACTAGATCTGCGGGGAGCTTACCACCTGCTCCGAGTAAAAGAGGGGGATGAGTGGAAGACAGCTTTCAAGACAAAGGCCCTCATTACAACTTTGACGGGCGGCGGAGGCCGCCCGCCAAAGTTCTGCCGCAGGAATACCGCACCGCGGTCTGAAGACCGCGGCCGGCATTCTGAGTTTCCCGCTGGGCGGGCGGGCGGCCGCCTTAAGACCGCCCGCCCGCCCAGCGGGAAACAACCTTCCCACGAGGACGCCGGATCGGAATCGAGCCGGCGGAGTGGGAAGGTGCGACGGGTGCAGTGGCACCCGTCGCGTATTTCACTGTCTGCAATGCAGACAGTGAAATACAAAGTGGGGCCCTCTTACGGGGGCCCCTGCAGTGCCCATGCCATTGGCATGGGCACTGCAGGGGCCCCACGACAAGCCATACCGCCATCCTGTTCCTGGCGGCCGAACCGCCAGGAACAGGATGGCGGTATGGCTTGTCAGAATCCCCTCGGCGGCGCATCAAGCTGCGCCGCCTTGGAGGATTCAAACGGGCCACGGGAAACTGGCGGGAGACCACCAGTTTTCCTATTCTGACCGCGGCGTTACCGCCGCGGTCAGAATGCCCTGCGGGGCACCGCCAGCCTGTCGGCGGTGCTCCCGCGTGCCGCGGCCCTGGCGGTTCTATACCGCCAGGGTCGTAATGAGGGCCAAAGTTTGGTTTATTTGAGTACACAGTAATGCCCTTTGGGTTATGTAATGCCCCTGCGGCCTTTCAGTTCTTTATAAATGAGGCCCTACACGAATTCCTGGACGTTTGTGTCATAGTATACATAGACGACATCCTCATTTACTCTAAGAACTCAGAAGAACATACCCAACATGTTCGTGCAGTATTATCAAAGTTAAAAGAAAATCATCTTTTTGCTAAGTTAGAAAAGTGTACTTTTAATGTCAACAAGGTGGACTTTTTAGGATACTGCCTGTCACCTCAAGGAATAACTATGGATGTAAAGAAAATCAGTGCTATTGCTGATTGGCCAGAACCATCCTCTGTAAAAGATATTCAGAAATTTCTGGGTTTCGCCAATTTTTATAGGAGGTTTATTGCACATTTTGCAGACATTGCGGCCCCAATAACTACCTTGTTGCGGAAAGGGCAACGATTTCTTTGGACTGATGAGGCGGCACACGCCTTTCAACTCCTAAAACAAAAGTTCACTTCAGCCCCAATTCTGAAACATCCTGATCCTGACTTGCCCTTTTTTGTTGAAGCGGATGCTTCACAAGTAGCTTTAGGAGGAGTTCTCTCTCAACGAGATGCAGTAGATGGCCAGTTACATCCTATAGCCTTCTATTCTAAAAAGTTATTGCCAGCTGAACAAAATTACACTGTGGCTGAAAGGGAACTACTAGCTATCAAAGTAGCCTTTTCAGAATGGAGGCACCATTTAATGGGAGCCAAGTACCCAGTTACAATCTTTTCTGACCATAAGAACCTAAATTTTTTTGGATCACTTAAAGCACTAACACCACGTCAGATGCGCTGGTTAAATTTTTTTAGCACATTTGACTTTGTTATAACCTATAGACCAGGTGCACAACAAATTCAATCTGATGTGTTATCTAGATACGGACATACCTCAGACATGAAACAAGATAAAATAGGAGAACCCATTATTCCTCCCCAAAAGTTGTTGGCACCAGTACAACAGAAGGATTTCATCACAGATCTATATAATGCACACATGCAAATAGCACCTCAGGATCGGTTAAAGGATTCCCATAACACAATACAACGAGGTTTATTGTATCACGACAACATGCTGTTAGTGCCCACCTCTGAATTACAAACACAGGTGATAATTTGGCATCACGCCTCACCGTTGGCAGGTCATCCTGGTTGGGTAAAAACCCTGGAAAATGTGCAAAAACACTTTTGGTGGGACACTATAAGAAAGGACATTAAGCAATTTGTCACTACCTGTCCAATTTGTGCAAGACATAAATCTTCTCATAAGGCTCCTGACGGCTTGTTAATACCAATGCCAACACCCAAACAACCTTGGCACACTGTGAGCGTAGACTTTATTGTAGGTTTACCACCTGTAAAATCCTTCACAACAGTGTTGGTTATAGTGGATTTTTTATCTAAAATGGCACATTTTGTACCATTACGGAAATTACCCACGGCGGCAGAATTTGCCGATATTTTTATAAGGGAAATTGTGCGTTTACATGGTTTGCCAAGCAAAGTGGTGTCAGACCGAGGGAGCCAGTTCAACTCCAGATTTTGGAAAAAATTATGTGAAAAACTGAAAATAGATGTGGCCTTATCCACTGCTTTCCACCCAGAGACAGATGGACAGACTGAACGACTGAACCATACCTTACTTCAAACGCTACGTTGTTTATTGGCTGATTATTCTAGTGAATGGTTGGAAGCTCTCCCTGTAGCAGAGTTTGTTTATAATAATACTGAGCATTCAGCTCTACTTTGCTCACCATTCTATTTCTTGCAGGGGTATCATCCAAGAGCTATACCCATTTTGTTAGAAGATTCCCTGTTGCCTACAGTAACGGATAGACTAACGAGGTTAGGTGACATACAAGACAAAGCCAGGAAACATTTATTAAAGTACAAGGAAAGCATGAAAAGACAAGCAGACAAACACAGGTCTGAGGCCCCAATGTATAAAATTGGTGACAAGGTATGGCTCTCCACAAAGAACCTAAACATAGAGGGATCCCGAAAGCTGCAACCACGTTTCATTGGACCCTTTAGTATAACTGCCATAGTAAACCCGGTAACAGTAAAATTAGATTTACCAAAAGAATATCCAGTACATACTACATTCCATGTGTCCTTGCTTAAGCCGTACAACTCAAAAACCCGACCTGAACCACCACCTCCACCCATACCAATTAAGGGAAATCTGGAACATGAAGTGAAAAGCATAAAAGACTCAAAAAGAATTAGTGGACGTCTGTTTTATTTAGTAGAATGGAAAGGATATGATGAATCTGAGAATTCATGGGAACCAGCATCATATGTACATGCCCCACAGCTGATTAGACGGTTTTATTTAAAAAATCCAGGAAAACCCCGTCCTGTAGGAGGGCCTTTGAGGGGGGCAACTGTTAGGGTTTGGACACAGCAAAGAGCATGTCCCCTCTCACTGCACTAGTGGGTTCTGTAATAGCTCCCTTTTAAACTTCCCTCTCACTGCACTAGTGGGTTCTGTAATAGCTCCCTTTTAAACTTACTATTGAAAGCCTTGTTGTTTAATGTGCTGTTTTGTTTACACATTGGGCCTTGCTTTTACCAAGGCTTCTTTAAAATACTCCTCCCTAGGCCATGTGTTAATCCAACTCATTTGTATAATAACTGAAACTCTGCACACCTTTCAAGAACATGTGCAGCATGTGAGGACCACACCCAGCCCTTCAAACCACACCCAGCCCTGTCTATAAAAGGCATCCCCCGAGCCTCACCCAGTGCTTGTGCTCGTCTACCTCCCGCTTACCTGAGAACAGATCCCTCGGCGCTGGCACTCCTGCTCTTTACAGACTTTCATTGACTTCAATGGGCGCATGCTTCTGGCTCTTCCTTCTTCCGGTTTCCGGTTCCTCCTTGCTTCAGCCTCTCTCCTATGAGTAACCTGCAAAAGAGAAAGAAGACAAGGTTAGACTGATCAGTATCTCTTGCCAGCAACAAGTAAGTGCAAAACCTTTTATTACCTGAAAGAACTTTGACAACAATTTCTGGATTCGTGTATAGACAATTTGAAACGAAATACCTTCCACGAACATTGTGATTCAAACTCTTTGTTACAAGAATATTTTGCAGAACTTTGTGAAGCAAACATTGTTTTTTCTCATGGAACTTTTAAGAATCGAACAGTGGAAACCATTAACAGCAAGGCAAACAGTAAATCAAGGACTTGCACAAATTACATGCTGTATTTTGATGTAAAAGTACAGTATTTGTTTTATAAAAGATTCTGGAAATATGGGAAAAGTGAGTCTGCTATTGGGAATTTAGGCTTTAGTTATATTATGATGAATGTTTGATATTGGTAATTCTGATAACGGTATTTGTTCAATGTTTTAGAAGCTTTACCGTAATAGAAAACACATCCCAGAGCAGTAACACATTCCAAACCTGGAAACTAGAGACCAGGATCCAAGAGGTACTTTTAGAAGAGAATTTCTAATAAATAAAGGGATAGTCAGGAACCCATTTAGGAATAGGTTGCACTTATCTGTTCTTTGTTTATGTTTCATTAGGCACCAGTTTCTACAGAAGTCAGAAAGGGCCGCAGATTTGTGCAGCACTTCAACAGTGGAAACGCAAGAACGGTGTTGTCTCTCTTTTTTATTTTATCCACTTCCCCCCTTCCCTTGAGCTTCTGTTCTTAGTGCACTGTTTTAAAAACTAGTGTGCTGGAACAAGCAGTTTCAGGGTGGGGTCGGATTGTCTTCAACCTCCATCAGAACTGAACAAGAACTCAGGTGAGCTGGGCTTTGACAATGGTTGATGGTTTTCTGTGCCTCTGATTGAGTGGTTGCTTCTGCCTTGCGTCTCTCTCAGTTTGCAATAGTTTTTTTTTTTTCTTGGAAGGGGTTGTGGTTAATGTGGGTGTGTGTTTTATAGCGGTGTGGGTGTGGTATGTGTATGTGTGTGTCAGGTGTGCGGAGTTTGAATTGTCCAATGTGGTGGTGTTTTGTAAATGTGTGTGTATTTTGAGCGTGGCAGTGTGTACTGCCAATGGTTTACCGAGGTTGAAAGACCGCTGCGGTGATTCGTGGGTCGTGATACTGTGGGCGGATTCCTGTTGGCGTAACGGTGTGGGTTTTGCTATCCCCAGTTTATCACTGACCTTTGGGCCTGGCGGACTTGTGTGGGTGTCTGTATAGTGGCAGATTTGTCAGTGTGGGTCATAATACCCGTAGCGGTATACCTCCGCGGTCATGGTATGTTGGCAGCTGTCACCAAGGCGGTAGGCGGCATTTACCGCCAATGTTGTAATGAGGGCCTATATAATTTATGGGTAACACGTACATATGGTTTACCTCACCGTATTGTTGTAAATGTGTTTCTAAGGCTGCATGCTATTCTACTAATTTCAGGAATGTGTGTAGTGGATTTTAGCATTCCACAGAGATTGATTTTTAGGTTATGGTTGTGCATGCTTCATTAGTAGCTAATGCATACTTTTGAAACACTTGGCTTAAAATTCTGGTTTAGACAAAGCGTTTAACAGGCTGATCTCAGTAAGGTAAACAAAGAACAAACCCTTTCCTGGAGAGTATTCAAGTCTTAATAAGTTACTGATCCAATTAATGTCTGTGGAGCCATTTTGTTTTTTTAGGCAGCTGGATAACAGTAAAAAGAAGATAACATTTACTAAATGTGGGTGCGTTGATAGCTAGCTAATGTTTCAAAATGTTATCTCCATTACCACTTGATTAATGATAGAAAATTGGCCATAGGTGTAGCTTGTTAAATCATTTCCAATCCACAAAGCCTATAGACACTTAGGTATTCAAAAACAATTTTGCCAGCCCAAAGGTCAGTGATAAAGTGGCGGTATCAAAACCCACACTGTTACGCCAACAGAACAACGCCCACCACATTATGACAAATGAATCACCACGGTGGACATTCAACTGCGGTAAACCATTGGCGGTATATACCACCACTCTCACAATGGACACCAACATACAAAACAACACCACATTGGACAATTCAAATAACACACACCTGACACCCATACACACACCACACCCACACAACCACACCACTATAAAACACACACCCACAGTACCCACAACCCTTTACGACCACAAAGCATTGCTACCAGAGACACACCAAGACCACTGACACAACTAGAGCCACACACTACTCATACCTATACATCACTCACACACTCCACATAACACACCCTAACACATTACTCAACACACCCTCACCAACACACCTCACAGAACACCCATGGCACCACAAAGACACCCCCGTTTCACAGAGGAGGGGCTAAGGGTCATGGTGGAGGAAATTGTCAGGGTAGGGCCACAGCTATTCGGAGCATAGGTGCAGCAGATATCTATAGCTAGGAAGATGGAGCTATGGCGGAGAACCATGGACAGCGTCAACACCGTGGGACAGCACCCAAGAACTAGTGATGACATCAGGAAGAGGTGGAACGACCTATGGGGAAGGTACATTCCATAGAAGCAAGACACCAGCTTGCTGTACAGAGGACTGGTGGTGGACCCCCACCTCCTCCCCCACAACTCACAGCATGGGAGGAGCAAGTCTTGGCAATACTGCATCCTGAGGGCCTGGCCGGAGTCGGAGGAGGACTGGATTCTGGTAAGTCAATTCTCTACTATTTTCACCCTCCTACCTGCATGCCATCACATACCCTCACCTTCACCCTCACTCCCATCACTCCACTACATCCCACACACAACACCATCACATCTCACTCATCCCAATGACAAGCCCTGCATGCTGTAACAATGAATTGACACCCCTCACAGCCCTGCATGGACTATCATCACCAAAGCATGCATAGCAGAGAGAACTAACAAGTCCACCATATACTAACATACACAAGTGAAAGCTGACAGGGCAAATCCAACCATAGAGGGGAAGCCACGGGTGTACAATATGTCAGACACAGAAACCATAAGACATCATTTACATCGCCACAGGTACCCCAGCCAATGTCACCGGAGAGGAGGTGCCAGCACTATCCAGTCCCCCAGCAGAAGAGGCCCATAGTGATGACAGCAACTCTGGTCTTCAGGATCTGGATGGCCCACCTAGCCCATCAGGGACCACTGGACAGCTGGTTACCCAGGCCGATTCACACACCAGCACAGAGCCTCCCCCATCAGGAAATACCACCATAGCACCCACCCAGCATACCCACACCTCTGTCCCCCCCCCAGGACACATCAATCAGCAGTGGGTCCACCTCTAAAGGGACCCCTGGCCACACCTCGCCCCCAAGACAATCAGGGACCTGGGGTCAGTGGCAGTGGGCACACGGTTCAGGGGACAGAGGCACAGGCCAACAGGGACACTGGGAGGACTGCTGTGCGCCACGGCGAGTACAGGCCCAGGGAACCGACTCTCCAGGAGGCAGTCTCCGAGATCCTGGGAGCATACCAACATTCCCAGGACACGATGGGCCAGATCCTGGACAACGTGCAGGAGAACAGGCAGCTGCAGGAGGAACAGTACCATGGGATCACAGAGGACTTGCAGGCCATCAACAACACCCTGATCTCCATAGCAGGGATGCTGGCAGACATGGCCAACATTATGAGGGAGGCAGTCTCACATCAGCGGGCCCCTGCCACTAGCCAGATATCTGAACAGCCTTCCACCTCCGCTGCCGCTAGTGGCCAGGAGGCCCCGACACAGGACTCACAGGCCACCAGCACCCCTCCCCCTGCAGAGGGGGAACCACCCTGGAAACATTCCCTGTGATCCAGAGAGAAGACAGAGACACTTGCCGAGACCCCCGCCAGGAAATGAGACTCTCCTGGTGTCCCACTTAGTCACCCTGTCCACCTTGAACTGCCATTGCTCCCTTCGAATGTCCCCATGGAAACTGCACCTGTGCTACAAACAGACTGGAACAATGCCCTGGACTTTCCTCCATCATCACCCTATCCCATTGCACTTTCCCCATATAAGTTAGCAGATCAAAATCTATTTCAAGTATGTCCTGTATTTCAAATATGTATTGATTGAAAAAGGTACAACCATTGCAAATGAACTGTACATAGAATTAGCATAGATTAATGACCTGTAGCTGGCTGTAGTGATCACACCAAGAGTATATGTCAGGTCACCAACATCTACAAAATGAATCGCCAGAGGGAACAGTGAGTGGGCATAGAAGTAGGAAATATCAGCATGCCATTGCCACACAGATTACAACCAAAGTCATTGAAATGTAAAGTTACACTGTCCTACCTGTGTGTCACTGGGAGTACTGCCGGATCACAGATGTTCTGTTGTCCTCATCCTCTGCCTCCTCATCCTCACTGTCCACAGGGTCCACTGCTGGCACATGGGCATCTCCAGTCTCCTCCTCCTGCAGAAATGGAACATGGCGTCTGAGGGCTAGGTTATGCAACGTACAGCATGCAGCATGCCACTACTATCTGGCAGACCTTCTCGAGTGAGTAGCACAGGGATCCACCTGTTAGATTCAGGAGGCCAAAGGTCCTTTCAATTATCCTTCTGGCTTGCCCATGTGCCTCATCATAACGTTCTTTTGCACTTGTCCTGGCATTCCTCACAGGGGTCAGCAGCCATGATAGGTTTGGGTAACCAGAGTCACCTGCAAATATTGAGGGACAACATTTAGCCCCACACTATCCTATATGGCCCACACCATATCCATACACCAACATATACTGGGTGGGAACCAGGGCTCACCTATTAGCGACACCCTGTGCCTCTGTAGTTGGCCCATCACATTTGGGATGCTGCTATTCCTCAATACAAAGGCATCATGCACCAGCCCAGGATACTTAGCATAGACGTGGGAGATGTACTGGTCCACCAAGCACACCATCTGAACATTCATGGAGTGAAAACTCTTACGATTCCTGAACACCTGTTCATTCTGCCGGGCGGGGGGACAAATGCAATATGTGTTCCATCAATCACCCCAATTATGTTGGGGATATGTCCCGTTGCATAAAACTCAGCCTTCACTGTGGCCATATCCTCAACCGGGGGAAAAACAATGTAGCTGCACATGTGTTTTATCAGGGCAGTCAACACTCTTGTCTGCACGTTTGAGAACATTGGCTGTCACAGTCCTGCTGCCAAGCCCACTGTCACTTGGAAAGAACCAGTTGCCAGGAAATGGAGTACTGATAGCACTTGCACAAGAGGGGGGATACCAGTGGGGTGACCGATAGCAGTTATCAGGTCAGGCTCCAATTGGGCACACAGCTCAATGATTGTGGCCCTGTCAAGTGTATAGGTGAGGATAATGGGCCTGTCCTCCAGTGTTGCCAAGTCCACCAGGGGTCTGTACACAGGGTAGGTCTCCATCTCCTATTCATCCGCAGTGGTAGGAATCTAAGGGACACAAGAGTGAGAAGCCAGTCACAACCTGAACAATGGAGCTACAACAGTAGTTTGCATTCTGTAAACATGTAATGAGTCAGTGTGATTTGTCCACTATGTGCCAATACCTCTTGTGACGCAACATTATTCCAGAGGCCTGCCCCTCACCCCCTGAAATGGCGTCTGCCTGTCCTGTGTGGAGGGACCGGTGGAAGTGAGTTAATTCCGCCGACGTTATGCGCCGTTGCAGGAGGCGGTCGGGAACTGCTGTATAACTCCTCATTGGTTAACACTGGGCCCTATGGGGTACAGTGGCCAATGTGATCTACGCTGGTGGTGACAGTGTGCACCGCCGCAGACGTGACTGCTATTTTCTATCATATTCCTCATTTCCTACCTTTCATAGGAGAAGACCTACACTGCATGTGCTGCTGTGACCTGTGTCTGGAACCTACCATGGCCCGTGGGACCGGGGAAAGGGCCCCAGCCTTAACTTCAGAGGAGTTGGGGCGACTGGTGGTTGGGGTCCTACCCCAGTACGGACTGCTGTATGGGCATCCAGACCAACAGGTGAGTACACTGTGGGCACGATGCATGTGGCATGAATTCATGGAGTGGTGTGTGTGAAGGCCTCGTGTAAGGGGGGTGGGTGGATGTCCTCTTGACGGCGTACAGGTTATGTGCTGGGCTATGTGTTTGCCAATGGTGATGGAAACGGGTATGGTGGGCAATATGGGGAACAGGCTGAACTAGATGTCTAATGGTATTTCCCTGCGTGTATTGCCTCTGCAGGTCAGCACCCATCAAAAGAAGGGTATATGGCATGCTATCGCCAAGGAGGTGCGGACCCTGGTGGTCTATGGCAGGCAAGGCACCCACTGTCGCAAACGGTGGGAGGACCTGAGACGCTGGGCACAGAAGATGGCGGAACTCCGCTGGGGATGGCCTCCCAACGAGGAAGGGGTGCCCATCGAGCCCTGACCTCCATGATGGCCTGCATACTGGCAATGGCCTATCCAGTGCTGGATGGGCGCTTGAGGGCATCACAGCAGCCACAAGGGGGTAAGTGCAGTGCCCATCATTACAACTTACGCATGGTAGGGTGGTATTCATGCGGTATATGTGTGTCAGTGGGTGCACCTAGGCCAGGTCTGACATTGCAGCATAGGTTCCATGGTGGCTAGGGTTCTGAAGGGATAATCCTGCTACCTAGCTCGTAGGCATCCACTACTGTCCAAGGCTGCGAGGGTCCCAGGTGTGCTGCAGTTGGAAGTGTGTGCCCCTCCTTATGCCTTGGTGGCTAGCAATATCAGTGGTGGTGCAATGCATAGTGCGTAGGCCTGTTACCTGTGTGTGAGGGTGCTGTGTACACCAACAGTGGTGTTGGTGCAGCTATTGACCCAGTGTATCCTTTGTCTCTCTCCCCCCCTTTCTTGTTTTGTCATCCTGTCCTTATGTGCTTTAGCATCATCTGGCGGAGGAGCAGCGGCACCGTCAACAGAGGGAGGCGCATCCCACAGGACCCAGGAGGCAAAGTCCACCGATGCTGAGGGCACCAGTGGGAGGGAGGGCGAGGGGAGCACCACGGCAGAGACTGGAGGGGACACTTCAGACACAGATACCTCCTCCGATGGAGGCTCCCTGGCGGTGGCGGACACTTCTGTGACCACCTCAGCTACAAGTACAGCCGCCACCGCCCGTACCAGCAGCGCCCTCTCAGCAGCCCCTCATCGAGTTGCCCGTGCCCGCTCACCCAGGAGGGTGGCCATCTCCTTCACCCCAGGCACCTCAGGCCCTGCCCCAGTAAGCCCTGCTGCCCTGAGTGAGGACACTATTGACCTCCTGAGATCAATCTCTATAGGGCAGTCAACCATTGTGAATGCCATCCAGGGGCTGGCAGCCCTGATGGAACAATCTAAGGCATTCCTGGAGGGAATTCACACTGGATTGGCAGCCCAATAGAGATCGATCCAGGCTCTGGCCTCCTCTCTGATGGCAGCCATTGTCCCTCTTTCTACCGTCCCCCCTCCAACTTCCACTTCCCAGTCCAATTCTCCTCAACCCCAACCCATCCCAAGCACACAGGCAGACGAGCATGCACACAAGACAACACCTAAGAGTGTCACAGGCAAACACAAGCACCACACTTCATCCCACAGGCACTCACACAAACACCATCCAGTTGCAGACACAACAACATCCACTATTTCCACTGACTCCCCCTCTTCCTCCTCCACCTCCCACCTAGTTACGTCAACACTCACACCTGCATGCACTACATCATCATTCACTACCAGCATCATCACCACACCAAGTAGAACACACACCTCACTGGCAGACACCTTCACAACATCCAGGCACACGTCCCCTGTGTCCTCACCCACTGTGTCTGTCCCCCCTCCTAAAGTACACAAACACAAGCACTCAGACACCCAACAACCATCCACCTCACAACAGCATACAGCCCATGCACCTGCACCCAAATCCAGCAGACAGACACCTCCAACAACCACTCCCTCATCCTCCACTCCCATTCCTTTTCCCTCTTCCCGCACTAATGTCCCTAAAAAACTGTTTGTATCCACCGTTGACCTCTTTCCTACCTGTCCCCGTCCTGCACGTATGGCCAGGGTATCACAAACCCAGCCAAGCACCACAGCCACACAGTCCACGGGCCCAGTTCCATCCGCAACCACTCGTGGTGGAAAGGAATCCAGGCCACATTTACTGAAGGAGAAGGAGCCTGCACCAGCCACCAGAAAGGGCAAGGAGCCTGCACCAGCAGGCAGGAAGACCAAGGAGTCAGGGCCAGCAGCTGTGACGGAGCCCTCACCACCAAGCATGGTTGTGCATCCATTGGAGGGTGCAGTGGATGTGTAGGAGCCTCCCCCCACCAGCAGCACCACCACAGTGCATCCATCCGAGGGTGCAGGGGATGTGCAGGAGCCTCACACCACCACCAACACAGTGCAGCCATCACCGCCAGCGGACAACATGTAATCCTGCGTCCATGGGCTGCTGTGCGGCCTGTCCACTTGAGAACCAGTGGGCAAGACACCCACTCGATAGACTGTGGCCGTGCACTCCCCTGGACCAAGCACAGGGCATGTCGCCCTCTCCAGAACCGGTGTTTTTTTCAGCTCACGGGTGAGGTGCCTCCCCCAAAGAGCCTGCCTATTTACCAACTGATGCCCCTGCAGTGTTATCTCCATGTTGATGCAGGTGACAAGTGGGGCCTTGGACTTTGGCCTGTGGCCATGTGGCCCACGCAAAATGAGGACTGGGCTGTGTCCCTTGTTCTGTACATTTGTATATATCTGTTACATTGCCTAAATTATTATTTATACTGTGTTGATCTTATTACATTCACTTTGGTAAATTATTTTTGTTCTTGCATTATTTAGCCGATTTAGGGGAGTTAGCTTGTTTGCATCTGGTTGTGTGTATGGTGTGGGGTGTGTATGGTGCGTGTGTGTGTCACTCTCGTTTTCCTCCCCCCTCCCTTGTGTGCTAGGCGGCTGTACTCACCGTTGTCATCTTCGCCGGCATTGGTGTTTGTGGTGGAGCAGAACGTAGAATATAATCGGAAAAACATGCAGTTCGGGCTCCATGGTGGCGTGGTTCTTCCCTGTGTCTCCAAAGGTGAGTCCTTTCGCTTCTGAGCTCAGTTTCCGCCAGGCTTTTGATGTCATTGGTACCGCCCCGGAAAAGGTGGCAAATTGTGTTGTTGTAATATGGTGGGCGGATCTTTGACTTCCGTCTGGATGTAGGCGGCTACCGCCATGGTGCCTGTTGGCTCCGCCCTGGCGGTCATGTGGTACATTGGCTGTCTTTCGGAGATCTTTCCGCCATGGTCATAATTTGGCGGTAGTTACCGCCAGCCTGTTGGTGGTATTATCGCCACTTTATCACCGACCGCCAGGTTTGTAATGAGGGCCTTAATAATTCATTGGATGATGTCATCAGTGGGGTTATCAATGATGTACTGTGAGATGTCATCAGTAATGTCATTAATGGTGTAATCTAACATGTCATAAAAGATAGATTATCTGATGTCTGAGCAGTGCATGACGGCGTACAAGCTATAATTAACTCACTGAACTATAAGTAGTGAGGTGAATTTCAGAGGTTTTTTGGATTTTAATTTTATGTCCTGCTGTTATTTCAGCACCTAACTGTAACATTACTTTACCCATTGTCTTTTTCAGTGAATTTCTTGGGTTTTAGCATGTGCTTGCGTGATCAAGGCTGTTCTGCTAAAACGCATTGCATGGACTGATGTTCCCTTCTTAAATAAATTTAGGGGGTTATTCCAACTTTGGAGGAAGTGGTAATCCGTCCCAAAAGTGACGGTAAAGTGACGGATATACCACCAGCCGTATTACGAGTCCATTATATCCTATGGAACTCGTAATACGGCTGGTGGTAAATCCGTCCCATTTGGGACGGATTACCACCTCCTCCAAAGTTGGAATAACCCCCTTAGTCTGGTGCAGCAGTCGTGAGTTCACGTGCTCGTTGATGATTTGAAGTGTCTGTTTCAAATATATGTGTGTTTGTGTGTGTGTTAGTTATCTGGTGCCTCTTTTGCCTTTTTGTTTACTTGATGTGTCTGGGATGATAACCTGATCAGTGCTCATGCATAACTATGTAAACATGATATTGTACAGGATATGGCCCGTATTACTCTTTCTTATACCTACAATAGTACAGTTTGAGAGGTGTTGTCATATGTAATTTAGAATTCAGACAAAGCAAAAAAAATGTGTTTTGTTATACAAAATCTTCTTCAAGCCTTGGCTTCTTCAAAATAGATACTAATTTCTGTTTCAGCCCTATGGTCACTTGTGAAAGGTAGAGTCTGGATAAAACAGAGCATGCTTCTTTAATTTTTAGTAAAGCCTCAGCCCGTGCTTGGTCTCACTTCCCCAACTGGCCGTCTTGAAAAGCAGTCCCCCTCTATTGGGGAATCAATCTGAATATGTGCCAATCTGTCTTCCACCACTATGCACCTACTTCCCCACATGTGCCCAAGCAGTGCCTCTTTGCTTCTTTATTTCGGCTCTGAACATATATATGTGCGGTTGTCTATTTTCATTATTTCCACCGTTGGGGACGCATCTTAAAAATTGAATATGAGACTTTTATAGAACTCTTGACACTCAATACTGCCAGCCTGAAATGTCTCTACTTGACCTCTTGCTAGACATAATCATACCTTATTAGGGAGGCCATGGGGCAAACTGGATTACTGGGCTTCAACAGTATGTTTTCAGGTTGTTTGCCTATGATGTCCTTTCCTTCTAAGGTTCTGGAAACTGGGCATAGCTCAACCCTTCGGACACTTGACTCGTAGAGTAGCAAGGGTGAGCTGTCACTTGCTTCTCAGGGCTCAGGGAGGTATTGTGGAGGTGCTTAAGCTTATAATTCAACTGTCAATCAGCTGACCTAGTAAAGTGAATGTCCAGCTCATGCTTATCTTTGCGAGAAAGAAAGTACTTTAATTACACAGTTCACTCAATGTTACACACTACCATAATCAAAACAGACTATTGTCTGTAGGCAATAGGTTGGCAGGTGCTGCTCCCTTTCTGTCCCCATTTTCCCCCAAGTTCTCTTCCCTGGCTCTGGCTTCCCCTTCTGCCTAAGTGTAAAAAGGCGTACCATTAATATAGCACATTTCAACCAACCCGAATGCATATGTGCGCTCAGTCTCAAGCCTCTTACCTCTTGACAGACTAGTCAGTCCTCTCAGTGTCGCTTTCAGGCCACCTGGTGCTTGAAAGGTGTGCCTGCACACAAACAAGAGCAGTGGCACACTAACTGGGTTTTGTCTAGTTCCTCTGACAGGGGCCGAGAGCCGTGTTTGATGAAGCAATAGTTCCCCTTTTTTCTCACAACTAACCAAAGATCGCCAGTCCTGAATGTTTACAGTACTATTCAGACCATTGGTAAGGGTAGTCTCTCTGGGTTTTCACAGTCAGCAGTTGCAGCTCATGCCAAGACTGGGTGGACAACGTGATAAGCCCTGGACAGGACATTCAACACTTGGGTAGTTGCAATTCAGCAAAGGTTGATCACAAATCTGGCACATGCAGCACCACAAAAGCCAATCAGGAATTCAGCAGCTGCAGAACTGCACAGGCTGATTAGTAACGCACAATCACAGTCCCAAACAAGCCCTTGGAATGCCACTGTCACAGAGTCACAGTTCCCTCCTGGAACTCTTGGGAGAGTCTGGGGTGAGTGGGCTCTCTGACACTCAGGTACTCCCAGCATGCTTTTCAACAGTATGCCTCTTCTGGGCACCTCATACCCACTGGGGATATGCTCCACCTTGCGCCTTTCTGGACAATTGATCCTCTTGCAGGACAGGACAGATCCTTCTCTCTCTCAGGCAGGCAGTATACTAGGCCCTTCGTGAAAGGTATACAGCTTCTTCAGAAAGAGAAAGGTCCCGTACACATCTGTCACTGAAACCAAGCTATACCTGGTTGATGAGCCCATAACAAGGGCAAAACTGGTCCTGGATTGATTGTGTTTCAGTTCAGGGAGGACCTGGCTTGGCAGTTTAGGCTGGAATGTTCCCATTGGATTAGAGTCAAGACTGATGTGCGTATAACGATGGACTGGGATGCGGACTGAGAAATTACCAGTGGCTGATATAATGTAAGCACTCCATCCACCCACCCCCCAGGGTAGGGATGGAAGGGAAATTGCTTCCCCTTCCACCCCCACCCCTCCCTGACCCCCCTGTGACGTCTGATGACATCAGCACGCAATTGCACGCTGACCTCATCAGAGGTTGCCACCAAGTAAATAACAGGGTCCCTAAATCAATATGGAGAGAGATCAAGGGAAATATACCAAAGGTATAGAACGTCTCTCTCCTACATCCTACAAAACGAAAAAGCTTCTCTCAAAAAATAAACAACCTAGAATATCATAATATACATTTATTCACAATAATCTGTTGCACCCGTCGCGCTTTTCACTGTCTGCTAGGCACACAGTGAAAAGCATACTGGGGCCCTGTTAGGGGGCCCCTGCACTGCCCATGCCAGTGAAAGGGCCCCCAGGGGCCCCAGGACACCCGCGCCCGTAAAAACCGCCAGAAACAGGCTGGCGGGAAGGGGGTCAGAATCCCAATGGCGGCGCCGCCATGGAGGATTCGCCCAGCCGGGGGAAATCCGGCGGGAAACCGCCGGACCCGGTTTTCCGACCGCGGCTTTACAGCCGCGGTCGGAATGGGCAATGAAGCACCGCCAGCCTGTTGGCGGTGCTTCAGTCGTCCGTGGCCCTGGCGGTCTTGGACCGCCAGGGTCAGAATGACCCCCATAGCCTTAATTTCTCTACAACGTGTAAATAACTTGCTTAGCTAATCCGCCTGGTGTGCCGGCAAGCCACTTACCTCTCATCGTAAAAAAACGGGGGTAGTGCAAACTCTGCAGTTTCAATCAACTCGTATCAAACGAGCACCTTGTGTTGCCCAATTATTTAAAGCTGCCGTAGGAGTGCGGCCGGCTGAAATTTTTATGAAAAGAGAAAACGGACCACAGCAACCCATTTCCTTTCTGCCTCAGTGCGGCGGCCATCTTGAAATGGAAAAAAATACGTAACAAACCAAACAAAATTCAGCATAAATAGACCCAACCGGCTTACAAGTAGTGCCCACAAAGTCTCATTTTTGACTCATATAGCACAAATAGAAAACCAGTGTGGACACATAAAAAAGCCTGTAAGCCAAACAAAGCTGAAAACTCATTACTCTAAAATAAATACAAAATCCTAAAAAAAGGGAGTGAATTTTTTTTATAAATCACCATGGGTAAATACATCTCTAAAACCACCTCTAACTCTCTTACATTGCATTGTGCCACGGAATCTCATCATTGAGTCCTCTCTTGTATGTATCTAGCAAAAAAATCCAGAAGACTTCTTTTTTCTTCCTTGATTTTTCAGAATCACATTCATTTTTTGCAGTGACTTTTTTTAAAATCACCCATCTCATTTCGCCCTCCCAATGGCTTTCAGTAGCCCAATGCACCACTAGTGGGGCATTCGGTTTACGAGTTCTAATCGACGATTTATGTTACGGGGCAGGAGAGGTCAGGGAGGCATGAAAAGGAAAGGAAAGGCTTTTCCTTTCCTTTTTATATCTCTCTGAGCATTTCTGCAGCCCGATCGCATAGCTGCAGGAATGCCCGGTAGACACCACTGATTTTTTTGTTTTTTTTGGTTGCTATTATAAGGGGAGCGATCCCTTAGGCAAGGGTCGCTCCCCAGAGAGGCAATTTTTTATTAGGCCTTTTCTGCCCCCTCTGGAGGCAGATCGGCCTATTTTAATTAGGCCAATATGCCCCCAGGGGGGCAGAAGCCACTAGACACCAGGAATATTTTTTTATTTTTTTTTATACGTGGGAAGCGACCCCTCAGGCATGGGTCACTCCCCTGCAGGGGGCAAATTGTTTTTAGGCCATTTCTGACACCCTCAAGGGAAGATCTGCCTATTTTTATTAGGCCAATCTGCCCACAAGGGGGGCAGAAACCACTAGACATCAGGTTTTTTTTTTTAACAATTTCACAAAAAAGGAGCTACCCCTTAGGCAAGGGTCGCTCCCCTGGGGGCAAATTTATTTTAGGCCATTTGGCAGATCAGCCTATTTTAGTTAGGCCGATCTACCCCCAAGGAGGGCAGAAACCACTAGGCACCACAGATTTTTTTTTTTTTGTACAGATGGGGAGCAACCCCTCAAGCAAGGGTTGCTCCCCTGGGGGGCAATGTTATTTTAGGCCATTTCTTCCCATCTTGGGGGCAGATAGGCGTATTTGTCTTAGGCTAATCTGCCCCCAAGGGGGACAGAAACCACTAGACACCAGGGATTTCTTTTTGCGCCAATTTCACACAAGGGGACTGACTCCTTAGGCACGGGTCACTCCCCTGGGAGGGAAATTTATTTTAGGTAATTTCTGCCCCCTTGGGGGTAGAGCAGCCTATTTTAATTAGGCCAATTTGCCCCCAAGGAGGGCAGAAACCACTAGACACTAGGGATTTTTTTTTTGTTTTGTTTTTACAGATGGGGAGCGACCCCTTAGGCAAGGGTCGCTCCCCTGAGTGGAAATTTTATTTTAGCCCATTTCTGACCACCTTGGGCGCAGATCGGTCTATTTTTCTTAAGCCAATCGCCCCTGAGGGGAACAAAAACCACTTGGGGGGCAGCCCCGTTGGAAAGGGTCGCGCCCCATGGCGGCACATTACTGTTGGCCCTTTCTGCCCCCTATTTTTGTAAGACTCATCTGTCCCACAGGGGGGCAGAAAGCCCACCAGACAGCAGATAAGATTTTATTTTTTTTATAAGAGGGTGGGGGTATGGCCATACCCCCACCCCAAATAAATGAGGACAAAGTTCTTCTGCCCACCGGGGGGGCAGATGGTGCAATTACCCCCGATCCACTCCTCAGGGGGGCAGAAAGCCTTCTAGATGCCATAGAATAAAAAAATAAAAAAATAATTGCGTGGTGACTACCAAACAGTGTGGGCATGGTAATGCCCCCACCCCAACTGAAGGAGGTAACAGTCTTTCAGCTCCTCCCCACGCACACTAAATGATCTTATTCCAACACAAATCAAGAGGACATTTGATTATTTTGGGTTTTGGTTTTACATTTGAGCCATGAGAGCTTGGCTAACTCTCAAAATCTTCCCACTTGGAATGGTGAGGGTTGCACTTTTTGGACTTTGGGACGGTACCATGTAGAAAAATCTACGAGACCTAGACTCATCTGAAAACTACATATTGGGGTGAGTCCAGGGTGGTGTGCTTCACATGCACCCCACACCATTTTCTTCCCCACAATGCCCTGCAAACCTCCAACTTTGCTTGAAATCACACATTTTGCCCACATTTCTATGATGGAATCTTCCAGGATCTACAGGAATCCTCAAAATTCCTACCACCAAGGATTGTCGCATGTATACTGATAAAAATTCTGCCCCACTTGTCAGCCTAAAAACATAGTTTTCCAAACTGCCATTTTGGACCCGCTTTGGTTCCCCCTCAATTTCAACATGTTTTTGACTCTTCTCTGTCACAGGCACCTGGCCCACCTACACAAGTGAGGTATCATTTTTATTGGGAGACTGAGGGTAACGTTGGGTGGTAGGACATTTGTGCCAGTGCCGTGATCCCACACAGAAATATGGGAAAAATGTCATTTTTTAGCTACATTTGAGGAGTACTGAGGATTCTGGGTAAGGAAACACCAGGGGATCCACGCAAGTCACACCACCCCGGAATCCCGTGGGTGTCTAGTTTTCAGAAATGTCTGGGCTTGGTAGGTTTTCCTAGATGGCTGCTGAGCCCAGGACCAAAAATACAGGTGCCCTCCACAAAAACAGGTAGTTTTGTATTTGATAATTTTGATGTAGGCCTACCCACACGAGCGAGGTCCCATTTTTATCAGGAGATGTGGGGGGAATGCTAGATAGATGGAAAGTTGTGGTTCCCTCAGATTCCAGGACTTTCTATCACCGAAATGTGAGGAAAAAGTAGTTTATTTTGTGCCAAATTTTGAGGTTTTCTAAGGATTCTGGGTAACAGAACATGGTGAGAGGGCCACAAGTTACCCCATCCTGGGTTCCCCTAGGTGTCTAGTTTTCAGAAATGCACAGGTTTGGTAGGTTTTCCTAGGTGTCGGCAGAGCTAGAGACCAAAATCCACAGCTAGGCACTTTCCAAAAAACACATCAGTTGTCAATGTAAAAACTTGATGTATCCATGTTGCATTTTGGGGCGTTTCCTGATGTTGGCACTGGGCCTACCAACACAAATGAAGTACCATTTTTATTGGGAGACTTAGGAAAATACTTGGTGGAAGGAAATTTGGGGCTCCTCTCAGATTCCAGAACTTTCTATCACCAAAATGTGAGGAAAAAGTGTTTTTTGTCGCATTTTGAGGTTTGAAAAGGATTCTGGGTAACAGAACCTGGTGAGCGCCCCACAAGTCACCCCATTCTGAATTCCACTAGGTGTCTAGTTTTCAAAAATTTATAGGTTTGCTGGGTTTCCCTAGGTGCCAGCTGAGCTAGAGGCCAAAATCCACAGCTGAGCACTTTGAAAAAATCAGGTCAATTTTCTTTGGGAAAATGTGATGTGTCCATGTTGTGTTTTGGGGCATTTCCTGTCATGGGCACTAGGTCTACCCTCACAAGTGAGGTACCATTTTTATCGGAAGACTTCGGGGAATGCTGGGTTGAAGGAAATTTGTGGCTCCTCTCAGATTCCAGAACTTTCTATCACCGAAATGTGAGGAAAAGGTGTTTTTCTTTGCCAAATGTTGAGGTTTGCAAAGGATTCTGGGTGACAGAACCTGCTGAGAGTCCCACAAGTCACCCCATCCTGGATTACCCTAGGTGTCTAATTTGAAAAAATGCACAGGTTTGGTGGGTTTCCCTACGTGCCGGCTGAGCTAGGAGCCAAACTCCACAGCTAGGCACTTTCCAAAAAACACGTCAGATTCCAATGTAAAAATGTGATGTGTCCATGTTGCGTTTCCTGCCACGGGCATTAGGCCCACCCACACAAGTGAAGTACCATTTTTATTGGAAGACGTGGGGGAACACAGAATAGCAGAACAAGTGTTATTGCCACTTGTGTTTCTCTACATTTTTTACTTCCAAATGTAAGACAGTGTGTAAAAAAGACGTCTATTTGAGAAATGCCCGGTAATTCACATGCTTGTATGAGGACCCTGAAATTCAGAAATGTGCAAATAACCACTGCTTCTCAATACCTTGTCTTGTGCCCATTTTGGAAATACAAAGGTTTCCTTGATATCTATTTTTCACTCTTTATATTTCACCATATGAATTGCTGTGTATGTATATACATTGCTTTAACACCCTTTGCATGCTTCGCAAGACCTTCAGATGGATCCCCGTTGAAACCAGAAGAACAGTCACCCACGCCCTTGTTAGCAGCAGACTGGACTACGGCAACGCTCTCTACGTGGGAACAATGGCCAAGCTCCAGAGGAAACTTCAGCGCATCCAGAACGCCTCAGCACGACTCATCCTCAACCTCCCTCGCCACGAACACATCTCAGCCCATCTCAGAGACCTCCACTGGCTCCCCGTCAACAAAAGGATCATCTTCAAACTCCTGATCCACGCTCACAAGGCTCGACCCGAAGCCGAACCTGCCTACCTCATCGAGCGTCTCAACTTCCACATCCCGACACGCCAGCTCCGGTCTGCCAACCTCGCCCTCGCAACTGTCCCTCGCATCCACCGGACCACAACCGGAGGCAGATCCTTCTCCCACCTTGCCACCAAAACCTGGAACTCCCTCCCCGTCAACCTACGTCTGACCCAGGACCTTCTGACCTTCAGGAAGCGCCTCAAGACAGGCTCTTCGAGCAGTAGCACTCCCCCGCGCCTTGAGACCCTACCGGGTGAGTAGCGCACTTAACAAATTACTGATTGATTGATTGACTGTATACCCGGTACACAATGAAAACCCATTGCAAGGTGCAGCTCCTTTATTGGCTGTGCGTACCTAGGGTTCTTGATGAAACTACAAGACCTATATATCCCGCAACCAGAAGAGTCTAGCAGACTTAACTGTATATTTCTTTAAAAATATGTCATAGCTGGAAAAAGTTATAGAAGAAAACGTGGACAGAAATGGCTCTTTTTTCACCTCAATTTCATTATTTTTTTATTTTAGCTGTTACTTTCTGTAGAAAAACTTTGAAGGATTTGCTGGATTCAGAATTTGTTCTACTTTTCAGAAATGTTTAGCTGTCCGGGACCCAACATTGGTTTCATACCCATTTCTGTCACTAACTCAAAGGAGGCTGAAAGCACAAAAAATTGTAAAAATGGGGATGTCCCAGTTAAATGGCAATATTGTGTTGGAAAATGTGATTTTCTGATTCAAGTCAGCCTGTTCCTGAAAGCCGGGAAGATGGAGATCTTAACACTGCAAACCCTTTGTTGATGCCATTTTCAGGGAAAAAAACACAAGCTTACTTCTGTAGCCCTTTTTTCCAATTTTTGTAAAAAAAGAAATGTTGCTGTATTTTGGCAAATTTCTTGGTCTCCTCCAGGGGAACCCACAAACTCTGGGTACCTCTAGATGTTGGAAAAAAAGGATGCAAATTTGGCATGGGTAGCTTATGTGGAAAAAAAGTTATGAGGGCCTAAGCGCAAACTACCCCAAATACCCCAAAAAAGGCCTGGCACCTGAGGGGGAAATGGCCTGGTAGCGAAGGGGTTAAAAGCAACCCAGTAATGTGTTTCTAGGATCACTAATGGTAAAGTAACTAGCACTCAGAATGCCCTTCTCCATCACAAGTGTATAACTGCAAAAACACACTCGGGGTAGCATCAGTAAAGTGCCCACTTTATGGGGAGTGCACTTGATGTTTTTGCACTGCTGATACTGTACGCATGCATGCATACGACAACATGCATGAATGTATATAGATGGATCTATGTGATGGTCCTCAGTGCATCACAATAAAATGAACTACCTTTTTATGTTTGTATTACTGTTCTTTTGGATGATCATGAACTCTAACCCATTTGTTGGTACTATGGGTCAACTGTCAACCTGTCCTACATTCTTCTTTGTTGCCCTCTGACATGAGTAAAGAATAGTGCACTATTTAGCCATCTTGAGAAATGTGCCACGTTCAGTACAGTGTTAGTGAGTGGAATATTTCCTGATGACTGTCCATCAGTGACTCGACCACTGCACATTTTACTAATCAAGTCATTTTTATTAAGTTACACATGTATTTCATATTTTCTCCAGTATCTGTCATAATAAATGTTTGTCTCAGTTAAAGCATGGAACATGTATGTGAAAAAGACCATAAATTTCCTCAGATGTACTGTAAACCATAAATATAACATCAACAGAACTGAACATATTAACTGAAAAGGAGTAGTCATCTGGAACCGGCCGGTCAGATGCACAGCAGAATGTCATAACATAATAGCATAGTAAAGTCAGAGCTAGTTTAGGAGATTCAATCTAGAAGTTTTGTTTCACCCCTTTTCCATTCATAGTGAAAGTCTGCCATGTGTGTGTCCATTTAAATCCTATATTAATATCGGTAATGAAAGATGTTTAGTGCGCTCAACCGGGGTGGGGAGGCGGAGCTGGCATGAGATTTTAGGGACTTCCACTTCTAAAAATCCCAACAGTGGGCCCCATATGCCTTCAGAGTGATCTTAAGTCGAAAATAGTGAATGTGGTAGTTTTTCCATAGCTAATAAATTCCACAGCCTACGGGACCAAAAAGAGATTGAAGGAGTCTCTTTCTTCTTCCACCATGTCGTTATTGTATTCTTGCCAGCTCCAGAGTATTTTATTGAATTGGTCATCCAGATAGAAACTAGGCAGCAAGTCTTGTTGCGTGAGCTGCAGGAAGTGGGTGATTAAAATTTTCTGTTTTAGCTTTTGGCTCACGCTGGTTCATAATGGGGTTCAGAAGGTTTAGGAGTCTCATTAAAAGGTTAAAGCCATTCAAGATGCAGAGAACTTGGATGGATGCAGGGGTGTGTTATGTTGCAGTAGAAGGAGAATGGGTAGGAGAGAAAAATAACATTGTTTAGGTCAAGTGTAAGCGTTCAACGTGTTGTATACTTTTAAGTATACTTATACTGTGAGTTCAAAGCTATCTCATTTGTTGGTTGCAGTGTCCTTTAAAAATCCTTGCTTGCTAGTAGTTAGTTCTGCCTCTTTGTCCTGCCTTTTTCTCTTTAGGAGCACCACAAATTACTGTATAACTACGCAATGTCCTGTTTATCTCTTCTGTAGGGGACTTTTTTCCCTCACTAAACATAAAACAGCAAAGAGGGGCTTTTCTAGGGCCAGCTCACCATTGCTCTCTTTCTCTTGTTTTCACACTGGGAAAGTCCTGTCAGGGGAGGCGGTGCAGTATAAAGACCTTGCAGAACTGTAAGAGGAGGAACTCTTACTCTCTATCCCAGGCAGCCTACAGCGAGGGGAGGAGGCACTGTATAAAGTAGTCACATACCGTGACGAGCACATTCAGCTTGTTAAAGAAGCGGAAAGAAGTGGTGTGGAAACCCAGCGACCACATGCCTAAATGCCGCAAATTCTGCTTGTTACATTTTTCTGGTCCTTATTGCTCTTTACAGCTGAACTTAAGTGGGTGCGTTTCCATTGTACGGTGGCTGGTTTAATAGTAGTTTGTGGGATCTTCAAAGCTAGACTTAATCTGCCTGTTTTTTTGTTGACTTTAGTTCTCGTGGTTATGTTCCTCTGATGTTTCAAGTCCTGTGGCTGTTTCCTGCTAAGTGCTCGAGGTCTGTTTGTGTTCCTGGTGTGTGCGCGAGTGTAGCATCAGGGTGGTTCTGCGCAGCTGCTCTCTGGGTTCAGGAGGCTGCGGCGTTTACAGCACTGTCTCCAGTGAATGACCATAGATAAACCAGAAAGACAGCTGCGAGCCTGCCAATGCAATATGAGGTTGAGAAAGGACAGCCTTTTAAAAAAAATTATTTTGTTGAGCAAAGGTGCCAGTTCAGATTTCCCAAAAGCCAGGGTTAATTGCTTTTGCCTGACGGTATTTTGAAAGTGCTTGTTCGATCTTCGCTGAGAAGAAATCTCTCAAAATGGCAATGAAGTGGGGGTTTCGTGGAACAAGAGGCAGTGACAGAATAATTATTGGTGGCGTTACATCAATGAGGGATGAAGCGTGCTTTCACTTGTGTTGTGTGGTTATGTATGAGGAAGGATGGCCAAACAAGGCATGAGGTTTTTTGAGAGTCTGGAGCGTTCTGGTTATTTACCAATGACCTTCACACGTCCTATTCCTCAGGGCTGTAGTGTTGAAGGGAGAAAGAAATGTGACAATGAGCAGTAAAAGAAAGGATTTCTACTATCAAATATAATAACTTATACATTCATGGTGCTTAGTTCATCCATTAGTATTGTAATTGCATTTATATAGCAATTATTACCCCTGACGAAGCGTACAGCACTTACCCAGTTTAATGGTGTACAACGTATTTATCGAAAGATGAAGGGGTAAGTGAACTGTCTTGAATTCAAACTCATAGCCTGCAACTATGTATGTAACTGGTGCTTGTGTAAGGCGCTCCAATATCTTTGGGGTGAATTCACGCCATGAAAAGCTGCAAACTCCCCCCTCCCCCAAGAGGGCAAGTCAAGTGGGGTGCTTCTGTCTGCTGTGCAGGTGTACTTCAGTATAGCCAGGCAAAAAGGGACTCTCGAAGACATGCCATTGCTTTGGAAGAGAAGTTAGGGCAGCGGCAGAGTAAGTCAAATGTCAGGCTCATGTCTCCATGGGGTTTCAAGGGTTGTGGCGAAGGTAGACTGACATCTCTATGGAGCTTCTTGGGCTAGAGCACAGTAGTGCACGGGTCAGGTTGGTGTCTCAATGGGCTTAATGGACTGGGACACAGACAGTCACATGCATTGAAGTATCCTGCCTGACATAAAGTGCAACAATACCTCCTCACTGGTAGTAAGTGCTATATGTTTGTTGCAATACAGTGGTGGGTTTATTATTTCATAGTCTCATAATTAAAAAATTGGGGCATTTTCAATATTATTGACAAGAAAGTCTTTGTTACTCACTACTTTTATGCAACTAACAACCACTGACAAAGCCAATAGTCCTGTCTTGTTTTAGGAGAAATTCAGTTGCATTATATATCTGGATGCAATAACCGAACAAGGCAACAGAATAGCTGGGCGGCACTATGGTAGGTGCAGATTTTTAACTTACATGTTTAAGCCACAAAATTAATTACTTTTGGGCACCCCCTTTAAGAGACCCCCCCTTCAGTTTTTTCATTTCACTTAAAGCCCTGTATGCACTATTTTACATAGTGTAAATCTAGCCAAAAGCCAGTGGAACAATCCACATGGTCAAAGTTAAAGACAAGTATAGAATGGATAACTGGAATATGTAAGTTGCTGTTACTGTGCAATGATGTCACATTGCTTACCATTGGTTGGCTTCATTTTTAGGGTTGAGCACGTGCAAGCGCTCTGGCTCCTGTTGTAATCTCTCTGTGGGCTTTTAATCACACCCATGTCACGCCCGTCAGTTTGGTTGGTTTGTGGGCTTGCGTTTTAAAATTTGCTTGATTTCATTAGTGACAGGCATGCATACGTCATGCCTTTTCCGGAATTTAGCCCTCCCCTACAGCACCGGTAAACTACTGAAAACATACGCGGCTCAGTATTTTCCTAATGGCTTCTGCACTACTTTTTTCATTTTATTTCCTACGCAGTGCGATCTTGCTGGGCAGTAGTCGAGCACTTTGCATGACATCGACTCTGTTACATGGATAATTCTACTTTTGCTGGTTGCATGGATAATTGCACCTTGCCGATACGTTTCACTGTGAGCAAACTTCTGTTTTCTTTTCTGTGTCTCCTTCACACTCATGGTTACTGTTGAATCACATATGTGAAACTGTTTTACTTTTCATTTTCAGTTTATGAGGCAAGAAAAGTCTGGTTAGGAGTTACAATGCTAATAGCTCTAACTCGAGCAATTGCGAGACTCATTGCATTTCAAATGCTTATTTTGCTATAGTTACCACCTAGGTTGCAGACCTAAATGAAGGAAAGGGGGGTAGCAGTGATACTGCAAACTCCAAATGCTGCACTAATACCGGGGGGCAGGTGACTAGAATCTAGCACGGTCTGACTAACTTGTCAAGTCAACATCTTCTAGGGGTGTGACAGTCAGGATATCAACAGGACTTTCCAAGGCTCTTAGCTTAAAGGATATATGGAAGGCAGACCACCACAATGTTTCCCAACTTTCCTTTTTTCAGCAATAACAAAAACTCCTTCTCAAGATCACATTCTTGTCACGATGACATATTGTGGATGGTTTCAACCTCTTACCCCTTTCTCTCTAGACTGCTTCGTAGGCTAGATGACTGGTCACTCATTGCATGGGACTTAAGTGATATGGAAGTAGTGCAGCATCGGGCTTATACTGCTGATTACTATTTTACTGCAAATGTTGCCTCTGGCCAGTCAACTGAGTCTACATAGGAGCCATACAAAACAATCCTTAGAGGAGTAGCCATATCAAGTATCTAAGGGGAAAGGAAAGTAAGATCAGGGAAGCAGTGTACACTGAGTAGTTTATTGACCTGGAAGAACATAATGTACATAATCCCTCAGCAAAACTAGATCACCAAATTGTGCTCAAGAGAGAGGAAAAGAGAGCTCTGGTAGGTAGAGAAGTCAGGATGCAGTTACGGGTAGGCAAAATTAGTGTGAAATCAGCAATAAATTTGGCAAATTGTTGGTCTTGCTTAGTAAGAGGGAGGGGGTCGATGATGGATTCAGGGCATACATAATGAAGAGGGCCAGGAGATACACGGAGATTCGGATATGGTCTGATCAGGGGTAGCGACTCCTGTAGTCACACATTCGTCAAGAAGATGCGCACTCAGTCATCCTACCTGCCCTTTGTCATCAGCCGAACAGTGGGTTCTGCTGAGGTGTTTAAATGATCAGCTACAAATCCGCAATTCACATTCTTCATATGCTGATGGAGTCTAAAAGGTGGGATGCTTCCCATTACTTTGTGCGGATCCCAAACAAGGCAAACTGCCTGAACAGGGTGCTTCTTACAGTCCCATATTACAGGTAAATGTACAGAATAAACTACTAGTGAAAGCCCTTGCTAAATGCCTATATTTGGTTATAGATTTCCTGATCTATCCTCACCAATCAGTATTTATGCTGGGTAAAAAGAACAGACTAAATTTAAGACAACCTTACTGCTGCCTGTCATATGTTAAAGCTTTAAAATAACCTACACTGATCTTATGTTATACACCAAGAAGGCATTTCATTCTGTCCTTAATAGCCACTTAAATGGATGGGCCTTGGTCAAACATGTAAATCCTGGATATTGTTGCTCTATTTGAAACCCTTGCCACTGAAGGATAGATAGTTTGGTACAACCCCTACTATAGAGTCATGGTACAACCAGGATCTTGAAGCATGTGGGTGTACAATGGAGAAATTGCATTCCCTAATTTGGGTAGATAGGTCTCGTCAAGTAGTGGGCCCTAGGCCCACCTGCTAAATAAAATAGGGACACGGGCACTAGATGGGTGGTTGCATTACTGGCCCAGGGCACGTGTGTATGGCCCCTTTTATTAGCAGGACCACCTGACTGGTGATGCCTGTGCTAGATTGGTGAGTGGTGGAGGTTAGCACAGCCTCTAGGGAAGGGCTGCATCATTACACGTCCAGCAGAACACTGCATCCTTTCTAATATCCAAACAGAAAGGCAAGCCCAAACTGTGGAGAACAAAACAAACTGGATACCGTGTAGTCCATCAGTCTCTAGAGTCAATCAGGAGGATATCAGTGAGTACACTGAATGATGATGCTGGCGGTCCAAGTATATCTCCGCTCGCCTTCATAATTAAACCTGAGTGTTTCAGGGCACGAACGCTGGCACAGAGAACCTGGCACCATACTTGGTGGAATCATGTCAATAGTATGGAATTGATCCACTCTACTTAAGGTGAGGATGATTCGTGGTTGGTGTCAATAGTTAAAAAAACAGGGTGCGTCAGGAGTGTTGTCAGAGTCCATTGCGAAGATTACCATTGATATTGCTTAATTCATTGAAGTCAGTCTTGGCGTGCTGTGACCTGTTGGTATCTCCATTGCGTGGCCTTGCTACCTCCTAGAATCTGTCAGTGAAGCTTTATCAAGTTCATCTTTCAAGCTTGTGGAGGCCTCCTTAATTGGGTTGCCACGGAACTGCTTGTGGACTGCGCTGGGGCTACAGCATCAGAGTGCAGGCAAGGTGTGCAGGTAGTCTCGGGCTGACTCGTTCTGCAGAGCATCACTGGTGGTTCTTGTCTGTTGGTATAGTAACGGTGTAGAACTTCAGTCTGGGATTTTGATGCTTCATGGGTGGTAGTGATGACGCACTAGACAGGGGATGGCATGATGGGGTTGCCAGCCGTGTGGTGACCCTGTATAACAGGTTGTGACAACTTTTCTTTATGGTTGCAGCCCTTCTTTCTTGGGTCATCGACAACAGGGAGCACTGGTGGCCAGGTGTTTCCATTCTTCCTCTGTGGAGGCATCTACATCCTTGTTCCTGGATGTTTTGGGTTGCTGAACTGTCGGTGAATGTCTGGACGGGCAGAGACTCAATTAGTGTGTGCTTTTAGCTCACTCTTGGTTCTCCCGCTGTGCTGTCAGCAAGTCGTCCTTGTTTCACCTCAGTACCTTGCTGCTTGTATGTCAGCAGCTTGAGTCTTCTTGAGCATGCCTTTCAGGCCTGGCCTCTTTTGATCTTCTCTCCTGAGCTTGGTTGATCTTCACCTTTTTTTAGTGTGAACCAGCAGGTTACACTTCATTCTCGTCTTCCTTCTTGGTGTTTCAGACTGTACCTTCTTTCCAATGATTGACACATTATGAATCTCTTCTTCTGGGTGCAGCAGCATGCACCATCTTCGAGACTGGTCAACCGGGCCTCTCAGTGCTCAACTGTCTCTGGATCATTCAGGTTGGACTTCTAGTCGCTTGAGTTTCCTCTCTTTCTGGGGGCAGCAGCATGTACCTACAGTATTCAGGGCTGGCCAACAGGGTCTCTCAGTGATAGATTGTCTCTATAGTCCGGCCACTGGCCTCGGGTGTAGGACTCTGGCTTGGTGGTCATGAGGGTGGTCGCTGATCTCATTCTCCTCTTCCTGAGTCCCAAGTGGTGTCCAGCCACATGTCATGTGTTCCCTCTTCAGGGACCTTTTTGGAGCTCCTACTCCTTGTGTTCCCTCTTCCGGGACCTTCTTATGTGGGCAATAGGGAGCTGTGGTTCTGCCTCCTTTCTCTGATGAACACAGGACTTGCACCTTGAGGTGTTGCTGCCATCAGACAGGGGTGATGCGGTGTGGCCCTAGTGTCTGGACCACTGTAGCTGTGTGTGCTTCCGTCCACCCTCTGGTGTGGCCCGCTGCCTTTGGAGCTTCTCCAACCTATGGCTGTCTCCATATGCAGGCTTGGGCAGTGTGATGTATTTAAGATTCCCAGTTTCTTTAGTGGGTGGCACTCAGTGGATTGTACCTCGTGATTTGGGTTTCTTCCTTTGATTTCTCTACTTTGCTAGAGGGTGATCCCTTCATTGTCTAATGGCACCATGGGTGGTGCTGGGCCTCAGCACCTTCCATTCAGCCAGAGCTCACCCTCTGAGATTTTTCTCCTCACAGGGCTTCTCTCCGTCATGATAAGCTGGTGCAGGTTCCCCTGTGGGTGGTGAAATTATGCAGGTTCTGCGCTGGATGAGTGTCTGCAGCGGCTGAGCAGCTCTGGGCACCTACATCCCTGTATTCTGGACCCTGCTATGATGCTGGTGCAATTCTGCGCGACCTTCAGTAGCACTTTGGTGGAGCTGCCAGGGTGGTTTGCTGGGAGTGAATGACCTGCCACTCTCCTTTGTTTTGTTTTCAGCTGGTGCTGTTCAGTTGTGTGAGCCAGCTTTTTTTTTTGTGCTGCGAGGCAATCGCCAGGAAGAGTGAGATGCCCCTCGCACTCAGGACAGTTTGTTGTTTCGGTAAGCTGCTGAGCCATCAGGCAGTTCTGGGGCTGCTCACTTTTCAGGTGCTTTACACCAGCTTCTTTCTGCCACTGGCGCCCTTTTGTGGCTTCTTCTCCTAGGGGCTTGCAGGTGCTCTGCCTTGGCTCCAGTGCCTTGCTGCTTCCTTCGTCATGCGGGTGGCGTAGAGCTAGTGCAGCAGAGCTGATACAGGAGACAAAGGATTTCCTTACCTTGCCGTGGCATGAGATGGCCAACAAGGGGCGCACAATGCTCTGTGTACCCATCCCGGCTTCTGTAGCTCACCCGCGCTGGTCTCACTTTCAGCCCTGCTGTTCCCTTGTGTAATGTTGGTGCAGCACTCTTAAAACTCCATGCATGTCTCCGTTCTCATGCTGGGGGAAGCAAAGCTGGTGCAGCATGGTTGCCACAGGAGGCCAAAACGGTCTTCTCTATTCCCCCGGTAGGAGACTTCCACTAGGGGGTGCACTGCACCTGTGCGGGTGTTACTTTTTTTGTGCCTGCTGTCTCAATCTGCTACCTGTTCTTTCACTGCTCTGCAAACATGGTTCACTTCTGATCGTTCACCAGTGAGAAGGAACTGGCAGGCGGACAAACATGCTCATCTAACGCTGCTGCACAAGTAAGGAGGGGCCTCATGGTATTCCTTTCAGGGCCGGGTTTCCTTCCTGCTATGTGGAGAAGTCTTGCGCAGTGCCCCCTCCAACTGATGTTTTCTAGCACAGCGGGGTTGCCGAGGGAGGTGGCAGAGCTCTTCTCCTAGTGAGTGAGGAGTGCCAGGGGGCATGCAGTGTCCCACAGGGTATGTATAGCCTTTCCTTTTCAATTCCCTACAACGGGATAGCAGTTGGAGGTAGATGGTCTCCTCAAAGCCTCCGCCTCCATGCAACGCGGGGGTAGTGCTACTGCATGCTTAGCCCTTTCTATGTCTGGTGCAGCAGCTCCAATTCTGATGCCAGAAACAGGAGACGTTGCGTCAGAATAGCAGTCGGATGGAGGCCCTGAGCTTCCAGGGTGCAGAGTGATTCTCACTTTTGACCAGCAGCTTGTAGGTGAGCAGTACGAAGAAACGTTCAGTACTTTTCTTGTAATTTAACTTTTCTGAGGACTACGCGCCCTCAAGTGGGCAACCTCTGCAATTACATTGGACTTTTACAAGTCAACGCATTTGGCGTGGGATGATATCTCTAGGATGACAATTGACCCGAGCTGGCAGTCTTTCTTTTCTCTGTGTTGTGCCAGGCACTTATCTTAACTCCTCACTTGCTGGCACAAGAAACAGAGTTGTAGTGGGAGGAAAAGAAAACTCCTCTCCTCCTAGCGGACACAGCCTATAGCCTGTGCCTCTGTGATCACAAAAAATCGGGAGCTGCCCCAGACAGTTTTCAAGGCTTGTGGCGGGACGTTGGGACCAACATTCAGATTTGATTAAGACTTCTAACTGCAGATTCCTTACCTTTGAATTTCCCAGGCCTCAGAGTAGATCTGGAAGATTTTTGTGAGAAGTACCGATGTGCACTGGTAGGCGTCATCGATAAGCTCTGCAGACATCATTGGCATCATCTGCAACAGACGTGACGTCACGGTTTCCATATATAAGCACCACCCAAGTGAACCATCATTTCTTTTATTTCTGCGCCAACCAGGGCTGATCCAAAGAAGAGCTTCACCTCAGTCATTTTTTACTGTCTTTTTTAAAAAAATATATATATATTTTTGAGGAGTCCTCCTGGTGTGCTAGATTATGTCATCTAGAAATACTGGATTCAAGCCCTGCGAAACTCGTCATTGGCCAATGTCAGTGACGGACTCCCAACTAGTCTGCCTGTGGTTTCTAGTGCATTACCAGGACTCAAAGTTATGCTCCTATTGCTGTGCCATGCACCCTAAGGCTTAGAGTGAGTGGTCACTAAAGCTCATGGCGGCTCAGCATGCAACTCTGAACAGACTGAGGTCCCAGTCAAGAGGAAGGTCCAGGGACTGGTTGCGGAGGTCAAAGGTCTCATCATCCCACTCCCAAGTCCTTGAGATTGACAGGTAAGTTGAGGCTCAAGAAGAAGAGCAAGACGTTGGAAAGGTCTTCAACTTCGCCTCGTCCGTCAGCCAACAAGACAAGAGAGTGTTGTAATTCAAGGTCTATTTCAACTGAGCCTGCAATTGGGCTGACTCTGTGCATCCCTGACTTTCTGGGAGCCAGAGCATCCCCTGCCCAACTGAACGAGTTTCATGAGGTCATGTGCCCCATTTTTGGGTGGCCCAACCTCTCCAATGTACCTTTGGGCCCCACAGGGTGAAAGAGAGCCCCATTTGGTCTGCAGCTTCGGCCTCAGCTCCAGTTGGCCCCCAGGGATCCATTCTTGGATCCGGACCAGCGCTGGTCATAACAACTCGACCTTCCAGGCACCAGCCCCGATGCTGATGCTCCTGGTGCCACCAGCACCCACAGATAGCGCCATCCCAATTGTGATCCTCGACTCCAACACAGCCAGAAGGGCATTGCCACATCTGACACTGGCAGGAACCTTATTTTCTAGTCAGAGTCTGAGCCCTATTCCCTTGGGATAGGCCTCAGAGAGGAATGGGGGTGGGGTGGTCACTGGACTCTGCAGAATACAAGCCCTATGGAGAAGACCCATCTATGGACTGGTGTGAGGACCTACATGAAGCCAGTGTACTGGATACGTCTCCAGATACTGGTCTGCTTTCTTCCCCTACTGTGGCTATGGAAGAGGGAGCTTCAAGTGTGCTCTCAGGGCTGCAGTGCCTCAGGCTGCAGGGTATGCATCAGTATCCCTTGGGCCAGAATGGAGCCCATTTACTTTTTCAAATTCAAGTGAGGGGGTTCCCAGATGGGATGCTGCGGGAGGCAGGGCACATCCCATCTTCATCACCAATGTAAAGTAGTGGTTCCTAGGCCCACATGCTAAGTAAAATAAGGACATGGACACTAGTGGGATGGGGCAAGAAGTACAGTGGCCCTGCTGGAAAGAACTAACACAGCCATGCTGGCGTAGAAAGCAACAGAGAAAATAGAAATGCAGGGTGTGCCAACGCTGGAAATGTCACTCAAATCAGAGTGACAAGGAACTGTAGGCATGCTAGGAGTCTGGGGTTGTGAAGAGGTACAAATGTAACTTAGAAAGTTGGCCACTTGATTTGGGTTTAGACTCACAGTGATTAAAGTGTTGCACCAAATATAATACATGAGACAGCAAACTGCAAAGTTTGGGTCACTAAAATATGATGGATGCCTGTGGGGGTGAGGCTCTTTAGCAATGTTTGTCCATAGATTGTGGAGCTAGGCACAGATTCTATTACCCTGGGAGAAAATAAAAACTTGCATTACCGGAATATTGGGTACCCTTTCAAACTATCTGCTGGATTGGCTCTAATTAGTGTCTGCAGAAACTGCACTTTTTCACGTACAATCAAAATGTATTTAATACAGTCTTGTTGGTCACCTAGAAAGATATTGGTTATGAAAGCTGTGGTTATTCAAAAGATTTGACAAAATACATGGACTGTGGAGGGAGTATATGATGGGCTTTGAATTAGTATAAGAGAAGGAAAGACATTGCTGTATGCATTTATTATGTTCTTGACCCGAAATTGTCATGAGCTATATGCTACAGAATACTTAAGGGCATATTTATACTTGATTTGCGTCATTTTAGCGTAATTTATTTTGACACTAAAATAGTGCAAAGTTAACTCCATATTTATATTTTGACGCTAGACCTGTCTAGCGTCAAAATATAGAGCTTAGCGCCATATTTTGAATGCGGCAAACTACCTCGCACTAATTAGATGCAAGGTAGGCGTTCCCATCTACAATAACACGCTAACCCCCTAACGCCTTATTTATACTCCAGCATACAAATGATGCACACAGAGTAGGCGGACTCAAATAATGATGGTAAGCCTGCTTAGCACCATTATTTAATAGCTGGGTCTGACCAGATGTTACGGGACCTGTGGACCCCTTTCCATGGCTAAACACCATAGAATGTGCCCACAGGTGCCCACCCCAAGCCCCAGGAACACCCCCAGCCACACCAGAGGGATGCCACCGAATGGGGGACCCCATCCTGGGTAAGTATAGATAACTATTAAATGTACTTTTTTATGTGCCATTGGGGGCCCCTTACATGCCCCCCCCTGCAAGGCACTGGGTCTAATGGCCATGCCCAGGGGGACACTGGACACTTGGGCATGGCCATTGGGGTGTTGGACATGACTCCTGTCTTTACTAAGTCAAGAGTCATCATCATCATACAAAGCTTTATGCGGTCATCGAAAACCATCAAAGCATACAAAAGAAAAAAAATCCACATAAAATCACATTCATAAATATAAAGGGATAAAGGCCTAGATAAAAATGCCAACAACAGATAAAACCCAATCAGTCCCCAGGCCCCGGCCACTGAGCATACATAATTTCATATTATTAAAAATAATTCATTGCACTCTTATTTTAAACGAAACAAGCACGTGTGCACCATACATGCAAAATTGGCACAGGTTATTAACATAATTAATTTGCAGACTTGCCAAATGCCGGTACCATAACAGTAGAAGTAACGCTTTTTAAAATCCTGAGGGCAGTGACATTTTGTCTTGTGCCCAAATTCTGGCAGATAGGACGTATCCACTTACGCCGAGTAAAAATTTAAGCTGTACAGAAAAACAAAAAACGTTCAATCATTTCAGGAACAACACCACAGGCCAGGCAGGTGTTCGATACAGATGTTGCCCTCCATCTACTTGTCAAAGACATTAGTGGCAAACATCCATACCGAAAACGAATGTACAAGCTCTTAGCAAGGGGTTCAGGAATGGTAGCTAAAAAAGACTTGTACTGGGGATACCACTTGAAGTCAAGCAATTGATTGGTCAATCGCCCGTGGGTTGTAGAAGAAAGGAGATTGTTCCTAATAAAGGCCCAGTAAACTGATTTCAGGGATTGCATCTGGGCTTTCCTTAAACCCTGGGGATTCTCCCAGAACATCTAAAAACCCAGGATGCAGAACCAATTTGACACAAGCTTAAACCATGGAATAGAGGCTACATTTGTCTTTTTCAAAAAATCAAAAAGTGAATTTTTGTAAGTACTGAGTAACTACTAAAAGTAGTGTGTCTGCAATCCGTTTAGGACCAAGTTCAAGATAAATGGGAACCAGAGGAGTACTGCCCGGACAAGCAAGTAGTCCTCTAACAAAGCTATTTTCCCTCACAGACAGTTTAGGAAGTTTAAAATAGCCCCACACTTCTGCCCCATAGGTAGCAGCATTTTGTGTTTTTGCCAAGTAAATCTTTAGGGCCGGAGATACAGCTCTTGCGCCAGTACTCTTATGCAAAAGCAAAATAGCACCTGGCCTGTGTTGTAAGAGAAGCAAGCTCTTACTTATTTGATCTTCCCGTTTAAAATTATTTGAGATCCTGACACCAAGGTAATCTATAGAGCCAACCTTGCCCAAAGGAATACCATCTACAGAAATGATACATCTCTTGGCTGGCCTAGTACTAAACACCATCAGTTTTGTTTTGCTGACATTCAGTTCCAGCCCACGATCTGCACAAAAAGCTGTGAACCTATTAACAAGAGTCTGTAACCCTTTCAGTGTTTTAGAAATAAGGAGAGAATTGTCCGCAAAGAGTAATATGGGGATTTTTTGAGCATTTAGGGTGGGGGCATCATTCTGGCAAGAGGACAGGGCTTGCACCACCCCGTTTATATAAAGTAAATAGTAATGGTGCGAGGACACAACTTTGGCCAACCCACTGCTGTATTGGGATGTTGTTAGTTAATTCTCCCCGTTTGCCCCACCTCACCTAGGCGTATGTACCTTGGTAGAGACACGCTAAAAGATGAATATCTAAAACATCCCATAGCTTCCGCCTACTAACCAAATGAAAAGCGGACCGAAGGTCCACAAAAGCAACATACAGACTTTGTTTGGCAAGGAGTACACATCTGCAATATAGAAGAGCCATTTGGAAATCTTGGTCTACGGTACTAGTTTTGGGTCGAAAGCCCGCCTGACAGGGGATAACACATGGTTAGCATCAACCCACTCAAAGAGCCAAAACCTGCTGTGCAAATAATTGTTGTAAGTTATCAATGAGACTGATAGGTCTATAGTTAGCAGGGGAGCTCACTTCACCCTTCTTATATATGGTTATTATTTCAGCTCCCATCCAGGTGGCAGGGATAGGGCCCCCCAGCTGCTATAGCAGTAGATATCATATTAATATAACTAGACCAAATTACCGGCTCAGGTTTGAATAGATGCCCTAGTATTGTGTAAGGACCAGGAGCTTTTGGAAAATTTCAAGGAAGCAATTGCAGCACTAATTTCTCCCAAAGGGGAAAACAATGCTGTCATCAGGACTGCTATAACCCACCCCGAGCCTCTTGACAAGGGGTTCAATTTGAACTGCCTCAGAAAAAAGGAGTCGTTGCTAGATGTGTGACTGTGTGGAGCGTAAAGATTGGAAAAGTATTCAACCCAACTCTCTGGTTGAATATGACAATGGTTGAATCGCCCCCCCTCATTTTGACTCTGAGAGAGTAACTTCCAAAAGGTCCTATTATCATTTATGTTGGTTGCTTCAAGCAAATTCTGAGTATCTCCCCAATATTTCTTTGCCTGCACTATGGCCTTATTGTATGCAACTCTGGCAGTCCTAATCATCCCGTGGGAACGAGACACGACCGCTATCTTCAGGGCTGAGTTTGTTTTTGCACAATCATTGTTACACCACTCATTCTTATTTTTGTGTGTATGGGGTGTAGGAAAGTACCATCTTCCTTGGCATGTTACCCACATTTTTCACATGTATGTCAGTATGTTTTTGCCTGTCTCACTGAGATCCTGCTGGTCATGACCCCAGTGCTCATAGTTTGTGGCCTAATGTGTATGCCTGTGTAGTGCCTAACTGTGTCACTGAGGCTCTGCTAACCAGAACCTCAGTGCTTATGCTCTCATTGCTTTTAAATTTGTCACTGTAGGCCAGTGACTTCATTTACCAATTTCAATTGGCATACTGGACCCCCCTTATAAGTCCCTAGTAAATGGTACCTTAGTACCCAGGGCATTGGGGTTCCAGGAGATCCATATGGGCTGCAGTATTTATTTTGCCACCCATAGGGGGCTCAGACAAACCCTTACACAGGACTGCCATTGCAGCCTGCGTGAAATAGTGCACACACTATTTCACAGCCCTTTTCACTGCACTTAAGTAACTTATAAGTCACCTATATGTCTAACCTTCACTTGCTGAAGGTTAGGTGCAAAGTTACTAAGTGTGAGGGCACCCTTGCACTAGGAAAGGTGCCCCCACATAGTTCAGAGCCCTTTCCCTGGACTTTGTGAGTGCGGGGACGCCATTACACGTGTGTACTACATATAAGTCAATACCTATCTTTAGCTTCACAATGGTAACTCCGAATATGGCCATGTAACCTGTCTAAGATCATGGAATAGTCCCCCCATTCCAAATCTGGTATTGTGGAGCCACTTCCATGCATCCTGGGGCCTCCACCATGGACCCCATGGATAGGTGTTACAGGCTGGGGAGGGGTAGCCTTCCCCCAGCCTCTGGAAATGCTTTGAAGGGCACAGATGGTGCCCTCCTTGCATAAACCAGTCTACACCGGTTCAGGGACCCCTTCCCCCTTCTCTGGCAGGAAACTGGACAAAGGAAAGGGGAGTGACCACTCCCCTGTCCATCACCACCCCAGGGGTGGTGCCCAGAGCTCCTCCAGTGTGTCCCAGACTTCAGCCATCTTGCTTTGCAAGGTGTGGGGGCACTCTGGAGGGCTCTGAATGGCCAGTGCCAGCAGGTGATGTCAGAGACCACTCCTAATAGGTTCATACCTGATAAGGTAGCCAATCCCCCTCTCAGGGCTATTTAGGGTCTCTCCTGTGGGTTCTCTTCAGATTCTGCTTGCAAGTTTCCTTCAGGAATCCTCTGCAACAACTTCAGACTCTTCTGACCTCGGATCAACCACAGCCTGCTCCAAGAAACGCTGTAACTGCAACAAAGTGTCTACAAGAGACACTTTTCTTCAGCAACCTCAGCTCCAAGTCAGCAACTGCAACAGTTTCCACGGTGTGCACACTCTGGGAACTCCCTGTCTTCGTCCTGCACCAGACGCACCAAAGAAATCTCCTGTGGGGTGACGGAATCACTCCCCTGCTCCAAGCAGGCACCTTCCAAGGCGACGACCGGTACCCTGGGACTCCTCTCACAGCGACGAGCGTCCTCCTAAGGACACAGAGGGTGGACATCATCGACATAGACTGTCCTGAGGTCCTGCTGACGCAATTTGGAGGAGGTAAGACCTTGCCTTCCCTGAGAATGAGTCCCCTTGTGTATTGTGGCTTCTTCGCCTCCTGAGGCCTCTGTGCACTCTTTGCAAACTTCCTTCGTGCACAGCCTGGCCCAGGTCCCCAGCACTCCACCCTGGGAAGCTCAACTCGCTGAGTTGTTCTCCAGCGGCGTGGGACCTTCTTTTGTTGTGCTGCATCAACCGCATTTTCCACCTCCTTTGCACCCGGATCCTGTGGCTTCTGGGGGTGCTGGCTGGCATCCTGAGGGCTCTCTAAAGTGCTGAGTGTTCCCTCTTCCTCCTCACATAGAGTTGAGGCCCCCAGGTCCCCCCTGGGTCCGTCCAGCGCCATTTTGATGAAAAACACACTTTTGTCGTAGTCAAGGTTTGTTGGTGACTTCCAACACAAAATCTCGTCTGCAACGATCTTCATGCAGTGGGACAACTTTTGCATCATGCAAGAACCCACTGGCATCTTCCTAGGGTACTTTTCTGCAGTCTTCTACTAACGGGGAACTCTTCTTTTGCACCCTCTTCTGGGTTGGCAGGGGCTCCTGTCCTTCCTGGAACTTAATTTGAGTTCTGGACTTGGTCCCCTTCCTTTGTAGGTCTTCAGGTCCAATAATCCAGCAGTTGTTCTTTGCAGACTAGGTTGGCTGCTGCAAAATCCCAAAAACGAGGTGTAGTGTGTCCTAAGGAAACTTGCAGTAATTTATTACTGCTTTTTTGGGCTCTGGGGTGGGGTCATTTACTTACCTTTACTGTATTCTTACTCTCCCAGTGATTCTGCACACACTAGACTGCACCCCTTGTCTAGGGGCAATTTGTGATTAGTTTTCCACTTTTTTAGTATATGGTTTGTGTTGCCCCTAGACCTATTTTCTCCCATTTCATTTTATGGGATTTCTTACTGTTTGCATTGTTCTATGACTATTTACTTGTCTAATTTTGGTGTCTAGTGTATATATTGTGTATAATACTTACCTCCAGAAGGAGTATTGCTTCTGAGATAGTTTTTGGTACTGTGTCACCCCAAATAAATACCTTTATAATTGGTAACACTGAGTATTGTCTTTGCTTGTGTATAAGTACTGTGTAACTATAAGTGGTATTGCATGAGCTTTGCATGTCTCCTAGTTCAGCCTAAGCTGCTCTACTATAGATACCGCTCTCAGCCTAATCTGCTAGAACACCACTACATTCCCTAACAAGAAATAACTTGACCTGGTGTAAGGTGTAAGTACCCAAGGTACCCACTACAAACCAGGCCAGCCTCCTACATGGGGGCAGTCCTCTTAGTAGTGATCTTACTATAAAAAATGCCCTCTAGTTTAGTAACCAGGGTCTCATGAATGCTGAGGATCAGAATGTTTTTAGCCTCATGCTCTTATAGTTAGAAAAGGCATCAATAAACAAATGATAGATCTCCTTATGCAGATAAGGGCTTGACATCACTTTTGTCCAAGTAACACGTTTATAGTCATTAGCCAGTAGCGGCTCGGCACCATAGTGGAAGAATTGTTCTGTGATCTCATAAATACATCACTACCCAAGGTAAGAAGCAGATAATTATGGTCGCTATCATAACGATAATCAACGTGCATATCTTCCAGTAAAGGTCACAATCTAACATCTACTAGAAAATAATCAATGACGCTATTCATCTGGCCACTCTTGAAGGTAGGAGATAACATTGATTGGAATGCCTGCAGCCATTACAGGCCCTTAGCTCTTGCTTAAAACACAGCGGTGTTAACTGAAGGGCAGCACGCGAATAAGTAGACAGCCGTGTTCCCATCAATCGTGAGATACCCCAAAATTCATCCTTGTCTGCAGTCAAATCGCTGCTATAAGGGGAGTGTTCAAATTAACAATTAACATTGCAAGCAACCACTAAATTAAAAGAGTGGTGCAATGTATCTGTAAATTCAATCAGCTGGGCCAAGGTCCGAGACTCTGCACCCTGTGGTACTGATCTGGCATATACATTAATTATTACAATCCTAAAGCCTCACTTAAATTCAAGCTGAATGCCTAATAGATCTGGTGAATCTATTTTTAGGGCTGAGTGGGTGCACTGTAGCTTCTTATTTATCAATATCAGAAGGCCTCCCTTTGCCCAGCCGCTACCCCCAGCAGTGGGCTGTGCTTCTACATGATAAGATAGAAAACCATCCAAGGAGATTGGGGACAATGGCCAAGTCTCCGGAAATATACAAATATCTTGTTTATTAACATAAGCGGCCCACTCAGAATCCGTTAATTTACTACTCAACCCTGCTAGATTCAAAGTCATAATAGATGGCTGAGGGCTATCCTCTATAGCAGTGGGCATAATAATCTGAGCCTTTTCCCCTGTCCCGCTGTTGTAATTTAGCAGTGATTAGATTAAGCATTAGCAGAAGACATCTTGTATTTAGTTACTATTGTAAACATTTTGCGGAATCCATTTTGTATTCATGGCAGCAATCTTCTTTGCTACATGCTGCCATGTGCTCACCATGTGCTCTGTCCTACCTTTCTTTTAACTGCTCTTGAAATCTGCCTAGTGACGAGTTATATTTAGCATCTCTTACTTTCGCACATGCTCAGTAAGGTCTGCAGCTGTTAGTCCTTGGAAACTGTTAGCTCCTCCTACCTGTCGACTGTGCATTTTCCACATGACCTTACCTGTATACAAGTCTTGTTTCCATAATTGTACCATCTCCTTTTGGCCCCTGCGTGGGTATAAAAGGACCATGCTCTCTCAGTTCAGTGTGCTGCTTCAGACATTACCAAAGGGTGCTGTCTGAATTGTAGTACCACCTCATTAGGTTAATAAACTTATGTCTTTTATTCCAGTTTCCGTGCCAACTTCTTCCTACGTGGTCTGAGGACTTTGTGCAGAGAAAGGTGAACCCCTTGCACTAGTAGGCCTTGCTGAGGCTTACTTCAACACCGCAATCAGCAGGCCCAACCAACACACCTTCCCTACTCACAGGGGCTATTGGTAAATTCACAACATAGGTTTTAGTGTGTAGTTAATCAAAAGCATTGAGGTCAGGGAAATTCCTGTCTGCCAGAGCAAGAACGTGTGGTTGACAAAGGTCAACCTTTACCCCTACTATTTCCCTTGAAATTCTGGGTGTGCTAGTGACGGGCAGAGATTGTTTTAGCCTTAGGCCCACCCCTCGAGAATTCCGGAGATACCAAGTGCGCAGTTCAAAATCAATAAGGTTGGTCACTCGCAGCTTGTCAATAAGAAGGATAGAAATAAAATCAAAATTTGACCTTTGCAAACAGGGGCTTCAGATTCTACAATATCCGCTCTGACGACAGAGAGGCAATTATGCTGAACTCTCAGCCAGTAGATGACCTTATTTGTCAGGGAATCCTGGGTTTCTAGAGATCCTAATGACAACTTTGCCACACCAACAATAAAAATAGTTCTTCCGACTTCCCCGCACCCTGGGATTGTTGCTTGGCTGTTGATAATCTTGCGTCAGACCAATACTGAGAACAGCCCATTGGCCTTCCCACTTGTACCCTAGATGTAGCTTCCCCAATAGGCACCTGAATACAAGCCCCGGAGGGATCTTTGTATGAGCAGAAAAATGGGGAATGTCTTAATAACCCAGCTCAACAGGAACACTTCCCTTTGGAGCAGGACTGTGCCTAAGCCTTCTTGCACTAGAACGTGGTCTTTGTTCCTTCAGCATGAGGAGCAGGTTGGTTAATAAGGGGTGAGTCCGTGGCAGCCCCCAGGGGCTGATCACTAGATAGTAATCTAGATTCTGGCAAAACAGTTCCAGAAGATTCTCCCCCTGAAGCGGACACTGTCCCACCCACACTTGTCCTCAGATATCTGCACCCACAAAACTGACCAGGTTCCCCCATTTCTTTATCCAACATCAACAGTACCAGACTCCTGACTTCCTCAAGTTTCAGGTGAACAGCCACAAGATCAGGATTGCTACAAGATTTTAACAGGCTTCCTTGGCCGCAGGATATGTTGGCCGAGGATTTGTCTCCACCAGGCTTCCCAGTGCAAGCAGAGAAGCATCATCAAAGGGACCCCCCCCACAGGCTTCCCAGAACAAGCAATAGAAGCATCATCGTAGACATCTCCATTCTCTGCCAATGGGCCATACCAGTTAGAGCACAAAATATTTGGAATGACTAAAACCTCAGGGCTTAAGGGATGGCAGGGGGGCAACTCTTCCACAGCAGTACTTCCGTTATCACACTGAGGCACAACAGAACTATCACACTGATAAGCAGTCATCGCATGGGGTAATGCTTCATTTGCATGTTGAACTACTTTCTCTTGTCCAGCCTCGCTTGAGATGTTAGGTGGCTGAGGCCTTTTCTTAAACATGTCAGGGATTTTATTTTTTGGGGGGGCACAGTTTGCAGGAGTTATAATTGCATTACTTCTCAAAATGGCCTCCACTTCCTCTATCAGGATGTTAATATCCTCTAATGTACTGTTTTCCTTGCTGCCCAAGGAGCTGGCTTTGTTGTTTGAATGTTTCATAGATTTCTTAGGTCCACATGTTTATGCAGGAGCATTAGCAGGTTTGCACTTGCCCACGGCCACTAGTATGGTGCTAAAAAGAATAACTAGCAAAACTGTGCAACCGTAACCAAAGACATATACTCTTCCGCTTCTAGATCATCCACTTACTTTTAGAACAATGTAAATGGCGCCTAGCCCAGCCTCTTCCGGGCGATGATGGGTGAAGAAGGGCCCGTCTTGGCTCAGGCACGCCCCCAGGCGCTTCCCGCGCTGTGGAGAAGACCGGCGCTTTAAGTAGCACGATACCAGGCTGAGAGGCGAGGTTCTGGAGCAGTGCAGGCTGGGGGATGTGGTCCCACCCCAGTTGTGAAGCATGGCCCAGAGCGGCCCAAGAGATTCCTCCACAATGTATGCGCGTCTTTGTTAAGACCAAATCAAATCTTGATCCTTCCTAGACAGGCCAAGCAATGGACAATAAAATAAGAGGCAGGTTCCCCAATTTAGTACAGGACCTTCATCAGGACCAAATAGTAGTTTTCTTTTTGCCCATAATGAGAAGCAGTAAATCCACTAAGATGGAAAATACAAAATATAAGGAGGTGGTCCAGCGCAGGCACTTCCTGGTGATAACGGGCATAGACTGGACCATTCTCGGCCCAGGCGCGACCCACGGAGTAGGGTCCACAGGGTGATGATAAACATCCTACACAGTGCAGCCCCCGCCTCTCAGGTTTAAAGTCATTTTTGGGTGCTGTTGCATCAAGATATGACGCTAGGCTGGTTAACACCATATATATTAGCGTTCACCAGCCTAGCGTCATTTCTGGTGCCCTAACACCATATTCCCCTACTGCCACCCGTCCCCAGCAAGCATCTTTTCTTTTGACGCTAGCCCAATCCTTAGCACCAACTTGTGCCATTCCATAAATATGGCACCCGGCTGGCGCTCAGGAATGACGCAAGCCGGCGGTAAACTTTTTGACACAAAACTGCGTTTGCGCAATTTTGCGTCAAAAAATATAAATATGGGCCTACATTTTGAACTTCCAGTGCAAAGGGGATGCAAATATATGAGCAAAGGTGAGATTTCTTTTGTCTAGTTATGCTGTACGTACTGTACTTTTTGACAACAAAACTGACAATTGTTATGCCTGTTCTTTCTTGAACTATAAATAAAAAGTATATATATATATATATATATATATATATATATATATATATATATATATATATAGAGAGAGAGAGAGAGAGAGAGAGATATAGATATCTGAGATCACTGGTATTCCAAGTGCATCATCAGAGATGGCAGAGCAAACTATCATTTGTATTCTTACATGGAGATTGCCCAGCGGGGAATAAAATTAATGTTCTCTTATGACTTCGTTTTTATCCTTCCATGGGTCAACTAATTCACAGTTTTCCTGCCACTTTCTCAGCATATGGGCCACCAGGATGACGGGTGACCTTGGTACTTACAGGTGGATGACATCTGTCCTTGTTAATATCAGTAACACTATGAAGATTTCCTATATGCCAGAGGAGCAAAATGCGTTGACACAGTGTCATAGAAAACAACTTGATCAACTTTGAGGACGTATATCATCGCTAACCCAAGACACAATCCCAGAATGGTTGACTTGACAGACGTTAATATTTTGCCTCCTGCATTGTACATCCCCTTCCTGATGAAACTGCTGGAAAGGTGTGCGCACAACCAACTCTGTCGAAAGATTGAGTCATTCAGCTTGCTTGACGAGTTCCAGTCGGGTTTGAGACAAGGTATCTGGTTTACCAAAATGACATACTGCACCACTCAAGACAGCCTTCAATGCAGCAGTGACAATGATGACAGGTACAAGACATTTTGACTATCTTACATCGTTGCTCAAGTAACTACAATGGCTCCCCTCTAAAGCCAGAATCTACCTAAAAATAACTCACTTGACCATGTCCCTAACATGAAAACACAGGATGTCAGAAAGCAGCTGCTCCCTTCAAATCACCAGTTCCCTTCGGCTGCACCCTCCGAAATTTGTAGAAAAAAGAAGACAAATGCACGCACCTTCTCTGTGTCTGTCCTGACAATATGGAAACTTCTCCCGTCTGAGCTTTGAACAAATCCATCACCGATTGCTTTCAAGATTGAGGTTAAAAGGATTTTTCTAACCAGATACCTGCCATTATGACCCAGAATAGAAGTTATGCCTTGAAAGCTTGATGCACAGGGTACTGCGCGCCGACTCATAGCGCTTCCCCACGCCCCCAGGTACGCAGCTAGTGGAGCTTGTTGGAGTGATGACCTTTTGTGCATCTGTGATGTTTATAGACCATGATACTAGACTGTTACGTGTAATAGGTTCTCTCTGTCGAGCGCTATGATACTAACTTGCTATGTACAACATTCTGATACCCTTGGGTCATGTTCGAGGTATATAAAACTCTTCAAATAAAACACTACAAATAAATATATATTTGCCAAGACTTTGTGCCCCCATTCAGTTTATCATGTGCAATGATGAAGTAGCCCTCTTTGTCTACTGGCTTGAAATAGGTTGTAAAGGAATCTCAGGTGTAACCCATATCAGGGATCTGCTTACATAAGATTAAAATTAATATAGACCTACTGCCCCTACAAAGTTTCTGCAAGCTACCCCCTTCCTCATGGGTATTAAGCTTGTAGCTCTTGGAGACTTTACTCATTTCACTGACATTCGACATCAGAAATGTATACATTACAGGGAAGCTTGTTTAGAAATAACAATTGCACTGACTGAGGTGTTGTATTTACCATTCAGTAACATATGTCAGCCAACCATCGCTTCTCCACCATCTTTCCACCAAACACTTGAATTCCCAGCTGTAAGGGAGGCTGTGACTTGACCATTATTGGTACATACAAGAACAAAACACTGAAAATAGCACAGCCAAAAATGTCCAGTGCTACAAGACAATGGTCTCCAACGCTTTAACAAGCTGTGGAACAGATACATACTCCTAATCCCCATCACACTGTGGCTGAAGAAGTCAGGGGGCACATTTGAATTGCCAAGAGCCCTACCAACTGCTCCCTTCATACTTATGTATTTATCAGTGACTTATCAGATAGGGCAATGGCTATTGGCGATAAAACCAATATAGCAATGATTCGTACATGTAGGCAGTGCCCACACCAGTATGCTCTAGGGAGCAAGATATAGCAGGTCATCGGCTTACCAATAATTTTCACCAATGTATCATCTACTCCAGACATGTAGTTTGATTCCTGACCCGTGTCTTCCTTGAAAGCAGACTATTCCAAAGACATTCTTCTGGAGAAACTGAATTTAGCTGCCACAAATTCTTCTTTTCCTTCATAGGCCTGCATATATAATGATCTGTGTGCTCAACTGTTTATGTTACTTGTGTGTTTGCACCTTTTAAGCTGCCATTTATTGTTGGGTTCTCGTTCCATGTGCCCTGATGAATTAACTTTCATCCAATCAGAAAGCTTCTTTGGGACTGGCATAGAAGTAAGCCTTGTCTTCAGCCATAATTTTCAACTTTGCAGGGAACATGAGAGCATAGCGCTGTCCCAAATTTGCAGTTAGAGCTTCACTGCAAGGAACGATGATTGTTGATGCTGAACTGCCATAGAGTAGTCAGGACCTTGTTATTATCCATGATGAAATAGCCAGCCTCTAGAGCCCCCTGTAGGATCAAGTCTCAGTCTTCATAGTTAATTATCATAACCTCAATGAACCATGGGATTAAGCCAGGACGCAGAGGCTTTACTAGAACTCAGACAGCACAGCATGGTCAATTGCATTGAAAGATGTTCAGATACCACTGCCTCATTGATCCATCATTCCAGATAGTCCGCCATATTGGATCCTTCAATTTCCTCAGGCATGCCCACCACTATTGTGTTATCTAGAACAACCCTCAGGGTTCTCTTCTCTGTATTCTTGGTAGCATACCCCTTCTGTCAGGTCAAGAACCTGTTTTTGCAATACCACTACAGTTTGAGTTTGGTTATGGGGGTTCAATTTGGCCTTCCTTCTGAGACAGCTTTTTTTGACCCCCCCTTAGAATACCCATTTTCAACCACCATAAGTCTATTTTGTGACCCAGAGTGACACACATAGCCCCAATAGAAATAAGAATGTTGTCAAATTTGTCTGACGATGTCTCTACCTTAGAAGCAGTTGCTTCCTGTGATGAATACGTAAGTGCTTTCTTCTGAAACATTGGTGACTTGCTGAGCTTTCCTAGGCCCGCACATCACTCTTGGCACCCAAGGCGCTTCCTCATGGCACGACTCATCAATTTTGCCCAGCTTGAGGCACCAGCTGCAGGTAACTGAAACCAAAACTCAGCACCAGACATTGCCAGACATCAAGCGAGGACCACTTTCCTACAATGAATTTGGAGGCAGGTACTACTACCATCATCCAGGGATAGCAATGAGGATAAGTGATCAGATAGTGCTTTATTGTTTCAGTGCACTCGACGATGCACTAGCATTTCTCGCCACACTGTCAATCATAGCACTTTTGGGCAGGCATTACTAAATGAACACGACAACCCGTACTGAGCGAAGTCAAAATGTTGGTGGGAGAAGAAGCCCATGATTTGTAAAGTGCTGTTTGTGAGCAGGCAAATATTATGTAGCCATCACCTTTAGGAGGCCTGCCACTTCCTCTTAACAGTTTATGTGCCACCGATTTGAGGTTGGCTCAGTGACACTGAGCAGGGATCTTGGTTTTCAGGTTTGTCAACATTCAGCCCCCAGCACACTTCCCCACACCCAGTAGGCAGTCCAGAACTCATGCCTTACCAGCACTGCTATTCACCACTGCACTATTGAGGATGCAGCAGGAGTCACCACTGGTCCGGCTGTCATCTCGCAAGACAACCCAAGACTCTTAGGGGCATATTTTAAGATTGCAGCTTCGCCGGCTCTTTTGTATTTCTGCTGGAAGTAGAGTCAGTAATATGGCAGTGCTCGGATGGGAAAGCATCTGGTCCAGAAAGGGTCCCAATCGATCTAATAAAATGCAGAACTGTACTATGGGGACCACTGGTTACTAATGTCTTTAATGAATCGCTCAACCTAAACATTCTCCACTCTGGCACACTGTCCACCATTGTCCATAAATTTGAAAAGGGAGACATATGTCTCCAAAATGGTATTGTCCTATATCACTCATCAATAGTGTAGTTGAAATATTAAGAAGAGTGGTTTATAATTGTCTCGGTGCCTGGGTCCAAGAAAATAACATCCTCTTCCTCTTTCAATTCGGGTTCCGTTCAGGCTTGGGTACTGTTAAGCAATGTTTTAATTTGAGCCTCATAGTAGTAAATATATTCTCGTCAATCACTGCCCACTGTAAATGGCCTTTATGGACCTGCCCAGCCTTTGACTCAGTGAATAGGACCAAGCTGTGGTTGATGTTGCTGCATCTAGCGGCGGATTTGCCTTTAATGAACTGTCAGCGCTCTGTGCATGTACATTCAGTAGCACAAGTGCGTCTGGGAGTCAATGGGGAAATGTCCCCTGAGTTTTCCCTAAAGCAAGGGGTGTGACAAGGATGTCTTCTAGCTCCCCTACTTTGTATTATCTACACCAACGGCCTAGGCTCTTACTTGACGTCTAGTCCAGTAGACACCCCAAGGATTGCTGGTTTGCAGGTGCCTGCATTACTCTATGCAGATGATGCAGTTCTCGTAGCTCGTACTCCTAACAACTTGCGGTTGCTGCTTCGTCTGATCTAAGTCCAGCCTTGACTTAGTGACCAATTATGGGAAGTCACACATCATGACATGTGGGATTGGTAAAACCCACTTACCCAAATGTACTATCAAAAGTCAATCCCTTGTGAGTGTTAGGTATTTCAGTTACCTAGGAGACATCTTTAGCTCATTGGGGATGTGGCATCCCCAGCTGAACACCTCATGTCTTAAGCTTAGCAGATCTGCTGGAACAATCTGTAGTCTTAGGAGGCCCACAGGAAGAGGGCCCATCTCCCCCTTTTGAAAGTATATAATGCACAGTGCGTTACATATGGAGCGGGGGCTTGGGGCCTTGACAATACCTCTTTTCTTCAAGTTGAGGAAAATCGTATCTTGCAGAAGATTTTGTACCCCCCACCATCTACTTCTAGTTTTATTATCCACTCGGAACTAAAGCTAGACTATATTGTAGATAAGTTACATATTGCCCCCTACTACTATGGTTTAGTGCCTGGGCAAATTCGGAGGCATTATTATGCTGGGATTTAATTTTGGATTGCCTCAGCATGGATAACGGGTCTCTAATTCCTTGGTTTAGTTATATTTCCAAAACATTCCTTGCCCTTGGCTTACCCTCTTTGTTTACAAAGCCGAGGAGTATCATCAAGGAGGATAAAAAAGGGTCATGGCATTTTGTTGGGATATAGCAAGGAATCAAGGCTAGGAAAGGATCTAAGCACTCAGTATTGACCTATTACAGGTCTTTGGTTTCAATGGAACCTGTTATCTATTTGTCATTAGACCTAACCCTCTGTGAGGGATCTCTTCTCTTTCGCTTTAGAGCAGGAACAATTTGGTGGCTTTTTTGTTTTAGTAGCGATCTTGGATTGTTGGGGCTGTCAGCATTGCCCTGCCCTTGTGGTAATATTAGTGAACAATCATTGTTGCATTTAATTGTTTTGTAGTTTCTTTTTAGTTTTTCATGCACCTACTTTCTTAAGCCATTATAAAAACAGTGGGGCATTGGAGATGCAGAAAAGCTCTGTTACATCTGTAGCTACTGAGCTCCCCCAACATATGTTTCTGGGTTGGCACCTTTCTTAAATCTCCTATAAGAACTAGAAACGTGCTGAACATTGTTTTTAAACAGTGATTTTGTAAATGTTTAGGGGGTCATTCCAACCCTGGCGGTCGGTGTTAAAGCGGCGGCCAAACCGCCAACAGGCTGGCGGTAAAAAATTGCAATTCCGACCCTGGCGGAAACCGCCAACAGAGACCGCCACTTTAACACACCGCCCGCCACGGCGGGAAAAACAAACAGCGCGGCGGTCACCGCCAACAGACAGACGGGAGACAATGTACCGCCCACCCTATCACAACCCACCAATCCGCCACCTTTTCCGGGGCGGTAGCCCCGCCGATAAAAACACGGCGGAAACAGACATTTCAAACGGAAAACGCTCACCTCCATACACGCCACGAGGAATCTGGACAGCATGGAACCCGAACTACACATCCTACCAGCCATTGTCTTCCTGCTCCTCTACCAGGAGCACGAACGCCGGCGCAGAAGACAACGGTGAGTACTGCACCTACGACACAGGGGAGGGGGAGGCAAAAAATTACGGTGACACACATATGCGACACACCCACCCTCACCCTCAACCACTACAACACACACATCAATGCATAGCAACACATCACAGTTACACTCCCAAACCCCCCGGAAGAATGCAAAGGCAAAAGGAAATGATTATAAGTATAGAATTATATTGTAAGACTGAGTATAAAATATATCACACATCTATAACTTTATATACATAAATTGTCCAGTCCGATATGTCTATCAGCCATTGTTCGTGGGCCACTGGGCCAAAACACATGGGCAAAGCCCACACAGGATACCTGCCTCCAACGGAGAGAACACCGCAGGGGCATCAGATAGGAAAACTACAGGCACCTCAGGGGGAAGGGAAGGGGGGCACCTCAGCCAGATGAGTCCACGACGCCAGATCCACGAGGGGCCTCCATGGCCACTGTGCCATCCTGGGGAGTGCAAAGCCACAGTCTCACAAGTCCAGACAGTGGGTGGGTTGCCCACTGTGCCATCCTGGGGAGTGCAAAGTCACAGTCTCTCAAGTCTCTACAGTGGATGGCTTGCCCACTGCCATATCCTGGGGAGTGCAAAGCCACAGTCTCTCAAGTCTCTACAGTGGGTGGGGTGCCCACTGTACAATCCTGGGGAGTGCAAAGCCACAGTCTCTCAAGTCTCTACAGTGGGTGGGGTGCCCACTGTGCCATCCTGGGGAGTGCAAAGCCACAGTCTGTCAAGTCTCTACAGTGGGTGGGGTGCCCACTGTGCCATCCTGGGGAGTGCAAAGCCACAGTCTCTCAAGTCTCTACAGTGGGTGGGTTGCCCACTGTGCCATCCTGGGGAGTGCAAAGCCACAGTCTCTCAAGTGGATAACAGTCTCCACTGGTACTGGAGGGGGACTAGTGCCCAGAGTGCTTCGTGCAGCGCCGCCCGACACAGATGCGGGCCTGCCCCTTCCGCCAATGGGCCAGCGGTGCTTGAAAGGAAGTGCCCTGTTCAGCGGTGCTTGAGATGAAGGGCCCAGTTCAGCGGTGCTTGAGACGGCGGTGCCCTGTTCAGCGGTGCTTGAGATGAAGGGCCCAGTTCAGCAGTGCTTGAGACGGCGGTGCCCTGTTCAGCGGTGCTTGAGACGGCGGTGCCCTGTTCAGCGGTGCTTGAGACGGCGGTGCCCTGTTCAGCGGTGCTTGAGATGAAGGGCCCAGTTCAGCGGTGCTTGAGACGGCGGTGCCCAGCGGAGCGGTGCTTGAGATGAAGGGCCCTGTTCAGCGGTGCTTGAGATGAAGGGCCCAGTTTAGCGGTGCTTGAGACGGCGGTGCCCTGTTCAGCGGTGCTTGAGATGAAGGGCCCTGTTCAGCGGTGCTTGAGACGGCGGTGCCCTGTTCAGCGGTGCTTGAGATGAAGGGCCCAGCGGAGCGGTGCTTGAGATGAAGGGCCCTGTTCAGCGGTGCTTGAGATGAAGGGCCCTGTTCAGCGGTGCTTGAGATGAAGGGCCCAGTTCAGCGGTGCTTGAGACGGTAGTGCCCAGCGGAGCGGTGCTTGAGATGAAGGGCCCTGTTCAGCGGTGCTTGAGATGAAGGGCCCTGTTCAGCGGTGCTTGAGACGGCGGTGCCCAGCGGAGCGGTGCTTGAGATGAAGGGCCCTGTTCAGCGGTGCTTGAGACGGCGGTGCCCAGCGGAGCGGTGCTTGAGATGAAGGGCCCAGCGGAGCGGTGCTTGAGCGGTGCTTGAGACGGCGGTGCCCTGTTCAGCGGTGCTTGAGATGAAGGGCCCAGTTCACAGGTGCTTGAGACGGCAGTGCCCAGCGGAGCGGTGCTTGAGATGAAGGGCCCTGTTCACCGGTGCTTGAGATGAAGGGCCCTGTTCAGCGGTGCTTGAGACGGCGGTGCCCTGTTCAGCGGTGCTTGAGACGGCGGTGCCTAGCGGAGCGGTGCTTGAGATGAAGGGCCCAGCCGAGCGGTGCTTGAGATGAAGGGCCCTGTTCAGCGGTGCTTGAGATGAAGGGCCCAGTTCAGCGGTGCTTGAGATGAAGGGCCCAGTTCAGCGGTGCTTGAGACGGCGGTGCCCAGCAGAGCGGTGCTTGAGATGAAGGGCCCTGTTCAGCGGTGCTTGAGATGAAGGGCCCTGTTCAGCGGTGCTTGACATGAAGGGCCCAGTTCAGCGGTGCTTGAGACGGCGCGCTTGAGATGAAGGGCCCTGTTCAGCGGGGCTTGAGACGGCGGTGCCCTGTTCAGCGGTGCTTGAGACGGCGGTGCCCAGCGGAGCGGTGCTTGAGATGAAGGGCCCAGCGGGGCGGTGCTTGAGATGAAGGGCCCTGTTCAGCGGTGCTTGAGATGAAGGGCCCAGTTCGGCGGTGCTTGAGACGGCGGTGCCCAGCGGAGCTGTGCTTCAGATGAAGGGCCCTGTTCAGCGGTGCTTGAGATGAAGGGCCCTGTTCAGCGGTGCTTGAGACGGCGGTGCCCAGGGGAGCGGTGCTTGAGATGAAGGGCCCAGCGGAGCGGTGCTTGAGATGAAGGGCCCTGTTCAGCGGTGCTTGAGACGGCGGTGCCCAGCGGAGCGGTGCTTGAGATGAAGGGCCCAGCGGAGCGGTGCTTGAGATGAAGGGCCCTATTCAGCGGTGCTTGAGACGGCGGTGCCCTGTTCAGCGGTGCTTGAGATGAAGGGCCCAGTTCACAGGTGCTTGAGACGGCGGTGCGCAGCGGAGCGGTGCTTGAGATGAAGGGCCCTGTTCAGCGGTGCTTGAGATGAAGGGCCCTGTTCAGCGGTGCTTGAGACGGCGGTGCCCTGTTCAGCGGTGCTTGAGACGGCGGTGCCCTGTTCAGCGGTGCTTGAGATGAAGGGCCCTGTTCAGCGGTGCTTGAGTCGGCGGTGCCCTGTTCAGCGGTGCTTGAGATGAAGGGCCCAGCGGAGCGGTGCTTGAGATGAAGGGCCCTGTTCAGCGGTGCTTGAGATGAAGGGCCCTGTTCAGCGATGCTTGAGATGAAGGGCCCAGTTCAGCGGTGCTTGAGACGGCAGTGCCCAGCGGAGCGGTGCTTGAGATGAAGGGCCCTGTTCAGCGGTGCTTGAGATGAAGGGCCCTGTTCAGCGGTGCTTGAGACGGCGGTGCCCAGCGGAGCGGTGCTTGAGATGAAGGGCCCTGTTCAGCGGTGCTTGAGACGGCGGTGCCCAGCGGAGCGGTGCTTGAGATGAAGGGCCCAGCGGAGCGGTGCTTGAGATGAAGGGCCCTATTCAGCGGTGCTTGAGACGGCGGTGCCCTGTTCAGCGGTGCTTGAGATGAAGGGCCCAGTTCACAGGTGCTTGAGACGGCGGTGCCCAGCGGAGCGGTGCTTGAGATGAAGGGCCCTGTTCACCGGTGCTTGAGATGAAGGGCCCTGTTCAGCGGTGCTTGAGACGGCGGTGCCCTGTTCAGCGGTGCTTGAGACGGCGGTGCCTAGCGGAGCGGTGCTTGAGATGAAGGGCCCAGCGGAGCGGTGCTTGAGATGAAGGGCCCTGTTCAGCGGTGCTTGAGATGAAGGGCTCAGTTCAGCGGTGCTTGAGACGGCGGTGCCCAGCGGAGCGGTGCTTGAGATGAAGGGCCCTGTTCAGCGGTGCTTGAGATGAAGGGCCCTGTTCAGCGGTGCTTGAGACGGCGGTGCCCAGCAGAGCGGTGCTTGAGATGAAGGGCCCTGTTCAGCGGTGCTTGAGATGAAGGGCCCTGTTCAGCGGTGCTTGACATGAAGGGCCCAGTTCAGCGGTGCTTGAGACGGCGCGCTTGAGATGAAGGGCCCTGTTCAGCGGTGCTTGAGACGGCGGTGCCCTGTTCAGCGGTGCTTGAGACGGCGGTGCCCAGCGGAGCGGTGCTTGAGATGAAGGGCCCAGCGGGGCGGTGCTTGAGATGAAGGGCCCTGTTCAGCGGTGCTTGAGATGAAGGGCCCTGTTCAGCGGTGCTTGAGATGAAGGGCCCAGTTCAGCGGTGCTTGAGACGGCGGTGCCCAGCGGAGCTGTGCTTCAGATGAAGGGCCCTGTTCAGCGGTGCTTGAGATGAAGGGCCCTGTTCAGCGGTGCTTGAGACGGCGGTGCCCAGGGGAGCGGTGCTTGAGATGAAGGGCCCAGCGGAGCGGTGCTTGAGATGAAGGGCCCTGTTCAGCGGTGCTTGAGACGGCGGTGCCCAGCGGAGCGGTGCTTGAGATGAAGGGCCCAGCGGAGCGGTGCTTGAGATGAAGGGCCCTATTCAGCGGTGCTTGAGACGGCGGTGCCCTGTTCAGCGGTGCTTGAGATGAAGGGCCCAGTTCACAGGTGCTTGAGACGGCGGTGCGCAGCGGAGCGGTGCTTGAGATGAAGGGCCCTGTTCAGCGGTGCTTGAGATGAAGGGCCCTGTTCAGCGGTGCTTGAGACGGCGGTGCCCTGTTCAGCGGTGCTTGAGACGGCGGTGCCCAGGGGAGCGGTGCTTGAGATGAAGGGCCCTGTTCAGCGGTGCTTGAGATGAAGGGCCCTGTTCAGCGGTGCTTGAGATGAAGGGCCCAGTTCAGCGGTGCTTGAGACGGCGGTGCCCAGCGGAGCGGTGCTTAAGATGAAGGGCCCTGTTCAGCGGATTTTGAGACGGCGGTGCCCAGCGGAGCGGTGCTTGAGATGAAGGGCCCAGCGGAGCGGTGCTTGAGATGAAGGGCCCTGTTCAGCGGTGCTTGAGATGAAGGGCCCTGTTCAGCGGTGCTTGAGATGAAGGGCCCAGTTCAGCGGTGCTTGAGACGGCGGTGCCCAGCGGAGCGGTGCTTGAGATGAAGGGCCCAACGGAGCGGTGCTTGAGATGAAGGGCCCTGTTCAGCAGTGCTTGAGATGAAGGGCCCAGTTCAGCGGTGCTTGAGACGGCGGTGCCCAGCGGAGCGGTGCTTCAGATGAAGGGCCCTGTTCAGCGGTGCTTGAGATGAAGGGCCCTGTTCAGCGGTGCTTGACATGAAGGGCCTAGCGGAGCGGTGCTTGAGACGGCGGTGCCCTGTTCAGCGGTGCTTGAGATGAGTTTCCTGGTCAGCGGATCCGGCCCAGGCATGGATGTCACTCGCCACCTGACATGTGGCTGGCGGGGCCTTCCTGCCCATCTGTCTGGTGGCTTGCGGGGCCCTCCTGGGCTGCAGTACCGGGCCTGTCTGTGTCCTCCTGCACACCTGGGATGGGGCTGGCGGGGCCCTTCTGGCCAGCTGGCCTGCTGCCGGACTTGTCAGGCGTGCTGTCCTTCCCACCCTTCCCTGCACGCTTGTGGCCCTTTCCCACCTTTGGCGGTGTGCCAGGTGGCACCTGTCTTCCTGCCGGAGCCAATGTAGGGATTTTTGTCCCTGGGGTCTTTGGTCGCTCGCGCCGGGCACTGGCAATCTTAGGATGCTTTTCCGGTGGTGGGCTGGCCGTGCCTTGGCTCCTAGCTGAACTGGATGCCCTTGAGGGTGGGGGACTCCACAGTCCATGGACAACAGTCTTCACTGGTCCCGGTTTTGTGGTGGCTGAGGTGCTGATTGGAGTCTTATGAGATGGACGGGGTGGGGGAGTTGTAGGGAAGAGGTCAAGTTTGGAAAGGAAAAGCAATTTGGAAAGAGAGGGACGGGTAGGTGTAGTGGGTATGGGAGTGGAGGAAGAGGATGTGGTTGTAGGAGTGTGAAGTCTGGTGTCTTTGGGTGCAGGTGCTTGGGCTGGAGGCTGTCGTGAGGTGGATGGCTGTTGGGTGGGTGGCTGCCTGCGTTTGTGTAGTTTGGAGGAGGGGGTGACAGACACACTTGGAGAGGACACAGGGGACGTGTAAATGGTAGTGGGGGTGGTGACTGCATGTGTGCGGAGTGTTCTGGTGGGTGTGCTGGTGATGGACGTAGTGGCTGAAGATGTTGTGCATGCAAGTGTGAGTGGAGATGTCACAGGGAGGGAGGAGGGAGACGAGGAGGGGGGACACAGTGGAGGCAGTGGCTGTTGGTATGTCTGCATGTGGATGTTGCTTGTGTGAATGCTTGTGTGATGTGTGGTGCTTATGTCTGCATGAGCTTCCCTTGGGTGTTGAGGTGTGTGCAGGCTGCTCTGTAGGTGTGTCTGGGATAGGCAGAGGTACAGGGGATTGGGTCTGGGTGGAGGAAGTTGGAGGGGGGAGGCTAGAGACAGGGACAATTGCTGCCGTCAGTGCTGAGGCCAGAGCATTGAACGATCGCTGATGGGCAGCCTGACCCGAATGAATGCCCTCCAGGTATGCATTACTCTGGTGCACCTCTCTTTGTACACCCTGGATGGCATTCAAAAGGGTAGACTGCCCAACAATGATGGTCCTTAGGAGGTCAATGACCTCCTCACTGAGGGCAGCAGGGGTGACAGGGGCAGGGCCTGAGGTGCCTGGGGCGAAGGAGATGCCCGCCTTCCTGGGTGAGCGGGCACGGGGCAAACGCTGAGGGGCTGCTGGGAGAGCGGTGCTGGTGCGCTGGGTGGCGGCTGTACCTGTTGTTGCGGGGGCACGGATGTTGCCGCCACCACAAGGGAGCTCCCTTCAGAGGACGAGTCGCTGTCACTGACATCAGCACGAGTCCCCGCTGTGGAGCTCCCCTCGCCCTCCGTCTCACTAGTGAAATCCGAGTCAGTTGCATGGCTCCCTCGTGCTCCGATGCCACTTCTCCTCCGCCTGATGATGCTGATGCACACATGAACAGGAAGACCACAAAAAAGGGGGGAGGAGAAATAATGACATGTTGAGTGCATGGATTACCGCTACCGTTGGCGGATAAGACAGACACAGAAGCCCCCTGCACTACGCTGCGCACTTGGGCCGTGGGACATGGCCTACAAGCCTATGGACGACAACTGCACACATAGATGACACAGGGCCATGGATACCTGTACTTGGCACCCTACAGAGGTGGGGGGCAGGGGCACAGGGCCATGCCTTACGGAGGGGCCTAGCCTACAGAAATCGCCCTGGCCTAGGGATACCCACAGCCCTCCTCCCCCACCCAGACACCTCCACTGCGCGCAAAGTCAGCAGAATGTATTTGTACTCACCCCCTTGTGTCTGCTGTGATGTCCTCACGTGCCCATCCAAATCGGGGTAGGCCACCGCCAGGATCCGGGACATCAGGGGGATCAAATGACGACCGACTGGCACCCCTCCTACGTTGGGAGGCCATCCCCAGCTGAGCCTCCGCCGTCTTCCTGCTCCAGCGTCGGATGTCCTCCCACCTCTTCCGGCAGTGGGTGCCCCGTCTGTTGTGGACCCCCAGGGTCCGGACGTCCTTGGCGATGGCACGCCAAATCGCGACTTTCTGGTGGGCGCTGACCTATGTGACATGTACAGGGAGAGAAAAATTGTCATCACCTTCTGCATGCTCGATGTGAGTGGCCCCCCATCCCCACCCTTGCCATGTGGCACATGCTCTCATCTGTCGTTTGATGCATGCCTCAATCGCTCCCCTCCCCACCATCTTTCATCCACCCGACTCAACCCAGGCATTTCCCACTAAGCATGGTCCCAGTGTACTTGCCTGTTGGTCTGGAGGACCGTAGAGTAGCACATACTGGGGGAGGACCCCATCCACAAGTTTCTCCAACTCCTCCGCAGTGAAGGCAGGGGCCCTTTCCCCAGTCGCATGAGCCATTGTCTCTTCCAGACCGAGGTCACAGCAGCACTTGCAGTGTAGGTCCTCTCCTGCCGAAGATCAGGTATCGAGTGATTAAGCAGATAGAAAATGGCGGTCACGCCCGCGGCGGTGCGTACCACGGCGGTGCGTACCGCCGTGGTACGGCGCACATCGTCATTGGCTCCTGAAACCCATAGGGTTCAATGTTAACCAATGCGGCTTAGCGCCGCGGTCTTCAACCGCCTACCGCCGCGATGTGCCACGCCAGCGCATTGACCTCACATCCCACTGTCGCACTTCACAGGTCAGGCAGCCGCCATTTCAAGGGCCCACATGGCCTAATTACCAACTGCGTCACACATACCTAGGCAATGCACCAACACTCATACAAGCCATTCAATGCATTGGGAATCGTGTTATGTGCAAGCTGTGGTTACGTACCTGTGGGTTGCTCGACTCTGTGCTCGCTGTTGTCCTTCCTAGGCACCGTCCGCTGGGACATGCGAGGAGATGGAGGAATCTTCCCGTGTACAGACCGCTGGTGGACTTGTTGACAATGGAGGAACGGCATGTCATACTGACATACAGGCTTGACCGAGCCACTATACAGGAACTGTGTGCCCAGCTGGAGCCAGACCTGATGTCACCCATCCGCCAACCCACAGGGATCCCCCCTCTAGTGCAGGTGCTGTCAGTACTCCATTTCTTAGCAAGTGGGTCATTTCAAACAACAGTGGCCATATCATCAGGGAGTCCCAGCCTATGTTTTCCAAGGTGTTGTCCAGAGTGTTGTCTGCCCTGCTGAAACACATGCGGAGCTACATCGTTTTCCCTGAGGTGGGGGATTTGCCTACAGTGAAGGGTGATTTCTATGCCCTTGGACATATCCCCAACATCATAGGTGCCATTGATGGGACACATGTTGCTTTGGTCCCCCCCAGCAGGAGTGAACAGGTGTACAGGAACCGGAAGAGTTATCATTCCATGAATGTACAGATGGTGTGTTTGGCAGACCAGTACATCTCCCATGTTAATGCCAAGTTCCCTGGGTCAGTGCATGACGCCTACATCCTGCGGAATAGCAGCATCCCGTATGTGATGGGTCAACTCCAGAGGCACCGAGTGTGGCTATTAGGGGACTCTGGTTACCCCAACCTGTCCTGGCTACTGACCCCAGTGAGGAATCCCAGGACAAGGGCAGAGGAACGGTACAATGAGGCCCATGGGCGGACTAGGAGGGTGATCGAGCGAACCTTTGGCCTCCTGAAGGCCAGGTTCAGGTGCCTCCATATGACAGGTGGATCCCTAATGTACTCACCCAAGAAGGTGTGCCAGATCATCGTGGCCTGCTGTATGCTTCACAACCTGGCTTTGCGCCGCCAGGTGCCTTTTCTGCAGGAGGATGGTCCAGATGGTGGTGTTGTAGCAGCTGTGGAGCCTGTGGAGAGTGAAGAGGAGGAAGCCGAAGAGGACAACATAGAGAACAGGAACACAGTAATACAGCAGTATTTTCAGTGACACACAGGTAAGAGTAGACACCGGCATATTACATTTACTTAATGACTCCTACCTCTCTACTGTCTGACTTTTTCCCCCAGTGTATGGTAACCGTGTTGTGACTTTCCCTTCCGATGTGGGCCCCACTGCGTGACATCTGCTTTATTTCCCCATGGATTACAGCTGTGTGACAGCGGTTTGTTAGCATCACAATGTGAATGAACATTTTGGCACGGTCATGTCTACTACTTTTGTTCAAAATCACAGCCAGACTCCAGATTGTTTTGTGCAATAAGTGTTTTTATTCAAGTGCTCTAAATTGGATGGGTGGTTGCAAATCGGTGAGGGGTGATGGTGGAGGATTGTCCATGGCAGAGTCCAGACTATCAGTTTCTCAGGTGCATTGTCCAAATGCCTGTGGGAAGTGGAGCAGGGGCAGTTTAAGGTTGGACAGGGTGACAATGTGGGACAGTGGGATGACAATCAGGGCGGTATCCTTTGCTGGCGGGGGTCTTGACATCTTACTCTGTCTTCTTCCTGGATCTCAGGGCCCGTTTGCTGGGTGGTTCTCCTTCTGCAGGGGGTGGGGTTCTGGTGGCCTGTTGGTCTTGTGTCTGGGCCTCCTTTCCACTAGCGCCGGCGGAGGTGGTAGGCAGTTCTTGGTGCATGCTAGTGTCAGGGGCCCTTTGAGGTGCCACAGTGGCCCGCAATGTCGTGACTACCTCATTCAGAGCCACTACGATGGTACCCATGGCGGAACTGATGTTTCTTAGTTCCTCCCTGAACCCCATATACTGTTGCTCCTGCAGAAGCTGGATCTCCTGAAACCTGGCCAGGACCGTCGCCATCGTCTCCTGGGAGCGGTGGTACGCTCCCATGATGGAGGAGAGGGCCTCGTGGAGAGTGGGTTCCCTGGGCCTGTCCCCCCCTGTCGCACAGCAGCCCTCCCAGTTCCCCTGTTTCCCTGGGCCTCTGTCCCCTGGACCGTGTGCCCACTACCACTGCCCCCAGGTCCCTGTTGTTGTTGGGGTGGTGGGTTAGCCTGGGTTCCCTGTAGTGGTGGACACACCGCTGATTGACGTGTCCTGGGGACAGAGGGATGGGCCCGCTGGGTGGGTGCTGTGCTGGTGTTCCTAGAGGGGGGAAGGTCTGTGGTGGCCTGTGCCTGTGTGAGGGGAACCGACTGTCCCGAGGTCCCCGATGGACCGGGCTGGTCATCTAGATCCAGGGAGACAGAGCTGCTGTCCTCACTGTGGGCCTCTTCTGGGGGTGGAGTGGACATTTGTGGACCCTCCTGTGCGGTGAAGTGGCGTTCGGGTCCTGCAGGGGTATAAAAGTATGGTTATTGCTTCTGTGTGTGTCATAGCGTGCAATGGGTGGGTGCCCGTGTACCCCAGTGCTGGCATTCCTTTGTGGGGGCTGTTGTGATGGTGGTTGGGGGGGGGGTTGTATGTGTATGTGCAGTGGGCATGCTTAGGTGATGGGTGTCCATGCTTTGTGGACGCATGCAGGGCTAGGTGTTGTGATGGGTGGGTTGTGATGGTGAGACAGTTGCAAGGAGTAGGATGTGATGGGGGTGAGGGTAAGGATGGGGGTATGAGTTGGCATGCAGGTGGGGTGGGGGGAAGAAGTAGTTAAGATTTGCCTTACCAGAGTCCATTCCTCCGCCTACTCCTGCGAGGCCCTCAGGATGCAGGATGTTCAAGACTTGCTCCTCCCATGTTGTAAATTCTGGGGGAGGAGGTGGGGGTCCGCCGCCAGTCCGCTGCACCCCGATGTTGTGCCTGGATACCATGGAACGCACCTTCCCCCGTAGGTCGTTCCACCTCTTCCTGATGTTGTCCCGATTTCTTGGGTGCTGTCCCACAGCGTTGACCCTGTCCACTATTCTGCTCCATAGCTCCATCTTCCTAGCAATGGTGGTGTGCTGCACCTGTGCCCCGAACAGCTGTGGCTCTACTCGTACAATTTCCTCCACCATGACCCTGAGTTCATCATCAGAGAACCTGGGGTGTCTTTGCGGTGCCATGGGGTGGTGTGGGTGATGTGTAGGGTGGATTGTGTGGTGCTAAGTGTGGTGATGTGTATTGTTGTGTTGTGTGAAGTGCGTGCAAATATTGCTGGGTGACAGTGAATTGGGCGTCTGGGTGCTCGGATGTCTTTTCTCGGTGCGTGTTCACGCATCTCTAGGAGTGGAGGTTTGTGGGTGATGTGGGTGTGTATTTTATATTTAATTGGGTGTGTGGGAGTGGTGTGTGTATGTGTCTCAGGTGTGTGTATTTTGAATTGTCCAATGTGGTAGTATTTTGTAGAAGTGTGTGTATTTTGACCGCGGCGGTGTGTACTGCCAATGGAATACCGCGGTTGAAAGACCGACGCGTGGATTCGTGTGTCGTGATAGTGTGGGCGTATTTCTGTTGGCGTGATGGTGGAGGTTTGGTCATCGCCAGTTTCTCGCTGCCCTTTGGTGTGGCGGACTTTTGTGGATGTCTGTATTTTGGCGGTTTGCCTGTTGTGGGTCAGAATGACCGTGGCGGTTTACCGCGGCGGTGTTATGGCGGTCTTCTGTACGGTGGTAAGCGCCTTTTACCGCCGAGGTTGGAATGACCACCTTAGTGTTTTTAGGAAAGTTGTTTATTATTTGTATTATTATACAATTTTATTAACCAGGTTATTAAATATTCAACCTAATAATATATATGAATCATATAGCCTTAGAAATTGCCAACCGTCGTGTTTCGGGTCAGATATATATATTTGTTTTGTTCGTTTATGATCTAACAAGGCCGATTAACGATTTTTTGATATGATGATATGACACAGAGACATAGTTATGCAAATGACACAGGAAGGGCTTTATCCTGTGACAAGACACCACTCCCACTTTTCTAATAGCCTGACAGGTGGCATGACTAATAATGCACTTTCATCGGTCTGTTTGTTAGTGAGCTCATAATTTTAAAATATTTTCAAAACAACCGTGATAAAACCACCACAGGAAAGGAAAACTTGATTGAATAAACATTTCTAACATAAAACATAAATACTATGGGGGTCATTCCGACCCTGGCGGGCGGCGGGCGCCGCCCGCTGGGCGGAGACCGCCAAAAGACCGCACCGCGGTCAAATGACTGCAGCGGTCATTCTGACTTTCCCGCTGGTCCGGCGGGCGACCGCCAAAAGGCCGCCCGCCGGCCCAGCGGGAAAGACCCAGCAACGATGAAGCCGGCTCCGAATGGAGCCGGCAGAGTTGCTGGGGTGCGACGGGTGCAGTGGCACCCGTCGCGATTTTCAGTGTCTGCAAAGCAGACACTGAAAATCATTATGGGGCCCTGTTAGGGGGCCCCTGCACTGCCCATGCCAGTGCAGGGGCCCCACGACACCCGTTCCCGCCATCCTGTTCCTGGCGGTAACAACTGCCAGGAACAGGGTGGCGGGAAGGGTGTCGGAATCCCCATGGCGGCGCTGCAAGCAGCGCCGCCATGGAGGATTCCCTGGGCCAGGGGAAAACCATCGGGAAACCGCCGGTTCCCCTTTTCTGACCCCGGCTTTACCGCCGCGGTCAGAATGGCCCAGGAAGCACCGCCAGCCTGTTGGGGGTGCTTCCGCGGTCGTTGGCCCTGGCGGTCTGTGACCGCCAGGGTAAGAATGACCCCCTATATGTCTGCAAGGTTGGATTTCAAAAAGAATATTTGTTAAAACATGTTCTATTCTGGCTTTGCTAAATCCGTTCCCACAGATGGTAGGATGCAAACAGTAGTGGAATAAAAAAAAATCTAGCTATCGCGTCAAGAATTTTCAATTCTATTAAGGACACGGAGGCGAGGATTATGCTTTCTCTTTCTTTACTAAAACAAAACAGCAGCCAATCAAATACAAGTAACAGAAAAAACTACACATCCCAGGATGCCTAACATCCTATCACATGGTCCAATCACTATCCATGTCCTCTGCTATAAGTCCTTTGACCTTTGATGTCACTTCTTCTTTCTTTGGTCAATACAGATAATATCAACTTGAAAACAAAACTTCTTACGCCATTACGAACTCCGATGACTTAACATCTATTCTTCCAGGATAACCATCTCCTGGACAACTCGATACCGGGCATCAGCCGAAGCAGAACATGAAAACCAAACTATTCCAGCTGAAAATAGCTTCAGGAATTTTTCTGATCAGATCCTGTAAAAATAAAACAGGCAGGTAATATCCCAGCAAATTGAAAAGTCTCAATAAACCGATGGTTCAATAATAGACAATCAAATGGGAGGGAAAAAATTACAATAATCATAATTATTCACAATAATTGGCATTCAATATTCATTATATTTTAAAGGGGGGGATAATCCTCGCCTCCGTGTCCTTAATAGAATTGAAAATTCTTGACGCAATAGCTAGAAATTCTTTTATTCTATGTCAGGACCGGAGGCTCCAATTATGCTAGTTTAAAGCTGTTCCATTACTACAGTAGCTACGTCCTATACTGGTTTATGATAAAACTTACGAAAAGTGTTTTCTGAAGACCAGTCTGCTGCCTTCATAATGTCTTCTAACCGGGAACCCAAGGCAAATGATTTGGAAGCCATAGCTCCTCTCACAGAATGAGCCCCGAATATAGAAGTGTCAATGCCTGCTTCACTCATCAACCATCTCAACCATCTGGCCAGAGTGGCTGAAGTCACTGGTTTAAATGGTTTTTGCAAAGAAATTAATAATTGCCCTTTAGAATCTTGTTGAAATTCTTCTGTGACTACTTCATAATCCTTTAAACATTGGACTACACACAATTTTGAATTTTCCGTGTAAATAGGGTAGGATACTGACCTGTAATTTGTTTTAGTTCTTCTTGTCACAGAAAAAGTGACCCCTTCTGGGGAAAAAACTCTACCAGCTAAATCCAGATGTCTGACGTCCGAAACCCTCTTGCAAGAGATAAGGCACAAGAGCATGGTCAGTTTAGCCAAGAGCTGTTTGGGAGATAAATACCTGTTGGTAGGCCAAGAATCTAAAAAAATTAAAATAATGCTAACATCCCATAATACAGAATATTTAGCTTGAGGAGGTTTGAAAAGACGTATACCTCTCAAAAGTTTGCAAATTAATGGATGTTCACCAATGGGTTTACCCTCAATATGAGCGTGCCCTGCTGATATAGCTGATCTAAAGTTATTAATTGTCCGATAAGCCAGACCAGAACTTGCTAGTTCTGCCAAAAAGTTAATAATCATACCAAGGTGTGCTTCCACTGGATCGGCACCCCTTCCATCACACCAACTAGACCATCTGCGCCAAGCTGAGTCATATCTTTTATGGGTACTATCGGCCCAGGCCTGCTTAATGAATTCCGCAGCTTGCTTCGAAACATCTGGGGTACTCCATCTCGACCTCAAATTAACCAGGCTAGAAGGACCAACTTCCCTGACAAGACCAGTGGATGTTGAAGGCCCTCCGGACTCAACAGAAGATTCAGACGAGGCGGAATCAGAAGAGGAGAGGCACAAGCTAAATGAAGAGCTATAGGGAACCAAGGCTGTGCTCTCCAAAATGGGGTCACCAGAACAATTTCTGTCTTCTGTCTCCTCACCTGAGACAAGACCCTGGCAATCATCAGGAATGGAGGGAAGGTATAACCTCGAAACTGGGACCAATCCTGAAGAAAAGCATCTGTCTTTAGCGCATAAGGGTCTGGACGCCAACTGTAGAATTTTGGAAGCTGGCAATTGATCCTCGAGGCAAAGAGATCTATCTCGCAACTGCCCCACTCCCTGATTATCTGTGAGAAAATCAGAGGGTCCAATTTCCAATCGCTGGAATCCGAGAGGTATCTGGAATTCCAGTCTGCTATGATATTCTGATCCCCAGGGAGGTATTCCGCTATGACCACTAAACGTTGGGTTAGGCAATAATGCCAGAAATCTTTGGCAATCTCCGCCAGAATTCTGGACTTCGTGCCTCCTTGTTTGTTGACATATCTTACCGCTGAGACATTGTCCATCCGTAAGAGTATGCAAAAATCTGTTTTCTGAGGGGAGAGGCTCTTTATGGCAAAAGATCCCGCTAGAAGTTCCAGGCAATTGATATGTAGAGTTTGCTCCCATTCTGACCATCTGCCCCCCGTCACTAGGGAGTTGCAGCGTGCTCCCCAACCCCATCTGCTGGCATCGGATTCTATCACCACTTCTGGATGGGACCCGAAAATTGCCCTGCCATTCCAAGCCTCCATGTGATGGAGCCACCACTGGATCTCTGAGCGTACTTCGGCAGTCAAGGGGATTTGTTCCGAGTAACTCAGACCCTGTTGCAGATGTCTGATCTTGAGCCTTTGAAGTGCTCGGTAGTGTAAGGGTGCAGGGAAGATCGCCTGAATAGATGAAGCTAGTAAGCCCACTATTCTGGCAATATTCCTCAGTGAGACGGTCTGTCTGAATAGAACTGATCTCAATTCCCTCTTGATGTTGCGGATCTTCTGATAGGGAAGAATGAGTTGACAAGATATGGAGTTTATCTGGAACCCCAGGAACTCCATCACCTGAGAAGGTTTCAATAATGACTTCTGCACATTGATAAGGAAACCTAAATCCTGCAGAAGATTGATGGTCCAATTCAAGTGAGATAGGAGAACTTGAGGGGATTGAGCCATCAGCAGAATGTCGTCCAGATATATAATCAATCTGACTCCTTTGGCTCTGAGCCCTTCCATCACAGGTCTCAGAAGTTTTGTGAAGCACCACGGGGCTGACGACAGACCGAATGGAAGGGCTAGAAACTCCAAGTGCTGTCCCTTCCATTGGAACTGTAGAAATCTCCTGTGAGGAGGAAAAATTGGGATCGACAGGTATGCATCCTTTAGATCCAGACGAACCATCCAATCTCCTCCTAAAAGGATGTCTCTTAACATGTGGATGCCTTCCATCTTGAAGTGTCTGTAAAGGATCCAATGATTGAAATCCTTCAGACTCAGGACCAATCGGTGACCTCCTCCTTTCTTGTCTACTACGAAAATAGGACTGATGAAACCGTAAGGGTGAGGGGAGGTAAACTGGACGGCTCCTTTGTCTAAAAGTGCCTGTACTTCTTTGTCTATAAAATTTTGATTTGCTAGGGAAAAACACATTTGTACAGGAGGGAGGAGCTGTTGGGAAGTGCTGATAAACTCCAAGCGAAAACCCTCTACTGTTTGGAGAATCCAAGGATCCCCTGAAATCCGCTTCCAATTTGTCAAGCAAAATGCTACCCTGCCCCCAAGTTTGACCTGAGAAAAGTGAATAATGCTCACCTGTGAAACTTGAGTCCTGTATGGCTCCTTGTTGCCCTCTGCGTTGACCTCTACGGAAACGGGGGCGTCCTCCCCTAGAACGTGTGGGATAGAAGGTGGGGTCTTGATCTCCGTACCATCCACCTCTGCCTCTTGGATTGTAGTTCTGGGGACTATTGTAAGATCCTCGGCCGGGCATACGTCCCCCGTAACGACCGGCCCTGAGAAAAAGGCCTCGTTTAAAGACCTTCTTGAGGGACATTTGAGCCTTATCCAGCATAGAGAAAGTGGAGCAGAACTTGGACAAGTCTTTGATGAAAGAGGTTCCAAAGAGCAGTCCTTCAGCCGAAGGTCCTGCTTCCGAAGACGCAAGATCAGACAACTTAGGGTCAATGCGCATTAACACAGATTTTCTGCGTTCTGCAGAAATAGCGCAATTCGAGTTCCCCAGTAGACAAATGGATCTCTGTGCCCATCCTATTAGGACATCAGTGTCCACCGGAGCTCCAGATTCTTTAGCAACGTACGCCATTTCAAGAATCTTGGTCAAGGGACCTGAGAGGTCCAACAACTTGTCTTGGCAATTACGCCAGGAGCGATCTAAACCTTTTTTGGGGTCCTTAGAGAATTTGCGCATAAAGGTGACCATTGTGGGATCTATTTCTGGGGTCTCGGACACCTTGCCCTCTAGGTCGGGTCTAGGGCATTCCGCTTTTAAGCGTGATCGAACTTCCTTGTCGAAGCTTTTTTGCAAATTAGATTGTACATATTGAGCCACCTCGGGTGGGGGAACCCAATTAGAAGCTCTGGGGTGAATGATTTCCGTGGGATCAAAGTCTAGAACTTGGCAGGGAGGAGGCGCTTTCCTAGCTTTTTTACTAGGTCTAGGAGCGTCGGAGTCATCTGAATCATCAGAGGAGGAATTTTTATCGGAAGATGAGGAAGGGAGAAAGACTTCCTTTTTTGAGCTGTAATTATGCTCTCCACTACGTTTTTTACATAGTTTTTCAAATGCGTCTGCGTGCAGACTACTAACCTCTGCTCCAGGGTCAAAGTTTTTTGCTTTGTCCTTCACTTTTTTGGACTCGGGGAGAGGTTGTTGTTCTTGTGTCCAGCCCTGTGCAGGAGCATAGTCAAATAATTGTCCCGAAAAGGGACCCAAAGCTCTCACCAGAGCGTCATTTACCGATTGTTGGAGTCTGGAATCAAGGGCTTCAACTATATCAACTTCTAGTTGATTGCTCAAATCATCGGTGTAATATTCTGCTCCTTGATCATCCCACTGAGCCATGGTCAGATTAATAAGGTAAAATACCTTTAAAATGAAACAGCTAGAGATCAAGAAAGGGGGGAGTGCAAAAACCCCAATTCAGGCAATAGAGAAATTTGAGCCTTTAATAGAATGTGGAGGGAGCTGCCTGCAAAGCACTCTTGGCAGAAGCCTGTTTTTAATTTTACAACCCACGCAGTCCTACTGCTGGGCGTCAGGGAGAAGTTTCCAGAATCAGGAAGGGCCTTGAACGCCCTCGCCGCACCTCTCACGAGCCGATCGATTCTGAAACAGAAAGGAATCGGCTCGTCGAGACGTGTGCGCACCCGCGCCCAAGTAAAAATGAAAAGGAGACTGCTAAAGCAGTCCCACTCCACTCCCGCTCCCACTCCACGAAGCATCGGGCTATTGAAAAATTGGCAAAAGGCCAATAAATCAGAGCGTACAAGCGCTCAAATCAAAACAACGAAGCGCGCTGAATCGCGACGCTAACTAATGAAAAATAACGTTCTAAATCACTAAACAAACATGCAGTTTACATAAGAGAATTAAATCGTGTACTTATCTGCTGCGAAGCAGCAAAGAAAGAGGAAGTGACATCAAAGGTCAAAGGACTTATAGCAGAGGACACGGATAGTGATTGGACCATGTGATAGGATGTTAGGCATCCTGGGATGTGTAGTTTTTTCTGTTACTTGTATTTGATTGGCTGCTGTTTTGTTTCAGTAAAGAAAGAGAAAGCATAATCGGAGCCTCCGGTCCTGACATAGAATTAAGAGAAGGAAGCTCAGCAGATCTCCTTTGGATCTTAAGGGAATCAAGCACAATTTATTTTAGGGACACACACTAGATACACACAACAATTTCCAGGCAAAGATTATATATTACATTTTGATAACAGCATAATGTCTTGTGTTGTCTAGGAGTCGAAGTCCTGAAGACAATGAAAGAAAAAAGATGTAGCAGTGTTACTCTATGCATTCTATTATCCAGATACATTGGCTCATCATTTCCTGCTCTTCTTTTCTTCTTTTTTCCAATTTACAGAGTGCACAATCATGATGTTAAGAGTAAATAGTCCTAAATTGTTAAAAAAAAAGAGCTATGTAACGACCTTGCAAATAATGTCCCAATAGCTTGAACTGATTCTCTCCTAAAGATCCATGGAAAATTGATGTTTGATTGACTTGAAGAACTAATGCCTCCAGTTGTGTAATATATTCCTTTTTAGCAGGATTCTGGGCACAAATTAGCATGGTAAAGCAAACATTACGCCTCAACCTGCTTATTGCTAATTAAGTAACCTTGGGAAGGCAGTCTTTTACATTAATTCTGTAGATTGGGGCCTCATTTACAAGCCCTCTGAGCCGCCAGAGCATCACTTTTTGTGACCCACCAGAGGCACATAGTGCAGGCCATATCACCAAGGCTACGCAGTCACTTTCTGTGGCTTTTCATGCCTTTGTAGATATGCATCAGATAGCTGTTCCATTGGTGTTGCAGTGAGTTTTCCCATGCAATACTGTGTGTTTTGATGCATTCCCAGACTTACAAGGAATGTGTCAAAACTGTATGCCTCCCCTGGGTAGGCGCAACGAGGAGAAATATCTTTATTTTTCCACATTGTTTCCTCTTTCTTCAGAAAAATGCCTCCCAGGATAGTTTTTGTTCAGAAATGTGTACTTTCCTACACAGGAACAATCCTGTCTGTGACACAAGCATCCTTGCACCATGGTGCAAGAGTGCTTGCGTCGGTGCTAGGCGGCCCTTGTGCGCCAGTGCGTGGGAGATGACAGAAACGTGCTGTATCTTGTACATATGGCACATTTCTGCACTTTCCCTCTGGCGCAGGGCAGCACAGCCAGATCACTTACTGTGCTGCCCTGCGTTAACAGGCTTCTAAATAAGCCCCTGGATATGTGCTTTGGATAGTATCCATAGGCTCATGATATGGCTTCTACTAGGAGCAATAGGTGTTCCATCATGTTTGCTAGAAGCGATCAAGGCATTTTATACCAACAAATTTGCAAGACTAAGATGGGGTCTCAGAGGTGAAACTACAAAAGACTTGTGGTTTGTAGCACAGTGAGGCACGGTTGCGTACTTGTGCCAGCCTTCTTTTGATTACATATAAACAATCTGCCTAGAGTGTTATCTTTTGATTGAGATAGTGCTCCAGTTCTGAGGTTTGAGAAGATAATTACATTGTTCCGTATAGATCTCATTAGGAGTCTCAGGGTTACCAAACGGGCCATTTTCATTCACTATTACAATATTCCAAAAGTTAGGATTGTCAATCAATCAATCAATCATAGTATTTATAAAGCGCGCTATGTACCCGTTAGGGTTTCGAGGCGCTGAGGTGGGGGGGGGGGGTGGAGAGGCTGTTTAGCGGTCGAAGAGCCAGGTCTTGAGGAGCTTCGGGGATGCCCGGAAGCATTCAGTGGAGGGCCCGGGGTTGAGGGCGCGGAGCGCTTCGGCCGAGAAGTGGGCGCGGGAGGCGCGAGGACCAGGGGGGGTGGCGCTGGGCGCGGTACAGGCGCGGACGGGCAGCGCCAGCCATTAAGAAGGGAGGGGGGAGGGAGGAGCAGCTGGGAGGCGGGAGGGAGCGGCAAATGGGGGGCGCGAGGGGGGCGGGGCCGCAGGGAAGCAGCGGCTGGGGTCGAGGAGCGCACAAGGGGCGAAAGGCACAGAAATCGGGCAAAAACAGTCACAAATGCAGGAAAAAACACAATATGGACACAATACTGGGATTAAATACGATCGGGGAGACAGCAATCAGGGGGGCACAATGGGGCAAAAAGCCCCGGCGGCGAGGCGCAGAAAAGCGGAAAAAAGCTGAAAAACAAACTTACGGGACGGCGGAAGCGGCACTCGGGTCAAGTGAGCCCACTAGCCACCAGGGATGAGGCGCAGGAGGATGCCTGCGGGTGGAGGAGGGCCTCGAACACGCAGACGGCAGCGTGGTCGTGGGGCAGAGGCAGAAGGCAGCAGGTTGGTGCTGCGGTCGTGAGGGGCGAGCTCAGGACCTGAACCAGGTCCGAACTCGCTCACTGGCGACGCGCAGCGCCAGCCATTAAGAAGGGAGGGGGGAGGGAGGAGCAGCTGGGAGGCGGGAGGCGGGAGGGAGCGGCAAATGGGGGCGCGAGGGGGGCGGGGCCGCAGGGAAGCAGCGGCTGGGGTCGAGGAGCGCACAAGGGGCGAAAGGCACAGAAATCGGGCAAAAACAGTCACAAATGCAGGAAAAAACACAATATGGACACAATACTGGGATTAAATACGATCGGGGAGACAGCAATCAGGGGGGCACAATGGGGCAAAAAGCGCCGGCGGCGAGGCGCAGAAAAGCGGAAAAAAGCTGAAAAACAAACTTACGGGACGGCGGAAGCGGCACTCGGGTCAAGTGAGCCCACTAGCCACCAGGGATGAGGCGCAGGAGGATGCCTGCGGGTGGAGGAGGGCCTCGAACACGCAGACGGCAGCGTGGTCGTGGGGCAGAGGCAGAAGGCAGCAGGTTGGTGCTGCGGTCGTGAGGGGCGAGCTCAGGACCTGAACCAGGTCCGAACTCGCTCACTGGCGACGCGCAGCGCCAGCCATTAAGAAGGGAGGGGGGAGGGAGGAGCAGCTGGGAGGCGGGAGGCGGGAGGGAGCGGCAAATGGGGGCGCGAGGGGGCGGGGCCGCAGGGAAGCAGCGGCTGGGGTCGAGGAGCGCACAAGGGGCGAAAGGCACAGAAATCGGGCAAAAACAGTCACAAATGCAGGAAAAAACACAATATGGACACAATACTGGGATTAAATACGATCGGGGAGACAGCAATCAGGGGGGCACAATGGGGCAAAAAGCGCCGGCGGCGAGGCGCAGAAAAGCGGAAAAAAGCTGAAAAACAAACTTACGGGACGGCGGAAGCGGCACTCGGGTCAAGTGAGCCCACTAGCCACCAGGGATGAGGCGCAGGAGGATGCCTGCGGGTGGAGGAGGGCCTCGAACACGCAGACGGCAGCGTGGTCGTGGGGCAGAGGCAGAAGGCAGCAGGTTGGTGCTGCGGTCGTGAGGGGCGAGCCCAGGACCTGAACCAGATTGTGGCCCATTGAGAGCATGGAAACGACTCTAAACATGCTTATTTAAGCCCCAAAAGTGAGGATTCAATTCAACAATTCATAAATAGTTAAATGATGGAACAATTGAAAATGGTCCATGTTGGACCTTCGTTAGGCATTTGTTAAGTCTGTGGGTCATCAGTTTTAATACAAAATCTGACTTTTTTGCTTGAATTCAAAATTACTCCAAGTGCCATTTAAATCACTGCTCACTGTGTATAGATACGGTTTAAATCCTCAATGTTACAAAACGAGCCACTTTCATTCACTTTTAGAAAATCTCTATACTTTGCTTTATGTTCCGATGAGAGCATGGAAAGGGCTCTAAACCTGCTTATTTAGGGTCCAAAAATGATCAACCACATCAACAGGTCATAAATAGTTAAAAGATGCAACAATTGAAGAGATTCCATTTTTTACCTTCCTGGGGCATTTCGTCAGTCCGTGGGTCATCGATTTTCATTAATGACACCAAAAGATGTTTAAATCACTTCCCACAGGGTATAAACACTGTTTAATTGCTAGAACAAACTGGACCAGAAGGAGGAACATAAGGATCAAAGGGACCAGGGCCAGGAGGACCAAACAAACCAGATCAAGAGCCATGAAACAAGGGCCTAACAAGAACCTGGAGGACTATAATCCAGAGAAGCACGGCCACAAGTATTAGGGAGAACTAGAGAACCAGTAATAGGTGGACCTCTGGAACTAGGACAAGGAGGACTAGGAAGGCCAGGAGAGCCAGGAACAGAGGGACCAGAAAAATGAGGACCAGGAAAACCAGGTCCAATGGGATCAAGAGCAGGACGAGAAGGACCTGGACTTAGAGGAGGACAATGACCAGAAGGATCCAGAGCAAGTAGACCAGAAGTATCATGACCAAGACAACCTGGCCATGTAGGATCAGGAATAGCAGGAGGACCAGAATTAAGAGGACCAGTTTAGAACCAGAAGCAGGTGGGCGGGGAAGAGTGCCAGAAGGAAGAGAAGAACAAAGGCACAAACTGAGAGGCTGAGGAGGGGGATATTGACCAGGTCAAGCAGGATAGGGAGGAGGAGGATGATGGCCAGGCCTAGGTACACAGGAGAAGAAGTATCATAGCCAGAAGAATGAGGATCAGAACCTGGAGGAGAAAGAACAGAGCTGGGAGTAAAACCAGGAGGGTAAGAAGGAAATCCAAGAGCAGCAGGAGGAGGAGGACAAGAAATAGGAGGAAGAGGAAGGGGCCTGAGGAGAGCTAGGGTGCATCTAGTTGGACATGGGCCTTTACAGAAGCATCCCCTCCATCCTTACCTCTCTTAGGAAGCAAGTCATAATGTAATAGAATTGCTTTGAATACATTATTTGTTTGTTTTTTGTTTATTACATTGGTTTGTGGAGAAAAATTGGTAGGATGCAACCACACGCATCCCACTGGGAAAGGTGCCTTAAAGGAGTTTTGATGAACATTAGTGTGCATTTGTCATACTGTATCAGTTGAGGATTGTTCCCCTCAAATGAACACATCAGGCAAGGTATACTCTGGAACTATCCTATCTTACGCAATAAACTGTAATAACATGGAATATTAGGGGTATGGCAGGCTCAGTCAGGAGGCACAAAATACTCTGTTATCTGAAATACGGGGGAGAGTTCACATTGCTGGGCTCCAGGAGAGTGGTATTATGAGCATAAGGGCAGACACTTCAAAGACATTAGAGGGGCCAGTTATTCCACACTAAATATTCAGCGTCTGCCAGAGGGGTGTTAATATGGGATCTTATTCACATGCACTGTCATGTGCAGGGCACACTGGGTGGGTATCCAATAATGCTCCTGGGGCTAAAGGCCCCTCACATAGTTTCAGTGCTATATTTGAACAGTCTCTGGTCACAGATGACCCTAGATTGTCAAGCATTGCTCACATGTGGAGAAGACTTTACTTGTTTGGCCGACCTGCACTGAAACAGGTCAGTCCCACCACTGCTAGGAGCAAATATCATCATAATGGCAAAATATGTCTCCAGTTGGAGAATTAACTAGGACCTTCAGAATTCCTGGAAAAATGCACTCCCAGACACCAAAGAATACTAATCTTCAATTCAATTCAGTGTATTTAATGTATGATCTGTGCCAATACTGGCAAACAAATATAAATACACAAATTAATAAAATACATACATTTAATAATTATTCACATTAAATAACGGGTTGCCTAATTTTAAAAATGTAAATACATAAAATCTGTTAACAACCTAATTACATTAAATCATTAAAGATACACATTTGGGGAAGCATTCATTTATGAAAGTATTATATTTTCACATTCCATTATATATTCTAGCTTTATTAACAGATGAACATTCATTATCCTTGTAATCAGTATTAACATAGATTTCTTCTCAGAATGGAAAATTGTGCAAAATAAGTTAAGGTGTTGCAGGTTTAATGGATCTATTGGACAAAGAGGACACATAGCAAGCATCTTATTTTCATTAGCTTGTAAACTCCATTTTATCTGATTAATTATCTGTCCATTTCTTAGTTTTTGCATCCATTTTCTGACATCTTTTGATTGAAATGTTGTGGGATAACAACAAGGTGAGCATTTTCCTTTTCCTTCTAAACAGTTTACATGAGTATATATAAAATCTTTCCTACATTAGGTTACAAAGAAATTATATGATGTTGAACTGCCTGTATATTTTAACATGTGTTTCCATGCATTTCTACTCTGTCTTTTATCCTATATATTCAATATATAAAGGCTAGATTTTATCCTAAGTATATCCTTCTTCCATTCTATATCTGATGTCAACGCCATAAATTTATTCAACAACAATAAGCTGGTTACTTACCGTTAATCTTCATTACTCTGAGTCTAGGTCTTTCTGTTGCAGTCCTTACCAAGAATGCAGTTCCCCTGCTCGGCAGAACACCATTCCCTAGTTAAATAAAAAACGTTTCTCCAAGATGGATCTAGAGGAGGGGGCTGCACAGGCCCCTTCCCGGGCCGAGTTTGGCCCAGGAGCCACCACCCCCGGGCCGAGTTTGGCCCAGGAACCACCACCCCCTGGGCCTGGCCATTAACAAAAATGGAGAGGAGGGCCACATGGCCCCTATCCCTGGGCTGTTTTTGGCGACCCAGAGACCCCAACCCCTGATGCACAGGCGTATGCTTGAAAAAGGGAGGGGGGCAGCACCGCCCCCTCCTAAAGCTATTAATGACCCTAGGGGCCCCATCCCCCAGGGCCAGCTCAGCTATGCCCCAGGGTGCCCACCAGTGAGGGCAGTAAAACCTCTGTTTGCTCTCGGTGGAATCTATTTCAAAGCTCCAACCAAGCAAACACTAAGTCAGCTCCTGGTGGGCAGGAGCATGAAAAAAACTCCGGCCCAATGGGAGCGGACTTTTCATCTGTTTCCCTTTCCATTGCAAAGTGGGTGGGAAAACAGATTTTAAAAATTGCTCCTGCCCACCAGCACTTCTTGCTGCTCCCTATGGGTTGGAGCAATGCAGGCTCCCAATGGTAGCAGAGAGACGGCGGGGCTGCAAGGGCATTGGCGCGCACCCTGCAGCCCCCAACAAAGATAAATTAGGTGCCCTGGTGGATTGGAACCTCATGCCCAATATTGGCCCAGGAACAGGGGCAGCATGCCCCCTCCTCATTGATAATGTGACCAGGCCTAACTATAATGTCCCTGTAACATTTGTTTTTTAAGTATGTTTATATATATTTATTTATTCCTTTCAGAAGATAGGAAGGCTCCAGTCACCATTTTAACTCCCTCCTGACGAGATGATCCATCCTTATTATCAGATTATAGTGTGAGACTCTGGCTTCCAAGTGACTAGAAGCTGGTTCCCAAGCAAACCTTGGAGAAATCTGGCCCAAGGAAGAACGGACAGAGTTGCCGCCATATTCACTTGAACATGTAACAGTGACATTACAGCTAAAACTGTGTGCAATATGAAATCTCAGATGTCCTATGATTTTTTTATTTATTCTGCATTTCAGAATACCTGCATCCATGTGAAACCTGGCTTCTATTTACACTATGGAGGGATTTCGAATGAAAACCTCCTTGTGCAGGGTATGGACCAGAGGAGCAATCACCTTAGTGAAACCTCTGGGAGCTAACTGAAAGTGGTCCACTCCATATCTAAGAACCTTTGACCTTGAAAGATATGGTTATGCAGATAAGCACCCTGCAGGTCTAGAGTGAAAAGAAAAACTAATTGAAGAATCATAGGAACAACATCTGGTAGCAGCCCATAGTGGTTCTGACTCAAAAATGTATTGATCTGAAACCCCGAGCTGGTCTGAAACCTTCTGAAGGCTTTTGCTCAAGAAATAAAACCATGCAGACTCTTTAACCTTGCTTCAGTGGAGGAACTCAGACTATGACTCTTTTCCACAGAGTGCTTGGCTTGAGTTTTTATTAGTGGTGAATTCTTTCACATATCCTCATTGAATAATATTCAGAACCCATGAGGGTGGAAGGGAAATGGCCTTTACATTGTTGTCTTAACCTCACATGCCTTTACCACAAATCCTTTGCCACTCACTGCCTGCACCATGCAATGCCATTACCACACACCCTTTACCACGTAAATGCCTTTACCACATATTTATTTTCCAAGCAAGTTAAGTATATTTAAGGTAAGTGTATGTGTGTGTATGTATGTGGGTGTGCATGTGTGTGTGTCTGTGTGTGCATGTGTGTGTATACATATATAATTTAGGGTTTAGAGGTAGGTAAGAGTATAGGGCAGTGAGAATATTTTTAATGGTCAGTAGGGTTATAGGGTAGTAAGGATATTTGTGGGATTTAGGGGTGGGTAAGTGTATAAGTGGTAAGGGTATTTTTACCCCAGCAAATAAACAGATAATGTATGTGTGGGTGTGTGTGTCATATATATATATATATATATATAATATACACACACACTTATTCACTGAGAAAGCCAAAGGTTGCAGGTATGTTATAGTTAGGTTGACGTGTTACCAATACAAAACCATAGAAATTCAGCAGTTAGAGTTATAGTTATACTTAGGTTAAGAAACTATAACCTGTGGCCTAAACTACAACTCACTCCCCCGCCATGCACAGGTTTTTCTTCAGTAATTTGGTCATTTGACTTCTAATGTTTCATTGATATTTTTACTGGTGTTATAAAAGTTGTCAAGAATTTTGTAATATCTGGGGTAATTAGCAGTGCATGTGGAGGGTGCAAGTTATAGTAACCTTAGGCCGTAAGTTATATTTACTTGAATTAACTCTAAAGATAACTGCTGAATTTTTTTGGTTTTGTGCAAGTAAATTCAGAACCTAACTATAAGGTCCCCGTAACCTTTGGGTTTTTAAAAGTGATTTTCTACGTTTTTTAAATTCTATTTCCTAACTATAACACCCCTGTAACCTTTGTTTTTTCAGTTTTTCAGTGAATTTCTATGTTTTTTTGGCGTAAAGTAATTTTGATTACTATACGTTAATTCACCACTACTACACGTGGCCTGTGAACAGTCCCTGCGGTCAACACCCCTAACCACAAAACCCTGTGTTTCACATGTCTTTTGGCCATGGGCAGCGGGAGTTGCTTGCAGGGCCTGTCTCTTTGGCTGTGAGAATAGATGTGAGCAGGTGTCTCTGGGATTGAAAGGGGCTATGAGAGTGTCTGTCTGGGTGTGAGAGTGGCTGTGATAACTTTTTTTCTGGGACTCGGCTGAAGCTGAGTCCCAACATAGCTGCCAACACTTCCTTGTTGAAGTGTTGGCAGCCAATCATATATCAGCAGGGGGCCAGTTGGATGCGCAGAGTATTCGCATGCCCAGATATCTATATTTTTTGCCCTATACTATCTCTAAAACCACTGAACAGATTTACACCAAAACACAAAAAGTGTGCTTAATGGACCAAGAGCTAGCTTTCTGCCAAATATGGTGTCATTCTGTCCAGCAGTTAGGGCCGTAGTTGTGTTCAAAATCTCTATAGGAAAATGCAGTCCCAAGTGCTTTGGGACCCCCCTTTTTCTCTACACCTGCTTGACAGATCCCCTCAAAACTTTCAAGACAGCAGCTGAACTGATCAAAGTATAAGATTTGAAAATTGTGGGAAGATTAGTAATGCAGCGCCAAAGTTATTGGCAAATCAAAAAACACTCTTCCTAGGGAAGCTAGGCCCTATCTATATGTACCTACTGGGGATCGGATTTCTGTTGCTTTTCTCCTTACAAAAAGACCTAGCCCTAAGGAACTTCTACAGGGTGGAAAAAAAGGGTTTTTTTGTGTGAAAAACCCTCACCCATCAGGGTTACCCCTTGGTGGCATGCTTCATCATTGGGTTTCCTCCCGTTCTGCTGCAGAACGAGGCATGCTACAACCGACGGAATTTGTGGGAGCACTGTTGTAGTTTTATAAATGTGAATACTAAGAAGGATGGGAGTGGTGGGGTCTTAGGTGAGTTAAAAATACCTGCCTCTGGATGGTATTACTAATTTAAAATGGCTCACAGGGGTGAACTGGTTAAAAGAGGGGTGTTGGAGGTGGGGTATTTTATGTACCTTACATCATAAACGGTCTACATCTTTCAGAGTATACCCCTAGACTCCTCTTCAGGACCAAGGTGGGCTCCCTAGTGTCACTCCTTGATTAACTACCACTAGTGAAAGCACTAATGTTAAATGCTCTGTGGTATGATGTGGTAGATACAACAAAAGTAAAGTAATACCCATTGGTAACAATGTCCTTCTGGTAAACCTGTGGAAAACGAAAGAATAAAGGTTGCTGCTTGTATTACTTATGGGTGTGCAGCTACAACCACCACTCAGCTATTGGAAAAAGGCACATCAAATAGACAACTACAAGACATACTACACTTAGAAAAACATATCAACACACGTTAAGTGCACTTACTTTGTCAAAGAGACTCTCCTGCTTTCTGCCTAATGTTCACCTCCCCGGGGGTCTGAAACATCACGGTTCCCGTGGGGGTCCGGTACTTAAGCTTAATGCCACTCACAAGACACGTATGGCACTAGACTGCTAAACATCCAAAATGGCGGTCATTGGTGTGTCGAAGAGGGGCTGTGAGTGCACCTTTCTTGAGTGTCCCTCAGAAATGCCTGATATTTCATGGGAATCTAAAATTAGGAGAAAAGTTAAAATGGAAAAAGTGACAGGAGGCTCAACTGACTCAGGGGTGTAAGAATAAAAGGACTTTCTGTTATGAACTTGTAAAAAAGGTTAAGGAAGAATGGTTATATATATTATCTACAACAGACCAAGTATCAGAAGCTCAAAAAAGATGTTAGCAAATTCTGCCCTGAGAAAGCTATGGCGATAGTCACTATCAGTGATAGGGAATCCCTTCCCTGTCACTGATAGGGTTCTTCCCTGCCCTCCTCCCTTTCCACAGGTTTGACCACCACCCCACTTCCTCTCCAGATCCACTCATACACGCCCCTCCCTTCACACATGCACACATGCATACACACACCCATTCCAACATTCATCCACGCATGCATACATCCATTCACACACATATCCACACACACTTAAATACATACATGCACACACGCATTCACACAACTCAACATACACGCACTCACACATCCATACATGCACACACTCACAACATGCAACACACACCCGCATACACGCACGCACAGACATTCACACACACACCCACACACACAACACCCCCCTGTTGGAGCACCTGACTTACCTGTAGTCAGGGGGTCCTCTGACAGGAGACGGGGCGCTGCTGCCAGCAGCAGCGTCCACCAGCAGAACACCGCCAGGCTGTATTATTCTCATAATACAGCCGGTGGCGGTCTACTGGCGGGGCGCTGCTGCTGGCAGCAGCACCACCTTACCGCCATCCGCCGGCTTGGCCACAGCCAGATTTCCTCCATCCTTCTGGCGGAAATCCGGCTGTGGTCATAATCCAGCGGACGGCTGGTAGCCGAGGTGACTGGCTTTTGGTGGCCGTCGCCGCGGCTGTAGGCGTTTTTTACCGCTGGGGTCTTAATGACCCCCTATGTCTCTTCAGGTGGAAACCCAGGGTATAACACTGACTCAGATTCATCTGACTCAGGCTCCAGTAATTCTGACTCTAATACGAGGGCACAATACCCAGGTAGAGGAAACATCAGAAGAAACAGGAGGGCAGGTTCCAGATCTGGGAGAGGGTGGACTATATATCCCATTTACCCACCCCTTTTTACACCAGGCCCCTTTGCACAAGATCCCCTACCACCTCAGTTATATCCTCCACCTTTTGATCACTGGGATTCCCATGGAGATCATTATTCACATTACTGTCCTTTTTTAGGAATAGGCCAAGGATGCCTGAGGGGCAAAACAAAGAAACAATCTCAGGTCCGACGGGCATCCAACCCAGAACAAGGGAGGATGTTAACACGGAGCATGACAATAGAGAGCACACAGAGTTGGGACAACCAAGCGGGCCCAAGCAACCACAAAGTCTAGTGGTAAATTTGAGTAAGCTAACACTTACCCACGCACAAACATGTGTCCTGGAGAAGGGTTTGGGTTTTGTCCCAACTACCCCTAGACAAATTCAGATTATGTATGGAAGCTAATGAATTTATCAGGAAGATTAACCTTAGATCCTATTTTGAGGACCGGCCACCTATTGTGGGTTCAACTATGGGTGACACTGGCCTACGCAACAAATCATATTTCACACCGCATGGTGCATCCATTCCAGTAGAAATTCTTGCCTTTGAACAAGCAGTCTTGAAGGACATCAATGAGACTGATTCTGACACTCTGAAGGTATTCCATAATACAACAAGGGATGAAATGAAAGCACTACAAGAACTAGCTAATAATACCAATATAGTCCTTAAACCAGCAGACATGGGGGGGCACCCTCATCATTCAGACCACAGAAAATTATCGGAAAGAGTGTCTGAGACAATTGGGCGATACACAAAACTTTGAGAAACTACAGGAAGATCCCACTGAATTCCTGAAGACTAGGATCACCAGTATGGTGGAGCAAGTGCTAGCGCATGACTGGATATCCGAGGAGGAAGGTGATTTCCTAATCAACAGAAATTCAGTGACTCCTTATTTTTATACCATTCCCAAGATTCACAAAAACCTGGAAACACCTCCTGGTAGACCTATTGTATCTGGAATTAATTCAGTTTTGGAACCTTTGTCCCGTTTGCTGATGCCTTCCTTAGACCCATAGTCCAAAACACGGACAAATACGTTAAAGACACGAAAGATGTACTGTGTCATTTAAAAGATAGACCTTTCGATCCTACGAATGAAACACTGTTAGGTTTGAATGTGGAAAGCCTGTACACCAGTCTCCCTCACTCTGACACTTTACGCATAATAGAGGAGGTAATTTCTTATTTAGATTGGGAATACCATACACCACGTAATGTGGTTATTGAATGCTGCTTCTGGGCTTTAACAAAAAACTTTTTTGAGTTTCAAGGCAACCTGTGCCTTCAAAAACATGGGACAAGCATGGGAAACACCTGTGTTCCTAGTCTAGCAGGTCTCTACGTTTACCATCTTGAGAAAAAGACAATTCTGAAAACCACTAACCCATATAGAGGTAACATTGCACTATGGAAAAGATACATTGGTGACATTTTGGTCATCTGGAAAGGGGACGAAACACAAGTGGGGCCTTTTTAAGAGTGACTAAATAGACAGGACCAGTTTCTGAGATTCACTCTGACAAAGAGCAAGGAACAGTTGGTTTTTCTGGACCCTAACATCATAGCAACCAATGGAGCCCTAAAAACCACCACCCATGAGAAACCGACAGCAAAGAACTGCTTGTTACTTTTCGATAGTGCCCACCCCTGCCATTTGAGGGAGCACCACCTGTTTGGACAGTTCCTCAGACTAAGGAGGAATTGTTCTGAGGTGTCTGACTACAAACAACAAGCCCAAAACCTTGCATCAAAATTTGAGACAAGGAAATGCCCCCCTAAAATCATCAATCAAGACACGAAACGAGCACACAACAATAACAGAGAGGCTCTCTTGGACACTCCTCCTCAAAAGGGAAAAGAAAAAAGACCTATTTGTATCACAACATTCAATGTAGTCTCTAGTCAAGTAAACAAAAACATTGGCGCATTTTGAATAGCAGCTTTTTGAACTTTCCTAACCGATGTTTTCCCACAAACATGACAAATTATAAGAGACATGCTAGTGCACACCTGCCCACGCCTGTCCAAGAGAAAACTGGACATTACCAACCTCTTATCTCCACCCACAGGACACTACCCATGTGGGAACTGCAACGTGTGCCATTTGACAAACGTGACCAAAAGGGTCCTTTTTAATGATAATACTACGTGCGAAATCAAGGATTTCACCAACTGCAACACATAGCGAGTAGTCTATATGATTACGTGCCCATGCAATTTACATTACATAGGAATGACCACCCGCAAAGTGAAAACTCGCATCAGTGAACATCAGAGTAATTTGAGATGTGGCCGCGCCACCAAAAAAATGTCCACTCATTTCATTAACAATGCACACACAGTGGAGGATTACCGGTGGGTTATCCTTGAACATCACAAAGAGGTTAAGAGCGAATCCTTCCTACCCAAAAGAGAACAACGTTGGGTTTTTAAATTATGCACACATCAATGTGGCCTCAATGAGAATATTCCTTGGAGCCAGTTAATGCAACACTAACATCAGGTTCACCCTGACAAGCGTGACGCCATAACAATTAGCAGGTCACACCCTTCCCTTTGATGATGTATATCACCATCCTTCCTTACACCTTTTTACAAGGCCATAACAGTGACACCATAACAATTAGCAGGTCACCTTTCCCTTTGATAATGTATATAATCATCCTTCCTTACACCTTTTTACAGGTCCATAACAGGGAGTCCTATTATTCTTACTCCCCAAAGACAGGTGAGCCTCCTGTCACTTTTTCAATTTTTCCTTTTTCCCTAATTTTACATTCCCGTAAAATATCAGGCATTTCTGAAAGTCACCCAAGAAAGGGGCCCTCGCAGCCCCACTTTGGCACACCAATGACAGCCATTTTTGATGTTTAGCGGTCTAGTGCCAGACGCGTCAACCAGCTGGGACGTGTGAGCGGCATTAAGCTTAAATACTGGACCCCCACGGGAACCGCAGTGTTTCAGACCCCGGGGGGGTGAGCATTAGGCTTAAAGGGGGAGTGTTGCTTTGATGAAGTAAGTGCGCTTAACGCTTTTGACTACACGCAGCGGTAGCGGCCATTCAGTGAGTCTAACTATGCTGGATATATTTTCAGCGTGTGACTGTAGGAAAGTACCATCTTGTCTGGCATGTTACCCCCAATTTCACTTATGTATGTTAGTTTTAGCCCTTGTGTCACTGGGATCCTGCTAGGCAGGACCCCAGTGCTCATAGTATGTGCCCTGTATGTGTTCCCTGTGTGGTGCCTCACTGTATCACTGAGGCTCTGCTAACCAGAACCTCAGTGTTTATGCTCTCTCTGCTTTCTAAATTTGTCACTGCAGGCTAGTGACTACATTTACCAGTTCTCATTTGGCACACTGGTACACCCATATAATTCCCTTGAATATGGTACTTAGGTATACCAGGGTATTGTGGTTCCAGGAGATCCCTATGGGCTGCAGCATTTCTTTTGCCACCCATAGGGAGCTCAGGCAATTCTTACACAGGCCTGCCACTGCAGCCTGAGTGAAATAACGTCCACGATATTTCACAGCCATTTTTCACTGCACATAAGTAACTTATAAGTCACCTATATGTCTAACCCTCACTTGGTGAAGGTTGGGTGCCAAGTTACTTAGTGTGTGGGCACCCTGGCACTAACCAAGGTGCCCCCACATCATTCAGGGCAATTTCCCCGGACTTTGTGAGTGCGGGGAGACCATTACACGCGTGCACTATACATAGGTCACTACCTATGTATAGCGTCACAATGGTAACTCCGAACATGGCCATGTAACATGTCTAAGATCATGGAATTGTCACCCCAATATCATTCTGGTATTGGGGGGACAATTCCATGATCCCCCGGGTCTCTAGCACAGAACCCGGGTATTGCCAAACTGCCTTTCCGGGGTTTCCACTGCAGCTGCTGCTGCTGCCAACCCCTCAGACAGGTTTCTGCCCTCCTGGGGTCTGGGCAGCCCCGGCCTAGGAAGGCAGAACAAAGGATTTCCTCTGAGAGAGGGTGTTACACCCTCTCCCTTTGAAAATAGGTGTGAAGGGCTGGGGAGGAGTAGCCTCCTCCAGCCTCTGGAAATGCTTTGATGGGCACAGATGGTGACCATCTCTGCATAAGCCAGTCTACACCAGTTCAGGGATCCCCCAGCCCTGCTCTGGCGCGAAACTGGACAAAGGAAAGGGGAGTGACCACTCCCCTGACCAGTACCTCCCAGGGGAGGAACACAGAGCTCCTCCAGACCTCTGCCATCTTGGAAACACAGGTGTTGGGGGCACACTGGACTGCTCTGACTGGCCAGTGCCAGCAGGTGACGTCAGAGACCTCCTCTGATAGGCTCTTACCTTTCTTGGTAGCCAATCCTCCTTTCTTGGTAGCCAAACCTCCTTTTCTGGCTATTTAGGGTCTCTCCTCTGCGGTATTCTTCAGATAACGAATGCAAGAGCTCACCAGAGTTCCTCTGCACTTCCCTCTTCGACGCCTGCAAAACCGCAACAAAGTAGCAAGATGACTACCAGCAACATTGTAGCGCCTAATCCTGTCGGCTTTCTCGACTGCTTCCTGGTGGTGCATGCTCTGAGGGCTGTCTGCCTTCCCCCTGCACTGGAAATCCCAAAGAAATCTACCGTGGGTTGACGGAGTTCTCCCCCTACTAACGCAGGCACCAAACTTCTGCATCACCAGTCCTCTGGGTCCCCTCTCATCTTAACGAGCGTGGTCCCTGGAACACAGGAACTATATCCAAGTGACTCCCCCAGTCCAGCGATCCTCCAGTCCAAGTTTGGTGGAGGTAAGTCCTTGCCTCCCCACTCTAGACTGCAAACCTGTGTACTGCGTGATTTGCAGCTGCTCTGGCTTCTGTGCACTTCTTCAATGATTCCTTTGTGCACAGCCTAGCCTGGGTCCCCAGCACTCCGTCCTGCAGTGCTCAACCCTCTGAGCTGGACTCCAACGTCGTGGGACCCTCCTTTGTAACTCTGCGTGGACTCCGGTTCACAAATCTTCTAAGTGCCTGCTCCAGTACTTCTGCGGCTGCTGCCTGCTTCTGTGGGGGCTCTCTATCAGTTGCTGTGCGCCCCCTCTGTCTCCTCCTCCAAGGGGCGACATCCTGGTCCTTCCTGGTCCCCAGTAGCACCCAAAAACCTCTACTGCGACCCTTGCAGCTAGCAAGGCTTGTTTGCAGTATTTCTGTGTGGAAACACTTATGCAACCTCCAGCACTGCGTGGGACATCTTCCATCCAAAGGAGAAGTTCCTAACCTTTTTCGTTGTTGCAGAATCCTTGGCTTCTTCCACCCAGAGGCAGCCTTCTTGCACCTTCATTCGGGGTTTCCTGGGCTCCTGCCCCCCCGGACACTATCGCGACTCTTGGACTTGGTCCCCTTGCCTTGCAGGTCCTCAGGTCCAGGAATCCGTCTTCAGTGCTTTGCTGGTGTTTGTGGTTCTTGCAGAATCCCCCTATCACGTCTATGTGTCCTATTGGGGCAGTAGGGGTACTTTACTCCTACTTTTCAGGTTCTTGGGGTGAGGTATCTTGGACACCCTGACTGTTTTCTTACAGTCCCAGCAACCCTCTACAAGCTCCCGTAGGTCTGGGGTCCATTCGTGATTTGCATTCCACTTTTGGAGTATATGGTTTGTGTTGCCCCTAGACCTATGTTCACCTATTGCATCCTATTGTAATACTACACTGTTTGCATTACTTTTCTTACTATTACTTACCTGTTTTAGGTTTGTGTACATATGACTTTTGTATATTACTTACCTTCTAACTGAGGGTACTCACTGAGATAATTTTGACATATTGTCATAAAAATAAAGTACTTTTATTTTTAGTACAGCCTAAGCTGCTAGAAACACCTCTATTCTACTAATAAGGGATAACTGGACCTGGCACATGGTGTAAGTACCACAAGGTACCCACTATAAGCCATGCCAGCCTCCTACAGTGACTACAAGCACACACCCCTCCCAGAGGATATGTGTAATGCGAAAACATAGACACTAAAAAGTAGGTCATGAATGCACTGCTTGTGTTTCTTAGAGGTGCCTCACATGTTGAAGTGTGTTGATATGTTTTTCTATATGTAGTATGTCTTGTATGTGTCTATTTTATGTAATTGACATGTACTTTTTTCGACGAGCAGGGTGGTGGTTGTAATAGCTCCACACCCATAAGTAATACAAGTAGCAACCTTTATTCTTCCATTTTCCACAGGTTTTCCAGAAGGACATCGTTACCAAAGGGTATTACTTTACTTTAGTTGTATGTACCACATCATACCGCAGAGTATTTAATGTTAGTGCTTTCACTTGTGGTAGTTAATCAAGGAATGACACTAGGGAGTCCACCTTGGTCCCAAAGAGGAGTCTAGGGGTATACTCCGAAACATGTAGACCGTTTAGGAGGTAAGGTACATAATATACCCCACCTCCAGCACCCCTGTTTTAATCATACCACCCCTGTGAGACATAATAAATTACTCATACCATCCAGAGGCAGGTATTTTTAACTCACTTAAGACCCCACCACTCCTATCCCTCTTAGTATTCACATTGATGAAACTACAACAGTGCTCCCTTGTATTCCGTCGGTCGTAGCACGCCTCGTTCTGCAGCAGAACGGGAGGAAACACAATGATGAAGCATCCCACCAAGGGGTAACCCTCGTGGGTGAGGGTTTTCACACAAAAAATCCCTTTTTTTCCACACTTTGGAAATTCCTTTGGGCTGGGCCTTTTTGTAAAGTAATATAGGCTCTAAGGAGGACAGACTCAACCCTAAAAAAACCTCCTTCTCCCTCTTTGTTAGTATAGCTTTTCTCCTTACACCTATGAACTGCTGATTTGTGGCTAATGCACATGACTGGAAACTCTTCTTATATAGTGATTTTGAGGAATGAGTAAACTGTTTCAATTCTTACTTAGATTGGTTTCTAGATGAAGAAGTTTTGCCTTTGTAAGCCAGCTTTGATCCACCAATTCGCCAAACTATTTCTTCTCAAGAATAAAATTCTTAACAGCTTTTTTCAGGAGTGTCATCCTCATATGATGTTTAGCTAGAATTGAAGCACCTGCGGTTAACACCAATACCCTAATTACATCACATGAAAGTTCTGGAAGGAATAAAGCTTATTATTCCATGCTATAAAGCAATTCTGAACAGACATAACAGAACTGCATTGCTCCTGCTAGAAACTCAAAGTCCTTCATCCACGATTGAATGGTACACACCTCATAGGTGCCTGCCTTCGAAACCAAAATATTGCCAGCATAGGATTTTGTCATTTCACTTCAACCCTCTTGTCACAGGAGTACAGTCCTCTGGATTCAATAAAGATGGTTAAAATTATGTATGGGAAGAATTGCATCTGAATTTTCCAGAATATACATTCTCTGAATAAAACATGGGTTGTTTATTTTGCCCTTGCCTCATCATTCTCTCAGAATCAAGATCTTAATTTTACCATTAATAGGTACAACCATCTTTGGAGATCTGTCACGTTGAGTTAAAGACCGTGATCATCTTTTTTTGATGGAACTTCAGGAAACTCTATGTTTTTCCTCACCTGATTCAAAATGTGGCTTATTTCTTCCTGCTTAACATACTTCTCAAAACATGAAGTACTAGAATTCACAACAGAAGAACTGGTAGATGATTAATGGCAGTACTATTAGTAGTGCTGTGATGTCTGGACCTCCTCTCTCTTTCTCAGGAAAAGAATTTAGCAATAGCTTCCTCCATCATTCACTGAATTTCATTGGCGGACATACTTTTCGAATGATAAAGAATAGAAGAAGTGATCCTAGAACCACCCCTGATACCTCTGTTCTCATCATCATTCAAGGAAAGTGCTAGAAAAGTATGGAAAGTCATTTCCCTTCCTAGTTGCAGGTAGTAATGAAAAAGGCCTGATTGTAGGGGTTAAAGTGGTTAGAAAAAAGCTTTTCCATCACCAATCATAAAACAAACTGAGACCTAACCAATGTCAATATTTCTTTACTAACTCTAATACATTTTTTAACTAATGAACAGAATGTAAAGCAAGCCTAGTCATTACTGAAAAACAATGAAAGAAAGGCCTAGTTACTCACTAAGTGCATATTGCATCAGAGCATCAACTGCCTCTGAACACAAAGACGTTACTAGACTTACTCTTCGGTGAGAGAATATTCCTTCATTCATGCCAAGCAAACATTGCAGTGCAAATCCCAAACCATTGCCTTTCTAGCTGTATGGATGTGAAAGCCTCCTACTACACCTTGCACCCCAGCCTGCATCACAGAACACTACTTGGAAGAGAACTGCGTCTACCGCAGGGCCAACGGACTGCCAGACCCACTTTGCCACACCGTCTCCCTGGACCCTAGAAATCTCCTCTAGGACCTTTCAACCATGACCTGAGTGATTCAGAGGCCAAGAGAGAAGAACTCTAAACTTCCGGCTGTGCTCCACACTCGGCTATGGAAAGAAAAGAAAAACAGAAATCATGCAGCAACTGCTACTATCCATTGAAAAAAATGGCAGGTTGTGCTGGGGTAATCACTTCTGTTACATGCTCACAGGAAGTAAGGCAGGTAAAGAGATGGGTTTGTGAATGGATTACAGCTTAGTAAGACTGTGTAGGAGGCAGATCTGGCTAATAGTACAAGGAAGATATTGTAGAAGAAGTAATGCTTTAGACTATATCGAAAATGTCTAAAGCAAATAAGATCAGAATTGCTGAGATAAAAATAAAATGGAGGATTTAACTCAAACGTTTTTCAGGTGTTAGCTTGTGGTCCTCCCGGAACCCCTAAGGATACCCAAATGGACAGTACTTTTATCTGAGGAAGGTGGCAACCCTGGTTGGAAGTAATAATAGGAAATAATAGGAAGCAGTTGAGAGTATCTATGGAGAGAATTGTATGTGGTGCCACCGCTTCACAGGTTTGAGAACCAAGTTGATCTGGTGGTTAATTTGTTTCAATACCCAACATATTACTGATGTTGTAGTTGTGGTTTGCATTTATTAGACTAGCACACCTGACAGCTATGGTTTATAAGTGAGTAGCCCTAGACAGAGTTCTGGTGACAGATTGTGAAGTAGCCACCACACTTACACACTGTTTATTTTTTATGATAATGAAACTAAGGACAGTTTTTCAGATTCAGGTGGAAAGCACTGATGAATTGAAACCTTGAGCACACGAATTACTCAACATTGTACAAACAAATATCTTGAGTTTTCCCATGTCAAGTTGCTGGATCAATTGCCACCATCAACACCATCATTAATATCTTGAGCACTAATAACACTACCACCATTAACATATCAATGCCATCAACACAGACACCGCCACCGCCACCATGACTATTACCAGTATCATTCCTACCAATACTACAGCCACCACCAACTGAACATACCATCAAAACCATATCGAGAGTACCACAACGGACATTACACCAGTTCAGTTTCACAAAAACCAACATCAATACCACCTGTACCAAACCCACCTAAACTATCACCACTAATAATACCAGTACCACCAGCACCACCGATGTCATTAAAACCACCAATTTCACATCATCACCAGTACAATAATACTACTACTGCCACCAACAATACCATCACCACCAATACCACACAAAACCAAAGACCACATCTACCTATACCTCTGCTTCCATAACCACCAATACCTTCATTGCCACTAATGCCATCACTACCAATGCCACCAGTGATACCACCATCAATACCACTGTCACAATGCAATTAGCAATAGTACACCACCACTTCTACCAGTGCTACCAGTACCACCACTGCCAATACCATCACCACTACCAATACTGCGGATACTACTACCATAACTGTCGCATTACAAATACAACATCCAATACCTCAACAGTACAACACCACCAAAACCACCACAAATACTACCAGCACCTACATCACTACAACTACCACCACCATTTCCAAAGATTGATAAAGCTAATAAGTCTAATTTCAGTATGCTCCTGCATGGAAACATAATTTGTGCTTGACTGTATTTGCATACTTTGTCATGAGTTTAGCATATTTAGGGATATAGAGGAAAGTCCTTGTACCATTATTCAAGTCACTAGGCATTTTCAGACACTTAGGGGCATATTTACAAGGAACTGGCGCATTGGCTCCGATGTGTCAGTTTACTTGTGTTGCCCTGCACACCCCTAACGACACCATGGTAGCGATGTACTTACATTACGGCGCACATGGCGCTCATTAGCACAACTTAGCCAAAATTGTGGTGCTTTGCTGGACTAGTGCCAAACATGTTGACGCTAGTCCAGCAAAGCTCAGGGAAGCCCATAGGATACAGCGTAGCACGTGTCAGTTTAACGCCTGCCCAGGGCAGACATTAAAGAATAACACTAGAATGGCGCAGTGAAATCTTGTAGATTTCACTGCACCATTATTTTGGGCCTCCCTGCAGGGGAATGCCTCCGTGGCATACAGTATAGCTGGTGCAGGTATAATGTGGCGCAAGGGTTTACAAAGTGGTGCACTGGACCAATGCGCCACTTTGTAAATATGGTGCAGGGTGAGGGCCTGTTTAGCACCGCCGTAGCGTTAAAAAAATGATGCTACGGCAACGCTAAGGGGAGGCAGGGGCTTATAAATATGGCCCATAGAAGCTGTACTATTTTACAAATAAGCAATCTTAGTAGCTGGTACTTTTACAGTCCCAAAATTGCTCTACAGACTTGAAAAGTTCGGTGCAACTACTTGAGCAGGATTAGTAAAGGATGACACTTTTCTATTCTGGACTCCTTGTAACTTGGAACTGGCAGGAAAAACTGGAGAATGTTTGATGCGTTCATTGCACTTATTGACTTATTGAGTGCCGTAGTGTTTTTAGTTGAAGGCTTTGGATTTCAATATTTTTATGAATATTCAATTTTGTATGTGTGTTTTTATTGCAGCGATGTTATTCAACATTGACTCAATAATACACACTGATCGTATCCCAACGCTTCTGTAAAGTGTATTTCCACAATAACCCAGAGCTTTTGTGTCTTTTATACAGGGCCTGCAAATATTTGTTCTCTACACTCTGAAATCTCCAGTCTTCCTGAAGCAAGTTACTAAGTTATTTAATAAAGTGTCAGCTCCCATGATATACATCCATTCTGATAAGTATCATATGATAAAACGTCGTGCTAAGACCACAAATGAACGTTACAAGTTACATGAGACTACAACAGATTCTACGGAGTTTACTTTATCCACCACAGCCAATTGAAATGCCATCGGAGCAAAGAAAAAATGCAATGTAATTGAATAAAAAAAGATGATTTGTTTAAAAAAAGAAATATAGTATGGGATTGTAGCACACGGAATTATGCATGGGACTGTTTTGTAATTTAAACATGTGATTTATGAGCTGTTTGTAAATAAAAAAAAAGATTCACCCGCATCACTCACCATTAAACGCTATAATATTTTGGGATCTCGTTCTGCTGCGTGGAAGACACGCCACTCAGACTTGTCCTTGTCTAACATGACGGGGGCTTCTTTATTAATTTAAAACTATGTATCAGGTTTTTGAATGAAAAAGATACATTCCAACCCCTTGAAACATAACACGCCGCTTCTACAAATGCATTATAAATGTTATACACAAGGGGTGGGTCAGCACGGGCGCAGTGAAGCTCCCGCACTACCAGCTTCGGCAGAGGTCAGAATAACTTTTTAACTCTAAAGATAAAAGCCCAAGCTAATAAATATTGCACTAAAGAATAAACACAGCAAAACTGTGGGGCGGGGCAAAAGGGTCCGAACACGTGACAGAATGAAAGGGAAATGATGGCAATGAAAAAAATAGGTGAGAGGCTCCCGGAGTGAGACAACAAGATAGAGAAAAGTAAGACTGCAAAGAGTGAAACATCGTCAGAAAGTAAAGAGGCGTCGTTGAAAGAAGGGATAAATGAAGACTGGAGGGAAATTAAAGGTGGAAAAAAGGAAAGAAAAAATCAGAAAAAAGGAAGATAAAATGAGGGAATGAAAAACAATGGTGGCTGGAAAGATAAAGAAAAAGGATATCAGAAAAAAGGAAATATTGAAAAAGGTTAATGGAATAGAGGAATGAAACACAAAGGAAGGAAAAAGGAAGAGTAAAGAAAGGAAGGAAATAAAAAATAATTAAAGAAGAAAAGGCAAAATGGAACGTAGTGACAAATCGACAGGAAGGAATTAAAAGAAGAAACGAGGAAATGTGTGAAGGAAGTAACGATTCGAGAAGGGAAAACAGAAGGGAAGAATGGTAGCAAGAAGACAAGATGGAACTGAAGATGAATGGACAGAAGGAAAGCAAGATGGAAAGAAGGTATTAAGAGAGTGGAATAATGGAATTAATTCTATAAAATAGAAAAGAAATGCGGAAACAAAGTTTAAAAAGATAGAAGGGACGAATGACAGAGAGAAACAGAGAAAAAATGAATGTTGAATAAAAGAAAAGAAAGACCATAGAAAAAAAGAAAGGATGAATTAAATGTAAGAAGGCATGGAGGAAAGAAGAAAGAAAGACGGAAAGTCTGGTAAACATGCAGCTGTTTGGCTAAATTATTTTAAAATTGTTCTGTAAGAGCATCATGTAGTACTATTTTTCAAGGGGGAACTGGTGAACAGTTCTCATATACATGCATAATAATTGTCGGGATCTCTCCCTTTGCTCATATGTTTAGTGTCTCATGGCTGAAAGTTGGGTGCATTTTATTTTTCTAGCTACTCCCTTGGGGTGGGTGTAGTTTTACTTTCCATATGAGTGATGTAACATTGGCAATTATTATATAATACTCTATGTGATATATACCTATCTAGCCATAAGCTGGCTTGCTTCTACGGTGTCAAACTGTATTGTATGGTTTATTGTATTGTAATTGTATTTATATAGTTCTTACTACCCCTAATAAGGTGTTGAAGTGCTTTACGGCAAGTAGCATACTACTCCAGAACCCAAGGTTAGTGGTTAATTCAGTGGTTATTGTTGGTTAATGTAATTAGTCATGTGCTTTCCAAAAATAAATCTCTGTGCATTTAGTCCAATTACTGTATGGTGGCTTATATAAATACCAGTTAGGTGTGATCATTGGTGGGGGCTATGTGGTTTCAGACGAATGGTTGGTGAGGTAGCCTGGCAGAGATTAGGTAATGTTAGGTTACAAGGATAGGGTTTTAATGAGGAGAGGTTGTGATCTGTGAAATGAGGTATCAGCAAATTCAGAATTAAAATGGAAAGGATTAAGCTGGATAGACGTGGGACCGAGAGAAGGCTAGACTCGGAAATAGAAGGCATGCAGAGGATGGAATATAAGAAGAGGATCACTGAAAAAAGGACAGAGAGGTATCAAGCAGGAGTAAAGTCAGGGTAAATTTTCCATGCAGGGCTTTAGGAGTATAGTGGGAGAAGGCTATCTGAGATAGCAAGCAATCAGTGGATGTACGCTGTAGAAAGAAATACAATTATACATAGTGCTCCATTTCCAGGGCAGATACCTTAAACGTGATTCTAAGTATATAAATCTTTTAAACAATTAAGAGTCCTCGCCTACTGTGTGTCAAGATTAAGACAACCCTTTCACACTTGAGTGAAGTATCCCAATCTTGGCACAGGCTCTGGTTGTTGCACAAGGGGAGTTGGTGCCAAAAAAGAAAAGGTCCCATTTTAAAATCTTAACTCAGTAATCTGTAATAAAAGATTTTTCACTCATTCGCTAAAAATTGGTTATTTGGTGCTGGTTGAGTGTCTCACAAATGCACAATGCACAGTCAGATGTATGCCCTGTTTTGTCATCTATTCCCATCCAAGTGAATTTTGTGTGTGTCGGTGTATGTGACCATTGTAGTATATGCATTGCATATGTAAGCACTGGAGGGTGAGAGGCCTGTGGGTTGCATTTTGAAAGCCCCAAGCCTGTTCCTATGCACAAGAAGGGGGCAGTGGTATTTTCCCAGACAACGGAAGTGTATCATGAGTAAGCAAGAGTGAAAAAACCTAGAAAGAGAAGTGATGACAAAGGAGATGGGTCTCTTATAGAATTTTGATTAGGTCCTTTTGCTGAAAGGGGCTCCTGACAGTCTTCCTATAGGAATCCCACTTGGTGGTTAGTGGTAAGGGTGAAAGAGGCTGCAGTCTCTGTTGTTCCGAGTGAAAAGTATTCTTTAGCTAAAACCACCCTTTAGTCTCTTTCCTGATCACTGTTTGTGTGGCTGTTGATAGCCAGATGCAGATAGTTCACACCTCTTTGTGCCTCTGATGTGGTTACTCCAGGCTGGAGACCACCCTGCTGTGAGGAGCATCACCCCACACAAAATCTCTGTCTTCAGAACAGCATAGAAAGGCAATTGAAAATAAAACCACCCCACACCAGTTTTCCCCTTCAGTCCAATGTGGATTCCACCAACACAAATATAGTGTTGTACAGGGAAGGAGGTCAACACGGAGCTCCAAAATCACACCCCCAGAAGCCTCCAAAGGACATTCTACTAGTGGAGAAAAGTCCAACGTGGGAAGGTGTGAATGAAGGTCTGATGACTGGATGCAAAACCGTTGGAGAAAATCCATGTGTGCCACACTTGGTTCATTGGACATTTGGACTAAGGCCATCATAACAAAGCGGACTGGCCCTTCTCATCACAATGCCAGATTTTTGCATACAGTGTACTGCGCAGGTCAGCAATCACACACCTGAGGAATGCCAAACCCCCTGCTGCTGCTTTGTCTCCACGTCAACCACCCAAAGCCTTTTGGTCTTTCAACTGCTCTTTAAAAAAATAGTAGCCAGCACAGACCCCAGGGTAGAAAGGTACTGACTTCAAAATGTTGCAGCAGAAAAAAGAAAACATTGCAGTGTTAAAATTCGAATTCTGCAATACCTATGCTCAAGTAAATAATTAAGCACTGATCTCTATTCTGTAATGCTGCCTGGATAGAACCTTTGCCCTATTAATAAATGAATTAGGATAAACTTCTTGACTACTTTGCAGATTAAATTTCCTGTTAGACATATCTTCAGATGAATGACTGCTTAAAAGCTCTGGTGTAGACGCATGAGGCTTATATGAGAGTATGTGCACCTGTTAACGCTGAAATTTTACTAATGAATTTTCATGTATTCTGAATGTTGAATCTGCATAGCAAATGAGTTAACATAGAACAATAATACACAAGTTTGAAAATATGCCTATTTGAGTGACCACCAATAATCACAAAATGTACTTATTAATAGCTTATTAATGTAAAATGTTGAGCTTATATTTGGATTAATGTAGTAATATGTCCTATTAATGGTTATATATTATGTATTTGCTTTATTAATAATAGGCCTTAATTTAGCGAGGTCTTGGGCCTAGTTGCACAGCCTTATGTCAAGTTGCATTGCTTAGATGAATTATGAAATGGCTGCTTAGAGAATTTAATTGTAATTTTCCATTGCATTTACCGAATGTAAGTAGCTAGAATTCTTTCCCATGAGAACTGCTTGCAAGAATATGTTGTACTAGCTAAGGAAACTTTGTATAACTTAGTGTGTGTAAAGGCGAGGTTCGCAGGAGCTGACAATGGATGCACTGACTGGAGTTTAAGCTGATACAAATTTGTTACCTGACGAGCCAAATGACGGGAACAGGAGAAGAGGAGCCAATCATTGACATGTGAACAATGGTTTAGTAAATTCTTAGATTTGAGGTTCTACTTTCGTTTGACTAAATGTAAACATACGATTCTTTGACCAATCGCAATGTGAGAAGTAGTTTTAGGGAATCTAACTTAGCCAGACTGCACGGAGATGAGAGAGGCCATTCTTCACTTTTTCTTGACCATCCCGAAATGAGAAATGCTTATCTTTTCCTAACTTTGTTGCTGAGAAGCGACACTCTGTTATGTCGGTTCCTGAGATATTTCTATCTTGAACTTTATTGCTGAATTCCAATACTTTGCTGACCGAACACATGTCCAATTGATGAAGAAAGTCACAGCTTGCTGAACCATACAAGACAATGTTACTGATTGCTATGTCTATTTGCTTTTGTCTTTAGGTACCAATCACTAATTTTGATAGAGCCATAGTTAGATCTTTTTCCAAATTTGTGTTGACTAAATTGTTTTGAATGAAGCCCAAACATGCTTTTCTAATCAGAAGATTAGTTAGGAATACGCACTGATTGATGCCTGCTACATATTAACAGTCGATGTCTTTTCTTTGCTGAATCTAAATGTATGCCATTTCTACTGCACCGTTATTCTTGCTACTGATTTGTACTGTAACTTTAGAATGTGTAGTGGTCCAAGCTTTGATTAAATTGGAATTCTTTAGAGGATTTGGTCAACCAGTATTGTTTCTGTATGCATATCATTTGATTTTGAGACTAAGTTACATGATTTTAGCATTGTTAATATAGGGAAATATACATTCTAACTTTACATAAAGGTGTGGTTATTCACGACCAAGGGGTCATGGTGTGTGGAAATTACTGACTCTGAAGATTATTGAGAATATTGTTAGGTATTGCTATTTATTTGTATTGGAACTGAGTCTTATGGTGGGAACTAATCTAGGTGCGGTCAAAAGGTCCATTGAACCTCTAACGAGTCCCCTTATAAACTTATGATAAATAACCAAATAAGGCCAGAAGGCTAACACATCAAAGCCACTTCAGCGTCTTGGGCAACATTGTAGGAAAGTACCATCTTGCCTGGCATGTTACCCCCATATTTCACTGTATATATGTTGTTTTAGTCTATGTGTCACTGGGACCCTGCCAGGCAGGGCCCCAGTGCTCATAAGTATGTGCCTGTATGTGTTCCCTGTGTGATGATTAACTGTCTCACTGAGGCTCTGCTAACAATAACCTCAGTGGTTATGCTCTCTCTGCTTTCCAAATTGTCACTAACAGGCTAGTGACCAATTTCACCAATTCACTTTGGCATACTGGTGCACCCATATAATTCCCTAGTATATGGTACTGAGGTACCCAGGGTATTGGGGTTCCAGGAGATCCCTATGGGCTGCAGCATTTCTTTTGCCACCCATAGGGAGATCTGACTATTCTTACACAGGCCTGCCAGTGCAGCCTGAGTGAAATAACGTCCACGTTATTTCACAGCCATTTACCACTGCACTTAAGTAACTTATAAGTCACCTATATGTCTAACCTTCACCTGGTGAAGGTTGGGTGCAAAGTTACTTAGTGTGTGGGCACCCTGGCACTAGCCAAGGTGCCCCCACATCGTTCAGGGCAAATTCCCCGGACTTTGTGAGTGCGGGGACACCATTACACGCGTGCATTATACATAGGTCACTACCTATGTATAGCGTCACAATGGTAACTCCGAACATGGCGATGTAACATGTCTAAGATCATGGAATTCTCACCCCAATGCCATTTTGGCATTGGGGAGACAATTCCATGATCCCCTGGGTCTCTAGCACAGAACCCGGGTACTGCCAAACTGCCTTCCCGGGGTCTCCACTGCAGCTGCTGCCAACCCCTCAGACAGGTTTCTGCCCCCCTGGGGTCCAGGCAGCCCTGGCCCAGGAAGGCAGAACAAAGGATTTCCTCTGAGAGAGGGTGTAACACCCTCTCCCTTTGGAAATAGGTGTGATGGCTGGGGAGGAGTAGCCTCCCCCAGCCTCTGGAAATGCTTTGAAGGGCACAGATGCTGCCCATCTCTGCATAAGCCAGTCTACACCGGTTCAGGAATCCCCCAGCCCTGTTCTGGCGCGAAACTGGACAAAGGAAAGGGGAGTGACCACTCCCCTTACCTGCACCTCCCAGGGGAGGTGCCCAGAGCTCCTCCAGTGTGCCCCAGACCTCTGCCATCTTGGAAACAGAGGTGTTGCTGGCACACAGGACTGCTCTGGGTGGCCAGTGCCAGCAGGTGACGTCAGAGACTCCTTCTGATAGGCTCTTACCTCTCTTAGTAGCCAATCCTCCTTCCTAGGTAGCCAAACCTCCTTTTCTGGCTATTTAGGGTCTCTGCTTTGGGGAATTCTTCAGATACCGAATGCAAGAGCTCACCAGAGTTCCTCTGCATCTCCCTCTTCACCTTCTGCCAAAGGATCGACCGCTGACTGCTCAGGACACCTGCAAAACCGCAACAAAGTAGCAAAGACGACTACTGCAACCTTGTATCGCTTCATCCTGCCGGCTTTCTCGCCTGTTTCCTGGTGGTGCATGCTCTGGGGGTAGCCTGCCTCCTTCTTGCACCAGGAGCTCTGAAGAAATCTCCCGTGGGTCAACGGAATCTTCCCCCTGCAACCTCAGGCAAAAAAAAAATGCATCACCAGTCCTCCGGGTCCCCTCTCAGCACGATGAGCGTGGTCCCTGAAACTCAGCAACTCTGTCCAAGTGACTCCCACAGTCCAGTGACTATTTAGTCCAAGTTTGGTGGAGGTAAGTCTTTGCCTCCCCACGCTAGACTGCATTGCTGGGTGCCGCGTGATTTGCAGCTGCTCTGGCTCCTGTGCACTCTTCCAGGATTTCCTTCGTGCACAGCCAAGCCTGGGTCCCCGACACTCTAACCTGCAGTGCACAACCTTCTGAGTTGTCCTCCGGCGTCGTGGGACTCCCTTTTGTGACTTTGGGTAGACTCTGGTTCACTCCCCTTCTAAGTGCCTGTTCCAGTACTTCTGCGGGTGCTGCCTGCTTCTGTGAGGGCTCCCTGACTTGCTGGGTGCCCCCTCTGTCTCCTCATCCAAGTGACGACATCCTTGTCCCTCCTGGGCCACAGCAACATCCAAAAACCCTAACCGCAACCCTTGCAGCTAGCAAGGCTTGTTTGCGGTATTTCTGCATGGGAACACCTCTGCAAGCTTCTTCACAACGTGGGACATCCATCCTCCAAAGGGGAAGTTCCTAGTCTTCTTCGTTCTTGCAAAACACCAAGCTTCTTCCATCTGGTGGCAGCTTCCTTGCACCCTCAGCTGGCATTTCCTGGGCTCCTGCCCACTCTCGACACTGTTGCGACTCTTGGACTTGGTCCCCTTATCTTACAGGTACTCAGGTCCGGAAATCCACTGTTGTTGCATTGCTGGTGTTGGTTTTCCTTGCAGAATCCCCCTATCACGACTTCTGTGCTCTCTGGGGGTTGTAGGTGCACTTTACATCTACCTTACAAGGTCTTGGGTGGGCTATTTTTCTAACCCTCACTGTTTTCTTACAGGCCCAGCGACCCTCTACAACCTCACATAAGTTTGGAGTCCATTAGTGGTTCGCATTCCACTTTTGGAGTATATGGTTTGTGTTGCCCCTATACCTATGTGCTCCTATTGCAATCTATTGTAACTTTACACTGCTTGCATTACTTCCTTTTGCTATTACTGCATAATTTTGGTATTGTGTACATATATCTTGTGTATATTTGGCATCCTCATACTGAGGGTACTCACTGAGATACTTTTGGCATATTGTCATAAAAATAAAGTACCTTTATTTTTAGTACATCTGTGTATTGTGTTTTCTTATGATATTGTGCATATGACACCAGTGGTATAGTAGGAGCTTTGCAGGTCTCCTAGTTCAGCCTAAGCTGCTCTGCTATAGCTACCTTCTATCATCCTAAGCTGCTAGAAACACCTCTTCTACACTAATAAGGGATAACTGGACCTGGCACAAGGTGTAAGTACCTCTGATACCCACTACAAGCCAGGCCAGCCTCCTACAAACATGCACTTTTAAGAATCCCTTTATTTCATCACCTCCTGTTATTTTGACAAGGGAATGTTAATTTTCCCCATCCCCTACGTGTCTGCTGTTTTGTTTAAAAAAAAAAGATATTTGTCAGTTCATTTATCTGGCCCTCCATCCTGCCGTGGGCCGGTGTGGCCTTACCTCATGGTAGTGCAGCTGACGGTGCAAGCTTTTCACTGTACCAAATCTACCATCTTGAAAAAAGAATAAAAATAATGAAATTAAAAAGGAAACTCAGTGAAAATTAGAAATGCAATCCAACTGCATCATCGTACGTTACAGCAGTCAAAAGTCAAAATAAAATGTAAAGTAAAGAAAAAAACTTTCAAGTAGAGAAAATAGGAGAAAGACTTGGTAAAATGCTTTCTCTCCAGACAATGGCAGAGGCTTATTCTACTGCTTATTGTTTACAAATTAGCCTTAACCTATTTTACTTTCAGAGACAATTAATGTATATGTCATGGACAAAATGTTATAAAAAGCATACTTTCTCCAGGAGGGAAATATCTAGCTTCTTCAAAGTAAAACCGAAAGGAAATTCAGACAACCCTGTAGTAAAATTAAGTGGGGCTAGACAATTCCATTTTGTGACATTTATCAATCTGATGGGGCTGTATTTTAATGGTGTATGTAAAAGATCTGACTCATTTCATATGCACAGAAATTCCAAAAACATGAAGTGTGTAGTAGGTATTAAATTATGTTCCGCAAAGTTCTTAAGGCATTATGTAATATCTTCTCATAAGCTTTTCTGAGGACTACAGGGATAAAGCACATGCCTGAGGGTTATATGAGAACTTGTGTGACTCATTGTAAAGAAGTCGTCACAGCCACAAACGGTGGCGCATATTTAAGAGCCACTAGTGCCATTACAATGCCACAATAGTGTCATTTTTTTACGCTAATGTAGCATTGGAAGGCCAAGAAAGCCCGCCATGTTTACAAAGTGGCGCAATGCATTTATTGTCCCACTTTGTATGCCTTTGTGGTACATTATACCTGTGCCAGGAACTATGTATGCAAAGGGGGCGTTGGGGACTGAAAAAATGGCACAAGGAAATCTAAGAGATTTCCTTGTGCCGTTTTTTTGGCACTTTTAACGTCTGCTCAGAGCAGGAGTTAAAATGAGGCTTTCATTGGTTACAATGGGTCTCTGGGTGCTTTGCAGGATTAGCGTCAGAATTTTTTATGCTAATCATGCAAAGCGCCAGACTAGCGTCAAAAATTCTGACGCTAGTCCCCTAACTACTGGCATGATGCATCGTATTTTAAATACGGCGCACACCTGGTGGCGTTAGGTGGGCGCTAAGGGGTGCAAGAAAAGTGGCACTGCACTGTGTGCAGTGTCATTTTGTTAAATATGCCCCTGTGTTTACTTGTTGAGCTTTATCATCAGGAAACCAGCAACTGATCTCCTAGAATCTACAGTTTTGAATGGACATTCTATTCTGAAATGGAACAATGCCACAAAAGAGCTGTAGCACTAACAAAAGATGCCACACATTTTCCTTTTTTCCATTGAAACAGTGAACCCACTGACTATAGAATATATCACCCCAAAAAGTGAGAAAGGATAAACCAGTGAGAAGGGAAGTGAAAACAAAGGTAACAAGCTAAAAAAAACTGTGAAGAAAAACAAAGCTAGAATGTCACATAATTGTCTTGTAAACATGGCTTCTCTTGTTATGTCCTTGGCTTCTCTCCCAAACAGAAGTGCCGGCTCCACTGGCGAAATCCTTAGTCGCCACTAGCCACCTTACCCAGAGATTCCTTTACACCACTCTCACCATTCTCACATACAAAAGTGCGTCTCAGGGTCCAGATTCTTCCATTACTGGTTTTAACAGTATAATTGAACAGTTTGAAAACTCAAACAGGCTTAGTAAATTAGGAGTAAGGAGCACATTGTTTGGACTTCAACACATACCCAGACCTCTACATTCATTTTGCAAACCTTGGGACAATGTGACATCAGGCTGAATTTTCCTCATCTCCAGCATCAACATCTCCTTCTCACTCCAGCCCCCACCTTTTGAGACATCCATCCATCCTTTCTTTTGAAGCATCCACCCTGGTACCAGTTTGGTATGCGGCCTTCTACCCCTTGAACAACTCAAAAGGTTTTCTCTCAGTTGAAGCATGAAGTGATATCCATTGTTAAATCCAATCCCTCCACCTACACCTTACAGTTGTTCACAATAATCCTGACCAGTAGGACACCTTCTTTAACTGCCCTATTAAACTGTCCACAACTCCATTGCTCCGTGGATGATAGGGAGAACGCTTCTTGTGTTTGGTGCTTCTGTCCACAAGGAGCTTCTCAAATTCACAAGAGCACAACTGTGTGCTATTATCTGTTAAGATATATTTTGGTAAACCTTTCTATCGGAACACATTCGTCAAACACCTAATAAACTTGTCATAAGTTATCTCACCAGGATAACTACCAGACACCAAGAGAAAAGATCCGTGAGGACTAAAAGGTAAAGGCCCAGAATTACAAAGTTGTCACACAACAAAGCTACCACACAAAGTTGCTGCATTTTGTGTGTGTGTGAGAGAGAGAATGAGAGACGACAGCAGGAATGCATCATTTCTGCTAAGATATGGCAATGTCCTGTTTTCTCCCTAGAGCTGGTACACAATCAGTCTGGTAAGTGCCATGCACACAACTATGCACTGCAGTGCAGCAGTATCTACATTGCGTCGAGCACAGATTTTGTATTGGAAGGGTACCCTTTTTGTGCAAATTACTATGCCTAGATAAATGTTAAAGTGTTTGCCACTTTGGATGTGTGCTGTACAGTGCAGTACACATGCAAAGTCAGAAACGTTTAGAGGAATAAAAGCATTGCTCCTTTTTATCCTTGCCTCAAAGAGGCATTCGTTTCTTGGCGCAATACCCTGTCTGCTATTATTATTAGATAGTTATTGCATCAAAAACCATGGGTGGTTGCCTAGGAATGTCCATGCACCACCCATGCAATGCCCTCAAGATGCAAAGTAATCCAAAGCAGGACAAAGCGCTGCTTTGAATTACTTTCAGGCAACTTTCTAGCTTGAAGCACATTTTGCACTAGAAAATAAATTCAAAATAAACATTAACTTTTTTAATGCAAACTTAGTGCAAAATGTTTGTAAAATTGCCAACAAATTTCACCCTTTCCCTCGTCAAAAGACCCACAATATCCAGTACTACCTCATCCCTAGGAAAATCTGGAAGAATCAAACTGCAAATTGGTGGAACTCGAGGTTTAAAAAATTTGTCACTGCACAATTTCCACAATCTCTAATGATGGGTTCCACCTCCATGTCCATACCGGGCCACTTGTGCTACCCTCTCTTTGACCACACCAAAGAGCCTTTCATGTGTCAGCTTAACAATACCTGTTCTTACAGTTTTGGGAGAACCAACATTCTCTCTGCCAGTAACAGAACTCACACAATCAAATTCCTCCTTTACAAACCAAAATGGGCCACAATTTCCTCCAAAAGGGATCTCTTTGGCCAAGCAGTTGACATTAAATCACATGCCTCACACAGCACCTCATCCTCTGGCAAGACTTCTCTCCTTTTATCTTCTGAAATAATCCTTCTGTCACTACATACACACTTTCTTGTGGCAGACCTCAGCCTCACTAATCCCCAACAGCGGTTTCCATGAATGGGCGCAGGGGCTACGCCCTGCCCACCCTAATACTGGCATCCGCAGACCGCATTTATTTGAAAATGTTAAGTAACACCAGTCGCGATGTTACTTAGCATTTGAAAAGAAATGCAGAAGCCGTCCTGCAACTCCTGCTGCTGCCTGCCTTCCCCTGTCCGAGATAATGCTCCGAGTCAGGAGACACAGGGAAACCAGGTAGTGTCCTTTTGTGACACATGCGCGATTGCACATGTGTCACATACGAGTTTTACTAAACAGGGCTGACATGGTGCCAGCCCTGTGGTCACTGTTTGGGGGCATTTTAAACCGCCCACAAATTACGCCAGGCAGCGTAATTTTTCCAAGCAGCCTCGGGTGGGTACAGTTTAACCTCTGTACCACCTGAGGCAGTAAACTGTTGCATGACGACACCACTCTTTCACAGGTCGTCACTGTAGGAGGCTGGACTGGCTTGTAGTGAGTACCAAGGGGTACTTGCACCTTGCACCAGGCCCAGTTATCCCTTATTAGTGTATAGGGTGTCTAACAGCATAGGCTGATAGATAATGGTAGCTTAGCAGAGCAGCTTAGGCTGAACTAGGAGACGAGTGAAGCTCCTACAGTACCACTAGTGTCACTTGCACAATATCATAAGAAAACACAATACACAGATATACTAAAAATAAAGGTACTTTATTTTTATGACAATATGCCAAAGTATCTCAGAGTGTACCCTCAGTATGAGGATAGCAAATATACACAAGATGTATGTACACAATACCAAAAATATGCAGTATAGTCTTAGAAAACAGTGCAAACAATCTATAGTTACAATAGGATGCAATGGGGACACATAGGGAGAGGGGCAACACAAACCATATACTCCAAAAGTGGAATGCGAACCACGAATGGACCCCAAACCTATGTGACCTTGTAGAGGGTCGCTGGGACTATTAGAAAATAGTGAGGGTTAGAAAAATAGCCCACCCCAAGACCCTGAAAAGTGAGTGCAAAGTGCACTAAAGTTCCCCAAAGGACATAGAAGTCGTGATAGGGGAATTCTGCAGGAAAGACACAAACCAGCAATGCAACAACAATGGATTTCCAGTCGAGGGTACCTGTGGAATAAGGGGACCAAATCCAAAAGTCACAAGCAAGTCGGAGATGGGCAGATGCCCAGGAAATGCCAGCTGTGGGTGCAAAGAAGGTGCTACTGGACAGTAGAAGCTAAAGATTCTGCAGGAACGACAAGGGCTAGAGACTTCCCCTTTGGAGGATGGATCCCCCACGCCGTAGAGAGTCGTGCAGAAGTGTTTTCATGCCAAAAGACCGTCAACAAGCCTTGCTAGCTGCAAGTCATGCGGTTAGCGTTTTTGGATGCTGCTGTGGCCCAGGAGGGACCAGGATGTCGCCAATTGCGTCTGGGGACAGAGGGGGTGTCGAGCAAGACAAAGAGCCCTCTCAGAAGCAGGCAGCACCCGCAGAAGTGCCAGAACAGGCACTACAAAGAAGAGTGAAATGGTGCTCACCTGAAGTTGCACAAAGGAGTCCCACGTCGCCGGAGACCAACTTAGAAAGTCGTGCAATGCAGGTTAGAGTGCCGTGGACCCAGGCTTGGCTGTGCACAAAGGATTTCCGCCGGAAGTGCACAGAGGCCGGAGTAGCTGCAAAAGTCGCGGTTCCCAGCAATGAAGTCTGGCGTGGGGAGGCAAGGACTTACCTCCACCAAACTTGGACTGAAGAGTCACTGGACTGTGGGAGTCACTTGGACATAGTTGCTGGATTCAAGGGACCTCGCTCGTTGTGCTGAGAGGAGACCCAGGGGACCGGTGATGCAGTTCTTTGGTGCCTGCGGTAGCAGGGGGAAGATTCCGTTGACCCACGGGAGATTTCTTCGGAGCTTCTAGTGCAGAGGGGAGGCAGACTACCCCCACAGCATGCACCACCAGGAAAACAGTCGAGAAGGCGGCAGGATCAGCGTTACAGAGTTGCAGTAGTCGTCTTTGCTAATTTGTTGCAGTTTTGCAGGCTTCCAGCGCGGTCAGCAGTCGATTCCTTGGCAGAAGGTGAAGAGAGAGATGCAGAGGAACTCTGATGAGCTCTTGCATTCGTTATCTAAGGAAATCCCCAAAGCAGAGACCCTAAATAGCCAGAAAAGAGGGTTTGGCTACTTAGGAGAGAGGATAGGCTAGCAACACCTGAAGGAGCCTATCAGAAGGAGTCTCTGACGTCACCTGCTGGCCCTGGCCACTCAGAGCAGGCCAGTGTGCCAGAAGCACCTCTGTTTCCAAGATGGCAGAGGTCTGGAGCACACTGGAGGAGCTCTGGACACCTCCCAGGGGAGGTGCAGGTCAGGGGAGTGGTCACTCCCCTTTCCTTTGTCCAGTTTCGCGCCAGAGCAGGGCTAAGGGGTCCCTGAACCGGTGTAGACTGGCTTATGCAGAAATGGGCACCATCTGGGCCCATGAAAGCATTTCCATGAAAGCATTTCCAGAGGCTGGGGGAGGCTACTCCTCCCCTGCCTTCACACCATTTTCCAAAGGGAGAGGGTGTAACACCCTCTCTCAGAGGAAGTCCTTTGTTCTGCCATCCTGGGACAAGCCTGGCTGGACCCCAGGAGGGCAGAAACCTGTCTGAGGGGTTGGCAGCAGCAGCAGCTGCAGTGAAACCCCTGAAAAGGCAGTTTGGCAGTACCAGGGTCTGTGCTACAGACCACTGGGATCATGGGATTGTGCCAACTATGCCAGGATGGCATAGAGGGGGCAATTACATGATCATAGACATGTTACATGGCCATATTCGGAGTTACCATTGTGAAGCTACACATAGGTAGTGACCTATGTGTAGTGCACGCGTGTAATGGTGTTCCCGCACTCACAAAGTCCGGGGAATTTGCCCTGAACAATGTGGGGGCACCTTGGCTAGTGCCAGGGCGCCCTCACACTAAGTAACTTTGCACCTAACCTTTACCAGGTAAAGGTTAGACATATAGGTGACTTATAAGTTACTTAAGTGCAGTGGTAAATGGCTGTGAAATAACGTGGACGTTATTTCACTCAGGCTGCAGTGGCAGGCCTGTGTAAGAATTGTCAGAGCTCCCTATGGGTGGCAAAAGAAATGCTGCAGCCCATAGGGATCTCCTGGAACCCCAATACCCTGGGTACCTCAGTACCATATACTAGGGAATTATAAGGGTGTTCCAGTAAGCCAATGTAAATTGGTAAGATTGGTCACTAGCCTGTTAGTGACAATTTGAAAGAAATGAGAGAGCATAACCACTGAGGTTCTGGATAGCAGAGCCTCGGTGAAACAGTTAGTCACTACACAGGTAACATATTCAGGCACACTTATGAGCACTGGGGCCCTGGCTGGCAGGGTCCCAGTGACACATACAACTAAAACAACATATATACAGTGAAAAATGGGGGTAACATGCCAGGCAAGATGGTACTTTCCTACACAACCCCCCCCCCAAACGAAGGACGATAAGACTAGTCATTCCCTGATGGGTCTTCATTGTCTAAGTGGAAATATCTGGAGAGTCCATCTGCATTGGAGTGGCTACTCCCAGGTAGGTCTATGTTCCACTGTATAGTCCATTCCCTGTAGGGATATGGACCACCTCAACAATTTAGGATTTTCACCTTTCATTTGTTTTAGCCAAAGTAGAGGTTTGTGGTCTGTCTGAACAATGAAGTGAGTGCCAAACAGGTATGGCCTCAACTTCTTCAGTGCCCATACCACAGCAAAGGCCTCCCTCTCAATGGCAGACCAACGCTTTTCTCTAGGGGTCAACCTCCTACTAATAAAAGCAACAGGTTGATCCTGGCCCTCAGAATTGAGTTGTGATAGGACTGACCCTACTCCTAATTCAGATGCATCAGTTTGGACATAGAATTTTTTAGAGTAACAAGGGCTTTTCAGGACAGGTGCAGAGCACATGGCCTGCTTCAGCTCCTCAAAAGCTTTCTGACAGTTTGCTGTCCATAATACCTTTTTAGGCATTTTCTTGGAAGTGAGGTCATTAAGAGGGGCTGCAATGGAGCCATAGTTCTTAATGAACCTCCTGTAATACCCAGTGAGGCCTAGGAAGGCTCTCACCTGAGTCTGAGTAGTAGGGGGAACCCAATCTATGATAGTTTGGATTTTTCCCTGAAGTGGTGCAATCTGTTCCCCACCAACAAGGTGTCCCAGATAAACCACCTTTCCCTGCCCTATCTGGCACTTTGAAGCCTTCATAGTGAGGCCTGCCTTTTGCAGGGCCTCCAAAACTTTCCATAGGTGGACCAGGTGATCATCCCAGCTGGAGCTAAAGACAGCTATATCGTCCAAATATGCTGCACTGAAAGCTTCCAGCCCTTGCAGGACTGTGTTCACCAACCTTTGAAAAGTGGCAGGTGCATTTTTCAATCCAAAAGGCATTACTGTGTATTGGTAATGGCCTCCAATGGTTGAAAATGCAGTTTTTGCTTTTGCATCTTCTGATAATTTGATCTGCCAATACCCTTCAGTCAAATCAAAAGTGCTTAGATACTTGGCAGATGCCAGTGTATCTATTAGCTGATCTGCCCTGGGTATAGGGTGAGCATCAGTTTTGGTTACCTGGTTGAGACCTCTGTAGTCTACACAAAACCGCATTTCCTTCTTTCCATCTTTGGAATGGGGTTTTGGTACAAGTACCACAGGAGAAGCCCATGGACTTTCAGAGTGCTCAACCACTCCCAGTTCTAACATTTTCTGCACCTCTTGTTTTATGCAGTCTCTGACATGGTCAGTGCCTATAGATCTTACTTTTGACAGGCAAGCTGTCTCCAGTATCTATAGTGTGCTCACACCAAGAAGTGGTACCTGGCACATTAGAGAAGAGTTCAGAAAACTGACCCAGGAGATTTATGCAATGGTCTTTCTGCTCAGCAGTAAGACAATCAGCCAAAACTACCCCCTCCACCAGAGCATCTTGTTCTGTGGAAGAGAAGAGATCAGGAAGAGGAATCGCTGTCTTCTTCCTGTCCCTCATCAGTTGTCATGAGCAGGGTGAGATCAGCCCTGTCATAGTAGGGTTTCAGGCGATTGACATGGAGCACCCTAAGGGGACTCCTGGCAGTGCCTAAGTCAACTAAGTAGGTGACTTCACCCTTTTTCTCAACAATTGTGTGGGGTCCACTCCATTTATCTTGGAGTGCTCTTGGGGCCACAGGCTCCAAGACCCACACTTTCTGCCCTGGTTGGTACTGAACCAAAACAGCCTTCTGGTCATGCCATTGCTTCTGGAGCTCTTGGCTGGCCTGAAGGTTTATACTGGCCTTTTTCATGTACTCAGCCATCCTTGATCTGAGGCCAAGTACATAATCCACAATATCTTGTTTTGGAGCTTTTAAAGGTTGTTCCCAACCCTCCTTGACAAGTGTTAGTGGACCCCTAACAGGGTGTCCAAAGAGGAGTTCAAAGGGGCTGAAGCCCACTCCTTTCTGGGGTACCTCCCTGTAGGCAAAAAGGAGGCATGGTAACGGGATATCCCATCTCCTGCGGAGTTTTTCAGGGAGACCCATAATCATGCCTTTGAGAGTTTTGTTAAATCTCTCCACCAGTCCATTTGTTTGTGGATGATAGGGTGTGGTGAATTTGTATGTTACCCCACACTCCTTCCACATGGCCTTTAAGTAAGCAGACATGAAATTGCTTCCTCTGTCTGAAACTACCTCTTTTGAGAAGCCCACCCTGGAAAAGATTCCCAGGAGGGCCTTTGCCACTGCAGGAGCTGTAGTGGTCCTTAGAGGAATTGCTTCAGGATATCTGGTGGCATGGTCCACTACCACCAAGATAAACCTATTGCCTGAAGCAGTAGGAGGGTCAAGGGGGCCAACTATGTCAACCCCTACCCTTTCAAAGGGAACCCCAACCACAGGCAGTGGAATGAGGGGTGCCTTTGGAGTGCCACCTGTCTTGCCACTGGCTTGACAGGTTTCACAGTACTTACAAAATTCCTTTGTGTCCTCAGACATTCTAGGCCAATGAAACAAGGGAACAAGTCTGTCCCAAGTTTTCATTTGCCCCAAATGTCCAGCAAGGGCAATGTCGTGAGCAAGAGTTAGGAGGAACTTTCTGTACTCCTGAGGAATAACCAATCTCCTGGCAGCTCCAGGTTTTGGATCCCTTGCTTCAGTGTACAAGAGGTTGTCCTCCCAGTAAACTCTGTGAGAGTCACTGACATCACCATTTGCTTGTTTGACAGCTTGCTGTCTTAGACCCTCTAGTGTGGGACAGGTCTGCTGTGCCACACTCAGCTCCTCCCTGGCAGGCCCCCCTTCACCCAAAAGCTCAGCAGTGTCTGCTTCCAGCTCCTCTGGTGTAGGTTCTGCACAGGGTGGAAATTCTTCTTCCTCAGAAGTAGAATCCACTGTAGAGGGAGGGATAGTAGGTAGTGCTTTACTTCTACTAGCCCTAGCTTTAGGGAGCACTTGGTCCATTGTTCCAGGATCCAAGTCACCCTGTCCTTTTTGCTTTTTGGCCTGAGCCCTTGTCAAAGCAAAAATATGCTCTGGAATGCCCAGCATTGCTGCATGAGCCTCCAACTCCACTTCTGCCCAAGCTGATGTCTCTAAATCATTCCCTAATAGACAGTCTACAGGTAAATCTGAGGCAACCACAACTTTCTTTGGGCCAGTAAACCCCCCCCCCTCCCAGTTGAGAATTACAACAGCCATGGGGTGGCTAAGGGTGTTGTTGTGAGCATTGGTTACTTGGTACTGGTGACCAAATAGGTGTTGTTCAGGGTGGACCAGTTTCTCTATCACCATTGTGACACTGGCACCTGTGTCCCTGTAGGCCTGAACCTCAACACCATTTATTAGGGGTAGTTGCTTGTACTTATCCATGTTAAGGGGACAAGCAACCAAGGTGGCTAAATCAATAGCCCCCTCAGAGACTAACACAGCCTCTGTGGTCTCCCTAATCAGACCAACCCCAACTAAGTTACCAAAGGTGAGCCCAGCTACTCCCTTAAATTGGCTATTAGTAGGCTTGCTCCCACCACCACTGCTATTAGTAGGGACACTAGGTGTAGCAGTAGGGGTTGTAGTGGTAGGAGGCTTGGTCCTTTTCTTTGGACAACTGGGATCTGTTGTCCAATGGCCTTTTATTTTACATCTTTTCTTTGTTTTGATTTGAAGAGGATTTGGACCCACCACCCCCACCAGAGTGTTTTTGTGGGCCTGATGAAGACTCATTTTTAGATTTGTCCCCACCCTTGTCAGAAGACTTACCATCCTTCTTCTTATTGCCATCTTTGTCACCCCCTGTATGAACTTTTCTGTTCACCCTTGTTCTGACCCATTTGTCTGCCTTCTTTCCCAATTCTTGGGGAGAGGTCAGATCAGAGTCCACCAAGTACTGGTGCAACAAATCAGACACACAATTATTAAGAATATGCTCTCTCAGGATCAAGTTATACAGGCTGTCATAATCAGTAACTTTACTGCCATGTAACCACCCCTCCAAGGCCTTCACTGAATGGTCAATGAAATCAACCCAGTCTTGTGAAGACTCCTTTTTGGTCTCTCTGAACTTTATCCTGTATTGTTCAGTGGTTAAGCCATAACCATCTAGGAGTGCATTCTTAAGAACTTTGTAATCATTGGCTTCATTTTCTTTCACAGTAAGGAGCCTATCCCTACCTTTTCCACTAAATGATAGCCATAGGATAGCAGCCCACTGCCTTTGAGGGACATCCTGTACAGCACAGGCCCTCTCAAGTGCAGCAAACCACTTGTTAATGTCATCCCCCTCCTTATAAGGGGGAACTATCTTGTGCAGATTCCTGGAATCATGCTCTTTTGCAGGATGACTATGGGGAATACTGCTGCTGCCACCATGGGTTTCTAAACCCAGCTTCTGTCTTTCCTTCTCTACTTCTAAAGTCTGTCTATCCAAATCCAGCTGTTGCTTCTTGAGCTTCAGTCTGGTTTGTTCCACTCTCAATCTATTGAGCTCCCTTTCTAACAATCTGTCATCAGGGTGGGTGGGAGGGACATGCCTTGAAACCGAAGTATGGTGAGAATGGACAGAAGGAGACCTATCCCTTACAGAAGGCACCCTAACAGCTTGGTTAACAGAAACCTCACTTCTACTGTGGTGAGAAGGAATGCTCTTGTTATGATGTGAGACAACACTATCTGTATGGTGTGACTCTACATAAGTACCAACTATGCTAGACTGTCTAGTAATGGGCATGCTAGGCAGTTTCTTTCCTGAATCTTTTCCTAGGGGAGTCCCTGGATCAGATTGGGAACAATTAGCTACTTTTTCAACAGATGGGGCCCTTTTGGCCTTATCTTGTTCTCTAAGCATGTTAAGCAACAATTCCAAAGAAGGATTCTTCCCTACACTCAAACCTCTTTCTACACAGAGACTCCTTGCTCCTTTCCAGCTAAGGTGATCATATGCAAGTTTGGACAGATCAACATTTTGGCCTGTGCCAGACATTTTGGAAAGAGTTTAAGTGATAGAAAAAGTGAAGAAAAAGTTTTTCAAAACTTTTGGAAAGACAGAAAAAAACTTTTAAAACTTTTTAAAAGTTTAGAAGTACTTTTCAGCACTTAGAAAAGAGTGAAAAGAGGAAATGCAAAACTTTTTAGTTATGTGTACATACACTGAACTTGTTTTGTGTATTTTTCTCCTATGAAAAGTACAATGACAAGAGTGGTAAGTGGTCTCAAAGCACTTATCCCACCGCTGCACAACCAATGTAGGAGGCTGGACTGGCTTGTAGTGAGTACCAAGGGGTACTTGCACCTTGCACCAGGCCCAGTTATCCCTTATTAGTGTATAGGGTGTCTAGCAGCATAGGCTGATAGATAATGGTAGCTTAGCAGAGCAGCTTAGGCTGAACTAGGAGACGAGTGAAGCTCCTACAGTACCACTAGTGTCACTTGCACAATATCATAAGAAAACACAATACACAGATATACTAAAAATAAAGGTACTTTATTTTTATGACAATATGCCAAAGTATCTCAGAGTGTACCCTCAGTATGAGGATAGCAAATATACACAAGATATATGTACACAATACCAAAAATATGCAGTATAGTCTTAGAAAACAGTGCAAACAATGTATAGTTACAATAGGATGCAATGGGGACACATAGGGATAGGGGCAACACAAACCATATACTCCAAAAGTGGAATGCGAACCACGAATGGACCCCAAACCTATGTGACCTTGTAGAGGGTCGCTGGGACTATTAGAAAATAGTGAGGGTTAGAAAAATAGCCCACCCCAAGACCCTGAATAGTGAGTGCAAAGTGCACTAAAGTTCCCCAAAGGACATAGAAGTCGTGATAGGGGAATTCTGCAGGAAAGACACAAACCAGCAATGCAACAACAATGGATTTCCAGTTGAGGGTACCTGTGGAACAAGGGGACCAAGTCCAAAAGTCACAAGCAAGTCGGAGATGGGCAGATGCCCAGGAAATGCCAGCTGTGGGTGCAAAGAAGCTGCTACTGGACAGTAGAAGCTGAGGATTCTGCAGGAACGACAAGGGCTAGAGACTTCCCCTTTGGAGGATGGATCTCCCACACCGTTGAGAGTCGTGCACAAGTGTTTTCTCGCCGAAAGACCACCAACAAGCCTTGCTAGCTGCAAGTTGTGCAGTCAGCGTTTTTGGATGCTGCTGTGGCCCAGGAGGGACCAGGATGTCGCCAATTGCGTCTGGGGACAGAGGGGGCGTCGAGCAAGACAAGGAGCCCTCTCAAAAGCAGGCAGCACCCGCATAAGTGCTGGAACAGGCACTACAAAGAAGAGTGAAACGGTGCTCACCTGAAGTTGCACAAAGGAGTCCCACGTCGCCGGAGACCAACTTAGAAAGTCGTGCAATGCAGGTTAGAGTGCTGTGGACCCAGGCTTGGCTGTGCACAAAGGATTTCCGCCGGAATTAAACAGAGGCTGGAGTAGCTGCAAAAGTCGCGGTTCCCAGCAATGCAGTCTGGCGTGGGGAGGCAAGGACTTACCTCCACCAAACTTGGACTGAAGAGTCACTGGACTGTGGGAGTCACTTGGACACAGTTGCTGGATTCAAGGGACCTCGCTCGTTGTGCTGAGAGGAGACCCAGGGGACCGGTGGTGCAGTTCTGTGGTGCCTCTGGTAGCAGGGGGAAGATTCCGTCGACCCACGGGAGATTTCTTCGGAGCTTCTAGTGTGGAGAGGAGGCAGACTACCCCCACAGCATGCACCACCTGGAAAACAGTCGAGAAGGTGGCAGGATCAGCGTTACAGAGTTGCAGTAGTCGTCTTTGCTACTTTGTTGCAGTTTTGCAGGCTTCCAGCGCGGTCAGCAGTCGATTCCTTGGCAGAAGGTGACGAGAGAGATGCAGAGGTACTCTGATGAGCTCTTGCATTCGTTATCTAAGGAAATCCCCAAAGCAGAGACCCTAAATAGCCAGAAAAGAGGGTTTGGCTACTTAGGAGAGAGGATAGGCTAGCAACACCTGAAGGAGCCTATCAGAAGGAGTCTCTGACGTCACCTGCTGGCCCTGGCCACTCAGAGCAGTCCAGTGTGCCAGCAGCACCTCTGTTTCCAAGATGGCAGAGGTCTGGAGCACACTGGAGGAGCTCTGGACACCTCCCAGGGGAGGTGCAGGTCAGGGGAGTGGTCATTCCCCTTTCCTTTGTCCAGTTTCGCGCCAGAGCAGGGCTAAGGGGTCCCTGAACCAGTGTAGACTGGCTTATGCAGAAATGGGCACCATTTGTGCCCATGAAAGCATTTCCAGAGGCTGGAGGAGGCTACTCCTCCCCTGCCTTCACACCATTTTCCAAAGGGAGAGGGTGTAACACCCTCTCTCAGAGGAAGTCCTTTGTTCTGCCATCCTGAGACAAGCCTGGCTGGACCCCAGGAGGGCAGAAACCTGTCTGAGGGGTTGGCAGCAGCTGCAGTGAAACCCCTGAAAAGGCAGTTTGGCAGTACCAGGGTCTGTGCTACAGACCACTGGGATCATGGGATTGTGCCAACTATGCCAGGATGGCATAGAGGGGGCAATTCCATGATCATAGACATGTTACATGGCCATATTCGGAGTGACCATTGTGAAGCTACACATAGGTAGTGACCTATGTGTAGTGCACACGTGTAATGGTGTCCCCGCACTCACAAAGTCCGGGGAATTTGCCCTGAACTATGTGGGGGCACCTTGGCTAGTGCCAGGGTGCCCTCACACTAAGTAACTTTGCACCTAACCTTTACCAGGTAAAGGTTAGACATATAGGTGACTTATAAGTTACTTAAGTGCAGTGGTAAATGGCTGTGAAATAACGTGGACGTTATTTCACTCAGGCTGCAGTGGCAGGCCTGTGTAAGAATTGTCAGAGCTCCCTATGGGTGGCAAAAGAAATGCTGCAGCCCATAGGGATCTCCTGGAACCCCAATACCCTGGGTACCTCAGTACCATATACTAGGGAATTATAAGGGTGTTCCAGTAAGCCAATGTAAATTGGTAAAATTGGTCACTAGCCTGTTAGTGACAATTTGAAAGAAATGAGAGAGCATAACCACTGAGGTTCTGGATAGCAGAGCCTCAGTGAGACAGTTAGTCACTACACAGGTAACATATTCAGGCACACTTATGAGCACTGGGGCCCTGGCTGGCAGGGTCCCAGTGACACATACAACTAAAACAACATATATACAGTGAAAAATGGGGGTAACATGCCAGGCAAGATAGTACTTTCCTACAGTCACTGGATGTGGTGAGATCATCAGGTATAACTAACCCCACCCATCTATGTGACGAGTTCTGAAAGGTAGGTTTTTTTTATACTGCCTGCAATGTTATTACACTAATCACTACACTTTGTATTGTGCTGTGAGGACTGTAGTAATGATGCATTTTATTTTAAAAAAATGCTTTCAATTGCATTTGACCTGACGTCATAGTCATGAGGCTCAACTCATGACCCTGTGAGGTCGAGTCACATGCTGCATGGACTGAGACAACACCACAGCAACAGGCTGCACACCCACACTGGCTTGGACTCAGCCTGCAGAGCTGACTAGGACACAATATGCATCATAAGCTAAGTGTAAAATATTGAATATGTTACTTTTTATTATTTAAGCATATTACATATTGCATTGCCACACATATGTTTAGCAGGTCTATCGTGAGTACAATATGAGCTCTGCCATAATCAATTGCAACAAGGAGAAACATGGCATTACATCTATTCTGCTCAATTGTTTGCAAAGTCTGCATTTATATCTCATGGGGTTAAGGCACATGTTGTAGAAATCATTGTGTGCCCAAAATATCTCAGTGAATAATAGCTCTGGGGTTAGCACGTTTGCTTAAGAGGTCTCTGTTTTATCTAGTCGAAGTTTTGATTCAAAGTGTAGTACTGAGGTTTAATATGTCTCCTGCCAAGCAGATCATGTAAAATGTGAATGACAGAGTTTTATTTTATGTAGCCAGATAAGTGGATTACTGCTTTTAACACAAAGATCCTTTTGTTATTTACAGTTCCTATTTTGTAATCCTCTTAATATAGCTCAGTGACCAATGAAAAACATGTGACTCTTACACATTGTAACCCTCACTGATTTAAGTAAGACATCCTGTACATTGATTTACACACTCATGGTTTATCGTCAATATATAATAAATGCATGTCATCGAAAGCTCTCTGACACCCTACGTATCAATCAGTAGCACTATAAATGAAATAAAAACGAAATAGTGGTATTTAAATTGTATTTTTGTGAATACTGTATCAAACCAGTACATCTGACGTTATTATAGTGCATACATGTAACAGGGGCTGAACAAAGTCAAAAGCATGCCTCTCTTAAGTACTGCGAAGTGATAACAAGCTGTGAGCATTTATTTCCCCTCCATTGCATATGCATCTAGGTGTGAGGCTCCAGATAGCTCTCAGTCAGAATACTGGAATAAAAGGAGGCCTGATGGCCCCTTAACTTCCTCCTTTGTTATGGGCCCAGCTGAAAGCACCCTCCCCACCTGCACGTTGCTTCTTGGAATGAAAGCAGACAACATACAGGCATTGCTGAATGTCACCCTGTTAGAAATGGGGCTTCTGGTTGGCTAGGGTATACACCTACGCTAGGCAGCCACCACTCCAGTCAGGATAAGTCAAATACACACATAAGATAACCTGTGTTCAACCTCTGGTAAGTTGGTGCAGAGCAGGCAGGCTTATCAAAGAGGCAATGTGTAAAGTATTTGTGCAACACTTAGTACAGTAACACAGTGAAAGACACCACAAAACACTCCACAGCAGTTGTAGAAAAATGGTCTTTATTTAAGTAAAACCAGACCAAAATGACAGAAATCCAATCAGTATATCAAGAGTTATGCCAGTTGTAAGGTTAATAGCTCAATCTCATGGGGAATCACAGTGTTCAATGAAGGTGCGGGCACTCCCTTTAAGGGTGTTACAGTAATCCTCAAATGAGTCCGCCAGACGCCTCTGCTATGTAGAGGAGGAGATCAGAATGCGGCAGAGTACTCCCCCCCTCCCCCCCCAAATGTCTCAGATGCAGTAGGGGTTGAAGTTGGGCTGCATGGGCCCTCGGGACTGTACCTGAGGCTTGAAGTCACTGCTCCAGCTGTCGGCGGTCTTGCACACAGGGGCCACGTGGCAGGAACACGAGTTGGGCTCCAGTATGGCCTCAGAAACACAAGCAGGTCTACGGCCCCATACTGCGGTGTTGACAGGCTTCACACACGGGGACCTAGTTTGTAAGAGGCACAGCACGCAGAGGCAGGCAGGGCTGGGGCTGAGCCGCAGTAGGGGTCATCTTTTAAATCCATGGCCCTGGGGAGCCTGGAGAGGGTGTGCTCAGCCCGTTGTGGTTTCTAGGCAACCAGAAGGCACCCAGTGCGATTGGTGGTCCCGGCACTGACTGGGTGGGAAAAGTGCTACACCTCAGCGCTGCGGCACTGCTGTATCTGATGCAGAAAAGGAAGTGGCCAGCCTGCATTACCGGTAGAAACAAAATTACAAGTGTTTCTTTGTGAACGTTTATGAACTTATGTTATGTGTTTAATATTGGAAAGGGTAGAGCGAAAGCAGTCTTGCCTAGTACCCTAGCTTCCTCTGGAAGTCAGACGTGCTTGGCAACTCAGAAATTACATGAATTATTTTATGAGTTTTCCTTTATGAAAGCCTATGAGAACTGTATTTTGAGTCAATTTCTCACAGAAATAGTGCTGCAAATTGCACCAAAATACACCAATATTAAAAAAAATGATTGTGGGGAGAATCCCCCCGAATCTCCTTTTTTCATGTTAGACTCGCTCGTTTCACTCGCTTGCTAATATTGATTGATTTGTCCTGCTTACGCCCCACCAGTTTCAAATTCCATCAGTCACCCCTGCTAATCCCTCCCTCCTTAGAAAGGATTTAACGTGTTAGGCAATTGGATGCCAGTTTTTCTGGGAAAATATTCCACCTCAACGGTGTACTTCTGAAAGATGACCCACCTCCTAATCCGACTAGAGAAGATATCTAAGCCTTAACAGATATCTCCTTCAGTGGTTTGTAGTCAGTTCTCACATGAACACACTGTCACACCGAAAATTTCTAAATTTACAACCCTCCCACTTTACTGCCAAGACCTCTTTTTCCATTAATGATAAATTAGGGCCAGATGTAGGAAAGCATTTGCGAGTCGCAAACGGCAAAAGTTGCCGTTTGCGACTCGCAGATCGCATTTTCCTATTCAGAAATGCATATTGCAAGTCGGGACCGACTCGCAAAATACATTTCAGAATCGCAAATAGGAAGGGGTGTTCCCTTCCTATTTGCGATTCGGAGTGGTATGCATGCGGTCGCAAATGGTGTCGCAGTTACCACCCACTTCAAGTGGATGGTAACCCACTCGCAAATTGGAAGGGGTCCCCATGGGACCCCTTCCTTTTTGTGAATGGACCCCAAATTATTTTTTCAGGGCAGGTAGTGGTCCAAGGGACCACTACCTACCCTGAAAAAATACCGAAACTAAAGGTTTCGGATTTTTTTTTAAGTGCAGCTCGTTTTCCTTTAAGGAAAACGGGCTACACTTAAAAAAAAAAAACTGCTTTATTCAAAAGCAGTCACGGACATGGAGGTCTGCTGACTACAGCAGGCCTCCATGTTTGCGAGTGCCTATAGTCGGTATGGGGCCGCAATTTACGACCAACCTCATTAATATTAATGAGGTGGGTCTCTGCTACCCCATACCGACTCGCAGACGGTGTCTGAGACACCGTTCTGCATTGCAAATTGCGACTTGCAATTTGCGAGTCAGAAGGTCTCGCAAATTGCAAGTCGCAATTTGCAATTTTCCTACATCTGGCCCTTAGTCTCAGATCTACACCTCTTCGTTTAGACATAGTCTGTAGCTGCTTGTAGCAGCTTTTTCTCACGTATTTTCTCCTCCTGTAGCCACTTTGCTGTCCCTGTGCCACCCCCACTCCTTTCCTGCCATTTTCCCACCCACCGCCTGCCTGCCCTCCACCAGCCTGTGCCCCTCTGACCCCAGGACCTATTTAAGGGAGGCTGGAGCGTGACCTCACTGAGCAGGTCCTCAGGCAAGCTCCCCCCCCTCGACGTCAGGTTGCCCTTGTCCTGCCTCCTGAGCCCAGGTCGAGCGCCTCAGCATTCTTGCTGAGAGGGCTGATATCCATAAGATTTTCCACCGATCCTTGGTACTGTTACCCTCCTGGTACCATTGTGCTAGGAGCACTCTGCCACCTCTTTGCAAAGCCCTCAAATGGATCCAGCCTTTCTCACAGGACACACCCATGGAATCTGCCTACAGAGCGCAAGGACATCATACGCGGTGTAGCCCAGGGGTTCTCTCTCAACTCCATGCTCTTTCATACCTACATGATGCTGCTGGCCAACATCTTTCATTCTCACAGACTCATCATCATCTCATATGCCGACAACACTCAGCTCATACTCTCTCTCTCCGAGGACCACGCCACTGACAGAGCCAACTTCAGCAATGACATGACCAACGTTGGCGAATAGATGAGATCCAACTGCCTGAAACTGAACACAGACAAGACAGAAGTGATAACTTTCGGAAACAGCACCTCCCCCTGGGATGACACTTGGTGGCCCACCACACTCGAACAACCCTCGACCCTCCCTGATCATGCCCAAAACATCAGCATCATCATAGACAGCAAACTTACCTTCAAGCGACAGATGAACACAGTGGCCTCCTCCTGCTTGCACATCCTCTGCATGCTACATAAGATTTTCCGATGGATCCCCATCAATGCCAGAAACACAGTAACCCAAACCCTCATCACAATCAGACTTGACTACGGAAACCTCCTATACACCGGACTCTCCACACAGCTCCACCCAGCTTCTCCACCGCCTTCAAACCATAGAGAATGCAGTAGCAGGACTCATCCTGGACCTCCCCAGATGGACCAGCATCACCCCCCCACGTCAGAGGTCTTCTCTGGCTTCCAGTGCACAACAGATGCAAATTCAAAGTTCTTACAAAGCCCTCAGCAACATCGGACCCAAAAGCATGAACCATAGGCTCTCCTTCCACTGGCCCACCAAAGAACTCCATTCAACCTTCCTCGCCCTCACTCACATCCTGCAAGTTTGCTACAGCTGCTGCAGAGGGCACTCCTTCTCCTAACTCACCGCCAAGGCCTGAAATGACCATCCCTTCACCTGCACACTGCTCACGCTCTTCTCGACTTCAGGAGGGGACTCATAACTTGGCTCTTCAATGAGAGGTCGCCAGCCCGCAGCATCAACCCTCATCACCTGGATACCCCATGGTGTGATAAGCTGCAACTTACAAACACCAAATGATTGATTGATTGTCTGATAGAGATCTAGATGCAAATGCCACTGTCATTTCTACCTTGCCTTTCACTTGTAACAAGGCATCTTCTGCACATTTGGAGATCATATTGGTAATGACCACCATCTACCTGCCATCATTGACAGCCTGGAAGCTTGCTACATTATACAAATCTTTTTTCACCTGCACACTTCTTGTCCCAAACAGACTTCACCATTTACCTTTGCAGATTCCTCAAGCATGTATTTGTCTCAGATAGGTATGGAATGTGCTTAGTATAAATCTTAACGATTCCAGTTCCTCCTTAGCACTTCTCACATATTTTTCCTCCTGTAGCCACTTCGCTCTCCCTGTGCCACCCCCACTCCTTTCCTGCCATTTTTTCACACCCACCACCTGCCCTCCACCAGCCTGCGCCCTTCCCACCCCAGGACCTGCTTAAGGGAGGCCGCAGCATGACCTCACTAAGCAGGTTCTCAGGCCAGCTCCCCCTCGCCATCTGGGTGCCCTCGTCCTGACTCCTGAGCCCAGGTCTAGCGCCTCAGCATTCTTGCTGAGAGGGCTGATATCGAGGAGATTTTCCACCGCTCCTGGGTACTTGTGATGCTATTAATTGTGTTTGACCAATGACTTTGTGTTTCACCACTGCGCATACTAGTTGCTCAATGTTCACCAGTAGCACATTATATGTTTTGTTCAGTTTAGCTGCCTATTGGCTTTAACATGGAGTTAGCCATTTCATTCTGTATTCAGTTTAGCTGCCTAGTGGCTTTAACATGGAGTTAGCCATTACTTTCTGTATTCAGTTTAGCCGCCTATTTGCTTTAACATGGCATTAGCCATTACTTTCTGTATTTAGTTTAGCCACCTATTGGCTTTGACATGGCATTAGCCATTACATTTTGTATTCAGCTCAGCTGCCTATTGGCTTTGACATGATATTAGACATTACATTTGATATTTAGGTTAGCTGCTTATTGGCTTTGACATGACATTAGCAGCTTAGCTGCCTATTGGCTTTGACATGATATTAGACATTGCATTTGATATTTAGGTTAGCTGCCTATTGGCTTTGACATGACATTAGACATTACATTTGATATTTAGGTTAGCTGCCTATTGGCTTTAACGTGGAGTTAGACATTGCAGTTGAGACATTGCAGAGATGTTTGTGTTTTTCCAAGCTATGTTTTTCCACAAGATGGACCAAGCTGTTTTCTTCACACCAGACCTTAGCTGATAAGAGCACGTAGATTTTGTGTTTACCTCGCAATTCAGTCTGAGAGCGGAATGGCTCAAGAGAACTGGCCATTCTCCAAGGTCGTTCAGATCTCACACTGAGTTTGCTTTTAAGGATGACTCTGGGCTACAGTGAGTTGGATTCGAATCTGCTTGACTTCAGGCTGGAGCTAGACATCAGTTGCCAGTCTCCCGTTTGGGTAGATAATCTCTTTCTCGCAGTTGACCGGAGTCATCAACTTGCAGACCCCAGAAAGATGAAGCTGAAGATCGGCCCTACTTGCCCATATGGTGATTAATTTTGATTTATGCTTTGCTTTGATACTATAATCATATATATTTGCTGTGTACATTGCAACTGAGAAGTACTGTGATATATTTTGCTTTCATTGCTGCGACTACTCTTTTAAACGTGTGCTTGAAATCTACTAATTTTGTCTCTCAAGAGCTTGTGGGTGGGGGAGAATTAACAACAATAAAGGTCTTCTTTGAACTCAGAAGTGCATTCCAGAGAGGTTCTGTAAGCTCCGATAGGAGATGTGTAGGAAAGCAGAACAGTACTGTTTGCCTCCTGTTGCCATTGTGCTAGGCGCACTCTGCCACCTCTTTGTTTAGCCACACTCTGCACCTGCTTGTAGCAGCTTTGTCTCCCGTAGTTAGTCCTCTTGTAGCCACTTTACTCTCGCCCATGCTACCCTGCTCCCTTCACTTCATTTTTTCCTGCCCCCCTCCAGCCTGCCCTCCACCACCCTGCGCCTCTCCCACTCCAGGACCTATTTAATGGAGACCGCAGCATGGCCACACAATGGGTACGAGGCCAGTGTGCCAAAGGCAAGCCCATCTGTGCACTTCCGCAACTGGACCTCGCCCAGGGCCAGGGACCCTGGTTCTCCCGCTATGTGCAGATACTCAGCCTCTGAACTTCAGGACTTGGCCCCCAGGAATTGAGACCATTTACCTTTGCAGATTCCGCAAGCATGAATTTGTCTCAGATTGGTATTGAATGCGCTTAATATAAATCTTAACCATTCCAAAAAAAGGCCGATCTTCATCTTTGTTTTTGGTTCCAGACTTTTTTCCCATGGTACTAACCAGTTCCTCCTTAGCACTCACTCCATCACTCTATATTTCATGTCCAAGATAATTATTCACTGTCCTACAAAAACAACACTTACTATTTCTAAGTCTGAGTCTATGCTCCTCAGATCTAAGTAAAAAGTATTCACATGTGCATTATGTTCACTCCAGGTCTCTCTGTAGACCAAGACATCATCTGGGAAGAATCCCACAACCGGAAGCTCTCCTACCATCATTGTCAAGGAACCCTGAAAATGCGAAAAAAGCCAAAATAAGACAACACAGCATCATTGAAAGCAACCATAGGAGTAAAAACCGAGTCAGAATGTGGCTCTCTTCATACAACGTAATCTGATGGTATGCGGATGCCAAGTCCAGAGCAGTAAAATACTTGGTGCTTGAGATCACTGACATCATTACCATAATGTTCATGAGTAGTTACTTATAAACTTTTACTTTCCTGCTGAGAGCCCTGAAATCTACACACAGTTGGATGTCACCATTGGCTTTCTCTTTCATAGCTGCTGGAGCAAGTAACTCCTTGTCTATCACTCAAACATAATGCCTGCCTTGTGCAACTTGCTCAACTCACACACACACACACACACACAGAGCTGGAACTCTTCTAACTTTTGAAGAAATAGGCTTTTCTCCTTCTTTGAGAACAATTTTGTGACCATTACCTTGATGACAACTGAGTTTGTCACTAAGCACACCCGGGAAGGTTTCTCAAGGTTCTCACGTCCATCACTTACCATGTGAACTTGAATATAAGGAATAAAACTTGGATCAGGAAATACCTCAAATTGCCACTGAAGTGGCTACCCATATATATACTCACCTTTGTGTGAGACATAAACCTTCTCTGGAACAATATTTCCATTAAATTCAATCTCAGCCATAAAATACCCTTTCATCCTTATGTATAAACCCATAACCTCCAGGACATACATCCATTTTACATAACATGTTTTTCTCAAACAAGTCAAGATACACAATTAAATATGATGGTTAAACTTGAGCATGAATCAACATCTCATCAATCTTTCCTTCAATCACAATCATTGCATTGGGGCTGCCATCTGCACCTTGTCCCAACTATAACATCACTACCTGACACTCCATGTACACAACACTGAATAGGTTTGCTACTTTTCAGGACTCACAAACTACATTTTTTGTAGCAACTTAAACTTTTGTAGTGTTAGAAACTGGGGTTTTGGTTGGCAGAGGTATGCACCCTGTACAAGCAGGAACCACGTTCCTAGGCTCAGTCAGATACACACCATAAATTAACCTGTGCTCACCCTCAAGTAGCTTGGCACAGAGCAAGCAGGCTTAACCTAAGAGGCAATGTGTAAAGTATTTGTGCAACACTTCAAAGAGTAACCCAGTGAAAACACCAAAAAAGACTCCACGCCAGGTTAGAATACTAGATCTTAATTTAATGAACTAAAACAACGAAAATCCAACAAGAAGGATAAGGTATGATTTTTTTTTAGAATAATCTTAGTTGTAGTGCTTAGAAGCATAAAGTGCCAACCAAGCTAACTGGTTGCACTATACAGGGTCAAATCTGAAAAGTCAGGCCATCTACGATGGAGCACGGGTCAGATAAAGGGTCCAGACTTGGGCCGCTGAAATAGAACCTTGGTTTGGAGTTGTGTCAACGTCGAGATCCAGATGGGAGGAGCAAAGGGAGGCGATGCGTTGGTGTCGATCCTGAAGATATAGGCAATGCGTTGGCTCTGAGCCGTGCAAAGTCAGAGATGGGTCAGGAATGGAAGCGATGCATTGCACAGTCAGCAATGTGATGCTCCTGTTCCTCGCAACAGTGGCAATGGGCTGGCATTGATGGTGATGTGGTGTCCTCGATCCTCGCAGTAGCGGTGATGCATAGATGGAGATGCGCCTGTTCCGATCAGTGCAGCGGTGTCGATGTCAAGGTTCTGGCAGTTGCAGCACTTTAAACCCACTTCCAGGGGCCCAGGACTGGATTGGCACCACTTGGCAGAAAAGGACTTGCAGTAAGCAACGGCCAGATGATGTAGGTGATGAGTTGAAAGTCTTTTGTGTCCCTGAGACTTTAGATGTACAGGAAGCAAGCCAGCACTCTGGGTTCAAGTGAGATGGGCCGAGTCCTTCCTCAGCAAGGCAAATGGCAGAAGGTTAGCACAGTAGAAAAGCAGTTCTTCCAAAGCAGCAATCCAGGGTGGTAGCCCATATAGCAGCACAGCAGTCCTTCCTCATAGAGTTCTTCACAAGTCCAGCAGCATACTGAGTTGGTAGAGTAAGAGGTCCTGTACTTATACCCAGTGGTGCCTTTGAAGTGGGGGTGACTTTAAAAAAGAGACTTTGAAGTGCACAGATGTCCTTTCTTCATGCCCTGGCTCCAGACTCCATACAGGGGGGAAGATAGCCATTTGTGTTAAAGCAGGACACCGCCTATTCAGATGTAATTGTCAGCTCCTTTCTCCCATCCTACCCAAGGTGGCCCATGAGGATGTTGATGGACCATCAGTCACACCTAAGAGTCCTTTGTGTGTGGCTGTCTAGATGTAATGCACCATTCCAGCTGTCAACCTAGGCCCAGTCAGGTATTGGAGACATGCTGCAGGCCTACAGGGCTTAAGTGCAGAAAAATGCCAACTTTCTAAAAGTGGCTTTTACAAAATTGTAATGATAGGTCCATTAAAGAGGATTTATTAATACAATTCCACTGGTACTACTCCTTCTCAATTAGGAATTACAGCTTATTAAATGTAATAAATAAATCCCAATGTTGACCTATGAGAGTGATATGCCTCACAGTAGTAAACAATTAATTTGGGGGGGGGGTTTCACTACCAGGACATGTAAAACTTAAATCTACATGTCCTATCTTTTAGTTACATAACACCCTGCCGTATGGACTAAGGCCTAACTTAGGGGTGACGTATGTGTAATAAAAGGGGAGTTTAAGGCTTGGCAAGAGGGTTTACATCCCAAGTTGACATGCCAGTGTAAACTGCACACACAGGCCTTGCAGTGGCAGGCCTGAGACATGCTTAAGGGCTTCTTGGGTGGGTGACACAGGCATTGCTGCAGTCCCACTAGAAACATTTAATTTACAGACCCTGGGCATATGTAGTGCACTTTACTAGGGACTTATGAGTACATTAAATATGCCAATTGTGGATGTACCAATCAAACCATGTTTAGGGGAGAGAGAACATGCACTTTCAGCAGCGGCAAAGTGCTCAGAGTCCTGAGGCCAACAAAATGAAAACAGCAGAAAGGTGAGGCAAAAAGTTTGAGGGAAGATTCTAATGCATTGTAACTTACTCTTTTGTAGAAAGCCCAGCACTAACCATTCCCAACCACTGGTACTGCAATAACCTTCAATAAAAAATAATGTAAGAAGGGACTTACTCTAAAAGTGTAAGTTACTAGAAAAGTTCAGTTTGTGAATACCTAAAGTAGTAGTTACTCAAAAGTGTGACTTACTAGAAAAGTGCAGTGTGTGAGTAGCACTTTGTTGTAAGTTTTGTACTACTCCTGTAGTAATACAAAGCTTACTACAAAATGCAGTTTGTGAATAAGGCTCTAAGTCTACGATCAGTATCTCTATTCCTGCAACAGTTCATAAAGTGACCCCATGTTCCACACTTGCCGTATATTAAGATCACTGCCAGACACAATCTGTAACTAGCCATGTGCCCCAACCGCCCACATATGTAGCAGCGTGACTTAAAACTACCTGATGACGTTTCACCACACTATCTATTGAGTTTGTCTGGTCTTCTTTTTTACCACTCCTACACACCTAAGCATGTGCTTGATGCCCATAAAAGACTATTATTACCTCGCTGAGTGGTGGCTCGTCCTTTAACTAAATTTCCTCACAAAGGTTTCAATATTACAGTGCAAAAGAAATTGGTTACAGATCCTCTCTTTGCACCAAATTCCCAGTTTGAAACCAGCAATCTCAAGGCAGTCACAAATGCTTCTACTGTTTCCCCCTCCATCTGCATTCATTTGCCAACATGGAAATCCTGCAGGATAGTGCTCATCCTACGTAAATAATGAAGGTCAAGTTTTATTAATTCAAATTTCAAATTCCTTTAATGCTCTTGAATACCCCTGAATAAACACAGGAAATATTTCTAAAACTTCCAAGGCTCCAAGGCTATACTGAAAAGTGTGACTTTTTTGTCTATAACTAGATTTGCACCACACATCCTCACATAAGTCAAAAAGACTTCCTTTCAATTACTCTTTATAATTGGAGGCTCCCCTACTGTGTTTAAAGAAATGGTGGCAGAGTCCAGTTTCAAGTTTATTGTTATTTTAAAACATTTGTTCCATAATCAAATTTAAATACATTAAAATACTTAAAACATAATTGTGATCCAGGTAAAACAACAATAGATATAATTTAAAACCATTTATAATAATCCATCAATCAAATTTGACACAAGTGGGCCATTCAGTGATTATCTTCTAAAGCTTTTATTACTTTGCTTCTGGTTATCCATGCTGAATGCAGGAATTTGGAGACCGACAAAACTACAGTTGTGGTTGTATTACTTTTGCATATTCTATATGCTTTTCCCCTTGCAAATAAACAGAGGGCTCGACACATAGGGGCGATCCATTTGGACATTGTTTTGCATACAAGTGACAAAAAAACAAGACATGTTTGTCACTTTTGCGTGTGGTTAAACAACTTGGACAGGAATCGGATCCTTGCTTGACTTTCTCCACTTCACAGTACACAGGTAGTCACCTGTACTTGAATTGTAGGTAAAGGGTTTGCGCCCAAGCCAGGCATATAAAATCCAAAAACTCTTTAGCCTTACAAACAGACTTATGGAGGAGAAACACGCTTGTCAGACTGCCTGTCGATGAAAAGTGGTCTCTAAGACTGCTTACTTTCTCCTCCACCTTCTTTTTCACTACAGTGGCATAGCCTCTCCAGATAGTCAGAGGCTTGCGCCAGAACTTTCCCCAGGCATAATTTCAGCAAGTTCTTTTTAAGCTCCCTTAACCACCCAATTCTCCCCACCCATTGGCCAAGATGACATCCATCTAGCTCTCTTTGAGGTGGCACAACTAATCAGGGCTCCAAATTCAAATCCAATACAACAATGGATTTAGCATGGATCTCACGTATTCCTAAGGCCAGGCGGAGGGGGGTGTCGGAAAGTACCATCTTGCCTGGCATGTTACCCCCATTTTTACTTGTGTGTCAGTTTGTTTTTGCCTGTGTCACTGGGATCCTGCTAGCCAGGACCCCAGTGCTCGCAGTTTGTGGCCTATATGTGTTCTCTGTGTGGTGCCTAACTGTATCACTGAGACTCTGCTAACCAGAATCTCAGTGTTTATGCTCTCTCTGCTTTTAAAATTGTCACTGCAGGCTTATGACTATTTTTACCAATTCTAATTGGCACACTGGAACACCCCTATAATTCCTTAGTATATGGTACCTAGGTACCCAGGGTATTGGGGTTCCAGGATATCCCTATGGGCTGCAGCATTTCATTTGCCACCCAAAGGGAGCTCAGACAATTCTTACACACGACTGCCACTGCAGCTTGAGTGAAATAACGTCCACGTTATTTCACAGCCAATTTACACTGCACTTAAGTAACTTATAAGTCACCTATATGTCTAACCCTCACTTGGTGAAGGTTAGGTGCAAAGTTACTAAGTGTGAGGGCACCCTGGCACTAGCCAAGGTGCCCCCACATTGTTCAGGGCAATTTCCCCAGACTTTGTGAGTGCGGGGTCACCATTACATGCGTGCACTACATATAGGTCAATATCTATATGTAGCTTCACAATGGTAACTCCGAACATGGCCATGTAACATTTCTAAAATCATGGAATTGTCCCCCCAAGCCAAATCTGGTACTGGGGTGCCAATCCCCTGCATCCCTGGGGCACCAGCATGGACCCCGGGTACTGCCAAACTAGCTCTCTGGGGTTTTCTCTGCAGCTACCGCTGCTGCCAACCCTCAGACAGGTTTCTGCCCTCCTGGGGTCTGGCAGCCCAGTACCAGGAAGGCAGAACAAAGGATTTCCTCTGAGAGAGGGTGTTACACCCTCTCCCTTCGGAAATAGGTGTTAAGGGCTGGGGAGGAGTAGGCTCCCCCAGCCTCTGGAAATGCTTTGAAGGGCACAGAAGGTGCCCTCCTTGCATAAGCCAGTCTACACCAGTTCAGGGAGACCCCAGCACCTGCTCTGGTGCGAAACTGGCCAAAGGAAAGGGGAGTGACCACTCCCCTGTCCATCACCACCCCAGGGGTGGTGCCCAGAGCTCCTCCAGTGTGTCCCAGACCTCTGTGATCTTAAATGCAGAGGTGTGAGGGCACAATGGAGACCTCTGAGTGGCCAGTGCCAGCAGGTGACGTCAGAGACTCCTCCTGATAGGCTCTTACCTGGTTAGGTAGCCAATCCTCTTCTGAGGGCTATTTAGGGTCTCTCCTGTGGGTTCCTCTTCAGATAACGAATGAAAGAGCTCACCAGAGTTCCTCTGCATCTCTCTCTTCAACTTCTGCCAAGGATCGACCGCTGACTGCTCCAGGACGCCTGCAAAACTGCAACAAAGTAGCAAGACGACTAACAGCAACATTGTAGTGCCTAATCCTGCCGGCTTTCTCGACTGTTTCCTGGTGGTGCATGCTCTGAGGGCTGTCTGCCTTCACCCTGCACTGGAAGCCAAAAAGAAATCTCCCGTGGGTCGACGGAATCTTCCCCCTGCTAAAGCAGGCACCAAACTTCTGCATCACTGGTCCTCTGGGTCCCTCTCAGCTTGACGAGCGTGGTCCCTGGAACACAGTAGCTGGATCCAAGTTACCCCAACAGTCCAGTGGTCCTTCTGTCAAAATTTGGTGGAGGTAAGTCCTTGCCTTCCCACGCCAGACAGTAATCCTGTGTACTGTGTGATCTGCAGCTGCTATGGCTTCTGTGCACTTTTGCTAGGATTCCTTCGTGCACACCACAGCCCAGGTCCCCAGCACTCCATCCTGTATTGCTCAACTTGCTGAGTTGACCTCAGGCTTCGTGGAACCCTCTTTTGTTTTGTTGAGATGACCACCCTTCTCAGATTTCTTGAACGCCTGTTCAGGTGCTTCTCCGGGTGCTGCCTACTTTTGCATGGGCTCTCTCTGTTGCTGAGTGCCCCCTCTGTCTCCTCCTCCAAGGGGCGACCTCCTGGTCCTTCCTGGGCCCGGGCAGCACCCATAATCTTCAACCACAACTCTTGCAGCTAGCAAGGCTTGTTTGCGGTCTTTCTGCATGGAAACAACTCTGAATCCCTCAGCATGCCGTGGGACATCTTCTGACCAAAGAAGAAGTTCCTGGCACCTTCCGTTGTTGCAGAATCTTTGGCTTCTTCCACCCGGAGACAGCCCTTTTGCACCTTCATCTGGGTTTTAGTGGGCTCCTGCCCCCCTGGACACTTGCGTGACTCTTGGACTTGGTCCCCTTCCTTTGCAGGTCCTGAGGTCCAGGAATCCATCTTCAGTGCTTTGCATTCAGTTGTTGTCTTTGCAGAATCCCCTATCTCGACTTTACTGTCTTTCTGGGGTAGTAGGGTAACTTTACTCCTACTTTTTAGGGTGTTGGGGTGGGGTATCTTGGACACCCTTAGAGTTTTCTTAACACTGTCAGTGATCCTCTACACACTACACTAGTCCTGGGGTCCATTTGTGGTTCGCATTCCACTTTTGGAGTATATGGTTTGTGTTGCCCCTAGGCCTATTGTCTCCTATTGCATTCTATTGTGTTCTACAGAGTTTGCACTACTTTTGTAACTGCTTACTTACCTGATTTAGTTTTTTTGGTTTGTGTGTATATTTTGTGTATATTACTTACCTCCTAAGGGAGTATATCCTCTGATATACTTTTGGCATATTGTCACTAAAATAAAGTACCTTTATTTTTAGTAACTCTGAGTATTGTGTTTCTTATGATATAGTGCTATATGATATAAGTGGTATAGTAGGAGCTTTGCATGTGTCCTAGTTCAGCCTAAGCTGCTCTGCTATAGCTACCTCTATCAGCCTCAGCTGCTAGAACACTACTAATCTACTAATAAGGGATAACTGGACCTGGCACAAGGTGTAAGTACCCACTATAAGCCAGGCCAGCCTCCTACACGGGGCCAATGGTGTACCCTTCCCTAGACAGAGGAGTCCTCTAAGGAAGTTATTTTCTGCTATGGTTAGTGGGCTGAGGTTACAGTGCTGGGTGAACAGGAGACCAAGCCGTATTTTTTTGCAAATCTATGTATGACGCTTGCCCGATGTTTAACAATAGGTGTGCTTTTTAAGACCTGCTGTTTCCAGAACCCATACTCATCTAACCTGATGCCCAAGTAGTCAATCTCCCATACTCTTTCTAATACCTCAGAGCCCACGTTAATGACCCCCTTCACCTTACCTTTCTTGGGGTCGACCATATATTTAGGCTATTTTGTTGATGGGTGATTGTGAGGAGTATATGGCGCTGCCTGGCAGTTTCTACTAAAATTCTTTTGGTATCTCTTATTTCCAGTGATGATGATGGTGCACTTAAGAGAAGATCACCCCTAACTCCTTATGCTCAGTGATCATAAATCACTGATGACAATATAGATATATATGTATAAGGCACACATCTGACAAAAGTCCACTGGAAGTCAGTTTTCTTGTGCTTTATTTTTTGAATCTTTAGTTTCAGCCGTAAGTCCCAATCTTCGCTTGCCACTTGCCGCCAACACGTGTTTCGTCAGGGGTGTACCCCGTGACTTCATCAGGGCTGTAGATTCCTTTTAATTATTCTTCCATTTATTTTCTTATGCTCTTTTGTGTCTGGTTATGTTAACTCCTCTAGGCCAAACCAATGTGAGACTTTGTCATTCAGTGTAACTTTTTTGTTTGATTCCAGCGTCTTGTTACTACAGCGAGTACGCTCCCTGTAATGTCCACTCATCTAACCTGATGCCCAAGAAGTCAATCTCCCATACTCTTTCTAATACCTCAGAGCCCACCTTAATGACCCCCTTCACCTTACCTTTCTTGGAGTAGACCATATATTTAGGCTAAAAGGTGTTCATTTGAAGACCAAATCCATGAAAAATTTATTGAATCTATCAACCAAAATGTTCAAGCCCCTCTTAGTTTTTGACAACAACAATGTGTTATCTGCAAAGAGTAGTGCCGGTATTTTAATCCCCGCCAAAGAGAAAGAATCATTCACACAATCAAGTAGGTAGGCAATACAATTGTTGATACATAGGAGGAACCCCTTAGTTGAGGGGAAAGGCATCAGTGAACTCTCCTCCCACCCCACACCTCACGTTCGCAAAGTTCCCCTGATGGAGCAGTCTGATCAACTGGAGGAGGTCAGGCGGGGTGCCCATTCCCTGGAGACTTTCCAAAGCTTTCCTCTATGGGCCAGGTCAAAAGTGGCACACAAACCAATAAATGCCACATGAAGGCCACCTTTAGACAAATCCACCACCTTCCATTTGGCCAAAAGAAACCAAAAGACCTGGTCGACAGCACTAACTTTCTACCTAAAGCCTGCCTGAAGATTTGAGAGAATCTGCTTCTCCTCACACCAATCTAGCAACCTCTCCAGCACCTGCTTGCAGAATATTTTTTTGTAAATTATCTATCAGACTAATGGAGCAATAGTTGGAAGGCACACTTGGATCACCCTTTTTAAAGATTGGAACAATCTCCGCCCTTCTCAAGAGTGGGGAATTGCCCCCTCTGCAGTGATAGCATTCAAGATCACATTGTTGTATGGAACCCACACCCCCAAGATCGGACTTCAAAACATCTGCCGGGATTTTATCCAGGCCTGGTGCTTTCCCAGGCTTGAATGAAACCACTGTACACTCCACTTCTTCAAGAGAAAAAATTACCAGATGCTGCATATGGTTCATTCTGCCAGGTGACGCCCCACCCTCAAGTTGTCCTTCGTCTACCACAGTGCTGGAGTACAATCTCCCAAAATGTGCAACCTACTCCCTGGAAAGAATGGAAGTTTCTGCAGTATTATCCAAATTTCATTTAGTCCTGCTAACTAAAGATCAAAACTATTTTTGGATCATTCTTTACTGCGGCGTCCAATAGATCTGCCTTGATGGCCTCATCCCATTCTGCTTTTGCTACTATCAAGGTTGCCCAATAGTTCGCCCTGCGTACCCTAATAACTTGGGTATCTGCTATTTTTATTGTTTGGAGGAGATCTACCTTAGCCTTTCTGCACTGGTCATTAAACCATTCCCTTCATGTTTTGGGGACCCCCCACCACCTTAGATAGGACGTTCCTCAGCTTATCAAATGCCATATAGTGCTCAGTCAAGACAAATCATTTTTCCCCCTAGCATACACACATTTTCTCTATGTGGTTCGCTAAGATTAAATGCAGGGTGATGACTTGCTCAGGTGAAGAGCTTACGACCTCCCATCTCACATTCCTTCTGTTATTCGTAGCTACAATCTGTCCTTGGCCTTCAGCAGTATCAGTGGGGCTAAAAATGGCCATTGAGACTTTTACCCTTAACGATAATGGATTGTGGTTACTCTCATTCCTCTCTACTATGGCCAAATAACCCAACTTGCTCTACATTCTTACATCTAGAAGAAAGTAATCAATTGGACTCTGGTAAACTCCCCTTCTAAAGGTCAGGGCTAAGCGTTTGTCTGAAGTGGTGCGGCCAATGCATGCCCTGAGCCTATGGGTAATAGTAAGGTCCACGACCTGGAACGCTGCTCTACAAAGAGGTCTCGCTCCAGAGGGGCCTAGGTCTGGAAATCCCCATGCCGAATTCTCATCTCTGGTCAGCTCGGCAGTCTTACTACTTGGTTTGAATGTCAAGTTTAGATCCCTGGCTATGATCACATAAAGGGTGCTTACATACTCTCCTAGTATGGTGGCAGAGTCACATTCTGAATCTTTGTGGCCTGACTTGTTACTTACATTGGTTAAATATAAACTATGGGGCATATTTAAGAGCCCCTAGCGTCATACTAACACCACATTAGCATCATTTTTTAGACGATAATGTGGCATTAGAAGGCCAAAAACACTGCACCAAGGGTTATTTGTAACCCTTTGCTCTACATTATGCCTGCACCAGGCATAATGTATGCAAAGGTAGTGTTCCCCTGTTAGGGGGCCAAAAAACCGGCACAAAGAAATCTAAAAGATTTCTTTGCGTCATTTTTTGGGCACTTTTAACATCTGCTCAGAGCAGGCGTTAAAATTAGGCTTTCATTGTTTACTATGGGGCTCTGGGTGCTTTGCGGGAGTAGCGTCAACATTTTTCATGCTGTTCCTGCTAAGCGCCGGACTAGTGTAAAAAATGTTGACGCTAGTCCCCTAATTACCGCCATGGTATGCCGTATTTTACATATGCCGCACACATGGTGGTGTTCGGGGGGCACTAAAGGGCGCAAGGCACACTCAAGGGAATATAACCTATTCCAGTCTTATCCACACTATGACATATAAAGAAGATGTCTAGCCTCTGGAAATGACAAGCATATATGGAAGGTGTGCCTGTCACTGTATGAATTAGTTGTTTTCAACATCAATTTTTTTCTTGTTACTCCAAATACAGATTTAGGGGTGCATTCCTTTTAATTTGTTCCACCTTCCGTTGTGTCTCACCACAGATAAAAAAATAAACAAAGGGGTTATTATTTCCAAAAAGAGTCTTAAAAATTCTTTAAAGCATTCTTTCCTGATGCAACCATTTATTTGGTATTGTTAGTCAACTAAAACTATAGTTTCGCCCTGCAGGCTCTGAAGGCTAGTGTGTGGTCTAAATATGCTGGAAAGCCTTAGAGGAGGTGCACAACTAACTTGCATGGTTATTCTTTTGTTCGCAACGTGCGCATTCTGAAGTTTAGCCTAACTTTTAATTCGAATATAAAACCATCATCGTAGGTGCGCACGTGTGATGCCTGACTAATATTTGAGCGTCCCTGTTCCAGACTATTGCCTGAACCTTAACAGCGTTATCCTTGTCCAGTCTTTGGGTATTGGTCCTGAAGCCATTTCGGTGTTTTTCCTTCGGGCACTTACATAAAACGTTATCAAAATGAATCTTCCTTGCCACCTTTGTCGAAGGAGTTACCTCACAGGACAGTTGCTTCAAAGTTTGACTGGTTATTTCACTATTTACAATTCAAATGCACTTCTCACAGGCTGTACAGCACGTTGTGCTGCTTCCCATGACGTGCTGGGACAGAACACGCAGTTTCAGCAGTGCAGAGAAGATGTCACAGGCAAATGTTGCATTTATGGTGTAAGTTTAAGTCAAGTGGCCCATCCACCATCAGGAAACCAGTAACTGAACTCCTAGAATCTACAGTCTTGCATTAACATTATTTTTTTAATGGAACAGTGCTATGCTAGAAATGCAGCCGCAAGGTATGATGCTACACCCATCAAATTTAAAAAATTCTTCAATTTTATGTTAGATCTTCATTATCTTGAGCAATACAGCCATTTTTTTTAGATTATATAAGCTTCTATGTAACATTTTTTATTACGTAAGTATGTCCTCAACATCCTAAGCTTTTACTGCTTTAGTTCTAGTGCCCATTTCGAGGTATCTGAATTAAAATTCCTTGAAATGGATTTCAAAAGCTTTGCATACAGTGAGCACAATCACATACAACAGAGGCTCTCACACAGTGCAGAGCTGGTGAAGCAAGATGTCCGAGTGTGCGTGTTATTGGACTCATCTAGAAGTCCCTAGAATCAATAAACAATCCATGCTATGGGTCATCCATTCTCCTTTTTCTCCATATCTATTACCCAGGCTGTGGTTCCCCCTATCATTTTGTATTCAGACCTCCTGTTTTTGCTGACTTCGTTGTTGCTGGCCTTAGGATTCTGCATACTTTACCACTGCTAACCAGTGCTAAAGTGCTTGTGCCCTTTCCCTGAAACGTGGTAACATTGAGTTAACCTGAATTGGCATATTTAATTTATTTTTACATACTTAATTTACCTATAAGTCCTAAGTAGAGTGCACTACACGTGCCCAGGGCCTTTAAATGAAATGCTGCTAGGAGGCTTGCAGCACTGATTATGCCACCCACTTAAGTAGCCCTTTAAACCTGTCTCAGGCCTGCCACTGTAGAGACTGTGTGTGTAGTTTTAAACTTCCATGTCAATCTGGCAAAGTAGACCTTTCGTCAGGCGCAAACCTTCCTTTTTACTACATACATGTCACCCAGAAGGTAGACCCTAGGAAGCCCCAAGGGCAGGGTGCAGTGCATTTAAAAAGCTGGACATATACTTTTAAGTTTTACATGTCCTGGTAGTGAAAAACTCTTAAATTAGTTATAAATTCGTTTTCACTATGGCAAGGCCTATCTCTCCCATAGGTTAACATTAGGATTACCTCATAACACCATAGAGATAGACTTTTTGACTTTGGTGTACCTAGAATCGCAGTTTAAAATCCTAATTTATGGTGCTGTCAAATTTCAAATTGTAATTCTGAAAATGCCCCTTTTAGAAAGTTGTCATTCTCATTCTTTAGTCATTTTGTGCCTACTGCTTGTCTCTGATCACATGTCTTGGATGGGGTGTGAGAGCTGAGATTTATGTATTCCTTCTAGACAGCCTCACACAATGTAAGCTTCGTTGTGACCTGACGGGCCATGAGGACCATCCTTGGCAGAATGGGTGGGAGGAGTTGGGCACAGCCTCACTTACATATGAATAGGATGTGTCCTGTCCACACACAAAGGGCTGCATAACCCTTTGTAGTGAGTCTGGGGCCATGGTGGGAAGGGCAGGTACTCTGTGCACTTCAATAGCATATCTCTGAACTCTTCCCCACTTCAAAGGCCGACCTGGGTATAAGTACTGGACCTATGACACCAGCACGTCAGTACACTTCTGGACCTGTGAATCTCTACCAGGAAGAAGGATGGATGTGCTGTTGAAGGTCTGCCACTGTACTGGGCTGCTGTTTGCTGAGCTTCTGCTCTGCCGTGCTGACCTCTGCCTGTTGCCCTGTTGTCTGAGAGTGAGAAGAATTGGAACTGAATCTCTCCAACCCAGAATCCAGAGTGACTCTAAGGGCTAGCCGGCTGGCCTCCTGATTTGAAAGTCTCAGGGATATAACTTCAGACTTTCAACCTCCTGCACCTGGACTGAGTCTGTTCTGCCAAATGGTGCCATCCCAGTCCTGGGCCCTTGAAAGTGGACTTAAGGTGTTTGCCTCAGTGGAAATGATGCATCCTCCACTGTGTGAGCAGAACCAATGAATTGTTGCTGTTGCATGGGCAAAATTGACACATCGCTTCTGTTGTGTGGAACAGAATCAGTACATAACCTGCAGAACCATCCCTGTGGCCCATTCTTTGGTGCAAGGTCCCTGTACCCGACGACAGCAACACTCCACAATGCAGTCTCTGCACCCATCGGAGTCAACACATCGCCTCTCCGTTGACACAGCTAGAATCTGCACCCGAACTCCATCACATCTCAGCATTGACACATGGCCATTGTTGCCTGGGCAACTTCGACACATCTCCTTGATTGCATAGGTCGAATCGGTGCATCTCTTCAACGGCGTGGTTTGTAAACAAAGCAAAGCTCTGCAACTAGGACTTAAGGAACTTTGGTTCAGCGAGTCCAACAGGGTCCATGAAGCTGGCCCATGTTCCATTGCAGTTGGCCTGAACTTTTGACTTTGTCCCGGTCCAGCATCCCCAGTTGGTGCTTTTGGCTGCTAAGTGTTATTTTATAGTTTAGTCTTTGAAAATTCATAACGCAAGTTCTACTTATTGGAATATTGTCATTTTAGTCTTGTTTTATTTATTATATTAGATTCTATTTATCTAACCTGGCGTGGGATCCTTTTTGTGTTGTGTTTTTACTGTTTTACTGTTTGAAGTTTTGCACTGATACTTCACACTCTGCCTCGAAGTTAAGCCTGACTGCTCTCTGCCAAGCTACCAGAGGTTGAGCACAGGTTGATTTCGAGTTTGCTAGTGCCTTACCCTTTAAGAATGACAATGATTGTGGTTGCTGCTTGACCACGACTCAAACATCCATGTAAGTGCCAACATGTCTCAGCCTGTATAGCTGCTCAAAGGGTCGAAGGCTTTCATCCGGGCTAATAAGGATCCCTATCTAAATGTTGCAAGTACACATTCAAATACAAGACATCTAATGGAAAAAGGTTTAACATCTTGTGGAGCACAGAAACCTAAATAGATGCATAAAGTTATAGACTTAAAGTATCTAATATACACACACCCTGTTTTTGTATGTATGTCCTGGTAGCACTGTCTCACCAGGATGGGGTAAGCTACCAATTGTGTAGCATGCCACTAGAATGTGGATGAGGTTTCGTTATCCAAAAACACCTGTTTCAGCTAGAGACTCCGTGTGTGGTTAAAGTCATCAAGCTGTCTCACCTACAGTGATTTCTTGTATAAGAAAAAGGGTGAGCGATGATTTCTGCCGTTTTTAGATGCACACCCTACCCTCTTTAACGGGGTGCTCTGGTATTTGTTTTTGCTTAAGTGTAGAATAATTCGGCATCTCTGCTTTTCAGAAGTCAACTACAGACAGCTTCAGCAGTTTGTTGGACAGACCTAATATTTCTGTTATAAAAGTTGGACTTCCTCACACCTGGATGACTTTGTTCCCTGTCTCAATCCCTTGCTGCTAAAATGATGGCTTTCCACCCATTTCATGTGTTTGTCCTGCCAAGGAGCATTATGGCCTCACAGTGTTCTGATTGGTACTCTTGTATCTTTTCATTGCTGACCTTGCTTACTTTCAGGGAGCTTGTTTATTCTTTTGCTTTCAGTGATCCATAGGACTGTATCTGTTTGTCTTAACTCTACCTCTTGTGCTGCTCCCTCCTTCACATCTATGTGTTGCTCCCTCTGTGCTCTACTAATTGCTGTCCTCCCCCTCAGCTTGTGGGCCACAACAAGAGAGAAGGCACAGAGCCATTTTTTAGGTCACCAGCGGATGATGGTGACATCTGGATTAGGTGGATGCATTTGTTGAGCCTCAGGGAGGGGGCGGCCCTGATTCAAGTCCTCCCTGTTTCAGGCTTCAGGTATTGTGGCTTGCCTCCCTTTCCTGCCCTGCACAGCAATTGGGCTGCACATTTTGCGTGGAACCTCAACATTCGCTACTGCCTTCTGAGTTATGAGTACTCCTAGTTGTAGGAAGCACTTCTTGCTGTCTTCATTGTTCATGTGTCATGCTCTGCTGAAAAGAGCCTTCATTTTTCAGCTAACCTTTAGTTGCCAGTATTCTCTCCTGTATCGCCCATGACCTTTCTCAGACCTGTCAACACACATGGTGCTGCAAATAGTGGATACCCAGCTCATCTTTTGAGGCTGCAAGCAGGCAAAGTCCACTGCCTGTGTGAAAGCACCCTAGGACGTCACCAGCAGCCTCAACAAACTTTAGCTTGCTTTTTGTGGTGGAAGGAGGAAGTTGATTGGGGCATGGGACAGGGGACAGGGGCAGAAGGCCCCCTCAGGAAGTTCTCAAGTTGGCAGGTCTGCTTTCCAGTTGGAGTGGTGATCGTGTGGCCCTCTCTTGCACTATGTGCATTGGCAATGGTGCCAGAAGGGTTCACTTCAGCACATTGTGGGAACAGGGTTTAGAAAGGATGAAAGATTGTCAGTGGCAGATACCCTTCTATGGTATTGACCCTCTCAACAGTCCCTTTTTAAAGGCACACAGGGAGCTTCCTGTCTCGTGGCAGAAATCAGCTGTGTTTTTCGAGTACTGATTGAGCACCTCAGAGCATGTTAATCTTTTCTCGGAATGGTGCAAGTCACATTCCTTTAGAGAAGATATACCTGTCACTCAGGTGTGCCTGCCGGCAGACTGCAGGGACCACTCCACTCCTAACAAAGGAACTCATGGAACCGTGGACAAAATACAAAGACTACCTTAAAAGAGGTCAGCAAACGCAGTGTGGTGTCTCCAGTCTCGTCGGTATGACATTTCTGAACATGAAAATAGGCCTGTCCATATAAACCAGACTTGGCAGTACTGGTCATCAGCAAACCTGTCTACTGAAAGAGCTGTCTTTTCAAAGAAGGGAGAAAATCATCTATTTTTGACACAGTAACATATAAAATGTGTCTAGATTTAAAAATTTTGGGTTGTCATACGATCAGTTTAGTTTATATACTTTGCATATTCTAAACATGCCTCAGACCCACAAATTAGGAGAAACTGAGGCATGCTCACTACAACACAACATTCAACCAAACATATGCATGCCTTAAGCATGCAGTAATAACAACTGTATAGTGTGCACTACCTCAAGGAAGCTATTTCATAGTGCTGTGAATAATTGATCCACGTGATGTTGAGAAACAACATATTGATTGATGTGTTATGGTGCTATGGATGATGGAATAACTGGCTAAGATGTGGAACAATAGAAGAGAAGATGTATTTTTTAACAAAAGACAGCACACAAAGGGGCATATATAAGAGCCCCTAGCGCCATTCCAATGCCACATTAGTGTCATTTTTTTATGCTAATGTGGCATTAGAAGGCCAAAAACGCTGCGCCATATTTACAAAGTGGCGCAATGCATGCATTGCATCACTTTGTAACCCATAATGTATGCAAAGGGGGTGTTTCCCCATTGGGGTTGTGCAAAATAATGGCGCAAGGAAATCTAAGAGATTTCCTTGTGCCATTTTTTTCGCACTTTTAACGCCTGCTCTGAGCGTCATGGTCCACCATATTTTGATACGGCGCACACACGGTGGCATTAGGGGGGCGCTAAGGGGCGTAAGAAAGTGGCACTTTTCTTAAATATGCCCCAAAATCTTCCACTGATCGTTCCTGGGTCGAGCTCCAACAGAAGAGCCTGGAACTCTCCACGAGAAACATTGGTAAACAAAGACAAAGTGGCCAACAACTAAAGAGACATGTTCATAACAAATCTCCTCCTTTTTAACATGCAAAAAGCCCAACACACAATAAGCCTACAACCCAAAAAATAAAGAAGGCGGCCAAATTAATACAAATACATTTGAGACAGAACATAAATATTTAAATATTTGGGTCTACCACCATTAGGTTTGATTCTGTTGTACTTGCACAAATTAACCAGAGACCCTTCTGAATTGCTATCACCAAAGGAGCAGCACGGCCCTTCAGTGACATTTGCATCACTAGAACAATTTTCTTGCAAAGTGACAGAGCACCTAATACAAAACGGTACATTCCAACTCAAAATCTCCTAACCATTTGTCTGATAAAGCACCAACACCACCTCTCTTTTATTCAAACTGAGTACCCACTATCTTGGGTTTCTTTCCAGAATCGGTTTTACCAATGTGCCCTTCCTGCACATCATTTTGAACGTCGCCATGCCCTCGCACCCTGACCACTTTCGTTTTACTCCACCATTTTCTATTTTCTACCATGACTGAATTTTTGGTGACCTGAACTGTGGCTGTTCTCTGGTAAAATTTGATAGCTGATCCCTATGTCTCCCAATGTCTCTTAATCCTCACGTGCTCTCCAACACAATATTCAACATGTTTTACATTTTTCAACTTCAGTTTTAACTTGTGAGTTTTCCACACTTGGGGCCAGATGTAGCAAAGGGTTTTTCCCATTCTGTGTCAATGGGAAAATGTGTTCGTACATATGGCCCTTGAATTTACATCCTTCAGAGCAGGAATACAATCATTGAATTTGTTTTTTTTCTAGAATCTATTTAGGGGATAATGTTTTGGATGCATACCTACCATGCAACATCACAATAGGAGCCACTCCTATGGTCAGATGAGACAATGTTTGATAGTTCCAAATCCTTCCAGAAAAAAATTATTTGCTGTAGCTTCTCTTTAAACATATGGTTCGCCCTTTCAACCATATCATTCCCTTAAGGACTTTACAAAGCTGTGGTTAAATGGTTGAACCCCAAACCACTCTAAAAGGCATATCATCTGAAGACACAAGAATTGAACACCATTGTGTATAACCAATGTTTTGGGACCCCTTCATGTTGAAAAATCTCCTTCAAAAATTCTATTACATTAGCGGTGTTAGGTTCTCTCACAAACGTATATGATAGCCACTTAGAGGGGTAATCACAACGCAAATGTCAAATTTTTATTCATACAAAACATACAGCCTATGAAATGCATGCTTACGTTCTCCCACTGAAAGTTTGGGAATTACACAGAGCACAGCTGTATGTTGTGCTTGTGTACGGATCTTTCTGCCCTCATACACTCTGAACATCAGTTCATTATAGGTGACTACTTGTTCTTTCTCCCCTACAAACTTTGTACCACTCCTCAATAGCTTCCTTAAGAATTCAGTTTGTAATGGAGCATTTTCCACAAAGCATGAGTAATACTCACACAACCCTAAAAATGATCCCAAATAGTGGTGTGGAAAACTAGCATGGTAAGTTGTGCCCTTCAATTCCAAAAGGGAAATAAATATCCAGACGGCAAGACAGTCTTTGCCTACGGGGTGCAAGTGAAAAGGCTCTCCTTCATGGGTAACGGTTTGACGGTACCTTCTGTGAATCTGCACATCACCAAATCATGTTATGGTAGTAGGTATAACAGGCTGAGATCTGAAACAATTGAAAAGATATATTTCTTGACAGAAGACAGCACACCACATCTGTCACTGATAGCGATGGATCTAGCTCCAGCTCTAACTGAAGAGCATGGAACGCTTTGTGAGAAATGTCGCAAAACAAAGGCGAACATTCCAAAAATTAAAGAGGCAAGCTCATAACAGGAGGTTGCAATGGTATGCTTTTGATGAAACTGATAGAGCGAATATCCTCATTAGCAAATGAAATGCATTTCACTGAAAAGTACAAAACTTCAATGCTGAAAAACAGACTCATAAATAACACAAAGATTTGTAGTAGGTAGTGATATTTAGACACTAAAAGAACACAAATGGTGTAACATAATGTATTGCCTAAGGTTAGCCTAACTACTGATGCCATATTAAATGGCAACTTTAAATTCTAGGGATAAGAAGCCTGTTTTTCACATTAAACTGTTTTTTTTACACACAATATTTTTCTCTTTCTACTGGAGGTGCCATAATATTCCAGAAGCCTTCTGTTAGTGAATAGGAATTTGTTATGTTTTACACAACTGATAGTGAGGTTCTCACCAGGAGTGGCGGAGATGGCATGAAACGTGATTTATGGGAATAACAGTCTGAACCACAAGATTTGATCAAAGTAAAAAAACAAGGACATGATTCCACAGTGCATTGTGAAGGTGTAAGAAACTGGTGAGTTTACCTGCTTGCAGCGTTTGCTGGATACTGATTGGTTGTTGGGAATGGGAATGTAAGAATTGTTGCTATTGAAGTTCATTAGAAATATATTAATATGTGTTCTTAAGATTAGTCACAGAGAGATGTTCATAGGCCTTCCAAGAGAAACGTACTTCTTTCAGACAGCTTCCCTTTCTCACCCACAGACTAGTTATGAAGAGCCTGCTGCAGACCTTAGGCAGCAAACCTTAGGGATGTCAGCTGATTTAGAGCGAGCTGAGAATACCTTTCATCTTTTGCTATTTTCCATTGCTTAAAGTGCTGAAGCTTCATGCCTATACCTTTCTCTTCTCTCATCAGAGCCATTCATTTGAGTTTCTGAAACTGACACATTTCCTTGCTTGCTGAAATGAAATGACCTGTAAACCATAGCTTTATTAATTCAGAGGAGGGATTTTCCTTCATGGGACATACTTGCTGCATTTTCTCTTTTTCTATTTGTAATTCTAACTAATGTAGTTTCTAAATTGCCTTGAAGTATTGAGTAATGGAGTATTTTAATCTGTAATAATAATGATGGCTAAATTCAATTCTTACTTTAAATAATTTATTAATAAACCCTTTAAACCACACTAAGGGCTTGATTATTACCAATAGGGATTAGAAAATTGTGTTTTTCTTGCGAATCGCAATTAAATAATGTATTGGAATGTATGAAACTCCAGAAGTTTCATATAGCGATTCGCAAGGGCTCGCAAATGGACCTACCTCATTAATATTCATGAGGTAGGTCACAATTTGCGACCCATTGCGAATGGCTACAATCACAGGAATGGTGGCCTGCTGGGCTCAGCAGACCACCATGTCTATGATTGCTTTAAATAAAGCAACCTTTTTTTAAAATGCAGCCTGTTTTCCTTAAAGGAAAATGGGATGCGTTTAAAAAAGAAAAATTAAAAGTTTCTTTTTAATTTTTTAAGAGTAGACCTGCTCTTAAAAAATGTTTTCGCATGCATTCACAAAGAGGAAGAGGTCCTTCACCTTTGCAAATGGGTTACCACCAATTTGAAATTGGTGGTAACTGCGATTGTTTTGTGACCGCATTCACCGTCACAAAACAATCATGCATACTTCTGCGATTCACTATTAGGAAGGGACACCCTTGACATGCCCCTTCCTAATACCGAATCGGTATGTAGTCACAAATCCAATTTGCAATTCGGTACCAAGTTACAGAATCGCAAATTGGATTTGATACATACCAAAATGCATGTTGGGCAAAATGTTTGATACATCTGGCCCTAAATCTCTGTTGAATCCTGTGAAGCTTCAATTGGACTTCACTGTTCATGATAACTGATGTAATTGACTAATCTTTATTATCTCTACTTGCCGACTAATAAAGCTCCATACCACTAAAGGCAGCGGTTATTTAATAATTATGCTCAATGACTGAGATACAAGAACTCCCACTCCGGCAAAACTTACATTGATTACACAGCTTTGAAAACATTTCCCTGTTTTGTGCTGCTGATATGTCCCGAATCTCCGCCCATCACACGCTCATTTTTTAATTGCTACTCTATGTCACCAAAGCTATTTCTCATCTGCCTCCCGGCGCCAATTATCCAAACTTGTTGTTTATCATAAGTGCACTTTCTGTCTCTACTACAACTATTAGAAAAGTGAACAGCTTGCCCACCCCACCTCTGCAAGGATAAAAGCATTTCCTGACCTCAGTTTTTCCTTCTGGACTGTAACATCGCCCTCCATAACTTCTGCCTATTTTCTGTGCCTAGATTTATTCTCGTATCGTATGTTTCTTCTGTTTCTTCATTAATAACAATCACATTGATCATTGGGGGTTGCTGCCTAATTAGATATCGCCACTTGCACGTCTTTATTTTATTTTTCACAATTTTCAAGTCGTTGTAACAAGGTAGTGACATAAATAACAGCTGTTACTCTTACCCAGTCCGATGGAAAACAGTTCATTGACCTTGGAATGATGAAGGCTTTTGAGTGCTCTTTTGGGATTTCAGCTTGTGACCTGCAGGTCATATTAGCATTAGTGACAGCTTCTTACTAAATGACCTAGCTGGTTTTGCCCTATCACTCACTTTATTTTTCAGTTCCTCTTATTTTTTAATTTACTACTCTGAAATGGACATCCGCCATGTTAAAACAGTAACAGTGTGTCGTGATGCACTGTTACACACATAGGTCACAAGGCGCTCTTGCTCATGCATCACAACAAATAGGTATGTACCTGCATCTTAGAAGATTCAAAGAAGGCTTGTCTTGCCTGTGCCTGCCTCATAACACTTGCCTTCGCTTGACAATTAAAAAAGCACTGGCAAAGTCAATAGCTCAGTCAATTAGAGCAGTCATCTATTTGCCAATGCTTTTTCATATTTGGTACGAAAAATAAACTTCCTCAGCCATGATGTTCTCCCCAAGCCCATATTGTGAAATGGAATGAAAAACAAAAGAATTAGGTAGAAGAAAGCTGGCCATACTGAAATGGCAAGACTGAGCATTATGGTGTAAACCATGATTTAAGCTTGCGTTGTTGTTTGTTCTCAGGGCAGCAGTTACTGTAAAATCGTAGCCATTCAGTTCATTTGATCAAAAAGGCTGGACATACAATACAAATTTCGCTATTCACCCCTCAGTATAATTGAAATGTAGGTAGCAATAAATGCTGTTTTAATCAAATGATCCTGTAACAGCAACTGATTAAGTTTCCTTACAGTTTAATTTATTTAATATGCAAACAAACCATTGTGTGCTGCATGCACCATAGAGAATTCATGTGTTACCTCAGTTGACATTTCAATTTATTTTACCCAAGTTTCTGATCTTCTAGGGTAGCCATGTAAGCAGTCTTCAGAAAGTCACATAAGCTGTTTGGCTATCCACTACAATCTTGGCCTAACGTTTTCCACAGTATCTTCTGAAAGCGCTGTCACAGGATCTGTGCTAATATTAATTAGGTATCTAAAAATAAATCATTATCTGGTCACATAATAATTCCACAAGGTAAAGCCAACAGTATTCAGTGCAAGAAGTAGTTGTGAAATAGGAAAATGGCACCTTTAATGAGGCAGTTACATATTAGAAGAACTTATAAAAACCCCTGGCACTTGCCCAATAGGCCAAATAGCCTCATACATCAATGTGCATCTAACAAAGACCCCTCTATTTCCCGCCTTTTAAAATCATGTTCATGCCCCAAGGCCCCAAGAAAAACACCTTTTACCCAAATATTATCTTTACTTACCATAACGATTTCACGTCTTGAAAGTTGTACGATCATTGTGGCCTCAAATCAGATTCATCCTGTCTCATTTGACAGTAATCATCTGAAAATGCACACAATTGCATAGTAACGTGCATAGTAGGGTCTTCTATTCCAGTTCACCTTTCAGATAACGTCCACGTACTCAAATTCCTTCGCCAAGACGAACACAACAGTTTTTCAGCCTTTCCAGTTCATGCATTTTTTTTTCTACCCTAATACTAGCCCCAGCACTAGCCCCAGTGCCAGGAAGCGCAAACAAACTTTAGTATTCAGCGTTCCCAGTAAACATACTTTAGGAGACGCAGGGAGGGGCCAGTTAAGGAAAATGGCATGACGGAAACGCACAACCTTGCATGTGAATTTGAGGCCTACTTAAGCGGCACAGCCATCTGCGTGTCAGTGGAGCTAATGGGATTCTCTTCCTTCAAGGATTTTGACTCTGTCCGTAACATTTAGTTTCGGAGGAGCTCTAAATAGCACCACTAAAGTTCAGTGTTTTCAGAAATATTTTACACTTGCTCAAATCCCTTTGTTTCTTACAACATTCACAGTATATTCAGAATCCAATGCCTCTTGTGAATAAGCCAACCACAAATAGTGGAGAGCCACTTTTCTTGTGCCCCTTAGCGCCCCACTAATGCCACTATGCATATGCCATAGCTATGATATGGCGCACCATGGAGGTAGTTAGGAAACTTGCACACCTGCGCTGCCTCACCAGGTTGCAGGGAGGCATCATTGGAAAGGGGAGAGTCTCCCCTTTCCAACGATGCCTTTCTGCATGTTTTCCTGGCTGTGGATTATGGCGCAATCGCGATCCACAGCCAGGAAAATCTCTAGGCCACCAGGGAAATCAGTAAGGGGGTCAGCCCTCATGGTAACCTATGGGCCCCCACCCGGGGTAGAGGCTTTTTTGTTTTTTAACATGACGTTTCTTCCCCTGGGGGGTGATCGCATCCCCCTCCCAGGGGAATATAAATTGTTTAAAAAGTTTTTTTTTAAATTAAGAAAAAGAATGTTATTGTCAGGGGGTCGGGACTCTTGCATACGGGTCGACCCCTTGTAGGCACCCCTTTTTTTTTTTAGAAATGTGTGGTTGCCCATGGCCGCTATCAGGGGAACAACTGATTTCTCAAAAAACAATAAATGGGTCCATATTCACTGAAAAAACAAAGGTTGCAGGGACATTATAGATAGGAACTAGGATTAAAAAAGCCTAAGAAATTCACTGACAAAATTCAAAGGTTACAGGGACGTTATAGTTAGGTCCTGAATTTACTCCCACAAAAGCAGAGAAATTCAGCAGTTACAGTAACCTGAGCTAACTATAACTTGCACCCCTGTAATGCACTGCTTATGACATCACATATTACATCACAGTGAATTTCTATGTTTTTTAAAATTCTAATCCCTAACTATAATGTCCTTGTAACCTTTCTTTTTTTCTGTGAATTTCTATGTTTTTTTTTTTTAAGTATAGTAATTTTCATTACCATATGTTAATCCAACCACCACATCACATGGCCGAAGGAAGTTGGCCGCAGTCTATCTCTCTGGATGTGAGAATAGGTGTAAGAGGTTGTATCTGGGGTGAGAGTGGCTGTGAGAGTCTCTGTATAGGTGTGAGAGTGTGTGCATCAGTGTCTTAGTGGGTGCATCAGTGTCTGAGTGGGTCTGTGAATGGGTACATGAGGCTCTGAGTGGTCTGTGAGTGGGCGGATGAGTGTCTCAGTGGGCCTATGTGTGGGTGCATCAGTGTCTCACTGGGTCTGAGTGGATGCATCAGTGTAGGAAGGTATCCTCTTTCTAGCCTTGTTATCCCACTTTTGGCCTGTTTGTGAGTATATGTCAGGGTGTTTTTACTGTCTAACTGGGATCCTGCTAGCCAGGGCCCAGTGCTCATCGTGAAAACCCTATGTTGTCAGTGTGTTTGATATGTGTCACTGGGATCCTGCTAGTCAGGATCCCAGTGCTCATAAGTTTGTGGCCTATATGTGTTCCCTATGTGGTGCCTAACTGTATCACTGAGGCTCTGCTAACCAGAACCTCAGTGTTTATGCTCTCTCTGCTTTCTAAAATTGTCACTGCAGGCTAGTGACTAATTTTACCATTTCTCATTGGCACACTGGAACACCCATATAATTCCCTTGTATATGGTACCTAGGTACCCAGAGTATTGGGGTTACAGGAGATCCCTATGGGCAGCAGCATTTCTTTTGCCGCCCATAGGGAGCTCAGACAATTCTTACACAGGACTGCCACTGCAGCCTGAGTGAAATAACATCCACATTATTTCACAGCCATTTTTCACTGCACATAAGTAACTTATAAGTTACCTATAAAGTTTAACCTTTGCAAGGTTAGGTGCAAAGTTACTTAGTGTGTGGGCACCCTGGCACTAGCCACGGTGCCACCACATTGTTCAGGGCAAATTCCCCGGACTTTGTGAGTGCGGGGACACCATTACACGCGTGCACTACACATAGGTCACTACCTATGTGTAGCGTCACAATGGTAACTCCGAGCATGGCCATGTAACATGTCTAGGATCATGGAATTGTCCCCCCAATACCATTATGGTATTGGGGGGACAATTCCATGCATCCCCGGGTCTCTAGCACCGAACCCGGGTACTGCCAAACTGCCTTTCCGGGGTTTCCACTGCAGCTGCTGCTGCCAACCCCTCAGACAGGTTTCTGCCCTCCTGGGGTCTTGGCAGCCGAGTCCCAGGAAGGCAGAACAAAGGATTTCCTCTGCGAGAGGGTGTTACACCCTCTCCCTTTGGAAATAGGTGTGAAGGGCTGGGGAGGAGTAGCCTCCCCCACCCTTTGGAAATGCTTTGATGGGCACAGATGGTGCCCATCTCTGCATAAGCCAGTCTACACCGGTTTAAGGATCCCCCAGCCCTGCTCTGGCATGAAACTGGACAAAGGAAAGGGGAGTGACCACTCCCCTGACCAGTACCTCCCAGGGGAGGTGCCCAGATCTCCTCCAGTGTGTCCCAGACCTCTGCCATCTTGGATTCAGAGGTGTTGGGGCACAATGGACTGCTCTGAGTGGCCAGTGCCAGCAGGTGACGTCAGAGACCCCCCTGATAGGTGCTTACCTCTTTCAGTAGCCAAGCCTCCTTTCTTAGTAGCCAAACCTCCTTTTCTGGCTATTTAGGGTCTCTCCTCTGAGATATTCCTCAGATAACGAATGCAAGAGCTCACCAGAGTTCCTCTGCACTTCCCTCTTTGACTTCTGCCAAGGATCGACCACTGACTGCTCCAGGACGCCTGCAATACCGCAACAAAGTAGCAAGACGACTACCAGCAACATTGTAGCACCTCATCCTGCTGGCTTTCTCGACTGTTTCCTGGTGGTGCATGCTCTGATGGCTGTCTGCCTTCACCCTGCACTGGAAGTCAAGAAGAAATCTCCTGTGGGTTGACGGAATCTTCCCCCTGCCAACGCAAGCACCAAATTACTGCATCACCGGTCCTCTGGGCCCCCTCTCATCCTGACGAGCGTGGTCCCTGGAACACAGGAGCTGGGTCCAAGTGTCTCTCACAGTCCAGTGGCCCTTCTGTACAAATTTGGTGGAGGAAAGTCCTTGCCTCCCCAAGCCAGACAGCAAACTTTTGTACTGCGTGATTTGCAGCTGCTCCGGCTTCTGTGCACTTTTCCAGGACTTCCTTTGTGCACAGCCTAGCCTGGGTCCCCAGCACTCTGTCCTGTATTGCCCAACTCGATGAGTTGGACTTCGACGTCATGGGACCTTCCTTTGTGACTCTGAGTCAACCACTGTCCTCAGATCTTCTAAGTGCCTGCTCCGGTACTTCTGCAGGTGCTGCCTGCTTCTGTGGGGGCTGAGTTGCTGAGCTCTCCCTCTGTCTCCTCCTCCAAGGGGCAACATCCTTGTCCTTCCTGGTCCCCAGCAGCACCCAAAATCCTCAACCGTGACTCTTGCAGCTAGCAAGGTTTGTTGGCAGTATTTCTGCCTGGAAACACTTCTGCAACCTCCAACACGCTGTGGGACATCTTCTATCCAAAGGAGAAGTTCCTAGACGATTTCGTTGTTGCAGAACCTTTGGCTTCTTCCACCCGAGGCAGCCCTTTTGCACCTTCATCTGGGGTTTGGTGGGCTCCTGCCCCTCCCCCAGACACTTTCGTGACTCTTGGACTTGGTCCCCTTCCTTTTCAGGTCCTCAGGTCCAGGAATCAGTCTTCAGTGTTTTGCTGGTGCTTGTGGTTCTTGCAGAATCCCCTATCACGACTATTCTGTCTTTCTGGGGTAGTAGGGTAACTTTACTCCTACTTTTCAGGGTCTTGGGGTGGCGTATCTTGGACACCCTTACTGTTTTCTCACAGTCCCAGCGACCCTCTACAACCTCCCATAGGTCTGGGGTCCATTCATGATTCGCATTCAACTTTTGGAGTATATGGTTTGTGTTGCCCCTAGACCTATGTCTACCTATTGCATCCTATTGTGATTCTACATTGTTTGCACTACTTTTCTTACTGTTACTTACCTGTTTTGGGTTTGTGTACATATAATTTGTGTATATTACTTACCTCCTAAGTGAGGGTATCCTCTGAGATATTTTTGGCATATTGTCACTAAAATAAAGTACCTTTATGTTTAGTAACTCTGAGTATTGTGTTTTCTTATGATATGGTGCTATATGGTATAAGTGGTATAGTAGGAGCTTTGCATGTCTCCTAGTACAGCCTAAGCTGCTTTGCCATAGCTACCTCTATCAGCCTAAGCTGCTAGAAACACCTCAATTCTACTAATAACGGATAACTGGACCTGGCACAAGGTGTACGTACCACAAGGTACCCACTATAAGCCAGGCCAGCCTCCTACAATCAGTGTCTGAGTGGGTCTGTGAGTGGGTGTATGAGGGTCTTAAAGGGTCTGTGAGTGGGTGCATGAGGGTCTGAGTTGATTTGTGAGTGGGTGCGTGAAAGTCTGAATGGGTCTGTGAGTGGGTGCATCAGGGTCTAAGTGGGTCTTTGAATGGATGTATCAGTGCCTGTGTGGGTCTGTGAATGAGTGATTCCGTGAGTGGGCTAGACAGTGTCTGAGTGAGTCTGTGAGTGGGTGCATGAGGTTCTAAGTGGATTTGAGAGTGGGTGCTTGAGGGTCTGAATGGGTCTGTGAGTGGATGTATCAGTGTCTGTGTCGGTCTGTGACTGGTTGCACGAGCGTCTGAGTGGATTTGTGAGTGGGTGCATGAGGGTCTCAAAGTGTCTGTGAGTGGGTCTATAAGTGGGTGAGTGAGGGTCGGAGTGGGTTTGTGAGTGGTTGTGTGAATGTTAGACCTGGCAGCTCTTGGCGTGGTTTCCCTGTACTTTTTGCTTCTGGCCCCTTGTTCTTGGACCCTGTGCTGTAATTCGTTTTGCTGGTTTTCACATTCTGGGCACTTTACCACTGCTAAAGTGCAAGTGCTCTCTGTCTAAAGGATATTGATAATTGGTTTACCATGAATGGCACATTTGACTGGTAAGCAAAGTGCACTATGGGTGCCCAGGGCCTGTAAATCAAATGCTACTAGTGGGTATGCAGCACTGATTGTGCCACCCACATGAATAGCCATGTATACATGTTCAGACTGCAGTGCCTGTGTGTGCAGCTGTGCACTGCCAGTTTGACCTGGCAAGTGTGCCCAATTGCCAGGCCAAAACCTTCCCTTTTACTGCATGTAAGTTACCTCTAAGGTGGGCCCTAGGTAGCCCCATAGGCAAGGTGCAGGGTATTTAAAAGGTAGGACCTTACTGGTGTGTTTTACATGTCCTGATAGTGAAATACGGCCAAATTTGGTTTCGATTGCAAGACCTACCTCTCCCATATTTTAACCCAGGGAATGCCTTTAAATATCTTTTAAGTGCAGTTTCCCATTGGGAGCAGATAGAGATTGGTGTTTGGGGTCTCTGAACTCACAATTTAAAAATACATATTTTGGTAGAGTAGATTTTTAGATTGCCTGTTTGAAAATGGCACTTTCAGAAAATGGGCATTTTCACTCTTAACCATTCTGTGCCTCTGCCTGCCTGTGGAATCCACGTCTTGGTCAGACAAACAGTTGGGCTGTTTGTGAATTCTCTCTAGACAGTGAAACAAAGGAAGCTGAGAAGTGTCCTGCATATCCTGATGAGTCTCCTGGGCTAGAGTGGGTAGGGAGAAGCTGTCACTTACACCTGAATGGGTTGTGCCTGTCCTCGCATAATGCAGTCTCCAACCTCCTGGAGTGTGTCTGGGGCCCCAGGCTTGTGCAAGGAAGGTTCCTGGAAACAACAGAGACTTTCCTATGAAGTTTGCATACTTCAACGGCAGAAAGGAGTATAAGTATTGGACCCGAAACCCCAGACTTTAGATTACTTCTGGATCAAGAGGAACCTCTGCCAAGGAGAAGTGCTTGATGCTTCAGGAGGACCTGCCACTCTGCCTGTTGCTTTGCTGCACTTGCCTGCTTCTGCTTCTGCCTAAGAGGGAAAAGACTGGACTCTGCTTTCTGAAATCCTGCTTGTGAAGTGTATCCAAGGGTTGGACTGAGCTTGCCTCCTATTAAAAAGTCTCTGGGACAGCAAAGACTTCACCTACCAGCCTCTGGGTTCACTTGCTGTGGATTCTAACTCGCCAGGTGCTACCTACTCCAGTCTCTGGGCCTCTGGAAGTGAAACTTGGTTGAAAAACAAGAAAAAACATTTACACCGACTCTGGCCAATGCCAGGACAGATGCCACTGCTGACGTCCTGTGACTTTGTGAGTGCCGAGTGCTGGGTCACCGACATTGGTGACACCTGACTCCACTACGGCACCTGCACCCTTGTGGCGTGACCGCGACCCTTTGATGTCGCCCAATCGCATCTTGACCCACTGGACATTGACCCCACCGGAGCATAAGGAACAAATGCTGCACACCGATGCCGCATCACCTCCCCTGCTTTGCAGTAAGGAACCAATGCCCCATCGGATCCAGCTTCGCCTCACCTCCCCGACTCCGTGCACCGGCTTGTTTCTTCATTACCAAATGTACTGTACCTGGGGGTCCATGTAACTCTGTGACTGGCGCCATTGCCGTGGATTGTTGGGAATGACTTCATCACGATGCTGAGATAACACCAAATTGAAGCATTTGTGTGTTCTAAGCGCTATATTGAAGTTTAGTGTTTGAAAATTCATAACTTTGCTTGTGTATGTTGGCTTTTTGTAATTTTGGTCATGTTTTACTCAGATAAAAATTGGCTACGTTTCTAAACTGGTGTTGAGTGCTTTTGTGGTTTTTCACTGTGTTACTGTGTGTTATGGTACACATACTTTACACATTGCCGCTGAGATAAGATTGACTGCTTGTGCCAAGCTACCAAGGGCGTGAGCAGGGGTTATCTGAGCTGTGTATCTCCCTAGCCCTGACTAGATTGAGGGTCCCTACTTGGACATACAGACCCCATTTCTAACAGTGAGATCTGAGTGGGTCAGTGAGTGGGAGCGTCAGTGTTTGAGTGGTCTGTGAGTAGGTGTATGAGTGTCTCATTGGGTCTGAGAGTGGGTGCTCAGTGTCTCTCTGGGTCTGTGAGTGGGAGCATCAGTATCTGAGTGGGTCTGTGAGTGGGTGCATGAGGGTCTCAATGGGCCGGTGAGTGGGTGCATGAGGGTCTGAGTGGATTTGTGAGTGGATGTGTGAGGGTCTCAATGGGTCTGTGAGTGGGCGCATCAGTGTCTGAGTTGGTCTGTGAGAGGATGTGTCAGTGAATGGGTGTGTGAAGGTCTTAATGAGTCTGTGAGTGGGTGTGACAGTGTCTGAGTGGGTCTGTGAGGGGGTTGATGAGAATTGAATGGATTTGTGAGTGGGGACGTGAGGGTCTGAATGGGTCTGTGAGTGGGTGCATGAGGGTTTGAGTGGATCTGTGAGTGGATGTGTCAGTGTCTGTGTAGGTCTGTGACTGGGTGCATGGGAGTCTGAGTGGATTTGTGAATGGGTGTGTGAGGATCTCTATGGGTCTGTGAGTGGGTGTATAAGGGGCTGTGTGGATCTGTGAGTGGGTGTGTCAGTGTCTGAGTGGGTCTGTGAATGGGTACATCAGTGGATGAGTGGGTCTGGGAGTGATTGTGTCAGTGTGGGACTGCGAGTGGGTGCATGAGGGACTGTGTGGGTCTGTGAGTGGGTGTGTAAGTGGCTGGGTGGGTCTGTGAGTGAATGTGTCACTGAGTGGGTCAGTGAGTATGTATGTCAGTGTCTGAGAGGGACTGTGAGTGGGAGCATGAGTGTCTGGGTGGGTCTGTGAGAGGGTGCATGAGGCTTTGAGTGGTCTGTTAGTGGGTGTGTGAGTGTCTCAGTGGGTATGTGTGTGGTTGCATCGGTGTCTCACTGGGTCTGTGAGTGGATGCATCAGGGTCTGAATGAGACTGTGAGTGGGTGCATGAGGGTCTCAATGGGTTTGTGAGTGGGTGAATGAGGTTCTGAGTAGATTTGTGAATAGATTTGTGAGGATCTGAGTGGAGGCGTGAGTGGGTGCGTGAAGGTCTTAGTGGATTTGTGAGTGGTCGCATGAGGGTCTGACTGGGTCTGTGAGTGTGTGCATGAGGGTCTGAGTGGGTCAGTGAATGGGTGCGTCAGTGTCTGAGTTGGTCTGTGAGTAGGTGCATCAGTGGCTGAGTGGGTCTGTGAGTGCTTGTGTCAGTGTCTGTGCGGGTCTGTGAGTGGGTGTATGAGGGTCTAAATGGGTCAGTGAGTGGGTGCGTCAGTGTCTGAGTGGGTCTGTGAGTGAATGTATCACTGCCTGAGTGGGTCAGTGAGTGGGTGCATCACTGTCTGAGTGGGTCTGTGAGTGGGACACTGAGGTGGCTAAAGTGGTGTCCGTACCGCCAACAGGCTGGCGGTACGGAGACCCATATTTCGACCGCGGCGGTAGCGCCGTGGTCGCACCGCCGGGGCCGGCGTTTTCCCGCCGTTTTAGCCCCGGCGGTGATAATCCGCCAGGGCAGCGCTGCCCTGGGGATTATGACTTCCCTACCGCCAGCCTGTTTCTGGCGGTTTGCACCGCCAGGAAGAGGCTGGCGGTAAGGGGAGGCCTGGGGCCCCTGGGGGGCCCTGCACTGCCCATGCCACTGGCATGGGCCGTGCAGGGGCCCCCTAACAGGGCCCTGTGCAGCTTTTCACTGTCTGCATAGCAGACAGTGAAAAGCGCGACGGGTGCAACTGCACCCGTCGCACGTCCGCAACACCGCCGGCTCCATTAGGAGCCGGCTCCTATGTTGCCGCCGCATCCCCGCTGGGCCGGCGGGCGTAAACTAGGTTTGCGCCCGCCGGCCCAGCGGGGATGTTGTAATGGGCACCGCGGGAGTGCGGGCGCATTGGCGGCCGCATGTCGGTTCCGCCGCCCGCCAATGTCATAATGACCCTCTGAGTGTCTAAGTGGGTCTGTGACTGGGTGTGTTAGGGTCAGAGTGGGTTTGTGAGAGTGTGTGTTGGTCTGGGTGGATTGGTGAGTGGGTGTGTCAGTGTCTGAGTTGGTCTGTGAGTGGGTGCATGAGGGTCTGAGTGGTCTGTGAGTGGATGTATGAGTGTCTCAGTGGGTCTGTGTGTGGGTGCATCCATGTCTCACTGGGTCTGTGAGTGGGTGCATGAGTGTCTGAGTGGGTCTGTGAGTGGGGGCATGAGGGTCTGAATGGGACTGTGAGTGGGTGCGTCAGTGTCTGAGTGGGTCTGTGAGGGGATGTGTGAGGCTTTCAGAGGGCTATGAGTGGGTGCGTGAGGCTCTGCGTGGTCTGTGAGTGGGTGTATGAGTGTCTCAGTGGGTTGGTGTGTGGGTTGATCAGTGTCTCACTGGGACTATGAGTGGGTGCATCAGTGTGTGAGTGGGTGCATGACGGTCTGAGTGGGTGCATGAGTGTCTGAGTGGGTGTTTGGGTGGATGCATAAGTCTCTGAATGCATGTATAAGTGAATGAATTAGTGTATGAATGAGTCTGTGGTTTCTCTTCCAAATTGTTTCGTATACGCAAATATTTTGCGAATAATTCACCAATATCGCACGTGGTAATGCAAAATTACTTGAAGCCCATAATTTACCCCTACAACACCTAACTCACACCCATGGGGTCAGGTTACCTCCACCCTTACCCTTTCTGCCACTTTCAATTAGGATTTTCACCCCTGGGGACTGTTTGCTGTGAAATAAAATGGCGGCTGCAACTTTCTATTCAGGTTGCGGCCAATTACAGCACTTCTTTTTGCACACATATTTGCAAAAAAATTCACTAATATTTGCAAACTATTCGCAAGCCCAGGCATACAAATTTGGATTTCCTTTAATATCTCAAAAACTACAGAACTAATTTACACCAAACAGAAGGCATAATCTGCATACCGAAAGCTGCATTTCTGCCAAATTTGGTGTAATTCTGTCCAGTGATTCAGGCTATAGTCGTGTTCAAAGCTCCTATGGAAATTAACATGGGAAACACGCTTTTTCTGCCCCACCCCCTCTTTTTCGCGGCTCCGGCTTGATGGATCACCCTCCTACTTCCCATGCACAACAAGATTCTTTTGTACACTTTTTTTGGAAAACATTGTGAAGATTCGTAAAACGGTGCCAAATCAAAAAACTCTTTTTCAATGGAAACATGGTCCTAACTATATATATATATATATATATATACACACACACAACCACTATATATATATGTATATATATATGTAAATTACCTCCTACAGGCGGTCACCGGTAGGCAGTTAAAGTTAGGACCTAGTTTACATTGGAAAAGTGTTTTTTGTTTAGCTATTAATTTTGATGTCATTTGACAGTTATTTGTCAATAGGAGGCTGAGAAAAAGAAAATTTTTCCCCATACAAGTTCACATAGTGATTTTAGACACAACTAAAGCCCAAAGCGCTGAATGGAATTTTACCAAATGTGGTTCAAATCTGTTCAATAGTTTTGGAGTTATTCAAGAAAAAATATCCATGTATATCTAGAGTTGCGGATTGACCCTGGATCAACCATGGTGGATCAGCGGATCCACGAGCCAACAGTAATGCCGTGATTGGCTGGCTGCAACCTAAGACAACAGTTGCGGCCACCATTTTGTGTATCAGGACGCATTGCCAGGGAGGGAAAATATAAGTTAAATGTAATAGAAGGGGTCAGGGTAGAGGTACTCTGACCCAATTTGACTCATGGAGGGTTCTTTGTGGGCAAGAAATTGTCCAAAACCTTTTTTTTTGGGGGGTGGTTAAGGATCTGCGAATGCTCAGCTGCTCTCAGTATGACCCCTGCAGATCCAGAAGGGGTGTGGGTAGCACGTTGGGGGGTAGGGCTTGGTGTGGTAGGGCCGGAGAAAATGGCAGGTAATATGTTGAAGGATGGTTCTTGGCTATTTTATGCAAATTTGAGACAAGGTGCAGGAGAAGATGTGGTGCTGGGAGGATATAGCCAGACTAGAGAAGCCTCTTCTGTTTCTCGAGGGGACATGATCAGCATAGCTAGCATATTACGACTGCAACTATCTAGGTAAATGGCAAGAAGGAATTAAAAAGTTGCTGCATGCAATGTATATGGGGCCAATAATCAGGTAAAGTTCTGAGATATACTCAAGTTGTTTAAGGTCATCACAAATTCAGATAATTCTTTTGCAGGAGACCCATCTGAAATTCTAGATCTAAATTGCTAAGCTACCCAATTTTATATCTCGGTCTTTGCATCTGCCAGTGCCACTGTCCGTGGGGTGGTCTTCCTAGTAACACACGTTTCCCAGGTGAAGTTTATCAGATTTTCAGAGATCCACACACAAAATGGCTTATAATTAGTACTAAAATTTCTAATCAGCATGTGCATTTTGCAAGTTTTTATGGTCCCATTGACGATTAAATTATTTCCTTTCCAGGTCTATATAATGTTTTGATTACATTTCCCAGTTTGTTGGTCGTAGGGGGAGATTTTAATATACCAGACCTCAGACTTGGTACATCGTGTAAGAACAAGTCACAGAATAAACCCAGAGCATCTTGCTTTTTGACAAAATGTATTCAAGACATGGCTTTAGCTTGGTGGGCAGATTAACCCCAGGCATTAGAATATACTTGCTTTTCAAAAAGATACAGCACGGCCACATGAATAGATCATGCCTTAATCTCGTATCAATGGGCTAGGGGCAGTTCACGTATCCTCTCTAATCCCTTCTCTGATCATTCGGTTCCCTTGATCAACCTTTATTTGCCTGGGTGTCGGGTAGAGTCTTAATAAGTCTCTTTTGACAGATCAAGGGTGGATAGCGATTCTCAAGGTGTCAGTCACTGGGTTCTTTCAGATTAACAAAGGGTCAGCCTCCTCATTTGTTATTTGGGAAGCATGTATGGCTTTCATAAGGAGGGGAAGCGATCTCCTATAAAGCTGATGTAAATAAAATAATTAGGGCCAAAACTTCCAGTCTCAGCAGAAGCTTGATCAAGCAGTACTGATTCATCAGGCTACTCATGATGCGGATTCCACCAGTAGATTGAAGGAGGCACGGGACAAATTGAGGGACTATTATTTGTCCCAGGAAATAGTTAGTCAGTGCACATGCTTCCAGCAAAACTACGAAGAGAATGAGCATGTGGGTAGGGTGCTAGCTTGGTCAGTCAAGAAAAGGAGGAATAATGCTAATATTAAGTCAATCTTTGATGAGACTTAGGGGATAACTGTAAACCATCCGAAGGGAACTGATGAGGTGTTCCTGTCCTATTATGCAAGATTATACACTCCTATACTTATGATTAATGCGGAACAGGTAAATCAATATTTAAGATCCGATAATCTACCTATTCTGGTAGAGGAATCACAGGCCTAACTAATAGCGCTCAATACGTTATTAGAGGTGAAAAAGGCAATTTTAGTCTCACCAAACGGGAAGGCCTGCAGTGAGGGTGGCTTGCCAGCTGAGGTCTATAAATTATTGATCAAACAAATAATGGAGTTCTTGGTTATTCTTGTTAATGACATACTTAATAGGGCTAAGGTACCTGGGGCTATATTTATAGGCCCCTAGTGCCACAGAAGCATCACTTTTAGTGACGCTCCTGTGGCGCTAAGCACATCGCATATTTTTAGGTGGTGTTAAGCCACTTTTTGTGGTTTAACACCAACTAGTAAATACGGCCCCGTCCCACACAGAGCTGTGCGTGGAAGGGGCGTGTAATGGGCATTGCTGTGGGCGTGCCACAGCAACACCAATTGCATTTTTAAGCTGCCTCAGATTTATGAAATCTCGTAAACATGAGTCAGCACCCAGGGGTGGCGTTAGCAGGGCGTAACGAGGAGGAATACTTTTATTCCTCCTCATTTTTTGCTTTTCTAGGCATGTTGCATTCTGCTGCACGCACAGAAAAAGCAAATGCCAGAAATTATTGTTTATGTGCGAGAAGGTGTCCCTTCCTGCACATAAACAATAATTTGAAAATGATGCTTTGGCACTTCTGTGTGTGCTGCATTGTGCAGCATACACAGAAGTGCCAAAGCACCGTTAGAGATTGTTTATGTGCAAGAAGGCAAACCTTCCTGCACATAAACAATCACACCCCTCAAAACAGACATCCTTGCACGATGGTGTTGGTGCTGGCAGCTAACTTTAGCACCAGCGCAGGGGAAAATGCAGGGGTGTGCCATATTCCCTTAAATACAGTGCATCCCTGTGTTTCTAAGGTGGTACAACGTGGCACTGCCAATTTTGGCGCAGCACTGCACTGCGTCACTTTTCTTTAAACCTTAGCCATTGATACTCACAAGGGCGGTTATTGTTAGTTTTATCAAAAAGGGTAAGCCGCCCGAGAAACAGACCTCGTATCTTCTGATTTGCTTATTTACTCACGACTATAAGCTTTTGATCAAGATTCTTCCCGCGAGGATCACCCCTGTGGCTCAAGGGGTGATTCATGGTGATCAATGCAGGTTTCTTCCAGGTACATTTATATCAAGAAATACCAACTTTTTGTTACTGGCTATCGATTACTTCTTCAAGAATAACATTCAGGTTGCAATCATTTTGCTCGACACGGAGAAAGCGTTGGACCTAGTCCAATGTGAAGTGTTTTTTGTGATTTTGGATAGGTTCAATTTTCTCACAAAAATTATACAGCTAATCAACAATTTATATTCTAAGGCTGAAGCCAAGATTTTAGTGAATGTGCCCATAACTGAAACTTTGCAAATTTGTCGGGGCACTTGCCAAGGATGCCCCCTTTCACTGGTGCTGTTGGTGCTCTTTATTAAACCGTTGGTAGCAACCCTTCGTAAATAAATTTCTATTCAAGCACCACTACCTCAAGCACCAAAATTGAAATGTTTTGCCGATCATATGATTCTTTTAGCGAGGCACAGAATGTTGAGAGGTCTTTTGAGAAGATCACGGTTTTCACTGATTTAGACGGGGATAGGGTCAACCATTCCAAGTCAGAGGCTCTTCTGTTTAATACCACAGAACCAGTCCTCCCATCCACTATGCCTGCTCATTTTTGGGCCGCACAGCCTATTAGATATTTGGGCATTTATGTCCACCCTTAACAAAGCCCAAGATCTTCTCTATAAATGGCAAGCTCTCCCACTAACATTTATTGGGTGTGTGACGCTCATCAAAACGATGATTCTTCCTCTTTTTCTTTTATCTTTTCCAACATAACTATCAAAGTCCCCCAGAGGTTTTATTTAGGGAAATTGATATAATGCTCTGTCAGTTCATCTGGGCAAATAAAAAGCCTCACACAAAGCTTGATACGCTTTCTTTACCCGTAGAAGAAGGAGGCTCTAGCATTATTCCATTTCAAGAAATACTATGAGGCTGCATTTTTTAATTAGGCTATAAGGGCTGCCTTATCTTCTAAGCAAGATCTTCATTTCTTTCTGAAGCAAATGTTAGTGGAAAGCAACTTTCAACTTCCCCACTTTCTTAAAATTCCAAGACACCCAGGTACAAAATCACTAATACAATTTAATTTAGGGCTGCAGATTTTCACAAGAAATATCAAGTCCATAGCTTCCACCCTTTAATTTTGCTTTCTGAGTCTGAGGTGTTGGGCCTTAAATTGAGTTCTACTCATATTAGAGAGTGGGAAAATCAGAGATTTTTTTAGGTTTTCCGATTTTTTACTGGTCGGACAAATGAAAACATGGGTCCAACTTAGAGAGGGTAGAGTGTCTATTCCAGATGGCCTTACCTTCTTGTATCTTCAAATCCATCATTTCATACAGGCCGCTGAAATAATGACAGACCCGGTAGCCTCTGTGATTGCCCAGGCCTTTTATGAGAAAAAAACAGACAGGAGTAGGCAATAGATATCGGATCTTCTGCCAGCAGTCTTATGCAAGAATTATCCCCTGCGCTCTGACTAAGACTGAAACTGCAATGGGAGCAAGATCGATCCACAGCTTTGGAGGCAATATAAAATTATTTCCCATAATGCAATAAGGGGCGCAAACTTTAAAGAAAACCTTTTTCTCAAAATGGATGCTTTATTAAACACTAGCTCGAATTAAGAAAGCATTTTCATCAGTCTTTGGACAATGCCAGCATTGCAGGTGCAACCAGGGGGATTGGCTTCATCTATATCTTACGTGCCCTGACCTAGTAGAATACTGGGAGAAAATATTTCAGTGGATTAGCTCCGAAGCTCATGCTTCCCTAGTCCCAGATTCTCTAAAAGCTCTCTTAAGTATTTCCAGCTGTACAAGCTTATCTACTCGTTCCAAGCAAATCTTGTTTATCACTTTCCTAGTTGCCAAATCATAGACATTACAGGTGTGGAAGTCAGCGCTACCGCCATCTTATGAGCATTGGGAGTTTAAAATTTGGAAGTTTAGGGGTATCTGGGGAGAAAGAAGCAATTTAACCACATATTGAGGGGTTATAGTATTTTATTTTGGCCAATAGTAGCATATTGATGTACGATTCAGCTATATACACACCTTGCTGAACTCTCCCTAAATTGAATGCCATTTAGATTCTATTCTTTCTTTTCTTTTTCCCCAAAATATTTTGATTAACTGCTGCAATTTGAATCTCTGAGTCTAGTACTTATGCTTGGCTTTATGTACCTGCAGAACTTGATGAAATAAATTTTTTTTAAAAGGATCTGCAGATTTAGAACCCAATAAAAAAAATACACTCACTCACTCACACACCCACAGACCCACAAAACCACTATCATGCTGTCACACACCTGTGCAGCCACTCACATACCCACTTACACACCCACTCACAAATTCACACACCCACACTACCACTCACATATCCAGATAGCCACCCACATACACTCACCCACTCACAGAAGCACAGCATGGGGCTGGCTGCATGTGGGCAGTTGGATTAATATATGTACTTAAATGTTAGGTTACATTAAAACAAACCCTAGGAATTCACTGTAAAAACCAAAGGTTACAAGGACATTATAGTTAGAAAATAGAATTTTAAAAAACTTTAGAAATTCACACAAAAACAAAGGTTATAGGGATGTTTTAGTTAGGTTCAGATTTTACACACTCAAAACCATCGAAATTCAGAAGTTATAGGGATACTTACCTCAAGAAACTATAATGTGTGCATCTCGCCAAGAACTGATAATTACCCCACATATGGGGGTCACACAGCCCACCCGAACCCTGGGAACATTCACCTTTCTGGGGCAAAAGTGCTTTATTATAGTAGGGGGGCCTGCGGAGCCCCCTGAGCCCCGGGCACCACCATCTCCCCAGGGCTAAAGTTCAATGATATGCAGGGGGTTGTGCACCCCCGCAGCTGCAGGGACTGCCACCTCCGCAGGGCAATTGTACCAAAACAGTACCATAATATGGGGGGGAGGGCGTGCATATCCCCACAGCCCGGGGGACCGCTACCTCCCCAGGACAATTGTACCATGGTAAAAGGGGGCTGCATAGCCGCCGCCAGCCCTGGGGACCGCCACCTCGATGGGGAGGAATTAAAAGAATGAAGGAAGTGTGTTGCAGAACCCCAGCCCTGGGGACCACCACCTCTCCTGGGCTGTTTAAATGTTTGAGTAAAGCCATGTGCCCCCCCCCCATGGAGCCCATAATGACCCTGGGGACCACCACACCCCAGGGCCGGCTCCTGCTGTGTCCCAGGGTGCCCACATCGAGACATAGATGTTTGCTCTGACTTGGTGGGAGCTTTGACAGCTCCCGCCAAGTCAGAGCGAACACTCCACTACCAGCTCTCGCTTGCTGGAAGCAGAGGTTTCATCTTTATCCCTGCTCGACATGCAGGCAGGGAAACAAAGGAAAATATTGCTCTCACAGACAGGGAGCTTCATCTTTAGCAGCTCCCTGCCTGTGACAGCAATGCTGGCTCCTGCAGAAGGCAGAGAGGTAGCATGTCTGCAGGGCCTTGAGGCTCCCCATGTGGTCCATTGCACACTGGGTACCCTGAAGGGCGCTCAGGAGAGGTGGCTAGACCCAGGGAGATGGGTTCCATGGGGCCAAGATCGGCCTCGGGAGGGGGGTCACACTGCCTCACTCCTTCATTTAAAAAAGATGGGCCCCAGGAGATGGGGTCCCCAGGGCCGAGATAGGCCGGGGAAGGGGAGCCACGTGGCCCTCTCCCCCATTACCGTGAGGTGGGCCCTGGGGGTTGGGGTCCTTGGGGCCAAAACCGACTGGGAGAGGGTGGCTGCATGGCCCCCCTCCGTAAGTCAGTGGGTCTCCCTTTAAATTGCTGACTATGCAAACCTGGAAGCTGCGCCCGGTCGGACCCCACTCCGTCCACCTTAGCTGTATGCAAGTCTTCCCCACTTTTGCCAAGATGATGTACAGCAGTGTTTTTCCTGCCGACTTTGATGGCGCGTTCTTGATGCCGAGCAATGTGAGGACATATCCGCAAAACAAAGCAGCACTTACTTCACATGGATAAAAGAAAGGACCCTGGTTTGTTGGAGATTTACATCTTTGTAATCTAGTTTGACTCACTATAGGAGGATTCATGTTATCACAGAATTCTGGAGAAAGACACACGAGGAACAATTAGATTGCAAAAAACACACAAGGTCGCTGGAGACATTTCCTTATGGTCCATTACACAGCTGTAGTGTAGAATACACACTGGACATTAACCAACGAGGTAGCACTGTGGACTAATGTTGGATAAACAGGCAGGTGTGGGTCCTTTATGGCTGAGTCACTCATGCAGCTACTGACACACACACACACACACACACAGACACTCACACACCTACTCACAGATGCACTCAGACACTCATGCACCCACTCACAGACCTACTCAGAGACTCATGAACTCGCTCACAGACCCCCTCAGACACTCATGCACCCACTCACAGACCTACTTGGACCCTCACACATCCACTCACCGACCAACTCAGCCACTCACGGACCCACTTACAGACCCACTCACACACTCATGGACCTGCTCTCACCCCCACCCAGACACACACTCTCACACCCACTCTCACACCCGGAGACACCCTGTCACACCACTCTCACACCCGGAGACAACCTTCTCACACCTATTCTCATACCCGAAGAGATAGGCCCTGCAGCCAACTCCTGCAGCACACAGCCAAAGGCCATGCACAGCACGGAGTTGGGAGGTTAGAGGGGGTTTGTCACAAGGACTGGCTGCCGACCAGGCCGTGCAACCGACCTCTGCGGCACACGGCCAAAGGTAATGTGCAGCATGGGGTTGGGTGAATTTAGGGTGTTGGTCACAGGCCCTGTGGCCAACCCACCCCACATGGCCAAAGGCAGTGCAAGGCAGTGGTTGGATTAACGTACAGAAATGAAAATTACTTTACATTAAAAAAACATAGAAATTCACTGAAAAAAACAAAGGTTACAGGGACATTATAGTTAGGAAACAGAATTGAAATAAACATAGAAATTCACTTAATAATATAATTTTAATTGCAAACACTAATTGTTCACATGTCTTTTGTAAAGCCCAAGGTTGTAACACCAAGATGAAAGCATCATAGAAGCCTAGTGTAGAAAGTGATAAAATCTCCAGCAGGCAAAAACTACATACCCTGCCCTGGGAGTCGGCTATCATGTTATAGATGATCATTGACAACCAGAATGCTCATCTATATCATGATTATGTTTCCTGTCTACAACATGCCATGATTCGCCAGGAGATATCGTATATGAACAGACATATGTTTGTTTGATATAAAATACTATGCAAACTTGGAATCTGTGTATTATTCTATGTTGTTGTACATATACTTGTTTTCTGGCTGAGCACTGTGTTGTCAGTGCTAATTTGGAAATAAAATGAAATGTGTATTGTCTTTTTATTAAAGATGTGAAAACAATCATCATATAAGGTATTGTGTCCTGTACCCTTTTTCAATAGCATTGGTTATGATACAAGTTACTAATTGAGTTATCACACATTTCACCGCTTCTGTGCCTTGGACGAGGTGACCTCGTCCAAGGCTACAGTTCCCGTGTGCCTTGGACGAGGTCACCTCGTCGAAGGCACGGGAACTTGGGGGAGCGCTAGTGCGCCCCCCCGGTGCACCCCCTCCCCCCCGAGGCGGGGATGGAAGGGGAAGACCTTCCCCTTCCACCCCAACCCCCCCTACCCCCCCTGTGACGTCAGCGCACGAGCGCACGCTGATTTGTCACAGGGGCCTCCCCCAAATGCTCAGCATTTCTCTTTCAATCACATGGGGGAGGCCCGGAGGGGCTTCAAAGGGAAGGAAATGTATTTCCTTCCCTTTGAAGTCTCTCCCAGGGTTTCAATAGCCGGATTGCTTGCAATCCGGCTTTTGAAACCCCACTAGACACCTTGGATTTTTTTTTTTCTCCAGAAATTGACAAAAGGGAGCGACCCCTTGGGCAAGGGTCGCTCCCATGGGGGGGCATTTTTTTGGGAAGGCGCAGATCGGCCTATTATTAAGCCGATCTGCCCCCAGGGGGGGCAGAAGCCTCTAGGCACCAGGGATCTTTTTTTTTGTTTCTTTTTTTTTTTATGGTTTTTTTTTTTTTTGGGTGGGGAGCGACCCCTTAGGCAAGGGTCGCTCCCCTAGGGGGCAAATTATATTTAGGCCATTTCTGCCCCCAAGGGGGCAGAAACCACTAGACACCAGAGAGTTTTTTTTCTTTACGTGAATTTCACGCAAGGGGAGCGACCCCTTAGGCAAGGGTCGCTCCCTGGGGGGGGAATTATTTTAGGCCATTTCTGCCCCCCCTGGGGGCAGATTGGCCGATTTTAGGTCAATCTGCCCCCAAGGGGGCAGAAACCACTAGCCACCGGGGATGTTTTATTAGCCAAAGTTTGAGGTTTGCAAAGGATTCTGGGTAACAAAACCTGGTCAGAGTCCCACAAGTCACCCCATCTTGGATTCCCCTAGGTCTCTAGTTTTCAAAAATGCACAGGTTTGGTAGGTTTCCCTAGGTGCCGGCTGAGCTAGAGGCCAAAATCTACAGGTAGGCACTTTGCAAAAAATACCTCTGTTTTCTTTAAAAAAAATGGGATGTGTCCACGTTGCATTTAGGGGGGTTTACTGTCGCGGGCGCTAGGCCTACCCACACAAGTGAGGTATCATTTTTATCGGGAGACTTGGGGGAACATAGATTAGCAAAACAAGTGTTATTGCCCCTTTTCTTTCTCTACATTTTTTCCTTCCAAATATAGGAGAGTGTGTAAAAAAGACATCTATTTGAGAAATGCACTGTAATTCACATGCTAGTATGGTCACCCCGGAATTCAGAGATGTGCAAATAACCACTATCCTGAACACCTTATCTTGTGCCTTTTCGGAAATACAAAGGTTTTCTTGATAGCTATTTTTTACTCTTTATATTTCAGCAAATGAATTGCTGTATACCCGGTATAGAATGAAAACGCACTGCAGGGTGCAGCTCATTTATTGGCTCTGGGTACCTAAGGTTCTTGATGAACCTACAAGCCCTATATATCCCCGCAACCAGAGGAGTCCAGCAGACGTAACGGTATATTGCTTTTGAAAATCTGACATTGCAGGAAAAAGTTAGAGTAAAACGTAGAGAAAAATGTATGTTTTTTTTCACCTCAATTTCAATATTTTTCTTTTTTCAGTTGTTATTTTCTGTAGGAAACCCTTGTAGGATCTACACAAATGACCCCTTGCTGAATTCAGAATTTTGTCTACTTTCCGGAAATGTTTAGGTTTCTGGGATCCAGCATTGGTTTCATGCCCATGTCTGTCACTGACTGGAAGGAGGCTGAAAGCACAGAAAATTGTACAAATGGGGTATGTCCCAGTAAAATGCCAAATTTGTGTTGAAAAATTGGGTTTTCTGATTCAAGTCTGCCTGTTCCTGAAAGCTGGGAAGCTGGTGAGTTTAGCACCCCAAACCCTTTGTTGATGCCATTTTCAGGGGAAAAACCACAAGCCTTCTTCTGCAGCCACTTTTTCCCATTTTTTTGAAAAAACGAAATTTCTTGGCCTCCTTCACAAAGTCTGGGTACCTCTAGAATCCCTAGGATGTTGGAAAAAAAGTACGCAAATTTGGCTTGGCTAGCTTATGTGGACAAAAAGTTATGAGGGCCTAAGCGCGAACTGCCCCAAATAGGCAAAAAAAGGCCTGGCACAGGAGGGGAAAAAGGTCTGGCAGCGAAGGGGTTAAAGCAAATGTAAAAGTCTTTGGTGATTGGTTTCCACAGGACATTTGTTTGGCTTATTACTTTACAGAAGTTAGGCAGTATCCCTCAGTACATTAGTCTTATTTTCAAAGGGCGATATGCTCACTAAATTCAAGTAGTGAAGCCTCTGAGGCATACTCGGTCACCCCCAAATTGCATCCACAAACTGAAAAGAGTTGGATTTCGCACAGTGAGTGTCCTGAAGGTGCATGAAGGACACCTTTTCTTGAGCTTTAAGTAGCTAGCGACGAAATGCATTAGTATTGGTTCACTTGGCAAGTATACAGGATTAGTCAGGACTCTGTTGAGGACAGAGACATGAACTGGTAAGAAAAGCATAGACTAGGTGTGGTTTCACAGGGACATTGCATAAGTAGAAGGCAGATAGTAAAGGCAGTACAGATCCACATGCAATCACTTCATCTTCACCTACGGATTAAAACCCATTGGCGCTGCACTCGCCCTGATACTAAATTACTCCCTCACTCAACTAAGCAGATGAATTCACACCATACAGAACACAGCAGGCAGCCTCCTCCCTCAACATCCCAATATGCACACACCCTGCACCTGAAGCAGCTTCACTGAATCCACAGCTCTTTTCAAACTCCTGAAACGCACATTCAAAATCTTCCACATCACTGATCCAGCATATCTCAATGTGGCCTCAGATTTCAGAAATCTTCCAGACACCTTTGCTCAGCATAGGCAGCATCAGAACAAGGAGAATAGACTTCTCCTAATTGGCTCCAAAAAGGTGCAATGACCTACCTCTACACATAGTGCTGTCTCTAAAATCAGTGCATTCTGCACAAAGCTGAACACTTGGCTCTTTGACTAGGTTATTAGATGGATGAGCCCTGAATGCTCTTGAATCGGCAACAGGATAGCCTCTTGGGTTATAGTGAATTTAAAAAAAAAAAAAATCCTAACATTACAGAGAACTCTGTACCCTATGCTACATGACGGGTAAAATGTTTGTCCTTTTTGCTCTGCTCATCCTCTGTCAGAAGTTAATATATGTTCAGTTTACTGTATGACAAGTGCATTACAGTCACAGCACCGCACATTACAATGGACATGACGAATGCTACATTCTCACTGACTACCCTGTGTGTCAAAAACAACTGTTCTTTGTAGTTTATGAGGCTCTCTTTAGGGTACTTAGGCAATATTCCCCAGCATGCTTGCCTTTAGTTTCAAAGGTACAAATGCGACTTCAGTTTGAGGAATGAGGCCTCAGAGACATACTCGGACACCCCCAGCTAGCATCCACAAACTGGAAGGAGTTGGATTCACCACAGTCATTGCTCTAAAGACACATACGACATGTCTTCCTGAGCCTCATGTGGCTGTCATGGCAGCCATTAGTAAATGTACACTAGGCATGCATTCAGTAATGTTCAGAATGGAGGTGGTTATTTAACGTGTGTTACAAATCTAGTCAAATTGTTTTTTCATTTGTAAAGGTAAAGGTTGTAGATGCCTCAAGTGTCAAAATATCCGGACACAAATGGGGATTACGTCCTGTGACGTATGAATGTGATGGGCCCTTGCATGGTGACCGTATGTTGATGTGAGTGCGCTTTCGATCTGTTTGATTGGGCCGGTGGCCTGTGGTATGAACGTCCTGGGTGTGGTTGGTGAATGGCATGTGAATGGCCAGCAGGCCAGTAAGAACTCTACTATTCGTTTTGTTACCGAATTTCACAACGGTCATCACCTGATCCGGAAACACCTGAGAAAACACTGGTATTTACTACAGAATAATCCTTCCATCAGTAAACATATTACTAATTTTCCCCAAATAGGTTTCAGACGGGCTCCTAACCTAAGAGATAAACTATGCTCATCTTTCTATCACGCCAAGCTACCCACTACATTTCTACCCCCGAAACCACAAGGCTTTTATACTTGCAGCAAATGCTTTATTTGCAAGCTGGGCCTTTCCAAATCCAGAAGTACCATCAAAAATGACCAAAGCTGCCATATTAAGAACTTCATACACTGTGAAACTACTAACGTGGTTTATGCAATATGGTGACCTGGCCATCGTACCTACATTGGCAGCACTACACGTCCGTTCAAAACTAGGATTCAGGAACACTATCACAACATTCAGAAATTGGATATGAAGGCACCACTAGCAGAACATTTTGCAGAATGTCATTTCCACCAACGTACCTTCACTTTCTGTGGCCTCCATTGAATTTTAGCTTCCCCAACAGATGGTAATACTGCAGTACGACTTCACCAGGAGGAACGCCGATTGATAATTAAATACGACACTTTGAACAATGGACTCAACAAAGATCATGAGTGGCATTTTTGGCTAATGTAAAGCACTACCTATGTTTCATTACCATTATGAGCTTATTGTTTTTCATACTTTTTAAACAATCTCTGTTGTCTGTCCTTTATTGTTTCTCTCTATCTTTTCATTTTCTATTCTCTCACTTTTTCCTCTAATTGTTTTCTCCATGTTATCTGTTATATTTTCCTGCTCATAATTCACACCTGTAGGCATTTGTTTTTGTTTACATATTTTTTCTTTTTTTCTCCCTAAAAAGCGCACTCTCAATCGGTGTCTTCCCTTGACAAGGGCCGTCACTTTGATGACGTTTTTGCCATATGGTACAGTGCGAGGTTTTTTGGCTATACCTTTTTCTAATTACACTGTTCTCTACTGTATCAGACTGGTGCTTTTTCATAACAGTTCCATTATTTAATTTTAAAGACTCTCTTTTACATATTTTCTCACCCAACCTCCTTTATCCCGGACGAGGGTGACATTGTTAAAAGATGGCGCCGGTTTTCTCTAAAATCCAATATGGCGCCGTTTGCCCAAGTTTAATTCTCACTAAGAAACCCGGCACTCTTGGTTCTGTCTCTACCTCTACAACACTGAGGTGTTATTGTCGGCGCGCCAGCCTTCGTTTTTAACATATACGGCGACGGACGTGAATGCCTGCACTCTATGCGTGCAACGACTATAAGCAGGTGAGACAGGGGGCTTTTAATATAACAACCCTTACGCTATGTCACTTTCAGTCGCTATCAGACTTATCCCAGGTAACCCCCACTCAGGTCACCATTTCTAATATACTAAACGCTGTTCTTTTGTTAAATACACCAACATCTTTGTTATACTTTCCCTACAGGTATACCATTTTTATTCTTGACATGATTCTATAGGATTAACAATTAGCCTTCTCGAACTGTCTTGTTGTTTGTAATTGAGGGGTATACTCGTTATGGATTTTTTTGAGTGCCCTCACATAATTGTGATAACTTGCATTCTCGTTTTTCTTCTCTTGCTTCTTTTGTTACAATAATCAAATAGACAGTGTCTTTCCAGCTAGTTCTCCAATAACGAGACATATAAACTTTGATTTATTTGTATTTAAGGGTTAGCTAATGTTATGTAGATGCTACAATGTTATGTACATTGATCTGTTCTGCAGATTTACCATATGATTTGATTCTTATACAGTTGATTGTCTGTGCAAGCCGAACTTTATCCACATAACATGGTAGGTTTGGAACCATATGCAGTGTTTCAAAGCTATCCCTGACAACGGTATCCTGGCTTGTGGAAGACTACTTAGCACCCTCTTATTCCTACTCTCCCACTCTAACTAACATTCGTAGGACCGGCACCACTAATAGGGCTTCTAGATCACCCTCAATCTTATATTTACACAAATACTAATTATTACCCTTATTTATATTCCTCTTTTTTCTTCCTAACCTTTGGGACACTATTCAATCCTTGACTCTATTGACAAATATTTGTCGCACACTTTCTCTTATACTTTGTAGACAATCTTTGCATGCCCTCTCCCGTACTCCTTCATCTTCCTAAATATAAATCTCACACCTTTTTACTCGTATGGGCACATGTTATAACATTTGTAACCACAATTCTTTATGCTCATCATTCCTTAACTACTCTTCAATTTAGTCTCTCTTGGTTTTTCAATCACTTGTAAAAGCTGCATGTGCACCAGACCGCAGTGTTGAACGATCTTTCCCATGGATTCTGGGTTTTCACTTTTCGGCTCTATTTCCTTTTCCTTTATTACAATAGAATTTATTTAATTATTCCTTCAGTCGGCTTTTTTAGTTGTTGTTTGTTTCCTTTTCTTTCAGCCTTGAGAAAGCCCTGGCGTACGCGCCAGAAGGGCGAAACACGTGTTGGCTGAGCTTCTCCGTCTTTGTGGGATCCCCCTTTTGCTGTACCCTAATTGGGAGCTACTTGTTCTCTGCAATAAAACCCGAAGTGGAGCAATTACAATTCTCAGTGTAATCTCATTCTTGCAAAATCAGCGAACTATTGGCACTTTGATTTTTCAAAATTCTGCCTATTCAAGTGGGACCTTACCTCTTCTTTACTAGTGCATCTCTTTTGGAGGATTTCGGTCCATGTCCTCCGGTTAAGCTCCCACGCTCACAAAAAAACGGCATTCTACACAGGAAGTGCACAGTGTGGACCCTTTCCCTTGTTGGAGAATTTTTTGTTACTTCACAATCAGTTTCTTCCTGTTCCAAGCCCTTAATACCATTCAAGTTCTTACGGAAATGGCTTTCCACATGAAAAGACGCAAACAACACAATTCTAAACTAGATCAAGTCTTTAACTCATCCGGTGCTGGTATTCCGAACTTAACCACCATTAACCTCTCATCAGCCAAAAGTACTTTTTTAGCGCTGGCACAATCCCTTAAGAAAGAAACTTCCAAATGGTGGGAAATAGCTTCTCTTAAAAAATACCTGAAAAATGACCGTATTCCCCAAGGACTTAAGATCTTGATCTTCCCACCTATGGATACTACCTCACAGGAACACTTACAAAAATGGGAATCTAATTTAAAACTGGCGTCCATTAATATGATCAAACAACTGATTGAAATATCTGAAGAAGCATATGAAAAACATCGTAAAGAGGTTGACAACCTCACCCAACGCACTGAGGAAGCCAATTGGGGTGAAATCACAACTAAAAGCTATGCCATTCTGAACAGTATAATTGATCGGTATGAGGAGGATATAATTCAAAGAAAGTATCGCAAATTCAGAAGAGATCTCCATGATTATCAACATGGAAGAGTGTACACTTTTGGCAAAAAGTACGACAACATCAAAGACTCTAACCTTTCTTTGGACACACAAATTTGCCCAGACAACCTACCGTCTTCTGAATATGAATCTTCTGATGACTCTGATAGATGCTTATCAAGTAGACCTCAAGTAGATTTTTCCGAGGAGGCAAGGCGCTATCGTTTGGGAACTCTAAAAGACATACGAGCAAAACCACTAGATACCTTGACGGAAGTACCAAGTACATCAGGCATACAAACGAGAGCCCGCAGCAAAACCCTAAGACCATGACAGTAGATAAACAACTGATTGTCAATCTTTCGGATTATGAACTCTCCTCAACAGATAAACACATTCTGAATAGAGGCCGCTCCTTCTGCCCCACCAATCATTGGAACATCACTCAAACTAAAATTTACTTTTTCAAGTTTCTACGTCTTCTTAAACTTAAGTCTTTCTTCTCTACTGCTGCCCCTCCCTCTCTCCCACCATCCTCTTCACATAACCTGAGTGATCTGTCTGTTCAAGACCTACAGGAATTTGGCCTTTCACATAACTTATCCAATATTGATGAACCAGATCTTCCTCTTTCTTCAATAGCACAAGAGCTTGATCTTGACACTAACCAATATCACCCTTCTGATCTACGACCTAAATCTCTCTTTACCCCTATTCTCCCGGCAGGCAACTCCATTGATCTTTTTTCGACAGCTGTAATGAGGGATCTTGATCGAGAATACAAACATTACTGTGGTAAACGTAAATACTTACCATCTAATATTAATAAAGATCAAGCACGGGCAATTACACATTTGCACAAGAATAGTCAAATTATCATAAAAGAGGCTGACAAAGGTGGAAATATAGTTATTCTTAATACCCATGACTACTTGCAGGAAGCATATCGACACCTATAGGACAAAAAATGCTATGAAAAACTTCCCCACAATCCAACAGCTGAAATTAAAAAGAGACTGTCTGATCTCCTGGATTATTGGCACTCTAGACAAACCCTCTCCAGCGGGGGGAAAAATGCCCTCTATCTCCAGTTTCCTACTATCCCTACTCTATATCTTCTGCCCAAAATACATAAAAAAGGCCACCCACCAAAGGGCAGACCAATAATATCAGGCATTAACTCAGTGTGTTCCAACTTGGGCACTCTGATTGATAAGGAGCTACAGCCCTTCATGACTAATTTACCCTCTTTCGTGAGGGATACCAAAGATATTCTTCGAAAACTACAAAATATTGATTGGCAACCTTACTACTTTCTTGTCACTATAGATGTAGTCAGCCTCTACACATCTATAAAACATAGTGATGGCCTAGAGGCGGTTAGAAAATGTCTCTCTACCAAATCAGTGAAATATATGGCACGCAACTCCAGGATATTGGATATGCTAATATTCTGCCTAGAAAATAACTATTTTCTCTTCAACGGTTAATTCTATCTGCAACTCCAGGGGACAGCGATGGGGGCAAAATTTGCACCACCGTATGCCTGCATTTAGATGGGGGCAGTGGAAAACTTCTGGCTATGGAATGATAGAACTGAACATCTCTCAAAACATGTAATCTTTTGGGACCATTATATTGATGACATTCTGTTAATTTGGCAAGGCCAGAAAGATCTCCTCAACCAATTTTTACTGACATTAGTACCCAACAAATGGGGAATTGATATCACATACCAAATCTCTAACTCATCAGTTGAGTACCTTGATCTCTTGATTTTCATTCAAGGCAACAAACTACAGATCCGCTTCTTTCGCAAAAAGACAGCGGCTAACTCTATCCTTCCTGCCACTAGCTGTCATCCTCCCAGTACCATCCGAAACATCCCTCATGGTGAATATAGGAGAGCTTGGCTGAACTGTACCAACAAATCTGATTATGACATCATCTCCTCCCAAATGACGGAGAGACTTACAGCCAGGTGGTATGACTGTACATCACTCAAACACACAAAGGACAAACTGAGAGATATGAACCGTAACACGATGCTCAATACACCCCAACAGGCCAGTAAGAACTCTACTATTCGTTTTGTTACCGAATTTCACAACGGTCATCACCTGATACGGAAACACCTGAGAAAACACTGGTATTTACTACAGAATAATCCTTCCATCAGTAAACATATTACAAATTTTCCCCAATTAGGTTTCAGATGGGCTCCTAACCTAAGAGATAAACTATGCTCATCTTTCTATCACGCCAAGCTACCCACTACATTTCTACCCCCGAAACCACAAGGCTTTAATACTTGCAGCAAATGCTCTATTTGCAAGCTGGGCCTTTCCAAATCCAGAAGTACCATCATAAATGACCAAAGCTGCCATATTAAGAACTTCATAAACTATGAAACTACTAACGTGGTTTATGCAATATGGTGCTGTCTTATCCAGGTGGCTGGTTCACCTGTGCGGTATAAGTCAATAAGGACGCTCAATGAAGGACCACACGCAAATTATAAATACAATTTAGCTTTACTAGAATTGCAGGTAAAATGTAAGCATTTAGCACATTAATAATAGTAGAATAAGAATAGCAATGAAAAGCATCTATTTATATACATATATATATGCAAAGAATTAATCGACAGATATGTCTTGATTAACTGTACACTAAAATGCATTGCACTACAATATTCAGGAATACTTCAGGTAAGCTTTGATGTACTGCACACCCAAATGCATGTTTCAGTTATTGCAGCAGTTCACACTAATAGGTTTAGAAAGCAGAATAAAAAAACGAGTTCAATACTTCAGGTTATAAACACAGTGCAGGCATAAATAATCAGTCATAATAATAGAGCAGAGAAACAAAGGTGTTTTATCCCTGTGTGGAAACTTAACTTAATCCACGACATGCTGGGGAGCCCTCTACCGCCTGCTTGGACCTCTCTCCCCCTCAAGCACCACAAGCAAATAGGGAGGCAGCGCTGGGCCATGGCAGCTTCCACAATTCCATCTGCGAGCTTCCTAATCCCTCACACACAGTTCAGTGCTTAAATAACTCGAAGCTTGGATTCTATTTCATTCTGGCATTTTCTAGCTAATGTTATCAGTACTTGTCTGCTGTGCTCCAGCCTTTGTTTACATTCCATCTTCTCCCTGTACTCGTTCTCAAGGTTGAGACGGAGTCTTCTACACAAACAAGTGTGAAAATAATATCATGAACTTTTCCACGATGTCTGGGAGGGGGTTTCAACAGGCATCACGCTCATCTACACTGCTCAAGCTAATTAACCCTTCGCGTTACAATGTCTTCCGCAACTTTCCCTAAATACTGAACAGGTGCCCTTACCATCGTACCTACATTGGCAGCACTACACGTCCGCTCAAAACTAGGATTCAGGAACACTATCGCAACATTCAGAAATTGGATATGAAGGCACCACTAGCAGAAAATTTTTCAGAATGTCATTTCTACCAATGTACCTTCACTTTCTGTGGCCTCCGTCGAATTTTAGCTTCCCCAAGAGGTGGTAATACTGCAGTACGACTTCACCAGGAGGAAAGCCGCTTGATAATTAAATACGACACAGTGAACAATGGACTCAACAAAGATCATGAATGGCATTTTTGGCTAATGTAAAGCACCACCTATGTTTCATTACCATTATGAGCTTATAGTTTTTCATACTTTTTAAACAATCTCTGTTGCCTGTCCTTTATTGTTTCTCTCTATGTTTTCATTTTCTATTCTCTCACTTTTTCTCTAATTGTTTTCTCCATGTTCTTATCTGTTATATTTTCCTGCTCATAATTCACACCTGATGGCATTTGTTTTTGTTTACATAATTTTTTCTTTTTTTCTCCCTAAAAAGCGTGCTCTCAATCGGTGTCTTCCCTTGACAAGGGCCGTCACTTTGCTGACGTTTTTGCAATATGGTACAGTGCGAGGTTTTTTGGCTACACCTTTTTCTAATTACACTGTTCTCTACTGTATCAGACTGGTGCTTTTTGATAACAGTTCCATTATTTAATTTTAAAGACTCTCTTTTACATATTTTCTCACCCAACGTCCTTTATCCCGGACGAGGGTGACATTGTTAAAAGATGGCGCCGGTTTTCTCTAAAATCCAATATGGCACAGTTTGCCCTTGTTTAATTCTCACTAAGAAACCCAGCACTCTTACTCCTGTCTCTACCTCTACAACACTGAGGTAGGACACACATCCCACCGCACATGAATAAAAAGCGGTGTTATTGTCGGCGCGACAGCCTTCGTTTTTAACATATACGGCGACGGACGTGAATGCCTGCACTCTATGCGTGCAACGACAATAAGCAGGTGAAACGGGGGGGTTTTAATATAACAACCCTTACGCTATGTCACTTTCAGTCGCTATCACAACTATCCCAGGTAACCCCCACTCAGGTCACCATTTCTAATATACTAAACGCTGTTCTTTTGTTAAATACGCCAACATCCTTGTTATACTTTCCCTACAGGTATACAATTTTTATTCTTGACATGCTTCTATAGGATTAACAATTAGCCTTCTCGAACTGTCTTGTTGTTTGTAATTGAGGGGTATACTCGTTATGGATTTGTTTGAGTGCCCTCACATATTTGTGATAACTTGCATTCTCGTTCTTCTTCTCTTGCTTCTTTTGTTACAATAATCAAATAGATAGTGTCTTTCCAGCTAGTTCTAAAATAACGAGACATATAAACTTTGATTTATTTGTATTTAAGGGTTAGCTAATGTTATGTAGATGCTACAATGTTATGTACATTTATCTATTCTGTAGATTTACCATATGATTTGATTCTTATACAGTTGATTGTCTGTGCAAGCCGAACTTGATCTACATAACATGGTAGGTTTGGAACCATATGCAGTGTTTCAAAGCTATCCCTGACAACGGTATCCTGGCTTGTGGAAGACTACTTAGCACCCTCTTATTCCTACTCTCCCACTCTAACTAACATTCGTAGGACCGGCACCACTAATAGGGCTTCTAGATCACCCTCAATCTTATATTTACACGAACACTAATTATTACCCTTATTTATATTCCTCTTTTTTCTACCTAACCTTTGGTACACTATTCAATCCTTGACTCTATTGACAATTATTTGTCGCACACTTTCTCTTATACTTTGTAGACAATCTTCGCATGCCCTCTCCCGTACTCCTTCATCTTCCTAAATATAAATCTCACACCTTTTTACTCGTATGGGCACATGTAATAACATTTGTAACCACAATCCTTTATGCTCATCATTCCTTAACTACTCTTCAATTTAGTCTCTCTTGGTTTTTCAATCACTTGTAAAAGCTGCATGTGCACCAGACCGCAGTGTTGAACGATCTTTCCCATGGATTCTGGGTTTTCACTTTTCGGCTCTATTTCCTTTTCCTTTATTACAATATAATTTAATTATTCCTTCAGTCGGCTTTTTTAGTCGTTGTTTGTTTCCTTTTCTTTCAGTCTTGAGAAAGCCCTGGCGTACGCGCCGGAAAGGCGAAACACGTGTTGGCTGAGCTTCTCCGTCTTTGTGGGATCCCCCCTTTTGCTGTACCCTAATTGGGAGCTACTTGTTCTCTGCAATAAAACCCGAAGTGGAGCAATTACAATTCTCAGTGTAATCTCATGCAAAATCAGCGAACTATTGGCACTTTGAGTTTTCAAAATTCTGCCTATTCAAGTGGGACCTTTCCTCTTCTTTACTAGGGCATGTGAATGGGTGAATGGCACGTGAATGGACCATAAAGTGGTTGGTACCTTTACGCAGCTTCATGGCTCACCTTTAGTCATCTTGGTTTCAATGTTGACATACCCTGATAAGTATTTGTGCTTGAAGCTAGCATTTCTGGGGGTGCTAAAACCCACCAGTGTAAGTGGTGGATTAACGTTAAAAAATGTGTTCCAGATTTATATCCATGGCAGTAAGGATACTCTGTCGCAATGGCAACAGAGTATTCTTACTGTGAAGCAAATGTCTGGCTGCCCAACGTGTACCTAATTTTTTTGCAATGTGGGTAGCTGTGGATTTTGGGCTCTAGCTCAGCTGGTATGTAGGCAAACCTGCACATTTGTGAACAACAGACAACTAGGGGAGTCCAGGAGTGCATAACTTGTGTGGCTCTCACCAGGTAATTTCACCCAGAAGCCCTTTCAAACATCAAACTTTGGTACGAAACACACATTTCTCTCACAATTATGTGACAAAAAGACCTGTAATCTGCAGGAATCCACAGGCTTCCTACCTCCCTGGATTCCCACACATCTCCCAATATGAACAGTACCCCACTTGTGTAGGTGAGACAAAAGAAAACTACACAAAAAGTCCTAAATCACTACATTGAGAGATAGGCAATAGGGGTCAGTGCTGTATTTGGGGCTGTGCTGTGGCATCACCCATGCAGACCTAGGTACCACAGACATTTTTGAAACAAGACAAACAGGGAAGCCCTCGCCAGGGGACTCCCTCTGACCTTGGTTTGATCCACTTGTGTCATAAGCACTAAGCCTAGCCACACAAGTCATGTTTGCTAGGTTAGGGTCCAAACTCCAGAGCAACCCACATTGGAAAAAAAGGGTCAGTTTTCCGTTGAAAAATGTGATGCGTCTATGTTGCGTTTTGGGCTGTTTCCTGTTGGGGGCACTAGGCCTAGTCACAAAACTGAGGTACCATTTTTATCAGGAGACTTAGGGAATGGTGGGTGGAAGGAAGTTTGTGGTGTCCCAAAGAATCAAGAACTTTTCATCACAGAAATATTGGGAAAATTAGTTTTTTTAGTCATAGTTTAAAGTTTACAATGGATTTTGGGTAGTAAAAGCTGGTGAGAGCCAGACAAGTCACACCACACTAGATACCCGTAGGTGTCTAGTTTTAAAATTTTTACAGGTTTGCTAGGTTTCCCTGCTGAGGTCCAAAATCTACAGCTACCCACATTGCAAAAAAAGTCAGTTTTCAGTGTGATGCTTCCATGTTGCGTTTTGGTCAGTTTCCTGTCACAAATCGTAAGCCTACCCACACAAGAAAGGTACCAATTTTATCAGAAGACTTGGGGAAATGCTGGGTGGAAGGACGTTTGTACTTCCCTGCAGATTCTAGGTAAAAAACCTGGGGAGAGACACACAAAAGCTCCCACCCCACCCTGGATACTCTGGGGTATCTACTTTCAAAAAGGTACAGGTTTGCTAGGTTTTCCTGGATGTTGGCTGAGATAGGATCCAAAACCTACAGCTAGCCACACTGGAAAACATGGGTCAGTTTTCAGTGTAGGTGTTGCATTTTGGGCTGTTTCCTATTGCAGACACTAGGCCTGCCCACACAACTGGGGAACAATTGTTATTGGGAGACTTAAAGAAATGCCAGGTGGAAAGAAGCCTGTAGTTCCCAGCAGATTCCAGAACTTTCCATCACCGAAACAATGGAAAATGTGTTTTTTTAGTCAAAGTGAGATTTGCAAGGGATTGCAAGTAAAGAAACCTGGTGAGAGCCATGCAAGTCACCCCATCTTGGATACCCCTAAGTGTCAAGTTTTCAAAAAAGTACAGATTTGCTGAGCTAGGGTCCAAAATCTACAGCTACCCACTTTGTGAAAAAAAAGGATCAGATTTGAAAAAAGTCAGTTTCAGTGTGAAGCTTCCCTATTGGGTTTTGGTCCGTTTCCTGTTGCAGGCAGTAGTCCTGCCCACACTAGTCAGCTACCAATTTTCTCAGAAAACTTGGAAGAATGCTGGGTGGAAGGAGTTTTGTACATCCCCACAGATTCCAGAACTTTCCATCACAGAAACATAGGCAAAATGTGTTTTTTAAGTTAAAGTGAGAATTGCAAGGGATTGTGAGTAAAGAAACCAGGTCTGACCCATGGAAAGTTACCGCAGCCTAAATACCCTAGGTGTCTAGTTTTCAAAAAATTACAGGTTTGCTAGGTTTCCTGGGTGCCAGGTTCATTCAGGAAGAAAATAAAATACTGATCACAGAGGTGACAGAGCACCAACACCAGCTCTTTGCCACCTCAAATTGCCAATAGGTAGGAAGGAAGCCATTTGGCAGACCATAGTAGATAAAGTCAACATGTGGTTGAGGTCAGCAGAGCTGTGGCAGACTGTAAGAAGCACTGGCACGATTGCAAGTGCAGAACTAAAGAGGGCCAGGAGCAGCTGGATGAGCTAGAGGAGATGGTGGCAGCGGTCATCCCGGATGAGGTGATGGAAAGAGTCTAGGGACAGGACACTGCACCAATTGAGAAGCGACAACAAACACAGGGTAAGTTTCAGTGGGGGGCAATGTTATAACACACAAATGACATAAGGGGGAGGCACTTTGGAGCGACTGTATGTATGCTAATGGGTTGCATGGGGGCACACTATTGGCTAAACATCAAATGCATGTAATGTCCACTGACCCCCCTATAAGCAGAGACCACTTCACTACCTTCACACATCTACCTTCACTGTGTCAAATGTATCATCTAAACATTTCTGAATCACAATGGCAAGCACGGACCAGGCATGTTGTGCATGGAGGGGGCACCAGGAGCTGGGAAAGGCCTGCCTGTACCACTGGGAAAGGGCACTAATGTAACTTGCACACAACAGATGGGGCTCCACTGTCCTCACCACTTGGGCTGCTGCACGTTTTGCTGCCGTGTGCCTATGCAGACACATCAGCACCATACTGCAGAGGGGTATGTGTTGAGGCGAGGATTGATTTTGGGCATGAAGGGACACCTCCTTGTATGGAAACATACATAAAAGATGGCTGCATCTTACTATGGATGGTGCAGGATAATGCACACAACACAAGAGATCATGTGGAGGATGCACGTTGACAGTTTACCACCTTTCCTCACTTCTCCATCGCATGTGGGGTGGCTTAGGGACCTGACACATTCCCTAAATTGAACATGTGGTCTTGCATAATGTGTCAACAGAGGGTCATCCGAATTTGTGTCCTGGTGGCGCTGTGTGCAGCCAGGTGCCCGTGAAGGAGGGACTCAATGTGCGGCTCAGTGCCATTAAAATTAGGCCAAAAATGTTTTTAAACTTAGGACTAAATAGAATAGCTAGTACAGGGCAACAGTGACATTTCTGCATCTCATTGCAGAGACTGAACAAATCCCTCCTGACCAGCGACCTGTCCTGGACTTCCGAGATAATCTTGATGACCAGCTAGCAATAATCAACCCAGACACCATCCAGCAGATCCTGGGTTCCATCCGATCACCATCACTGGTTGCAGGGAGGACAAACGGTGTTGCGGGGTCCCAGATGACTCACCCAACAGAGTACACACACCACCTGCCAGCTCACATAGAGCCTTGGACTCTCAGGACCCAGACATGAATTTCCAAAGTCAAGCAGTAGGATTCCAGGGGGAGCTGACACAAAATGTGCGGGTGGGGATGAAGACCATGGCGGGCAGCTGAGCTGAGGTACACAGGTGCTTGAGTCCCAATAGGGACAACTCTGCTGCCATCAGAGGCACCCACTCCCCACTATATGGACTGAAGCAGTGCCTGGCTGAAATCGCTGGCATCCTTAGGCAGAGGCACAAACAAATTCCCTTCCAAAGTGGCACCAGCGAGGTTGCCAACAGGCTGGGTAAAATGCTGTCATGCTGTCCATGCAGCAGGAGCTGGTATCCATCAAGGAACACATGGCTGCCTACCACCGTGACATTGCTGATGTGTTGAGAAAACAGTCGTTTCTCCTTGCTGCAGTGATGCCTCACATCTTCCCACAGATGACAGTAAACTGGGACGTACGATTCAACTTCTTCTGCCCCTGATGTGTGTGTGCCTCCCTCAACTCCAACTCAAGCACAATCCCTGGCACAGTGGCCACCGCACAAATCAGAGGAAGAAGATGTGGAAGAAGCAAATCTCACCCATAAAACATTCCAGTAGCTACAGTCTGTGGCCCATGGACAGTTTTTCTTTAGTTCTGTGTTTAAGATTGGGCCAATGTCACTAGAACATAGAAAACAATGGAAATAATGATTTTGCACAAAGTACCTGGTTAACGTAAAAATAAAGGCGCACAGGTGAGCATGCGTCGGGAAAGGCAGTGATGCATCAATTCCATCCTTGCAGGGTAGGCCGTGCATCGTTTCTTCTCCAGTTGAGTCGGCAATGCGTTGTTTTTCTCCCTCGCATCTGTGCAGAGTCGGGTTGACTTTGACGCCCAGGGATGATGCGTGGAAAATCCTGTTGCACGGTGTTAGAAAACCATGCTGCGTGGGGTTTCCGTTGTTATCAGCAGCCGCAAGCAGGTGTTGTGTGTCGTTTTTCTCCAGCCGCGATGCGTCGATCTCCCAGCCACGATGCAGGTGGAGCATCGATTTCAGCCACGAAGCTGGTGGTGCATCGTTTATCTGCTGTGTTGCAGATGATGCGTCATAAATTTTGCCGTAACGGCATTCTGTGCGTGGATATTCAGCTCTTGTCTGCCAACTTCACCTTTCAATGGCCTAGGGACTGGATAGGACACCGCTTGGCAGGACAGGGGGCCCAGCAGAGAGTCCACATGTTAGCAGAGGAAGTCTTTGATGGCCCGAGACTTCAAAACAGGAGGCAAGCTCAGTTCAAGCCCTTGGAGATTCTTCACGAGCAGGAATATACCACAAAGTCCAGTCTTTGTCCTCATTCACAGGCAGGAGCAGCCACTGCAGGATAGCCCAACAAAGCACAGTCACAGGCATGGGCAGCACGCCTCCTCAGCTCTTCAGCTCTTCTCCTTGGCAGAGGTTCCTCTTGGTTCCAGAAGTGATCTGATGTTCAGGGGTTTTGGGTCCAATACTTATACCCCTTTCTGCCTTTGAAGTTGGCAAACTTCAAAGGGAAGTCTCAGTTGTTTGCAAGACCCTTCCTTGTCCAGGCCAGGCCCCAGACACATACCAGGGGGTTGGAGACTGCATTGTGTGAGGGCAGGCACAGTCCTTTCAGGTGTAAGTGACCACTCCTCCCTCCAATCTAGCAAGGATCGTTCATCAGGATATGCAGGCTACACCCCAGCTCCCTTTGTCTCACTGTCTAGAGGGGATTCACAAACTGTCAAACTGACCTAGACAGGCAATCCACAAACAGGCAGAGTCACAGAATGGTTTAAGCAAGAAAGTTCCTACTTTCTAAAAGCGGCATTTTCAAAATAACAATCTAAAAACCAACTTCACTAAAAGATGTATTTTAGAATTGTGAGTTCAGTGACCCTAAATTCCATATTTCTATCTTCTCTCAACGGGAATCTGCACTTTAAAGTTATCTAAACCTATGAGAGAGATAGGCCTTGCAACAATGAAGACTGAATTTAGCTGTATTTCACTATTAGGACATGTAACACACAGCAGTACATGTCCCGCCTTCCACATAAACTGCACCCTGCCCATGGGGCTTCTTAGGGCCTACTTTACTGGTGCCTTAGATGTATAAAAAAAGGAAGGTTTGGGCCTGGCAAGTGGGTACACTTGCCAAGTCGAATTGGCAGTTGAAAACTGCACACACAGACACTGCAGTGGCAGGTCTGAGCCATGTTTACAGGGCTACTAGTGTGGGTGGCATAACCAGTGCTGCAGGCCGACTAGTAGCATTTTATTTACAGGCCCTGGGCACATCTAGTGCACTTTACAAGGGACTTACTAGTAAATCAAATATGCCAATCATGGATGAGCCAACTACACATACATTTTACATAGGAGCACTTGCACTTTAGCACTGGTTAGCAGTGGTAAAGTGCCCAGAGTATTAAAAACAGCAAACACAGAGTCCAGTACACTTCAACAACTTGGGAAGCAGAGGTAAAAAATTAGGGGAGACCACATCAAGGATGCCAAGTCTAACACGTGTCCCCCACAGTGGAAAGTGGGAAGAAACCACCCAACTGTCTGGGAGTTCTCATCACTAAGGCAGAGGAATCTGGACAAACCATTATCATTGGTGTGTTCTGTACCAGTGTGGTGTTCCACCGTAAAGTCCATCCCCTGTAGGGAAATGAACCACTTCAACAATTTTGAATCCTCACCCCTCATCTGCATTAACCATCTGAGGGGCCTGTGGTCCGTCTGAACCCGGAAGTAAGTCACAAACAAGTAGGGTATTAGCTTCTTCAGCGCCCAGACCACAGCAAAAGCTTTATGCTTTATTGTACTCCACCTACGTTCCCTGGGAAGTAACCTCCTGCTAATGAAGACTGCAGGTTGATCTAGGCCTTCTTCATTTAGCTGTAATAATACTGCTACTATACCCTTCTCTGGGGCATCAGTTTGCACAACAAACTCCTTGGAGAAGTCAAGTGCCTTCAGCACAGGTGCTGTGCACATGGCTGCCTTCAGGGCATCAAAAGCGGTCTGGTAAGACTGTTCAGATCGTCGTCCTTGGTTGATTCTTAGAAGTGAACTCATTCAAGGGGGCAACAAAGGTACCGTACCCCTTGCCAAAAAATGTCTGTAATAGCCAGTGAGGCCCAAAATGGCCCTCACCTCAGTCTGGGTCTTGGGAGGCTCTCAAGCCACAAGGGTGCACTTTTATGGCAGTAGGGGTGCCACCTGGCCACTCCCTACCTGGTGTCCCAAATACACCACTGAACCCTGCCCTATCTACCACTTACTGGCCTTAATAGTGAAGCCTGCCTTTTGCAGGGCCTCCAAAACTTTACAGAGGTGCTGCAAGTTTTCTTCCCAAGTGGACTGAACACCACAATGGCGTCCAGGAAGGCTGCACTGAAATCATCCAGTCCAGCCAACACCTGGTTGACCAACCTCTGAAAGGTGGCAGGGACATTTTTCATCCCAGATGGCATCACTTTAAACTGGAAGTGCCCATCTTGGGGAGAAAATGCTGCCCTCTTGTTGGCCCCCTCAGTTAAGACAATCTCCCAATACCCAGACATCAAGTCAAAAGTGGTCAGGTATTTGGCAGCTCCCAACTGATCGATGAGCTCATCAGCAAGGGGTATGGGGTGCGTGTCAGTCTTGGTGACCGCATTGAGACCCAGGTAGTCCACACAGAACCAGAGTTCTGGTGTGGCACCAGGAGTAGCAGCCTTAGGGACGAAGACTACAGCGTTGGCCCAAGGACTATTAGAACACTCAATTACCCCTAGGGTGAACATCTTTGATACTTCATCCTTGATGCTAGCCCTGACCTTATTAGTCACTGTGTAAACCTTATGTTTAACAGGTGGACTGTCCCCAGAGTCACATCATGTGTACACAATTGAGTGACCCCTGAGGTTAGGGAAAACATGGAGGCAAACTGACCCAACACCTAACAACAGTCCCTCTGTTGTTCTAAGGTCAGAGAGAGGGAGAGGTTCACTCCCCCCATAGACCCATCCTTCTCTCCAGCAGACAGGAGATCAGGAAGAGACTCTCTTCCTCCACCCCATCATCTGTTGCTAGGGGCATGGACAATTTAGTCCGCTCAAAGTGTGGCTGGAGGTGGTTCATATGCAGAACCCTCAAGGGGTTCCTAGGAAGGCACAAGTTCACCAGGTAGGTGACTTCGGTCTTGTACTCCATTACCTGAAATGGCCCAGTCCACTTGTCCTGGAGCGCTCCACACTTTTTGTCCAGGTTGAAACCCGACCAGAGTGGCATTCTGGTCATACCACCGTTTCATGTCTTCCTGGCTTGCTTCTAGGTTCTCTTGTGCGAGAGCTCTGAAGTGGGCCGTCTGGTTTCTAAAAGCCAGCATGTAACTGAATACATTGTGGGGAGGTTTACTGGGGGCTTTCTCTAAGCCCTTCTTCACCAGACTGAAAGGTCACTTGACAGGGTGGCCATACAGTAACTCAAAATGACTAAATGCAATCCCTTTTTGAGGCACCTCCCTGTAAGCGAACAGAAGGAAAGCTAAGAGGACGTCCCACTTATGCCTCAAGGGCCCTGACAGGCCCATAATCATGCCTTTAAAATTGTGGTTGAACCTTTCAACCAGACCATTGCTTTCGGGGTGGTATGAAGTGGTGAACTTATACGTTACCCCACACTCCTGCCACAGAGACTTCATAATAGAAGGTATGAAGTTGGGACCCCTATCAGTTACCACTTCCTTGGGGAAACCCATGCGGGTAAAAACCTCTATCAATGCACATCCCACCACAGGGGAGGTGATTGGCCTCAGGGGAATGGCTTCTAGGTACCGGGTGGCATGGTCCACCAAGACCAGGATAAATCTGTTGCCCATGGCTGCTTGGGATCCAGAGGCCCCACAATGTCAATACCAAACCTTTCAAAGTGGGTTCTAACCACAGGAAAAGGTTGGAGGGGAGCCTTGCATTTCCCCCCACTCTTGCCACTTAACTGACAAGTTTGGCAAGACCTACAATAGGCATCTGAGTGGCTGTGCATCACGGAGCCAGTGAAAGTGGGTGACAAGCCGTTCAAAGTCTCGTCCCACCCAAAATGTACAGCTCTTGGCATATCATGAGCCAGACCCGGTAGGAAGGCTCTGAAGCACTGAGGTTCCAACAACACATGGGCTGACCCAGGCTCAGCAGCCTTAGTCTCACTATATAGGAGGCCATCCTCTCAATAGATTAGTTGTGACCCTGGCTCCTTGTCGGCCGCCTGGTCTCCAGAGTAGGGCATACTGTCTGCACCTCACAGAATGCCTCACTGGTGGGTCCCCCTTCCTGCTGCTACTGTGACAGCTCGGGGACCTCCCCCAGCCCAGCCACCTGTTGCCCTGTAGGCTCCGGGGTGTCACCCGCAGGCTCAGCCTCCTCCCGGACCGTGGGAACTTCTGGGGCCGGTCTTCCACGCCCCTTGCCCTTCCTCTTACTGGCGGACCCCTGGGCCATTGTTTCAAGCTCCAGGGTCTTCTGACCACGCTGACAGGCTGCCATTGACCTGGTAGATATGCATACCCACCCAGGCAGACCCAAAATCTCCAAGTGAGACCTATGTTCCACCTCCTTCCAAAGGGAATCCTCCAGTTCATTGCCAAGCAAACAATCCAAAGGCATGGTTAGACTCACAGCTACTTTCAAGGAACCTGAGACCCCCCATTCAAAGGGACCCTGTGCCACTCTGCACAAGTGCTCTGAGTTGTCCACTGCAACTACCTGGTGAAGTACACATGGATCTATCTGCTCTTCAGACACCAGGTGACTCCTCACTGTAGTCACACTGGCTCCTGTGTCTTTCAGAGCTTCCACCCTCTGTCCATTGATGGTCACCCACTGCCTGTACTTCTTAGTGTTCCCAGGCACTAGGGTTCTCTGTACCATCTCACTGTCCCCTAGTGAGACAAGGGTCATCTCAGCTGGCCCCCACCCACCTGGAACCAACGCCTTCCCAAGTGCTACTCTGGCCAAACCCTGTGACTGAGCACCAGTGGGTGCCGGTGTAGCCTTGAGACATTTGGGGTCCCCCCTCACATGACCCACCTGGTCACATTCAGAGCCCTTGCGGGGACACCCCTCCATAGGTTTCCCTTTGGAGAACCATGGTTTCTTCTCACTGGGGGGCTGGGAATCCTTACCATGGGAACTAGGTTGGGGCTCTTTGGAGAACTCCCCCTGTTTACCCTTACCCCCCTTTCTTTTGAGAGGGACCATGCCCACCCTTGCCGTGGTGTCCCCATAACTCTTAAGGACCCCGGTGCTCTCCCAGCGGTCGCTTCCTGGGGTCAGTCAGCTTGCTGTTAATCAGGTGCTGGTGCAGCTCTGGAAAACAAAGACTGTACAAGTGCTCCCAAGCAAATAAATTGTAAAGCTCCTCATATGTTGTTACCTTACTGCCCTTCACCCAACCATCCAGTGACCTGCAAAAGGAATTTACACACTTCAACCAAGTTTGGGACTCTTTCTTTTTGTAGGACCAAAACTTGTCCTAATACTGCTCAGGGGTCAGACCATATCTTGTGAGTAGGGCGTCCTTTATTATGGAGTAGGCGAGTCCCTGGGGATCCCCTAAGGATATCAGAGTGTCCCTCCCCTCTACCTCAAAATGCTTCCACAGACCTGCCCCCAAATGTGCTTCAGGGACCATATTCATGTGGAGAGAAGACTCATACCCCTTAAACCACAAATATATGTCATCCTCACTCTTGTAATCCTTCACTAGGTCTTTAGGAATGTGCACCCTACTCTCAGGCTGCACTGTTGTATTGCTGCCACCATCTCTACTACGCTGGCTCTTCCCTTCCAGCTCACTCAAGCTGAGCTCACAAGCCAGCAGTAACTTTTTCTATTCAATGACCAGCCTCCTCCCTCCCATCTCCATTTGGAGCCTCTCTTATTCCATCTGGTTACTCCTCTCTGCCTGTCTGTACTGTAACTCTTCAGGAATACGATCCTTGGATAACACACTGCTACATGCCCTGGAGACCCTCTCCCAAGGCATTACAGGTCCACCCACTATACCATTGTGTATACTATGCACCTCCTCATCCTCATTCTCTTCCTCTGTGTGCCCTCCAGCCTCATTGGCTGTCGCCAGACCCTCAGAGCATTTTGCAGCTCCTCCTTCCTGGTGGAGCCCTTATTGGGACAGGCAAGATTCTTACAGAACTATTTGAATTGAGCCACTGTGAGCCACTGTGTAACTTTCCAGTTTCCCTACTTCAAAAACAGCTCCAGCTGGTGCATCTCCAGATTGAGACATGAAGGCAAATCAAAAAGTGCAAAGTTCCAAGGCAGAAAAGAGATCCCAAAGAGAAGTTCGAGACTCAATAAAAAGATCACCAAAAATATGGAAGTAGAAAAAACAAGTCCAAAAAGAACAAAAGCAAAACAAGTAGTATGTGGTTACATAATGGTCTGCACTGAAAACAGTAGTGTACCCGGAATCACTGTATGTCGAGTACAAATGCAAGTCCAATCATCACCGCTGGTAATCAATGTTAGAAATTGAGTTTTTGGTTGGCAGTCAGGTTATGTCCTGTCCAAGCAAGGACCCTCACTCTAGTCAGGGTAATAGATAAACACATTTAGATAAGCCCTTCTTACCCCCTTGGTAGCTTGACCCTCACTCATGCACCAAAGACCCCTGCTCTTATTGCCTGTACAAAACCCATCTGAGCAAAGAGCGCTTCTGACAGGTAGGCTCACAACAGTTAGTGCCTGCTATGTCAGGGATAGTGTCTGAACACTTGCTACATGGAAGAGGTCTGTGACATGTATAATATGGGAGATTGATGGGAACAGCAGTCACACATGTCATACAGAGAAGGGTGACACAATACAAATATCCACACAGCTCTGTACCAGGTTAATTGTGCCATAACTGAGGGGAAGTGTTCAAGAGTACCTTTATGTCTAGCACTATGTTTAGCATACTTGTATACAGGTCAGAACATATTCCTCGCATGTAGCACTACGGCACTCAGCGCCACTATCTCATATGTGGGTGCACACACGTCAAAGACCTATTCTGCACTGGGAATTTGGGTCGGCACTGACTAATGCTGTACACGGTGTGAAGCTGTTTGATTCACATCATGGACACTTACAGGTCCAGCACCAACAGAGAATGTATGACATGATGGAATCTGGTCTGACAAGACTCTATGGACAACCCTCCGCCCACACACACAGGTCAAGATATATGAGGATGACATGTGTTGGCAATGTAGTGACTAACAACACTGACTATGGATAATGAAACTGTCATGCTAGTTGAGATGCGGGTAGTACTGAATTGTTGAACCCTTTCCACTATACAGCATCATATGTTTAGTAATCACATGGTGAAAAATCTTAACATGTACAGAGTTGACATGTGCCACACAGGGCACACAATGCAGTCACATCTTCAGCAAACAACATATGAACATTGTCAAAATATATGTTTGATCCTCAAAATCATGCATATTTACCAACAGTCAACACTGTTATTGGGACTCTTGTACCATGGCAAATATTTACAAGTCTCTACTGGTACATGTTGTCACCAGTGCATTGTGTACTAGAGATTCACATCGCAAACATGTGTAACAAATCAGTCCACATCCATGTTTTGCATATGAGGACTGTAATGGAATGCATGCAATTGTTCAAGAGCATCACAGATGACCATGGCACATCTCACGCCATACTCTCACCACAGAAGATGTTAAAATTTTGACACTTACTGGCAAAATCGGTGTCAGTAAAAGCGCAGTCTTCTCCGATGGTCTAGGGAGGGGGACCACCTGCCAGAGTAAGCATGAGACGTAGCATTGTGGATGTTGATCAATTAACAACATGATTACAAATTGCATTTCACACAGATTTACCTGAAGTCCAAAGGGGATTTAGGATAATAATATTGCATAGGACAGCTTGACATGCAAACGTGTGCATGGACAATACATACGTGTCTCAACCACATTGTACACATTTTGCAAAAGTATCATCAGTGCATCATTAACCAATCATGGACAATCATCATATCACCCAGCACATACGTGACTCAAGGGACACACTCAGGCATGTTTCCTTTACTCCTGCTCACTTCCATCATTACATTTATATGACTGTGCAATATACAACATCTCTCAATCCCTTCATGGTCGAGGACATCTTCCAGTGAAAGTGTTCTATACATACATGACACAATTGTGCCAACATTTCTACACAGCTTCTCTGTGTCAAAGAGATCATACATACTATACTGGGGATAAGGTGAGTGATGAGCTATTTGCCAACATGTTGCTTCACTGGCCTTTTCATGGTTGCATATGTTCAAATTGATGCTTCACTTTGTAAATTTGGGTATACGTCAAACAGACATGCAGTAGCATTCGCACAACTGGAGTATCCCACAAAGTACTTATACTCACGAACGGTTCCACCAATCTCAATTCCGAGGAAGTCCAGCGGGTCACGTGCAATCAGGTATGCCCATCGACGTTTAAATTGCTGGACCATCCTCTCCACCTGAAAGATCCGGTTCATATGGGCCAGAACCTTATCCCAATGCAGCTTTCTGGCCTTGGTGTGGTAGCCCTGGATCACCCTGCCACCCTGGGACACCATGTGGGGGAGGGAGTGCAGGTCCAACCATATGACACCCCTCACCGCATCAGCTCCAAAACGACAGGCCCTACCCATCCCAGACATTCTACCCTCCAATAGCATCTTATACTCCCAAAACTATACAAAAACTACCCTAAACCCAACTGACTCAACTGCTTAACTACTCCTAACACAAATACCCCACATTACAATGGCCACACAGTAGACAAAGCAATTATTACACCAAATGGACACAAGGAGCAATACAGGCGCACAACACAGCACAACCCACCACTCCAAAAGCACTCCACATCTCTCCACAAAACAATAACCACCTCACAATAGTAAAACATGGGGTAGTACATATGCGTTGCATGGTATGGATCGTATTTTTCACGTACGTGTGTAAAAAAAAAACATGCCTATGATCAATGCGTAGTTTTTTGGATTGAAATGTGTGTAATGTGTGTTTGCAGATGCATGATGTCATGTAGTACACATGTTCACGTTTTCCAATTCCTTGTGATTGATGTCCTGCTTATGTACGTTTGAATGTCACATACTCTCTACACGTGTACAATGTATGTGTCAACTTTTTACAGTGGTGATGATACAGGCCTTACAAGGATATGTACGTGCTAAGGCTGCATTTTGTTATATTGGCACGTACTTGACATGGAATGTGATTGTTACATTAACATGTAGACTTGTGCACATGTCAAACATTCTGTCCACCATCCTAAAGTGCTGAGTGCTTGTCATCATGCAAGGTTGTGGGTGGGTGGGTTGTTTCATGTAATACTGTAAACATGTTTTGTGATGTGATGGACGGAAAATTGTAATGGTGTCATTTTAAATGACATGACATGCATGGGAATGACAATTGTTCTTCGTATATCTTCATCTTCTGCAAATTACAGTAGTGTGTTCTGGGTTGTCACTTTTATAATCTATGTACTGAATAATGGGTCAAGGCAGTCTTTCTATGCACTATCTTTGCTCATAATGGCGTATCGCATGTTGTCCAATCTTGAAACATCTCTCCTGTAACTCGGTGTGCAGAGGTGGTTTCACCATACGCTAGGGCCGTTGCTGCATCTTTGCATTTGTGCATGCTCAAGTTTGTGATACACACAGTGCAGATGGCAACAAAGGAGTACAATTAGGTAGTAATTTGTTTAACTATTCCTTACATATACCCTATGACAGTGGCATTGCTCTTCATGTGTCATTTCACTGACTTAGTTTTGACACACACTCTGTATGACAGGGCTGTTGTTACACAGGGATTGCAGAATACCCATCAGTGCACAATGATGTGCAGTGACACGAAACCATTGCCTACACTCTCCTATTATCTACTAGGGACTTACAGGTCGATTGGTGTTAGCCATACCCATTATCTACTGGGACTCAGCGCTCAATTGGTGTTAGCCATGCCCTATTATCTACTAGGGACTTACAGGTTGATTGGTGTCAGCCATACCCATTATCTACTGGGACTCAGTGGTCAATTGGTGTTGCCATGCCCTATTATCTACTAGGGACTTAAAAAAGATACTGTGATATGTGGTTTTCATGTCTTCCTTCTGTGCTGATATACTCCATTTGTAGACATTGGTCAGGGACATGTGTTGCAACCTGGGGTACAAAGAGTGTCAGTTCCAACATGCCTCACTCATACTTGTTAGAGCTGGGATATCACACTGGGGGTACTTGTTAACATTGGGAGGGGGATGTAAAGTAGCATACACAATCTGTAAGCTTATGTGTGGGCTCACATGACTAGAGTGTTGATTTGTAGACTAAATTTTACATATTGTGGTGATTTCCACATGTTGTAGCTACCTTGTGTACTGTAGGTACCTGTTGTGACTTGGCTGCTACTGTTCGCAGATATTTAATTAGCTTTACTGTGGCTATGCAACTGTGGCACTGTGCCAACTCTCTGTATACAAGCAGATCCTGTCATGTGGCCAATATGAGGCTCTGGTGGCAAAGCCAGCCCTGAATGCCTCCGTCCTTTGACTAGATCAGGAATGGGTACAGAGGCAAATCACTAGTCTAGTTCATATGTGCACTTAGCATAATTGGCAGTGTGTGTAATGCCATGTCCCTTACCTCATGACATGTCCCTTACCTCTGCAGCTCTGTTGTCACCTTCCTACAGGTCATATGTGTCCTGTACAGGCATATTGCATAACTGACAGTCCCACAGTGCAGACAGTGTGTTGGTTCCTGGGAGGCCATGATATATCAGTCAGTAGCTTTGTCACATAGCAGAAACTGTACAATGCATGCCTTTGTTTGTTGGATGCCTTCTCTGTACGATGAACACATATGTCCCAAGGAGTGTTCTATGGTCAGATACATAGCACATAACCCCACTCCCTGAAGTGGCATGAGTCTGCATTTGTTAGTCCATACGTCCACACATGGAAGATACTTTTTGTACCCACCATACCAGCCCCTTCATTGTTAATCATGTGTAATGTTGGAGTTTGTACTCTGGCAGTTGCCTGTAGGAACGGCATGCAGAAAGTCATTCTCACAGAGTGTGAATGTGTTGGTCCACTCATACCTAAGGAGTTTACCCCTCAGAAGCCACATTGGTGTGTAGTGTTTCATTGTGGCGGCTCACATCACAGTACAGGTTATTAGAGCATAGGCTACCTGATGTCAGTAAACTTGCTTAATCATTGTAGGCCCTGAGCAGAGTACTGGGTTAGTCTGCAGATGGAAATATATATGTCTGTAGTCATGTCCCTGTACCTGTGGCTTGTGTGTGTCACACTTGGGGAGTACTGACAAATAGAAAATTCCTAACTTGATGGCATTGACATGTATGTGACTCAACCATTAGTGATCAAACATGTGAATTTAATCTCTTGATTTGTCTTTTGTATCCATGCAGATCAATGCCCAACAAAAGAAGGCACAATGGAGAACCATGGCCCGGAAGGTGCGGACCATGGGGGTTCACAGCTGGCGGAGAGCCCAGTACAGGAAAAGGTGGAAGGACCTGAGACGCTGGGCCTAAAAAATTAGAGGTCCAGCTGGGGCTGTCCTCCCAACGTGGTCAGGGTGCCTGTATGATCCTGTCCCCACTAATGGCCCGCATTCTGGTGGTGGCTTACCCAGAGCTGGATGGGTTTTTGAGGATAGCAGAGCAGGCACAAGTGGGTGAGTACAGGGTGTTAGACCTGGCAGATGTTTGGCGTGTCTCTCCTGTCTTTTTGCCTTCTAACCTCCTGTTTTCATGGTGTACTGGACTGCTGGTTTATTGTTTCTGTGCACTTTACCACTGCTAATCAGTGCTAAAGTGCAAGTGTTCCCTATATAAATTGTACTGTTGATTGGTTTATTCATCATTGGCATATTTGATTTACTGGTAAGTCCCTAGTAAAGTGTGCTAGGGGTACCCAGGGCCTGTAAATCAAATGCTACTAGTCGGCCTGCAGCACTGGTTGTGCCACCCACAGTAGCCCTGTAAACATGGCTCAGACCTGACAATTCAGTGTCTATGTGGGCAATTTTAACCTGCCAATTCGCCCTGAATTGTACCCACTTGCCAGGCCTAAACCTTCCCTTTTTATACATGAAAGGCACCCCTAAGTTGGGCCCTAGGTAGCCCCATGGGCAGGCTGAAGTGTACTTAAAAAGTAGGACATGTACTGGCGTGTTTTACATGGCCTCCAAGGCTGCCCGCAAGAGCGCGCCTGCCACCGGCAGAGTCAAAAAGCCTCACAGCTACCGGCCCGGAACCGTGGCTCTCCGGGAAATCCGTTGTTACCAGAAGTCCACAGAGCTGCTCATCCGCAACCTGCCCTTCCAGTGTCTGGTGCGGGAGATCGCGCAGGATTTCAAGACCTCCCTGCGCTTCCAGATCTCGGCGGTCATGGCCCTGCAGGAGGCCAGTGAGGCCTACCTGGTCGGGCTCTTTGAGGACACCACGCCAAGAGGCTCGACATCATGCCCAAGGGCATTTAGCTGGCCCGTCGTATCTGAGGCAAGAGGGCCTAAGGGGACAGCGGATCAACCCTACTATACACCCCTTGGTGGCCAGCTGCTTGCGAGGCACTTTCCCTCCGGTGGACTTGCGAGTGGTCTGCTTGGTACAGGCCATGGCAAAGGTGGAGCTGTCTCTGCACGTCGTGCAAGATAGAAACTGTTGCAAGGCCTATCTCTCTCATAGGTTAACATGGGGGCTGCCTTTAAATAAGTTTAAGGTGCAGATTCCCTTTGAGAGCAGATAGCAATGAGGATTTTGGGGTCTCTGAACTCACAATTTAAAAATACATCTTTAGTGAAGTAGGTTTTTAGATTGTTAGTTTGAAAATGCCACTTTCAGGAAGTGGGCATTTTCTTGCTTAAAGCATTCTGTGACTCCGCCTGTTTGTGGATTCCCTGCCTTGGTCAGTTTGATAGTTGGGCTGTTTACACCTCTCCTCTAGATAGTGACACAAAGGGAGGTGGGGTGTAGCCTGCATATCCTGATGAGCCATCTGAGCTACAGTGGAGGGAGGAGTGGTTACTTATACCTCAAAAGACTTGTGTCTGCCCTCAACCAATGCACTCTCCAACCCCCTGGTGTGTGTCTGGGACCTGGCCTGGACAAGAAAGAATCTTGCAAACAACTGAGACTTTCCTTTAAAGTTTGCCAATTTCAAAGGCAGAGAGGGGTATAAGTATTGGACCCAAAACCCCAGACTTTTAGAATCTTTCTGGATGCTACCGGAACCTCTGCCAAGGAGAAGAGCTGAAGAGCTGGATTAGGAGTACTGCCCCGTTGCTGTGTGTGCTTTGCGGGGTTGACCTGCAGTTGCTGCTTCTGCCTTAAAACAGAGCAAAGGGTGATCTTTGCTGTGTATCCTGCTTGAGGAAGTTCTCCAAGGGCTTGGAGTAGAACTTGCCTCTTGTTAGAAGTCTCAAGGGATATCAAAGACTTCAGTTTCATCTTCCTATAGCACTGGGAAGTGTGTGTTTTGTGCTGTTCAAGGACAAAAACCACCACAACACTGTCAATTATGCTGCTGGCCTGCCCCATGACATGCCGACGCTGCACGGAGCCGCACTGCCACGCTTCGCACCGTGATTCTGGTCTCACCAACGCCGTCATCAGATGACTTCACCTAGCTGCTGCTCGCACCGCGACCAGTGGGCCCCACACTCTGGGATTGCCTTGCTCACATCGCAGCCTTAGCATCCCTGACGCTGACGCTCCGGCTGACACCGGCGCCGCTGTCTGCACTGTGGCCTGTGGGCACCGCTTGTGAGGAACACAAAGCACCGTCCCACCCCGCACCACAGCCCTGGTCCACCGACGCTAGCACCATTGACTCTTTCTAACTGCACAGCGACTCGTGGACGATGTCACCGAGCCGCTGCCTGCACCCTGACCTGTGGGCACCACACATCACATTATCCCGCTTCGCACCGCAGCCCCAATGCCATCCACACCAGCGCTCCTGACTTCATCAGACCGGACTTCGATCCGCAACGCATGAGACTTCAAGGGACTGATGACCCAAGCGCCGACTCCAGAACCGACACTGCGACGCCACTGTCTGGAGCTCACCGCAAGGATCACGATGCCCTGCAAATCGAAAGGTACTATTTGTGAGTCTTCCCGACACCGTGGCTGGCCCATGACACCACGGCCGGCATGAACTGTTGGTTTTGTTGATTACTACACCGTGGTAGCCCCAGACAGAGCTATCAACTCCAAGGAACTGTATTTTTAAGTTACATCTTGCAAAATTCATATCTTTATTACTGTATCTCAGATTTTTATCTTTTTGGTCTTGTTTTACACAGATTAATATTGGCTATTTTTCTAAAACTGGTGTGGTGTCCTTTTGTAATGTTTTTACTGGGTTACTGTGTGTTATGTGCAAATGCTTTACACATTGCTTCTGAGATAAGCCTGACTGCTTGTGCCAAGCTACCAAGGGGGTGAGCAGAGGTTATCTGAGCGGTTATCTCCCTTATCCTGACTAGAGTGAGGGTCCCTACTTGGACAGGGTGCAAACCGACTGCCAACTAGAGACCCCAGAAGTTCCCACAGTCCGGGAGGATGCTGACCTCGAGGGGGACACCCCGGCACCTATAGGGGAGCAAGTGGCCAACCTGGGACACCTAGCTGAGCTGACCCATTGGCAGCAAGAAGGGGGCCCCACACTGGAGGACTTCTGCGCAGAGCAGAAGATGTGCCCTACTCTCGTAGGTCTTCGGCAGCAGGCTGAGGACCAGGCAGCTGGCGCTGAGCCTAAGGATCACCTGAGATTTTGTGAGAATGATCTCCTGTATAGCGTGCCTAAGGCTACTGAGCCTGGGGCAGCCAGTGTGCTGGTGGTACTGCAGCGCTTCAGAGCCTTCCTACTGGGTTTGGCTCATGATGTGCCTCTGGCAGGACATTTGGGGCAGGGCAAGATCTTTGACAGGCTTGTCACCCACTTCTATTGGCCCCAAATGAGAAAACATTCAGATGCGTTCTGTAGGTCCTGCCAGACTTGCCAAGCAAGTGGAGGGAAATGCAAAGTCCCCCACCAGCCCTTTCCTATCGTGAGGACCTCTTTTGAGCGGGTGGGCATTGATATAGTAGGGCCTTTGGACCCCAAGACAGCCCTAGGCAAAAGGTTCATCCTGGTCTTGGTATACCCTTCCACCTGGTACCCTGAAGCTATCGCTCTGAGGACAGCGACACCACCCGTTGTGGCCCGGGCACTGATGGGGACTTTAACCAAGTGGCTTTTCCCAAAGGGGTGGTATCTGACAGGGGTACCAATTTTATGTCCCTGTACATAAAGGCCATGAGGAAGGAATGTGGAGTGAACTACAAATTCACCACTCCTTACCACCCCCCAAGTAATGGGTTGGTTGAGAGATTCAACCGACTCTAAAAGGCATGATTGCGGGTCTGTCAGACTCCATGAGGCGTAAGTGGGACGTCCTCTTACCATGCCTTCTCTTTGCCTACCGGGAAGTACCACAGAAAGGGGTTGGCTTTAGCCCCTTTGAACTGTTGTATGGGCACCCGGTCAGAGGACCAGAGTCTGGTGGAAGAGGGCTGGGAGCAAGCTCCAAGGAAACTACCCCAGGATGTATTTAGTTACCTGCTGGCCTTCAGAAACCAAACTGCACGCTTCAGGAAGCTCGCACAAGAGAACCTAGAGGCAAGTCAGGAGGACATGAAACGCTGGTACTACCAGAATACCACTCTCGTTGAGTTTCAGCCTGGCCAGAATATGTGGGTCATGGCCCCTGTAGAGCCTTGTGCTCTGCAGGACAGGTGGCCAGGGCCATTTGAGGTGAAGGAGCGCAAGAGTGATGTCACCTGCTTGGTGGACTTGCAGACTCCAAGGAATCCCTTGAGTGTTCTACATATGAACCGCCTCAAACCCCACTTTGAGAGGTCTGAGTTAAACATGCTTCTGGCTGCAGATGATGGGGCAGAAGAGGAGAATGACCTTCTTCCTGACCCCCTGTCTGCCAAGGAGCAGGATGGGTCAGTAGAAGGCGTAGTCCTCTCCCCTTCTCTGACTCTAGAGCAGCAGAGTGAGTGTCACCAGTTACTAGGCCACTTTGCCACTCTTTTTTCACTCACTCCAGGTGTCACCCACCTATGCATACATGATGTGGACACTGGGGACAGCCTGTCTGTGAAAAACAAGGTTGACAGGTTGGCTGACAGAGTGAAGGCCAGCATCAAGGAGGTCTCTAAGATGTTGGCTTTAGGGGTGATTGGGCGTTCCAGCAGCCCTTGGTCCAGCCCCATGACCTGTGAGCCCCACACTCCAGCATCGCCTTGCTCACACCGCAGCCCGGGCATCCCCAACGCCGCTGCTCCTGCTGACACCTGCGCTGCTGCATGCACCATGGACTGTGGGCACCGCTTGTGAGGAACACAAAGCCCCATCCTGCCCCGCACTGCAGCCCTGGTCCACCAAAGCCAGCACCATCGAATCCAGTGTTGTCAACCGATGTCCCCGTCTGCACGCCGACCCGTGGATGCTGCACAGAGCCCGTCCCGCACCGCCGACTTGGGCCTACTGACGATAGCGCTTCAGCAGCGATGATGCTGCCTGCACAGTGACCAGGTGACTGCTCGTCACACCACCCCGCTTCACACCACAGCCCTGGTCTCACAGACGCCACTGGATGCCGTCACCGAGCCGCTAACTACACCGCACATCACATCGTCCCACTTCGCACCGCAGCCCCGACGCCGTCACTCCTGACTTCATCAGCCCAGAGGTCGATCTGCAATGCGTGTGACTTCAAGGGCCCAATGACCACCACACCGACTCTGGAACGGACACAACAACGCCGCTCTCTGGAGCTCACCGCGAGGATCACGACGCCCTGCAAATCCAAAGGTAGTGTTTGCGGGCCTTCCCGACACCGTAGCTGGCCTGTGACGCCGCGGCGAGCCTGAACTGTTGGTTTTGTTGATCATGACGCCATGATAGCCCCAGATGGAGCTATCGACTCCAAGGAACTGTATTTTTAACTTAAATCTGGCAAAATTCATATCTTTATTAATGTATGTCGGATTTTTATTGTTTTGGTCTTGTTTTACACAGATAAATATTGGCTATTTTTCTAAAACTGGTGTGGTGTCCTTTTGTAAAGTTTTCACTGTGTTACTGTGTGTTATGTGCAAATGCTTTAAACATTGCTTCTGAGATAAGCCTGGCTGCTCATGCCAAGCAACCAAGGCGGTAAGCAGGGGTTATCTGAGCAGTTATCTCCTTTATCCTGACTAGAGTGAGGGTCCCTATTTGGACAGGGTGCAAACCGACTGCAATGTAGAGACCCCATTTCTAACACAGGTCATATTCCTGCCTGTCACATTGCCAAGTGAATGTGTTGGGTTCTGACAGCTAACCCTGACAATTAGGGATGAGCATTTGTGACATAGTAGATGAGTGCTTGTTTGTGTAGACATGTCATGTTGTATACTTATGTGCCTTTACTATTGCCCCAGGGACCTAGGACACAACTGTGTACAATTCACAAACCACTTGCTCTCCAAGGACGACATATAGTAGTGTACAGTGATCAATCAAGTACTGTTTGTTGTGTGTGTAAATTCTATGCAACAGACCACTACTCCTCAATGTTACAGGCCAAATGTAAGTATGTGATAGATCACTGTCCTCAACCATGTGTGTGGGTAAATGAGTATATTGGTATCTGCGACCCGGAGGATAGCTGTCTTCAGCCTACGACAGGTGCTGGTGCCCCACTGCAGTCTGTAATGTGAAGCTAGACATCATACATGTGACAGAGCCTACATTGCAACTTCAGATTAATATTTTCCCTTGGTAAGTGGAGAATATCCATTGACATGATTTATGTGCCATCACTGTTGCCAACATTCCTTCTCCCTACATGACAGCATGTGTCCCTTTCTCATTAGCAAAACATTTGTAAGCTGTTTCACTTATGGTCTACCTGTGTTGATGAGATGTCTGTATTCCCTCTTATACGTGCATGGCAACATGTGTGGAATAAGCCATTTACAATGGGGGTACATTTCATGCCATGCCACATACAGGAGTGACTCACCATTGTTTATTGATTGATACATTCCCTTATGCATCACAGCATGTCATTTGGCATGAACAACTGCAGTAGCAATGAGGGACACGACAGGTAGGCCTAGAGTTTTAGCCACAATGTGCATTTTTATGCCATTGATGTGGCAGCATGTATCAAAGTGCACTGCACATGTGTAATTGGTAAGTTTTGTGACCCGACTCTTGGCATGCATCATGGAGTGACTTGTAGTTTATGTTTCAATCACATGTGTTTGGATGCAATCATTCATCCATAAACAGGCATCTGGATCTGCATGACCATACTGGAGACAAATTGTAGCTTTGGCTACAATGGAGGTGCAAAATGCGGTTGATGCAGCACAACAAAAAGAAGGTTTCTACGCTGCCGGAGAACAACTCAGCGAGTTGATCGTCACAGGATGGAGAGCTGGGGACTTGTGCCAGCCTGTGCATGAAGGAAGTTTGCAAATAGTGCACAGAGGCCTCAGGAGGTGAAGAAGGTGCAGTACAAAGGGGTACCGCCGCTCTCAGGGAAGGCAATGTCTTACCTCCTCCAAATTGCATCAGCAGGACCTCAGGACAGTCTATGTCGATGATGTCCACCCTCTGTGCCCTTAGGGGCACGCTTGTCGCTGTGAGAGGAGTCCCAGGGTACTGGTCGTCATCTTGGAAGGTGTCTGCTGGAGCAGGGAAGTGACTCTGTCACTCCACAGGAGATTTCTTTGGCCCTTCTGGAGCGGATGAAGGCAGGGAGTCCCCAGAGTGTGCACACTGTGGAAACTGTTGCAGTTGCTGACTTGGAGCTGAGGTTGCTGAAGAAAAGTGTCTCTTGTAGACACTTTGTTGCAGTTACAGAATTTCTTGGAGCAGGCTGCGGTTGATCCGAGGTCAGAGGATGTTAACGTTGTTGCAGAGGATTCCTGAAGGAAACTTGCGGGCAATATCTGAAGAGGACCCACAGGAAAGACCCTAAATAGCCCTGAGAGGGGAATTGGCTACCTTATCAGGTATGGACCTACCAGGAGGGGTCTCTGACATCACCTGCTGACACTGGCCACTCAGAGCCCTCCAGAGTGCCCCCACACCTTGCTAAGCAAGATGGCTGAAGTCTGGGACATACTGGAGGAGCTCTGGGCAAGACCCCTGGGGTGGTGATGGACAAGGGAGTGGTCACTCCCCTTTCCTTTGTCTAGTTTCACACCAGAGCAGGGGATAAGGGGTCCCTGAACCGGTGTAGACTGGTTTATGCAAAGAGGGCACCATCTGTGCCTTTCAAAGCATTCCCAGAGGCTGGGGGAGGCTACCGCTTCCCAGCCTGTACCACCTATTTCCAAAGGGAGAGTGTGTAACACCCTGCTCTCAGAGGAAATGCTTTGTTCTGCCTTCCTGGGACTGGTCTGCCCAGTCCCGAGGAGGGCAGAACCCTGTCTGTGAGGTGGCAGCAGCTGTAGCTTTCCTTTGTCTAGTTTCACACCAGAGCAGGGGATAAGGGGTCCCTGAACCGGTGTAGACTGGTTTATGCAAAGAGGGCACCATCTGTGCCTTTCAAAGCATTCCCAGAGGCTGGGGGAGGCTACCGCTTCCCAGCCTGTACCACCTATTTCCAAAGGGAGAGTGTGTAACACCCTGCTCTCAGAGGAAATGCTTTGTTCTGCCTTCCTGGGACTGGTCTGCCCAGTCCCGAGGAGGGCAGAACCCTGTCTGTGAGGTGGCAGCAGCTGTAGCTGCAGTGCAATCCTCAGAGAGCTGGTTTGGCAGTACTGGGGGTCCACAGTGGAGCCCCCAGGATGCATGGAATTGACTTCCCAATACCACATTTGGAATGGGGGGAGAATTCCATGATTTTAGACATGTTACATGGCCATATTTGGAGTTACCATTGTGAAGCTACATATAGGTATTGACCTCTATGTAGTGCACGTGTTTAATGGCGTCCCCACACTCACAAAGTCCCGGGAAACAGCCCTGAACTATGTGGGGGCAGCTTTGCTAGTGCAAGGGTGCCCTCACACTTAGTAACTTTGCACCTAACCTTCAGCAAGTGAAGGTTAGACATATAGGTGACTTATAAGTTACTTAAGTGCAGTGAAAATGGCTGTGAAATAACGTGTGCATTATTTCACGCAGGCTGCAGTGGCAGTCCTGTGTAAGAATTGTCTGAGCTCCCTATGGGTGGCAAAAGAAATGCTGCTGCCCATAGGGATCTCCTGGAAACCCAATACCCTGGGTACCTAGGTACCATATACTAGGGAATTATAAGGGTGTTCCAGTGTGCCAATCAGAATTGGTAAAATAAGTCACTAGCCTGCAGTGACAATTTTAAAAGCAGAGAAAGCATAAACACTGAGGTGTAAATGCAATGGTCGTGGCACGGCATTGTGTACTGTTTGGTAAGGTAAGTATTTCATCCTGTGCTGTCCAATGTGAGCATGCACGGTGTTAGACTTGTCCCCCACATATGGATTATTGATTCATCTACTGTGTGGCAGCCTAAGTTTTGTTTGTGCAGACATGGAGTGTGTTCAATTGTGCTAGCTTCCTTTGCATTTGACTGTGCATGTGTTCATTTAGCTGTGTGTACCTTGCAGCTAGTTCTTGTAGAGGTATAGTTTAGGAGGCTGGCCTGGCTTATAGTGGGTACCTTGTGATACTTACATCTTGTGCCAGGTCCAGTTATCCCTTATTAGTAGAATAGAGGTGTTCTAGCAGCTTAGGCTGATAGAGGTAGCTATAGCAGAGCAGTTTTGGCTGAACTAGGAGACATGCAAAGCTCCTACTATACCACTTGTATCACATAGCACTATATCACAAGAAAACACAATACTCAGAGTTACTAAAAATAAAGGAACTTTATTTTAGTGACAATATGCCAAAAGTATCTCAGAGGATACCCTCACTTAGGAGATAAGTAATATACACAAATTATATGTACACAAACCAAAATCAGGTAATTAACAGTAAGAAAAGTAGTGCAAACAATGTAGAATCACAATAGAATGCAATAGGTAGAAATAGGCCTAGGGGCAACACAAACCATATACTCCAAAAGTGGAATGCAAATCACGAATGGACCCCAGGCTTATGGTAGGTTGTAGAGGGTCGCTGGGACTGTTAGAAAACACTAAGGGTGTCCAAGATACCCAACCCCAAGACCCTGAAAAGTAGGAGTAAAGTTACCCTACTACCCCAGAAAGACAGTATAGTCGAGATAGGGGATTCCTCAAGAACAACAACTGCCAGCAAAACACTGAAGACGGATTCCTGGACCTGAGAACCTGTAAAGGAAGGGGACCAAGTCCAAGAGTCACGCAAGTGTCTGGGGGTGGGGGAGGGGGGGCAGGAGCCCACTAAACCCCGGATGAAGGTGCAAAAGGGCTGCCTCTGGGTGGAAGAAGCCGAAGATTCTTCAACAATGGAAGGTGCCAGGAACTTCTCCTTTGGTCAGAAGATGTCCCACGGTGTGCTGGAGGATGCAGAGTTGTTTCCACGCAGAAGGTCCGCAAACAAGCCTTGCTAGCTGCAAGAGTCGCGGTTGAGGATTTTGGGTGCTGCTGGGGACCAGGAAGGACCAGGATGTCGCCCCTTGAAGGAGGAGACAGAGGGGGCGCTCAGCAACTTAGAGAGCCCCCGCAGAAGCAGGCAGCACCCGCAGAAGTACCGGAATAGGCACTTAGAAGATCTGAGGACAGCGGTCGACTCAGAGTCACAAAGGAGGGTCCCAGTTGGGAGTTGGGCAATGCAGGACGGAGTGCTGGGGACCTAGGCTAGGCTGTGCACAAAGGAAGTCTTGGAAAAGTGCACAGAAGCCCGAGCAGCTGCAGATCACGCAGTACACAGGATTACTGTCTGGTATGGGAAGGGAAGGACTTACCTCCACCAAATTTGGACAGAAGGGCCACTGGACTGTGGGAGACACTTGGACCCAGCTCCTGTGTTCCAGGGACCACGCTCGTCAGGATGAGAGAGGACCCAGAGGACCGGTGATGCAGAGGTTTGGTGCCTGCGTTGGCAGGGGGAAGATTCTGTCGACCCACGGGAGATTTCTTCTTGGCTTCCAGTGCAGGGTGAAGGCAGACAGCCCTCAGAGCATGCACCACCAGGAAACAGTCAAGAAAGCCGGCAGGATAAGTCGCTACAATGTTATTGGTAGTCTTCTTGTTACTTTGTTGGGGATTTGCAGGCGTCCTTGTGCAGTCAGCGGTCGATCCTTGGCAGAAGTCGAAGAGGGAAGTGCAGAGGAACTCTGGTGAGCTCTTGCATCCGTTATCTGAATAATAGCCCGGAGGTGAGACCCTAAATAGCCCAAAAAGGAGGATTGGCTCCTGAGAAAGGTAAGCACCTATCAGAGGGGGTCTCTGACATCACCTGCTGGCACTGGCCACTCAGAGCTGTCCATTGTGCCCCAACACCTCTGCATCCAAGATGGCAGAGGTCTGGGACACACTGGAGGAGCTCTGGGCACCTCCTCTGGGAGTGGTCAGTCTCCTTTCCTTTTTCCAGTTTCGCGCCAGAGCAGGGCTGAGGGATCCCTGAACTAGTGTAGACTGGCTTATGCAGGGAGGGCACCATCTGTGCCCATCAAAGCATTTTCAGAGGCTGGGGAAGGCTACTCCTCCCCAGCCCTTCACACCTATTTCCAAAGGGAGAGGGTGTAACACCCTCTCTCAGAGGAAATCCTTTGTTCTGCCTTCCTGGGACCAGGCTGCCCAGGATGGCAGAAACCTGTCTGAGGGGTTGGCAGCAGCAGTAGCTGCAGTGGAGACCCCGGAAAGGCAGTTTGGCAGTACTTGGGCTCTATGCTGGAGACCCCGGGATGCATGGAATTGTCCCCCCAATACCAGAATGGTATTGGGGTGACAATTCCATGATCCTAGACATGTTACATGGCCATGTTCGGAGTTACCATTGTGAAGCTACATATAGGTATTGACCTATATGTAGTGCATGTGTGTAATGGTGTCCCCACACTCACTAGCAGGATCCCAGTGACACATATCAAACATACTGACAACATAGGGTTTTCACTATGAGCACTGGGCCCTGGCTAGCAGGATCCCAGGGAGACAGTAAAAACACCCAGACATATACTCACAAACAGGCTAAAAGTGGGGGTAACAAGGCTAGAAAGAGGCTACCTTCCTACATATGGCCCATGCAGTTGGAGTTGTATTTGGTTTGTTGACTTGCACTTCCACATTCTGCAGAGGTGCATGTCATTTGGGTCTAGTATTGTCTGTCCCTGAAATACATGTAGGGCCAGTTCCTACGCAAATGTTGCAGGTGTATGCAAAGTGGTGTGTGTTCCATTGCAGCCTCTTTCCCTGTGTGTTCCAGATGCCCCCATCCCAGTTGTGCAGTTATTGATTGCAAAGTGACCTTTGTATATTTGTATCTTTGTCTATTGTGCATCCCATTGACCTTCCATTGTGCTGCAATGCAGGTGATGTGTCTGTCCACTACAGGGCTGTTTGATGGTAGTGGTGTTTGTGTTTCGGTGCAACAGCCATACATGTATGTTGCATGTGATTACAGTCCATGGTACATGAGGAATGTGAGTGTTTGAGTTGTATTTGTAGATGTGATGTTGTGTGAGACAATGTTGCGTACACTTCACTGTTCTCGAGATGAGCAGACATGTATTTTTGTGTAGTGTTGCGGTGCAGAGTGAGTGACCTGACCAAAGGGGGTGTTTTGTGACTGTGCATGTGTCTTTCTTTGTGTCCGATTCTGATGTGTGACACAATGACAAGTGTACTTGGTGCCTGTAGTGTGACTCCCCTATGATGTGGCTGACGGCGCGACGAACAATTGTTGAGCGTAATGGCACAGGTAGGTGTGTGTACTCACGGTCGGTTGCGCCCACATCGGCATGGATTTTGTGCTCAATTGATTCAGCAGTGGCAGGACGTGTGTGATGGGCTCCATGGTAGCACCGGGGGTGTGCGGGTGCCTGAAGGTGAGTGTCTCCCTTCATAGACCCCGTTTCCAAATACTGAGATGTGGTGGCTGAACCACCATGGTCACATTGGCAGTGTTCAACCTCATAATGTGCCCAGCGGAAACACTGTCTCCGCTGGCCTGTTTGTGCAGCCTCGTGACTGCAGCGGTCTGTGCTGCCTGGGGGTGCCGATAGGACTGTGGGGGTCATTGCTCCATAGGCCAGAATTACTCATAATACAGCGGTCTGACCACCAACACGATGGCAATCGGCCAGCCAACGCCACCATGGCGGTACACTGACTGCCAAACGCATAATGAGGCCCTTAGTATGCCAATTTTTTTGTTGTCAATATTTGTGTTTTTCTTGTTGAAGTTTAAGATTTTTTTTCAAATCAATTTTTTTGCTATTTGTATAACCCGACATTCTGTCATACAGTTGTGTCTACATAACACATTTATGTGTACACACACACACACACATATTTAGTGTATGTATATATATATATATGGAAAATGTCACTTACCCAGGGTGTACAGCTGTTTGTAGCATGTTCCGCTGCAGATGCACACACTATGCATAGTCCTGCCATCTAGTGTTGGGCTCAGAGTGTTAAAAGTTGTTTTTCTTCGAAGAAGTGCTTTCTCGATCCCGAGACTCCTCCTCTTCGGCTCCATTGCGCATGACCATCGACTCCATGTTAGATTGTTTTCCTGCAGAGGGTAAGGTAGGAGTGATAGAGTATAAATAAAAGAGATGTCCAAGAAAATGGAATAGAGATATATATACATATGTACAAATTAATGTTTTAACTTAAACTGCTACAGGCTCCCGGGGAGGCAGGAGGGCGCATGTGAATCTGCAGCAGAACATGCCACTAACAGATGTACATTGGGTAAGTGACATTTTCCGTTCGATGGCATGTGTAGCTGCAGATACACACGCTACACATAGACTACAAAGCAGTTTTGCCTCCCATAAGCGCTGGTCAGCCTGTAGGAGTTGAAGTAGTTTGAAATAGTGTTCTTAGTACGGCCTGTCCTACTGTGGCCTGTTGTGTTGCTAACACATCTACACAGTAATGCTTGGTAAATGTATGGGGTGTTGACCAAGTGGCTGCTTTACAGATTTCTGCCATTGGTATATTTCCTAAAAATGCCATTGTTGCTCCTTTTTTCCTGGTGGAGTGTGCTTTTGGTGTTACTAAAAGCTGCCTTTTAGCTTTTAGGTAACATGTTTGGATGCATTTTACTATCCATCTAGCTAGTCCTTGTTTTGAGATAGGATTACCAGTATGTGGTTTGTGGAACGCCACAAATAACTGTTTGGTTTTCCTAAATGATTTAGTTCTATCAATGTAATACATTATAGCTCTTTTAATGTCCAATGTATGCAGCGCTCTTTCTGCTACAGAGTATGGCTGTGGGAAGAAGACTGGGAGTTCAACTGTTTGATTGATATGAAACAGTGATATCACCTTTGGTAGAAATTTTGGGTTTGTCCGAAGAACCACTTTATGTTTGTGTACTTGTATGAAGGGCTCTTCAATACTGAAAGCTTGGATTTCACTAACTCTCCTTAATGAAGTAATTGCAACTAGGAATGGAACTTTCCATGTTAGGTATTGAATCTGACATGAATTCATAGGTTCAAATAGTGGACCCATGAGTCATGTGAGTACTATATTTAGATTCCACAAAGGCACTGGGGGTGTTCTTGGTGGTATGATGCGTTTTAGTCCTTCCATGAAGGCTTTGATAACAGGGACTCTAAATAGAGAGGTGTGTTGTATATTTTGCAAATACAATGAAATAGCAGTGAGATGTATTTTGATAGACGAGAAGGCTAAATTTGCGTTTTGCAGATGAAGCAAGTAACCTACAATGTCTTGTATTGATGCTGAAAGAGGGGCAATCTGTTTAGATTGACAGTAAAACACAAACCTTTTCCATTTGTTCGCATAACACTGCCTGGTAGTGGGTTTTCTAGCTTGTTTAATTACTTCCATACACTCTGTTGGAAGATGTAGATATTCAAACTCTAAGACTTCAGGAGCCAAATCGCTAGATTGAGTATTGTTGGATCTGGATGCCTGATTAGTTGTTTGTTTTGTGTTAAGAGATCTGGTCTATTGGGGAGTTTGATGTGTGGTACTACTGACAGATCTAACAGTGTTGTGTACCAGGGTTGACGTGCCCTCGTTGGTGCTATAAGTATGAGTTTGAGTTTGTTTTTACGCAATTTGTTGACTAGAAATAGAATGAGCAGTAGAGGGGGAAAAGTGTAAGCAAATATCCCTGACCAGTTGATCCATAGAGCATTGCCCTTGGATAGAGGGTGTGGGAACCTGGATGCGAAGTTTCGGCATTTTGCGTTTTCGCTGGTGGTGAATAGGTCTATGTCTGGCGCTTCCTAGTGATGAAAGTATGTCTGAAGCACTTGGGGATGAATTTCCCACTCGTGTGCTTGTTGATGATCTCAGCTGAGAACATCTGCCAATTGGTTGTGTATCCCAGGAATGTATTGTGCTACCAGGTGAATGTTGTTGTGTATTGCGCAATGCCAAATCTTTTGTGCTAGAAGGGACAGTTGCGATGAGTGGGTCCCTCCTTGTTTGTTTAGGTAATACATTGTAGTCATGTTGTCTGTTTTGATCAGAATGTGTTTGTGAACGAGAAGAGGTTGAAAGGCTTTGAGTGCTAGGATTACGGCTAACAATTCTAGGTGCTTTATGTGAAGTTGTTTGTGTTTGGTGTCCCATTGCCCTTGAATGTTGTGATTGTTGAGGTGTGCTCCCCATCCAATCATTGATGCATCTGTTGTAAGTGTGGTCTGAGGCACAGGGTCTTGAAATGGCCGCCCTTTGTTTAAATTTGTGGAATTCCACCACTGAAGTGATATGCGTGTTTGGCGGTCTATCAACACTAGATCTTGAAGTTGACCGTGTGCTTGTGACCATTGTTTTGCAAGGCACTGTTGTAAGAGTTGCATGTTTAATCTTGCATTTGGGACAATGGCGATGCATGATGCCATCATGCCCAACAGTTTCATTACAAATTTGACTGTGTACTGTTGGTTTGACTGAATTTGTGCTAATATATTGTGGAATGCTTGCACCCTTTGTGGACTTGGGCTTGCAAGTGCTGTTTGCGTGTTTAGTGTGGCTCCTAAATACTGTGGATTTTGCGCAGGTTGCAAGTGGGATTTTTGGTAGTTTATAGAGAACCCTAGAGTGTGCAGGGTTTGTATTACATAGTGTGTATGGGTTTGACACTGTGTATGACTGTTGGATTTTATTAGCCAATCGTCCAGATATGGAAAGACATGGATGTGTTGCCTTCTTAGGTAGGCTGCAACTACTGCCATGCATTTTGTAAATATCCTGGAAGCTGTTGTTATCCCAAAGGGTAACAATTTGAACTGGTAATGTTTTCCCTGTATTACAAACCTGAGATATTTTTTGTGCTGGATGGATGGGTATGTGAAAATACACATCCTTGAGGTCTAATTTTGCCATGAAATCTTGTAGTTGTAGCAGTGGGACTATATCCTGTAGTGTTACCATGTTAAAGTGTTCTGATAAGTGGTAAAAATTGAGAGTTCTGAGATCTAGTATTGGTCTCAAGGTTCCATCTTTTTGGGGAATAAGGAAGTACAGGGAGTGAATCCCTGTTCCTATCTGATCTTGTGGTACAAGCTCTATGGCTTGTTTGAGTAATAGTGACTGTATTTCCTCTTGCAACAGATGTGTTTGGAGGATGGTTTGTGTGGTTTTGGAGGTATATCTGGGGGCATTTGTGTGAATTCTATGCAGTAGCCTTTGCGGATAATAGACAATACCCAGTTGTCTGTTGTAATGGGTAACCAATTGTTGTGGAACGTTTGCAGTCTTCCTCCCACAGGTGAGGTGTGATGAGGGAAGAGGTGGAGAGAGTCACTGTTTTGGCTGTGAGGCTTGTTTGGTTGGCTGATATTTTCCTCCTACCTCTGGGAAATTGGCCTTTATAAGTTCCTCTAAACCCACCTCGTTGGTATTGAGGCTGGTAAGATGATTTGGATTGTGAGGTGGATGCCTCGGGTGTTTGTGCTCTAAAACCACCCCTGTATTGAGGTTTCCGAAATGAACCTCTGTATCGCGTAGTATACAGAGCACCCATGGCTTTAGCGGTGTCTGAGTCTTTCTTCATCTTTTCAATGGCCGTATTAACTTCAGGGCAAAAAGCTGTTTCTCGTTGAATGGCATACAGTATTAAGGACAGCCTGCTGGATTTCAGGCTTAAACCCTGACGACCGAAGCCATGCATGTCTACGAATAGTAACAGCAGTATTGATTGTCCTAGCTGCTGTCTGCTGAATCTAGGACTGATCTTATCTGGTTGTTAGTAATAGCCTACCCTTCCTCGACTATTTGCTGTGCCCTCTTTCGTTGGTCTTTGGGGAGATGCTGGATGATATCTTTCATCTCGTCCCAGTGGGCCCTATCATACCTAGCCAGTAGTGCTTGGGAATTGGCTATTCTCCATTGATTGGCTGCTTGCGATGCTACTCTTTTGCCAGCAGCATCGAATTTCCTGCTCTCCTTGTCTGGTGGTGGTGCATCACCAGATGGCTGAGAGTTGGCCCTTTTCCTTGCTGCACTCACAACTACAGAATCAGGAGGCAGTTGTTGAGTAATAAATGCTAGGTCAGAGGGAGGTGGTTTATATTTTTTCTCCACTCTGGGAGTGATGATCCTGGCCTTGACTGGCTCTTGAAATATTTGATGTGCGTGCTTCAACATGCCTGGAAGCATGGGAAGGGACTGGTAAGTAGTGTGAGTGGAGGATAAAGTATTAAAGAGAAAGTCATCCTCAAAAGGCTTGGTGTGCATGACGACATTATGGTATGATGCTGCCCTAGCCAGAACTTGAGTGTATCCAGTGCTATCTTCTGGTGGTGATGGTTTGGATAGCAGTCTGGGCTGTTATCCGGAATGGGATCTGGATCATAGAGATCCCATGGATCTACATTGTGCTGTTTTGAATCTACAGAATGTACAGGAGACTGTGCAGGTGTAGGAGTAGTAGGCAGTGAGACAAGCAGATAAGGAGAATGAGGAGGAGACTGATGAGGTGAAAATTGTGGAGTGGAGACTTTTGCTTAGGCCTTGGCACTTTAGCTGGTGGCTGATCAGTGTTCAATTGTCCTTGAAAAGCTAGCTTCCTCTTAGTCTTCAGAGGAGGTGAAGTTATAATCTTGACAGTGTCTTTATGAATATATTTGTGTGAGTTCCTCTAAAAATCTATGGCTTTCTTTAAGTTGTTTTGAAAGTCCATGCTTGTCTGTGGAGCTGGGACTTTACGGCTCTGAAGCCGGTTTTCTCGTGATTGAAAGGCCGGTAGTGGGTGTTGTCCTCGGCTCCGAAAGCGATTTTCGAGGCTTCGACTCGATGAGTCGGTGTTTGCCTGTTTCGGAGCCAGTGCTTCGGCTCGAGTCTGAGGACTTCTGTGGCGTGGCCTTTCTTGGTGCTGAAGTTGTTGCTTGGTCACCAGAAGTCTGTTTGAGGGTCAAGCCATGGCCTTCTGGCAGTGGCATTCCAGAGGCCTTATGTTTGGGCTTGGATCGGACAGGGGCAGATGTACTCACGTGCTGTCCTGCCGTGACCGGTCTGTCCTCCTCAGACCCTCGGACGGAGACTGCAGTGTGCATAATCTCCTCTTTCTCCACGTCGAGACGTTCGGTGCTTCTCGACGCCATTTCCAACCTTCGCGCTCTTCTGTCTCGTAGAGTCTTCTTCGAGCGAAGGATCTGCAGCCCTCACAAGTATCCTCTCGACGGTCTGGAGATAGACCCAGATCACAGACGAGATGTCGGTCTGTATATGGGAACTGGCGTGGCACTGAGGACAGAAGCGAAATGGGGTCCAGTCCATGAGACTTTGTTGCGGTCGGCCCGACCAGGCCCGAGTTAGGCGCGAGTGCCGCGAAGGGCAAGTAAAGATGTTTGATCCGACTGTACTGAAATGTCGATGAGAGATGATACGCTATCGAAATTATACCGATGAATGAGAGAGTTTTTAGAACTTTTCCGACTCAAACTACCGGAGCGAAAAGAAACACGTCCGAACCCAATGGCGGAAAGAAAACAATCTAACATGGAGTCGATGCCCATGTGCAATGGAGCCCCGAAGAGGAGGAGTCACTCGATCCTGTGACTCGAAAACACTTCTTTGAACAAAAACAACTTGTAACACTCCCAGCCCAACACTAGATGGCAGGACTATGCATAGCATGTGTATCTGCAGCTACACATGCCATCGAACATATATATATATATATATATATATATATATATATATATATATATATATATATATATATATATATATATATATATATATATATTGGCATATATAGTTACTAACAGTTCATTACAATAACCATAAAGTAATTAATATATATACATATATATATTAATTACTTTATGGTTATTGTATTGAACTGTTAGTAACTATATATGCCAAGCCATGTATGTATCCCTGCATACCCCCACAAACGTGATGGGCCTGCAGTCGAATCACCAGCATGTCCTACCTTGTAATCAGTATCAGAGTTTTCCTTTCCCAAATCCCTGGGTCCCATTCTAACTTTTTCCTGCTGATTTTCTATGTGTAGGAGTTGGAGTTCTTGTCTAGCTTCTTGTATCTGCACTTCCAGAACACAAGCAATGCCATTGCTGGAGACATGCTTGAAAGATGAGCAACTGAAATAAATTTGCTTCCTTTTTCCTTCCCAGCTTGTTCTGTGCAAGGTCAGTTGGGCTTGCAGTGCTAATATCTATACGCTGTCCTGTGGATTAAAAAATGAAAGCTTCCTTTCTACTGTGTTTATGACTAAGGGCCTGAATATGAGTGTGGTGGAAACAGTAACAGCATCAGATTCCCCGGCCACCCAGCTTACGGTCAGCCCACCAAATTATGTAGAACAAGGCCGCCAGAGTTGCGCTGCCTACACCAGACATTCCCCGACTGCCTTGACGAAACATGGGGAACAGCAGTTGTCAGAAGGTGGTACAACAAGGTTCTCACTATCCAGAAAAAGTGCCTTTCCATCGAGCTGACTGTGGCAGGGACACTGCATGCTTCGAGACGGCAGAATCGAAGGAAATGGGGTACAGGATCACCCATTTCCCTCTTTTTCCTTCAGTCTCTTATGTGGACCCCTTTGTCCACACCCCCCCTCCAAAGCAGCAACTTGACCCCAAAGAAAACGACCCCTTTGCAGTTGAAATCCAGGTACGCACTTTTCTCCCATTGACTGGACTGGGCACATATGTTCCAGACTCAAGCAATGGAAAAGTACTCACACAAGGTTTTTTTTCCCCACACGTGTCATGCATATATGTCTATTTTAGAATTTTTAAGTCTATATGTACACACCTGCTTCAACACATATGGAAAATACTTCTTAAATTACTGATCAAGTCCTGCACTGGTCCATCGCTGTCAGAAACACCACAGCTGGGCCAGCGGTGATATCTAAATACGGCGGGCGACTCCAAGGAGTCATGTAATGTCTATATAAACAAGCCAAACGAATTTGTTATGTACACGCCTCTTATTTGAATCACATAATTTACGTTTGTACCTCCTTAAACACGAAGAGACAGCTCCAATAAATAAACTGGAATCCATTTCCCTCGTTTTGCCGCAGGTACCTGCTCTATGGAAACATGTCTATAGATACCCATTGTAGTAACAGACACCTATCCATTATAGTAATGTTCCAATATCTCAGCGCGTATCAAGTACCAATGCAACTGCGGTGGTTCTGGCTTGATTGAGTAAACATTACATGCTCTGTTTTCAATGTGAGATGAAACATCTACTGGAGAAAAAATGCATTTATGAGCACCAGTAACTGCATTACTGTATGTTTTTGGTTACAGCCGGAACCATCATTATTGCAATGTTTGCTTATACACGCCGGAATGGCAGATAGAAAGCAAGCCGATGTATTGGAAACAAACAGTCCTCTTTTGTTATTTACGACCTATTGTGAATGATGAGAATGACTCAAATAGTATTTAAATGTGTTAAGTGACATTTACCATGTGATTGACCTTGAGAAAGGCAGTTTTGCTGAAACACGTCCTTCAAAATAAACGGCAATTCTACGTTGCATTGAGTGCTCCGACTAGCTCCCTGGGGAGCCTTTGTGTTTGAGGTGTGTGTGTGTGTGTATGTGTGTGTATATATATATATATATATATATATATATATATATATATATATATATATTCGCTCTTTTTGCATGGTCACCCCTACATTTTTGGACTCATTCTGCTGGGTTTTCAACTCTGAGAGTGCACAGAGGACTGCTAACTTCACCTCAGGGCCAGTTTATTAACGCTATACAAATTGTATGTCGAACTGGATACACCCAATTGTCAAGGCCTGACTTACTTATGAGTCACTAGTATAAGGTACTCAAGGTATGTAAGACAGTGTGTCCACTCAGAACTGCAGCACTGTTTGTGCCATCCTTTGTGTGACAAGGTACAAAATTGCTCCCAGCCTGCCCCTACAGACAGGAAGGACGGCGTTTACACTGCCAGTTCAACTTTGCCATTTAAACCAATGGTAAAACCACTCTACCCCTCAACATTATTTGCACATCTCCCCTAATGAAGGCCGATAGAGACCTACAGTAGGTAGCTTTACTTTGTTAAGTAAGACATATGATTTAAGATATGTCTTAGCAACACTCCAAATTGTTCTGCTGTGGGTAAAGCTGGTAGCTCCACTGGCTAATACTGAGCTACCAGGTGGCATCCCGTCCTGGCTAACTATTGCCTGGGACTACCAAACTGAGTCATGTAAGGTATCAAACGTATCATGGCATTAAATGCGACCTGACGCCCATGTCGAAATTAATGTCACTATAAAAGATACACAAAAGGATGATGGACAGATTGTTGAAACTTTTCAACCACTCATCCCTAGTCACAGATCTGGGTTTAACCCATTATTCTTTTGCTCACAATGCCACCCCAGTTTGACCTAGCTGTACGCAAATCAATCTTCACCCTGTTCCCCACAGTAAGAGTCCTGCTTGAACTGCCAGGCCAGGACCTCCCTGGACCGGAAACAAGCATCCTGGGACCTCAACCTGACATGGTGAGCAAAAGAACAAGGATTAAACCCAGATCTGTGACTGAGGGTGAGTGTTTGAAAAGTTTCAGCACTTCGTCCATCATCCTTTTGCGTTACTATAAAAGGTAGGCAACTTTTAGAAAGATTCAAATCTGTGCTCTGCTTGTCCAGTTGGCTCACAATGGCACACCCAGACAGCTTTCTAACCGCCTGGGGAGAAGCGTGCATGCCTCTCAGACTCAGGAACAAAGGCAATGCAGAAGCAGCGAGGTGTCACCTCCTCTGCCAGGATGGCCATCAGGGGGTTAGCCCAGAGGCATGCTTCAAATGGCCCAACATCCCTGAGCAGGATGCCTTTTGTTCCTGTAGACAGCATGGAGAAGGAGTCAGAGAGGGGGAAACTCACCCCCAAATCGGTTTTACTGTGGATGTGTTGCTCTCAGTTAGCTACACTTCTAGGATGGGCTACCTTACTCCTGATGACAGAGGAAGGGCGTGCCATCTTGAAGGGGACAAGAATGTGGCATTCTGGGATAGCAAGATGCCACTCAGCACAGGAACTTCGTGACTAGGTAGGAGGGGACCCAGTAGCCCATTTGCTAATGACCGCGTGGTCCCCTCAGGGCAATTTCCTGGGATAAATATGGTACCCTTGGCATGCTCAACCTCAGTACTCGCTGGACTTGGAAGGAGTAGAAGAAGACCACTTTGCACCTGTTGGAAGCGCACAAAGATAGGCTGCGATGCCAGAGCCACTGCACCTGCTACACTTTGGGCTAGCGGAGTTTGGACCCTGTTCTGTGTACCTGGCTTGGAGAAAATCAGATTCCCGGCCAGAACCCAAAGCAGAGACACCAAGGGTCAGTTGGCTGACCTCTCAGAACAGCCCTGGGGACATTAAAGCTGAAAGAGCCCAAGCTGCATCTCGGGTAGCCACTGCTGATCTTTTGCCTCTACTGAATGCCATGCACCTCTAAAGGACAATTAGCAGATAGCCAAAAGGTGCACCTGTGTCTGCTGGACAGATGAGTGTTGGTCGAGATTAGATTAGTTGACCAAGAGAGACACCAGCCTCCACAAAGTTTTTTACTGTGACCAATGTGTTGCAAAAGCGCAATGTCTGCAACAGCAGTCCTTGGAACCCTGCAAAGAGGACTTTTTGGGACCCCCCCCCGAGATCTGTGAACAATCACCCAAATTCACCTGTGGACGGAGGACTCACCAGGCTTCACCCCCATCGACCGCACAGCATCAGGAGCACCCTTGAGCGTTTTCAAGAATCCATTCGTCAGCATCAGGGCGACTGCACTGTAGTGTACGGCGTTCATCCTGTAAAGTTTAAATCTTACTCTAAAAAAAACTCTGATGGCCAGGTAACTGTCCAAATTATCCTTTCTGGCCCCTATACCTCTGTCTTGCTGGACTTGGTCACCCAACTCAGGCCAGAACTGTCAAACTAACTTTTCAAACATTTTTGTTTGGCCAGTGCTTGTTTGCAGTTGATATAAAACTTATTATTTCTAAAATATGTATCCCCGGAACCGTCCAGTGGATTTTGATGATTAAGGTCTCTAAAACTTATTAAAAATGTGCTTTATTTTGTATTAATTGGTGTCTTGTTTCTTTTGCATTGTGACTTTATTATTCTGTTGTTAGGTGCTGTTATATACTTTACACATTGTTCATGTGCTAAGCCTTACTGCTCGAAGACACAGCTACCTGTGGCCTTACTGCTCGAAGCCACAGGTTACTTTAACTTTAAGCTAGGATTAAAGGATGGACCCAAAACAGCATTTATGAGTGTACTGCATGGTAAGGCTTTCCCGCCATACCATATAGTACATCCAAAATATACATATGTCACTTTATGCTCCAAATCTAGTCATCAGAATCAATTGCTCAACACTTCACAAAAAAGAATTGGCCGCATTTCAATGTAATAACACAAAATTCTGGATTCAATTTCTGTTTGTTCTTTATTTGGTATATTCTCACAGAAATATACTGATTGTATCCACTGCCAACGCCTATCTTCCTGCTTAGGGCTTCATCTGTTTGTTCACGGATGTCAAAGCAAAAGTTCCTATCCATGAACGAGGTAGAGCAGTATTTGGGTATGGTCCCCCGTTGCGGTCTGTTTCCTGATGATGTCCAATGTCACGTTTGCATAGATAATCTTGCTATGTAGTACCACACTATTCTGAAGCAGATATTTGTCTAGTTTACACTAAAAATATTTAAACTCTAGATTTAGGACCAAGGTATTTTTGCAGCAAAATATATGTTCTGTAATATTTTTTATTATTTCATAGAAGTGATTGTTATTCTGTTTTATCTTGGAATGATAAACAAACGTTTTCAACTTGACTCCTAAATATGCAACCACTTTGTTTATCAAATTGTTACACCATTACAGCCATTGCACAGCAGATGACAGTACAGCAATGTTATATTTATAATTTTATGTCAGGAAGTGACTCTTTTTGCGTGGACACTCCCATTTTTTTACTGATTGAAACTGCTGTTTTTTCAACTCTTCACAGTGGGACACTGTTGTTCAGACAATGATAGAAATCAAAGGTGGCACAACACACTAATACTTCAGAGCGTCATGCTCCATTGTGAAATATGATGGTTGTGCACCTCAGTCTCTAATTTATTGGAGACAACATATCCCAATGAAACACAAATCTACTTGAAAGTCTCCTTCAGCACAGATGTCAAAGACCTCAAACACTGCCTGCACCTAATCCAGATCTGGATTTCCAAGACCTATCATAAGTTCAACAACACTAAATTCAGCTATCTGCCAAGAACAACACGCAACAACTAGTTCAAACCTGGCTCAATGACAAGGGTCTGGATGGATTTGAACCACAGCTTTCACCCAATTCCAAGCCACTTGGATTCACCCTTGACACTGACCTCGCCCTCAAGGAACAAATTGCAAAGAAAACCAAGACAACCTGCTATTAGCTCCCTCTACTAACAAAAGATAATCCGTTCTCTCTAGAAAGGACCTAATACTCTCACTATCTGATGCTGACAACATCCCCCTGCATGGGCTCCCAGACACCACACAGATATCCGCTTAAGGGTATCCTCGGCAGGACAGAAAGACTTATCAAAAGCCCAAATGAATATGATCACATCACTGCCACCCTGCTAAAGCTCCATGGCCTTCTCTCGCCCACCCACACCGTCTTCAAACCAAGTGGCATCTTCTCAACACCATAATGCTGCAGGAGAAAAAGAAACAAGCATTTGCAATGCTATATATAGGTCTTGCATTTGCGAGAGTTAGAGCTATGGTGGTGAAAACGACAATGTTGTTTATCTATGTCTTTTGGTTTGGAGTGTAGTGGATGTGTGTGGCGTAGAGTTGAATTATGTGGGTTATATTTGAATTGTTCGCTGTGGAATTGTGTGGGGTGGAGTGTATTTGTGTAGTGAAATTATGTGGCATGGTGAATAGATAAGAGTGAGAGCTAAACAAGTTAAGTTATCTAAGTGTTTAGCATTAGCAAAAGTAAGTGTCCAGAGACTGTTTCTCTCATGTACTTCATTGCTGTAAATTATCTTGGGGGGACCCGAACAGAGTCGGGGTGTTGTAAGGGAGAAGGTACCTTAGAGAGCCAGAAAACACAACACATATTGATGGAGTGCTTAAACAAAAAGCAAACATATCATTTCCTAAAATTGAGTAGTGAAAGGACACAAGCAAACTGGCGAAACTCCAGTGAAGCAACAGCCATAAAATGGACACGGCAAGCTACTGAATAGAAAGCAGGCAAACGAGTGCGACAATAAATCCAACCAAAGGTAAGCCCTGGGCAGATTGCAAGTCCCTCTATGTTCTTTGTAAGTCCACAATGCCTTTTGCATGGTCTCGTAGGCTCGCCCTTATAATAGTGCTTTGCAGCACTCTAAAAAACTGCCATTACTATTACCTAAAAATACTAATTTTAGTAACCTTGAATAATGACAGACTGAGTTGGTCGCACCAAGATTACAACATATGCCCTGCAGGTTGCACACACATTTTTTCCTGGGTAAAGCATTAATGGAATCCATATTCTCTTCGCATCTAATTCAGAAACTAATACAGGGATACATTCCAGCTCACCAGGCACAAATGATTTCAACTAGATGCAGTCGCTGGTGAAGGGGATGTGGACAACTACAAAACATCTATGGAAAAAATTCCTTATTCTAACTACATCCTTTGATGACTTTGCAAGTCAACCATTGTCATCAGATGGTATTTCATTATAAAGGCAGGATTGCCTTTATCGTTTTTCAAAGCATATATATAATTCAAAGTAAAAAAAACACAAACAACCATTGGTGTCAGAGGTAAAATGTAAAATCAGCGCACACAGATGCCACAATCAATCTTTGCAGGAGGAGCTAAATCCTTTGAGTGGGATAAAAAAATAAAAGGACGAATCATGCAGGGCTCAAGTTTCAGTGGAATCCTTTAGAAATCATGTGAAACTGGCCAAATCCAATTCCCACCAGGTTGCTGATCCGTGTACTAGTTGCAAACATCCTGGATTAGTGCTTCAGAAAAGCAACTGTAGACAAAAAACCTCGAACACACCAGATGACACCAAACAACCTAAAATAATGAGGTTGTAGAGCACCCGAATGGCAACATGTCATTCTGCTTAGGCCTCCTAAAACCCGTGCAACAAAGACATCTGATTATGAAAAAGACATAGGAAGATACAGTCTATTCAGTGAACTATCGTGATGCTGCAGGCAAGCGGGAACACAGCTGAATGTTAAAAAACATATCTCCCTTGCACTTCCTGTTTCCAAGTAGAAGCTGTCTGTGCAAGAGCAGTAATATTGAAACGTTTTCTCTCCACTAACACGTTCCCTGAATTACGTGACTCCCCAATTTCTTCACCCACAGTTCAGCACAAGAGTTGCATGTGTTTGTTGTGTCTGAAAGGGAATGGGTGCCAGGGGACAGCTGCCTCTGAGAACAGACCTTTTCTGAGTAGAAAGTAGGCTGGAACAAAACTGATATGACGTGCAGATCCAGAGAAACAGAGGAATCGAGTGGAAGAAAGCGGAGTTTCCTGATGTACTAAACTATCTTTGGTGCGACATACAACAATCAATGTATAACAGTCATCTTAATCTGAGGGGTGATCGATGGACAGCTACAAATCGCGCAAAGAAATTCTAAATACGTGCACTTGCCTTGGTTCGTTTAAGATTTGGTAATTTTGCTATGACGTAATTTCTAAAAACTATAGCCCGCTTAATATACATGTTTTAAAAGTACACTGTGGCCTTGCTTGCAACTTACGCTGTTGACACTAGAACTCACGAAACAGGCTCGAAACCCCCCCTCGGTGTCACATCCTGAGCAAATCACTCAATATTCTAGGGCACCTATAAAGTGGTCTAATGACCTCGGGCCACTTTTACGCTACACAAAAGTGACATATTGGCATGGCAACCTAGTAATCAGCAGACCCGCGCCCTATGAGCCCTGCCCCCGCCATGACTGACATTGAATGTATCACTGTCTTAGGTCCTACACAGCGCTCTGCTGCCATTTCGCTAGGTTCAGCCGAGACAAATATCACATCCTTACACATAAATTAAAAGTACACATGCATTGTGAGTGCAGCAGGAACTAAACTGAAAAGTCATTTGGACTGCTTATTATATCCGCAAGAGGAAGGAATATAGTCAAGTGAATAGCATTACTTTTGAATTCGGCCATGCAAAATCACCATAGCTTAGAGGGTTAATGTACATTTTATAGAGGTGTCGGGTTTGAATCCCAACGGCGCCAACGCCCTCCCTGCTTTACTTCTAGTGTTTATGTCTGAAGTTCATTAAAAGAGTGGCCCACAATACATACTACAAGTTTGGGCCCAGCTACAAAAAAATGAATATAAACTGATAGTGTAGCTCAGTGAGATAATGCGCCTGCAGCAGGCAACTGGGTGAACCACACTTCAGTAACGAATAGTGAAGGCCACACTCCAATGTTTTCTGACTGGCTGAGCTAACTTCAGTTGTATGCATAGGATTATGTCAGGCAGTGTGTTTCTTTTGGCTTTCCAGTCTTGCAAATGTTAAGACGTAGCGGTTACATGGGAAAGCCCTACAGCAATTACCAAAGATTTTCAAATCCAAATTTAAACCACTTTGGGACTGGGGAACAAACAGTTCACATAAGCGAGTGGATTCAAATTGCCACAGCCGACATGAGCGTGAAGGATAGACACAAAAAGAAAAAGAAGTTTGCTTGCAGTCAAACGTATGGCAAAAGTGCAATTATCCATGTAGCAGGGTCGATGGCCAAAGTGGTAACAAAACTGCCCCAAGGAGGGACAAACAAAGCATTTACCAATGATCACAAGGATTTTTGAAAGGCAAGCCCAGGAATGACTGATGGTGACGGCCGTGGTTAAAAGCCCACAGATCGATTACAACATGCCAGAGCGCTTGTGCGCAAGACCTAAAAAGTAGTGTGCCCATACTAAAGTATATGGCCGATGGTACAATCATCCATGTAACAGGGTCAGCTGCAAGGCGGTAACAAATCATTCTCAAGGCGGAACAAATGTTAAGAATTTACCAACAACATCAAGGGATTTTCGAAAGGCAGGCCAAGGAACGAATTAAAGTGATGGTCATGGTTAAAGTCCAAAGAATAGATTACAACATGCCAAAAAGCAGCGCTTGTGCACTGCTATGCTTGGCCTAAAAACAAGGCAACAGGACTTCCACATCTATGCACTATCTGGAATGGAGTCCCTGAATCCATCAGGAATACCCCAATTATATTTTTTTTAAAAAGGAGACACCTTTGAAAAGAACATTATATCACGACATACAAGTTTATCTTTGCTTCCAGAATCCAGATGTGCCTCCAACCACTCACTGACCGCATCTTTGCGCTGACCCTGTACACAGCACCCCACTGCCTTTTGGAGGGGATTGTGCTAAAGAAATACCACACACATGCATTAGTATATATGTAGGCTACGTTTTTTTCCTTCAGTCTTGCATTTCACAAACTGCCTTCAATGCCAAATAGCTATAACAACCCTTGATAGTAATGGGTAGTGGTTTTGTTGCTGCTGGTGTTTGTTTTGTGTAAGAGAATACCTTCAAAGCGGCCCACTCAGCATGTGTACGGTCGGTAGTACTGACCATATGCTCACATTTTAAGGTTCTACAAAGGCTAAGACCTTCAATAAAATCGCCTATATTCATTTTAAACATAGCTTTTATGTTTTGTTTACTTTAATTATCAGTCAGGGATCATTAAGGGAGATCTAGAACACATTTTAAAATAATTTATTTTTATATTCATAAAATTTAGCAGTTTCAGCAGTTATACATTTTTTTTTTACCAACCAGGACCTTAAATACTGGTCAACCTGGTAAAGAAACCAACCTAGTAGTGGGAAACAGCCTTTAAGCTGTCTTTACCATGCAATGCCGTTATCTTGAATCCTTAGCCACCCAAAGTCATTACCACACGTGCCTTTACCAGGCATACGCCTGTAGGAAAGTACCATCTTGCCTGGCATGTTACCCCCATTATTTCACTGTATATATATTGTTTTAGTTGTATGTGTCACTGGGACCCTGCCAGCCAGGGCCCCAGTGCTCATAAGTGTGCCCTGTATGTGTTCCCTGTGTGATGACTAACTGTCTCACTGAGGCTCTGCTAACCAGAACCTCAGTGGTTATGCTCTCTCATTCCTTTCTAAATTGTCACTAACAGGCTAGAGACCAATTTCACCAATTCACATTGGCATACTGGAACACCCTTATAATTCCCTAGTATATGGTACTGAGGTACCCAGGGTATTGGGGTGCCAGGAGATCCCTATGGGCTGCAGCATTTCTTTTGCCACCCATAGGGAGCTCTGACAATTCTTACACAGGCCTGCCACTGCAGCCTGAGTGAAATAACGTTCACGTTATTTCACAGCCATTTACCACTGCACTTAAGTAACTTATAAGTCACCTATATGTCTAACCTTTACCTGGTAAAGGTTGGGTGTTAAGTTACTTAGTGTGTGGGCACCCTGGCACTAGCCAAGGTGCCCCCACATTGTTCAGGGCAAATTCCCCGGACTTTGTGAGTGCGGGGACACCATTACACGCGTGCACTGTACATAGGTCACTACCTATGTACAGCCTCACAATGGTAACTCTGAACATGGCCATGTAACATGTCTAAGATCATGGAATTGTCACCCTAATGCCATTCTGGCATTGGGGAGAAAATTCTATGATCCCCCAAGTCTCTAGCACAGACCCGGGTACTGCCAAACTACCTTTCCCGGGGTTTCACTGCAGCTGCTGCCAACCCCTCAGACAGGTTTCTGCCCTCCTGGGGTCCAGCCAGGCTTGGCCCAGGAAGGCAGAACAAAGGACTTCCTCAGAGAGAGGGTGTTACACCCTCTCCCTTTGGAAAAAGGTGTCAGGGCTGGGGAGGAGTAGCCTCCCCCAGCCTCTGGAAATGCTTTGATGGGCACAGATGGTGCCCATCTCTGCATAAGCCAGTCTACACCGGTTCAGGGATCCCCCAGCCCTGCTCTGGTGCGAAACTGGACAAAGGAAAGGGGAGTGACCACTCCCCTGACCTGCACCTCCCCTGGGAGGCGCCCAGAGCTCCTCCAGTGTGCTCCAGACCACTGCCATCTTGGAAACAGAGGTGCTGCTGGCACACTGGATGGCTCTGAGTGGCCAGTGCCAGCAGGTGACGTTAGAGACTCCTTCTGATAGGCTCTTACCTGTGTTGCTAGCCTATCCTTCTTCCTAAGTAGCCAAACCTCCTTTTCTGGCTATTTAGGGTCTTTGCTTTGGGGAATTCTTTAGATAACGAATGCAAGAGCTCATCAGAGTTCCTCTGCATCTCTGTCTTCACCTTCTGCCAAGGAATCGACCGCTGACTGCTCTGGACTCCTGCAAAACCGCAACAAAGTAGCAAAGACGACTACTACAACCTTGTATCGCTGATCCGGCCGCCTTCTCAATTGTTTTCCTGGTGGTGCATGCTGTCGGGGTAGTTTGCCTCCTCTCTGCACTAGAAGCTCCGAAGAAATCTCCTGTGGGTCAACGGAATCTTCCCCCTGCAAGCGCAGGCACCAAAAGACTGCATCACCGGTCCCCTCTCAGCACGACGAGCGCATTCCCTGGAACTCAGCAACTCTGTCCAAGTGACTCCCACAGTACAGTGACTCTTCAGTCCAAGTTTGGTGGAGGTAAGTCCTTGCCTCACCACGCTAGACTGCATTGCTGGGTACCGCGTGATTTGCAGCTGCTCCGGCTCCTGTGCACTCTTCCAGGATTTCCTTTGTGCGCAGCCATGCCTGGGTCCCCGACACTCCAACCTGCAGTGCACGACCTCCTGAGTTGTTCTCCGGCGTCGTGGGACCTTCTTTTGTGACTTCGGGTGAGCTCCGGTTCACTCTTCTTCGTAGTGCCTGTTCCGGCACTTCTGCGGGTGCAGCCTGCTTCTGAGAGGGCTCCTTGTCTTGCTGGGCGCCCCCACTGTCTCCTCACCCAATTGGCGACACCCTGGTCCCTCCTGGGCCACAGCAGCATCCAAAAACCCTAACCGCGACCCTTGCAGCTAGAGAGGCTTGTTTGCGGTCTTTCTGCGGGGGAACACCTCTGCAAGCTTCTTCACGACGTGGGACATCCATCCTCCAAAGGGGAAGTTCCTAGTCCTCTTCGTTCTTGCAGAATCCACAGCTTCTACCATCCGGTGGCAGCTTCTTTGCACCCTCAGCTGGCATTTCTTGGGCATCTGCCCAATCTCGACTTTGTCGTGACTCTTGGACTTGGTCCCCTTGTTCCACAGGTACTCTCGTCCGGAAATCCATCGTTGTTGCATTGCTGGTGTTGGTCTTCCTTGCAGAATTCCCCTATCACAACTTCTGTGCTCTCTGGGGAACTTAGGTGTACTTTACACCTACTTTTCAGGGTCTTGGGGTGTGCTATTTTTCTAACCCTCACTGTTTTCTTACAGTCCCAGCGACCCTCTACAAGCTCACATAGGTTTGGGGTCCATTTGTGGTTCGCATTCCACTTTTGGAGTATATGGTTTGTGTTGCCCCTATACCTATGTGCTCTCATTGCAATCTATTGTGACTGTACATTGGTGCATTGCTTTCTATTGCTATTACTGTATATTTTTGGTATTGTGTACATATATCTTGTGTGTATTTGCTATCCTCACACTGAGGGTACTCACTGAGATACCTTTGGCATATTGTCATAAAAATAAAGTACCTTTATTTTTAGTATATCTGTGTATTGTGTTTTCTTATGATATTGTGCATATGACACCAGTGGTATAGTAGGAGCTTTGCATGTCTCCTAGTTCAGCCTAAGCTGCTCTGCTAAGCTACCTTTTCTATCAGCCTAAGCTGCTAGACACCTCTTCTACACTAATAAGGGTTACCTGGACCTGGTGCAGAGTGTAAGTACCCCTTGGTACTCACTACAAACCAGGCCAGCCTCCTACAACGCCTTTACCATACAAAGTGCATAGATTTAAGGTGTGTCTCTGTAGGAGGCTGGCCTGGTTTGTAGTGGGTACCTTGGGTACTTACACCTCATACCAGGTCCAGTTATCCCTTATTAGTGAAGTACTAATGTTCTAGAAGCTTAGGCTGATAGAGGTAGCTATAGCAGAGCAGCTTAGGCTGAACTAGGAGACATGTAAAGCTCATGCAATACCACTTACAGTTACACAGTACTTATACACAAGTAAAGACAATACTCCGTGTTAACAAAAATAGAGGTATTTATTTGGGTGACACAGTACCAAAAATATCTTAGAGACAATACTCCTTCTGGAGGTAAGTATTATACAAAATGTATACACTAGACACCAAAATTGGACAATTAAATAGTCATAGAACAATGCAAACAGTATGAAATCCTATAGAATAAACACAAACCATATACTAAGAAAGTGGAATGTGAATCACGAATTCCCCCCTAGACAAGTGTATGGTGAGCAGAATCGCTGGAAGAGTAAGAATACAGTAAAGGTAAGTAAATGATCCCTCCCCAGAGCCCAGAAAAGCAGGAGTAAGGTACTGCAGGTTTCCTTAGGACACACTACACCTCGTTTTTGGGATTTTGCAGCAGTCAACCAAGTCTGCAAAGAACAACTGCTGGATTATTGGACCTGAAAAGGAAGGGGACCAAGTCCAGAAGTCGAAAGAAGTACCAGGAAGGACAGGAGCCCCGGCCAACCCAGAAGAGGGTGCAAAAGAAGAGTCCCCGGTTAGTCGAAGACTGCAGAAATGCACCCTAGAGAGATGCCAGCGGGTTCCTGTATGATGCAAAAGATGTCCCACGGCGTGAAGATCGTTGCAGATGAGATTTCATGTTGGAAGTTGCCAACAAGCCTTGGCTTCGACAAGAGTGCGTTTTTCGTCAAAATAGCGCTGGATGGACCCAGGTGGGACCTGGTGGCCGCAACTCTGTGTGAGGGGGAAGAGTGGGCTCTCAGCACTTTAGAGAGCCCTCAGGATGCCAGCCAGCACCCCCAGGTCCCAGGTTCAAATGGGGTGCAAAACGCGGTTGATGCAGCACAACAAAAGAAGGTCCCACGCTGCCAGAGAACAACTCAGCGAGTTGAACATCGCGGGATGGAGTGCTGGGGACCTGGGCCAGGCTGTGCACAAAGGAATTTTGCAAATAGTGCACAGAGGCCTCAGGAGGCAAAGTAGACGCAGTACACAGGGGTACTGTCGCTCTCCGGGAAGGCAAGGTCTTACCTCCTCCAAATTGCATCAGCAGGACCTCAGGACAGTCTATGTCGATGATGTCCACCCTCTGTTTCCTTAGGAGCACGCTCGTCGCTGTGAGAGGATTCACAGGGTACAGGTCGTCGCCTTGGAAGGTGCCTGCTTGGAGCAGGGGAGTGACTGTCACTCCATGGGAGATTTCTTCGGTTCTTTCGGTGCAGGATGAAGATAGGGAGTCCCCAGAGCATGCACACCGTGGAAACTGTTGCAGTTGCTGACTTGGAGCTGAGGTTGCTGGAGAAAAGTGTCTTTTGTAGACACTTTGTTGTAGTTACAGTGTTTCTTGGAGCAGGCTTCGGTTGATCCAAGGTCAGAAGAGTTTGAAGTTGTTGCAGAGGATTCCTGAAGGAAACTTGCAAGCAGAATCTGAAGAGAACCCACAGGAGAGACCCTAAATAGCCCTGAGAGGGAGAGTGGCTACCTTATCAGGTATGGACCTATCAGGAGGGGTCTCTGACGTCACCTGCTGGCATTGGCCACTCAGAGTCCTCCAGAGTCCCCCCACACCTTGCAAAGCAAGATGGCTGAAGTGTGGGACACACTGGAGGAGCTCTGGGCACCACCCCTGGGGCGGTGATAGACAGGGGAGTGTTCACTCCCCTTTCCTTTGTCCAGTTTCCCACCAGAGCAGGGGAGAAGGGGTCCCTGAACCGGTGTAGACTGATTTGTACAAGGAGGGCACCATCTGTGCCCTTCAAAGCATTTCCAGAGGTTGGGGGAGGCTACCCCTCCCCAGCCTGTAACACCTATTTCCAAAGGGAGAGGGTGTAACACCCTGTTCTCAGAGGAAATGCTTTGTTCTACCTTCCTGGGACTGGGCTGCCCAGACTCCAGGAGGGCAGAAACCTGTCTGTGGGGTGGCAGCGGCTGTAGCTGCAGTGCAAGTTTCAGAGAACTGGTTTTGCATTACTGGAGGTCCATGGTGGAGCCCCCAGGATGCATGTAATTGGCTCCCCAATACCAGATTTGGAATGGGGGGACAATTCCATGATCTTAGTCATGTTACACGGCCATATTCGGAGTTACCATTGTGAAGCTTCATATAGATATTGACCTATATGTAGTGCACGTGTGTAATGATGTCCCCGCACTCACCAAGTCCAAGGAAATGGCCCTGAACTATGTGGGGGCACCTTTGCTAGTGCAAGGGTGCCCTCATACTCATTAACTTTGCACCTAACCTTCAGCAAAGTGAAGGTTAGACATATAGGTGACTTATAAGTTACTTACGTGCAGTGAAAATGACTGTGAAATAGTGTATGCACTATTTCACGCAGGCTGCAATAGCAGTCCTGTGTAAGGGTTTGTCTGAGCACCCTATGGGTGGCAAAAGAAATGCTGCAGCCCATATGGATCTTCCGGAACCCCAATGCCCTGGGTACCTAGGTACCATATACTAGGGACTTATAAGGGGGGTCCAGTATGCGAATTGAAATTGGTAACTGAAGTCACTGGCCTACAGTGCCAAATGTAAAAGAAGAGAGAGCATAAGCACTGAGGTCCTGATTAGCAGAGGCTCTGTGACAGAGTTAGGCACTACACAGGCATACACATTAGGCCACAAACTATGAGCACTGGGGTCCTGGCTAGCAGGATCCCAGTGTCACAGTGAAAACACACTCACAAACAGGCCAAAAGTGGGGGTAACCATGCTAGAAAGAGGCTACTTTCCTACAGTATCTATCTATCTATATGTAGATATATATATATGTTAAGGGTTGGGTATAGAGTGATAAGGAGTATAGGGTGGGAAGTGTATCCTTGCAGTTTAGGAATGGGTAAAGGTATAGGGTGATAAGAATAATCAAAATAAAAAGTGGGTTTGGGGAGGGGTTTCCCAATATAAAAAAAAGTACATATGCGTGTGTGGAGGATTGACATGTTAAATGTACGTACCTTGCACGGTAAAGGATGTGTGTTAAAGGCATGAGTGAAATTGCATGCAGTCGAAAATCATACAACCCCTGGTGGCAACCTTAGATACTTGTTACACCATCAAACCGTTGCTAGCGTTTTAGTCAAAAGTACTTAGCTCAGAGATTTTTGTGATGCTTTACTTTCAATGATAAAATACAAACTATAAATCCCGGAATACAATTTGCTCCAAGTTAAAAATTAGGGCCTACCAGAGTGGGTCTCCAACAAGAAAATATGGCTTTATCGCATATGTGAACATATTCTCTTTAGTTAGAGAAAGCTTGTAGTGTTGCATTATATGCTATATCCAGTGACACTCAAGTTATGTGATTCTGCACACGCAGCTTTCACACATTATTTTGGATTTGCTGCGTTTTCCACATAATCCATCATCTGCAGATTTTAACTAAAAAAATGTTTGTAACTCAAATGCTTAATTTATTTACAAGCCTCTCGCTGTTGACTCACGACACACGGCTGAGATACAGATTTCCCGAGACACATTTCAGTGCGCCTGCAGATCATCTAACACATTGCGTGAGCAAATAGGGCATCAAGATACAGGGAGCTTCAACCGACGGGAGTGGTTGGCCTTCATCGTTTATAGAAGTGGATGTAAATGATTGCCTTGTCGACGTTGTTTATATAATGGTTATATCCGACTTTTAAGATTTAAGAACCCCAGCTCAATCAACATTTTCTGACACGCCATGTGGATAGTCAATGTAGTAGCAGTGTAATGAATCGAACTGCAGTCATGTCACAAACCGAATATCCAGGGTCAGTAAATGAATACATATACACTAGGCAACTACCAAATAAACACCTGCCCGCCGCACACCATAGCAGTTTAAAGGCCCTCCCTGAGTATCACATGGAAAGTCCGACCAACCGGGGCTAGCAATCGTGAATATATTTTTTTCAGTAATCCGACCGGACCTCTGATTCCATTAATTGCAGATTTGACCCCCTCGGGGTCATCTCCCATGTGCGGACATCTCCACACGCCAACGTCCCCCTTCCAATCAATAAGCGCAGCCGATAACCGGTATCGAAGAAGTCAATCAACGGTCCATAACTGACTAGACGAAATAAACTTTCCCCAGCCCATCGCTGCCGCTGTGCCGGAGTGGCTTGCACGAAAGCGTTTACGAATTCTTCAACCACTCAGCACTTCCGAATTTTGTCTACTAGACTAGGATTGGCTGAGGTGCCGACAACAACCCAATCCCTAGTCACTTTACACATTCCCAGTTTCTCCCACCAGTATAAAGTGTTCAGTCTTGGGATTGGTTGAGGTGCGACCCGGAAGTGCTGAAATGACGGATAAATGACATCCGTGAAAAGATCTGCTACGGGCAACGGATCTTAGGCTGGCCTTACAGACGATTCCGTGTGAGTATCGAACAGACTCTTATCCTGCTCACACATTTTTCTGATCAAATGATCTCCATAACCAGTGGTCCTGAAACTTGGATGCTGTCTCTTCTCCGGCATTGAAGGGTATATGACCTGGCCAAGAAAGGCTCCTATCTCTGTATCTCTCTCTGGGGTAAAAACTGATATTGTTTAGTGAAAGCAATCCGAGTGGTCCGCTGCTGGACGTCTGTGAGTAGGACAAAAACTGATCGTCTGCAGTCACTGGTAGTAGACTACTAAATTAGAAATTTGGGTTAGGATGTTTAACTTTAAAGCATTGAGCTGCTCAGTGGAGGTTTCTGCAGCCGGTCTTTACCGGATTATACCCGCCTTGCTGGTGGAGTCTGTGTGCCCCAAACAGGATTAGGGTGACGAGTGGACTGATTGTGTTCGACTTGTGGCGGGTCAGGTTTCTAGTGACTGTTAGCGAAACTCTAGAGAACCCATCTCCCACCCCATTGCCACCGACGCATAACGTAAGAGGAAATCTTAACTTGTTACGTGGCGGGTACAGATTTCACTGATTTCTCGGTGGCCCCGCCCATTCCTTGGATCTGCTTCCTTCCGTGGTGATTGGTAGAGCCGGTCGCGGGCTGTCACCATTTAGACTTTAGTGTCTGTTGGTCTACTGGCAGTTCTGTCTCAGTTGAGTGTTTTGTGTAACAACTGCCCCGTAGGTGGCGAGATGAGTGACCTCGGTCCATTGCGTGTGGCGCTAGAAAACAATGCATGTTTCCTAACGTGACGATCTCGTGCCATACAGCCTTCCCGAGTCGTATGTCAGACAGTACCTGCAGTTTATCTGATTTATGTGCCCAGCAATCCGTGACCAGGCGGCCAGGTTGTCCTCGTAGCACTTGAGGAGACGCTTGGGAGCCACCCCCGCTCTGTTGTGACTGCGTGCCAAGCTCCGGTCCTTCTAGTGGTGCATGAAAAAGTCTACTTCCTAGTGTTTGGTATATGCGATTACAATAGATAAAATGCAACTAAGGCTTAATTTAGATAAATAAAGACAATCTCAGTCGCTAAAATGCGGAAATAGACGAGCATAGACCTGTAGATCTGATTTTAACATACTTAACTCTATTCCCACAGGCATCACCTTGCAATCTCAGACACGCATCTCCTTATCTACTCTCAAGCACCGTTCATTGTGCTCACAAATGTGCACTCCCCCCACCCTGTACACAAACTGTACATCACTCACCGTTCATTCAAACGGACACGCCACCGAATTTACATTAACATGGGCACACCCCTTACCCTACGTAATAATGCTGCTTCTCGTGCATTCACTAAACCACACATTGCTCCCTGCCCTTGTATTGTCACTCTCACCCTGCTACAAACAGCACACGCCCTGCTCTCCATGGACGCACCACTGGGCTGCGTGATTTTATCTTTCAGCACATAAGGATATAGTGAATCATTGCTGTAGAACAGTATTTCCCAAACTGTGGGTCGGGTTGCAAGCCGATTATCTCCCTCACTTGGAACACTCCAATCCCCTTAAATCGCATCAGTGCTATGTTAATATTAAAACTCATCTGCTTTTGTGCTGTACCATTTCTTTAGAAGTGGCCGCCGACGGCCGCCAGGCCGGTCAAACCGGTTCTTTCGGATCCCAGGCGTCCGTTAAGGCGCCGGCCCTCGATGTCCCCTTTGGGGGCCGCCTATGCCCTAACTCCCGCACTTGGAACACTCCAGTCTCCTCAAGTTGCATCAATGCTATCTTAATATTAAAACTCATACTTATGGACTGTACAAGGCTGCAGTTTTTTTTTAACCATGCACGATCACCACTGCAAACGTTAGTAATCAACTTTAGTGAATTTCCGAGTAAAATGAGTAACATTAAACACGCAAGTCATAAATCTTTGCCAACAAGGTCATAAATAAATCACAAGTGACAGGCCATCGACACTATTCATTTGCTGTTAGGTCATAACTCCAAAGATGACATCCCAGTCCAACCCTAACTTCTGCTTGGCCTGTTTTCTGTCTCTTTCCTTGTTAGACAATCATACATGATGCTTGACGGGATGTCCTGGTCATATTGTTGGTTTTGTCCTGGTTTGTGAGAGGGGGTAGCCTCGTGTTTTGTTTAGGCCCAACTCTCTACCATGTTTTGTGTCTGTGCCCTGCCGTCTATCTGGAGGATCTGGCATGCGAGTGCTGTGCACCACTTACTCCCCTGACTGGCCACGTTCACCCGGCTGTAAGGCATCTCCAGGTGAGTGACCCCTGTTTTGGCCCACTGCCTTACTAGGTGAGCCTTAATACCAACAATATTTTCCCTTTCTTTCCGCCATGCCGCCTGTGTGGCTCATGTCACCAGGCGGCTCCCCCAAGTATTACTTATGTCTCACTTTATTATTATTAGCAGCCAGCCTGGACCATGGCTGTCCATATTTTCTCACAGAAAATCTTAATACATTTCTTTGCTAGATGCACTCCATCTGAGGTGTATAGCCCTGGGTGCCTTGGGTGAATGAGGCGTGTCTGTTGCTCTCCAACCCATTGCTTAGCAGTATTTGCTGACTGCAATATTAAACTTCCGCCTGGAGTTATCCACTGCGCTGTTGGATTTGGCCCCTTGCCACCTGATCCTGGGTATGATCTCAGACCATATTATGGGGACCTGGCCAAATGCCCTTGCTGTCTGTTAGACCCAACTGTATGTCGTTGAGGTGTTTTCTGCCCAGTTGGGCCAGGTCGTTGCCCCCTAAGTGAATGATTAACCCTCTGGGTGTGCACTTGCTGCCGCCTATAGCAGTTTAAGTGTTGCCGACAGCTGGGCCCATTTTATGCCCAGGTACCCCCACCATTTGATGTCTGTTGCCTCCGGGCCCTTTGTTTGACCACCGCATTGATTCCACCACACCCTCATTTGTGGATGAATTAATGCCTGTCCCACCCACACTGTTCTGGTCCGGGTTCCTGTCAACAAAACAAAAATGCTGTCATTTGTCAAGGCAGGGCCCTGTGCTCTGTTTATAGCCATTGGGTGCATATGTATCTGCCCACTGCCATGACGTCGTCTTCTGGCAGCCCATGATGGACCGCTGTTGTGGCTGCCCCGATCCTGAACGAATGGGGCCCAAAATTAGTGGGGGCATAGCCTGCATGACTTGGAGCTTTGTGCATGACCGCTGTGAATTATTTGCTCATCAGTTCACCATTACTGTATATAAAGAGGCGGCCCTCCCTCTCCGGGCGAACTGCCAAGTAGTCCTGTAAGCAACAAACTGGGCAGTATTTTGTATTCTTCATGCAGTTGAGGTGCACCCACACTCCTTTGTCTGTCTTGGATCTCCTAAGTAGCAAATGGGCTTTTTCCTGGGGGAACTTCTCAACTATCACACATGCCATCACTCTAAATGCATCCAAACAGTTCTTAAAATTCCTCTCCATCCAGGCTTTCTTCCTTTCATGCCTGTCCCCCTCCTTTTTTTTTTTTTTTTTTTTTTTTTTTTTATTCTTTTTTTTTTTTCGCACTGCGTATGATCTAGAGCTTCCACCTGAATTTTTAATGAAGTGAATGTCAATGAATTACCTCCTCCATAATCCTCTCTTAGACTGCTAATGGGATTGCGCTTGCTAGCCCTGTGGCCTTTGATCATTGTTTGATGACCTAATGAGGGCCTGGCAGACGCCTAGGTGCCATGCAGGTTACCAGCAGGCTTTTAGTGGTGGGCCCCTTGCTTCCTCGTGCTGCGATCCATGTCAGTGTGTGTGACCCTGTTTGGACCTGGTTGACTTCACCTCCCTGCCCTTGTGTGTTTTGCACCTTGCTGGGGGTTGTACCACCTGCCACATTGCTCTTGGTAGCCTGACTTGGCGCTGCACCAGGGGCTTTAAATTTCAAAGGATTTAAAGCGATCCTTTATGATAGCGGTATAATGCTCACCCTTGGCCATCTTCTCCGTTCCCTTACTGTTGGGTCTGCGGCTGTTGAGACAATGACAATTTGTGGCTCCTCCTTTTGGTGATCTTCTTGGAAACTTTGATGTCGCTTCTGGCGTTTCTTAGGGTTTTGCAGGGGGGTTCCCTCCTTACTTGGTCCTCCTTTTGCGTCATCCCAATCTGCCATTTTGTTTGCAGCAGCCAGTCTTCACCCCTTGTTTCCACTTCTCTCCTTATTTGGCGATCATCTCCTCAGTGTTGCCTGTTAAACTTGGGCTTGTTTTTCCATGGGTGTTTTTTTTTTTTTTTTTTTTTACACTGTTCATTCTTGTGCTGCCCCTCCTTGATTTGCTTGCACTGATGTGGTGCCCAACTAAGTCCCTACAACGTGCAGTGTGGACTTGACCTGCTTCAGTGCACTTCAATTCGATGTTGCGGCTAGGCCCTGCCCCCTCGCTCTGTTATTATTGTGCTGGGATCAGTGTCTCATTGCTGCGCTGAAATAACAGCGGTCCACTGTGTTGCTGTCTCAGAATTAGAAATTATACAGTCTAATCCTGATTAGGATCGAACTCCTACCAGGTCAGTCTCAAACGTTGCCACACTGGTGTTAAACCAACACGGACCTACTTTGTGCTTTAATGCTCCATGTCTCTCCCTGATTGCCTGACTTCCTATCTTCAGATCTGTATCAGCGGGGTGCTTGCACAGGCCTGGAAGCGTCACCTGCTCAGTACGGCGGCCTCCCGTCTGACTCTCTGGTCTCCTGCTCTGGATTACGAGCTTTGGCACAGGGTCGCGTCATTGCAGCTGCAGTGGTCCCCAGCACCTCAGCGGTCTAACTGGCCCCACGAAATTCGCTGGCCGGCACTGCGTTGTCACTGCTGTTGCGGTGGTCCCCTGCACCTCGACAGGCACAGCAGTCCTAGTGTGAGTTGCGTTGCCTGTTTGTATGACGGTCCTTGTGCTCACTACCTCGGTGTTTCGCTCTGTCCTGCGTAAGTGACTGGCCAGCACCGTTGTAGTGGTCCACCTGGACCTAGCCTGAGTCCCGTCACCTGCTCCTACAGCAGTCTTCGCGCTCACTGCCCTGTTTCCTTGCTCTTGCTCAGTCACAACTGCTTCACCAACCGGCACAGGGTTGCGTCACTGCCACTGCAGTGATCGCTCACGGTGTCACAACCTTGCGGGGAAAAATCTCCAGGGGCGTGATTGTTTGAAGATGTGACAGCGCCCACCTCTGAGGTCTTCTCCTTCACCGTTAGCTACTCAGGTATTTCATTGTTGTGCTGTCCCCTGCTCTTCTCACATGTGGACAGCGCTCCTTACCTGTAACCCCATTGGCCCCTGCACCTTGGCGCAGCGTTCGGGGGCACTTTCAAAAATGAAATAAGGTGGGGTGTGGTTTTTTTTTTTTTTTTTTTTTTTTTGTAGTTCCTAAGGGTACTGGAAACCGAGGTTTTAATAGGATCAAAACAAACCCACTGTAAGTAGTGATGCACACATAATGAATATTCGCAGAAACCCAATTCCCACATATTATTGTTTGCCTGTCATATAGTTTTATCAGTAAAACTGTACATCTGTGCAAAGTTGGTGACCGTTTAAATGAAAATGTGCTATTTATAAATGAGTGTGCAACAACATGATTCTTCAGTTAAATGTCACTCCTCAGGTCAGATATTAACACCTCGCAGTTAATATTACAATTCGTTTTTTTCTTCCTCTGATACATACACGTACATGCACACACTTGCAGTAATGAAATATAGAGCTAGCATTGGCAAAGCCAGTCGACTTGCCTATGGAACTTTAATTGGCTTTGTACAGGTTTTGTTTTTAGTTTTTGCCATGTTGTACAACTTTTGTACAAAGGATTATAATATATTGTATCATAATACCTTTTAGACAGTGATGGTCACCACTGTGTAGTTAGTTAGGCTACACGTACCGTGTGGTGTGTGTTTTTTTTTTTTTTTTTTTTTTTTTTTTTTGCTAATAACGTGTGTCGGTGCCTTCCTGAAAGGTTTCAGGGTGCGCTGTAAAGCAGGGCTGAGAAAATTGGGAAGAGGATCTCAAAATGAGTTTCTAGATCGTTACCCTGAAAAGTGTGCTTTTTGTGATTGTGTGAGTCTGTTCAGTAGTTTTTTTGGAGAAATTAATGTAAAAAAATATAGATATGTTGACAGCTGGGCCTGAATTAAAATCAAGCATTTGGATTGGCCAGGGGCTGACCAAGCAAGATGCCCCACAGGAGGTGAATTGTCGGAGCTCAGTTTACCCCGCTGAAATCTGCTTAATCTTGGATGTTAAACACAAAACTCAACCCCAATGTATCTTGAAACCCCACCGCTCTCACTGCAGAAGGTTGCTAAGCAATGGGGCCAGTTGCTGAATTTCTCCCAAACGTGGTTTGGCCTACTGTAGGATGTGGAGGGATTCTGAGATGCCTGGGCTGGTTGGCAGAGCTTTGGAGAAGGTAATCCCACCATGCAGCGTACACTGTATACTGGACTGAGTTAAAATGGACAAAGATAAGGGTAAAAAACTGTAACAGAACAATTCATTCACTAGGTGTGCCACAGTCCCACTGCAGAGATCTGTCTGACAGACTGACTCCCAGTGAGTACAGGGAGGGAAGTGAATGCCCGAGGAACCTTCTAGAGCGGATCTTCTAGAGGCCATACGCAGGTCACATTGGACGTGAAAATAGAGACCGTCTTGGTTGATGTGAATTTCCACGGACTCCTGTATGTAAAGTTGTGGAAAGGGTGCACACTGTGGAAGTGTAGGAGGCTGGCTTGGCTTGTAGTGGGTACCAAAGGTACGTACACCTTGTGCCAGGTCCAGTTATCCCTTATTAGTAGAATGGAGGTGTTTAGCTTAGGCTGAACTAGGAGACATGCAAAGCTCCTACTATACCACTTATATCATATGCACAATATCATAAGAAAACACAATACACAGAGTTACTAAAAATAAAGGTACTTTATTTTTATGACAATATGCCACAAGTATCTCCGTGAGTACCCTCAGTAAGAAGGTAAGTAATATACACAAGTTATATGTACACAAACCAAAATCGGGTAAGAAAAGTAATGCAAACAGTGTAGAGTTACAATAGGTTGCAACATAGGTCTAGGGGCAACAAAAAACATATACTCCAAAAGTGGAATGCGAATCGGGAGCCCAGGAAACCCCGGATGAAGGTGCAAGGAAGCTGCCTCCTGATGGCAGAAGCTTGGGGTTCTGCAAGAACAAAGAGGACTAGGAACTTCTCCTTTGGAAGACAGATGTCGCGATGAAGGTTGCAGAAGTGTTTCCACGCAGAAATATCGCAAACAAACCTTCCTAGCTGTAAGGGTCGCGGTAGAGGTTTTTGGGTGCTGCTAAGGACCAGGATGTCGCCTTTTGGAGGAGGAGACAGAGGGGGCGCTCAGCAACTCAGAGAGCCCTCACAGAAGCAGGCAGCACCCGAGGAAGTACCCCAACAGGCACTTGGAAGATTAGTGAAACAGAGTCCATGCGAAGTTACAAAGGAGGGTCCCACGACATCGGAGACCAACTCAGCGGGTTGTGCACTGCAGGACGGAGTGCTGGGGGGCCATGCCAGGCAATGTTGCTGGTAGTCGTCTTGCTACTTTGTTACGGTTTTGCAGGCGTCCTGGAGCAGTCAGCGGTCGATCCTTGGTAGAAGTCGAAGAGGGAGATGCAGAGGAACTCTGGTGAGCTCTTTCATTTGTTATCTGAAGAATTACCCAAAGCAGAGACCCTAAATAGCCAGAAAAGGAGGTTTAGCTACCAAGAAAGGTAAGAGCCTATCAGAGGGGGGTCTCTGACATCACCTGCTGGCACTGGCCACTCAGAGCAGTCCAGTGTGCCCAAAACACCTCTGTTTGCAAGATGGCAGAGGTCTGGGACGCACTGGTCAGTGGAGTGGTCACTCCCCTTTCCTTGGTCCAGTTTTGCGCCAGAGCAGGGCTGGTGGGGATCCCTGAACCGGTGTAGACTGGCTTATGCAGAGATGGGCACCATCTGTGCCCATCAAAGCATTTCCAGAGGCTGGGGGAGGCTACCCCTCCCCAGCCCTTCACACCGATTTCCAAAGGTGTAACACCCTCTCTCAGAGGAAATCCTTTGTTCTGCCTTCCTGTGCCAGGGCTGCTTGGACCACCAGGAGGGCAGAATCCTGTCTGAGGGGTTGGCAGCAGCTGCAGTGGAGACCCCGGAAAGGCAGTTTGGCAATACCCGGGTTCTGTGCTAGAGATCCGGGGGATCATGGACTTGTCCGTGTCCCCCCCCCCCCCAGAATGGCATTGGGGTGACAATTCCATGATCTTAGACATGTTACATGGCCATGTTTGGAGTTACCTTTGTGACGCTATACATAGGTAGTGACCTATGTATAGTGCACGCGTGTAATGGTGTCCCCGCACTCACAAAGTCTGGGGAATTTGCCCTGAGCAATGTGGGGGCACCTTGGCTAGTGCCAGGGTGCTGGTGCCCACACACTAACTTGGCACCCAGCCATCACTAAGTGAAGGTTAGACATATAGGTGACTTATAAGTTAATTATGTGCAGTGGTTAATGGCTGTGAGATAACGGACGTTATTTCACTCAGGCTGCAGTGGCAGGCCTGTGTAAGAATTGTCAGAGCTCCCTATGGGTGGCAAAAGAAATGCTGCAGCCCATAGGGATCTCCTGGAACCCAAATACCCTGGGTACCTCAGTACCATATACAAGGGAATTATATGGGTGTACCATTGTGCCAATGAGAATTGGTCAATTTAGTCACTAGCCTGCAGTGACAATTGTAAAAGCAGAGAGAGCATAAACACTGAGGTTCTGGTTAGCAGAGCCTCAGTGATACAGTTGGGCACCACACAGGGAACACATACAGGGCACATACTATGAGCACTGGGGTCCCGCCTGGCAGGATCCCTGTGACACAAGGGCTAAAACAACATACAGTGAAATATGGGTGCAACATGCCAGGCAAGATGGTACTTTCCTACAGGAAGGCTCTGTCTCTCAACCTACAGAAGAGAGTTCAGACCTTGAGACACGAGATCACTTGTGGACATAGCTGGAGAGGTAGGATAAGGTCTGGCTTTGCAGCATAGGTGCAGCTGGCTCCCACATGCTAGAACTGGAGTGGCAGGAGGTACAACGGAGGAGCCAGCATGGGCCAGGTAGCTGGATGGCTGCCTTCCAGCAGATGGGCTGTATCGATCCAGGGAGGATAGCACAATGGGCAGGATGGTGTAATGTGGTTCCCATGTTGGTAATAGGAGTACATGTTTGGGACTGCTGGCCTAACTCCTGCCTAGCTCAGTGCCTCACCTTGATCACCAAGCCTGTCTCCGTAGGAGGTAATTACGGTAACCTCAGGAGGACACTAACTCCTCAGGGAAATCATGGATACAGATCATACCCCTTTTCGTTCAGTTACACTCACACCATAGTGAAAATCAAATGGATTTCAGTGCATTTTATTGAAGCAGTCTTGTTCTGGTATAAAAAAGCATGTGCTGCGATAATTAGGTAGATGAAACAGAGCATGGTAAAGCCAAAGTGAACAACCCCACCATTTTATGTGCTTCTAGAAAGTGTGGCAGTTCCTACCAACACCCTATGTCTAGATCTGAGAGCGTAGTGTTTGTAACCCTCTGCCTTGTCTGACCTAAGGGATGAGCCCCAGTCCCATACCTGAATCTAATAGCAGGGAAGTCCGCCTGCAAAGCTGTCCGTGGAGCGATGAGCGTCGCAGGATAGTCATGACTGGAATGATTTCTACCCTCTTTGGGCTTAAGTGTAGTTCATTTAATGACCCATACACTGTTCGGATAGCAGTTCTGATGTAATGCTGTGTCTCAGAGATAGAAGCTGGATCCTGGGCCGGCAACATGAGTTATTATACCATGTGCTGTGCGTACCAGCCTTGGACAAGGAGTACAGAGAACACGTGGTAGGAGGTAGTTTTAATATGCACTATGCACTATGAACTTTGTCTTTCTCAAAGAAGCAACCGATAAATATATAAACAATTGCTAAAGGGGCGCTTGCTAAAATATGCAAAAAATGTGTAATTGTAAAATAAGGCACAAACTTTAAAAATAAGCTAAGATGAGTGCCACATCCTGGTTCTAAAAGGGCCCTTATTGCAATGGGTAACTCTTTGGCGGGGAGCCCCGGTTCAACAGTGGTCTGCCAGGTCCCGGTGATGTGTGAGATTAGGACAGTCCAGGATGGATCTGCCCCACTGGGCTCACTTGATGAGTCCTACAGGGCAAACTGCTTCAACCGGGTCCTGGATTAACTGAGATCTTTGACTGTGTGTGGGGGGGGGGGGGGTCAAAGAACAGAAGAAACTACAGGGGCATAAAGCCTCCTGGGACAGGTTTATGTCCTACTGTCAGTTTGGGGAGGGGGTGGGCTTGGGTTTGGTCACCCTAGTGTTTTTGGTCTTACTTCATTAACTCAAATGGTATTTGTTAGGCCAAAAACTTAGTCACAAGTAGGCCTGAGTTCATAACCTAGTTAAGCAGAATTTTAATTAGTTTGTAACTCCGTATGTTTCTGTAATAGGTGACTTAAGGCTTCAAGATATTTTCAAATTCTTTCCATATTTTTATGGTTGTAAACTTGGTGGCCTATAAATAAAAAATAAATTGCTTTCCCCTGAATGAATGATCCTGGGACACAGTAATGTCTAGCTGGGGCTCTCTATATTGAGTGTCGCTAGTTGTCCGTGTCATTTATTGCCCCCTTCCAATATTTAGTTTAGGATTGTCCAAAAGAAGATGGATTTAAGTTCCAGGGCTTCTGCAGCTCCTCCAGCAATGTCGTACAGTGCTGCGTTCCAGGTATGCATTTTAGTACAGCTGAAATACTAGTAATGAGTGACTGTTAAATCGAAACCTACTAGGCAGTGCAGCGGTCTTGTTTGCTAAAGGCATGTTGGGGACATTTAGAAAGCTTCCCTGGGAAGGCGTTCCTCATGTTTCTTACCATTGGCTTTTGTAGTTCATATCTCTCATTTTCTGGGCTTTCTGTTTGCTGGCTTCATTTGTTTCAGCATGTCCAGAGTCAGTTCGGCCCTCCCAAAGATCAAAGCCTTTTCAGACAGTGGACAGTAGGAAAGGTGCGTGGTTTTTTTTTTTTTTTTTTTTTTTTTCTCTCCCTTCTTTCTAAAACACATTTACATTAACTGTTTAAGTATTTGTAAACTCTATAGTTTTATTGGTAAAACTGTATGTCTGTGCAAATGTAATGGCCATTTCAGTTGAAAATGTGTTGCCTGTAATAGTGTGCTACCACAACATGCATACTCGAGTACACCACTGCACCGTACTTTGCATCACTCCACTTAACACCACTTCATGCCACGGCACTACTCCACTCCTGACTATGCCACCCTACTACAGCACTGCACTCTATGCCACTGCACTCTATGCCACTGCAGTATACGCTCCTACATCTTCACCAATCCATTGTGATCCGCTTTACACTACACTGCTTTGCACTGAAACAGTGCGCTCTGTGCCGCTCTGCTAAATGACGCATTGTACACTGCTGAATTCTACGCTGCTGCGCTCTGCACCACTGTACTTTGCAAAACTCTTTACCAATGCACTCTACAGCAGTCCACTCTATTTTACACTGCTCCACAGTACTGCCACTCAATGTCTTTCCCCTCTACGCTACTATTAGCCATGCTGGACAGCAGCCACGCTAATGTACAACCTGGCTAAAACACGTTGGCAAAGCCAATAGCTCTCGCAAGCCAATAGCTCTCGCAGAGGTGAGACCTATTAACTTTGCCAGTGCATGTTATCGACTGGGCTGTCCACCTCCTCCTCTTGTAAATCCTAGACCACTTGTGTGAGATCAACCATCAAACCAGTTCGACTTCCTAGTGCTTTTGACTTGGGAATTTCTCAAGACTGGGGTGTGGCTAGACTTTTGTGAATTTCAGATAGCACGTGTCCCACACCCCTTTAAGAATGTTTATCAAATTGAGCCAGTGGTCTACGTACTAGGGGTTTGACAGACTAGTGAGCGTGCCAAAGCCTCACCGGAAGGTATTGCATCATCAGACTCTGGCCATAATCTTATTTTAATTGACTAAAGGGAGCCATCCTGTTCTTATTGTACAGATCTGCTCTTGCTGTTTTCTCATCGCCTTCCTGGCAAGAGTTTGAGTGAAGTCTTGATTGCCCTGTAGAGGTGAATGACGGAAGAAATGTTGTGGGTTGCAGTCTGCCACACTCGTGCATACTGCATCACTCTCTTCACTGGGGAAGAATATACGCCCATTGCCCTGTGTTTCTTGTGAAGCCAGGGCGCGTTCCTGATATATGCATTTAAATTGTCCAGGAAACACCTGTGCTTTTTGAACTTGATCCTGCTGCATTCACCTATGTACTAAAGTTACACAGCTCGATAATACTGGATTGTTTGGGATACCAAATCTGTTGCCTTCAGGGCGCCAGTAAGATAACAGTTGGCCAGCCGAGGCCTCTTGCCAGCCCAGACAAAGCCGTCTACCACAGATTGCAACTTTTTAAGCATATATGGTGGAGGATGTGCATGGCGTGTGTAGTTGGGTAAGACAACCATTTTAACCTCTGCCACCCAGCCCAACCAGGAGAGACCTTCAACTGCGAGGAATGCAATTGCTTGTATATCGCCTGCAGGTCATTAGTATAATTTATAATAGCTGTGGACTCCAAGGTGGACGCAACCTGGATCCACGGGTAGGACATGTGTTTTGCTAATTTAATAAGCAACAATTCCCTCCTCAAGTACTTATGATCATGTGGTAACTCTTATTTCTGCAAATTGAGGCCAAAGCCTGAGACCTCTCCAAATGTGGAAAGTTCTTTAAGGGTTCACGTTGCTGTGTTTCTCTCCTTATCCTCTCTGCTATTCTCTTCCTGTAGAGCGATGAGAGTGGGCAACCCTGGTAGATTTCCCCTACACATAGGGAAGGGATTGAAGTTTGTGCCATTAATTGTTAATCTGGCTCGCAGATGCTGCAGAACACCCTTCTATGAAACCTAAGTCCTAACCCAAAAGTCCTCAAGACACTTAAAGGGGGGTACCTGCAGTTAGTCCGTGTAATTGTCAAGCTATTTTGTTTGTGGTGGGGGGACGAATGTTGTTTAATTGGACAGGGGCAATGCTTCACAAAGCAGTGTGAAAGCTGTTAGTCTTAAATCTGCGTCAGGGCCTGTTATAGATGTCATAGAATTCCTCGTGTCACGTGCATCCCCTATAAAGCAGGGTTGTGTATTATCTAGGGGCCTTGACACTACCAGAGTTCCATTGCAGTAGTATTTTTGTTTGCACATATTTAACAATAGTAGTTAAAATCCTCATCTTTGAAGATTGGCTGAACATTCAGCTTTACTGTGCCTTGCTGTGTCTGAATTGTGCTCAACTTCAATACCCCCCTGGTGCCTAGAGAGTCCAAGTGGAGTGCATTAATGGTTCTGTAATGCTGTACGCTTTTCTAAAGTGAATACAGATGGAAATGGTCACTTTCAAGGTTGGAGTGATTAATCGCAATCACATTGAAAGTTAAGACCTTTTGTTGTAAATCAGAAAAAAATGCTTGCATCTGAAATCGTTGTCAGTCCATAGCATTCACGTTTATCCGGCTGGCTTTCTCTGAACGAACCTGCTTATTGTTACTTTATTTTTATGTGTCGCTTACAGGCTGCTTTAGGTGTCTATCGAATACCTATTTTGTACAATATAAATGCCTAAATTGAATTTTGGGTCAGTCAGTGCTCATCATTGCTTGAATTTCTTGATCGGATGTTCCTTCCACTGATTGCATTCATCAAACTACTTTTATAGGACTGGTATTCGCTTTGACTGTTTAATTTTACATTTACTATAAACTTAATACAGTTGCAAGTAGGAGCATTCAGCCAGCCCCTCTCTTCATACATTAGTCTAGTGTTATCATTCATATTTTCCTTTTGCTCTACAACATCCTGCACAAGGCAGCTGAGTTGCCAGTGACAGCATTCTGATTTTTTTTTTATTTATTTTTTTTATTTTTTTTTATAGTAGGAACACATATGCATAGAAAATAATATCCTTTAATGCCGTGGAGTTTGTATTTTTTTTTAATTAAAATCTTTTTTCTGTTTTTAGCCAATGTTCTTACTTTTATCAGCTAGGACCCAGCACCTCTACAAATACAATGTCAAAGGAAAACCAGCATGGACAAACTCAAAAGGCTTTGGGCCCCAAGACTTGATGGCTTGGCCAGCCTTTGTTTTCTTCTTCCAAAACTTCAAGAGCACAGATTTCTTTGCCCTCTGCATGCTTCAGTCTCCCATCCCCACCCTGTCTCACTGGTGTTCACCCAGAACATCAGTTACTCCCAATACCCTTCTGTTTTTCCCCTTCAACCCGCAGCTTCTCCATTGATCCCTTGCCATCTCTCCGCTCACTGTGTTGTGTTTATTACTCTATTTTTGTTACTTCACTCTTCTTGGTGATCAGTTGCGTCCTCTCACCCAGCACTCGCTGCTTCTTGGTTCCTCCCTTTCATGTGTTGTTAGATATGCTGCCCTTTTTTCCATAATTCACTTTTTAAATATTTAATTTACTGCCCTAAGATGAGTTTTCCATCACGAAATGTTAAATTGCACATGCGCCACTCAAGCATGCTTACGTGATGCATGTAGAGGTCATCACACTGGGTCCACCTCCACAACCTAATGCATAAGTGTGTATACATGCTAATGCCAAAGCATTGGCAAGGACAAAAGGCTGGCTAACACCTTTCAAAGCAAAGATTTACTTGCTTTGCCTGTGCTTGTTGAAAGAGGACTTAACATCACAGCTTCAGCCTGTGGACCACAAATCTTGGGTGTTCAGTTGGACCAGTGTGTTAAAACTTCATCTGCCCTCCTGGGAAAAAAAAATATCCTTTAGTTTGCATAAAAGTACTTCTTTGTATAAAACAAAATTTACTAAATGTGTATTCAACAGTGGTTGCACATTGTGCGGTAATGAAGCTTCTGCAAACTGTTAGATCCTTTGGGTTTATGATAATTATTTAAGAACTGAAATGATATTTGCCTACCTAACAATGACGAGCTCTAACAAGCATGTGGGTGACATTCAATTATTCATGGTCTAAATTTAATGTGAGTTGTGGATTTTTATTTTCATTTTCTTCCCTTGGACTTTGGTTAGGAAATTGTCGATGGACATTTTGATTATAAATAAAGCGCATGGGTTGTATATGTTCTGTGTTGATTTTACAGTATTTCTTGCTTATAATGTGCGTCACGGGTACTAATAAATACCAGCCTAATAGTTTATTATAAGTAAGTGTTTATATATTTTCATTTACTCTATTTCAGCTGGGTAAGACATCACGGAGTCCACCATGAACGGACAGCTGGACTTGAGCGGGAAACTCATTATTAAAGCCCAAATTGGAGAGGACATTCGACGAATTCCAATTCACAATGAAGACATAACCTATGACGAGCTGGTGCTAATGATGCAGAGAGTTTTCAGAGGGAAACTGTTAAGCAATGACGAAGTCACGATTAAATACAAAGATGAAGGTAAAAGTGTAAATTATTTGTCCAATACTTGAACTACAGTTAAAGCATTGAATTGAAATCGTGGTCAATTGAAATCCATGGTTTCTAGCCCAGTTATTTAACTGAACCTTTTTAATGACCAAGCCTCCACTGTAGTGAGCAGGCTCCTTTTCCAGGGTAATGTTTTACATGGGCACAACATTTCAAGAAGGACCCTGTGAATGCTGTTTTCTTGTTCTAGAATGACGAAGATGTGTTGCTATGAAACAGACCGTACTGGTTGCTCTGATTTGAAAGACTGCTGTGCTCTACTGAGAGATTTGGTTCTTGGCTGCAAAAAATGGCAGAGGTATTCACAATCCCCATTTCATTTTCATATGTATGAAAATACATAAGTATACAAACCGAATGCACATTTTTGTGTCTGTGCACATTCTTTTTAGTACAGCAGTGAGTGCTTTTTTTTTTTTTTTTCTTTCTTCCCCAAGTGGTCCTAAGCGTGGCAGAAATGAGTCACTTATAATTGATTAGATCAATAGCACACAATGATGTTCTACTAGGGATTAGTAAAACCAATCTTTTCTGTGGTGGGGTGTGTTTGTGTGGTTTTTGGTGGGGGGGGGTTTGGGGTGTGGGCGGGGGCTAATTTTGCTACTTTCCTCCCTCATTCACTTGCATCCCACTTTCTGGAATGTATTTCCCCTAACTTGTTCTCTCTTCCTCAGTCTTCCATTTGTTCTTCCTTCACTTATTCTTAATTTACTGATTTCTTTATTCCTTTTAAGGTTTTGCGTAACACAAAGCATGCGTTGTCTGTTGCGAGAGAGTTTGTACGCTTACAGCAGACTTAGGAACCCACCCTTGGCTTACAATTTAACTTCATTGATACTCATTTGCTTTTTTTTTTTTTTTTTTTTTTTCAGACTCCGTAGACTTTCCTTCCTCTTCTTTGTTTGTCCATCACCTGGAGTATGAACACATTACTTGTCCTTCCACTATCCCCTTTTTCAGGTGCAACTTTTTAGATGAAGCCTAATAGACGGTGCATGCATTGCCTGTGAGACATATTGTGGCTTACCAAGAACATAGAATTCCTTGGAGCTTGCTCGTTTCTGAACACTGGTTGGCTTTTCTTGTTGCTCATTTGCCTGCTTCTTATTTGTGCCACAGCTCGTCAATCTTGTCCTCCTCCCTCTCAGGGAACATTGCCTCTTTACCATCACTTTGATTGGCTGGCATCTCTGCTTCCATTGCTTGCTTTTCAACCGCTTTTTTTTTTTGTGTGTGTGAAACACTCCATGACGGTATGTTTTGAGCTGTATCCCTAATGTATATCTCTCCTGGTATTGCTCTGTCACTTGCCCCACTAAGCTACACTCCCCCATGAATCTTGCCCCCCCCCCCCCCCCCCTTCTTCCTTGCCCACCTTTCCTGGTTAGCTTGCTAGTACCAGCTCTCCACTGTATTTGTTTCCCATATCCATTGTCTAGTTCCCCATCCAGGCCTGAGCTCTGTCTGTCTTCTCTAGCCCTGACTACCTGCCCTTTGTCATCTGCACGCCCACCCTCTGCCCATATGCTTCTCCAGCCCATCCACCATTGTACATGAGCTTCTGTAACCTTATTCCTGCCCCCACCCCCTCCTTTGTCGGTCTGCTTCTCCAGCTCCAACCGCCCGCCCTCCGTTGTCCATATACTTCTTCAATATACTGAGGGTGATTCTCTAGTCAATACACCACCACTTGGCTGCCTGTGTTTCTCTAGCAACACCCAACCGTCCTCGTTGTCAGACGGCTTCTCCAACCCCTCCCACACATCCTCTCATCGCTGGGTTCTCCCAGCTCTTCCCACTCACCCTTTGTTGGCATGCTGCCCCGCTCCACCCTCCGTTCTACTTGTGCTTCCCCTCCCTCCATGTTGCCCTGTCCCAAACACTCTCCTGATTGCTTATTTAGCCTCGTCATTGTTGTTGCTTTCTGTTGTTAATTGTTATGTTATTTCTTTTTTGCGAGTGTTATGGTCCTACTTTTTCCCCTCCTGTTTTCATGCCTCTCCTTTAGACATTGACCCAGTCTTGTCTGCATTGATTTCTTCACTTCATTCTTTCTTTTCCTTACTGCCTTCTATCCTTTTTTCTTTTTTTGGTGGACCTTCCTTTCTTGATAGCCATGCTACCACAGCTTAACATGACGTAAACTGGTTGGTGTTTAGTAAAGGTTTGTGGGAATCTTGTGGGACTCCTCCAGTTGCTAGCACTGCCGTTTGAGCACCTTCATAACCATAAAATATGATTATACACATTTTTATTTATTTAAGTAGCCTGTATTAAGTGGCTGAAAACAATCCCCACAGTCTGGTTGCTACCACAGCCAAGTTGCTAGATCCCTTTGGAAAGCACTACAGATTTCTTGTTGTCCAAGACGTGGCTCATGTCAGCCTTGATCACATTAGAGATGTGTGTGTAATTCCAGCAGGGAGGTGCCAGTGGATCATATCGTGAATGCTTGCGAGCTTGGCAGCTGAGGTCTTTCCTAACTTTCTGTAACTCCTCGTGTTTATTAGGACCAAGGCAGCTTTCAAGAGCTAAATACTCATTCGGCTCATCAGCAAAGAGCCTACTCAATATATCTCAAAATCATGCATATTGAATGTTCGCTCCAGTACTGATGCCCATTTAAATGGGCATGGTGAAAATGTTTTTGGAATGAAAGTCATTGGCTGTGCTAACTATATTTATCATCCTCCAGAGAATACCCCCCCACCCCCCATCACTGCATGTTATGATTGAGTGTCTTCCTATGCTTTTGTTCTGCAACTTAGACAGAAGTCCAAGTGATGGTGGCACTCCAAAATGCTTCCGATCTTTCAGGAACTAGTGGGAAATTTATATGAAGGCAGCAATTTGTGTCGGATGCTCTTGACGTCACCCTTGTTACGAAATGGCCGAGACATATGAATGAAAGAGCTATTACATTTACGATTGTTGGTAAGGTGAATAAATTGCATTATGTATTGTGACTATCTGTAGAAGGCATGGTTCATGTATGATTAGCCTGAGATTCTCAAATGTTTGATACGTCTATGCCATTGAAGGGTAAATCCTAACCTTTTACATTTCGTTCCATCTTCTAGCAAATATTTTGTCATTTATAATCTTTCATTATAAAAAAAACGCTTCAGCTTGTTGCGGAGTGCTAAAATATCACTTCGGGGCACAGTGACATTTGTGCCATTCAGGTTACTTTGTAAGCAATGGAAATAACCTGCATTACCTTTTTGTTGAAATGGCTATTGCGGTTTACAGAAAGTCTCCCACTTGGGTATCTTTCTTTCAAATGCCTGAGGCAAAGGATTTTTAAAATTTTTATTTTAATTTTTTAAGTGTTGAAGGCTTCCCCACATGCACTTTCTCCTTCTCTCCTGTAGGGACTTAATGTGGTCTTCTAAACTCGTGGGCCCCCTTTTCGAACCTATACACAAAGCATCTTTGCAACACCTCACCTGGAAAACTGCTTTGCTAGTTGCTATTACATCAGTACGTAGAGTCGGTGAGATCAGTCTCTGTGCTAAAGAACCTTACACAGTGTCATGATAACAGGGTGGTCATGAGAACCCATCCGAATTTCCTTCCTAAGGTGATTTCTGATTTTTCACATTAACCAGACCTTTCCTTTCCAGTGGTCTTTCCTAACCCTTCCATGCCAGCAGTAAGAGCGTTTCGATAGCTCTAATCAGTCCTAACATTTTACTTAAATAAGATCAAAGAGCTCGGACAATCGGAGCATATGTTAGCTATGATCCATTGAATACAGGCATTGCAGCCTTCAAATAATCTCTGGATGGGTAGTTTCTTGTATACTATCTCCTACCAGTTCAACTCACACTTACCTCCCAGACCTAAAGAAGGGGGGTGGGGGAGGGGGGAGAAATTGTATGGGTGCTTCTGCAGTGTCTCTACTAAGAAATGTGCCCACTTCTGAAATATGCAAAGCTGCTACATGGAGAGCGGTACATACCTTCACCAGGCATTATTGTCTAGACTCGGACACTCGTAGGACAGGCCTGGTTAAGAAATCTGTTTCTATAATTGTAACAGCTGCTTTTGAATGTTTTGGATTCATCTGTATGTGTGGGATAGGCTTGCTATTCTGTTCAGTGCTTATGACTGTATGATCCCCTGGAAGAGAAGGTTAAACAGGGGAATCCTCATCAAAGTCGTGAGCAAGCCTCCTGCCCCCCTGTAAAACTTTCATCCATCAGCATATACATCCCTTTTGTTTGTTCATGTCGACGTAAAAAAGACCTGACCTAACGGTCATCTGTGGGGCATGATGGGATACAGAGGGTCCTCTGACGTCTTAAAGGCATACTGCCAGTTTTCAGTTTAGCTTTCAAATGCTAACTGTACTTTTTTTTTTTTTTTTTTCTTTTTTTTTTTTTGGCTGGATTTATATTGATAAAATCATTGACTATTCCTGCCCATGTGGGGAACCTGGACCACACAAATATGTAATGCATATTACCTTCTGGCAGTTACCAGTAGGTAGTTATAGTAGGACCTAGTTTTCATAGGAAAAGTCTTTTATTTTGCTAATAACTTTGAGGCCACTTGACGAATCTTTGACATTGTAAACGTATACTTTGCTCAGTTGCTTGTGCCCAAGGGTAACTAGAACTCGTGCCCTCGCCATGGACCTCCACATATTACATCATTGATGACACCTTCTTCTGTGGCATCTTGATATCACTGCAACATTTGCGAGAACTGCATGGCGAGCTGAGTTATAGTCACTTCGGGAACACGTTATAGTTACTTGAGTTAACCAGAACAGTAATTGCTGAATATCAGTGGTTTTGTGCGAGTAATTTCAGAACCTAACTAACCTTTTTGTTTTTTCCCTGTGTGTGTAAAATATATAGTGTGTTCTCTGGGGTCCCCACATGTGGGTGGGAATATTCAGTGCTTATGACTTTTATAAGGATTCCCCTGGAAGAAAATTATGATTAGAGGAAAGCAATTTATCCTTCCTAATTCAAGGAGTAAAAATGGCCTCCTGAATCGGCAGATTTGCATAGGCACCACTCCAGGAGACAGGCATGTCTCGGGGTCTCTGGACTTAATGCAGAAGTGCAGGCATCTGTCAGCATGCCTTTTGCAAACAAAGTCTTCAGGACTGCTGTAGACACTCCACCAAATAAAAATGGGTGGTGGGGTGTTCAGGTACCTTTTTAATAAGCAGGGCAGGGTTCTCAACAACACTTCCCACAGGCTTCAGCCAACAAGCCACATGCCTGGACAACACCTGGCAAGGCAGTCCTTTCACTGGAAACCCAGAGGGAGAGAGCAACCCACAAAAGGGGACGGAGCAAGTGACACTTCCGGCCCACAAGCCCACCACGTACGGCAAGGTTAGGGGGGGTGAATAGGGGTGGATGGGAGGATTTCTCCAGGAGTGGAGGTCCATCATCACTGACAATTGAATCTTAAACATGGCAAGAAACAGTTGCATTTTACAACTCACCAGACTACTGCCTCAGGTTCTTCCAATAAACAAGAAGCTTAAGGGAACAGGAACTCGCCAAATTTCATGAAGAGGTCAAGGAACTTAAAATACGAGCCACAGAGTTCTGCCAAGGGAAGCAGGCTGTGGCGTCTACACTGTGTACGTCATAATATCAAAACAAGACTTGACACTGAAACAAATCGTAGACCTCCTATACCTACAGAAGTTCATACAAGCTCAACACTTCAAAATGAAACTGCTACAAGAATTAATCCCACTCCTAAGGAATGGAGATTACATGACCACCCTAGACCTAAAAGACCCCTACCTATACATACCGGTGAGCCAGGTGACCAAAAATTACCTCAGATTCATCCCAGGCAAGGTACACTACCAGTTCAGATTGCTACCCTTTGACACAAAATCTGCATCCCAGGTCTTTACGAAATGCCTAGCTGCATTGACCGCACACCTGAGAAGTCAGGGTATTAACATCTACCCATACATGGATGTTCGGCTAGTAAAGTTAAACTTGAAACAAAAATTCCACCTGGACATGCAAACCATCATCACCATGTTAAAACTCCTCAGGTTGACCATCAACCACAAGAAATCGTCACCACTGCCAAAGCAGGTGTAGTTGTTTCTGCGTGCAACACTGGACTCAAGAACATCACTTCTCTACAAGACACTGGGGACTGTCATGGACTTGATATCAAAGGAATTATGCATTCCCCCCTCATACCACATGCAAAACTGCATATTCTACCCATACAGGAATGGCTCTGCAACAGATGGTCACAAGCCTCTCAGAGAATCTGGTGGTTGTCACAATGTGGGTTCAAACGGAATTTAAATGGTGGAAACCGACAAATGTTGGGTTAGGGAGATATTGCAAATTACCAGCTTCCACGGGGACCGTAACACCCACCCCACAAGGGCTTGGGGGCACACATGGAAAGTCTTAGGTTCTGGGGATCCGACGGACTCTGCCTCATAAACTACTTAAAACTAAAGACAGTCCTCCTAGCTCTGAAAGCATTGCAGTTGCATGTGACTTTGTCTGTGCTCTACATCAGATGCTGAAGTACACCAAGCATAGACCTATGCACCAGTTGGATAACACAAAATAGTACAATTTGCTTCCAGCTTCCTACACCACCGGTCTGAGGGAAATTCTGTGTCGATAGACTGGTCATGGAGAATTGCATATGTCTTTCCATCCCCCATCCTGATCCCCAAAGGTACTAGACCAGGCCAAACAGCCCGGATGTCACTCCATACTTGCCACTCCCCAGTGGGCAAGACAGACATGGTATTCAAACCTACTACAGATGTCCAGAGGACCGGTCATACAGAGGAGTGCCACCCGGCACCAGCCACACTCAACCTAGCAGCTTGGCTCCTGAATACCTAGAGATTGGACACCTACAGCTCCCCCCCCCCCCCCTCCCCCCCCCGGAAAAGGGAACTCTTGAAAGGCTTGAAAACCAAGCACCAGGACGTGCTACACAGTCAAGTGGATTAGATTTATCCACTGGTGCAGGGGCCACACACAAAAAAAGAGCCCAGTACAGAGAGCAATACAGTGCTAACGTACCTCAACTACTGAAAAGTGGCCTGACCTACACATCCATAAAGGTCCTCCTGGCTACCATAGTTTGCCACACCACAGGGAATGGTCTCTTTTCACTCCTAGTAGTGAAAAGATTCCTGGAAGGATAAGAGGGTGGTGCCGCCGAGGACAGCACTGGCGCTAATGTGGAACCTTAACCCAAAACTGATGACAGAACCATTTGAGTCCACGCACAACACAGAGTTGAAGTTCTTAATCCTAAAGACAGCTTTCCTCATTGCCATAACATCACTCCAAAGTTAGTAAGCTACAAGTACTCGTGATCCAGGAACCATACCTTCAAATCCATAAGGTTGTCCTACAACCACACCCTCCACTCCGTCCAAAGGTGGCATCTCCATTCTACATCAACCAAAGCATTCAAATGGTGTAGTGTGTGTGGTGTGTGGTTGTGTTTTTTTTTTTTTCTTTTTTTTTTTTTTTTTTAAGGACCCAAAGACAGATGAAGAAGAATCTATACACCTGGAGTATGCAAAGGGCTCTCGTGCTACCTACAAGAGACAAACCATTCTGAAAGGGAACAAACTGTTCTTTGCCAGGGCAAGCAATGCTAGACCTGTAACTAAGGTAACAGTTTCACAATAGTTAGAGGAAACTATCCAAACGTGCTACACAGTCAAGAACTTTACCCAGACACCCCTGGGCACTCTGAGCCAGGAAGACGGGTCATAACCTTGCATTCCTACTAGATCTACCCATTGGAAACTGCTGCATTCTGCAACATTAGCAGCCCCACACACCTTTACAAAACACTACTGTGTGAACATCCAGATAAACAACGAGGTGGGACCAGAGTGCTACACAACTAGCTTGCAAAGTCGCCCACATTTCAACCCCCCCCCCCCCCCACCCCCTTGCCTTCCCTAGGAACCAAATACCGTGAAGTAATCTGCACAGTATGTGAACCGAGAAAAGGATTAATGTTATGAAATGATTACTTGCCAGTATTAGTCGTTTTGCAGACAGAATAATTTTTGGGATTCACATCTGATCCACCAACCTCCCTGGAAATGGTGGCTAAAATAAATGGGCGAGGTGAGCAACAATTTAAAAGAAGGAAAACTCCAAAAGGAACATGTCTCAGGAAAAAAATAATCTGGAAATGGTGACCACGCACGGAAATGCCCATGATGCCACCTGGCGTCACACCGGGACTGGATTTACCACCAAATGGTGGTTGCCACTAACACTGGAGGGAGGGAGGGAGGGAGGGGGGGGGGTGGTTCGGATGAATAAATGAAAGTAAGACAGTAATCTGGACCCTACCGCTGACTACAGTAAATGTTTCCGGCTGCAAAACCACTCCTAATGTTAAGTAACCATTTTGTTTCTCTAATGCCACCGGGAAGTTTGTGTTCAGATTGTGTGTACATCAGCACTTTCCACTTAATTTGCTTGTATAACATTTTTCTTGTTTGATTTTCTTTACATTTCAGATGGTGATCTTATAACAATTTTTGACAGCTCCGATTTGTCTTTTGCTATTCAGTGCAGTAGGATACTCAAACTGACTCTATTTGGTAAGTAGTGTGGTAAACTGTTACAGGGTCATACGTGTAAGGCTGTCTACTTCTTGAGCGTTATGCGATATATCTCATATTAGCATGCCTTTTGCATGTAAAAAAAATCAATGTGAAGAGGCAAAGAACAAGAATAAGTTCATACGTCAGATTATGTCCCCATATAAAATGGTGTGTTTAATATAATATTATGGAAGTATCATTTAGTCAATCCTGACCCGCTGCTTGTATTCCACAAACGTTTACTTTAACATCCTTAAGAGCGCCCGGCTACAGAGACTGTTCTTTTTGCAAGGTGACTTAAATTGTATTTTATTTAATTTTGCTAAACTATCAGGAGTGAGTAATTTAATTTTCAGTATAGTTTCATAACTAGCAGATTTTTCCTCCAAATGCCAACATTATTTGGGAACCGTATTAACATGGTGTGTTATTGGTAAGTTGTTTAAGGTAGTTGAGCTCTGAATATGGTTTTTAGGGATCCCTGTAAGCTTTTGGATGTCTTGCCTGTTGTACTTCATGGACCAGATCGCATAACATTTTTGGCACACGTGTTCTTCATATGTAAGCAGGAAGATTACGCATGCACTATTTATTGCATTGTTGTCTCCCAAATGTAATTACAATAACCCAAACCCCACACAATAATATAACAGAAGACACCATGTAACCAACTCAAAAAAGTGGAACACTCTGTCACCACAGGAAAACGTCAAATCACAAATAGGACCTTGCAACAAATCATGAATACCCAGCACAACAATAAAACAAAACTACGATGCACTGACACGGTGAAACAAACCTAATGGACCTCGAAACTATGCAGCACTTCCAAACAAGCATGACACCTACTACAACAAAACAGCACAGTAATACCAGCATCAAAACAATACACCTACACAAATATGCACCAGATCAATGTGTGTTTGTTTAATTATTTTTCTCCCACTGGTGTGGTTTTGTGTTGTGCTCATGTGGCTCTGTGACGATGTTTCTTTATGTACTTAATAAATGATGTCATGCTTCCAGCCAAAAGTAGCTTTCTTTTAGAGCTGCAGTAGGTGAACTAATTAATTGGGCATATGCATGGATTAAGTGGATGATAGTAGGTGACTGGAATACATCTCTGCCTGCAGATTTATTTATTGTATTTTCTCAAACAAGAAGCTGCATGTTCTTGAAGCAAATCATCAGATGTCTTGACGGCTCTTAGCCAAATGGCTGCAAATCATCCCAGTATCTATTCCACCACAGGGTTGGTTCAGCCTGAAAAGCCTAGCCCCTGTGTTGGCAGGATTAACATTGTTGCTGCTATTTCTAGGATAGTTTGAGGATAAGAAGACATGTAGCTGAGTATATATGTAGCTCCCATAGGTGAAAACACCTAGATAAACCTGCACACTGAGATGCTAAATAGTTTAGTTGTACCCCTTATTATGAGTAACTTGTTTCACTGCATTGTCGGTACCCCCGAAAAGAGGGCAGATGGCCTGCATGGAGATAAAGGGTATGTAAAAGGAATTTGTGTGTGAAAATGCAAAATTTCCTAGCTCTCATAATGGAAAGTTTCAATTACGTTAAGAACACAGAAGAATATGCTGAAAACTTTCTGTCGCTTTTATTTCTCCCTGCAGCTTTCAACAGTAAACTAACTTTACCAAGATGCCACAGGAAAGTACGATAATAAATCTAACCAATCAGAACACAGTCATAGTCCACATAAATAGGCACCCTCTGGATCACTTCCTCTTTCTTAAATGCGACAGGAGAAACTACTTTTCTTTATTTGCCTTTTGTTGAATCTGTACCTGGGGAACAACATAACTCAATGTAACTATCTTGTCCTCAAATAAATTGTGACGCTTAAACAGCTCAAACATAGTTGAATCATTACCACAAGGGTAAGAGCATAATGTAATAAACTTTATGCATATTGTATTTAAAATGTACTGTGATAGCAGAGTTCCCAAGGAAGAATGTACACTAAACATCATGCGCTTAACGAAGTATCTGGTGAGAAACCCTGAAGGAAAAAATGAACTTCCTGAACATCCTGGGTTGTAGGGTTGTTTACAACTTGTAGGGAATAATTCTTTCCTCCGTGTTCTTAATAGAATTGAAACTTTCCATTACCGGAGCCAGGAAAGTTTACATTCTAGGTCAGGATTGGAGACCAGTATTACTCCTGTCCATTGCCAAAGACTCTATCAATTACCAGTTTAAAGTAACTCCATTTAAACATGGAGTCCCGAGACCAATTGGCAGGGTCAATAATATCCTCTAGTCTAGCTTGAGTCTGTATGCGTTTGCAGAACTTGTCAAAAGCTAGACAACAGATTTTAGAATCTGATTTAGTTTTCCTGGAAATAGGGAACGTAACATTCTGCGGAGTCGAGACTCAACCTGAAATATCCAGGGCCCTAACATCAAATACTCTACGTCAGCAGCTCAAAGAGAAGCATTGCCAATTTAACTGATCCTCTTCGTGTGAAAGAAATTCATTCCACTGCCAGGACCGGAACAGATTCAACATGCTATTGACTTCCCATAGTCTTGAATACCTGGGTTCTGGAGGTCTGTGAATTCCTCATCAATTTACAGACCAGTGGGTGTTCTCCTATGGGAGCTCCCTATGCTGGTAAATAAGCTCAGAGGTGGCCGGCCGGTAAGAATTGACCATCCAATAGGCCAAACCATGCGAGGCTAGAGACGCCCAAAAAATTCAAAATTGGGACAATATCCACCCCCTGGGATTTTCCCTGTGTTGAATACACAAGTAAACCCATATTGACCATGCCGATGTATTGCTTTGTGGTCCCGTCTGTCCATGCCTTGGCCAGCATTCTTTCAACTTATTGTGAAAGGCATGGTACTCCATCTTTCCTGGTAATCCTCCATGCCAGGACTAGCAAGCATCCTTGTAGGACTAGTGGGTGACATTGGCCCAGAGGATTCTGAAGAATTTCTGGTGCATAGGGAAGAGGGACTGGAAAATCCCAAGAAAGTTAAGGAAGAACTGGAAACCAGATTTGAACTCTTTTCCCCACCCATATCCCAACGGTTTGATGCAAAACCACGTCGATAATCTCATGGTCATGGCAGGGGAGGGAATGTGTAACCCCTCTCCTTTGACCAATCCTGCAGCAAAGCGTCCATCGCTGTGTCTGTGAATCTGGCTTCCAGCTCAAATGTCTGGGAACCTGATGGTCCATACAAGAAGCAAAGAGGTCCACAGACAAGGGACCCCACCAACTGCCATAGGCTCATGTCGTGGGCCATTCTCTCAAGCCCAAGTCCCCACTCTGATTGATTGGGGACATCTGGAAGTTACGCTGCCGTGACTGATGCGTTGTTGTCCAGGCAGAATGTCTAGAATTCCTTGGCTAGGTCTGCCAAGACTGTTTACTTGGAGCCTCCTAGGTGATTTTATATAGTGGACTTCTTAGAAGTTGTCCCTTTATAATCGAACACAGCAACTCATCTTCTCCTTGGTCCAGTACTGGACCGCGAACGAACCTTCCATGAGTTCTAGGCAGTTGATCTAAAGGACTTGTTCCTCTGGACGTTTTTGTTTTTCCTCCTTCCTGTGAGTTTCCTCCATGCCAACCTCACACCTCCTCCCCTCCCCCAACACACCATCTGACTTGCTGGCATGTGACTAGATGAGCAGATCTGTATCTGAGCCGGCTGTTCCAGGCCTCCATTTGTGCTGGCCACCATCTCATTTTGGTCTTGACTTCCTCTGTCAGAGGAACCGGCTCCAAATATTGGAGGCCTCTGTGCAAATGGAAAGCCTTGAGCATCCGTAGGGCCCTGTAATATGAGCCCTGAAATATTGTTTGAATGGAGGAGGACATTAGGCCCACAAGTCAGGCTACCTGGTGCAAGGAGAGAGGCCTGGACAACCTTCATTTTCAGATGTCTGGTTTTTGCCACTTTCCTGGAAGGCCGACAGAGTGTCTTGTCTGTCAAGTTGATAATGAAACCCAGAAAGGTAGTCGGTTTGGACAACATCCGTAGGGATTTCATGATGTTGATAATGAACCCCAAGCTCCTAAGGAGGTGGATTGTTTTCTGTAGTTGATCTTGCTGTTTGAACAGGCATTGATCCATGAGAACTAGCTTGGTAAGGTAGATTATTAGGTGACATTCGTCAGCCCTCAAGGTTTCTGCCACCGGCTTCAAGACCTTAAAGCACCAAGGGGCGGAAGACCAGACCGCGCCATAGAAATTGCTAGAACCTGCAATGAGGAGGTAATGTCAGGAGTGCGCATCCTTGCGAGCCAGGCATACCATCCAGTCATCCGGTTCTAACAAGAGATGGATCCCCTCCATGTCGAAGTGGCTGTAGACTATCCAACCGTTTAACTACCTCAGATTGACATATCTCGGACATCTGTCCCGTTTCTCCACCAAAAACAGATTGCTTAGAAAGCCATGAGGATGTAGCTGAAACAGGACCGTCACCTCTTTGCTGCGCAGATCCTCCACTGATTGATCTATTAGGACCATCTGTTCCTCTGGGTTAAAGACTGAATTTCAGGGTATTGAGTGTTGAATGGAAGGAGGGGAGGGGGACCATTGAACTCTATTCGAGTCCCTTGTACTGTTTGGCGCACCCAAGTGTCTGAGATAATGGCTTCCCAATTGTGTAGAAACCAAGCTCTCTCCTCCCTCCTGGATTTTAAAAGCAGCCAGTCAAGCGCTCCTTGCCACGACTGGCCCGACACAACTTCAGGGATGGAACACCTTAATGGAAGCCTTTCCTGTCACTAGGCTTTGTCTTTGTAAATCTGACGCAGCAATTTTGGCCACATAAGCTTTAAAAAAATGTGGCGCAAGGAGGCACTAGGTGCTCTTAAATCTGGGCCTAAGAGAAATAATGGTGAGAAGGAAATATACAGAGAGATGTGGTAACAGTGAGAGAATAGGATAGAAAGCTAAGGTCAACCAGCTAAGAGAAAGAACAGATGGTGAAAGTAGAATAGGATGGGACAGAGAAAGGAGTGAAAAAGAGCTAGAGAAATATTCTCAGGGAGAAGGTTGAAGAGATTTAAAAAAAATGCAGAATGAGCATATGCAAGGCAAGATGGAGGGAACAGAGAAAGCATGGCAGAGAGAAAGAGGGCAGAGACAATGGCAAGGTAGGGGTGAGGGGAAAACAGATGGAGAAAAGAGAAAGATGTTGAATAGGTAGTGAACAGTGAGATTATGTGGTTCAATTTGTAACTTGCATGTCAGAGCTTTCACTCCCAATATTATACTTTGATTGCTGATAGCTGTGCAGAACTCAGCTTGAAGATTTTGCATGTAGGTCAAAGTGGATGGAATCTACTAAGAACAACATTCCCGCGCTTTCTTAATTTTACCAAAACAGATGCCACAATTTTTTTAGATATAAAAAAAACAAAAATTGTTCCTCAATGGTTAACCCTGATCTTTAGTTGCCTCAGGCTGAAAAGGAAAGAGAAGGTCTTCTCTGCTATGAAGAGAGACCGATCGTTAAAGAAAAAAATGTTACTGGAAAGAAGTGTAAATGTATGCAACAACCTAATTGTTAAGTCTAAAAGCTGCTGGGTAACTGTCTGATGCATTCTGTAGGTCAAGCTTACCTGACACTTTAAGAACTTACAGGGGGGTTACATCCCATCGCTGCTTACCTTTTTGGTTGTCTTTTATTGACCTTCTCAATTTATTGCTTCTTGTTCAATAGTTTTCCTTGTTCCAACTTGTTCATCTCATCTGTTCCTCCCTTGGAGCATAGTCTGCTTACTATCTCTCTCATTAGCTGGCTTCTATTCTTCCATTGATCACTTTTAAGGAAATTCTTTTCCTTTTGGTTTCAGCACTTCATAAGAGTGCATGTATTTTTCAGCTTTCTCCTTCTCACCTGTGTGCTCACCCCTAATGTCCACCACTGTGCTTTTCCTCTTGTGTACTTCTCACCCACCCTTCTTGTACTCTGTGATGTTCTTGCCTTTGTGTGCTCTCGACCCCCTGCTTGTGATGCTGACACTTTTGTGTGTTTCTTGCTTTTTGTGTGTGATTCTCCCCTTTCATTCTGTGTTCTTCTCTCCGCCATTCCCCTATACTGTGTGTTTCACTCCTCGTGTGCTTCTACCTTGGCTCCCATTGTTGCTCAGTCCTATGTGTGGTGCTTCCACTACCTCAACCCATTCTCTCCCGTGTCACACAAATCACCTGCAGTCCTTTTATAGGCACCCTAAGAAAAAAGTGGCCCACAATTGTGAGCTGCAACCTTTCATGAAGCATTTGGGTAGTTAGTAACAGGTGATTAATTTGAGTGCTTTGTGATAACGTTTTTATAACCTGTGGGCCAGTAACACTGGATATGCCGGAACACTCAATTTTCCACTGCTTCTCACCTGCTGGCCTACTGACACTCCTTTGCAGAACAATGAATCTTACTTTGCCCTCTTACCCTCAAATACCTGTATCTTCTCTCTGTTCTTAGGCCACGAAGCTCCGGCTCCTTCATATGGATCCCCACTGGTCACCAACCGACTGGTCTCCAGAGGCTCATGTTCACTCTTAGGTTTGATTTTCTATTCACTTTGAAGGACTTAAGACAGTGAGGCTCTTGCTCATCACCAATTGGTTCTAAAACTACCCACGCATCCTCAGGACCCTAAACTCCTTTCCACTTTCTGGCCCTCTGACTCCTGCTCAGAGACACAACCCATGAGTATCCTGCTCAGTCAAAGACCCCAAGAGGCCTTTGTTCAGTTCTAGGCATCCTTGCAAGCCTGTTCACTCCCTGGTGTCTTGGAAGCCTGCTCAACAATATTTACTGTTATATCTATGTTCACTGTTCGGCCCTGTATTTCTTAGTTACTTTTACCTGGAAGCTCCTGCTTACCTTCAGGTCAGTGAATATCATGTTCACCATGAGGTTTCCTGATTCTTCAGTTTACTCCCAGCTCTACTGGTGCTATGCACAGACAAAGGCCATGAGGTTCCTACTCAACACTAGGGGGCTTATTTGCAAGCCTTGTGGTGCAGGGAAGAGCAGCACATGACCTTGCTACACTGCCCTTCACCACATGGAAAGGACAGAAATTCACCATTTCTAAAAGATATGGACATTTCTCTCCTCTCCTGCTGCGCAGGCTGCCTAGTACCAATGCAGGCACCCTTGCACCATGATGCAAAGATGCCTGCGGCTCAGACAGGATTATCCATGGGGACTTTTTCCTCTTTCAGAATGCAGCACACATAGAAATAGGAAAAATCAAAGAGAAACCAATAGATTCCTCCTTGCTTTACCTCCACTGTGATGCACACGATTTTAGTGCATGCAAGGTTTACAGAATCTGGGAATCCATCAAAACCCATGGGTGTTGCATGGGAAACCTCACCACAATGCCCATGGAATGCCTCTCTGATGCAGTGTAAGGCCTTACACCATAGCAACAAGGCCATGCAAAGTGGCTTTGTGTGGACTTGTAGGTATAGGCCTGCAATATGTGCTGTTTGTACATCATAAAAAGTGATGCACTGGTGGCACACAGGGTTGTAAATAAGCCCCTAGATTTCCAAAGCTCTTGTTGACACCCAATCCCAACAGGCTCACTCGTAAGTTACTAGCTAATGCCATGCTTACTTTAAGACCTCAAGGATCCAGCTTACACTCTGGCCTCATAACTGTGGCCTCAGTCTCCGCTCTTAGAGGCACCTGCTAACCCTTAGTTCCAGAAGGGTCCTTGTTGGAAATGGCCCTTTCTGCAGTGTTATACCCAAATGTTTTAACTTTCTCTTCCTATTTTTCTGAATTTTTTTTTTTTTTTTTTTTTTTTTTGGTCTTAAGGAGACTGCACACTTTACCACTGCTAATCCGTGCTAAGGCGCAAGTACGCTTGCCCATAAAACATGGTCTAATTGGCTTATTCAGTTTACCTGTAAGTCCCTTGTAAGTGGTATACTGTATACCCAGGGCTGTGAATTAAATGCTACTAAAGGGCCTGCAGCACTGATTGTGCTTCCCACAGAAGTCGCCTTTCAAACTTGTATCAGGCCGGCCACTGCAGTGCCTGCGTGCACAATTTACTGCTACCCCGACGTGGCAAGGCAAACTGCTTGCCAAACTCCTGTTTTACCACACCTAAGTCACCCCTAAGTGAGGCTTATGAGCAGAGTGCTGTGTATGTAAAAGGTAGTAATAGTCAATGTGTACACCGTTCCAAGAAAGAAAGGGCGAAAGAGAAAGACTGAAAAATCGGTGTTGTAGGAGTGCCCTCAAGCATCACAATAGGATGCAGAGTATCATCATCGGGCTGACTCCTCGCCAGACCGGCACTGCAATGTCTGACGGGCCACCACACAAAGGTCGTGGCTCTGCAACCGGAAGGTGGTTAGACAGAACAGCTCAGATCCGTCGAATCTGCTGACAGAGGAGCTAAGGAGAGAGGAAAATAAAATTGGCTATGAACACCCGAAAGCTAAATTTAATGTTTATAATGAGTCAGGCCAAGATTAAAAAACTAATAGGAGTAAACAGGGAATAATGTCACCTATACTCCTATAGGAAGGAAGGAAGAATCTCATTCCTGCCGCTGGGTCAACATGTTTCGCGCCTGTTCGGTCAAGGATTGATCCATTGGCGCTTCATCAGGACCATTTACTTATAACTTCTCCTTCATATCAAAAAAAGGGGCAAAATTAAACCAAAAAGTAATGATAGATAAAGACCATAAATGCTAGGAGGTCACTTACAGTCTATGGACCATTCGTCACAGTCCGTCTAATAGAAAGTCGCCCTGTGTAAAAATAAAACACATCAATTAAGGAAAGTGCAGTCACTAGACATACATTGGTGTCAAGATGGTGTGAGTGTGATAGGTATCGGGTCCCAAAGAAGAGGCAAGTGGTGACAATTGTGAAAGTAACATTGACGGCTTACCATCCCATATAAGGACAAGGCATCATAGGGACGCGTAAACCCTGTAAACACGGTGAGTTCACTAGATAAAAAAATATATATAGATGATTGGCGTAATAGCAGTACACAAGTTAACACATTCAAAAGAATCAAAGTGAGGGCATTCCATATCTGGGATCATCATATATCGCCTGTTGGGTAATGATACATGCTCTCATACCGAGACAAGTCTCATCCAACTAGTCTCTCCGAGTGATACCCGCTCGTAAGCTCACCAGTTTAGCAATAAAGCGGGTTGCACACACGCCTGCTGCGTGTTCGAAAGTCACTTACTTGACCCTTTGTGTGTTTGCAGCTGTTCGTCTACCCCGGGACGCGTCCCTGAATGACAGGGAACGAGTGTTCCGGGCACGTATAAATCAGGTGCTGTAAACTCACACAATTAGCCCTAATTCGCGTCCTGTTCGATGTCGGAGAAACCGACAAAGGACTAACGCGAAGACGAGTAAAGGCGGCGGCCATCTTAGAATGGAGTTTATTCATAATAAATATAGAGATACTTGTTCACTATCATGTGTGGGTCAGTCTGCACAATCAAGTATATATAGTCAAGGGGAAAAAAACCGACTACTATGTGAAATGATATTTAAAAACTTCAAAAATTAAATATAATCAGGCAGTAGCCCTGATGTCATAGAGAATGGTGTGTCAATCCACAGTAACATCTGAGGTCATGGAAATCATAATAATCTCCATGGGACAATCAGCAAAAAGAGGGTCAAGGAGATAGAGTCCACCAAGGAATATCGTCATTGAGACCCTCCTTGGCTGTTTTAAGACGGAAAATCCACCGTTGTTCAATCCTGAACAAATATTTGGGGTCATTCTCATTGTATCTGGGTACTTGTAGAACAGTCCACCACAGATCATTAGGGCCATGTCTAGCCTCTAAGAAATGTGAACTCAATTTTGTCGTAATCCGTGCACATCTAATGTTGCTACGATGTTCATTAATTCTTAACTTGACTGGTCTCGTTGTCATTCCTACGTACTGTAAATCACACGGACATGTAATCAAATATATGCAGTGCCGTGTGTTACAGTTGGTGTGTTTCGTCAAACGCCAGACTCCAACGTGTTTCAACTGAAGACTGTTTAGTCGTTTAGTTAATGGGCACACATTGCAAGAGCCGCATGGATAATGTCCAGAGACTGGTGGAAGATTCCATAGTGTGGATTGCTCTGGAGAAACCTCCTGTCTTTGCGGTCGTGTGTGAATAATTAGGTCCCTAATATTCGAAGATCTCTTAAATGCAAAGAGGGGTCGTGCAATCTGTGATCCCCCGCTCAATAGAATCTGCCACCTTTTATTAATAAGCCTTTTGACAGTATTCGAAAGGGGAGTGTATGTGGATACACAGGTAAGTCGTGTTTGTACATCTCGTCTAGAAGGTTCTAAGAGGGCATCTCTATGGTTGTTTCTGGCTCTTTTATAGGATCTGTTGATGATCTTAGTGGGATAACATCGACGTAGGAGTTTGGTTTTCAACTCACTAGCCTGAGTTTCAAATGACTGTACAGAGGAGCAATTCCTACGTAGTCTCAAGAATTGGCCAAAGGGAAGGTTGTCGCGTAAAGCCTTCGGATGATGGCTATCATATCTAAGTAGACTGTTTCTGTCAGTGATCTTATGAAAGGTATCAGTCACTAGTCTACCATCCACGTTTTGAATCGAAAGATCCAAAAAAGATACTTGTGTGGTGGAAACATGTGCTGTGAATTTCAGGAAGGGATCCAGAGTGTTGATCCAGCCGGTGAACAAATCAATCTGGGAGATTGAGCCTTGCCATATGATGAGGATATCATCTATGTAACGGCGCCATAATTTGATGTTTTTGAAAAAAGGGTTCGTTACTGGTAGAATAAAGTTCGTTTCAAACTGGTACATATATAGACAGGCCAGACTAGGGGCAAAAGTGCTGCCCATCGAGGTCCCTCTAATTTGGTGGTACAGAGTATCCTCAAATTGAAAATAATTTTGTGTCATTGCCAGAGATGCGCAGTGCATTACAAAATCTATGGGAGTTGAAGAGGCCCAGGGTTGGATGCGAAGAGCAGACTCTACAGCTTCAAGAGTGGCAGTCTGTGGTATATTGGTATAAAGGGACTCCACATCCAATGTAATCAAGACCTCAACCTGGATGGTAGAGTTGATTGATTCTATTAGGTTCAAGACATCCTTGGTGTCTTTGAGATAGGTACTTGAACTCTTGACTAATGGTTGAAAAAAGAAGTCGCAAAAAGTAGACAAGGGTTCCAAGACCGAACCAATGCCCGAGACTATTGGACGGCCAGGGGGTGGAGATGTGCCTTTATGGATTTTAGGGAGGCAGTAAAAATAGGGAACACGCGGATGCGTGTTTTCCAGAAACTCAGCTTCTTTCAAAGTAATCCAGGAATTACCTGTGGCCTCGTGAAGCATGCTCCTTATTTGTAATTGTAAGGAGTGGGTAGGATCATGGTTCAATGGAGTATAATAGGTCCTATCACTTAGAAGGCGGAGGCACTCCTGTCTATAATCTACAGAGTCCATGATAACTATAGCCCCTCCTTTGTCTGCTGGTTTAATGACTATGGTGGGATCTTGTGATAAAGTCTTAAGTGCTTCTCGCTCAATGGTGGGAATGTTGACAAAAGGACGTTTGGGAGTGATCTGTTCGAGGTCGTGTAAGACTGCTTTCTCAAAAGCTAATACTTCACATGGAAGAGAACTCGTTGGCGGCATGAAAGTGGATGGTTTCTTCAGGCCAGAATCATGAATAGCAGGAGGTTCTGGACGATCTTTGAAGAAAAAATGAAGTCGTATCTTTCTAAAAAAAAATGAGACAATTCACAATGGAGGCGGAAAGGATCTTCAGACGGAGTAGGAACAAAGCCTAGTCCTCTGTTCAAGACTTTCATTTCATTGGAAGACAAATGTCTATGGGACAAATTGACCACTAGGTCCTCTGTGGAGCTATCTTGTTCTGGCTCCTGGTTATCATCTGGGGTTCCTCTCGACCCCAGTGTACTCTTCTGCCTCTTCCTCTCCTCCTTCCTCGCCCTCTGCCCGGGCCGCGGCCTAAAAAAGGCCCGTAAGGTGGAACAGGGCGTGGCTGGAAGAAGGGGTAAGGGGGTTGCCAGAAGAGAGGTTGATTATTAGTGTATTGAGGGAAGTTGTAGTAGGGATGAGGTGTACTCTCGTCAGTGCTCCAACCGTCAGAGGAGGAGATACTACTATAAGCCCGGGTTTTCCTATTCATACTCGTCGATTCGTCTGAGGATCGTGATTGGGTGTCGATCTCGAAGTCTTCCTTAATATAAGGATAAACTTTTTCTCTTTCGAATCTGTTAATGTCTTTTTGTAACTTGGAGATTTTTTGTTGTGTTAAGAACTCTTTGGTTTCATTGAGTTCCGTGTTGATCTCCAAGAGACGACTCTTAAATGCTGCTATCGTCACTGTAGCTTTAATGGACGCCTCTACACAGTTAATCTGAATGACTATGGACTCGGCTAACCGTTTAGAAGTGTTAATAATCAACACAAGCCAGTCACGGGTACATTTCCATGCAATCTGTGCCCAGTCTTTCCTAAAGGCTAAATCTTGTAGGAAGATTCTGGGCACATTAGATACTAATAGGCCGTTAGGAGCGATATTGGCTCTCAAGTATTCGGTCATGATTGTCTTTGTCATGATAGAACTTTATTCTACCAGTAACGAACCCTTTTTTCAAAAACATCAAATTATGGCGCCATTACATAGATGATATCCTCATCATATGGCAAGGCTCAATCTCCCAGATTGATTTGTTCACCGGCTGGATCAACACTCTGGATCCCTTCCTGAAATTCACAGCACATGTTTCCACCACACAAGTATCTTTTTTGGATCTTTCGATTCAAAACGTGGATGGTAGACTAGTGACTGATACCTTTCATAAGATCACTGACAGAAACAGTCTACTTAGATATGATAGCCATCATCCGAAGGCTTTACGCGACAACCTTCCCTTTGGCCAATTCTTGAGACTACGTAGGAATTGCTCCTCTGTACAGTCATTTGAAACTCAGGCTAGTGAGTTGAAAACCAAACTCCTACGTCGCTGTTATCCCACTAAGATCATCAACAGATCCAATAAAAGAGCCAGAAACAACCATAGAGATGCCCTCTTAGAACCTTCTAGACGAGATGTACAAACACGACTTACCTGTGTATCCACATACACTCCCCTTTCGAATACTGTCAAAAGGCTTATTAATAAAAGGTGGCAGATTCTATTGAGCGGGGGATCACAGATTGCACGACCCCTCTTTGCATTTAAGAGATCTTCGAATATTAGGGACCTAATTATTCACACACGACCGCAAAGACAGGAGGTTTCTCCAGAGCAATCCACACTATGGAATCTTCCACCAGTCTCTGGACATTATCCATGCGGCTCTTGCAATGTGTGCCCATTAACTAAACGACTAAACAGTCTTCAGTTGAAACACGTTGGAGTCTGGCGTTTGACGAAACACACCAACTGTAACACACGGCACTGCATATATTTGATTACATGTCCGTGTGATTTACAGTACGTAGGAATGACAACGAGACCAGTCAAGTTAAGAATTAATGAACATCGTAGCAACATTAGATGTGCACGGATTACGACAAAATTGAGTTCACATTTCTTAGAGGCTAGACATGGCCCTAATGATCTGTGGTGGACTGTTCTACAAGTACCCAGATACAATGAGAATGACCCCAAATATTTGTTCAGGATTGAACAACGGTGGATTTTCCGTCTTAAAACAGCCAAGGAGGGTCTCAATGACGATATTCCTTGGTGGACTCTATCTCCTTGACCCTCTTTTTGCTGATTGTCCCATGGAGATTATTATGATTTCCATGACCTCAGATGTTACTGTGGATTGACACACCATTCTCTATGACATCAGGGCTACTGCCTGATTATATTTAATTTTTGAAGTTTTTAAATATCATTTCACATAGTAGTCGGTTTTTTTCCCCTTGACTATATATACTTGATTGTGCAGACTGACCCACACATGATAGTGAACAAGTATCTCTATATTTATTATGAATAAACTCCATTCTAAGATGGCCGCCGCCTTTACTCGTCTTCGCGTTAGTCCTTTGTCGGTTTCTCCGACATCGAACAGGACGCGAATTAGGGCTAATTGTGCGAGTTTACAGCACCTGATTTATACGTGCCCGGAACACTCGTTCCCTGTCATTCAGGGACGCGTCCCGGGGTAGACGAACAGCTGCAAACACACAAAGGGTCAAGTAAGTGACTTTCGAACACGCAGCAGGCGTGTGTGCAACCCGCTTTATTGCTAAACTGGTGAGCTTACGAGCGGGTATCACTCGAAGAGACTAGTTGGATGAGACTTGTCTCGGTATGAGAGCATGTATCATTACCCAACAGGCGATATATGATGATCCCAGATATGGAATGCCCTCACTTTGATTCTTTTGAATGTGTTAACTTGTGTACTGCTATTACGCCAATCATCTATATATATTTTTTTATCTAGTGAACTCACCGTGTTTACAGGGTTTACGCGTCCCTATGATGCCTTGTCCTTATATGGGATGGTAAGCCGTCAATGTTACTTTCACAATTGTCACCACTTGTCTCTTCTTTGGGACCTGATACCTATCACACTCACACCATCTTGACACCAATGTATGTCTAGTGACTGCACTTTCCTTAATTGATGTGTTTTATTTTTACACAGGGCGACTTTCTATTAGACGGACTGTGACGAATGGTCCATAGACTGTAAGTGACCTCCTAGCATTTATGGTCTTTATCTATCATTACTTTTTGGTTTAATTTTGCCCCTTTTTTTTTATATGAAGGAGAAGTTATAAGTAAATGGTCCTGATGAAGCGCCAATGGATCAATCCTTGACCGAACAGGCGCGAAACATGTTGACCCAGCGGCAGGAATGAGATTCTTCCTTCCTTCCCTTCCTATAGGAGTATAGGTGACATTATTCCCTGTTTACTTCTATTAGTTTTTTAATCTTGGCCTGACTCTCATTATAAACATTAAATTTAGCTTTCGGGTGTTCATAGCCAATTTTATTTTCCTCTCTCCTTAGCTCCTCTGTCAGCAGATTCGACGGATCTGAGCTGTTCTGTCTAACCACCTTCCGGTTGCAGAGCCACGACCTTTGTGTGGTGGCCCGTCAGACATTGCAGTGCCGGTCTGGCGAGGAGTCAGCCCGATGATGATACTCTGCATCCTATTGTGATGCTTGAGGGCACTCCTACAACACCGATTTTTCAGTCTTTCTCTTTCGCCCTTTCTTTCTTGGAACAGTGTACACATTGACTATTAGTTCACGTATAGGGAGAAAGTACACTGGACCAGTTCAATCTCCCAGTCCTCCTCGTTTAGTTAGTATGTAAAAGGTAGGACATATATTTGTATGTGCTACATGTCCTAGTAGTGACAAGCAGCCTATTTTGTTTTTCAATACTGTGAGTGCTGCTTCTCTCACAGTTTGCATTGGGAGTCCCCTTATATATGTCTAAGTGGCAATTTCTGATCTGTGAGAAGTAGCATGGGTTGGGTGGTATGTTTAGAGTGGTTGTGAAAAATCCTGCTGAGTGGTGTACGTGGATTTTTCATTACTAATTAGCAATGCCACTTTTAGAAAGTGGGCATTTCTCTGCGCTTATGACTCTAGTGCCTTGCAGCCTGACTTCAATTTATGTCTGGGGCAGAGTGACCGCTCCACCTGGTGCATATTTTCCAGACAGCCATCACACAGGAGCGGCTGGGTGTGACAGAAGAGTCATCTGCACACTGATAATAATCTTGGGCTGGAAGGAGGGTGGGCTGTTCACACCTTACATGTGAATAGGCTATAGCCTTCCCTCACACAATGGGCTGACTACCCCCTACTGATGTTTGGAGACAGGGCTGAGTTGAAAGTGTTTCACTTCGAAGGGTTCTTTTATAGTTACCCCCTGAACAATGGCGCTGGAGTATAAGTACAGGAGCTCTGGCCCATTATTTTTAGGGCACTATTGGAACTGGGTCTGACACTCTGTCAGAAGGACTACTGAGCTGCACAAAAGACTCATCTGGACTACTCTTCTGTGGCTGCCCTGTTGCCTGCTGGGTGGCATAAAGGACTACCTGGATTGCTTTTTTTGGTTGCTGCCAGCTGCTCCCTGACTGTGGACTCTACATGAGCAGGGGCTGCCCCTACAAACTCAGCTCATTGCACTGGACTTCATATGTGTGGGGGGGGGGGGGAAGTCATTTTACCTGTGTACTGGACACTACCTGTGTCCAGCTACATAATGGTAACTACGAACCTGGGCATGTTTATCATGTTGGAATCATACCCCAATACTGTTGCCAGTATTGGTTGTATGATTCCATGCACTCTGGGGGCTCCTTGGAGGACACTCCGTATTGTTCCTACCAGTCTTCTAGGGTTTAGCAAGCAGCCCGTGCTGCTGCCACCCTCCAGACAGTTGGCTGCCCTCCTGCTGCTTGACTATCTCAAGCAGGGGAAGGCAGAACAAAGGATTTCCTGTGGGAGAGGGAGGCAACACCCTCTTCCCATGGAAATAGGTGTGACCTGGCTTGGGAGGGGTAGCCGCCCCAAGCCACCGGAGTACTTTGAAGGGCACATTTGGTGCCCTCCTTACATAACTGGTTTGCACCAGCCCAGGGACCCCCTGTCACTGCTGTGGCATAACTCTGGACAAAGGGAAGAGGAGTGACCACTCCCCTGTCCATCACCACCTCAGAGGTGGTGCTCAGAGCTTATCCAGGTGGCCACTTGATTCTGACATCTTAAATCCAAGATGTGCAGAGGTCCCTTGGAGCATCTGAGTAGCCAGGTCAGGCAGGTGATGTCATAGCCACCGCCTGATAGTTGATCACCTTGCAGGTGACCAAACCCCTTATAAGGGCTATTTAGGGACTCCCTCTTGGTCCTAAGATTCGATGTGTAAGATTCCACCAGGACTCCTCTGCATCGTTTACTTCATTTTCTGGCCACTGGAACAGCAATTGGACTCTACAGGAACCAACAGTCTGCATCTTCAGCGACAACTTCGCTCTGCAACATTGTTTCTTCGGCCCCTTCCAGCAACTGCAACATTTCCCTGGCTGTGCATCCTCTGAGGACGGCAAGTGTTCAGTCTGCGCATGAAGGAATTTCCCTTGGAGTGAAGGAGTACATCTGCAGGCACCAACTGCAACGATGACCTACTGCGTGGATCTTCTCTCCTCCGGAACTGCATGGATCCTGCATCACAGATGGTGGTCTGAAATAATCCCATTTGGTCCTCTCTACCAGCTGTCTAACTTGGGAGATGGTAAACCCTTGCCTCTTTGCAGGACAGTACCCCTGTGCACATGACTCTTCAAATACCAAGGATTATTTGCTCCTCCAAGATATCTTCAGGCTCTGTATTGATTGATCAATCCTTTGGGTTCTTCCAGTCTTGGTAGGGTCTTGGGTCTTGCACCATTCTTTTCCAAAGTCCTCCTGTTTGGTTTGGGGAAAACCAGGTACTTACCACTTCTCTCCTGATTGCTGGGGGGGGGGGGGGGGGGGGGGGGGGAAGAACGCGCACCTGGTACTTACTTTTTGGGTTCCTAGTACCTCCAGCTACCTTCTCCTGATTCCACATCCTTGGTTGGGGGGGGGGGGGTTACTGCCTTTCACATTCCATTTTCTTAGTATATGGTTTGGTCCCCCCCAGGACCCTTGCTATTTGCTATTGCTTTTACTAATGCTTATTGCTTGCTATTTTACTGATTTCTAATGTGTATGTAATGGTGTTTACTTACCTCCAGTTGGGGTATCGCTTATACAGTATTGTAGTATTTGTGTTACTATAATAAAGTACCTTTTTATGTTTGTTACACTGTGGTTCTTTCATTGTGTAAGTGCCGTGTGACTGTAGTGGTATTGCACAAGCTTTGCATGTCTCCTAGATAAGTCTTGGCTGCTCATCCACAGCTACCTCTAGAGAGCCCTAGCTTCCTAGACGCTGCCTAACTCCACTAATTTGGGATGCCTGGACCTGGTACAGGCTGACCACACCATAGGTGTCCACCACACACAAGGCCACCATCCTACACACAGGTGAAATTTAAATTACACTACATAATTTCAGGACTTTCATGTTCCACTTGTCATGCACAATTATGACATTTGTGCTAAAGATTTACAGCAATATACTGCCAATGCTTGGACATCAGAACATGAGCAGCTGCTCTTTGCTGTGCTTTGTTTAAATGTGTTCTTGCATTTAAAATTGAAGCAAGGGGCATTCTTCTCTAAAATATAACTCAGTCGGATTTGTATTTTGTAGAACTATGCATAATTTTGGCAACATTTTACATAATTATGTGAAAGTAAATTAATTTTCAATACTCCTAATATTCATATTATCCAAATGTGTTAGAAATGATTTGTTTAGCCCACAGTCGGATGAGCCAGACAGATAACTGTGCTGAGTGCCTGACTAGACTTAGGGTTCACTGATGGATTCACTTCTAACTTGTATGATGTATTTAGAATGGGTAATGGTTGCACTTACTACTTGACGTTTTTGATTTGGGCTGTGTAAGACATGGTAATGAATATTTTTGTTGTCATAACTAAAGCCTTTTTCCATTGGCCAAAGAGTGACTTTTTATTGCAGGTACCTTTCCATAAAGACACTTTGGTTGATTGTAAATACATTTCATAGACATGTGTGTTCCTATGTTTTTTTTCATCCTTTAATACTGTCTGTGATTGCATCAACAACAGATACTGACAAAGCCTATTTTCTTAGTTTTCAAAGGGGTTAAAAAGGGTTTTCTCAATCTTATTTAACACATAGGGCCCGGTTACATATTACACAATATTGTTGGAGTTCTAATGTGGGACAGGTATGCAGTCACTGAAACTGAGCTGTACCTGACTGATGAGCACTACCACCAGTGAAACAAGTCTTGAGTTGATTGCATTCTGATTCAGGGAGGACCTCGCCTGAAAGTTAGGAGTGGACTGATCCTTTTGGAGCAGGGTAAAGGCTGATTTGCGTATGGCTGGGTCCAAACTGAGGTGGCATTCTGTGCAAAATAAGTGGACTGGAATGCAAACCCTAGTAATCGCCAGTGGATCAGATGAATTCAAGTATTTGATCTGTCACTTTTTTTGGTATGGTTAAGGGCATCATAACATCAGCCCAATAGAGTAGTTGCAGCACAGATCCATCAACAATTCAATACATTCTCACATATTTAAACAGATACAGAACAAATATTGGAAGCAATTAAGAGAAACAAATATGAACTCCATTGCAGTCAGGAAACTCGTCTTATGAACTCCTAAACAGTGGAAAACCATCAGGTTCTCAGTGCCCTCTGTGCTTTGCTTACAGTTTTATTAAATTTCTATCTCTTTCCCAGGCAGTTCTCACCTGGAGCCTTTCCTCCCCATCATACCACTGTTGTATGCAATACCCAACCAACTGCAATTCATACTGCTAACATACTAAAAAAAAGAGCACTGCTAAAAAAAAAAAAAAAAAAAAAAAAATTGGTCTTGCCTTGTAGACCTATTGGCTTTGCCAATGTTTTATAGACCTATTTTACAACATCATGGTTGCGCATAATAATAATAATAAAAGGCACACTGATGTGAGCATACAGAAGGACTCAAGCTTTATTCTTTCTTTCCTAATCCAAGATGGATCAGTAAATAAAAACAAAAAAAGTAGCATTAAAGCACTGGTTTAAAGCATGAATACTCTTTAAAAAAATAAATGAAAACTGGTGAGTGGATTAGGAAGGTGTGATGGGGTCAAGGAACTTAGCGAGCTGGGGATCAGCAGTATGAGGCAGAGAGAGCAGGGGGCAGAAGAGCACATGAAGCAGAGAACTTGAGAACACACACACGGTCACAGAACACTTAATAAGAAATTCCCCCAAAGTGAGCAGAGGAATCCATGGATCCATCTAACCAGTGAGCAGGCATAGCAATTCCTCTCAATTTAGGTTGCTAATAACTTTGCACCTGTTTGACTAATCTCCACAAAACTTTGCAGGCCTATTCTTCCTTCTACATTGGCAAATGATGCAAAGTTTTCCAGTGATTGGTCGATAGGCTACAAAGATCAATGGTGGGGTGTCCCAAAATGCATGTTTCCAACAATGCATTTCCCATAGACTTTTGTAGCTAATGTAGCGTGAATATGGTTGAACGGATTTACGTGACATTTTGGCAGGAATAGATATTATGGTGCACTGATGATCCTTATGAGCACTACAGGAAAGTAATAAGTATTTAAGTTATTAGGCATTTTAACTTGGTGATATCAGTGGCAGCAGTATTTTTGCAACATTTCAGTATTTCGCATACAGAGCAATTACAAGTCCTTGGCTAACAACTGCATTTACAAAAGTTAAAGGCAGTGATGTTGGTTTTAGGTAGATGTTCTTCGATGTATGTCAGTATTAGGTTTTGATATTTTTCTCCTACCTTTCACAACTTAAAGTGCTGATAGATAGGGACAATTATTAATGATTTTCTATATATTTTTTTAAAATGTACAGGGTACTGCCTCAGGAGTACTGTGGTACTAAAAAATAAAATTTTAAAAGTGTCAAATATTTACAAATCTACTGTAGTACCCTATTTTTCGAATATAGGGTACTACAGTATATCCTCCTATTTAAATCTTCAGTAAAAAGTTTACAAAGTGCCACAGTAATACCTACAAATTATTGTGCTACTTACGCACTTCTCCCATAAGTGCTGTAAAAATAGATTGAAATGTATAAATACATTTCTCTGCCTATTAACACTTTAAAAATAAGTAAGAGGTAGGAATCGGCAATAAAACCTACTACTTACGCAGATCAAACATCCTATCCCAGAACGCAGCAAAATGCAGACAAAATGTGCTGAAAACGATATGAAAGCCTTTTACCCTTAGTAAACAGACATTAGCCAATCACCTACTGCCTTATGCACATGTACTACGGCATAGTTTGGCATACCACTGCACAATATATATTACAATTCTTTTTTTTTTTTTTTTTTTTTTTTTTTTACTTTAAAACTACTTGTACTTTTCACATACTACCAAAACCTACCATTTGCACCAGATAACATTTTCCTGCCACATTACTTCTACATCCGTTAGCACAATTTCAAGCTGCGTCTTTTTCAATTGCCACACTCTATTCTATGCCACTTCACTTTACGCTATTGCACTCTTTCACTCCACTCTGCACTTCCACTCACTCTACACCACTACACTACTAAACTCGATGCATTCCATTTTATGACACTCCGTGCATACCAATCCACTGCACACCATTCCACTCTCCTACGCCACTATATGCTGTTCCACTGTATGCAACTCCACTATATGACGCTACACTTTTGGCAATTCCATTCTTTTCCACTCCACTCCACTCCACTGTATGCCACTTCAGTGTACACCACTGCACTTCCAGATATTCCTCTGTACGCCACTGTACTTAACACCTTATCGCTATATCCTACTTCACTCTCACAATCCACTGTTCCTCACTCCGTTCTATGGTACTACACTCAACACCCCTCTACTCTACCCCAATCCACTCTACTACACTGTATGCTATTCCACTGAACTACACTCCACTTTACGCCACTCTATTCTATGCTATTCCACTATATGCCACTCCAGTGTACATCACTCCATTGTACGCCAATGACACTCAATGTTATCCCACTCTACACTACTCCACTGTACTCATCCACTGTACGCCACTCCACAGTATGCTATTACAGTGTACTCCACTGTACTCAGCTCCACTCTATAACAGTCCATTCTAAGGTATTCCACTCTGATACTCCGCTCTATGCCACTACACTGTAGGCCACTCTACTCTACAGGGAGTGCAGAATTATTAGGCAAATGAGTATTTTGACCACATCATCCTCTTTATGCATGTTGTCTTACTCCAAGCTGTATAGGCTCGAAAGCCTACTACCAATTAAGCATATTAGGTGATGTGCATCTCTGTAATGAGAAGGGGTGTGGTCTAATGACATCAACACCCTATATCAGGTGTGTATAATTATTAGGCAACTTCCTTTCCTTTGACAAAATGGGTCAAAAAAAGGACTTGACAGGCTCAGAAAAGTCAAAAATAGTGAGATATCTTGCGGAGGGATGCAGCACTCTTAAAATTGCAAAGCTTCTGAAGCGTGATCATCGAACAATCAAGCGTTTCATTCAAAATAGTCAACCGGGTCGCAAGAAGCGTGTGGAAAAACCAAGGCGCAAAATAACTGCCCATGAACTGAGAAAAGTCAAGCGTGCAGCTGCCACGATGCCACTTGCCACCAGTTTGGCCATATTTCAGAGCTGCAACATCACTGGAGTGCCCAAAAGCACAAGGTGTGCAATACTCAGAGACATGGCCAAGGTAAGAAAGGCTGAAAGACGACCACCACTGAACAAGACACACAAGCTGAAACGTCAAGACTGGGCCAAGAAATATCTCAAGACTGATTTTTCTAAGGTTTTATGGACTGATGAAATGAGAGTGAGTCTTGATGGGCCAGATGGATGGGCCCGTGGCTGGATTGGTAAAGGGCAGAGAGCTCCAGTCCGACTCAGACGCCAGCAAGGTGGAGGTGGAGTACTGGTTTGGGCTGGTATCATCAAAGATGAGCTTGTGGGGCCTTTTCGGGTTGAGGATGGAGTCAAGCTCAACTCCCAGTCCTACTGCCAGTTCCTGGTAGACACCTTCTTCAAGCAGTGGTACAGGAAGAAGTCTGCATCCTTCAAGAAAAACATGATTTTCATGCAGGACAATGCTCCATCACACGCGTCCAAGTACTCCACAGCGTGGCTGGCAAGAAAGGGTATAAAAGAAGGAAATCTAATGACATGGCCTCCTTGTTCACCTGATCTGAACCCCATTGAGAACCTGTGGTCCATCATCAAATGTGAGATTTACAAGGAGGGAAAACAGTACACCTCTCTGAACAGTATCTGGGAGGCTGTGGTTGCTGCTGCACGCAATGTTGATGGTGAACAGATCAAAACACTGACAGAATCCGTGGATGGCAGGCTTTTGAGTGTCCTTGCAAAGAAAGGTGGCTATATTGGTCACTGATTTTGTTTTGTTTTTGAATGTCAGACATGTATATTTGTGAATGTTGAGATGTTATATTGGTTTCACTGGTAATAATAAATAATTGAAATGGGTATATATTTGTTTTTTGTTAAGTTGCCTAATAATTATGCACAGTAATAGTCACCTGCACACACAGATATCCCCCTAACATAGCTAAAACTAAAAACAAACTAAAAACTACTTCCAAAAATATTCAGCTTTGATATTAATGAGTTTTTTGGGTTCATTGAGAACATGGTGGTGGTTCAATAATAAAATTAATCCTCAAAAATACAACTTGCCTAATAATTCTGCACTCCCTGTATAACATTCCAGTCTGATATTCCACTGTAAGCCACTACACTGTACCTCACTCCACTCTACTGTACAACACTTTAGTCTATGCCACCTTACTGTGCGCAACTTCACTCTAAGACCCTCCACACTATCCTACTCCACTGTGTGCCACTTAATTCTATGCCACTCTAAGTTTCTCCACTCCATTATACAACAATCCACTTTACACACTCTACTGTACCCCAGCCGACTCCACTCTGACAATGCACTGTATGCTATTACACTGTACATCACTCCATTCTTCACCACTCCACTGTATGCCTTTACACTGTACACCAATCCACTCTACACCAATCCACTCTACTACACGCTATGCTATTCCACAGTACAGCAGTTCATTCTACGCCACTCTAATTTATGCTATTCCACAATGTCACTCCACTCGTCACCACAATGTATGCCAGGAACAGTTAACGTTATGCCCTCTACGCCAGTGGTTCCCAACCTTTTGATTTCTGTGGACCCCCACTTTCACATTAATGGAACCCAGGGACCCCCACTGAATCATCATGGGAATCCAGGGACCCCCGCCTGAGTCATTACTGGAAGCTGGGGACCTAATTTGTCAATTTTTGCTAATATTTTTTACGTTTCTAGGCTCTCGCGGACCCCCTCAGAAGGCTTCGCGGACCCCCAGGGGTCCCCGGACCACAGGTTGGGAACCACTGCTCTACGCCTCTCTGCTGTACGTTACTCCACTGTATGCCACTACAGGCTACCCCACTACAGTATAACCCACTTCCCTCTACAATACTTCCCTCTACAATACTTCCCTCTACAATACTTCCCTCTACAATACTTCCCTCTACAATACTTCCCTCTACAATACTTCACTCTACAATACTTCACTCTACAATACTTCACTCTACAGTATTCCACTCTACAGTACTCCACTCCTATAATAGTCCACTTTGTATCACTAGATTTTACGCTCCTCCACTCTACACCACTCCAATCCACGCCACTCAACCCCACTCCAGAGTACTCTATTCCCCTATAAGCCACGCCTCTACACCACTCCACACTATTCCAAGGTACACCACTATACTGTACCTCAGTCCATTCTACAACACTCCACTATATGCCACTCTACTCTGTTCCACTCTATGCTGCTCTACTCTTACATATTCCAGTGTATGCCACTGCACTGTACACCACTCTACTTTACTCTCTTGAACTGTATGCAACTCCAGTATGACTCCAGTTTAGCCCTCTCCACTGTATGCTACTAAACAGTACACCAACACTCTACACTATTCTAGTGTATGATATTCCACTCTACTCTATGCCACTCTAATATGCTATTTCACTGTTCACCACTCCACGCCACTCCTCTCTGACAATGCACTGTACACTATTCCACTGTACATCACTCCTCTGTACGCCACTCCCAGTCCACTTTACCCTATTCTAATGTACGACACTACTATAAAGCACTCAAATACTCTGCCACTCAATAGTACACTATTACACTGTACGCCACTAGTCTAATCTGCTCTACTCTACAACACTCTACTATAATGTATTCCACTCTACTACACTCTACTATATTGTACGCCACTCCACTCTGTGCCACTCTAGTCTACCCTAATCCATTATACACCACTACATTGTAGCTCACTCCACTCTCCCGTATGCTACTCTATTGTACACTATTCTACTCTATGCCACTCCACTGTCACTCCGCTCTGCTATTCCACTGTATGCCACTATAGTGTATACTATTCCCCCGTATGCCTCTCCACTTTATGCCATCTCACTCCACTCTGCCATTGAACTGTAGAACACTCCACTGCACACCAATCCACTATGCCTTTCATCTGTATGCCACGCCACTATAGGCTGTTGAACCCTATGCCACTACACTCTGCGACATCCATGTATGGCACTCCACTATATGCTTTTCCACTCTACACCACTAAATTCCATGACACACTATGCTATTGTATGCTACTGTACTATACCTCACTCCATTGTAAGGAGCTCCAATCTATGCCAGTACACTCTACGCACTTCACTGTATGCTATTACACTCTGCACCGCTCCACTCTTCGCAACTCCACTGTATGCTATTCCACTGCCTGCCACCCCCCTGTACAACATTCCAATGTATTCTACTCCACTCTGAAATAATACTCTTGTCTACATTAATACAATACAGTGTACAAGAGTGCCATAAAGTGTAACACACACCACTTAACTCTCCATTCGATAACCGTAAACTCTACAATTTCAAAACATGTTTTATTAAAAAAAAATGAGATTCAATGTCAAACAAAGGATAAAACTGTTATATTTCTAACTGAGGAATGCGTATTTTGCGTTTAGTTTGTATAGAAAGAATAAATAAAAGTTGTCCTAATTATACCTTGTAAAGAAATGGCTCCCTGTTGCAGTTACCCCCCACTTTTTGCCTGATACTGATGCTGACTTGACTGAAGGGTGCTGGGACCCTGCTAACCAGGCCCCAGCACCAGTGTTCTTTCACCTAAAATGTACCATTGTCTCCACAATTGGCACAACCCTGGCACCCAGGTAAGTTCCTTGTAATTGGTACCCCTGGTACCAAGGGCCCTGATGCCAGGGAAGGTATCTAAGGGCTGCAGCATGTCTTATGCCACCCTAGGGACCCCTCACTCAGCACAGACACACTGCTTGCCAGCTTGTGTGTGCTGGTGGGGAGAAAATGACTAAGTCGACATGGCACTCCCCTCAGGGTGCTATGCCAACCTCACACTGCCTGTGGCATTGGTAAGTCACCCCTCTAGCAGGCCTTGCAGCCCTAAGGCAGGGTGCACTATACCACAGGTGAGGGCATATGTGCATGAGCACTATGCCCCTACAGTGTATAAGCAAAACCTTAGACATTGTAAGTGCAGGGTAGCCATAAGAATATATGGTCTGGGAGTTCGTCAAAAACGAACTCCACAGCTCCATTATGGCTACACTGTATACTGGGAAGTTTGGTATCAAACTTCTCAGAATAATAAACCCACACTGATGCCAGTGTTGGTTTTATTTTAAAAAAATGCACACAGAGTGCATCTTAGAGATGCCCCCTGTATTTTACGCAATTGTTCAGTGCAGGACTGACTGGTCTGTGCCAGCCTGCTGCTGAGAGACTAGTTTCTGACCCCATGCGGTGAGGGCCTTTGTGCTCTCTGGGGACAGAAACAAAAGCCTGCTCTGGGTGGAGATGCTTCACACCTCCTCCCTCCCCCCCTTGCAGGAACTGTAACACCTAGCAGTGAGCCTCAAAGGCTCAGACTTCGTGTTACAATGCCCCAGGGCACTCCAGCTAGTGGAGATGACCGCCCCCTGGACACAGCCCCCACTTTTGGCGGCAAGTCCAGGAGAGCTAATGAGAAAAACAAGGAGTCACTGGCCAGGCAGGACAGCCCCTAAGGTGTCCTGAGCTAAGGTGACTCTGACTTTTAGAAATCCTCCATCTTGATTTTGGAGGATTCCCCCAATAGGAATAGGGATGTGCCCCCCCCCCCTCCCCTCAGGGAGGAGGCACAAAAAGGGTGTAGCCACTCTCAGGGCTAGTAGCTACGGCCCTCCCAGACCTAAACACACCCCTAAATTCTGTATTTAGGGGCTCCCCAGAACCTAGGAACTCAGATTCCTGCAACCTAAGAAGACGACTGAGCTGAAAAACCCTGCAGAGAAGACTGAGACGCCAACTGCTTTGGCCCCAGCTCTACCGGCCTGTCTCCCCACTTCTAAAAGACACTGCTCCAGCGATGCTTTCCCCAGGACCAGCGACCTGAATCCTCAGAGGACTGCCCTGCTCTAGAAGGACCAAGAAACGCCCAAGGACAGCGGCCCTGTTCACCCAAGACTGCAACTTTTTTTTCCAAAGAAGCAACTTCAAGACAGCTGCGTTTCCCGCCGGAAGCGTGAGACTTGCTACTCTGCACCCGACTCCCCCGGCTCGACTTGTGGAGGAACAACACTTCAGGGAGGACTCCCCGGCGACAGCGAGACGGTGAGTAGCCAGAGTTGCCCCCCCCCAACCCCCCGAGCACCCACAGCGACGCCTGCAGAGGGAATCCCGAGGCTCCCCCTGACCGCGACTGCCTGACTCACAGATCCCGACGCCTGGTAAAGACTCTGCACCCGCAGCCCCCAGTACTTGAAAGATCGGAACTCCAGTGCAGGAGTGACCCCCAGGAGGCCCTCTCCCTTGCCCAGGTGGTGGCTACCCCGAGGAGCCCCCCCTTGCCTGCCTGCATCGATGAAGAGACCCCTTGGTCTCCCATTGATTTCCATTGGAAACCCGACGTGTTTGCACACTGCCCCCTCCGTGCCCTACAAAACCCCCCTGGTCTGCCCTCCGACGACGCGGGTACTTACTTGCTGGCAGACTGGAACCGGGGCACCCCCTTCTCCATTGAAGCCTATGTGTTTTGGGCACCACTTTGACCTCTGCACCTGACCGGCCCTGAGCTGCTGGTGTGGTAACTTTGGGGTGGGCGGCCGGGTGCAGTGTGCAAACACGCGTCGGGTTTACAATGGTTTTCAATGAGAGACCAAGGGATCTCTTCAGCGTTGCAGGCAGGCAAGGGGGGGGCTCCTCGGGGTAGCCACCACCTGGGCAAGGGAGAGGGCCTCCTGGGGGTCACTCCTGCACAGGAGTTCCGTTCCTTTAGGTGCTGGGGGCTGCGGGTGCAGGGTCTTTTCCAGCCGTCGGGAAATGGAGTTCAGGCAGTCGCGGTCAGGGGGAGCCTCGGGATTCCCTCTGCAGGCGTCGCTGTGGGGGCTCAGGGGGGACAACTTTGGTTACTCACGGTCTTGGAGTCGCCGGAGGGTCCTCCCTGAGGTGTTGGTTCTCCACCAGTCAAGTCGGGGTCGCCGGGTGCAGTGTTGCAAGTCTCACGCTTCTTGCGGGGATTTGCAGGGGTCTTTAAATCTGCTCCTCTGTAACAAAGTTGCAGTTCTTTTGGAGCAGTGCCGCTGTCCTCGGGAGTTTCTTGTCTTTCTTGAAGCAGGGCAGTCCTCAGAGGATTCAGAGGTCGCTGGTCCCTTGGAAAGCGTCGCTGGAGCAGGTTTCTTTGGAAGGCAGGAGACAGGCCGGTAAGTCTGGGGCCAAAGCAGTTGGTGTCTTCTGTTCTTCCTCTGCAGGGGTTTTTCAGCTCAGCAGTCCTCTTGTAGTTTCAGGAATCTAAAGTTGAAATACTAAATTTAAGGGCGTGTTTAGGTCTGGGGTGTTAGTAGCCAATGGCTACTAGCCCTGAGGGTGGGTACACCCTCTTTGTGCCTCCTCCCAAGGGGAGGGGGGTCACATCCCTAATCCTATTGGGGAATCCTCCATCTGCAAGATGGAGGATTTCTAAAAGTTAGTCACTTCAGCTCAGGACACCTTAGGGGCTGTCCTGACTGGCCAGTGACTCCTCCTTGTTGTTCTCATTATTTCCTCCGGCCTTGCCGCCAAAAGTGGGGGCCGTGGCCGGAGGGGGCGGGCAACTCCACTAGCTAGAGTGTCCTGCGGTGCTGGCACAAAGGGGTGAGCCTTTGAGGCTCACCGCCAGGTGTGACAGCTCCTGCCTGGGGGAGGTGTTAGCTTCTCCACCCAGTGCAGGCTTTGTTACTGGCCTCAGAGTGACAAAGGCACTCTCCCCATGGGGCCAGCAACAGGTCTCGGTTGTGGCAGGCTGCTGGAACCAGTCAGCCTACACAGATAGTCGGTTAAGGTTTCAGGGGGCACCTCTAAGGTGCCCTCTGGCGTGTATTTTACAATAAAATGTACACTGGCATCAGTGTGCATTTATTGTACTGAGAAGTTTGATACCAAACTTCCCAGTTTTCAGTGTAGCCATTATGATGCTGTGGAGTTCGTGTAAAACAGACTCCCAGACCATATACTCTTATGGCTACCCTGCACTTACAATGTCTAAGGTTTTGCTTAGACATTGTAGCGGCACAGTGCTCATGCACTGGTGCCCTCACCTATGGTATAGTGCACCCTGCCTTAGGGCTATAAGGCCTGCTAGAGGGGTGACTTATCTATACCTGCATAGGCAGTGAGAGGCTGGCATGGCACCCTGAGGGGAGTGCCATGTCTACTTACTCATTTTGTTCTCACCAGCACACACAAGCTGGCAAGCAGTGTCTGTGCTGAGTGAGGGGTCTCCAGGGTGGCATAAGACATGCTGCAGTCCTTAGAGACCTTCCCTGGCATCAGGGCCCTTGGTACCAGTTACAAGGGACTTACCTGGATGCCAGGTTGTGCCAATTGTGGAATCAAAAGTACAGGTTAGGGAAAGAACACTGGTGCTGGGGCCTGGTTAGCAGGCCTCCGCACACTTTCAATTCAAAACATAGCATCAGCAAAGGCAAAAAGTCAGGGGGTAACCATGCCAAGGAGGCATTTCCTTACAGTTTTACTTTAAAAAAAATATAAACAAATTAACTGATATAACCATACATGCATTCAAGTTGCAATTGCAAAAAATTAACCATTCACTTCCAAATCTATTAAAGGAGAAATAAGCCATCAAACGGAGTGTAGTACATTATATTCAAGTTAAACAGCGGACATTGCAAAAAAATAACAGGAACACAGTGTAGGAAAGTACCCTCTTGCCTGGCATGTTACCCCCTTATTTCACTGTATATATGTTTTAGTCTGTGTCACTGGGACCCTGCCAGGCAGGGCCCCAGTGCTCATAAGTATGTGCTCCCTGTGTGATGCTTAACTGTCTCACTGAGGCTCTGCTAACCAGAACCTCAGTGGTTATGCTCTCTGCTTTCCAAATTTGTCACTAACCGGCTAGTGACTAAATTTACCAATTCACATTGGCATACTGGTACACCCATATAATTCCCTAGTATATGGTACTGAGGTACCCAGGGTATTGGGGTTCCAGGAGAACCCTATGGGCTGCAGCATTTCTTTTGCCACCCATAGGGAGCTCTGACAATTCTTACACAGGCCTGCCACTGCAGCCTGCGTGAAATAACGTCCACGTTATTTCACATCCATTTACCACTGCACCGAAGTAACTTATAAGTCACCTATATGTCTAACCTCCACCTGGTGAAGGTTGGGTGCAAAGTTACTTAGTGTGTGGGTAACCTGGCACTAGCCAAGGTGCCCCCCACATCGTTCAGGGCAAATTTCCCAGACTTTGTGAGTGCCGGGACACCATTACACGCGTGCACTGTACACAGGTCACTAGCTATGTACAGCGTCACAGTGGTAACTCCGAACATGGCCATGTAACATGTCTAAGATCATGGAATTGTCACCCCAACGCCATTCTGGCATTGGGGAGACAATTCCATGATCCCCTGGGTCTCTAGCACAGAACCTGGGTACTACCAAACTGCCTTTCCGGGCTCTGAGCTGCTGCTGCTGCCAACCCCTCAGACAGGATTCTGCCCTCCTGGGGTCCAGGCAGACCTGGCCCAGGAAGGCAGAATAAAGGATTTCCTCTGAGAGGGTGTAACACCCTCTCCCTCTGGAAATAGGTGTGAAGGCTGGGGAGGACTAGCCTCCCCCAGCCTCTGGAAATGCTTTGATGGGCACAGATGGTGCCCATCTCTGCATAAGCCAGTCTACACCAGTTCAGGGATCCCCCCAGCCCTGCTCTGGCGTGAAACTGGACAAAGGAAAGGGGAGTGACCACTCCCCTGACCTGCACCTCCCAGGGGAGGTGCCCAGAGCTCCTCCAGTGTGCTCCAGACCTCTGCCATCTTGGAAACAGAGGTATTGCTGGCACACTGGACTGCTCTGAGTGGCCAGTGCCTTCAGGTGACGTCAGAGACTCCTTCTGATAGGCTCTTACCTCTTTTGGTAGCCAATCCTCCTTCCTGGGTAGCCAAGCCTCCTTTTCTGGCTATTTAGGGTCTCTGCTTTGGGGAATCTCACCAGATAACGAATGCAAGAGCTCATCAGAGTTCCTCTGCATCTCCCTCTCCCTCTTCACCTTCTGCCAAAGGATCGACCGCTGACTGCTCAGGACACCTGCAAAACTGCAACAAAGTAGCAAGAAGACTACTAGCAACCTTGTATCGCTTCATCCTGCCAGCTTTCTCAACTGTTTCCAGGTGGTGCATGCTCTGGGGGTTGCCCACCTCATCTATGCACCAGGAGCTCTGAAGAAATCTCCCATGGGTCAGCGGAATCATCCTCCCTGCAACCGCAGGCACCAAAAGACTGCATTACCGGTCCTCTGGGTCCCCTCTCAGCACGACTAGCGTGGTCCCTGGAACTCAGCAACTCTGTCCAAGTGTCTCCCACAGTCCAGTGACTCTTCAGCCCAAGTTTGGTGGAGGTAAGTACTTGCCTCCCCACGCTAGACTGCATTGCTGGGTACCGCGTGATTTGCAGCTGTGCACTCTTCCAGGATTTCCTTTGTGCACAGCCAAGCTTGGGTCCCCGACACTCCGTCCTGCAGTGCACAACCTTCTGAGTTGTCCTCCGGCGTCGTGGGACTCCCTTTAGTGACTTTGGGTGGACTCCGGTTCACTTTTCTTCCAAGTGCCTGTTCAGGTACTTCTGCGGGTGCTGCCTGCTTCTGTGAGGGCTCCCTACGTTGCTGGGCGCCCCCTCTGTCTCCAAGTGGCGACATCCTGGTCCCTCCTGGGCCACAGCAGCACCCAAAAACCTCTACTGCGACCCTTGCTGCTAGCATGGCTTGTTTGCGGTCTTTCTGCATGGGAACACCTCTGCATGCTTCATCTTGACGTGGGACATCCATCCTCCAAAGGAAGTTCTTAACTCTTCTTTCTTGCAGAACTCCGAACTTCTTCTAACAGTTGCCAGCTTCTTTGCACCCTCAGCTGGCATTTCCTGGGCTCCTGCCCCCTCTCGACACTGTCGCGACTATTGGACTTGGTCCCCTTGTCTTACAGGTACTCCGGTCCGGAAATCTACTGTTGTCGCATTGCTGGTGTTTGTTCTTCCTGCAGAATCCCCCTATCACGACTTCTGTGCTCTCTGGGGGTAGTAGGTGCACTTCACACCTACCTTTCCGGGTCTTGTGGTGGGCTATTTTTCTAACCCTCACTGTTTTCTTACAGTCCCAGCAACCCTCTACAAGCTCACATGGGTTTGGGGTCCATTCGTGGTTCGCATTCCACTTTTGGAGTATATTGTTTGGGTTGCCCCTACACCTATGTGCTCCTATTGCAATCTACTGTAACTTTACACTGCTTGCATTACTTTTCTTTCTATTACCTGCATAATTTTGGTCTGTGTACATATATCTTGTGTATATATCTTATCCTCACAGTGAGGGTACTCACTGAGATACTTTATTTTTATGACAATATGCCAAAAGTATCTTTATTTTTAGTACTTCTGTGTATTGTGTTTTTCTTATGATATTGTGCATATGACACCAGTGGTATAGTAGGAGCTTTACATGTCTCCTAATTAAGCCTAAGCTGCTTTGCCATAGCTACGTTCTATCAGCCTAAGCTGCTAGAAACACCTCTTTTACACTAATATGGGATAACTGGACCTGGCACAAGGTGTAAGTACCTCTGGTACCCACTACAAGCCAGGCCCGATTTAATCCTCTTGATGCCCCAGCTCATATTGAACAGTTGAGGTAAACTGCAAAGAGTTGGCTCTTCAGTTCTCATTATCTTGACATTAGACACACCCTCCTCGGATGTGTATTGAAGACAGGCTGCAAGGCACACAGGGTAGTAAGAGCAGAGAAATGCTCCCTTTCTAAAAGTGGCATTTCTAATAAAACAATGTTAAATCTGACTTTACCAGTAAAGAGGATTTATCCTTAACATTCCAATGATATGAAACATGATGTAGCTACTCCTTTCTGGTCAGGAAGCACAGCTTAAAAGTATATTAAGGATGTCCTGATACTGGCCTGTGAGAGGGGTAGGCCTCACAATAGTGAAAAGTGACAGATTTTTGACTACCAGGACATGTAAAACTTTAAAAGTACATGTCCTGCATTTTACTTACATAGCGCCCTGCCCTATGTGCTGCCTAGGGATGACCTATATGTTAAAGAGGAGTTTAAGGCTTAGCAAGAGGTTTTAAATGCCAAGACTAGATAGCACACAGGCTCTGCAGTGGCCAGCCTGAAACAGGTTTGAAAGGCTACTTGTGTGGAAGGCACAATCAGTGCTGCAGGCCCACTAGTATCATTCAGTTTAAAGGCACTGGGTATGTGGGTATGCCACTTAACAAGGGGCTTACAAGTAAGTTTAATACGCCACTTGTGGATACACTCATTTTACCATATTTGGGGGGAGATGCACATGCACTTTGAGCACCTTACAACTGCTGCCCAGTGCTAGTCTCCAGGCCAACAACAAAAAACAACAAATGTGAGGCAAACAGGCAAAACGTTTGGGGGTAAGACCACCCGAGAGCTGATAGGTCTAACAGTGCATCCGAAGGCTGTGTCCTCCAGCTTCGCAAGGTTGTTTTAGCCAGGTGGGACTAGGGGAGGGTGCTCTGCCTCAGGATAAGCAAAGCTGTACTGGATTGTGGTCCGAAACCATCCAACCCAGGTAATAAGAAGAAGAAACTGATGGGCAGAGGGCAATAGAACACACCATCCTGACCAGGCAACCTTAAGTGTTATATCAGTGAGAAGGAGTGGAGTTTCACCCCTAATTGTGAAGGTGCCACGCATCCTGGAGAGACCAATAAGTGAGTCATTAGGGCAGGTCCTGAGTGCTGGCGACAATGGAGGTTTTGGGGAGAGGAGGGTGTGAACTGTCTAACCATTTGTCTAAGATGCTGTTGCAGTTGCCTTCTGTGATACAGGGGGACTGTGCCTTTTTTTCTGTTGAAGTAGAGAGGTGCCGCAGGAAGGGAGTCTGGTCAGTTAGGGGTGCAAATGCTGCTTATGATAAGTGGGGAGACATTCAGTTTGACTTTCAGTAGGACAAATCTGCCCTCAGAGTGGGGACTTAAACACAATCCTCTTCAAACACAATCTATGTGGGTACTTTAACAACACTATAATAACACTATCTCTGCGGGGTCATGAACGTCACTATAATTACATAATATCTTTGTGGGGACTTGAACATCACTATAATAACAAACCATCTCTGTGTTGAATTCAGCATTCCTGCAATTATACGCAACCTCTGTTTGGACTTGTTCATCAATAACTTCACACTCTGGCGATTTTAAACTTTGTCTTTACACACTTTTTCGGTGGAGACTTGATCACAATGAATCTTCTCACATTATCTTTGTGTGGACTTGAACATCCCAATTATAGCACTGTATCTATTTGGGACTTGAACAGCACTATAATAATACACTATCCTTGTGGTGACTTGAACAGCGCTATAATAACACACTATATTTGTGGGGACTTGAACAGCGCTATAATAACACACTATATTTGTGGGGACTTGAACATTATAATAACATACCATCTCTTCAGTGATTTGAGTGTTCCTGGAATTGCACACAACCTCTTTTGGACTTGAACATCATTAGCATCACACTCAGTAGGAGAGTTCAAGCTTTGGCTTTACACACTATTTAATTGGAGACTTAAATACGATCATCTTCGCTCAGTGTCTCTGCGGGGTCTTGAACATCACTATAAAAACACAATATCTTATGGGGACATGAGCATCAATATAACACACTATCAATGTGGGGACTTGAACATTGATATAACAACACGCCAACTTTGTGGGGACCTGAACATCACTATAATAACATACCCTCTCTGTGGGAACTTGAGCATTTCAATAATTACACACAACCTCTGCGTGGACTTGAACATAAATATAATAGCATACCATGTCTGTGGATACTTAACAATTCCCATAGTTACACACAAGCTTTGTTTAGACTTGAACATTTTTAGCTTCACATTCTCTGTATGTGGGTTTCAGCTTTTCCTTTACACACTATTTAGGTGGGGAATTGAACTCTGTCATCATGCACTAACTATAGAGACTTGAATATCCCAATAATCTCACAATATCTCTGTAGGAACTTAGACATGATTACATTTACATAGTATCTCTGTGAGGACTCCTTTTAATCATATGCTTTTTCTGTGGTGACTTCAATAAACTTATCTGTACGTTCTACCTTTTTGTAGGAACTTTCATCACAGCTGAGGGCTCCAACTCAGTACAGATTCTAGTGCTTCTGTCTTCACATAACTCCTCTATTGATATTACCACACAACCCCAGTGCAGTGATGACATACCACCTCTGTTGGCATCATCCAATACTATCCCCTATGCAGAATTTTATATTACATGCATTCCTAGAGGGGTGTGGTCAAATAACTATTTTGGAAAACATGTAAGCAGCTAATCAACTTCTGGTTTCCACTTGACCATGTTTCTTGGTTCCATGTGTTAATTTCTTTGTATTAGTTCACTTATCTCCAAAGGTTTTGAACACTAATAAATAGGCTAAATAGTTTTAAATGCCTTTCTGTAATTGATATGAGATTTTCTGACCCATTAAAACAATCTGTTTATGTACACCCCTAGTATATTTGCAGCAATTCATATGTGAATAGATTATAATGCTGTTTGTGTACATCGTTGATAAAAATAAACATTTAGCCATGTGCATTTGACCATGTACAATCAAAAATGGTATTATGGACAAGGTCCTCACAAGGATGATAGCACATGTTCAAGTCCCCACAAGAATTGTTCTGTGCGTGCAAATATAACAATATATTTGCAAATTTGAAGCAGGATTGTGTATCCTGATTTAAAAAAAAACATTTTTCTGTTATTAATATATTTTAAAAACATTGGGAAAGGTTAGTCCCCCCCCCCCCACAAGCCAGGTACCCACATATAGTCCTCACAATGGTGGTTGTGTGTGTGTGTGTGTGTGTGTGTGTCAACTGCAACACTGCACTCCAGGAGAAAAACTTGCTCTTCTTTATTTGCAGTCAAAGTCACCAACCATCACCAGACTCGTTTCGACCTACTGGTCTTGTTCACAGCATCTCATTTTTTTTTTTTTCTTTTCAATGTTTATTATTTATATTCTCTTCACTACTACCCATGCTAATGCATTGTGGGAAATGTAGTATATTAGAAAACTCATGTTAAAAACAAAGGATTCCACCCACCACAATTATACAAAAATAGATTACCATGTGTGCAAAAACCACTGGAATTTAAAGTATTATTCACATCTCTCTAAATCAATCCAAACTGTGAAGTATGTTATAACATGAAGAGGACTGTGATTATTACGGTCCTATTTTGGGGGATTCATTCAACTTGCCATAATTACTGCTCACCATGTGTTGCTTCATTTCAACATGGATCTTGTTATCAATATATGTAGTTTACATTCATGTATAGTAGTAGGTATCCTAATTATTACATTCATTGATATTCCATGATGAGCTAATTATATCCCTACATAATATCCCTTAATATACATATTGTTACATCTTCAATTATAGGTGGTAATTAAGTCTACCATTCTCTCAAACACTGCTGTTTGTCAGCATATAGAATAATAAGCATCACTTACTGTAATCCCACGTTTATGCAATTCAAAAGATTGCTCTTGAAGAGCATCCTAAATGGTATCCGAGTTAGTGACACACAGGATAAATGAAAACTCACTCTTTAGGCCTGTGTACATATTTTGTGTTGAGTAATCACAAGAACAGTCAACTCTTATAGACCTGTTCTTGACAAGAACTAGATAAACGTTCCAGACAGCCTCTTTATCGTTCACCATCTGATCAGGACCCTCTGTTCCTTAGAAGAGACCCTCATTCAGATTCACCGATAGTGGCTGCAACAAAGAGGTCTCTTATTACTGCTCTTTCCTCTTCTGTACCACTGGATAAAGAGTAACCACATTTGCTATGGAAAAAGATGTGTGGAAAATTGATGTCTGCAGTGACAACTGCTCTTTGGGGAAGATATGATAGGTCTCTTTGGGATTATTTTTAGATTTACTATAAAAACTTACTAAAGAGGACAAACAAGACTTCTAAAACTCTTAAGGAGGGTGGCCTGGTATCGAACCAAATAATTGCAGCAGCTCATGACTATTGTAATGGAATTTGTGAAATAAGAAATTCTTGGTTCAGACTGACTTGACTCCAATCAGAAGCACAGATTTGGATTCTGAATTTGCTATTTTCTGGAGACCTCTTTCTTTAAATCTCATGAAGACTAATAAATGTCTTGCATGAAGACCGAAATGGACACTTAAGAAGATGTTGGTCTGGAGAAAATAGAACCGTAGGAGGGACAGGCCATGTGATGGACTTTTTACTCAACTGATTCAAACCTGTCGATGGTCTCTTCACCAGCAGCAACAGTCTTTTTTCACCCTTGTAAGTCCTCCAGAGACAGGAAGCCAACAACAATCTGTGGCTGTAGGAAAGCCTCCTGCAAAACAGTGATTCACTACTTTGCACTTTTGTCAATCACGGTTGGGGTTGGGGTGAGGGGGGAGGGGGAGTGGGAAAGTATTGTCAAGCATCTGGAAGTGCGGCTACAGGTTACTGTCTCTACTCTGGCAGATCCAGGCTTTGCTACCCTTTTATTGTTTAAATGCAACTAACATGATATTGGTATCCCAGTCTGAGCACCCCTAGCCTAGATGTACAGATGTACACATATGGTGTAAAGTGTGTATGTGCACCATGCAAGCAAGTTGTACAACATAAAAGATGCATCACCTGTAGTGTACTACAGTAGTCAGTTATTTTAACCATTATCAGGGTGGCATTTGCACCACATTGACTCTCAAATAATGAAGCAATCCATTTCCTTTTACATAGACTCAGACTTTGGTGTGTGTAGGGTGGTGACTGGTCAAGGGGTACAAAGATGAAAGTGGGTCCCAATTTTTTTATTTCCCCATTAATGCATTTTCAATAGCCTTTTGTATCTTGCGTAGCTTGAACGGCTGAACAGATTTACATGAAATTTGGCAGTATTGCACATTATGGTGCGCAGATAATCTTTTTTGTGTAGTACTGTTAAGTAGGGTATTAGGCTTGATATTCTCCCCCACCTATATGCTCTTCTGCATTTTAAACTTTGATAGGGGGTAAAAACTATACATTACCACTGCAACAACAGAAATCACCAAGTTTATGCTCTACCCCTCAACTCCTTCTTTTTTTTTTTTTTTTTTTTTTCACATTATGCCACTGCAGTCAGTGCCCCTACACTCCGACACTATGCTTTTCCACTGAGCATCATACCTGTGCTATACACCACTCCACCCCTCTACACTCTAAGCCACACTGCTTTGTGATTCATCTGTACTAAACTCCATGCTTCTGCACTACACACTATTCCACTGTATGCCACTCAACTCTAGACTATTCAACTTCATTTCCTCCACTCTGTACCCCACTCCATTGTGGGCTATTTCAAATATAGGCTACTCCACTGTACACTATTAGTGTATGCTGTTCCACTGTCTTCCACTCCCCTGTATGCCTCTCAATTTTACACTAGTCCACTCTGTGCCATTCCACTCTACCCAGCTCCACTTTCCTTCACTCTGCACTATTCCCTGTCACTTTACCACACTATACTCCACTGTATAGCACATGGGTACAGACAAACATTTTTCCAAGTTTGATCTGTGATGTGACTGAATGCCACCTGAAGGTACAATCTGATGGACCATTTCACCTTAGTACTGTGTGCTAATAAAATACACTTCTTGAAGAGTCTTATTTTTACATTTTTGCTTGAAGTGTCCTTAAGAATGAAGGTGTTCCTAAAGTTAAGCATTGCAGGACACCCTAGTTAATTCCATTCTTTTACGCCAATTAACCTTTGAACAAATGCTTGCCTGTTTCTTGAATTTTTTTCCGATTAGATTGCTGAGTTGGGTAAATATTAGCTTAGTGCTGCAGTTGAACAGGGGGGCCACATTTAAAGGTCCGGAGAGGGCCGCGTGCGGTGCCCAGTCTGTACTTTTGAGTATCACTGGTATAGCACTAAATTGTATAACAATTTACTTGTCTCTGTTTTAATGCATCACTTTAATTTACTCTCTCTCACTTTATGGCACTCTACGCATCACTACGTTGCACCCCAGTTGATATCCTCTATTCTGAGGCACTACTCCACTGTGCCCCTCAACTCAGATAGTCTATCCCACTCTACTCTGCCATAGCTTATTACACTCCGCTTCATACCACTCAACACTTTAATCCACTCTGACACCCTACTCCATGACCCTTTCTGACACACTACAACACACCAGTCCACTCCAGTGTCAAACACACCCTCTGTTCTAGAACAGTTTACTCCACTGTAATACGCCACACCACTGCACGCTCCTCAACTCTGTGGTATACCACTAAACTACTCCCCTCCACAGCTCTTTAACCCACTGTACAACACTCCCCACTGTACCACACACTAGTCCACTCTATGCAACTCCACAAGACTGCTACCTTCTGTGCCACTGTACAGCACTGTACTCCACTCTTACACTGGAGTAGAGGGTTGCACAGTGTAGGTTAAGTCCCTCCACCCCATTGTTCAACACTTTATTTGACAACACATTCCAGCACTCTGCGACCTATACCTCACTGTAGAAAACACCACTCCTATTTAGTCAACTACACTACGCCTGTCCACTCCACGCTGCTGCATTATACAACATGCCACTCCACTACGTTTACCCCATTCCAATGTACTCGCTTCCAATTTACGCCACTCCACTGTACCACATTCCACTGTCCTCCAGCCAGCGACACTATACTCTGACAGTACACTGTACCACACTCTCCTCTACCTCACCCCACAACAGTAAACTGTATGATTAGATGCACTTCTTGTGTGTTTTTTTATTTATTTATATACACAAACCAACCTTAAACTAAACAAGTGTTAGTAATGCTAAAGTTATAGCCACATTATTAACTATAACTGGTGCTTTCTACATGCATTGCTTATACCTTTTCATACTTATTTATACCGTCTAGAATCCTAGCATTCACAACGTTTATGAAATCAGAGTGCATTGCAGAGTGGTGAGTTAATATAATAATAAAATTATAGCAATTTAAACGTGCTGCATAAGTTATACATTTAAGGTTTAACCACAACTTTAGCATTTCTAATGTTTGTGAAATTTGTTTAGAAAGAAGGGTTTTCCTAACTCAAAGGTTTAATTTAAAAAATATATTTATTAATAAATCTTGTGTGTGCGCAATATCCAGATTTTCTCCACAACTAGACCATATAGAATAGACAGATGTGATATTGTGAACATCACATTGCGTTTTGTTGCTTGCAAATCGCTTTCTCTAAGCAAAGGCGTTCAGAAGGCAAATGTAGCTACAGTGCTAGAAGTAGGATGACCGCGTCTGGGGGAGTAATATGCACAGAACGTTTTTGTACAGACATATGGGTGACAGGTGGTACGAAGTCCTTTTTCTAGAAACAAATAGTAAATCCTTCAGTGGTAGCATCATCGTCAAAGGCATTTGTGTTGATTGTTGGGGAAACTAGTGCTCACTTTTTAGTACTGTTGCACTGTGTGCTTGCATGTAAGGCAAGATGTGAATTTGCAATAGTTATTTTTGAGAATCTTATTCCGGGGGCCTTTGGTTCACACCTTCCTAAGCTGTGCTGATAAATGTTCCATATCTATGTGGAACAGATGCTCTATACTCAAACTACTAGACGGTAAAGCTATGCACAGTATGTGGACTTAAAACTTGAGTCAAATTACATAACTATTATTACAGGTAAATAAAGGTTCCTTTTGATCTCAAAAGTTTAGTATTTTAGTTATGCTACTAGCACAAGTTAGAAATAAAACTTGTTTATGTCTAGATGTTGTTCTTTGTTGCCTGTAAAAGTTTAATTATGGAAAAGCAAATTTACTATTTCAATTTCGTTTTCTTTTTTGATTCAACATATTTTTTGTAGTTAATGGTCAGCCAAGACCTCTAGAATCCAGCCAAGTGAAATATCTCCGCAGAGAGCTAATAGAACTTCGCAACAAAGTGAATAGATTGATTGATACTTTAGAACCTCCTGCTGATCCTGGATTTTCTGCCAGCCTTCCCGAGAATGGTAAATCGTTGATTTGAGTATTTTCATTCCTAATAATTTGGTACCAAAGTGTTAAGTTTGGAGTATTTATATGTAATGTTAATTCTACCTTCTTGTTTAACAGAGATGTGCCTTTTTTTATTTTTTATTTTTTTATGCTTAGTTATTTAGCGGCCTTGTTTTGTGATGCTTTCAAAGGATGAAAATTGTAGAAAAATGTTCCACTATATTACCCATTTAGTACTGTTTAGGAAACTGGGGCATTTTTTCTGTGCTGGGAGAGCATCTGCATAGTATGATGAAAGATTCTTAAGTGTCATGTTGCCATGTCTTCAGAAGCTTAGTCCTCTACAACGGAAGACATTCATCTTTTAAAATGTGCCAAAAGAGGGCAAGTAAGATCGAAAGTAAGTTGCCCACATCTGAGCCCTTGCTGGTTAAACTATTAAGCGTGTGTGGAAAATGTAAGCCCTAGGTCACACCTTGCACATCTGAAGCATGTTGTGGACTACTATGATCCTCACACCTTGTCCACCCCAACATGAGAAGGCTATTGCCCCCCTATTGTGAAACTGTAGCATGGGAAAAATCTTATCTTTAACACTTTGGTAAAGTTTTGAGAGCTGGATAAATGTTAACCTTACTCAAGTGCCCTTAGTCCACTACTACTACTACTACCACCACCACCACCACCGGCTGCCATGCTAAGCCAGCAAAGCATAATTCCTCTGATTCTACATCGGTCTTCTTGCTTTACCCACATTATGCCATGTATGGTTTTGGAAGAGAATGTACATCTGTACTTTGACCATCATTAAATGTGCATATCGTGTCTACCAGACCCGAGGAAGTAACTCTGTTTAAGGCCTAACCAACATTAGAAGTAAAGGATACTGCCATTTGAACTCTATGCCATCACTTAAGATCCTGGCCACTGCATTGGCCTTTGTGCGATACGAGAATGTCCATTGCTATATATTTCTAGAATTACGCAGCATAGCATCAAAGAAGGATGGAGAGACCGGATAGTGTGGATCCTTTGAAAGCATGGTTTCCATGATCTTCCTAGATCTGGATGATGGCTTGAAGTAAGCCTTCCTCCACAGAGGCTAATTGTAATCTCCCAGGCAGTGGATCATTTTCTGACCAGTATGGCCATGACAGCCTGGGGGCTGTACTATGCAGAGAGTGAAGGGTAACTGTCTGCAGGGTGTGTACATCATTTGTATATGCATTTCCATTTGTGCTATCGATCGTGTTTGTGAGCAGCCCTTGTGTGATCTGTTGTGCAGAAAATGTGTGCGCTTGTCGGAGCGATATCTGTATGCTGAGTGTATATATAATTCAGTTTTTACATTCCAGTTTGTGCTCCCCATCTCACATTGTGGGCAGTGCTTTGGTGGTCTAGTGTACAGTGTCACTGTAAACTGCACTTGTTCATGTCTGCATTTCTGTCCAGTTGTGTAGCTGAAGGTATTTTTCTCAGTGGCAAAAGCCTTCCTACTAGTATTGTGGTTCAAAGTGGTTATGATCACACAGACAACAAAATATTTCTCTTCAATGTGGGAAAACAAAGGGACATAAAACTTCTTATAGGAAGTGCAGTGCAACATGTTGATGTCTCGCAAGTCAAGTGACTAACATGAACGACATCAGAGCAACAGTTTTAGGAGGTGTCTTCACTCTGCTCGCAAGTGGGCCATTCAGTCCTTGATGTCCACCCATGGACTTGTTAACAGGTGTGGCATTTTCTTTTGTTTATTGGGCATGAAGCCTGACTATATGAGGGGTGGCCTGATATACTACTGGATCAGGTGTTTCTATGCTTTTCCCCCACCAAACTACTCTGATACAGGGTTTTCATCAAAAGATCACTGAGAGCCTGAGATGTGCAGTCAACCAGGTGGCTGCAGCTTGTCGTTTGCATATCTGGTTCTGAACAATCGTATTCTTGATTTGGACAACCGTACCAAAAACTCTTCCGGAAAAAAGGGATGTTATGGCCTGAACTTCCCAACAACTATAGAATGTAAGTTTCTAGGGTGCGAAGAACTTATATCAGTTATGCACCTGTCTAATTGCATAGTCACTAAGAATGTAGTGTTTCAGGAAAAAAGCGTAGTCACTAAGAATGTAGTGTTTCAGGGGGAAAAAAAAGCATAATGTTAACTGGGGCAGGGGGAAATACAGGTTTAAATGTTGTGCATCAACCCAGCCAGGGACAGATTCTGGTCACGAGGAAGTAAGTGCATGATATCTATCCGATATCGGACTGCCTGGATGGCTCATGACTGGTTCCAGTAAGCATCCATGGTATTTCAAGTGCTCATCCGAACCTGTATCTTAGACGGTGACATCATCCACACAGCATGTAAACGGGTTGATGTTGATTACCAGTGACCGAACCAAAGCCATTTGTTTTTTTACTGTAGGGCAGAAAACTTCAGGTTCCTGCCAAGAACTTACTTTCAGGTGGAGATAACTAGATATTTAAACGGTAATCTATTTAGGAACAATGCCTTAAAAGTGTGTGTGTGTGTTTATATATATATATATATATATATATATATCTCTCGCTATCCACTCCTCGCCCCCCCCCCCCCCAAGCACATCTTACTTTACATTATTTACATACTCTGCTGAGGAGACTATATACAGTCAGTGTGCCTATTATGGCTTGAGTTCCTAACTGAACTGAGCCAGGCGTGTGCATTTGTCAGACGATGATATTATAATCTTTAGAAGAAATAAAGCCATCATATTGACCGCTAGGCTTACAATTTCCAAGCATAACTTCACGTACTTTGAATAATAGCATTCCTGTGTGTTCCCAAATGAATACATTTAAAAGGTTGTGGGATAGTAAGCACACACTGAAAATAAACGTTGCATGTGAAAGAGTGGAACTAAAAATTGCACACTGTGGTTTAGAACGTTAGAGTATTAGTCACAAAGTATTCAACTTACACCTTAAATTCTACGGATGATAAAGCGATTAATGTCCCTAGTTGTTAGTCAGTGATGATGGAGGGTTAAGATGCTCCATGCAGAGAGAACGCTTCAGGGAAAAATTCTTTCGTATTTCATTTTTGTTTTTACGAGGAAAAACCTCTTTAACTTTACCAAAAGTGCATCATGTTTGGTGGGTTTTTGCTAGCTACTGAAGGAGATTGCTTTACTGAGGCCGTTTAATGGAAAAGGCTCATCTTGCGTATTGAACCAATGTGCATGAAAAAAAGACTAGAAAAAGGGAAATTAACATGACTATCAGATCTACTCAAAACAAGTTTGTGCAAATCATTCTACTGCTTGTAGTACTTTTAGTGGATAAGGTGCATTTTGGGATGACTGATCCGGAGAGAGTTGCCTATATTTCGTTCTTGACCGCACTGGTGATTGAACCAGAGTCTGGAGATCTTGTTCTTCAGTGGAATGGCATATTCCACACAGCAGTGCAATTGAAAGCATTTCTGGAAAGTTTTGACTTGTCTGTAGCTTCTTTTTTGATATTGAAGATGGTAGGTTTGCTGAGGGTGCTGGTTGAGTCAATTCAGGATTGAGAATGAGCCGATGGGGAGATATTTTATGTTCAGTGGTGTGTGTTGTAGATCATGGACATCCCTCCAGTTTTGAACATAGTTCAGTGTGCTGGCAAGGTAGAGATGCAGTTTGCAGAGGTGACATTTAACTATAAACGAGTCATCTGCATTTTGATGACCAAGCATCCCGGAGGTGTTCAGTATGATTTTAAGCCACTTGATGTACAAGTTAGAGGGTATAGTGTAGGATACTTTCCTGACCTTGTGTTAAGGCTACTGATATTGAGACTGGAATCCCTGTTTAACCTGTGATTTGCCAGTTAAGTAGGACTTGAGCCATTGGATTCCCATTCCATTAACCCCTATCCGATGCATTTACAGTGATTTACTGTATATTATGCTGCAGATAGATCACAAATTAATGAGTTGGGCGTTGTCTCCATTCACCAAGTGGAATGTGTAATTGATGACCTGGAGGACTAGTGTTTCTGTTCTGCAGCCTTGCCTGAGCCCTGACTTGTTCTCGTCTAATTGGTCATTGTCTTGGTATGTTAAACTGCATTGTTGTACAGAGGTAGTGATCATCTGCTGAAAGCTTCAAACCCACCAATACAGTGTGGATTTGAACCCTCTGCTGTATGATTCATACTTAATGATATCATAAACTTGTTTGCACATTTGTTTTCAGCATACAGTGTTAAAATTCATTTCTCATACTAAGTGAACAAGGGGCTAGTAAAGCCTATTGCTGTGACCACTTCCAGTTAGAATAATTGCTTTCAGCTACGTCCTATTATGGAGAGTATATCACATGGTTGCAAATGTATTTTTATTTTTTTCTCTCATGCTACTCTTGGACAGTTAATCAGATTGCTCCAAGTAAAATCTTAAACTTCCACTTTGCACCACTTGTTTATGTGCTATATAAATCAATCACGAGCACTCGTATTCATCCAGAAATCAATGTATGCAGGTAACCTTATATTGTATGTGAGCAATTGGGTTGTTGGTTGACTGGGTTGTAAACCCTGGTCAAATGGCCAGTCCCTTGCAGCCTGAACCACAAACTCCCTAAATTAACCTGTGCTTAAACCTGGGCAGTGACTTAGTACAAAAAGCAGTCTGTATAAAGTATTTATGCAGCACACAAACAGTAATAAAGTGGAAACGTAACACAAGAAAAATCCAAACTAATTTTAAAGTATAGAGTACATTTTAATAAATTAGATTTTTTCCCTTTTTGTGTCAATCAGTAGAACTGGAGTTATTAATTTGTAATTTTTTAAGTGAAATCTATCACTTAAAGGTACGAGCCCCATCCGTGGACATGTAGTTGAGTGAGACTGGGTCGAAGTTGAAAGTTAAGGCTGACCACAAAGCCTTGTGATTGGGCCCGGTCAAAGGTTAAGTTCAGCAGGGGAAGGAGGCCAAAGGTGTCTAAAGGGAATGTTGTTGGATAGTCGTTGGTAGAATTTGCAGTTAAGTTTGTTGCGTTCGGACTTAGAGAACTGGACGTCAAAAAAAAACTCCAGCAAAATGAAGCAGAGGGCTGTAGCCAAAGACCGTTCCACAAAGTCAGATACCCCTTTGGCAAAGGACCTCTGAAACAGATTTTCTGCTGTGTGTGTGTGTGTTTTTTTTTTTTTTTTTTTTTTTTTTTTTTTTAAGTCAAGTCCTTTGTTTTGGAAAATGGCCATCTGGGCACCTTTTTAGAACCACAACCAGGGGTCCATGACTGGTGGGATACCTCTTGGAGGTTCAGGACTCACTCAGGCTGGTTCTAGGTGTGGGTTCAAGATGGTGGGAGCCTGTTGTCTGTCAGCAGGAGGCCAGAAAATTAGCCCTGCGAGTCATGTCTGGTACTTCTGGGTGCAGGTATGAATGCAGGGCTCAATAGCAGGGCTTGCCTCAGAGTTCAGTGCAGGCTCCAGGTAGGAAAGCAGTCCTTCCAGCTACAAAAGTAGTCTCCCAGAGTGGACAGAAGGTCACAGCAGCAGGCAGTCCTCCGAGACCTTCCGCAACTCAAGTAGTGAACTGAAGAGTGGATATGAACTATTTCTTTATTTGCCCTGGTACCATTCTTCTGGTAGGTAAGAAGTTTCTGGGAAGGTTCTTAAAAGTGCTTGGAATTTCCTGACTCCCCTGGCTTCATGCTGGATGCAGTGACAATACAGGGTTGTTAAGCCTATTGTGAGGAGACCAGACACAGCCCATTCAGGTGCAAGGGGGGGCTATTCCCTGTTACCCAGCCTCTCCCTGTCCCCAACCCGGCCACCCTCCTGCCAGTTGTGGACGATTGAGGCACTACTAAATCCTCTATTGTATGACTGCATTGGAAGAAATCACAAAGTCTGTCAGATACATCGAGGCATGTGACCCATGTCCGGCTAGGGGCACCAAATGGCAAGAAAATGCCAGCTTTCTAAAAGTGGCATTTTTTAAATTGGAATGAGAAATCCGACTTTTATTAAAGAGGGTTTATCATTTTAATTCCATATGTACCAAACATGACAAATCTGCTTCCTCTCAATTAGGAATTACAGGTTATTAAAGGTAATAAGAAATATCCAATGTTGTCCTATGGGAGGGGTAGTCTTCACAATAGTGAAAAATAAAATTAGGAGTTTTTACTACCAGAACATGTAAAATTTAAAAGTACATGTCCCACCTTTTATTTACACAGCACCCTACCTTGTGTGGTGGCTAGAGGTCTACCTTAGGGGTAATGTGTATGGAATAAAAGGGGGGTTTAAGGCTTGGCCTAAGGGTATAAATGCCAAGTTGATGGACATTGTTCACACTGGACATGTGTGAAGTGCGCCCTCGCCCTCCCTTATTGGCCATTTTTAGAGTGCCGTCTGCGCGCGCTCGTTGTCGTCTTTTCCTATTCGTTTTCTCTTTCTGTTCGGTTTCGCTTTTCTTTCTTTGGGAGTCACTGGGTACTGAAGTATCCTACTGTTACCTGCCTTTGTAAAGCAGCAGCGTGGACAACAATCTACATTTTCACATAATACGAATGATGACATTTTATTAGTGTTTAACCTTTCTTAACCTATTCTTTTTCTTGTCCACGCTGGACTCCTTCCAACGCCCCTCTCCCCCACAAGTACAACATGTGAATCAATAAGCGACATTCTGAAAATGCAAAGTGTTAATTAAATTATCGTAGCAGCCATGGCGCTTAGTTACTGTAGCCTAAAACCCTTTTTGGAACCCACAAACAGCACGAAGGGGGTTTTCACCAGAGTTCAGTGTCTGCTAGACCAATTAAAGATCACTGGCTTTTGCCAAACCGTATTTAACCAAAGTTCAAAGGAACTAGAGTGGTCAGGATTCATACCCACTGGCCCCTAAGAGAATACCCTCTGTATAGTTCTCAGGTGGTGGCGAGAGCTAAAAATAGTGTGATGCAGTAAATTCCATGGTGAGTAAACTATCACACTGGATGTACTGTCAGAAAAGATTACACTACATTAACTCACGCCTTAGCAGCAAATGCTGTGCTTTTTTTTTTTTTTTTTTTTTTTTTTTTTTTTCTTTAAATTAGTCTTCATAGCAGCTGATGAGGCCTTTCTTAAATAAGTTCTGTTGGCGGGTTTTTCAGCTTATTGAGGCCCAGGCACAATCATACTTGTTTATTAGGGCATGAGCTGATGCGGCTCACTTAAGTCTGGCAGTTTTACATGTCCTGGGCAAGGCTTATTGCCTCGGACTGGAGGCGCAGCTCTGGATCAGCAATTTAATCTTTTTCGCACATCATCTGAGTGCCACTTTTGCTGGAGCTGTGCGATCCCCATGCCCACTGGAAGCTGTCATATGCTCCTCGCTTAACCTAAACTGGCAGAAGCTCATCTAAACACAAGCTTAAAGACAAAGCCCGAGCACCCTCTTTCAGACGATTAACTCGGGGTAAAATATAATCTGTAGCTCGGATCCTCGATATTTACCCGGCTCGCATCACCTTATTTTGTCTATCCTAGCAAACATTTGGCGGACTGGGTTGGAATGCAACTCGGAAACCCGCTGATTCGCAAATGGCTCTTTGTTTGATTACTGCAGATGACAAAACGGTCGCAGAACTGCACCTTCCCGACCATTGAAAACTGCAAAAGTGGGATATCGTTGCACTTGCTCATCATTCAAACATACTTCTCGGGTGTATTTTTTTTCTTTTTCTTCTAAGCCTCTTAACGCCGAACTTTTTCGGTCTTTTATTCTGTGTAATTCTTACATTGTACTCTGCTGCCCCCATGTGGAAATGAACAATTGCACAGTAACTGTAAAAGACGTATTTTGTTAACATTTTAGTACTGTTGTATTCCACATTAATGCTTATTTCTTTAACTCGGATTTTAAACTATATCTACATTACATCTCCCAGACTTGAAACCATGAAACCTAGCTCTTACCAACAGCTGAAGATCTACTCTTCCACCTATATTTTAGCTTCAAAACAATTATACAAACCATAGTTACTGGTGGTGACTCCCTTAGCAAACTTCACGTCACACTGCCACAATTACGCCCACTATCTAGAACACCGCCCCCTTACACAAGCGTCGACAGTTTACCTGCATTACACTGTAAGCCCAGTTTCACATTGCCTTTTTCTCTTTCTTTCAACTCTACCCAGTTAACGTTTCACTTTCTCCTTCCTTTCCCCATTTTATTCCTCTCCTTTTAGTTTTGTGAACTGTATTGGATACCTGTCCCCCTTTCTACCCCTTGTACTCCCTCTATTTCCTTATTCGTTCTTCAACCTTACACTCAATCGACATGTATCTCCTTTTCTACACCTCAAACTCGCTTTCTCCACTTTTTCCTCTTCTACTTTGCACCTTCCATTTCACATTCTTTTTTTCCTTCTCTCCTACACGTGCTCACACAAACTTATCACTATTTTCACCACTCAAGATCTACGGATCCTGCCCATCTACCAGAGCTATAGACGCCACCGAAAAGTGTCTAGTAAATGCACTTTCAACAGTTCAACACGCACAGTTCTTATTTCAGACTTTAGACCCACGGATACTATGCAGATCTATAACTATCACAGAGACATGGTTCCGAGTCAACACTGAAATGACGATAAACACAACCTTGAAACCAAACTTCCATGCTCTATGCTGCAACAGATAGAGTAAAGGAGAAGTAGAAACTGTCATTTACAACTCCTAGTACAGGTTCACCGAACTTCTGGACTCTGTCCAACTCTTCTAAGCGAACTGCAGTAAATCCTCAAAATTGTCTGCTTTCATAACCGTTCTCTGCCAACCATCAAAACACTGTTCTAACCTCCTGTCAGAATTTCACAACTTTTGGGACCATTTACAAGATACTGGGGGGGAAAAAAAATCATTAGTCGGCGACTTCAGCATTCAAATGGACATAATTATTCCACTCACGAAAGACTTCCTTTTACTAATCGACTCCCTCAGCTTTACCCAACGTTGCCAAAGTCAACCCGCCAGTCCTGGCACCGAATCACCTTCGTTCTAGAGCGCACTCTACCCTCTGCAAACCCCTCACTCCACTTTTTTTTTTTTTTTGAGGGGGGGTGGCAACGACACACTAAGACTTTCTATTCTCCCCCCCCCCCCCCCCCCACAACCAACTTACTCAGTACATTTAGAGGGGAAAACTACATGAAGATTCATTCAAATGCTGTCTTCAGTGTCATACACATTTCTAAGCAATTAGACAACTAAAGCCACCCTGAAAGTATCACAAACCAATTTTACTTAAAATACTAAATGATTCTTGATCACCTAGCACTACTAAAGCCTCTAAGAAAAACAACGCACCCAAATCCTGGGACAATACCTCACTCCACTTAAACAAGAAGGCTTGAATGACACCGTGTGGTATCGAGATCTGCTGTCAGCAAGCCGGACATCAGCTCAGTATAGAATTGTTGTTGAAGATTCTATGGGATGTGTATGGTTGAAAAGGAGAAGAGCGGCCAACGGGAGAGTGGAATGGCTGAGCTGTTCTTCCAAGGTTCACCTAATAAATCTTCATATTTCTGATGGATACAACTACCTGTGGATTCCTCACCTTATGAATTCGATCCTTGCATCAGCATCTGACGGAAAGTCTTCTTCCTAGCTGTCTACGTCGATGAGGACATCATAATGGCACGGCTCCGCGTGACTCCGTCTGACGTCAGTGTGCCAATAAGAGGTCCCCGTCGGCGTACTAACGTCAGTTTTTCCTTTTTCCGTGCATTCGACTTCAACGGTTTTTCTTCCTGGCCCGTTGGTTACTGTAGCGATCTCTTGATGTTACAATGTCGCCTCCGAAGAAGTCCGGGTTTAGGCCGTGTAGGGAATGCAGGGGTCGAGGGGTCGGATGTCAGTGACCCCCCCCCCCCCCCCCCCTATTCGGATTGTATTTGGTGTTTGAGCTCTGAGCATGATGTGGAAGGTTGTTCTTCGTGCCAGAGCATGAATCTGAAAGCTCTGAAGGAACGAGAATGGAAGCACACGAGAAGAAGGAACACAAGGTTTCTTCCCATGCTTCTTCCAAAAAACATAAGAAGCGGCGTCATGACTCTGCGCCGATCGAGGAGTCATTCGAGGTCGAGGTCTTGTTCGTCACGGCGCCAGAAGACGTGGGAAATGAGTCCTACGATCACGCCTCAGTCAGAGTCCGGGGTTGTCACCGGCGCCTTCAGTCGGAGGTCCCTCAAGGTAGTCCTCGCTTCTCACCGGCGCCGAGGGATCCTGATGTTCCCCAGACGTCTACACAGCAGTACCCAGCGTTCACGACTCCAGGGACGGATCCGGTCGCATTTTTTAATGCGATGTATGCCGTGTTTCAAGCCATGGTCCCTGCTGGTGCACCGGCGGGTCCCACAGGGCCATTGGCATTCAGTTTGGGCTCGCCGGCATCGTACGGGGCTGCCCCATTCATGCCCTTCTGCCCTTCAGAGCCTGGTGGTCCGGTGCCGGGGGTTCCCCTGGCAGGAGTCCTTCGCCTGGGACTGTGGATCCGTCGGCTTCTCGTCCGACTCCTTCTCCGCGCCATCCGGCGTCATTGGTGGCCTCATCCAGACTGGCTCCATCTCCTTCTGCACATTCGGTGTCGGATGTCATCTGCCGACTTCAGGCCGGTTGAATCCGGGAGCCTTCCGGAACCAATTCAAGGTCTGAGATCATCAGCGTCGATGGAGTCCTTGTCGACGCCGGCTCTGGAAACGCATTTAAGATCTCGAAGGAAGGCGTTGAGGCTTCTGGAGGAAGAGGAATACAGAAGGCTTGAGGAAGGTGAGATAGAGCCTTCTGATTTCCAAGGACTTGCCACTGCAAGTGGTTTGGATACTTCCCCGGAGTGGGACATTGCTTCTCCGGGGGAGTTTACTGAGGAGGCCTCCTCTTACCATGCTGTGGTGAGGAAGGCGGCTGACTATCTGGATTTGCCTTTGTCCTTGGCAGAAGTCAAGACTAACCTGCTCACAGAGGTTCTTCATCCTTCTTCCTCCAGTGCTGACCCCTTGTTACCTTTTAATGAGGCGTTGACTGAGCCTATTATGGACCTGTGGAAAAAGCTGGTGACATCTCCTGCGGTGAACAGGGCAGTGGCAAGAAGGCATAGGAGTGCCCCAGGAGATCCATCATTTCTATCTCGTCACCCGACTCCGGAGAGTTTGGTGGTTCAAGCATCATGTTCTGCAAAATCTGCCCCCGGTACATTCCCTGGTGTTCCAACAGACAGAATCCAAGAGGATGGAGCAATCCTCGAATAATTTTCTCCTCTTGCGGCATGGCCCTGAAAGCTACCAATTCCACCTGTGTGCTAGGCAGATACATTCATGCCCTAATGGACTCTGCGAAGGAGATGGCAAAAGATCTGCCACAGGAAGTGCGAAAATCTTTTGGGGCCCTTTTCTTGGATGCACAAGCGGCTGCACAGCAGATTATTCAATCTGGCCTGGATACTACGGATTCTGTAGCCAGGGCCATGGGAACATCGGTGGCTATGAGAAGGCATGTCTGGCTAAGGTCTTCAGGTTTCTCGTCGGATGTACAATACACTTTAATGGACCTTCCATTTGATGGGGAAAAGCTGTTTGGGGACAAGGCAGACTCTGCCCTTGAACGGTTTAAGGACTGACGGGCTACAGCTAAGTCCCTGGGTTTTCAGACCCCTTCTGCTACATTGTACAGGCCTTTTCGTAGGTTTCAAGGGTTTGCTAGAGGTTCTGCCTTTCGTAGGTCTCAATCTTATGCCCAACACCCTGCCAACCTGCCCTATTGTGCCTTCAGAGGGCGAGGTAGGGGCAGGGCTAGAGGTCCAGCCCAGCAGCTCTCTTCTTCATCCTCCTCAGGTGGACAGTAGCAGAAGCAGCCCTAGTTTCCCCTCTATCAGTCACACTTCTCCTGTAGAAGGAAGATTGTCTTTTTCTGCAGCAATGGAGGTCAATTACAACAGACTCGTGGGTGCTAGGAATTGTGGAAAAGGGTTATGCTCTTCCCCTTTCAGGAGTTCCCTCCTCCCTTCGCTCCCCGTCCATCCTTTTGTTCAGAAGAACATCTTCTGTTGCAACAGGAGGCTGTAGTCATGTTGGCAAAGGGTGCTATAGAGTTGGTACTGTTGCAGGAAAGGGGTCAGGGGTGTTATTCAAGGTATTTCCTGATTCCCAAAGTGGACGGTCGTCTAAGGCCGATCCTAGACTTGAGGATTTTGAATTTGTTCCTCAAGCAGGAAAAATTCTAAATGCTGACCCTAGCGCAGGTGCTGCTGGCGTTGAACGAAGGAGACTGGATGGTGTCTGTCGACTTGCAGGACGCGTACTTTCATGTTCCCATAGTCAAGTCGCACAGGAAGTATCTCCGTTTTGTGGTCGGATCGCAGCATTACCAGTTTGCGGTCCTCCCGTTTGGTCTTACTTCAGAACCCCGGGTCTTCACAAAGGTGATGGCAGTTGTTGCAGCACATCTCAGAAAGAGGGAGGTAGCTGTTTTTCCCTACCTGGACGATTGGTTGATCAAAGCCAAGTCTCCAGAGATTGTCTCATCTGCGAATGACACCGCAGTTGTTGTTCGATCTGGGTTTTTCAGTGAACGTACCCAAGTCTCACTTGGAGCCCTCTCAATCCCTCCTGTTCATAGGGGCAGTATTGGACACGACAAGGTTTCGGGCCTACCCCCCGCCTCAGCGGGTGCGGGACATTCAGGCACTGATTCCTTTGTTTCAAAGAGGAGCAGCAGTTCCAGTCCTCAAAGTCTTACGCCTGCTAGGTCTGTTTGCTTCTTGCATTCTGTTGGTCACTCATGCTCGCTGGCATATGAGGGCTCTTCAGTGGTGTCTCCGCAGACAGTAGTTCCAGCACAAGGGGGATCTCAGGGATTCAATAAAGATCTCCAGGGACGCTGTAGCGGATCTTCATTGGTGGACAGTGGACGGCAACCTTTCCCAAGGGAAACCGTTTTCACTACCACCTCCGGTGGCCACAGTGATATCTGATGCTTCTACTCTAGGGTGGGGAGCTCATCTGGGGGTTGTTGGTCTCCAGTGGAACAGATGTTGCATATCAATTTGTTGGAATTGCGGGCTGTACGTTTGGCGCTCAAGGCCTTCCTCCCTTCCCTTCGCGGTCAGTCAGTTCAGATCCTGACGGACAACACTACCGCGATGTGGTATATAAACAAGCAAGGAGGAGTGGGGTCGTATCTTCTTTGCCGAGAAGCCCTACGACTCTGGTCCTGGGCTCAGGACCATCGGATTTGCTTGATGGCAAATCATTTGGCCGGAGTGTTGACTGTACGTGCGGACGTTCTCAGTTGTCACTTCTCATTAGATCACGAGTGGCATCTCCATTCGGATTTAGTCCTCCACATCTTCGAGATGTGGGGTACTCCTCAGGTGGATTTATTTGCCACTCGGGAGAAAGCACATTGCCTGTTATTCGGCAGCCTCCAGTATCCAAAGCAAGGGGCGTTGGGGGACACGTTTCAGATGTCCTGGAACGGCCAGTTGCTTTACGCATTCCCCCCCCCCCCCCCCAATACCCTTGATTCCTCGGGTTTTGAGGAAGGTTCGTGAAGACCGGGCCCAAGTCATATTGGTAGCACCGGACTGGCCGAGAAGGGTATGGTATACAGACCTACTTCAACTCTCTCAGTGCCCTCTGCTCAGTCTCCCACTCAGGGCAGATCTCCTCTCTCAATCGCAGGGGCAGGTTCTACACCCCCACCTCCAGAGCCTGCACCTTCATGCCTGGAGATTGAACGCGGCAACCTGAGTTCTTTTTCTCTCCCACCGGATGTAGTGGATGTTATACTATCGTCCAGGCGACACTCCACTAAGTCTATTTATGCCGGAAGGTGGGCAACATTTGTGTTGTGGTGTGGAGAGAACTAAAAAGATCCTTTAAAGGCCCATCTTTCAGATGTACTTTTGTTTGTTCTCAGTTTGGCGAAGAAAAGCTGTGTTATAGCTACAGTTAAGGGTTATTTGGCAGCTCTGTCGGCGTTTCTTTGCCTTCTGGATCAGCCATCTTTATTCAAGTCTCCCATTGTACATAGTTTCCTTAAGGGTTTGGTGAATAGCTTTCCTCCCACTCCTTTTCACATGCCTCAGTGGGACTTAAATCTTGTTTTAACATTTTTTTAATGGGTTCGCCTTTCGAGCCCATGCATTCATGTCCATTGAGATATTTAGCCTTCAAGACTGTTTTCTTGATCGCGATTACTTCTGCTAGGAGGATTGGTGAGCTTCAGACGCTCTCCGTTAAGCCTCCTTTCACTGTGTTTTTCCCTGATAAAGTGGTTCTAAAAACCAGGGCTGCTTTTCTGCCGCAAGTTGTCACCCCTTTTCATTTAGGGCAGAATATCACTCTTCCTGCTTTTTACCCTCCTCCCCACCCGTCTAAAGAAGAAGAGAGACTCCATAGGTTGGATCCTAAGAGGGCCCTGAGTTTTTATCTCGAAAGAACTAAAGACTTTCGTTTGGATGAGCAACTGTTTGTTGGGTATGCTGGTCATCAAAAAGGCAGAGCTGTACAAAAAAGGACACTCTCCAGGTGGGTCACTCTTTGGCAAAAAAGGTCCCTCCTGAAGGTATCAGGGCCCACTCTACTAGGGCTAAATCCACATCCTCTGCTTTGGCGAGGGGAGTTCCATTGATAGATATATGTAAAGCGGCAACTTGGGCGTTCCTCCATACTTTCGTGAAACATTACTGTTTAGACTCTGAGATGAGAAGGGACGGTCACTTTGCTCGCTCAGTATTGCAAGATTTCTTAGTGTAATCAGGTGGGCACCCACCACAGAGTGCGGTACTGCTTGGGACTCTATTCATAAGGTGAGGAATCCACAGGTAGTTGTAGCCATCAGAAGAACAAGTTACTTACCTTCGGTAACGCTTTTTTCTGGTGGATACACTGACTACCTGTGGATTCCTCACGGTCCCTCCCGCCTCCCTGTTGGCTGCCTGGTTACACTCTTATCTTGCAGTATTTAGATATATTTATATATATGTATATATAAATATTATGTATGTATGTGTGTATATGTATGTGTATATATGTATGTATGTATATATATATATATATATATCTCTATTTATTTTGTATATTTATGTATCCCAGCTCTCAATAAGAATGGATTATTTAAATGATCAAGGTTTTTGTGTGTGTATATCTTTCTATATTATTTATCAACTTTCATGGTCGGTTTACTCCTATTTGCTTTAAAGGCACAAAAAAAGTGAGGTGAAACTGACGTTAGTACGGGGACCTCTTATTGGCACGCTGACGTCAGACGGAGTCACGCGGAGCCGTGCCATTATGACGTCCTCGTCGACGTAGACAGCTAGGAAGAAGACTTTCCGTCGGATGCTGGCACAAGGATCGAATTCATAAGGTGAGAAATCCACAGGTAGTCCGTGTATCCACCAGAAAAAGCGTTACCGAAGGTAAGTAACTTGTTCATTAAACTTACCCAATAGCTTGAATATTATTTTGTATTCAACACTGGCGATGAGGGTCAATGATCATGTAAGGATAAGGACAGCTCGACATCTTTGAAGAGGAGAGGGAGAAACACGGCCCTGGAAATCGGAAAATCTCCTCTGAGTGTTTACTAGTTGAATCAATCTTCTGTAGTACGTGGCGAGTTCAGATTTTTCTAGCTGACTCATTTTGGAAATATATACTTAACTAATTTAACTGTTTTTGACAGTGTTTGCCAGACTCTCTCTCTGCTCATAAGTTTCCTCAAACTGGAAGGATTAACACTGGGGCACATCAGTGGTACTTTTGAAGTTTGTAAGAATGTGTAAAGCTGCATCTATTTGCCAGCTAATTAACTTATAATTACTCTTGCGGGTCGCTTCTGATACGCTTGCGCTGCTCATCGTGGTCACAGAACCTCCTCCAGGCTCCTTTCATTTGCAGAAGGCTCACATTTGGAAGTTTCTGCTGCTGCATTGGTGTCAATAGCTTTGAAAGGAAACGGGAAGCCTTGAGCACGGACACGTTGTGTGGTGGCAGGAGCGTTGCCGGAATACTAGGTTTGTGGTGTGTTACAGTGGAGACGTCTGGCCTGTTTCCAAGATCTGGTTAAAGACGTAATTGTGGTGATTTAAAATGGTGTATTGCTGATGCGCACAGCTAAATGTTTGAAAAAAAAAAAATAGTGCCTTGTGTCTTCATAGGTTAAATCGCTGATGCGCACAGCATACGTATTGCTCAAACGCATCAAACTGCTTTGGGGGGAGGCAAATTGCTGACTTGCACAGCATTTACAGTCCAACAGAACTACAGCGAGTATAACAATACTAGTACATTGCATACGATCTGTTTTTTGCAAGCGGCACATTGCTGATGTGCACAGCATGGACAATAAAACGGAACAATAGCAAGAATAACTTAACCAGTACAGTAATGCCTCAAAATTAAGTATACCCGTGTGTAAGAATTGACGTCAGATCTGTGCATCATGGATATGAACAGCAGCAGCTACATTTACATTTTACTGTGTGTGCTGGAGTATAGTCTATGCATTTTGTTTCTGCATAGGTAATTGCAGTTGGTCTTCTAGCATTATGCAGAACTTTAGAGCATCTCCAGGTTTCTTGTCTAGCCCTGGAGAGCCTCTCATTAAATGGGTCAAATGGAAAAAGGTGTTTGAGCGCTATGCAAGGGTGTGTGGTACTTTGTTGAATGCTGAAAGGAGGACACCGTTTTTACTTCATTGCTTTGGTACAGAAGGGCAAGAAGTGTGCCATCACCTTTCTGATGTGCTGGATAATGAAGCTGTTGATCCTAATCAGTTTGAAACATATCCAAAGTAAGCACCATTTTAGAGACGCTACTCTTTTGGTAAGAGTACAGAAAGGAGACCTCTATAGAAAACTATGTGACAAAACTTAGACAATTGTCATCCTCCTGTAACATCGGACCATTGTTGGATGAAAAGAATCGGGTATCCATTCATGTTAGGCTATCACATTGTGAAAGTGCAAGAAGAATTATGGTTCAGAGATGAGCCTACCCTAGATGAAGTGTTACTAATTGTTTAAAAAAAGAAATAAAAATAGAGCATTCCCTGAAATGTGTGGAAGTGATATCCTGCTGCACCTAGCCACTTACACTTCAGTTTTGATTTCTTAGGACTAATCTCTGCAAAACAAGATCTAAAGAGGATCACAAATTAGACTATTTGGATCATTATTAGATGCATTAAAAAGCATTGCAGCCTTAGTCAAAGATTTTCTGCATTGCCACTGCTCCCCTAAAGATAAGTCACTTCCCTGACACTACACCATTGTCTTACCCACCCCTCCCCCACTGAGAAAAGCAATTAGATGCCTTCAGTCCAGGCAACTACCAACACATCTCAACACACCCTTTCCTGGTAAGATTACTGAAGAGGTAGCCAACCAATTGCAGTATTGCGTATAATTCGCCAATCTGCTTGTTGATGTGCAGTCTGGTTTCTGCTGGCTAAGTGGTACTGACACCACAGTGATGGACATCAGAGAAAGCTCTAATCTCAAGTCACCAAAATCACCTGGTGGATCTCGTTCTACTGAACTGATTGACTGCAGACTAAATCACAAAACACTCCTAAACCACATGAAACTCTGCCTTAACATTACAAGAAAAGCTTGGGAATGGTTGACATCTTTCCTACGTGAATGAAAACAGCAAATACAATTTGATCTACAGGTCTTGGAATCCTGTATCCTGCTAAGTGGGGTCCCCAACGGTCAATCCGCTCCCAGCACCTTTTCAACTTTTGCTTGTGCCCTCTAACCCACCTGATAAAGCTGAAAGGCCGTACATGCCAGTTATATGCAGATGAGACACAACTATGGTAGACCTATCAACAACCCAGACAGATGCACTAGCAAAACACCTTTCTTGGTCAAACTGTGGATGAGTCTCAGTGGCCTTTGCATAAGCGATATAAGAGAAATCCTAATTCTGAATAACAAATCCCCTCTTTCAGATATCTTTTGACCTTCCTCACGAGACCAACCACCTCAGCCAGTAGACCTGATGGATAGCCTTCTAGCTTTTTTCGACTAACGACTATCTTTCAGTGCTCAAATTCAAATGACCATCACATCCAGTAACTACCACTTATGCCATCTAAAATTAGCCCTGTTCTAACCATCTGACACAGAAAAACACCGGTCTAAGAAGTTGTCCTATCATGACTATACTATTGCATTGCAATACACCAAAATATCCCAAGCAAGAACATAGCAAAATCTCAACATGTTTAAAATTGAAGTTGAAGGATCATTTTCAGACTGCAGAAAATTGACTGTATTTTGTCCTTAAGGCACAGCTATCTTGGCTAACTGTTGAACACCAAATGCAACACCAAGTACTCTTATGTTGAAAGCCATCAACATACAAGTTCCTGGGTATGTATCGGACCTCTTCAACTTCCATCAAACATCAACATGGCTACGTTTCACCTTTGAGCGCAAACTGAGCATCCCAAAATGGAGACTAGCAAGGTTCAGAGGCCAAACCCTAAAACAGCTTTCTCATAGAAATCAGATAACCGAATGCCCATACTGCCTTAATCTCTCTAAAACAACTGCTACTCTCGAGGCCAATATTCATCAATGCTGCTGCAGAAATCCAACTAGAAATAGAATACCATCATGTACCGATCAATCTCATGATCCCCTTCCCGCCATCGGTATGTATCGACACTCCTGTCATTCCCCATATACATTCCACCTTTACTGTAGTTAGTTTTTAGCCTGCTACCTTAAACTTTCTTCCTTCAAATTTGTGCTGCGCTTAGAAGATGGGTCCTAATTTACTGTACACTAAAATGTTAATAAACAAAACTACATTTGTTACATACTGATTCAGAGAGCTTAAGAATATAGAGCATGTGATCAATGGATCTGGTGAACACGGGGCCACCATAGCTTGTGTTTGTCGCAGAAGCAAGGAGACTTTAAGCAACTGTCTAAACCAAAGGCAAACTTGTTGGTCAACCTTTTTACAAGAGGCTGTGGTAAAGAAAGTAAACCTCTGGTCGGCTTCATCCCCTGCCAAAGAAATCGACACAGAATGGCTGTGTATTGCACCCCCTCGGACCTTCTTCCCTCCCCCCTCCTAACAACTTTGCCAACGCCCAACAATGTGTGGGAGCTGTAGGACGAAGGTTTTATTTCCGAGTGGCTAAATTAACTTTATAGTCCTGTGTACGGAATACTGTGGCACTTTACATTGGTCTCAAGCATGCATTCGCCAGCTAAAACCTCCCAGTTGGGGCATGTCTTCCTTGTTTAATTGGAAAGGTTTATTTGCAACATCAGAAGGTTCTGATCGAGATGCCTTTTTGGTAAAAAAAGGATACAGGCTAGAGGAGATTTTTGCCTGATATAGTTCGCCTATGAGTTTATCCTCCCCAGATTCATAACTAATTCATAACTAATTCATAACTAATTCATAACTAATTCATAACTAATTCATAACTAATTCATAACTAATTCATAACTAATCCAGTTGGCAGCATAGTTGAGAGCAAAATGGATGGAAGATGGCTCCTGGACTGACAGTTTCTGACTTGGAGCATGCTCTGCTCACCTTAAACAGCTAAACTGGCACCTAACCTTTTCTATGTTATTAGGTTTAAAAAAAAAAAAACGAATTGTTAAAACGTGTTTTTTTTTTTTTTTTTTTATGGATCTAGCAATTATACCTTAGCTGAAGAATTATTGTTGGAGGTAAATGTGTGTGGTGTGTTTTTTTTTTTTTTTTTTTTTTTTTTTTTTTTTAATAATATATTTCAATACTTGGAGACTTTGAGATTGGGTACAAACATTTTTATATCTGAAGTAGAGGTGCGCAGGACAAGTGTGTAGGCAACTCAGACGTGGCCAGCATTGTGTATAAAGCAACTCCTAAAATTGCATCAGAGATGCAGGCTAGCCAATGCTTCCTGCGGAGGAATCACCTAATTGTGTTTTTTTTTTTTTTTTTCTCCCCAATTTGCTTTGTGACGCCTTGAAGATTTACTCAGGTGTTCGTTTTACACATGGGGAAACTGTATGTGTATGTGTATGTATGTGTGTATATATATATATATATATATATATATATATATATATATATATTTTTTTTTTTTTCCCCATGTATCATTTATCTCATTGAAATCCAAACACTGTTACAGCCAACACTGGTTTCTTGGTATCTGCTGCTTCCTTGGGGGTCTCAAAATTTTTATTAACTGATTTCCACCCCCTTTCTGTGATTAATATTCCATCAAATGCAAAATCGCATAAGAACATATGAACACTGAGTACTATTCTGTCAATGAGAAAGCCATAGACTAGAATAGTAAGCGCTATGTACACGTGCACACGCCATGTCAGTGTTATACAAGGATCTGTTTTTTTTTTCTTTAAAAATAAATTTGTGTTATTTGCCATATGAATAGCGCTCAGAAATGTTGATATTAAATTAACACAAACCAATAAACGCATCTTGTACTTCACTTGACAGATGAGGTGGAGGGTAGAGAAGAAAAGCCAACTGCACCTGACTCTACTGTTAAACAATCTACTCAAGTTATAGCAGCAAGTATGTCTGCTTTTGATCCCTTAAAAAATCCAGATGAAATCAGCAAAAATGTCATGTCCTCATTTGGACTTGCAGAAGACCAGGTATCAGGTAAGCTATTCTATGCATTACTCCCTTTAACCTTCCTTTTAACTTTTTCCTTAATACAATACATTGCTGTCTTTATTCCAAGTCTTTTAGTCTTCAGGTGGCTGCATTCAGCGCCAACCTCACTAGTTCATCATCTGGATTTTGAAATTTATGTAAAATAGATTTGTCTGCTGAAGGTAATATAATTGAATGCACAAATTCACTAACTACATTTGTAATTCATTGTTATAAATGCTCGTCTGGTGGTGGTAATTAACATCACAGATGTTTATGCGCTTTGGTGAGGTAGCACGTTGTACAGTCAAGCTAATTTAGTGAGTTTAGCTTGGAAAAAGGTGGGGGTTTCGATCATGCTATTTATCTCTGTTCTGTTACGGGGGGCTAAATAATGGTGTTGCACAAGTAATTGCTAATTAACATGAACAATTTGGGAGGTACTAAAACGTACCGTAAGCTGGCGAATTGGATGAGGTATTGGCAGAATTATATAACTTATTGTGTGTTTTTTTTTGTTTTTTGTTTTTTGTTTGTTGTTGTTGTGGTGGTGGGGGGGGGGTTATCTACTCCCGAATTTGTTTAAATGAATATTTTGGTGTTGCTGCTGGTTGCTTATTCCACACGATTTCAGCCAAGCGAGAGCACAGGGTCACACACACGCAAGACCAGAAAAACAAACCTGGAACAACTGTGTCTTGCACCTTGGGAAACCCATCCTCAGATGTTTGAGCACTAGTTATCTGGATGAGTTTTGGATGGTGAGGCTTGCAACAATGCCTCTACTTTTGTCTACCTAGAATACACTTTGTAGGTCAAACATAGTGTGGTCACAATCTCTGACCCATGCAGTAGGCACACCCACACTGGGGTGAAGTTACTATCAGGAGAAGTGTGGGAACATTGAATGGCTCTGGGTACTAAAATGCATTGATGCATTAGTCTTCATGCAGTGTAGATCACTGTGGATTTCTCTTTGCCTCTACTTTTCAGGAATGTCTGTTTGAAAGGTTCCCTTGAGTTTCGGTCAACCCTGCATCCAAACACAGCAGACAGATCCAGACTATAGTCCCCCCTCCCCCCCCCCCCCCCCCCCCCCCAAATCAAAACATTACCTAGAGTGTAAAACCCTCCTCAGACCCATGGAAAATCTACCCACCATGGTAACTCTCCTCTCAGACGTAGAAGAACACACATTTGCATGGTGCCATGGGAGCGATATGTTCCTCTGTGAGGAAGACTGTTTTGTGGGAAACAATGTTCAAACACTTAACTATGCCTTAGTGCATTGCCACAGCCAGCCAGTCGGGGCAAGGGTAATGTTTCACTCAGCAGTAGAGACTTTCTGACCAGTAAATATTATGTAATCTCGGTTTGGTTAATTAGTGCCTTATAGATTAAACAAATTACAGATGACAGTAAAATTAAAATACCAATTGAGAGCTTAAAACTAAGCCATAAAATCATTCAGAGCACATCATCAAAAGATAAGTACATTCTAACGTAAACAAATACAAACAAAATTCTATGTGGAAGAATGAACAAAAGACATAGGCCACCTAATTCAAAGCAGCATCCCATCTACTTGCACTTTTAGCCATTCCTTATTTTAAACAAATCTGTTACAAAAATTGACCATGACAGTGCAACTTAATTCTGTAGATAATATCTGTACACATGCCATGGCAGGTCTGTCTTGGGTAACATGTAACATTTTAAAATGAGGAGCAAGATATTGCTTAAGACCACTATTAAGAAAATATGAAAGATTAAAATGCTTAGATGATTGTACAGAAAAGTAACTGGTGACAAGGTGGGAGGCAAAACCTCCCTATTGCAGTCACAGCGAATTCAACCTGTGATCATGAAGCAAGAATGAAGAGCTGTATGTTAAACTTAGATTATCGACTCTTCCCAAACCCTGCCCCATGTCTGTAGTAGCGCAGAACCCTACCCTTACCTGACAAGTATTTTCAGCAAACCACCCATCCGATAGTTTTAAGAATAATTCTTTTAGCCTCATTAAGACTAATTACATGACTGGCGTTCCTAGGTTACAGCCCCGTACCAACAAAGATGAGGCCTCTTTGATAAAGCAATACACTGGATTAGGGATGTGAGGAAATGTTACATCATATTTAGTTCCGACACAGTGAGGGCCACTCTGTACTCCCACACAGATATAACGATTATGTCAAATTCTAACTTTCCCACCTCACGTGTAAACAGTCTGCTCTCTGTGCAGGCACAAACCCATATTCCTAATGACTCCTAGATCAAACTAAAACTCAAAGTCCCATTAAGGAGAGCTTAGAGCTAACTTGAGTATCTTCTCCCCTTTTTGAGAAGATTGACTGGAAACTGCAGGGAACTTTGATGCTTGCATTAGGCATTGCCATGAGATTCTTCCGCCTCAAGAAGTTATCTGGTGTTCAGTTAGTGTACCATCCATTCCTGTAGAGGCTCCTCTGAACCAGAGTTTCCCTTCCATTGATGGTTCCTAAGTATTACCCCTGGTAACTAGTAGTTTTGTGTCTGTTAATCCCGAGGTAAATCTAGAAGTTCCAATTAATTTCCTCAGCATAGAAGAGCATGCATCTTCCTGCAATGTATGCATGAGCTCCCAGTAGCATTTCACCCACCCCCCAATAACTGGCATGCAAACCCCAACTCTGGCTTGCTGCCAATAACTTAGTTTTGCATCCTGGAACATAGCTGGGCTAAGAAGTAAGATAGCTCAAGGAGGCGGGGTGATTTTATTGGTACACTGGACATATTAATGTTCCAGGAAACCTGGGAGACTGAACCATGTATTAGGCAAAGCGTTGTCTTTTCTTATGCACGCTCTTAAGTCTGAGTATGATAGACAGTCTGGTGGACTTACTATTTGGCTTAATTTCTCTGAATTTCCATGCAAGGATGTCTCTGTCTTCCAGACTTGCTAGTTGTCATGATCGGCTTCTGTGAAAAAGCCAGCTTATGGTTATTTAATCTTTAGTCTTGAATTTCCCCAAGATGGCAGGGTCCCCAGTCCTACATTATTTTGAGTGACATTATTATACCAAAGCAAAAGGAGGGGGTGGAGTAATAGTGGCCGGAGAATTCAATGTATGTTTTGAACCCTCTGCACTTCTGAAGGAAGTAGTAAGTGATGAGGACCAATAGTGAGATTCCCCAAACCTGAGGGTACAGTATGACAAATGTCCCCCGGGTGGCCCTGCAATTAATGGAGTACTCTGTGCTGCCACTTGAAATCTTGCAATGGCAGAACTAAGTCTGATGTAGAGGCGCCCCACTTTTAGAAAAACTCCTACCAAAGCTATATTGACTACATCTTAGTAAACCTTTTTTCATGGGATAAGATTAGTGACACGGAAGTCCTCCCTAGATTCAAGGCAATCCTTTCCATGGCAATCAAGCCACGTCATGTAGGACACAACGATTACCTTGCAGTGATTTCTGGGTCAGCAATAATCATATGAAGGTCACGTGGGAAAATTTAGTGAAGTATAAGGAATTATATGCCAATTTGTCGGGCCTGATCCTTGTGTTGTCTTCAGTAGCGGAGTCTGAGTCATCACCCATCACCATTATGGATGGCCCACTCAGTGATTTGATTAAATGAAAATGCAATTTTTGCCCTCCCCAAACTCCTACCACAAAAGCGCACTCCCAAAATCTGACCCCATGGTATAATGGGGATTGTTGGCTCGCTAAGAGCCATCATGTTAATCCTCTCAAGGGTGGGATCTGGCAGGACACTAAATCTGCTAGAACTGCCTACAAACTGGTGGTAACACTTGCAAAATCCTCTTGGGATACCAATGTTTGGAGTGATGTTTTGGCCGCAATACGTACAGGGAACCAGACTGCCTTTGGCACATGACGTCGCATGGTACTAAAACGTCCACGATTCCCTTATTCTACCTCAAGTTGGGTCAATCATTTTGAATCGTTGTACTGCAGCTCTTGTCTCAATGTCCCTTATGAGAACATAGTTAAGCCGGTTTTCAGCCCACTATTACATGTGACTTAATATCATTTGAGACAGATTTCTCTGAATTAACCTGGTACTTTTCAGTGGCAGAAACCGTGTTAGCCATTAAGTCCCAGAATTCCAAAAAGGCCCCAGGCTTACAGTGCATACTGGCTTTATTTCTGAACCAGTCATTTTGACTCCCCATTTTACCCAGATGGCTAATGCTGCTAGGGTGGGGGCAGGAACTCCAAGGTCCTGGGAAGGGGATGAAGTGATTCCTATCCATTAAGATCTAAATCTAGTGAACTATAGGACCATCAGCCTAATAGATTCTGGCCAGGAAGTATGTTGTAAATTGATTCTTAATCGATTAAGGGCTTGGATCAATGAAAATAAGATATTGACCCAGTTTCAGACTGGATTTCATTTTAAGACCAGCACAGTGGGCCAGGTTTTAGGTTTCAGTTAATTCAGAAGGAAAGAAGTTGACCTAAAGAGGAGTAGCCTTGTCATTCCTTAACCTGAAGGCAGCATTCAACATGGTGTCTAGAATCAAACTATGGAACACCTTGAAGACCCAGGGCTCCCAGGACCCCTTCTTCACAATCAGGCTACACTGCAACAATTTTGCACAGATCAGATGGGGGCCAGATGGTAAAACTACTGATGCCATCAGGGTAGATAGGGATGATGTTAGGCAAGATTGTGTACTTGTCGCTTTGTTGTTTCTGCTGTTCATAAACCAAAATGGCTGTATAGAATACCTAATGGATTGAGACAATGATTCTCCAGTACTAGGGCCACAAAAATTCCATTGTTCGATGACTGTTAGTTTCAGAAACCCTAAAAGGCCTGAAAATACTTCTAGCTCAATTTAATTTATTCTGTTTGTTTTGCCAGCATTAATTATCAGGCTGTGTTCCAAAGTGCATGGCCATCCACCCCCATAGAGGCTTTAGAGAACAATTCACCTTAATGGGGAAGAATTGGAAATAGTACAGGTCTTTGTCTAGAATTTGTTTATCTTGAACCAACACTTGAACTGACCAAGTTATCAAAAGTACCCTTCTCCTGAACCATAGGGCAGCTGCTATTTTAAAAGTTTCTAGCAAGACTACTCTCCACCCGGTTTCCCCACTACTTGAAATATGGAGAGCCCAAGTGGTTGCAGTAGCCATATATGGCAGTGAATTATGGGGCTGCTGCAACACTCATTTGAAGTAGCGGAGAACATTTTTTTTGTTTTTAATAGTGTCCCTAAAACACCCTCAAAGTTCCTCTAGTCTTACTAAACAAGATTTGGGAACTGTCTCCATAGTTGCTATTTTATGTATTAAACCAGTTTTATATTGCTTACGTTATTGGCAAATTTCTAAGCTAGCACATTACAGGGAGAGTCTAAAAGATCTGATGGACCGACAGCAGGGAGGGGGTGAAGCTACCATGGCAAAAAAACTTAAGTCCCTCTACCTTCTGAGCTTTAAACTGTATTGGATTGACCCTAACACAATTACATCCTCTTGCTTAACCAAATTGAAGTCCACCTATTGGGAATACGGGGGGGGGGGGGAAGAATGGCCACCCGGGTTGGTTTGGGTCATTGGACAGAATGCTTCTTAGAGTGTAAACCTCTTTCTTCCTTTAAAGTACTTATGGAGGAAATAAAATCCCTACCACTATACACAAAATCCCTACACTTATAATTTAGGATGGGTACACTGCCACATTTATACATAAATGGACCGTTGATATCTGAGATGGAAATATAAGCCCAGTTTGTATTGGGGACAAAGAAATGGATGGCCACCTGCTGTTTTTCTGTCCTGTATACCGCAGGCACCAAAAGCATTGGATTATCCCTCTATGGTGCCATCTTGGTATCCTCCAGTACAGAGCTGCTCTTAGGATCTGTAGGGCAGATACGTCTTTGGCGGTAGTCTTTCCAGTTGTTAAATATCTCAAGAGTATCTGTCCCATTCGGTGTAAAATCGTGACCACCCAGAAATCCAATCCTTAGTATTAGTCCTATTCCCCACATTCTTTTTCTTAAACTGTGTATTGTAGTATTCTATTGCTTTGTGATATTGGAAACCTTTTAATGACGTTTTTAATGAAGTGTTCAATGCCATAGGAACATTATATGTATCCATGATTGACTGTAAAATCTATTATCCTTTTATGAATTGGATATTTTCAATGATCTTTTTAATGCTTTGTAAATTTGGTGTTATTGATTGAGCTTTCTACCTTTAAGGTAAATGATCGAAATAAAGTACTTGACTTTGAGATCCAAAAAATAGGGTGTAGTTTAATTCCATTCTCTCAATAGACTTGACAGAGTTCTTTGTGGTAGATATAAAGCTTGCTGTTTGGGAGTAAGACTCACAGGCACCTGCAAAATCAATTTCCTCAATTTGTAGATTAGTCACATAAATCCAAATGCTGGTCCTATGAGTGGCAAAACACTTTTTTATTTTTAATTCTTTTATAATGGTTAAACTGTTTAATCTGCTTGTATCCCAATTCAGTGGTGACATTTAAAACGCTTTACATCAATTTTACAGATGGCTGTTTCATTTTAGACAGTAAATGATGCAATTTCCCACAACAACGAATTCCCAATAGAAGTGAAAATGTAACCTTTTTACAGAGGCTGCCAGTGAAATTGACTGTCATTCCTAGCTCTCCTTTTAAAAACGAAAACTGTTCTAGAATTGGACCAGGACGATGGAAGAGATTAACTGATGGCCTTCATCAGAAAGTGATGAACTGTACCTATAGTCCTGGATCTTGTTTGTAAATATCCATTGGGTTGCTATCTGGTCCAGAGTTTTTCCCATTAGCACTGTTAACGACAGTTTGAACTTCCTGGACTGTAAATGTCAACAAGCTAGAAAGATTGTTTAAAAGATCAGTTGCAGGCATTTCATGGGGGTCTGGATATGTAATAGTAAAATGTGTAACCCTTCAATCTGGCTGCCTTAGACTCCGCAGAGGGCTTGGTATTATTTGCAGGACCAGGGGAGTTAATGTTCATCGAACAGCAACATTGTCCCTCAAAGCACATGCCTTCCGTAAATTCTCCCAAATCTCCTCTCTAAGTGCGACTTCCCATCACTTGTGGCTTTTTACTTACTTATTTATTTATAGCAGTTAACAAGACATACTTTCAGCTTATTAGGGGGGATAGGTTGTCTTCGAAGCACATAATTAATTGCTATAAAACCAGAGTGCAATGTTGGTCAAATCACTTAATAGCCTCAGCCTATTTCCTCTGGAACCACAGTTAGAAGTAGCCTTTCAATTAGGCAGCTACTATCGGAGGCATCCAGGATGGCAGGGGAATCAGACTGGTCATTGAAACGACAGTAAGTAGTCTAAGCACAGAGCAATCCAGTAAACAAGATAGTCAGTAACATGCCATTTTAACCGTAGTCCATTGTCTGTTACTGAATCACTTCTAACATGCATAAAACTGTATTGACGTTCTTTAGATGAAGGAACAGAGTCATAAAGCGGGCTCTGATCACTGAAACATTTCATAATGTTTGAGACAATAGCCTACTCACTTAAAAGTGATTAGTAATGCTATTGGAAATCATTTAACTTTTGACTTAATTAAAATAAGTGAACCTGTTTGGTGGGAGGCATTCCTGCAGTAAATAGAGCCCAATTCATCAGTTTTGGTACTAATAAAAAACATTGACAGATTGAAACATTAATGTGACTTTAAATCTTTCTCGTCATCTGTATAGTGAGCCCATTGAATCAAACCTCTAAAACTCCTGTAGAATACAGCAAAGTAATCTAATCTTACCAATGATATTGCGATCAAAAGTATTGTTGTAAAAATTAATAACATGTTCTAGAGGTTGCTACAGCACACCAGTAGAGCTTGAACATTTGGCATGTTAGTTGATAGAACTGTAATATTCAGATTTAGGGTGACTGACACAAAAATGTAAATCACCTTTAGCTCTCCCATCTTGAAGTGGTACCTGGAATGGTAAAAGTAGAGTAACTACTTACTTACTTTGTAGACCTGCAAAATTCCATGAGAGAAGGTTGAGGTTTCCTTGGAGTACAAGAGTTACTGCATCAAGCGTTATATTTTGTTAACAATGATCATGCACATCAGCCAAAACGACCAGGAGAGAGGCCTCTGAAGGAAGGCTAAATATAGGGAGGGATTTGGAGGAAGAAGCTGCTTTTCAGTAATTAAATATAGCCAAAGATGGCTTGGGGCAGAGTCGTGGCTTTAGTAGAATAGACCCTGGTTAAATGTGAAATTGAAAAGTTGGTTGGATCATCTAATTTTTTAGGAGCGTCAATATCTGCAAGCTAAGAAAGAAAAGTAGCAAACCTAAGTATCAAACATACCTTTTTAATATCTTCAGTTTAGACAGTAAATCAAATGCGCTGTTGGTGAACAAGATACACTATATAAAGCAGAGGTCACCCGGCCTCCTGCGCCCCCACCCCACAGCTGCAGCAAAGGAGCCTGGAATTGTCCTCTCCTCCCAGGCAGAAATAAGAGTCCGGCCTGTAAATATTAACTGTTTGTGATTGATTCCATAAGGTATGTGGGTTTTACCTGTAATTGAAATACAAGTACTCTAAAGCTAGGTACTCCAATTAAGGATTTCCCTTGCAGTTGCTTTCTAAATTTCCTAAATGCACTACAGCAGTTTATTGCCTGTGGCTTCCTGTTTAAATAAAAAAAAAAAAAAACTTTTAATTAAAACTTCAGAATGGTGTTCGTAGAAAGGAAGCTTCAGTGGAACAATACAAGTATATAGTACACTGCTACGGTGGTAAAGCCATGATATAACTAGTTAGTATGTGATAATATGACATTGTTTAATCTTATGTAAGTGTAAGAGAAGGGTAAAACACACAAACCTTTCCAGCTTAGAACCTTGGACATTGGGCTACATTGGTTCACAATGGAACCTTAACATTGTTCTTACATGACTTATGTGCCCTCCATTTGAGACCCTGCAAACATGCCTTCTTCAGTATCTCTCTTGGAAGGTGGTATTTTTAATTGCTATTAATTCACATAGACGTGTTAGTGAGCTCCAGGCTTTAACCTTGGAAGAACTTTTCTTCCAACTCCATAGAGAGGGTGGTTCTCTGCACCAACCCTAAATTTCTCCCTAAGGTTGCTCTCATTTTCAATTCAACCACGCAATTGAGTTGCCGTATTTCTTCCCAACAATCAAATTCAGTTGCAGAGGGCTCTCCACACATTAAATGGCCCTTATAATCTGCATTGATAGAACTAAAACTTTGAGGAAGATTAAACCATTATTGTATGTTTTCCCCTCCCCATAAAGGAAAGCCTATAGCTAAATCAGGTATAGCCAGATGGATAGTTAAGTGCATTGAAACAGGTAATGCTAAACCTAAATTAACTCTTCCCTACACCACCTAGAGCGCACTTTACAATCAAATGAACATCTCCTTACATATACTTACTCTGCACTCCATTCTCACCCACCTGCGGGAAAACAATCTAACAATGGAGAAGTCACTCTGTTGTGACTCAAAAGACTTCTTAGAAGAACAACAACTTGCACACATCCAGCCCCAACATTAGATGGCAGGAGTATGCAAAGCATGTGAATCTACAGCATTATAGGCTATTGGTGAGAAATTCAGATGGGTACCCGAAAATCATCTGGGCCCCCCTCATACCCAACAAAATTGGGTTGGGGGGGTGGTGGGGGTCAGCATAAAGTTTGAAAATGGCTACCTTTTACTCAAAAGTGGTAAGCCAAAGGCGCACTCATTTAACGGAAAAGCAGCTACAATATCTGAGATGTGCCCATCTCAAATTTATAAAACTGCAACATGGAGCTCAATACATATGCTTACCAATCATAGAGTGCAGATGTCCAAGTGGCCAAGCCTCTTTGAGGAATATTTTTGGGTGACTTTGAAGTCTGTTGGAAGAGAAGGAAGAGTTTCTTACTGTAACCCTAGTTCTCTTCTAAGGGAGAATCCTCTCCAGTCATAAACAGCTCTTCCTTCTCCCCGGGCATGATGTTGAAAAATAAAAATACTTATTACAACCAGGATTTTAATGTCTTCATAAAAATGAACTTGCCTACCTCCTCTCTAGAGCATGATGGGACACTGAAGAAAGGGTTAGCCTATTAAGGCACAATGTTGGTGGTTTTGCTTTTTTGTACACCCTGCCTGCTACCTATATCCTCCATTCCCTTTATTTTTCCTTTCTTGAGAACCTGTTTGTAAGATTTCCTAGTCACTTTAAGTATAGCTGCTTCTATAATTGGAATTATTTTTAAAAGAAAAAAATAATTTCACCATTTCTACAGTTTCTTAGGCTGTATATCCTTCATGCTTATTTTTCTTATTTTATGCTAGACCTGGAATCCTTAGTGTGATCTTAGCCCAGACCTTTTGCCTTTACCTCCTGTTTTTGGTGCTGTAACTTTAGGACTCTGAGCACTTTACCACTGCTAAAGTGCATGTGCTTCCCCCTAAACATGGGAATGTTAGTGTATTCACAATTGGCATATATAATTTACATGTAAGCCCCTCAAAGTGGTATATCTTCTACCCAGGGCCTTTAAATGAACTGCTAGTGGGCATGCAGTACTGATTATGCCACCCACCTAAGTACCCTGTAAGTCTCAGGCCTGCCACCGCAGAGCCTGTGTGTGCATTTTCACTTCTCCCCCCCCCCCCCCCCCCACACACACAACGTGGCATTTAAAACCTCTTGCCAAGCCTTAAACACGCACCCCACTTTCTCTACCATATAAGTCACCCCTAAGGTAGGCCCTAGGTAGTCCATAGGGCAGGGTGCCCATGTAAGTAAAAAGCAGGGCATCCATTTTTACATTTTACGTGTTTTAATGAAAACCACCCAAACTCGTTTATTACTGTGAGGCCTGCCCTTATAGGCCGGCATTGGGAATTTCTTAAAAATACTTTAAAGCTGTAATTCCTGATCAGAGAGGAGTAGCTGATCAGGTTTAGTATCAGTGGATTGGTAATGATAAGGCCTCTTTAGTGGTAAAGTTGGATTTGTTGTTACTATTTTAGAAATGCCTCTTTTAGAAAGTGGGCATTTCTCTACGCTTTCTGCCCTGTGTGCCTACAGCTTGTCTCTAATACACATCCTACCTGGGTTAGGTGACAGCTACACTTTTGCATTCCCTTCAGACTCCCACAACACAGGATACTCCAATGCATACTGATGGACCTTCCTGGGAAGGAGGTGGGAAGTGCTCCCACTTATATTTCAGAGGGTAGTGGCCAGAACCCACACAAAGGGGCTGACTACCTCCCACTGATAGTCTGGAGCTGGGCTGAAAGGGGACACTGTGCACTTCACAGAAACCTTTTGAAGCCATACTAAAGAAGTGGCTCTTATGTGGGGGATAAATACTGGGTTCTGACCCCCTAAAGTCAATACACTCTGCAACTGAAAGAATCTGCGCTGGAGTGAAGGCTGAATGTGCTGGAGGATTGCCACTGTGCTGTGACTGACAGTTTCAAGGACCTGGTGCCCTGCTTAACTGAGCTGCCCTCCTGCCTGCTGACCTCTGCCCTGAAGACCAAAAGCCACCATTACATTCAGGGTGACTCTAAAAAGAAACCGGGGTAAGCCAACAAGCCCTTGGAGTCCCAGAGGCATCAAAGACCTAGCTCCTTTCAACTTAATTTCCCCCATTGGGAGGCAGCCTGCAGAGTAAGCATGGTTTGTTTAGAGCATGTCGGGTCGCGTCACACTGTCCAAAGCCCGCGCAGCAGGCATCTGTGACTCCACAGCCTGTGGAAACCAGTGTTGACTTTTCCTTGGTTGTTTGCTCTCACCTCTGAGCGCTGCATGGCATTCCCATTGCTCTCTTCACCCAGAGAGGAGCCCCGAGCATCATGAACACCCTCCCTGGACACCACCAGCATCCCAGTAAGTATGGTGAGTGCATGGCTCGATTTATCCACAGAATGGAGTCATTGCTAACTTACTATTCCCTGCGATCCGAGGGGCATCTGTCTCTGTGCTAAATTTCCTTGAAGCGGCAGTCCCAGCCACTACAGAGAGAAGCAGCCGGAATGACTACCGTACTCCCTCTATAAAAAGCACATTCTTGTCGCAGGGTTCTTCACATCACGTTGAGCCACATATTTTGCAAAAAGCATTGCTTTGATAACTTTAAAAAGTGAATATCTCAGAACGTATTGACTGTTGTTTTTTGTTGTTGTTTTGGTCTTAATTTATGGATAAATTGCTGTTTTTCATTGTGTGGAGTCTTTTTGTGGTTTCATTGTGATTGCTGTGTGTAAGTTGCACTTATACTTCATCCACTTCACACATTGCCTTTTAAGTTAAGCTTAACTGCTCTGTTCTGAGCTACCAGAGGGTGACCATGGGTTAATTAAGGGTGTGTATCTGACTTACCCTGACTAGGATTGTGGTCCCTATTTGAACAGGATGCATACCTCTGCCAAATAGAGACCCAAGGTCTTTGTGTGTGTGTATGTATGTGTGTGTATATATGTGTGTGTATATATGTGTGTGTGTATATATATATATATATATATATATGTGTATTTATAATGTTCGATGGCATGTGTAGCTGCAGATACACATGCTCTGCATAAGTCCGTCATCTAGTGTTGGGCTCAGAGTGTTACAAGGTGTGTTTCTTCGAAGACGCTTTTTCGAGTCACAGGATCGAGTGATTCCTCTCAGTGATAGTGCGCATGGGCATTGAGTCCTTTTGTTAGTTTTCTTTCCGCCTTCTGGTTCGGATGTGTTTCTTCTCACTCTGGTAGATCTCTGTTCGGTACTATCTGAACATCTCTTCTTTTTTATAAACGTCTGTATAGCTCTCTATCGCGTTTTCTAACTTACATTCGATCCAATTGTAATTGTCTGGGTTGATAAAACGCCCTTTTCAGGCCACCGCACCCTTCTTGGGCCTACTTGGATTCATGGTTGTCAAACGATGTGTGGCTGATGGAACGGACTCAGTTTTGCTTTTGCCCTTGGTGTCACAGCAAGTTTCCATACACTGATCAGCACTTGGTGTGCAATCTGTCTTTCTCCGAATCACAGAGAAGAAAGCTTTGAAGAGTGTCGATCCTTCCGTTCAAAGAATACTCTTAGGGATCGAAGAGGACTTTGGTTTGAAATGGCGTCGGAACACACCTGAGATCTTCATAGAACACGCTCCGTAAGAGGTGACTAATCAGCTGCTATTTCCATCTCAGACTCCAACTCTGATCGAGATTCTGATGGTGACAGCCAATCTATTCCAGCGGCACAGTATGTGAGTACAGCAGCCCCTTCCCATCACCCAAAGACAACCAGAAAGACTTCACCACTGTTCTTGGGTCCACCACTGCTTGCTGGCCATGGTCGGACCTGAAAAACACAGGCAGATGACCAACCCTCTGGTTCGGCATCGAAACTGAAGACCAAAGTGCATTCAGCGCTGACCCAACAGCATGCCACACCTGTTTTGGGATTGAGCTGAAAAGTAGACTCTTCCACCTCTGAGCTGAGAACTGGCATCCATTTCGGAGCCAACATTTTCGGCCCGGCTAAAATATGCTGTCTACAATCTTTCTGAGCTGAAACCTGTGGGTGGAAAATATGCTCCAGCTACCGAGGATACTTCTGAAACGAGGCCCATATTAGAAGTAATGGATGCTAAACAGCATGAAATCCATATACACAAGAACGCAGGAAGAATTATAACTTTTCCTTCTCCTACAACAAAGAGAAAGTTCTCTTTCCAAGAGACTCTAGAAGCTGGACCTCCACCTACTAAGATATTTAAACATAAGGAGAAACCAAAGGTACTACAACAGCCTTCACCACCACATGCTCCTTTACTTCCTGCTTCTCCACCACCCCCTTCACCTAAAATGATTTTTCTCCACAATCCCTTATCTCTGTACATGGGGATGAGTTTGGTGATACTCATCATGATGTAGATTTATGATTCAGATTCCATACCTTCTAGTGATCCTAATCCATACCCAGCTAGGCCATCTCCACCTGAAGACACCACTGCCTACAATAGGGTTCTAGCTAGGGCAGCCGCATATCACAACGTGCAGTTGAGTACAGATCCCATTAAGGATAAATTCTTATTCAACACTTTAACACCTACTCACAAGGAATATCATTGTCTACCTTTGCTCCCAGGCATTCTTAAACATGCAGATGACATTTTCAAGCTGGTGAAGTCTAGAATTATCACACCAAGAGTAGACCAAGTATAAACGTGCATCTTTGTATCCACTTTTCATTACACAACAATTGCCACCTGACTCTAAAGTTGGCACTGCAGCAAGGAAAAGGGCAAATAGCCAATCCAGAGGTATGTCTCCTGCCCCCCCCCCCCCACCTCCCCAGACAAGGAGAGTCGTAAATTTTGATGTAGCTGGAAAAAGAGTAGCAACTCAAGCTGCTAAATCACTGGAGGATTGCAAATTCTGAAGCTCTGTTAGTAAGATACAATACGATAGAGCTCATTGGGATGAGATAAAGGAGTTCTTACAGTACCTTCCACCAGAATAGCAGAAAAGGGCACAGCAGATCGTAACAAAGGGGAACACTATCTCTCTTCAATTATTAGAAGACACATGGCTAAGAACTTCAGGGTTCAAACCTGAAATACAATAGGAAGTATTGAATATGCCTTTTGATAAGCATCACTTATTTGTCCCAGAAATAGATACCACCATAGAAAAGCTGAAGAAAGACGCTGATACAACTAAGGCTATGAGTGCCCTTTTTACAATACCCCTACTCTGAACTTTTCGTAGGCCCCCAGTTCAGAGGTGGCTTTAAACCATCAACCTCTGAGCCGTCCACATCCCAACAGAAACAAGGGCCACAGTTTTACAACCGAGGTTCTTTCAGAGGCTTTTACAAAGGAAATAACTTAAGAGTTTGAGGTACATCAACCACCACAAGTGGTTCCTCCACCTCAAACAAACAGTGACTTTTTGCATATTCCCACACAACATACATCTCCTGTGGGAGGAAGACTAGAAAAATTATACCAACAATGGCACAGCATTACAGCAGATCAATTGATCTTATCAATTATCCGGCATGGTAATTGCCTAGAAACTCATCTCTACTCCACCAAACATTCCCCCTCCCTTGCACAGACTTTCTCTGGAATACCTACATTTATTAAAACAAGAGGTACAATCACTTCTACTAAAAGTTGCCATAGTGGTGGTACCTGTATCCCAACAAGGGTCAGGAGTATATTCTCTCTACTTCCTCATACCAAAGAACAATGGTACTCTCAGACCAATCCTGGATCTCAGACCCCCCTCAATCAGTACATTCTGTCAGAGCACTTCCACATGGTCACTCTACAGGAAGTCATTCCCCTGCTACAAAAAACAGACTACATGACCGCATTGGAGTTAAAAGATGCTTACTTCCACGTTCCCATACATCAGCACATCGCAAATGTCGAAGACTTGTTATAGCAGGCAAGCGTTACCAGTTCAATGTACTACCCTTTGGAGTAACAGCACCAAGGGTATTCACCAAATGCCTCAGTGGTTGCAGCCTCCCTCAAAAGGCAACATATACATGTCCTTTCCCTATCTGGACAACTGGCTTATAAAAGCCAGCACCATTCAAGACTGTCAACAGCACACACAGTGGACACCCTACACAACCTAGGATTCACAATCAATTACCAAAAATCTCATCTGAAACCAGCACAAATACAACTGTATCTAGGAGCAATTCTGAACACTCAATCAACATTAGTGTACCCAAACCCAATGTGAATTGAAGCTTTCCACAATCACCTATCTCAACTACAATACAACCACACTCGCATAGTAAGGTTGATCATGAAACTTTTGGGAATGATGCCATCCTGCATAGCAATAGTACCCCATGCACATCTAAACCCGAGACCCGGTACAACAGTGTCTCCGGCAACAATGGTCTCCGGCACAGGGTCAACTTTAAAATCTAGTGTGGCTGGACCGCCAAACTTTCCACACTCTGCAATAGTGGAATCACACCAGCGTATTAAAAGGGTGGCCATTTCAGGACTCTGTGCCACAGACTATAATCACAACCGATGCATCCATGATAGGTTGTGGAGCCCATATCAACAACTTTACCATACAGGGGGAATGGGACTCAGTTCAACAAAATTATTGCATAAACCAATTGGAATTACTAGCAGTGTTTCTAGCTCTCAAAGCTTTCCAACCACAGATCACACACAACATTATCGATAAGGACAGACAACATAACCACTATGTAATATCTGCAAAAACAGGAGCGGGGGGGGGGGGCACCCTCTTCTCAATTCCCTTTCAGCACAGACAATTTGAAAATGGGCAATTCAAATACTAGCAGTATATCCCAGGGATACACAACCAACTAGCAGACCTCTCAAGCAGGACGCAACAATAAATACACAAATGGGAGATTCAACCACAAATGATTCAACATTACTTCCAGATGTGGGGAACCCCAGTCAAAGACCTCTTCGCCACAAGCAAACGCAAAATGCCCAAACTTTGTATCCCAGTACCCATACCCTTAATCCAAGGGCAATGCTTTATGGATCAATTGGTCAGAGGTAGGTATTTGTTAAACTGTTCCCCCCCTCCCCCCCCCCCCCCCCCCCCCCCACTAATTTAATTTCTGGTTAACAAGATCTGTCACACCTCCCTCACTATGATACTCCCATGTGGGCACGTCAACACTGGTACACAACACTGTTGGATCGGTCTGTAGTACCACATCACAAGCTTCCAAACAGACCGGACCTATTAACTCAAAACAAAGGTCAAATCAGTCATCCCAATCCCAGTATGTTCAACCCAGCGATTTGGCTCCTGAGGTCATAGTTTGGATACCTACAGCTTCCAACAGAATGTATGAATATTCTAAAGGAAGCACGCAAACCTACAACCAGGCAGTGTTATGCAGCTAAATGGAAACGTTTGATATATTACTGTCAACCCTAATTCTTTAATCCACTTAGACAATATCCTGTACTGATTCTTTATTTGCTTCATGTACAAAAAGCAAATCTTGCATACTCATCTATTAAAATCCATTTAATAGCAATAGCTGCCTACCTCCAAAACAGGCAGCCCACTTATCTGTTTAGGATTCCTGTCGTAAAAGCTTTTATGGAAGGCCTTAAAAGAATGATTCCACCTAGAGCTCCACCATCTCCTGACTGGAAACTTAACCTCAAACTCAAAGGCTTGTGTGTCCAACATTTGAACCCATGCCTGCTTGCACTCTGCAATTTCTCTCATGGAAGGTTGCTTTTCTAGTAGCAATTACTTCATGAAGGCGAGTTAGTGAAATTCAGGCATTAACTTTAGAAGAACATTTCTTCCACATCCACAAAAATAAAGTAGTACTTAGGACAAACCCAAAGTTCCTACCTAAAGTATTTTTACCATTTCACATCAGTCAGTCTGTGGAATTGGCAGTCTTCTGCCCACAGCCAGCTTCAAGTTGCTGAAAGATCTTCAAACTCTTGATGATAAAAGAGCTCATGTATCATGTAGATAGAACAAAAGATTTCAGAAAATCTAAATAACTTTTTGTGACTTTTCAACAACCTTATAAGGGTAATCCTATTTCAAAACCAGGATTAGCCAGATGGATAGTGAAGTGTTTTCAAACTTGGTATCTTAAGGCTAAAAGACTGTTATTAGTAACTCCTAAAGCACATTCTACTAGAAATAAAGAAGCGTCAATGGCATTCTTAGGAAATATATCAATGATTGATATATGCAAAGTAGCCACACTGTCCACATCACACACATTTACTAAACACTATTGTGTGGATGTGTTATCTCGCAAACAAGCAAATGTTGGTCAAGCAGTGCTTAAAACACTATTTCAAACTACTCCAACAGGTTAGCCACTGCTTATTTTGGGAGGTGACTGCTTTTCAGTCTATGCAAAGCATGTGTATCTGCAACTACACACCCCATCGAACGCAAAATGTAACTTACCCAGTAGACATCGGTTTGTGGCATGTAGTGCTGCAGATTCACATGCGCCCTCACTCCTCCCCAGCAGCCTGTTGCTGCTGTAGTACTTTCTTCATGTAAATATGTATATACACTGCATGGACATCTTTCCTTAAAATATATATGTATATATATATATCACACCCACACACACCTTCACTTTTTTACTTCACCACCCTCCTGCGGGGGAAACAATCTAACAAATGACTCTATGCCTATGCGCACGATCACCGAGAAGAGGTGTTACTCCATCTTGTGACTAGAAAAAAGATTCTACCAACGAAGAAAAACCACTTGTAACACTCCGATCCCAACACTAGACGGCTGACTTATGCAAAGCATGTGAATCGGCAGCACTATATGCCACTAACAGAAGTCTACTGGGTAAGTTAAAAAAAAAAAATAATAATAATAATTATACATATATATAATCACAATGCAGTCTTGAAAGCGAAGCGCTGGCTACTGGTGTTTGGAGTTAAGACCACGACACCCCCTGACTCGTTTCAACGTCTCGTCTTTTTCAAGACGAGATGCCACCCTTGTAATTATAATGGGTCCCGGAGAGTCAGTACTTCAGTGTTGTTGTTGTGCACAGAGGCTAAGTAAAACACGAAATGGGTTCTTGTGAGGAACATTACAGGCATTGAATTACATGCATGAACTTTTGATTGCAGCGAGTCGAACTATCGAAATAACTAACATTCTTACTGGCATCATGAGGATTAATAGTACACTATGTGCAATTATTTACTTGTCACTGCATCAACGTGATTGGCGCTGCCTGTTGTGTATTTCAAAATGCTTACAGAATGATTAAGCTCCCAGGTGTGGGACATGAAAAGTATAAATCCCAGAATGCCTCTGTGCACTGAAAAGGCAGGCAACCTACAACAGCATGGAAAGAGACTGAAAACCACTTGAAAAAGACGAGATGTTGAAACGTGTCGTGGAGTCGGATTTATGTTGCCTGAGCATTGCTGCCTATCATTAAATCAACTTGCCAGTTAATTCTTTGTGCAATGTTCCTTTTCTTTGGTAATGATAGAGATCTATAGAGTTCTAGCGCAAGGATCCTGTTCATAGACAGGACAAGTCAGTGCTTATGACTGATCATTCCCCTGGCAGAGAATTAGGATTACACGTTTGAAAGAACCCTTTATTATTTCACCTACAGAGATGTGCACAAGGGTGACTGGATGAAAACCAAAGTCCGATTTAACTTGGGCAAGAGTCCATTCTCACTTCTGGTGATTAGGCGGATGGTAGTTCACCTGCTTTAAGGGAAAGAAACGTTCTTGTTGCCATTGATAGCCAGAATGCTGCAAAGTTGCCCAATTGCCTCAGAATCACTACGCAAGTCAGTCTTTTACTAGGCCCTAGTCATGCATGTTTAAAAAAAAAAAAAAAAAAAAATTCTAGGTGGCTAATGTTCTTTCAAATTGTGTGTAATATAATTTGACTGTCTTAAAGGGACATTGTTTCCAACTTCTTAGCTGTTAAACAGGCCATATCTATAGCAGCTGAATTTTATTGGTCTGGCCGGTCATAAGAGGGTTCCGAAAGCCTGCTTTATTTGTGGCAGAAAACTTCACTGGCTGCTTTTAAGTTTGAATGGTCAGTGGTCTTATGAAGATTGCGTTGGAGGGTAGCCAAAAATTGTTTGTCTGCAAGAGGGTGTGTCTGGCCAGCCCGATGAGATACTGTCTGATAACATTGATAAATTGTACTTGGCTCTGTCTGCCCCATCCTTGTGGACTCCGTGTAATTGTTAGGCTAGGTGTTCTTCTCATGGAGTTTGATTGCGTGATGGGATCAGTCACTTCCCCATTATGGGCATACAAGCATGAAGGTCTCTTGGTAGTCATTGATATAGGTTTTTATTTTTTCTTCACTTTTTGTTACTGAAGTGGCAGCAGTTAAAACCAACCTTTTTTTTAAAACTAGAACTCCAGAAAAGTAACGCAAGTTCAACAGTTACTTACTCATGTTAGGAATTCCAATTTTTTTTTTTAATATAATTCCTTTTGTCAGGCTGTTGGACTTTTGACCCTTATTGGCACACTTTTTGCTACATCTGTTAAGGCTTTTCTTGGGTGTGATTGGTTATGCAGTATTTTTGTGTAATATGTGAAGTGTTTTTTTTTTTTTTTTTTTTTTTTTTTTTTTTTCCAAGGATTTTTGTTTTTATTTCTAAAGAAAAATCCTTAGAAACTCACTGGAGAAAAACAAAGGTTGAAGTAACATTCTAGTTCGGTGAATGTCAGTGACATTAAAGGTTTTTTTTGTTTTGTTCTTTTTTTTTTTTTTAACAAAAAAAAAAAATCACCAGTTAGCAGAGCTAACTATAACTTGTGCCCCTGCTATGCACTGCTTATGATCTAACAGATTACATCACTCATGACTGGTTCTATGACCACATTTGACGTCACAGATTACCATGATGGGGGTCCCAAGTCTGTTTTGGCTCTGGGGTCCCCATCCTCCTGTGATTCCATTATTTATAGGTGGGTGTTAATGTGTCCCCTCGAGCATCCGCCAGTCGCTATGTTGGGAACCGCGCAGGGAGCCCCAGGGCCCCCATGGCCCCAGCTGGCTTCCAGCATGGTGCAGGGGCTGGCATTGCTCATTCCCAAAGGGTGCAACTATTTATGCTGCTCTCTTTAGGCAAGAGCAATCTGTTCTGTTTCCCTGCCCGCATCAGTGCTTTGAACTCTGACGAAAATGCCTAGCCGATCACAGATGTTGTCTGGATCCAGAGGTAAAGCAAGGTCTCTTTCTAGTACTAGGGATATCCTTGGTTATATCTGTTCACCTCTGCCGTGAACACGCAATGTCAGCAGTTTCGCACGTTGGAATTTCCAAGGTGGCAATCACTCTGATGCTTTTCATCTTGAGTGGAGTACAGGCCTCCAGTATGCCCCAACTCCCCGCCCACCCCACGCTTCTTCCCAGAGTTCTCAAGATCAAGCACAACCTGGCCCAAGTAATCCTTGTGGTGAGCACTGGGCATGGAGTGTCTGGTATCCCAAGCTACTGAGCATGTCCATCGATCCTCCAATCAGACTGCCCCTTTGGGAGGATCTTCTGTTGCACGGGAGGGTTCTGCACCCGAACCTGTCCACTCTCCACTTGTGTAGAGATTGAATGGCGGCAGTTGACAGCCTTTGACCTTCCTCCTGAAGTCTGTACTTTACCTTGACAGACAAGTGTCCCTCCCCTAACACTGTATACACGTGTCGTTGGAAGAAATTGGCGGCATCGTACAGAGACGAGTGTGACCTCTCCATTTCTGCCCCTTTCTCTAAGGTCCTGTTGTTCATTCTTTTTCTTGCCGTGCCCAACAGGGCTCCTCTATGGCCATTGAGAAAGGGTATTTGTCTGCTTTTTAAATGTTTTTAGATTCCTGATCAACTTTCTTTAGGTTCCCTATTAAACATAGTTTCCTTTTTTCCCCCCCCATTCATTATGCCTCCAATGGGACCTGACTTTGGTTCTGACCTTTTTGATGTGGGCTCCTTTCGAGCCCCTCCACAATTGTCCTCTCTGGCTTTTCACTTTGAAAACGGCCTTCCCTGTGACCACATCTACCCACACTGAGTGTCAGTGTCATCTGTCACTGAGTGAGCTGCAGGCATTGTCATCTAGGCCATCCTATCTTTGTCTATCCTGACAAAGTGGTGCTTTGCACCAGGGCCTCTTTCCTCCCAAAAATGGTTCTGCCCTTTCTTGTAGGCCAATCCATCACCTTGCCTACTTTTTATGCACCCTCACATTCTGCCAGGGAAGAGGAGAGATTCCACTGCCTGTACCCAAAAAGAGCATAGATGTTCTGCCTTGATCGTACAAAAGAGTCCTGGGTGGGTGACCATCTCTTAGTAGGGTATATGGGTGGGGAGAAAGGTCTGGCAGTGAAGAAGCTGACCACCTCCGGATGGGTCATAGTCTGCACTAAGATCTGACACGGACTTGCCAAAAATCAACTCCCTGAGAGTTTGCGTGCTGATTCTACCTGACCTAAAGCTGCGACCTCTGCGTTGGGATGTGGAGTTCCGGTCCTGGAAATTTGCCAGGCAGCAACATAGGCACTTCTGCACACATTTACCAAACACACTGCCTGGACAGTCTGGTCTTTAGGGACTGGCACCTTACCTGTTTGGTCCTGCAGGACTTTATATTCTGAACTTGGTTTACAGACCACTTCCGGGGATGGTATTGGTTGAGTAGCTCTTGAAAGGAAAGGTAAGGAATCGGCAACTAGAAGGGTCTATCAGATGTAAATGTTACTTACCTTTGGCAAAGCCTTATTTGGTCGAGACTATATCTAGCTGCAGATTCTTTACCGACCACCCATCACTCCCTCCCTGTAAGCTGATTTCTAGAGGCAGAGATTTCCTTTTCAGGGCCTTAGTTTTGACGCACCAGTAGTCTGTGTTCATGTCTCTGCATCTGGCTTGGAAAGTCTTGAAAAGAAACTTACGTCAGAGGGTCGGGGTGGCGCCTGTATAGGTCTTGCAACATCATATCCGGCGCAGTGACTCAGGCTGCGAACTTGGAGCCAATCAACACCGCCTAGCAACGTGCAGGGGTAGTGGTCACAAAAATCGTCCAGATCCAGTCTGACGCCTGGGGAGAATTCAAAGGTAAGCAATCTGCAGCTAGATTTAGTCTCTACCAGATAAGGCGTTACTGAAGGTAAGTTACTTTTCTGTTAATGCTTGACAACAGCCCTCTGGCATTTGCAGACCTATTTATGGTTCAGCATGTCTGCATTCCAGGGCAAGTTGCTTGATGCCTGATTGAATTAGGCTAACATGGATGGTCTGTGGGGCAAGAGTGTTTTTTTTTTTTTGTTTGTTTTTTTGTTCTATGTGTTTAATAACCCAACAAATAATGGCAGTAGTAGTACTGCAATGCTGTTGAGGCTATGAAGCACAGCCTTCAATCCCCAAGTAGAGTTGAAGGTGCTCAACGTTCTTCTCAATGGACAGCGGCTGTTTGTAAAGTATGTCAGTGAAGCATTCCAAGCAACAAAATATTCTGGAAAAATTACTGCATGCTTTCTAGGCACACATCAGGGCAAGAAAACTTGCCACTTTAAGGGTCGAACATTCAAATCTATCTCTAGAAATTTTCATCCCTAACATAAGCAGGGATATTGGTCAGTTTGAGTGCCAGAAGGGGAAGTTGAGCCATTCTGGTGATAGATCACAGTGCGTCTGCAGAGACTTTTTTTTTTTTTTCCTCCAAAAGCAACAAGCATCCTACTCCCTTGCCCACCCATTTCTTTTCATCTTTATCCCTGGCAGCATATTACCTGCTGCACATAATCTGGCATGGATGTTCTGAGTTTGTTTTGCATTTGTCAGTGCAAGAACAAGGAACTCACATCAATGTCCCTAAATTGAGCTTGATCAGATTAAAACTGAATGTTGTCTGCTCATGCATAAACCATGAGCCGGTCCTGATCAAATTGGGCCAACATGACCGCTCTTCACTACATAAAGAACCAGGGTGGAAGAAAATCGCGAGCATGCTTACAGGAAAGTTAGACTCTTTGGCAGAGTCCTCCAACATGGCAGACTTTCAGTGGAATATGTTATGGATCTGCAGAATATAATGGTGGATGCTCTGAGCAGACTCATTTGACAGCCACAGGTGTGAGATAGGAATTAGGGAAAACAGTCTCAAGTATAATTTTCGTCAGAAGGCCTTGGCTCAATCTGTTTGTAAAGCTGCACAACACCAAATGCCAATCCTTCTCAAGCAGCTGGTAGTATATTTCCACAGTTTTCTTCCAACCCCTTTCATCTATCATGTTTACAAAAATTTCCAGACCGCCTTATGTTCTGATACCGGGGCCACTAGTTAGCCAGGCAGTTTTCATTCCTAATTCTCTGGCTTATGCCTGTGGGACTACAACTGGTGCTTGACTGCTTCAATTTTTGAATTTGTTTTGCACAGTATTAAATGTTGAAGCATAATGAAAGCTGCAAGACTATTTCTGCAACTAAAATTACATTTTAAAATATTTGGTTCTACTGGTCTATAGCTACTCTTTATTAAACCGTCTGACCGTTTGACATAACTTACTATGTCTACCTGTCTGCAGTTTCAGGATACCTCATTACTTAATCTATCCCATTGTCCTCCATAGCTGTGGTGTTTTAAAAAAAAAAAAAAAATAATAATAATATTCTCCAGTAGCTAAGCAACTTCAGCTTGGAAGTTTAGCTAAGTCTTAGGTTTTAAGTTACGTTAAAAACTGCTGTATTAATATTAACTACGAATGATTCCTGGGATGGAGAAAGTTCAAGCATGGTGAAGTTATGAAAGCGATTATAGTTGGAATAACTGGGGTTACTGGTATGTAACTTTTTCTTACTTTCAGATGTGTGCTGCAAAATCTACATTGCCTAGAATTCAGTTCAGTAGTATCCGGTTCAATAGTTTAATCCTATGATGGGGTAGATGTTGTTTACCAGAGGTTTTGATTAAAATGAACTGTACGTACAAGCCTAAATATTATAAGAATACAGGATTTAAAAAAAAAACTCAATATCTAGACGGTTAAAAAATGTAGATTACCTAATACAGATACTAAAGATGTGAAATGGGACATTGATTAAATATTCAGAAGTACAGCTTCACGTGCTCAGTTAAAATTATTTATATACTTTTCCTTATGTGCTTTCAAAACGTCTGAGTTGAGTGCACAGTGATATAGAAAAGCTGCTTAAAATAAGGAGCAAAGAATACTGTACATACTTATATTTCTTTCTACTGAATTTGCTCTTAATGTTAAGTGACGTGCTGTAGAGCTGCTGAATTACTGCCCAACCTTGCAATTCTGGGCGTCCTTGTCCTGAAAGTTTGGCGCCTTTAGGACGCAGAGCTGATATTTTCCATAATGGTTGGTGTATGATTTTTGGATGTTGTGGATTTTCTAAGTACAGGTGGCTTACTCAAAAGGCTTTTAGTATGAAGACGTCTCTTATGATCCACAAAAGTTATTAAAGGTATTTGTTTTTTTCGCTTGTATTATAAAATTAAAGTTATAAATGCCGGTTTTATCATTAGCTTATCTGTTCCGGTACTTTTATACATCATTCTCAATTCTTTTTTTTTTATTTTTTTTAAAAGGACCACCAAGTGCTCCTGTGGAAGAACGCTCCACCACACCTGACAGCATTGCATCATCTTCATCTACTGCTCACCCATCAGGAGGCCAGTCCCAACAGCCGACCTCATATGCAGGAGCCCAGCATCAAGCAGGTTAGATTGATCGGGAATCTATCATTTCTGGCTCTTTTCAAAAGTACTTTATACTTGACGCTGGCTCTTCAGAGATCTGTTAGAGGTTAATTTGCCTTCTTAGACCTCTGCTGAGAACATTATTATCCAAGTCCTACATTGAACAGAGCCATTCCTGTGATCCAACCAGCTCCATTTTTTTTCTAGTCATGGTGCGGTCTCCTATTTCAACTGCTGCTGAGTAGTATTGCCAATATAAAATAGGAGTTTCTGTTGGTACATACTTATATTTACATTTACAAAAGTGTTTTAATGTAGTATTATTCAGACTTTTTTTCTTTTTTTAATATTGCTAAGTTTTTTTTTTTTTTTTTTTTTATCGTAGAGAATTAAAGATTTACTAAGATGAGAAGACCAGTTTGTAAGAATTAACATAATTGTCCCAAGAATACATTTATTATTTTCTACCTAGATTATAAAAGTTGAGTACCATTCTTTCTAAATCCAGTGGGTCTTCGTAACTCATAGTGTAAGATAACTCGTTGGCTCAGGAGATTCTCAAGCACTGCTAGATTGTACATTAGAATGAAAAAATAGAGCCAGGAGTACATCTAATGCCACTTCATTACTCTTCCTGCAGTCTGCATTTGTGGATCTTACTTGATAAAGCAGTGGAGCAAGGAAAGCTTACCTGCCTAAGTGCCCTTGCCAAGATGAGTACCTTGCACCACCGACTACTAAAGTCCAGCTACTGGGGGCATTCCTTCATGGGATAGCCTCAATGGGCTGCACCAGTAATGTAAATTAGCACTTGTATACATGAGCCACTTGTGACATGAGCGGTCACCCAACAAGCTGCTTAGATGAAGGAATATATGGAACACAACATCTGGGTCCAGGAAAGGGTGTATTGCTTTCATCCAACAGAAAGATTGAGCCTCCTCTGTTTCCAACTGAATCTTTATCGCTTGGGTGCCTGTGCACAGGCTCATCCTGTGGAGTTAAAGTAATTTCAGCTTTGATCCAGGGCTTGGAATCCTATGCCATCAGCTAGAGAAGATCAGAATCTGGTACAGTTGGATTATTCGTCCTAACCCCATACTTTGCTAGAGATAGCAAAAGCTAAAACCAGTGTCAGGAGTCCTAGCAAAGGAGAGGAGTTTATCTGCCAGGTTCCCACTGTAGGTACCTTACCTTGATGCATGTCCTGTTACAGGCTGCTAACCCTGCCAGATCTATGGGACATCTAGACCAGTGGTTCCCAACCTGTGGTCTGGGGTCCATGAAGCCGCCTCCGGGGGTCCACGACTACTTGAGAAAATAAACTATCATTAACCGATTAATAAAGTATATATAAATAAAGTGGCTAAATGTACAACTGACATTTTTTAAACGTGCTGTAAATGTCAAGGAATTTGACATTGGAGGCTAAAAATTAAATTAGTATCCTCAGATTGATTTGTGGGAGCAGTACAGTTACATCAAACAGATATAGTGTGGACAATGTGTGGCTTCAATTGATTTTAGAAAACTCTAATCTTACTAATAAAATTAGTATATTTTTGTATTTTATTTGTTTGCAATTAAAAAAAAAAAAAATTCATTTGTATATGTTTGAGGGAATGCTTGTTTCTGTATTTTTTGTGTATTGTTTTGCAGTACAAATCATTGAAGGTGTTTATGCCAGGGTCCCTGGCTTCCAGTAATGACTCAGTGGGAGTTTCGGGATTCCAATAATGATTCAGTGGGGGTCCTCGGGTTCCAATAATGCTAAAGTGGGGGTCCACAGAAGTCAAAAGGTTGGGAACCACTGAGCTACACCAAATTGACACCCTAGCCAGCCATAGTTTCCAAGTAGCCTAGACCAGTGGTTCCCAACCTTTTGCCTTCTGTGGACCACCACTTTATCATGACTGGATCCTGGGGACCCCCACTGAATCTTTATTGGAATTCGGGGACCCAGGTTTTGTTTTCAAGACTACTCTCGCTAAAATCTAAATCTTCCATTTTGGCGCAAAGCATACGGCGAGGACCCAGGAAAACAAAAAAAAGTTTCTTAATTGCATAACATGGGCTATGTGCTCATGTTAAACAAAATTACAGGATCTATAAATAATTCAGTGGACCCAACATGCATTCAGAAAGTGCTAGCCAGGTTTAGTTTTCACAGATTATCCTATTTTTCAATTGGTGTTGGACATTTTACTACCCTGTAAATGAAGCCCTAATATTTTGAAAAATAAGAAATGTCTTGATGTAGGAAGGTGGCTCTCCATATAGTGCACTAAAATGAAGTATACTGTGCAGAGAATCCAGTGGATCTCCTCCCCCCCGCCCCCCAAAAAAAAAGGTTTGCAGAGACCGAAATAGATGGGTCCAGTGCTCTTTTTGTGGTAGTGTTGAGCATTTGGGCTCATCAAGGATTTGTGTTAAGCATTTGTTTTACCTCACAGAGGTAGTAAATGAGACACGCACTCAAAGAATAGATTCAAGACCATTATATATGCTTTGTACCAAATAACTTCTGTAAGGAAATGCCTCCTTGGCATGGTTGCCCCCTGACTTTTTGCCTTTGCTGATGCTATGTTTACAATTGAAAGTGTGCTGAGGCCTGCTAACCAGGCCCCAGCACCAGTGTTCTTTCCCTAACCTGTACTTTTGTATCCACAATTGGCAGACCCTGGCATCCAGATAAGTCCCTTGTAACTGGTACTTCTAGTACCAAGGGCCCTGATGCCAAGGAAGGTCTCTAAGGGCTGCAGCATGTCTTATGCCACCCTGGAGACCTCTCACTCAGCACAGACACACTGCTTGCCAGCTTGTGTGTGCTAGTGAGGACAAAACGAGTAAGTCGACATGGCACTCCCCTCAGGGTGCCATGCCAGCCTCTCACTGCCTATGCAGTATAGGTAAGACACCCCTCTAGCAGGCCTTACAGCCCTAAGGCAGGGTGCACTATACCATAGGTGAGGGTACCAGTGCATGAGCATGGTACCCCTACAGTGTCTAAACAAAACCTTAGACATTGTAAGTGCAGGGTAGCCATAAGAGTATATGTTCTGGGAGTTTGTCAAACACGAACTCCACAGCACCATAATGGCTACACTGAAAACTGGGAAGTTTGGTATCAAACTTCTCAGCACAATAAATGCACACTGATGCCAGTGTACATTTTATTGCAAAATACACCCCAGAGGGCACCTTAGAGGTGCCCCCTGAAACTTAACCGACTGTCTGTGTAGGCTGACTAGTTCCAGCAGCCTGCCACACTAGAGACATGTTGCTGGCCCCATGGGGAGAGTGCCTTTGTCACTCTGAGGCCAGTAACAAAGCCTGCACTGGGTGGAGATGCTAACACCTCCCCCAGGCAGGAGCTGTGACACCTGGCGGTGAGCCTCAAAGGCTCACCCCTTTGTCACAGCCCAGCAGGGCACTCCAGCTTAGTGGAGTTGCCCGCCCCCTCCGGCCACGGCCCCCACTTTTGGCGGCAAGGCTGGAGGGAACAAAGAAAGCAACAAGGAGGAGTCACTGGCCAGTCAGGACAGCCCCTAAGGTGTCCTGAGCTGAGGTGACTCTAACTTTTAGAAATCCTCCATCTTGCAGATGGAGGATTCCCCCAATAGGGTTAGGATTGTGACCCCCTCCCCTTGGGAGGAGGCACAAAGAGGGTGTACCCACCCTCAGGGCTAGTAGCCATTGGCTACTAACCCCCCAGACATAAACACGCCCTTAAATTTAGTATTTAAGGGCTACCCTGAACCCTAGAAAATTAGATTCCTGCAACAACAAGAAGAAGGACTGCCCAGCTGAAAACCCCTGCAGAGGAAGACCAGAAGACAACAACTGCCTTGGCTCCAGAAACTCACCGGCCTGTCTCCTGCCTTCCAAAGAACTCTGCTCCAGCGACGCCTTCCAAAGGGACCAGCGACCTCTGAATCCTCTGAGGACTGCCCTGCTTCGACGACGACAAGAAACTCCCGAGGACAGCGGACCTGCTCCAAAAAGACTGCAACTTTGTTTCAAGAAGCAGCTTTAAAGAACCCTGCAACTCCCCGCAAGAAGCGTGAGACTTGCAACACTGCACCCGGCGACCCCGACTCGGCTGGTGGAGAACCAACACCTCAGGGAGGACCCCCGGGCTACTCTACGACTGTGAGTACCAAAACCTGTCCCCCCTGAGCCCCCACAGCGCCGCCTGCAGAGGGAATCCCGAGGCTTCCCCTGACCGCGACTCTCTGAGACCTAAGTCCCGACGCCTGGAAAAGACCCTGCACCCGCAGCCCCCAGGACCTGAAGGACCGGACTTTCACTGCAGAAGTGACCCCCAGGAGTCCCTCTCCCTTGCCCAAGTGGAGGTTTCCCCGAGGAAGCCCCCCCTTGCCTGCCTGCAGCGCTGAAGAGATCCTGTGATCTCTCATTGACTAACATTGCAAACCCGACGCTTGTTTCTACACTGCACCCGGCCGCCCCCGCGCTGCTGAGGGTGAAATTTCTGTGTGGGCTTGTGTCCCCCCCCCCCCGGTGCCCTACAAAACCCCCCTGGTCTGCCCTCCGAAGACGCGGGTACTTACCTGCAAGCAGACCGGAACCGGGGCACCCCCTTCTCTCCATTGCAGCCTATGCGTTTTGGGCACCACTTTGAACTCTGCACCTGACCGGCCCTGAGCTTCTGGTGTGGTAACTTTGGGGTTGCTCTGAACCCCCAACGGTGGGCTACCTTGGACCAAGAACTGAACCCTGTAAGTGTCTTACTTACCTGGTAAAACTAACCAAAACTTACCTCCCCCAGGAACTGTGAAAATGACACTAAGTGTCCACTTTTAAAGTAGCTATTTGTGAATAACTTGAAAAGTATACATGCAATTGAAATGATTCAAAGTTCCTAATGTACTTACCTGCAATACGTTTCAAACAAGATATTACATGTTAAATTTGAACCTGTGGTTCTTAAAATAAACTAAGAAAAGATATTTTTCTATAACAAAACCTATTGGCTGGATTTGTCTCTGAGTGTGTGTACCTCATTTATTGTCTATGTGTATGTACAACAAATGCTTAACACTACTCCTTGGATAAGCCTACTGCTCGACCACACTACCACAAAATAGAGCATTAGTATTATCTATTTTTACCACTATTTTACCTCTAAGGGGAACCCTTGGACTCTGTGCATGCTATTCCTTACTTTGAAATAGCACATACAGAGCCAACTTCCTACATTGGTGGATCAGCGGTGGGGTACAAGACTTTGCATTTGCTGGACTACTCAGCCAATACCTGATCACACGCCAAATTCCAAAATTGTCATTAGAAATTGATTTTTGCAATTTGAAAAGTTTTCTAAATTCTTAAAAGACCTGCTAGGGCCTTGTGTTAGATCCTGTTTAGCATTTCTTTTAGAGTTTAAAAGTTTGTAAAAGTTTGAATTAGATTCTAGAACCAGTTTTAGATTCTTAAAAAGTATTCCAACTTTTAGAAGCAAAATGTCTAGCACAGATGTGACTGTGGTGGAACTCGACACCACACCTTACCTCCATCTACAGATGAGAGAGCTAAGGTCACTCTGTAAACTAAAGAAAATAACAATGGGCCCCAAACCTACCAAAGTACAGCTCCAGGAGCTTTTGGCAGAGTTTGAAAAGGCCAACCCCTCTGAGGGTGGCAACTCAGAGGACGAAGATAGTGACTTGGAGGGAAATTCACCCCCTCCAGTCCTACTTAGGGAGAGCAGGGCTACTCAAGCCCTGACTCCACAAATAATAGTCAGAGATGCTGGTTCCCTCACAGGAGGGACCAACAACTCTGAAATCACTGAGGATAACTCCAGTGAAGAGGACATCCAGCTAGCCAGGATGGCCAAAAGATTGGCTTTGGAAAGACATATCCTAGCCATAGAGAGGGAAAGACAAGAGATGGGCCTAGGACCCATCAATGGTGGCAGCAACATAAATAGGGTCAGAGATTCTCCTGACATGTTGAAAATCCCTAAAGGGATTGTAACTAAATATGAAGATGGTGATGACATCACCAAATGGTTCACAGCTTTTGAGAGGGCTTGTGTAACCAGAAAAGTGAACAAATCTCACTGGGGTGCTCTCCTTTGGGAAATGTTCACAGGAAAGTGTAGGGATAGACTCCTCACACTCTCTGGAAAAGATGCAGAATCTTATGACCTCATGAAGGGTACCCTGATTGAGGGCTTTGGATTCTCCACTGAGGAGTATAGGATTAGATTCAGGGGGGCTCAAAAAAACCTCGAGCCAGACCTGGGTTGACTTTGTAGACTACTCAGTAAAAACACTAGATGGTTGGATTCAAGGCAGTGGTGTAAGTAATTATGATGGGCTGTACAATTTATTTGTGAAAGAACACCTGTTAAGTAATTGTTTCAATGATAAACTGCATCAGCATCTGGTAGACCTAGGACCAATTTCTCCCCAAGAATTGGGAAAGAAGGCGGACCATTGGGTCAAGACTAGGGTGTCCAAAACTTCCACAGGGGGTGACCAAAAGAAAGGGGTCACAAAACCTCCCCAGGGGAAGGGTGGTGAGACAGCCAAAAATAAAAATAGTAAAGAGTCTTCTACAGGCCCCCAAAAACCTGCACAGGAGGGTGGGCCCAGAGCCTCTTCACAAACCAATCCTGGGTACAAGGGTAAAAACTTTGATCCCAAAAAGGCCTGGTGTCGAAACTGTAGTCAGTCTGGACACCAAACTGGAGACAAGGCCTGTCCCAAGAAAAGTTCCACTCCAAACTCCAATCCAGGTAACACTGGAATGGCTAGTCTCCAAGTGGGATCAACAGTGTGCCCAGAGCAAATCAGGGTCCACACTGAAGCTACTCTAGTCTCTGAGGGTGGGGTGGATTTAGCCACACTAGCTGCCTGGCCTCCTAACATGCAAAAATACAGGCAGCAGCTCTTTATTAATGGGACAAGTGTAGAGGGCCTGAGGGATACAGGTGCCAGTGTCACCATGGTGACAGAGAAACTGGTTTCCCCTGGCCAATACCTGACTGGAAAAACTTATACAGTCACCAATGCTGACAATCAAACTAAAGCACATCCCATGGCAATGGTAACTTTAGAATGGGGAGGGGTCAATGGCCTGAAACAGGTGGTGGTCTCCTCAAACATCCCAGTAGACTGTCTGCTTGGAAATGACCTGGAGTCCTCAGCATGGGCTGAGGTAGAACTAAAAACCCATGCAGCCATGCTGGGTATCCCTGAACTGGTGTGTGTAAAAACACGAGCACAATGCAAGGCACAGGGTGAAAAAGTAGAGCTGGAGTCTGGAAGAAAGGCCCAGCCTACCAAGAGAAAAGGAAAGTCAGTTGGGAAACCAACTGCAACACAGTCAGAAAAAGAGAACCTCCCTTCTCAGGAAGAAGTTCTGCCCTCTGAGGGAACTGAGCCTTTGGAGCTTGAACCTTATCAGGTTGAGCTCTTGGGCCCAGGGGGACCCTCAAGGGAAGAGCTGTGTAAGGGACAAGAAACCTGTCCCTCTCTTGAAGGCCTTAGGCAGCAAGCTGCTGAAGAGTCCAAGGGCAAGAAAAATGGAACACATAGGGTCTATTGGGAAGATGGACTCCTGTACACTGAGGCCAGAGACCCCAAACCTGGTGCCACTAGGAGAGTGGTAGTGCCTCAGTCGTTCAGAGAGTTTATTCTGACCTTGGCCCATGATATTCCCCTTGCTGGGCATTTGGGACAAACCAAGACGTGGGAGAGGTTAGTCAACCACTTCTACTGGCCCAATATGTCCCAGAAGGTTAAGGAGTTTTGCCTCTCCTGCCCCACCTGTCAATCCAGTGGTAAGACAGGTGGGCACCCAAAGGCCCCCCTCATTCCACTTCCAGTGGTGGGGGTCCCCTTTGAAAGAGTGGGTGTGGACATAGTTGGTCCACTGGAACCTCCCACAGCCTCAGGAAATATGTACATCCTAGTAGTAGTGGATCATGCTACTAGGTACCCTGAAGCTATTCCCCTTAGGTCGACTACTGCCCCTGCAGTAGCCAAGGCCCTCATTGGTATCTTTACCAGAGTGGGTTTCCCTAAGGAGGTGGTGTATGACAGAGGTACCAACTTCATGTCAGCATACCTAAAACACATGTGGAATGAGTGTGGAGTGACTTACAAATTCACTACACCATACCACCCACAAACTAATGGCTTAGTTGAGAGATTCAACAAGACATTAAAAGGCATGATCATGGGGCTCCCAGAAAAACTCAAAAGGAGATTGGATGTCCTCTTGCCATGTCTGCTTTTTGCTTACAGAGAGGTGCCACAGAAGGGAGTAGGATTCTCACCCTTTGAACTTCTGTTTGGTCACCCTGTAAGGGGACCACTTGCTCTTGTTAAAGAAGGCTGGGAGAGACCTCTTCATGAGCCTAAACAAGACATAGTGGACTATGTACTTGGCCTTCGCTCTAGAATGGCAGAGTACATGGAAAAGGCAACCAAAAACCTTGAGGCCAGCCAACAGCTCCAGAAGTTTTGGTATGACCAAAAGGCTGCAATGGTTGAGTTCCAACCAGGGCAGAAAGTCTGGGTTCTGGAGCCTGTGGCTCCCAGGGCACTCCAGGACAAATGGAGTCGCCCTTACCCAGTGCTAGAAAGGAAGAGTCAGGTCACCTACCTGGTGGACCTGGGCACAAGCAGGAGCCCCAAGAGGGTGATCCATGTGAACCGCCTTAAGCTCTTCCATGATAGGGCTGATGTAAATCTGTTGATGGTAACAGATGAGGATCAGGAGGCAGAGAGTGAACCTCTCCCTGATCTTCTGTCATCAGACCCAAAAGATGGCTCAGTAGATGGAGTGATCTACTCAGACACCCTCTCTGGCCAACAGCAAGCTGATTGTAGGAGAGTCCTACAACAGTTTCCTGAACTCTTCTCCTTAACCCCTGGTCAGACACACCTGTGTACCCATGATGTGGACACAGGAGACAGCATGCCTGTCAAGAACAAAATCTTTAGACAGTCTGACCATGTTAAGGAAAGCATTAAGGTGGAAGTCCACAAGATGCTAGAATTAGGAGTAATTGAGCGCTCTGACAGCCCCTGGGCTAGCCCAGTGGTCTTAGTCCCCAAACCGCACACCAAAGATGGAAAGAAAGAGATGAGGTTTTGTGTGGACTACAGAGGGCTCAATTCTGTCACCAAGACAGATGCTCATCCAATTCCTAGAGCTGATGAGCTCATAGATAAATTAGGTGCTGCCAAATTCTTAAGTACCTTTGACTTGACAGCAGGGTACTGGCAAATAAAAATGGCACCTGGAGCAAAAGAGAAAACAGCATTCTCCACACCTGATGGGCATTATCAGTTTACTGTTATGCCCTTTGGTTTAAAGAATGCCCCTGCCACCTTCCAAAGGTTGGTGAATCAAGTCCTTGCTGGTTTGGAGTCCTTTAGCACAGCTTATCTTGATGATATTGCTGTCTTTAGCTCCACCTGGCAGGATCACCTGGTCCACCTGAAGAAGGTTTTGAAGGCTCTGCAATCTGCAGGCCTCTCTATCAAGGCATCCAAATGCCAGATAGGGCAGGGAACTGTGGTTTACTTGGGACACCTTGTAGGTGGAGGCCAAGTTCAGCCACTCCAACCCAAGATCCAGACTATTCTGGACTGGGTAGCTCCAAAAACCCAGACTCAAGTCAGGGCATTCCTTGGCTTGACTGGGTATTACAGGAGGTTTGTGAAGGGATATGGATCCATTGTGACAGCCCTCACTGAACTCACCTCCAAGAAAATGCCCAAGAAAGTGAACTGGACTGCGGAATGCCAACAGGCCTTTGACACCCTGAAACAAGCAATGTGCTCAGCACCAGTTCTAAAAGCTCCAGATTATTCTAAGCAGTTCATTGTGCAGACAGATGCCTCTGAACATGGGATAGGGGCAGTTTTGTCCCAAACAAATGATGATGGCCTTGACCAGCCTGTTGCTTTCATTAGCAGGAGGTTACTCCCCAGGGAGCAGCGTTGGAGTGCCATTGAGAGGGAGGCCTTTGCTGTGGTTTGGTCCCTGAAGAAGCTGAGACCATACCTCTTTGGGACTCACTTCCTAGTTCAAACTGACCACAGACCTCTCAAATGGCTGATGCAAATGAAAGGTGAAAATCCTAAACTGTTGAGGTGGTCCATCTCCCTACAGGGAATGGACTTTATAGTGGAACACAGACCTGGGACTGCCCATGCCAATGCAGATGGCCTTTCCAGGTTCTTCCACTTAGAAAATGAAGACTCTCTTGGGAAAGGTTAGTCTCATCCTCTTTCGTTTGGGGGGGGTTGTGTAAGGAAATGCCTCCTTGGCATGGTTGCCCCCTGACTTTTTGCCTTTGCTGATGCTATGTTTACAATTGAAAGTGTGCTGAGGCCTGCTAACCCGGCCCCAGCACCAGTGTTCTTTCCCTAACCTGTACTTTTGTATCCACAATTGGCAGACCCTGGCATCCAGATAAGTCCCTTGTAACTGGTACTTCTAGTACCAAGGGCCCTGATGCCAAGGAAGGTCTCTAAGGGCTGCAGCATGTCTTATGCCACCCTGGAGACCTCTCACTCAGCACAGACACACTGCTTGCCAGCTTGTGTGTGCTAGTGAGGACAAAACGAGTAAGTCGACATGGCACTCCCCTCAGGGTGCCATGCCAGCCTCTCACTGCCTATGCAGTATAGGTAAGACACCCCTCTAGCAGGCCTTACAGCCCTAAGGCAGGGTGCACTATACCATAGGTGAGGGTACCAGTGCATGAGCATGGTACCCCTACAGTGTCTAAAAAAAACCTTAGACATTGTAAGTGCAGGGTAGCCATAAGAGTATATGGTCTGGGAGTTTGTCAAACACGAACTCCACAGCACCATAATGGCTACACTGAAAACTGGGAAGTTTGGTATCAAACTTCTCAGCACAATAAATGCACACTGATGCCAGTGTACATTTTATTGCAAAATACACCCCAGAGGGCACCTTAGAGGTGCCCCCTGAAACTTAACCGACTGTCTGTGTAGGCGGACTAGTTCCAGCAGCCTGCCACACTAGAGACATGTTGCTGGCCCCATGGGGAGAGTGCCTTTGTCACTCTGAGGCCAGTAACAAAGCCTGCACTGGGTGGAGATGCTAACACCTCCCCCAGGCAGGAGCTGTGACACCTGGCGGTGAGCCTCAAAGGCTCACCCCTTTGTCACAGCCCAGCAGGGCACTCCAGCTAGTGGAGTTGCCCGCCCCCTCCGGCCACGGCCCCCACTTTTGGCGGCAAGGCTGGAGGGAACAAAGAAAGCAACAAGGAGGAGTCACTGGCCAGTCAGGACAGCCCCTAAGGTGTCCTGAGCTGAGGTGACTCTAACTTTTAGAAATCCTCCATCTTGCAGATGGAGGATTCCCCCAATAGGGTTAGGATTGTGACCCCCTCCCCTTGGGAGGAGGCACAAAGAGGGTGTACCCACCCTCAGGGCTAGTAGCCATTGGCTACTAACCCCCCAGACCTAAACACGCCCTTAAATTTAGTATTTAAGGGCTACCCTGAACCCTAGAAAATTAGATTCCTGCAACAACAACAAGAAGAAGGACTGCCCAGCTGAAAACCCCTGCAGAGGAAGACCAGAAGACAACTGCCTTGGCTCCAGAAACTCACCGGCCTGTCTCCTGCCTTCCAAAGAACTCTGCTCCAGCGACGCCTTCCAAAGGGACCAGCGACCTCTGAATCCTCTGAGGACTGCCCTGCTTCGACGACGACAAGAAACTCCCGAGGACAGCGGACCTGCTCCAAAGAGACTGCAACTTTGTTTCAAGAAGCAGCTTTAAAGAACCCTGCAACTCCCCGCAAGAAGCGTGAGACTTGCAACACTGCACCCGGCGACCCCGACTCGGCTGGTGGAGAACCAACACCTCAGGGAGGACCCCCGGACTACTCTACGACTGTGAGTACCAAAACCTGTCCCCCCTGAGCCCCCACAGCGCCGCCTGCAGAGGGAATCCCGAGGCTTCCCCTGACCGCGACTCTCTGAGACCTAAGTCCCGACGCCTGGAAAAGACCCTGCACCCGCAGCCCCCAGGACCTGAAGGACCGGACTTTCACTGCAGAAGTGACCCCCAGGAGTCCCTCTCCCTTGCCCAAGTGGAGGTTTCCCCTAGGAAGCCCCCCCTTGCCTGCCTGCAGCGCTGAAGAGATCCCGTGATCTCTCATTGACTAACATTGCAAACCCGATGCTTGTTTCTACACTGCACCCGGCCGCCCCCGCGCTGCTGAGGGTGAAATTTCTGTATGGGCTTGTGTCCCCCCCGGTGCCCTACAAAACCCCCCTGGTCTGCCCTCCGAAGACGCGGGTACTTACCTGCAAGCAGACCGGAACCGGGGCACCCCCTTCTCTCCATTGCAGCCTATGCGTTTTGGGCACCACTTTGAACTCTGCACCTGACCGGCCCTGAGCTGCTGGTGTGGTAACTTTGGGGTTGCTCTGAACCCCCAACGGTGGGCTACCTTGGACCAAGAACTGAACCCTGTAAGTGTCTTACTTACCTGGTAAAACTAACCAAAACTTACCTCCCCCAGGAACTGTGAAAATTGCACTAAGTGTCCACTTTTAAAGTAGCTATTTGTGAATAACTTGAAAAGTATACATGCAATTGAAATGATTCAAAGTTCCTAATGTACTTACCTGCAATACCTTTCAAACAAGATATTACATGTTAAATTTGAACCTGTGGTTCTTAAAATAAACTAAGAAAAGATATTTTTCTATAACAAAACCTATTGGCTGGATTTGTCTCTGAGTGTGTGTACCTCATTTATTGTCTGTGTATGTACAACAAATGCTTAACACTACTCCTTGGATAAGCCTACTGCTCGACCACACTACCACAAAATAGAGCATTAGTATTATCTATTTTTACCACTATTTTACCTCTAAGGGGAACCCTTGGACTCTGTGCATGCTATTCCTTACTTTGAAATAGCACATACAGAGCCAACTTCCTACAACTTCATTATAGGGTAAGCAGTTTTTAAATTAAAAATACTTTGCTGTTTCAAAAATAGACTTTTCAGAGTGTTGACCTGTGGATGGACAACAAGAATGTAGTTTCACGGGTAAGTACACAATTTACCTAAGTATTCAGGGTTTCAGGCTAGCACTGGGCAAGGTTCAGGTTGGTACCAAGTGTGCACCCACAGCTGCCAGGGGCTGCTGGGTGCCAAGGTCCAAGTCAAAGTCTGTACCCAATATTAGTCAGTGGAGACTCTGGCGGGGGGCAGAGGTGGTTGGAATTATGATGTGCTATTCATAGGTAAGTACAGGTGGTGTCGGAGGTTGGTCTCCAGGGGCTTCAAAGCAGGCACGTTGGGGGCTGCGTGTTGTGCACAGGGCAGCACCAAACTTGCACCCTCAGTGGCACAGGGACAGCTGGGTGCAGTGTACTAAGTGTTGGGCGGGCACCCAATGCAATCCAATAGAGACCGTGTTGTATGTTCTGCAGCGCTGCTTACAGGTCAGTAGAGTGAGGTCATGGGTGGATCTCCTGGGGTAAAAGCAAGGGGGACCACAAGGCAGCACCAGACTTACACCCTCAGCGGCATAGGGGTGGCTGGGTGCAGAGTGCAGAGTGCAACACAGCATTGTGCTCCCAATGTTAGTCAATGCCTGAGGTCACTTTCAGAAACAAGCTGCAGGCTCTGGCTATGAGGCCGGGAGAGGTCAACACACAGCTGCCCAGGTAAGTTAAGATGTTAGGGGTTGTAGAAACACCACCGGTCTAGCTCCCCAGGATCTGGGTGCAGAGGTGTCTTTTGCTGTCAAACAGCTTAACCAGCAGGTCGCGGTCAGGGGTGGATCCCTTGGATTGAGGCTCCAGTCGTTGCTGTGGAGTCTGACAGGGGTCAGCCCACAATTGACTCTGGGTCAGAAGTGCTGGGGAACCTTCACTGGACTGGGGGGGGCATTTGAACTCTGGCCGTGAACGTCTGGTGCAGAGGTGGTTCCAGATGGCAGTGTCATGGTTCATCAGGCAGATTTCTTTCTTTCTTCGTTGGAGATGTTTCTTTTGGATAGGTCTGGTGTCAACAGGAGTTCTTGTTCATTAAAGGCAGACAGTCCTCCCATAGCTTTGGAGGTTGCTGGGCTGCACGACAGTTGTCTTCTGGGCGCAAGTTCTTTGAAGGCTGCAGACAGTCTATTAGTGCTGGGGCCAAGTCAGTTGGTGTCTTCAGTCTTCTCTGCTGAGCGACCTCTATGGTGTCTGGCTCTTCTTGAGTCAACAGGAATCTAATTCTAGGGTTCAGGGGTGCCACCTAAATACTGAATTTAGGGGTGTTAGAGGAAGTGTCAAGTGGTAGCCAATGGGCTACTTGCCTTTAGGGTGACTACACCCTTCCTATGACCACTATTGGCCTAATTCCTTCCATGCAAGATGGAGGAATTTAAACAGTAGTGTCCACTTTTGCTTGTCCACCCTAGGGGTGGGACTTGAATGAAGTGTGCACTCCTCTGAATTTTCCCTTTTTTTTTTTTTTTTCTGCCCATCCTGCTGCCAAAAGTGGGTCAGCAATTGGAGGGTTGGCCTCCTACACCATTCAGAGAGGTGTGGGTTGCATTTCAAAAGGCAGCAAGGCCTTTGAAAATCCCCACCCTGGAATGTCCATTCTGCCTGGGAGAGGAAGTCACACTTCTGCCCATAGCAGCCCTTTGTTTTGAGCCCTTGAGAGCATTGGATCTCATCTTAAGGGGCCAGAACTCTATCTAAAGTGGCTGCACTGGTTCTGTCCAGTCAGTGTCCACTCCAGAAGTTGGTAGATTTCAAAGGGGCATCTCTAAGGTGGCCCGAGTGCATGTATTAATACATACATCAATGGGTTCAGTTAGGGTTTATTAGTACAAGATGTTTGATACCAACTCATAATGGCCAGTGTTCAGCACATATACTTAAAATGGCTGCACTGTTCCCTTACTATGTCTGAGAATCGACAAAGACCGCAGGGGCATAGCTGCTCAATCCAGTATGTCCTCACATGTGATATAATGCACCCTTCCTTTAGGGCTTTAAGGCCTGCCAGAGGGTTGACTTAACATATATTGCATGCAGTGTGCAGGGGGACTGGGCACACAGGCTGTGTGCGCCATGTGTTTTCCCTTTAGGTCTGCACCAAGACACTCTGCCTACGAAGGCAGAACTGTGTGAACTTAGTGAGAGGGTCGCTGAGGGTGGCACAGTCTGTGCTTCAGCCTTTGGGGCCTTCCTTTACCCCATGCACTAGGTGCCAGGGGTACCAGTACGTAGGTACTTACAGTGGCACCTAAATGTTTGCCAATTGGGAAAAACGACTGTGCAGTTTTAAGGAAAGATCTGGCACTGGGGGGGGGGGGGGGGGGGGGGGGAGCTGTTTAGCAGGGACCCAGTGCACTTTAAGACGAAATTGCACCAGAAACCAGGCAAAAAGTGTTGCGGGGTGGCCATGTCAAACGAGGCACCTTCCTACACTTGACATTAAAAGTACCTGCCCTTTGCTGTTTCAGTGTGACTTCACACTGTCTTCTGTTGTAAGACTTGTCTCTTACACCCTGCCATCCTGAGAATCCAGTGCATCACATGCTTAAAATCACCTCTAGACATGCATCAGTCAACTGGATCTTCCTGCTGGTCACTGGCCTTCCCTCTCATTTAACAGAGCAGTTCTTCAGTCTCTGTTCTAATTCCTTCATCATGACATTTTTGATGCAATAATTATCACTCTGATAACCGTGGACTCCGCTTGCCTCCCTGCAAAATTATGGCAGGTTAGATCTGGCAAAATGTATCTGAGGAAAATGGTGTTTTATTCATATTTTCTGTATGTAAAGTAAAAAGTAGTTACTGCATACAGAGGAGTTTTAAAGTAACACTCATAATGAGGGTCTAAGATTGGTGCAGAAGCAGGGCCTCACATAAGCAGCTAAGTCATTGTGGTATTCTCCATAGAATTTAACAGTGAATAGTTCATTATAGTCACAAGACTTGTGTCCTCAATACTAACTGAAACACATTGCCTTCCTAGCTGACGTCGTTCAAGTTCGAAGATTTGTAATTTCTCTAAAGGATAAAGGACAATATTAGGGCTTTAAAGGGATGTTTGACAGCTATTTCAGCCTGTACCTTTTTGCTGTTGAAAGTCATTTGTAGAGCATGTTGCTGTCAACCCTGGGGATTTCTGGGTGCTGGCTGTGATATCTCTGTTGTAGAACCAGGTCTTTACTCTCTTCCTGAAGTCTGCCAGTGAGGGTGCAGTTTGGTGGGGGAGGGATTGGTCGTTGCAGGCCTTGGCAGCTATGTAGGAAAGAGCGGCCACTGCTGCACTGGATTCTGGGTGTGTATGTGAGTGCTAGCAAGGAAGAGTGCAGGTGCCTGGTGGGTTGGAAGTGTAGACAGTGGTTGATTTAGTCCAGTCCTTGATTGTGTCGGACTTTGTAGACATGTGTGAGGAGCCTGAAATGACCTCTTTTCTGGACTGGGAGGCAGTGGCGGTTACTCAGGTTGGGGTGATGTGGGCTCACCTGGGAAGATCCAGGATGAGTCTGGCGGTGCTGTTTTGTATTGTCTGGAGCCTCTGTAGAAGCTGGGAGGATATTCCAGCGTAGAGAGCACTGCCTTAGTCGAGGCGGCTGCTGGCGAGGCCCTGGGAGATGGTTTTGCTGGTGTCTATCTGAAGAGGGTGTGGAAGCAGGAGGAGACTGTGTTGATCTGCTGTTTCATGGTCAGCTCACTGTCGCAGATGAGGTAAAGGTTTCGAGCATGGTCTGTATGCGCAGGAGTAAGTCCGAGTTCGGCTGGCCACCAGCTATGATCCCAAAGATCAGGACTTTTCTTTTTGGAGTTTAGCTTCAGGCAGTTTGTGTTCATCCCGTCTGCTACGGTGGTCATTGCATTGCAAGAGTTGGTTCTGATGGTAGAGAGGTCTTTGGTAAGTGAGACGATCAATTGAGTATTGTTTGTGTTGGAAGTGATGAGTTTGTAGGATCTAATAATGTCGGTGGGGTGGGGCGGAGCCCTATAGGGGCTGAGGGAAGAGCCTTTGGGTACACTGCAAAAGAGGTGCTTGGGTGTGGAGGTGAAAGGGGGTAGTCGGACGCTCTTAGTGCGTCCTGTCAGGAAGGAGGAAAACCATTTGAGGGTGTTTTTATATTAGTGATGTAGTCTGACGAGGGTTTGGAGGGGGATGGGGTTGATTGTGGCTGATAGGTCGGAGGATCAGGACGGTGGTTTCCCTGCAGTTGAGGGCTCTGATGTATGTAGTCCGTGGTGACGATGAGTTTGGGCTTGGTGCTGTGGTTGGAACAAAAACCTAATTGGGAGGTGTCCACTAAGTGTATTTCTTCCAGTTAGCTGGTGAGCTGCTGAAGTCCTTCTCAAGTACTTTTGGCCTGGTAGGGGAGGAGCGAGCGAGAGGTCGCTAATTCCTGTTTGTTGGGGTTGACGGAGGGTTTTTTCAGGTGGAATTCGATTTCCGCATGTTTCCATTTGTCTGGAAAAACTACTAAGATGATGGAGTTGTTGAGGAAGCTGGTGAGGTCCGTGCTGATGAGTTTGGTTCCGAGATTGAACAGGTCATGGGGGAGGCATGAGTTGGTGAGTGAACTGGAGTGAATAGATTATATGATGGCTGAGGTGCATTAAGTGGTGAGCGGTGCACTTGTGGAGATCATGCTGTTGGTGTGTGCTGGAGGAGGGTGGGGTCGAGAGAGATGAAGGTTGAGATTGTGGGTTGGGGGTCGAAGTTGTAGATGGTGGAAATATTGCTGTGGGGGTAGTCTGAGAGGGTGTTGCAAAGTTCTTGAGAGGGGTGGATTGTGTTCTCCGGCTACTGGCTTGGAGTATTCTTTGATTAATTTGAAAAAAATATTTTGTGCGGTTGGATGCTGAGTCTGTGAGTCAAGATGGCCGCTCTTAGCCTCCTTGGGTTGCCTGTGGTGGTTGCTGAGGGCTGCTTTGTGGGCTGTTCTATCGGAGGGATTCCTGGTGGATCGCCATTGTCTCAAGTTTGTATCAGCTGCTCTTGGTGGCTTTAAGTGCTGGGGTGTACCAGCTGGCATTTGTAGAGGTTTTGTTGGTTCTGGCTAGTTTCAGCAGGGCAACTGAGTGCCCATTTGGTGAGCCACAAGAAGTTCAGGATGGCCTGGTTGAGGCCGGATGAGGCCTTGGATTTCGATGAGCTGAGGACCTGTGTCCACTGCGATTCAGTTATTTTGCTCCAGCTGCGGTGGTCTGCTCTGTGGGTCCTGGTGGTGGTGTTGGGTGTGAGCAATGGTGAAGTAGATGATGCTGTGGTTGGACCAGGAAAGTTTTCTGTGATGTGGCTGAATCGGGCTCGGTAATTCGAGGTGAAGAGTGGGTTGAGAGTGTCTGGCATTGTGTGTGGGTACATTGACTAATTGGATGAAGCCTATGTTGCTCAAGTTCTCGAGGTAGGTGGTGGAGTTGGTGTCGTTTGCGTTGCTGATTTGGAAATTGGGGTCTGAGTAGAATGCAGTGGTTGGAGTCGATGGCTAGTGGAACGATGATGTGGGGGGGGATGGTGTTTTAGAAGGCTAGTTAGGGTAATGGGATTCTGTATACAAGGGTGCCTATTACAGTAATTTTGGAATAGGTTTGTAGTTGGAAATTGAGGTGTTCCATGAGGGGGTGAGGTGTCTTCATTGGTGGCGATGCATCGAATGGTGTTCTTGAATATGATGGCGATCCACCGACAGTGTTTGTTGCTGTTTGTGTATGATCTTGTAACCGTCAGGTGTTGTGGTGGCATTATCTGGGTTCAAGGAGAGGGTAAGCCAGGTTTTGGTGATGGATGCTCATGAAGATATAAGGCTCAAACTGGGAGGCAGGCTTCATCATAGGGCTCCTCCTGCACGAAGGTGTGGGCTCCAGCACTGCTGATGCAGGGTAGCTCTTAAGGTGGTACATGCGAGGGCACTATGGAATAAAGGTCGTTTAGCAGTAAAACAAAGGGTTAGCTATTGCCTGAAGAGTGGGTATATATATAAGTAGTGCTGTGTGTGGTGTGGTGTGTTTTTTTTTTTTTTTTTTTTTTTTTTTTTTTTTAACAGGATAAAAAAAAAATCAGAGGACTGAAATGTTGTTGTTGTTATTGTCCCCCAAAGATGTATATTAAATAAACCGTAAAAATTCACTCTAATGTCCATATGTTTAAGCACTGAATTACCCTTGAGTTGGTGCAGATGGGTTTTTATCAGGACCTAAATATCAAATTGAGCTTTGTACCGGTATGAGCCTTCTGGGTAAAAAGTAAAATTAAGTGAAAAAGGTACATAACCAACTTCCATAACTTGCTGGCACTTGTGTAGTAAAGACCTGCTCTCACTTTGTGTGAGATGACTGTGGAAAAGACAAAACACAATCACAGTGAGTTCAGTCATCTACTTATCACATCATTGTAGTGTTCCCTCATCAAGGTAAGATACTCACTATTGTCGACAGAAGTGTGGTTTGACTTTTTTTTTGACTTTTTTACTTGTAACATTATTCTTTGAGAACCCTATAGGAGTCAGTGCATACCCATACTTATATATGTTCCAATGTTACAATAAAGTAGCCCCTTAACCACAAAGGGCCTTTGCTGGAATGTATTCTTGTTACACTCCTGCCTCTGGGGTAATGGTGAGAGACACTGGGATATATGCATTCAAACAGGATTAAAAACCATAATCATCCAAGCAACTCTCCTATTTTAGGGCTGATCTTCATAGCTATCTGGATGTTGTCCCCAAAATAGCGAGACAGTGTCAGCCTGCAATCCAGTTGATTGCCAGAGTTTCTCCTGTGCTGCAATAATGGGTTCCAGTAGAGCCCAAGTAAAGTGGTGAAGAGGTTCTGATGAAGCTGAAGAGGACAGGAGGACTTCAGCAAGGACATTAGACTTGGTTTCCTTATTTGGTAATTGCTAATCCAAGACCCCTGCAGCTTTTGGCACCGCCATATGCAGCCACTGCTTCAGGCATTTGGTGGTACGGTGGTGAAGTCCATAGGCAATATGGGGTAAGTGTTTCCACTTACAGAAGGCAATTCTTGGAAATCCAGAGGATCCTGGTCTGGGTCTCCATGGGAAGAAAACTCCAAGGGTCAGGGCCTCTTCAAAAACTTACTGGAGTCTGGTCCTGTATGCATCTCCTTCTAAAGAAGCTGGGCATTCCTGCAAGAGCAGATCTGGGGCTCTGCATCAAGCTGCGGCGCCTCTGTACCTTGAGCTGGAAGTGTTGGTGCTGGCAGGGAGGTGATGCCATCCATGGAATTGGTTGCAGTGTCATATATTGGAGTGCTGGGTCAAAGCAATGTGATGATGGTAGGAGGTCCAATGATGTGGCACCAAAGAGTTTCGTTTGAGAGGGTATGAACATCAGAAGTTGCAACAGTGGTACAGGTGGACCCAAATGGGATGCCTGACTGCATCAGACCCTTAACTAAGATAAAGTACATAACATGAAGAACACTGCAGGGTCGGAAGTACAGTGATGTCAATCTCGTGTGGTGGAGGTGCTGGCACTGAAGGCTCTGGTAAGGACCAAGTTTGTTCCGGAGCTGGGTCCAGTTGAGGATGAGAGTCCAATGGCATCAAGTCGACAAGCTCCAGTTTTGATGAAGGTCCTGTGAGACTGAGAGTGACAATGTGACTTATCTCTGGGGTGCTTCTGTCTTACCGTGCTGCTTTTTTCTTTGCAGCCGACTCTGGTGAGAGAGACCGGGAACAGTGCTGTGATAGTTTACGTCGTCCTTGGCCTTCCTTAGCCATAAGGAGCTTGGCCTCTAATGAACATCTGTCACCTGCATTGTCTGTATCCTGATTTCTTTGGAGGGTACATGATCTTGCAAGTTTGTTTTTGTGAGGATCTCCAGAGAGTAGCTCGGTATCTGCAAGGATGGTATGGAAAAAAGGGAACTGATGCCATTGCTCTAGGATAGGTGCTGCCTGATATCACTTCCATCGTCATCCAAGTCCTGCACCCTCTTTTAGTGACTTAAGAGCTGTGAAGTTTTCTGGATCCAGTGTGACACCTAGGATGCTTCTACTGATGAGGAATCTGTAGGTAGCACTATCTATCAGAATGATCTAATATGATTGTCACAGCAGTCTTGGAGAGAGAAAGCAAATGTTGGATCCGAAATAAATTTTTATTTATAACAAATGTGGCTGCATAAACACTATTCAGACTTATCCTTGAAGGTGTGCTGAAGACCAAGATAAATGAACTTCAGGGATGTAACATAATCTAAATACTGAAACCTCATAGAATGAGAGACTTTCAATGCCAACATGTTTATCAGCTAGTGCAAGACAGGTAGGGATTCTCAATGTGCTATGTTGCTTGCTTTCACTGCTTTTATATTGTTACGTTGCTTCGACTGTTCGGCAGTCTGTAATAATGGTTTTACATGTGTTCTGTACTAAAATCTGTGTTAAATAATGCCTCAAAAATAATTTTGTGAAAAGTATGTGTGCACTTGGTTGCAAGGGTACCAGGAACTCTGCAATAAATTCAGGTTTTATTAGGTGTCTAACACACATTGTGCCCAAGGAAGTTGGGAGGGATCCAAGCTCAATTACTTGTGTGTTGATCAGCTGCTAAGGTGGTCTGAATGTGCTTGCCAAGGGAGCTCTCAGGTGTGATCCGAAAAGACCTCTGCAACTTTAACACATAATGAAAGATAACATAAGATTCAGATCCCCAGCAACAATGATCTGAGATGGAGGAAGCAAGTTTAGTAAACCTTTTTGAAAATGCATCACTTGTGGTCAAGACACATGAAGGCGGATAAGGCAGCCAAATAACCTTTTATCTTTCCCAATGCTGGGCAAATGTCAGTCACCCGCACTGGAAAGGTACGACAAACTGGTTCAACCGTTCCAAATCATGCAATTGGGGAAAAAAACTGTCAGAGCGACCCTTTATCAATGTATTTTGTGGCAGGTTTGGTACAGCCAAGATGTCTGAAAATTCAGATGAGAAGGTAATACTCCAGCTTACGCTGTTGAACCACTGTGTTCAACTTTAACATTTAGGGATTGGATTGGAGGATCTGATCATTCTGCTGCTTCACCCTGAGAAGGAGAAGACTGAGCCAAATGCAGTGCACCTACAAATTGGCATACCAAACCTGTCTCTTCAGTAGAAGACTAGGTGGATATGTATATAGTATCCACTTGAACAACTGAATCTAAAGGCAGTCCCACAATTAACCTTTCTGAGGGAAGTGTATGGCACAGGACTAAGAATACTTCTTGTTCTGGAGTGTGGCAAAGACATTCCCGAAGGGACACCCCAATTTGGAGATGATCATGCCAGCTTACCTATAGAGTAAGTGCCAATTTGTTATCTTTTATGTAAATGAGACTCAAATAATTTCCTATCCTGTTGAGGGATACTGGTGGCCTAGTCTGCATTGAAGAATGCTGTATTGCTAAGCCTACCCTCACAGGTGAATGACCTCTCAGCACACGGTGCATGGCTCCTTAGCACAGAACCTTAATGGGGCTTCATCTCTGGGCCTTCATGGGTAAGTGGACCATTGGAAGCTGCAGCACATTTATGTAATGCTGCACCAATGCAGACCATAGGTCAGGCACCATACATCGACTAAATGGACGTCGCAGCTCAGCATGGAGCCCTCTGTCCCGACAATAAGCCTGCATCTGTAAAGGCCTGAAGGGATCGCCAACCGGTAGGTCTGTAGTACACATCCACCAGTGCCACTCTGGATGGATTGACTGACTTTAGGCAGAGATGAGATGCATTTTTTTTTTTAATTTTTATTTATTTTGGAACTGCTGCTTTTTCAGGCACTTATATAGGGCTGTCGTCTGCCAGCAAGTGCGTGGCACCAACAGTATACATGAGGCCAATCCGACCCAACATGCATCAACCATGCAGAACTGGAATATGTTTCTCTATCAAACATCTGACTCACCTCTTGAATATCTGCTATTTTGTCCATTGAAGCCCCCATAAAGGCCCGCCTTTACGATCCGTGCTCAAAAAATCTCATCTGGTCATGCACAGTCCAACTTGTGGAGGAGGGTCTTAGTGGAGCCCAAGATTTGGATGTTTTAGTGTGCTTAAGACATTGTTTGACCATTGCCAAGACTCTCTCCCTTCTCTAGACAGGCATCCATCCAAGAATGGGAATATATGGACTCCTGACTTTCAAAACATCACATTCTGACAGTTTTCTCCCATCTGGCAATTTTCTGGGCCCTGGAATGGGTCTCTGCCAAAGGCTCCTCAATGAAAGAGGCCTTAACTTTTTTTGTTTGCCACTTGGATGATTTCAACAAGCTTCAAGGACACAGCCAAAAATGTCTTTATTGTTTTCACGTGTGCCTGTCATATGCACCAGTGATGGTGCCTAGGTAGGTATTTACCTACTTCAGGTACACCAGGGACTGAAGCTGTGGAGCTGCAGCAATAGGAGGAGTCAGCCTTGAAACTTACAAATCCTGTATGATGAGGTTCACCTTTGGAGAGCAGTTGAGAAGATACTGGTGTAACCTGACAATGTCTAGCATGTTCTGACAGAAGTCCTCAATCTGGGTGGGATAAGCTAATGGTGCTAGGTATTATGGCTTCGTATCTTTCAGTCTGGCTTCTGGTGACCCAACCTTTCTGTTGATTCAGCCTTCTCCAGAACGCTTTCATTCAGGCCTCCTGTTCCAGTTCTCCGTCTACAGGTGTCTTCCCTACAGCCCTGTCAGATAGAAACTAAACAGTTTGAAGCAAGACTCTGCGCTAGAGTGAACCACTCCACCCTATCTCAGTCCACGCCTTCAGTCTACCCCACTCCAATCCACCCCAGCCTACCCCACACCACATCAATCTACTCCATTTCACTACAGTCTACCCCACTCCACCCTGATCTACTACACTCCAATCTATCCTAATCTACTGTGTTCCAATCAACCCACTCTACCCTACTCCACTCAGTCTAACCCCCTCCGCCTAATCCACTCCAAGCTATCCTAATCTACCCCACTCCAACCCATTATACTTACCCACCCTATTCCACTCCAATGTACCCAAATTCACTCTACCCTACCCCATTCCACTCAAATCTAGCCCATCCCACTCTGATCCAATCTACCCCACTACTTTCTACTCCCCCTCTAGTCTACTCTTGCCTACTCCACTCCTTCTAACCCACTTTACCCACTTCACCCCAAACCACTCCATTCCGATCTAACACCACCTATACCACTCTAATCTACCCCACTCCAGTCTCCATTCCACTCTACCCCAACCCACACCATTACAATCTACTCCACCCCACACCAACATAACCCAATCAGGCCCGCTCTACTGCAGTCTACTCTGCTGCACTCAATCTACCACACTCCACTCAAATGTACCCTACTCATTCCAATCTACTGCACTCAAATCCTACCAATCTACCCACTTCACACCACTCGAGTCTACCTGACTCCACCTCAATCTACCCTGCTCTACTCTACCCCACTCTACTTGAATCTACCCTATTCCACTTGAATCTAGCACTCCACCGCGATCCAGTCTACACCAATCCATCCAACCCACTTTAACCCACCACTCAATCCTCGCCACTCCACTCCACCTAACCCACTCTACCGGACTCCCAAGTCCAATACATTCCAATCTACCCCACTCCAATGCAATCCAGCCCCATCCACTCCACTCTGTTCTTATACCCCACTACATTTTACTCCAATCCACTCCACCCCACTCTAACCCACTTTACCCTCTGCAATCTAGCCCACTCCAGTCTCCATTCCACTCTATCCAACCCACTCCACTACAGTCTCCACACTATCCCAGTTCACTCTTATTCAGTCTACCCATCCCACCCCTCTCCAGTCAGCCCCAGTCTACGCCATTCTACTCCACTGCCCTCATATCTACTCTACTCTCACCCACTCCACTCCACCCCATCCCACGAACGTTAAGCCATGCCGAACAGCAGCTACACTGGTGTACAACATAGCTAAAGCACATTCGCAAAGCCAGTAGCTCATGAATAGGTGAGACCTATTGGCCTTGCCAGTGCTTGTTTTATGAATGTCAGATTTGGGGGAACAGAGGTTCAGTTTATCTCCAGGCTACATATGTTCCTCGTTTTTCAAGTCTTAAAAGGCTTGTGCAAAATAAGTCCATGTTTATTGGATTCTAGATTGGGCTACTTTCTAAACAATTCTAGAATAATCTGGAAAAACTGTGTAGATACTTGCATGTATTTGTTTTTGCCCTCCTTGCTGCCTTGATTGTTTGACCCTGGTGATGCATAAATGTTTTGTCTGTAACTTGGTTGCATGGAAAAATGCAATACCATTTGTCACAAATGTCATTTATTTTTCTTTTGTGGTTTGGTCTTGTTCCAGTTGGGGTGTTTTTAACATTTTTGACAGGACCTGATTTAATTGGATTATTTTATTGTTTTAGGATGTGCAAATGACTTAGAGTATCCTAAAATGTTTTAGTTTGCTTTACTTTTTTCAGAGTGGCATTCAATTTGGAAGAGTTCCTTATTAACGTTTTCTTTAATTTCAATTAATAGGCCAGATATATCAACAGTACCCGCAGCAGGCTGGCTATCCGCCTCAGCCACCACAGGCCCAGCCTCAGCAACAGTATGGGATTCAGTATGCTGGTAAGAATCGTATTGGGGGGGTGGGGTGGGGGGTCTATGTAATTGGAAAGTTAAGAGTAGAATCTTTTTTTTTAGGACATCCTTTTCTTTTTTCTTCAATGATATTAAATCTGCTGCAAGTTCAGCAACACTGTCTAGACCAGTGGTTCTTAAACTTTGATTTCTGTAGGCCCCCACTTAACCATTGCTTGAATCTGAAGACCCCACCCCCCCCCCCCCCCCCCCCCCCCCCCCCCCCCCCCCCCCCCCCCCCCCCCCACACACACACACACACACACACACACACACACGCCCCTGGCCTAAGGAATTTAGACGATTTAAACCGAAACAATTTACAAAAAATCAGATACAACTATTTATCAGTTTTAATGGGAAGGGTGGAGCTTTTTGTAAATTCAATGAAGGCCACCCATTGTCCATTCTATATTCTGTTTGATGTACTTCCACTTATGCCATTATTGAAACTTTCATAGATTCACATGCTTGAATCATTCCCCATTATCGAGATGGGAGTCCCCAGTACCTTAGAAAAGTAATATCCTGATATAGAACATAGTCCTTAAGCATTTCGGCTTAGTAACATATCCTAGTCATTATATCAAAAAGGACTAAACTTAAGAGTCAACTAATCGGGTGACACCACCCTGTAGAGCCCTTTTGAGAGAAGCTCCATTCCCTCCTGTCATGCTAGGGAGTCTTTACTGAACTCTGCTCAGTTTTCCTGTCAGAATTATTCATCTGACTTTTCTACAGACTTTGCTCTTTACAATTTCACAGATATACTCTGGACTTCGGCATGTCTGTGATTTAGGTGTCCAATACTGACGTTGAATGTGTTAGGCACATCTAATAAGGGGCTCTTCAGACCCTTTGGCACTTGCAGAAAGAAGAGGCTAGATATATAGATGACCCTTTATCAGAACTGCATATATTGTCTTTATCCTGCGCATAAAACTAAAGACTGCAAAGTATGTTGCACATTTTCCTCTAATCCTTTAAAGGATTGTGAAGGACGACTCCTTCTCTGGCTGCAGAAGCTCCAAACTAGAGAAAATCCTATTTCTGATGAGGAGAGTGACACCTCATTTATGCCTTCCTCCAAAACACCTCTGAAAAGAGTTAGAGATGGTTCTGCAGCACATTCCTCTCATGAACCACCAAAAACAGGTGTCCAAGCAGGCCTCTCGGGTTTCATATAAACACCGAAGCCCATCTAGGCCCCCTCCATAAAAAGTGACCTCTCGGGACAAGAGGGGAAAAAAGGGGTCCAGTTCCTCCTGCAGAATACTTCAAAAATTAACTTTGGAGCCCCCAAAACCTCCACCTCTGGTCAAACATATGTTTAATAACCCTTCATCTGCTTTGCCGACACATGGCTTGTTGTCCACATCTCCGCTGACTAAATCATCGCTGCGGCTTACCTCAACAACTCCAATTCTCTCGTGATTGAGACCAAAGCAGTCACCCACGTCGGCGCTACCATCGTCGACCACATCTACAACCTCAATGACTGTCACAGAAAATTGTATTAAAGCAGAAACTAAGTCAAAAGTTGCTCATAACAGTTATAACATCTCCTAGTAAGGTGCCTTTACTACTTTCCTATCTACTGGATGACTGCCCTGAAGAGGATAGCTTCTTTGGTGCAGCATGTAGCACTTTAGAGCTTAATGTTAAATACCAGGACAATGGACAACTGATAAGGGTGACTACTATGAGCTGGAGTGTTATGTCCCTCAGGAGCACTACAAACACCCTCCAGAATACCAAGAAGACATGGCCTATTCTCCTTCAGCACTTCTAACATACATACAATTCCTGCTATCCAATCACAGCAAAAGGTTTCCTCCAGTGTGTGCTCCTGTTCAGCACATTTCAGTGTCTGTGCCTCTTCAACCACAGATTCCTCAGCCTGCACAATTGCTGCTGCCTCCACCAGTAGTCTGTTCTCCACAAGTAGCACAATTATGAGACCCCCATCCAAGACTGCCATGATGAGTGGGATGATTACGTATTAACAACACCTTCATCGTCATCACTGCCCACAGTAGATTCCCTTCCGAGGAAATAAAAGGTTTTCACATCCTTTTACAAAGAGCAGCTGTAAGAAGTTGGCTCGGTATATACTATTTCAAAGTAAGAAATAGTGTGCACAGAGTCCAAGGGTTCCCCTTAGAGGTAAGATAGTGGCAAAAGTAGATAATTCTAATGCTCTATTTTGTGGTAGTGTGGTTGAGCAGTAGGCTTATCAGAGGGTAGTGTTAAGCATTTGTTGTACACACCCAGACAAATGAAGAACACACACTCACTCCAGGCCAATAGGTTTTATATTGAAAAATATCTTTTTTATTTTAAGAACCACAGGTTCAAGATTTACAGTTAATACTTTAAATGTAAGGTGCTTCACTTTGATCCTTTAGGAACTTTGAATGAAAACAATATGTACAGTCTTTGTAAAAATGACAATAAGCTATTTTTAAAGTGGACACAGTGCAAAAATTAACAGTTCCTGGGGGAGGTAAGTTAAGGTTAGGAAGTAAGTAAAACACTTACAAATCTCAGTTCTGGGGCATAGGCAGCCCACCATTTGGGGTTCAAGGCAACCCCAAAGTTACCACAACAGCAGCTCAGGGCTGGTCAGGTGCAGAGGTAAGAGGTGCCCAAAACACATAGGCGCCTATGGAGAACAGGGGTGCTCTGGTTCCAGTCTGCCAGCGGATAAGTACCTGTGTCCTCTGGGGGGGGAGGGCAAACCAGGGGGGTTTTGTAGAGCACTAGGGGGGACACAAGTAGGCACACAACACACCTTCAGCAGCACAGGGGCGGCCAGGTGCAGTGTGCAAAGCAGGTGTCTGGTTTTGTATAGGTTTTAATGGAGGGACCTGGGGGTCACTCTAGCGGTGCAGGCAGGCACGCGGGGGGCTTCTCGGGACAGCCACCACCTGGGCAAGGCAGAGGGTCGCCTGGGGGTCACTCCTGCGTAGAAGTTCGGTTCCTTCAGGTCCTGGGGGCTGCGGGTGCAGTGTTGGCTCCAGGCGTCAGGTCCCTTGTTACAGGCAGTCGCTGTCAGGGGGAGCCTCTGGATTCTCTCTGCAGGCATCGCTGTGGGGACTCAGGGGTGTTGTCTCTGGTTACTCACAGGCTCACAGTCTCTGGGGAGTCCTCCCTGAGGTGTTGGTTTTCTGCAGGTCGAGCCGGGGGCATCGGGTGCAGAGTGTAGAGTCTCACGCTTCCGGCGGGAAACGTGAAGTCTTTGGAAGTTGCTTCTCTGTTGCAAAGAAGTAGCTGGTTTTGAACAGGGCCGCTGTTCACTTGAGTTTCTTGGTCCTGTAGTCCAGGGCAGTCCTCTGAGGCTTCAGAGGTCGCTGGTCCTTGTCGGATGCATTGCTGGAGCAGGTTTTCGAAGTTTGAGACAGACCGGTAGGGCTGGGGCCAAATCAGTTGTCATCTTCCTCCTTCTCTGCAGGCTTGTAGGTCAGCAGTCCTTTCTTCAGGTTGCAGGAGTCTGATTTCCTGGATCTGGGGAGCCCCTAAATACTAAATTTAGGGGTGTGTTTAGGTCTGGGACTTGAGGGTGGCTACACCCTCTTTGTGCCTCCTCCCTGTGGGGAGGGGGGGCACATCCCTAATCCTATTGGGGGAATCCTCCCAACTCAAGATAGAGAATTTCTCAAGGCAGGGGGTAACCTCAGCTCAGGATACCTTAGGGGCTGTTCTGACTGGTGGGTGACTCCTCCTTGGTTTTCTCATTATCTCCTTCAGCCTTGCTGACAAAAGTGGGGGCAGTGGCCGGTGGGGCGGGCAGCTCCACTAGCTGGGATGCCCTGGGGCGCTGTAACAAAAGGGGTGAGCCTAGGAGGCTCACCGCCAGGTGTTACAGTTCCTGCAGGGGGAGGTGAGCAGCACCTCCACCCAGTACAGGCTTTGTTCCTGGCCAGAGTGACAAAGGCACTCTCCCCATGTGGCCAGCAACATGTCTGGTGTGTGGCAGGCTGGCAGAAACTGGTCAGCCTACACTAGAAGTCGGGTAGGTATTGAGGGCATCTCTTAGATGCCCTCTGGATGTATGTTACAATAAATTGCACACTGGCATGCATTTATTGTGCTGAGAAGTTTGATACTAAACTTCCCAGTTTTCAGTGTAGCCATTATGGAATTGTGGAGTTTGTGTTTGACAAACTTCCAGACCATATACTCTTAAGGCTACCCTGCACTTACAATGTCTAAGGTTTTGCTTAGACACTGTAGGGGCATAGTGCTCATGCGCGTATGCCCTCACCTGTGGTATAGTGCACCCTGCCTTAGGGCTGTAAGGCCTGCTAGAGGGGTGACTGACCTATGCCACAGGCAGTGTGAGGTTGGCATGGCACTGTGAGGGGAGTGCTATGTCTACTTAGTCATTTTCTCCCCACCAGCACACACAAGCTGTGAGGCAGTGTGCATGTGCGGAGTGAGGGGGTCCCCATGGTGGCATAAGAAATGCTGCAGCCCTTAGAGACCTTCCCTGGCATCAGGGCCCTTGGTACCAGAGGTACCAGTTACAAGGGACTTAACCGAGTGCCAGGGTTGTGCCAATTGTGGAGACAAAGGTACAGTTTAGGGAAAGAACACTGGTGCTGGGGCCTGGTTAGCGGGTCCAGCACACTTTCAAATCATAACTTGGCATCAGCAAAGGCAAAACGTTAGGGGGGTAACCATGGCAAGGAGGCATTTCCTTACAGCAGCGACATGTTTCAAGTTGCCTATGTCTGCAAATCCAAATGACTGTTTCCTTTGTGATTTTATGGAACTTTTTCCTAAGAAGAATGTCGGGCTATGCTCATTATTGATTACATTTGGGAAAAGGGCCTGGAGGTTCTACGCAATTCAGCATCAGTCTTGGCAGTATTGCCACAACTTGATTAAAACAAAAAATACAAGGCCCAGGATGATGCTCCATCCTGCCCAACAGGTCATCCCAACCAGACAGTCGGCACAATGAAGATCCAGGAATTCCTCCACACCCTTATCAGAACCTCCAAATAAGGAGGGTAGATGACTCCATAACATCAGGAAGCGTTTTTAAGCACGACGCCCTCACACAGCAGCAAACTCGCTGTTCCTACTTGCAAGATGTGATGGGCAGATGTGGTCAAATATTGCCCCATATCTGGACAAGCTCCCGGATGACATCAGAGGGGAAGCTGAGACAGTTCTGCTAGAAAGGGACTGCACATCGTTCAAGATAATAGATTGTGCCATGGTCATTGCCACCACAGGCTTCAGGCAGCTGGCTGGGTCAGCGGCATTACTCCTTTAAGGTTGGCTGAAAGTTACTACTTTCAGGCTGTCGGTCCAGACCAAAATAAGATTTACTGTATGATGAAGTTTTGTTTGGGGAAACGCATCGACAATGCTTTTCATTCAATTAAAACAGACACTAAGACAGTCATTTGTGGATTTCCAGTTAAAAAAAAAAAAGCTGCCTTTTCATGGAGCTCTAGGAAGAGGACAACCGTCCTATAGAGGGGGATACCAACATTATCGATAACCCTCATATTCCTCCACTAACCAACAATTTTGGTCCCAATAACCGGAATGGCATCCACCATCAGCAGCCTCTACCAGACATCCTCCCAGAGGTAAATCGGGATGACAAGGCAAGGATACTAGCCATCTGCTGACTTCCAGGTTCTGGCTACTAACCTCCCCTTTCCAACCACGGTAGCAGGGATAATAACCAACCAACTGCAGAGCTTGAAACTGATAACCTATCAATGGGCTCTGGTTTGCTTTGGGCACACCTTGGAATTAATCCAAACTCTTCCCCCCAACTCTACCTTGTCCTTCCCTCTAAACATCTGTGCCTTCTAAAGTGGGAAGCCAAAACCATGCTCAAAAAGGTTGCTATGGAGAGTTCCCTTGCCTCGGAAAGGAAAAGGTTTCTACTACTGTTTCTTCTTAATCCGCAAGAAGTCAAGGTAGTGTAGACTAGTCGAGAAACCTCAACAAATACTGCCAAAAAGTCAATCTGCAGGGTTACATTGCAAGATATATATCAACGCCTCAACCGAGGAGACATGTCATCTCTAGACCTTCAAGACACATAATTTCATGTCCCCGTCTATTCAAAACACAGGAAACTTCTCAGGTTCTTAGTAGCTGGCAGCAACTTTCAGTTCAGAGTGTTACCTTTTGGTCTGTTATGCCCCCCTGCATTCTTATGGAATGCGCAGCACGTGTAGCGGCTTTCCTGAGAACATCAAGTCTTCCCGTATCTCGACATCTGGTTGATAAAGGCTTCTTCCGACCAATCCACCAGAGTGCCCACCAGCACCTGTGTAAACCTATTCAACCAGCTGGCTTCGCTGTCAGTCTGGACAAATCCGTCCCAATGGATAACGTTCCTGGAAGCCCTTGTGGACACAACACTAAGCAGAGCATACCTCATGACGGCGACGCAATGGAAGCTGATGACTGGCAAGACAAGTTCAAAACGGGAAGTCACTTTCCGTTCCCCTTTACAATTCTCTCCTAGGGATGATGTCTTCCTGCATTCATATAATCTCATACAGCCGTCTGCACATGTGTCCGCTTCAAGAAGCATTGGACATCCAATTGGCGCAGGCTACAGGAAGCTTCAACATCATTAAGGTCACTAAACCTTTTGTCAAATCGCTTACCTGGTGGATTCAAACAGTAAATCTGTCAGTAGGCCTAACTGTTCTTGACTCAATCTTCAACTTTAATGAGCACAATAGATGCTTCTTTGGAGAGGGAAGGGAGGTGGTGGTGTTCTTTCCTCCAGGATCTCCAGATCAGTGGAAAATGGACTACTTCCTTTTGTGGCCTTTAACTCTAGTAGATTGATGTGAAGGCAGTACATCTTGCTTTACATTCCTTCCTTCCCTCCTGGGATCCAGAACTCCTCAGTGTTTGTAAAAACAGACAACACAACAATGATTCACTACATAAGCAAGGTGGCACCAGATCTCACCTGCTGTCCCAGGAAGCTCAACTAATCTGGAACTTGTCCATCCATCACAAAATATTTCTGATTGCACACCATGCGCCTGCAAATCAGAACGCCAATGCAGACCCCTTGAAGGTTAACATATGGATCAAATTGTCCTGTAGTGAGGCAAACCAAATCTGGAGCTTTACCTGATCTCCCCCTATCCCCCTCTAACCCCAAAAATAAACACAATAAAACCCCCAAAATGCCAGTTCTTCACAAGCTGGTAGACCCATCTAGGATCTTGGAGGAAATGCATTTTCGATTGCATGGTCCAGCATCTTTGCCTACATTTCCCTCCAGTTCCTCTCCTTCCAAACATTTTGAGGAAGATAAAAGGCCAAGCCCTGCAAAATGATACTCCTAGTCCCAGCATGGCCAGGCCAGCACTAGCTCACGGAGCTGCTCATATTGTCAGTGCAGTGTCACATTCCACTCAAACTGATCCCATAGCTGCTGAAGATGAGCCAGGGACAGGTTCTACATCCAGAGCCAAAGTCTCTTGGGTTATCAGCCTGGCTATTGAGTTCCACGAATTTGGACACCTAAACATTCCTTCGGATTGCAGGGGCATACTAGCAAGAGCAGACTGTACTAACCAGACTTACTGCTTAAAGTCTAAAATGCTGTCAGACAGCTAATGTACATCCCATGTGTTTTTCATCTGAGCAAGATTTAAAAAGGTAAAATCTCTTCAGTCAGGCTTAACTCACACCTCCCAAAAAGTGCATCTCGCAGCCATTTCTCGCTTTAGAAGGTCACCCAAAACGCCATCCCTGTGGTCTGTCTGGTTCATTAAGAAATTCTTTAAAGGATCATTCAGAATTTTCACTGGTGAGGCCCCTTCCTCCACTGTGGCAACTTAACACTGTACTTTCACAGCTAATGAAACATACTTTCGAGCCTATTCGTAAAGCGGACACAATCTCTCCTGCAAAGTACCTCTCCTCTTCCTTCTCACATTGGTAAGGAGAGTTAGCGAAATTCAAGCTTTCGCCATGCCTCCTCTTTAGGGTAGATAGGGTTATTCTATGCACAAACCCTAAATTCATCCCAGATCAATGAGCCTGTGGTTCTAAAGTAGTTTATTCCAAATCCTCAGATGTTGGCTGAACGAGCGCAGCGTATTCTGGATCTCAAGATATGCTTAAAGATTTATTTGGACCGGACTACGACTTTTTTTCGCAAATCTAACCACCACTTTGTGGTGTACAGTGCGCCTAGAAAGGGTTTCCCTCTGGCAAAACAAAGCATTGCTAGGCCGATATCTAGCGCCATTCTATTCTGACTTCAGAAGTTGGGTCAGCCTTTGAACTCAAAGGTGCATGCTCATTCCACAAGAGCCATGTCCACTTCCATGACTTTGTTTGCAGGGGTCTCGTTGCCAACCTGTAAGAGTGCTCACACCTTCACGCAACATTATAGCTTGGATTTGGAAGTCTTCAGAGATGTGGTGGCATTAGGGAAAGCAGTTCTAAGGGATCTTTTTTTAATAAAGGTGAGCTATTTCTTTCTACCTTCCATCCACTTACTCCTAGAGCACTGTTTGTTTGTGTGTATATGTATGTATGTATGTGTGTGTATATATATGTTCGGTGGCATGTGTAGCTGCAGATACACATGCTGTGCATAGTCCGCCGTCTGGTGTTGGGTCGGAGTGTTACAAGTTGTTTTTTCTTTGAAGAAGTCTTTTCGAGTCACGAGACCGAGGGACTCCTCCTTCTTTGTTTCCATTGCGCATGGGCGTCGAATCCATCTTAGATTGTTTTTATTCCGCCATCGGGTTCGGACGTGTTCCTTTTCGCTCCGTGTTTCGGGACGGAAAGATAGTCATAACTTCGGAAAACTACGTCGGTATTGTTTCGCTCGGTATCGGGTTCGATTAGAATCGACACCGAATCCTGAAGAGCTCCGGTAGCCCTTCGGGGTAATTTCGATCCCCCGTCGGGGCCTGGTCGGCCCGACCGCGTGCAACATCGACACTGATGGAACAGACCCCGTTCCGCTTCTGTCCTAAATGCCACAGTAAATATCCCTATACAGACCAACATTTGGTCTGTAACTTGTGCCTGTCACCCGAGCACAAGGAAGAAACGTGTGAGGCCTGTCGAGCGTTTCGGTCGAGAAAAACGCTCCGTGACCGAAGAGCCAGACGGTTGCAGATGGCGTCCACGCCGACAGGACAACGAGGGTTCGAGGAACAGGGAGAAGAAGAAGCCTTCTCCATCCATGAATCGGACTCGGAAGAATTTGACGTCGAAGAAACCGTGAGTAAGACGTCTAAGCACGCTCCACACGGGAAAACAGACAAAGCCCAGGGGACGCCACTGCCAACAGGCCATGGCTCAACCCATAAAGTAGGTGACCGTCCATCGGCACCGAAAAAAGGCGAACTGGTGCCGAGGTCGTCCGACTCAGGTCGAGACACAGGCACGCAGCAATCTCGGGACCGAGAAAGTGCTGCAGAAAAGGGTCGACACCGAGACAGCACCACCGAGGCTGCTCGGCACAGAGACAGCGGCACCGAAGATGGTCGACGCCGAGAAAGTTCGACACCGAAAAAGAGGAAAATCTCGTTGGAGCCGAAAACAACAAAAGACACGGTTTCGGTGCCTAAACGACCAGCAACCGAACCAACAGTCAGTTCGTACTCAGAGGAACAATCACTGTCCTCCCAAATGCGCAAACACAGGTTTGAGGAAGATTTACAAACCACAGATGTAGACCACACCCAAAAGCGGATCTTCATACAAAGTGGTACAGGGAATATCAGCACTCTTCCCCCAATCAGGAGGAAAAGGAAACTCGATTTCCAACCACAAGAAAAGACACCACAAGCAAAAGTGGTAAAGAAGGTAACTCCACCACCCTCTCCACCACCGGTAACTCATACATCACCGGCACAGACTCCGTCACATTCACCAGCTTATACCACTATGAGCCAAGATGACCAGGATGCGTGGGATCTCTGACGCCCCAGTATCAGACAATAGCCCTGAGTCGTACCCTACTAAGCCCTCACCACCTGAAGAAAGTACAGTGTATGCACAGGTGGTAGCTAGGGCAGCAGAGTTCCATAACGTGTCGTTACACTCAGAGCCTGTCGAGGATGACTTCCTTTTCAACACCCTCTCCTCCACCCATAGCAATTATCAAAGCCTTCCTATGCTCCCGGGAATGCTAAGGCACGCTAAACAGATCTTTAAAGAACCTGTCAAAAGCAGAGCAATAACTCCAAGGGTGGAGAAGAAATATAAAGCACCGCCCACAGACCCTGCTTTTATCACATCACAACTGCCACCAGATTCAGTTGTCGTAGGAGCAGCTCGTAAAAGAGCCAACTCGCACACATCAGGCGACGCACCACCTCCAGACAAGGAGAGCCGCAAATTCGACGTAGCTGGGAAAAGGGTTGCAGTACAAGCTGCAAACCAGTGGCGCATCGCTAACTCGCAGGCGCTCCTAGCGCGATATGACAGAGCCCATTGGGACGAGATGCAGCATCTCATCGAGCATCTACCCAAAGAATTCCAGAAACTGGCAAAACAAGTGGTTGAGGAGGGAGAAAATATCTCCAACAACCAAATACGTTCCTCTATGGATGCAGCGGATACAGCTGCAAGAACAATAAATACCGCGGTAACCATAAGGAGGCACGCATGGTTGCGCACATCCGGCTTCAAACCTGAGATACAACAGGCAGTGCTCAATATGCCGTTCAATGAACAACAATTGTTTGGACCCGAAGTGGACACGGCAATTGAGAAATTGAAAAAAGATACTGACACAGCTAAGGCCATGGGCGCACTCTATTCCCCGCAGGGCAGAGGCACTTTTGGCACGTTTCGCAAGACAACCTTCAGAGGGGGGTTTCGAGGTCAAACCACACAAGCTAGTACCTCGCAAACAACACCGTCTACCTACCAGGGACAGTACCAAAGGGGAGGCTTTCGGGGCCAATACAGAGGGGGACAATTCCCTAGAAACCAGGGAAAATTTCAGGGTCCCAAAACCCCGCCAACCAAACAGTGACTCACAAGTCACTCAACCCCTTCACACAACACCAGTGGGGGGAAGACTAAGCCAGTTCTACAAATTTTGGGAGGAGATAACAACAGACCCTTGGGTCTGCTAGATCTGGAAGTTCAAGCATTACTACAAAAAGGCGCAATAGAATTCGTACCAGGTCCACAAAGAAACACAGGAGTTTACTCACTGTACTTTCTAATACCAAAAAAAGACAAAACACTGAGACCAATCTTAGATCTCAGAATACTAAACACCTACATCAAATCGGAACACTTTCACATGGTCCCGCTACAGGACGTATTACCACTGTTGAGACAGCAAGACTACATGACAACCTTAGATCTAAAAGACGCGTATTTCCACATACCGATACATCCCTCGCACAGGAAATACCTAAGGTTCGTATTCAAGGGAATACATTACCAATTCAAAGTGTTGCCGTTCGGTATAACAACCGCACCGAGAGTCTTTACAAAATGTCTAGCAGTAGTAGCTGCACATATCAGAAGGCAGCAAATACACGTGTTCCCCCTACCTAGACGATTGGCTAATCAAGACCAACTCCCTAACAAGGTGTTCACACTACACAGATTGTCATACAAACCCTCTACAAACTAGGGTTCTCCATCAACTATACAAAGTCACACATTCTGCCGTGCCAAACACAGCAATACTTGGGAGCGCCAATCAACACAATAAAAGGGATAGCCACTCCAAGTCCACAAAGGGTTCAAAATTTTTACAAAGTCATACGAGCCATGTATCCAACACAAAAAATACATGCAAAGATGGTGTTAAAACTCCTAGGCATGATGTCCTCATGCATAGCCATTGTCCCAAACGCAAGATTGCGCATGAGGCCCTTACAACAGTGCCTAGCATCACAATGATCACATGCACAGGGTCAACTTCTAGATCTGGTGTTGATAGACCGCCAAACGTACATCTCGCTTCAATGGTGGAACAGTATAAATTTAAACAAAGGGCGGCCTTTCCAAGACCCAGTGCCACAATACGTGATCACTACAGATGCTTCCATGACAGGGTGGGGAGCACACCTCAATCAACACAGCATCCAAGGACAATGGGACGTACATCAAAAAAGGTTTCATATAAATCACCTCGAATTGTTAGCAGTATTCCTAGCGTTGAAAGCATTTTCAACCCATCATAATCCACAAATACATTCTTGTCAAAACAGACAACATGACAACAATGTATTATCTAAACAAACAGGGGGGAACACACTCGACACAGCTGTGTCTCCTAGCACAAAGGATATGGCAGTGGGCAATTCACAACCACATTCGCCTAATAGCACAGTTTATTCCAGGGATCCAGAATCAGCTAGCAGACAATCTCTCTCGGGATCACCAACCAGTACACGAATGGGAGATTCACCCCCAAATTCTAAACTCTTACTTCCAAATTTGGGGAGCACCTCAAATAGACCTATTTGCAACAAAAGAGAACGCAAAATGCCAAAACTTCGCATCCAGGTACCCACACCAGCAGTCTCAAGGCAATGCTCTATGGATGAATTGGTCAGGGATATTGCGTACGCTTTTCCCCCTCTCCCTCTTCTTCCATATCTAGTAAACATATTGAGTCAAAACAAACTCAAACTTATACTAATAGCACCTACATGTGCAAGACAACCTTGGTATACAACACTACTAGACCTGTCAGTAGTGCCTCATGTCAAACTACCCAACAGACCAGATCTGTTAACACAGCACAGACAACAGATCAGGCATCCAAACCCAGCATCGCTGAATCTAGCAATTTGGCTCCTGAAATCCTAGAATTTGGACACTTAAACCTCACACAAGAATGTATGGAGGTCATAAAACAAGCTAGAAGGCCATCCACTAGACACTGCTATGCAAGTAAATGGAAAAGATTTGTTTGCTACTGCCATAATAATCAGGTTCAACCATTACATGCATCTCCAACGGATGTAGTAGGATACTTACTACATTTGCAGAAATCAAATCTGGCCTTCTCTTCCATAAAGATACATCTTGCAGCAATATCTGCATACCTGCAGATTACTCATTCAACTTCACTGTTTAGAATACCTGTCATTAAAGCATTTATGGAAGGCCTAAAGAGAATTATACCACCAAGAACACCACCTGTTCCTTCATGGAACCTCAACATTGTCTTAACAAGACTCATGGGTCCACCTTTCGAACCCATGCATTCTTGCGAAATACAATACCTAACGTGGAAAGTTGCATTTCTCATTGCCATTACATCTCTAAGAAGAGTAAGTGAAATTCAGGCGTTTACTATACGGGAACCATTTATTCAAATACACAAAAATAAGGTAGTTCTAAGAACCAATCCAAAATTCTTACCAAAAGTTATCTCACCGTTCCACTTAAATCAAACAGTAGAACTACCAGTGTTCTTTCCACAGCCAGACTCAATAGCTGAAAGGGCACTTCATACATTAGACATCAAAAGAGCACTAATGTACTACATTGACAGAACAAAACCAATTAGGAAAACAAAACAACTATTTATTGCATTTCAAAAACCTCATACAGGAAACCCAATATCAAAACAAGGTATAGCCAGATGGATAGTTAAGTGCATCCAAACCTGCTACCTTAAAGCAAAGAGAGAGCTGCCTATTACACCAAAGGCACACTCGACCAGGAAGAAAGGCGCTACCATGGCCTTCCTAGGAAATATTCCAATGAACAAAATATGTAAGGCAGCAACATGGTCTACGACTCACACATTTACTAAGCACTACTGTGTAGACGTGCTATCTGCACAACAAGCCACAGTAGGTCAAGCTGTACTAAGAACTTTATTTCAAACTACTTCCACTCCTACAGGCTGAACCACCGCTTTTGGGGAGATAACTGCTTAATAGTCTATGCACAGCATGTGTATCTGCAGCTACACATGCCATCAAACGGAAAATGTCACTTACCCAGTGTACATCTGTTCGTGGCATTAGTCGCTGCAGATTCACATGCGCCCACCCGCCTCCCCGGGAGCCTGTAGCCGTTTGGAAGTAATCTCCAACATTTGTACATTTGTAAATATATTACTTTAACCTTTATTTTGTACATACTTATTCATTCCATTGCATGGGCACTATTACTAACATACACAACTCCTACCTCACCCTCTGCGGGGAAAACAATCTAAGATGGAGTCGACGCCCATGCAAAATGGAAACAAAGAAGGAGGAGTCCCTCGGTCTCGTGACTCAGACTTCTTCGAAGAAAATCAACTTGTAACACTCCGACCCAACACCAGACGGCGGACTATGCACAGCATGTGAATCTATATATATAATATACACACGTGTCTTTTCCACTAGATGTTGTATTTATGGAAAATGTGCTGGTTACTGCTTTGTACTCTGACTCAAGCAGGTGAATCTAAGAAATGTCTAATACTGGAGTTAAAAAATAAATGAATAAGGTACTTACCTGTAAATGTAATTCTCTGGTATTGGAATCAGGTAAGTAACTTATTTTCTTCTCCCGCAAATCAACCCGAGGATTCCAACTTACCTTTTAACTTTTTAAAATGTAAAATCCCTTCACACGTTTAAAGGATTTTCAGTTTTACATTGTTGCTTCTGTATTCATATGCTTTTTTAAAAAAAAAATTCCTTTGCGCACACACAAAAACCTGAACTTGACTGTGCCACGTCATGTGTGCCAACATCAGTACCCTTTTTTTTGGGGGGGGGGGGGGGTCCATCAGGCGATCCTTTCCTACACTTACTTGGTACTGTTCCAAACGTCTGGCTTTCAGATCTTGAATCTAAGCATGTTTCGAAGTTATGCATTGTTTTTTTTATTTTTTTTTATTAGTTTTTGAAGTGGTTTTTTTTTTTTTTTTTTCTCCTGTCATGCATTTGTAGGCCACAAGGGAGCCTTTTTAATCATTAAGCCTAAAAAGGAGTCTGATAGCACTTCAAGTCACACGTTTAGGCCCCCTTCGGGTTGCTGGTCTGTTCCCACCCAAAGTCCTGATTCAGATCCACATCTCCACCCTTGTGTTAGGCGAAGGACAAGTTCTGACAAACAAGTTTGGATGGGAGACTTCTATCCTTAAATCCTATCCACCCCAAAATCAATCCGTCCACCGATTTGCAGTTGTCACTCTAAGGGTGACACTCTATGGGGATTATCAGATTCTGAGGTCATTCTGCAGTTGGAGCGATGCACCCTAGTTCCCTGGGACATCTGACTTCAGCAGGTGAATACCTTCAAAGGGCAATGCTGTAAAGATTCTGGACCATTCCTGGTCCCAGTACAGCAGCACCATCAAGCCACAGAGATTTGCTAAAGTCCCCTTCGACTTTCAGTGGCGGATACTTCCCTGAGACCTACCCTGGTTGGCCACAGTCTGGACTTTGATTTGTGCCAGGCCATGCTTCCACTCCTGTGCAAAGGCCATGCTGGTTCCACAGTTGCTGGCTTTCGAGATGCTGGTTCAACATCTGACCTCAACACTGATATTGGATCCAGAGCACATTTTGTCTTACAATGAAATCACCAAGGCTCGCAATTAGTGCTTCAGGATCCTCCAGTAATACCTTTGCCTTGCCGCTGATATTTTCAGCATCTTGAGTCTTTATTCTTCACTGACTCAGAAGTACAGCAGATTCTTAAAACTAATGGAGACTCATAAATTTTGCAAGTGTTCCTCAAGGCGGAGTTTCATAAGGAGCTTTTACTTTGTATCTGCTGCACTGTTGGTTCACTTTGATAGAGGCTCCTGCTGTGGCCTCTGTCTTTTCTTGTGGTCCTCCTGGCCCTTGCCTTTCGGCGCATCTCTATGGGTGTGTAGAGTGGTCGAGATCAGCAGTTGCCCCCTTCCTGAACAGAAAAACCCACTTGAAAATTGGTCCAAGGAGAAGAGCAGCTCCACACACTGGGAAGTGTCTGTAGGTGTTTTTATTCTTTTAAATGGATTAAAGCTTTTCAGTGGAGCTTACACACTGTATACTTAAAGCCTTAGAAAGCAGTTGTAAGGGAACTGGCGTTTTGTACGTTTGCCTGTCTTTTTGCCCCCATTTTGACTACTAGATACTGGTGTAAGGGCTTTGAAATGCCCCGAGCCCTGCTGAACAGGAGTCTGCATGTGCTATGACCCTTAAAATGGTACATGTTAGATTGGCTTGTCCCCCAATTGGCAAAGCCTAGCTTACTTGTAAGTGCCTAGTATATGGTACCAAGGTAATCGGGGCCTGTAAGTTAGTGTCTCTCGTGGACTTTAGCACAAATTGTGCCTCACATATGACAAGGTAATACATGGCTCTCTTTCTGCCTATGCAGAATGGAAGAGCATTTTAGAACTGCTAACTTGACTTTGCCATTTAAAGTAATGGTGTAGGAAGTTGGCTCTGTATGTGCTATTTCAAAGTAAGGAATAGCATGCACAGAGTCCAAGGGTTCCCAATAGGTTTTGTTATAGAAAAATATATTTTCTTAGTTTATTTTAAGAACTACAGGTTCAAATTCTACATGTAATATCTCATTTGAAAGGTATTGCAGGTAAGTACTTTAGGAACTTTGAATCATTTCATTAGCATGTATACTTTTTACATAAAACACAATAAGCTGTTTTAAAAGTGGACACTTAGTGCAATTTTCACAGTTCCTGTGGGAGGTAAGTTATTGTTAGTTTTATCAGGTAAGTAAATCACTTACAAGTCTCAGGTTTGGGTCCAAGGTAGCCCACCGTTGGGGGTTCAGAGCAACCCCAAAGTTACCACACCAGCAGCTCAGGGCCGGTCAGGTGCAGAGGTCAAAGAGGTGCCCAAAACACATAGGCTTCAATGGAGAGAAGGGGGTGCCCCGGTTCCAGTCTGCCAGCAGGTAAGTACCCGTGTCTTCGGAGGGCAGACCAGGGGGGTTTTGTAGGGCACCGGGGGGGGACACGAGTCGGCACAAAAAGTACACCCTCAGCAGCGCGGGGGCGGCCGGGTGCAGTGTGGGAACACGCGTCGGGTTTCCAATGGTTTTCAATGAGAGATCAAGGGATCTCTTCAGCGTTGCAGGCAGGCAAGGGGGGGGCTCCTCGGGGTAGCCACCACCTGGGCAAGGGAGAGGGCCTCCTGGGGGTCACTCCTGCACAGAAGTTCCGATCCTTCAGGTGCTGGGGGCTGCGGGTGCAGGGTCTTTTCCAGCCGTCGGGGAAATGGAGTTCAGACAGTCGTGGTCAGGGGGAGCCTGGGGATTCCCTCTGCAGGCGTCGCTGTGGGGGCTAGGGGGGACAACTTTGGTTACTCACAGTCGTAGAGTCGCCGGAGGGTCCTCCCTGAAGCGTTGTTTCTCCACCAGTCGAGTCGGGGTCGCCGGGTGCAGTGTTGCAAGTCTCACGCTTCTTGCGGGGAGTTGCAGGGGTCTTTAAATCTGCTACTTGAAACAAAGTTGCAGTTCTTTTGGAGCAGGGCCGCTGTCCTCAGGAGTTTCTGGTCTTTCTCGAAGTCGGGCAGTCCTCAGAGGATTCAGAGGTCGCTGGTCCCTTGGAAAGCATCGCTGGAGCAGGTTTCTTTGGAAGGCAGGAGACAGGCCGGTAGGACTGGGGCCAAAGCAGTTGGTGTCTTCTGTTCTTCCTCTGCAGGGGTTTTTCAGCTCAGCTGTCCTCTTCTTCTTGTAGTTTCAGGAATCTAAATTCTTAGGTTCTGGGGAGCCCTTAAATACTAAATTTAAGGGCGTGTTTAGGTCTGGGGTGTTAGTAGCCAATGGCTACTAGCCCTGAGGGTGAGTACACACTCTTTGTGCCTCCTCCCAAGGGGTCACTTCAGCTCAGGACACCTTAGGGGCTGTCCTGACTGGCCAGTGACTCCTCCTTGTTGTTTTCTTTGTTTCCTCCGGTCTTGCCGCCAAAAGTGGGGGCCGTGGCCGGAGGGGGCGGGCAACTCCACTAGCTGGAGTGTCCTGCAGTGCCTTTGAGGCTCACCGCCAGGTGTGACAGCTCCTGCCTGGGGGAGGTGTTAGCATCTCCACCCAGTGCAGGCTTTGTTACTGGCCTCAGAGTGACAAAGGCACTCTCCCCATGGGGCCAGCAACATGTCTCTAGTGTGGCAGGCTGCTGGAACCAGTCAGCCTACACAGATAGTTGGTTAAGGTTTCAGGGGGCACCTCTAAGGTGCCCTCTGGGGTGTATTTCACAATAAAATGTACACTGGCATCAGTGTGCATTTATTGTGCTGAGAAGTTTGATACCAAACTTCCCAGTTTTCAGTGTAGCCATTATGGTGCTGTGGAGTTCGTGTAAAACAGACTCCCAGACCATATACTCTTATGGCTACCCTGCACTTACAATGTCTAAGGTATTGCTTAGACACTGTAGGGGCACAGTGCTCATGCACTGGTGCCCTCACCTATGGTATAGTGCACCCTGCCTTAGGGCTGTAAGGCCTACTAGAGGGGTGACTTATCTATACCTGCATAGGCAGTGAGAGGCTGGCATGGCACCCTGAGGGGAGTGCCATGTCGACTTAATCGTTTTGTTCTCACCAGCACACACAAGCTGGCAAGCAGTGTGTCTGTGCTGAGTGAGGGGTCTCCAGGGTGGCATCAGCCATGCTGCAGCCCTTAGACCTTCCTTGGCATCAGGGCCCTTGGTACCAGGGGTACCACTTACAAGGGACTTATCTGGATGCCAGGGTGTGTCAATTGTGGGTACAAAAGTACAGGTTAGGGAAAACACTGGTGCTGGGGCCTGGTTAGCAGGCCTCAGCACACTTTCAATTCAAAACATAGCATCAGCAAAGGCAAAAAGTCAGGGGGTAACCATGCCAAGGAGGCATTTCCTTACAAATGGCAAAGCTCAAACTTCCATTTTCAGTGTAGGTAAGTCTCTCCTATGACTGGCCTAACTATCCCTAAGGCAGGGTACTGTATGTTAGAAAATGGAACATGTACATGTAAAAAGCCTCCTGAATAATTTTTTACTGTGGCGAGGCTAGTATCTCCATTGGCAAATAGTGTTACATGCTGCCCCCCCCCCCCGCCTTGCAGGAAGCCACCCTGATGGTAGCCCAAAAGCTGACCTTCAAAGGAGAAGGTAGCTTTGAAGGGCAATGAGTAACACGTGGGAAAGGGACTGCTCTATTGTTCAATATTCATACTATTCGCACACTCGACGTGCGGCTGCTTTGTGATACACAATACATCGTGTACACCCCCAGCAGTCTTCAAATAACCTCGGAACTCAGTTCCCCTTACTCCACTGACACCTGCCAGCTGGATGTTGAACCAGTAATCAATACCCCGAGCCCATGATTGGTTCGGCGCTCCTGGTTAGGTGACCAACAAGTGATCCTGGGACTAGCACTACACTTACAATTTGAGCCCTATATAACATTGGCGCTCCATGGTTCTACGACCACACACTTTCCACGGGATAAGTTTAGACCCCAAGTCCCTGGGACTTTTACAATTTGTGTAGATGCCCCTGACCACCTAGATGGTTTTTCACACACTGGAATTTAGGTGCTACCAGTCGGAATTTCGTTGTCCTGATGATGACCCCTCTTTGACTCACCTCCATTACGGGGTCAAAACGTCGACATATCTCTAAGAGTGGATTATATGAATAAAACATTTTTTGTGAGACTCCAGGGCTTCCTGGACCGCGGGAGCCACTGTGAATTCCACAATTTTTTCTGACCACTTCTCGCACTCACCTGCACCTGAGCACCTTTCCTGTTTGTAGTAGGAGCACCTATCTAGACGTATGCAATTTTGAGATATAGAATGACTTGCATGTAAATTTCTTTTAACCCCTTCGCTGCCAGGCCTTTTCCCCCTCCTGTGCCGAGCCTTTTTTTGGCTATTTGGGGCAGTTCGCGCTTAGGCCCTCATAACTTTTTGTTCACATAAGCTACCCGTGCCAAATTTGCGTCCTTTTTGCGTCCTTTTTTTTCCAACATCCTAGGGATTCTAGAGGTACCCAGACTTTGTGGGTTCCCCAGAAGGAGGCCAAGAAATTAGCCAAAATACAGTGAATTTCGTTTTTTTTTTTTTTTTCAAAAAAATGGGAAAAAGGGGCTGCAGAAGAAGGCTTGTGGTATTTTTTTTTTTCCCCCTGAAAATGGCATCAACAAAGGGTTTGCGGTGCTAAAATCACCAGTTTCCCAGCTTTCAGGAACAGGCAGACTTGAATCAGAAAACCCAATTTTTCAACACAATATTGGCATTTTACTGGGACATACCCCATTTTTACGATTTTTTTGTGCTTTCAGCCACCTTCCAGTCAGTGACAGAAATGGGCATTAAACCAATGCTGGATCCCAGAAACCGCAACATTTCTGAAAAGTAGACAAAATTCTGAATTCAGCAAGGGGTAATTTGTGTAGATCCTACAAGGGTTTCCTACAGAAAATAACAACTGAAAAAGAAAAATATTGAAATTGAGGTGAAAAAAAACATCAATTTTTCTCTACTTTTTACTCTGTAACTTTTTCCTGCAATGTCAGATTTTTGAAAGCAATATACTGTTACGTCTGCTGGACTCCTCTGGTTGCGGGGATATATAGGGCTTGTAGGTTCATCAAGAACCCTAGGTACCCTGAGCCAATAAATGAGCTGCACCCTGCAGTGCGTTTTCATTCTATACCGGGTATACAGCAATTCATTTGCTGAAATATAAAGAGTGAAAAATAGCTATCAAGAAAACCTTTGTATTTCCAAAAAAGGGCACAAGATAAGGTTTTGAGGAGCAGTGGTTATTTGCACATCTCTGAATTCCACGAACAGATGTACAGTGACATTTTTCATATCTATATATATATATATATATATATATATATATATATATATATAAATTTATTTATTTGATGGCATGTGTAGCTGCAGATACACATGCTTTGCACATCCCGCCATCTAGTGTTGGGCTCTGAGTGTTACAAGTTGTTTTTCTTGAAAGAAGTATTTTTGAGTCACGAGATCGAGGGACTCCTCCCATTTCGGCTCCATTGCGCATGGGCGTCGACTCCATCTTAGATTGTTTTCTTTCCGCCATCGGGTTCGGACGTGTTCCTTTTCGCTCCGCGCTTTGGTTCGGAAAGTTAGTGAAAAACTCGGAAAATTCGACGGTATTGTTTGCGTTTGGTATCGGGTTAGTTACAACAGATCGACACTGATATTTGAAGAGCTCCGTCGGCCCTTCGGGGTTTTCGATTTCCCCAGCGGGGCCTGGTCGGCCCGACTGCGTGCGTCTTCAAGGCTAATGGAACGGACCCCATTCTGCTTCTGCCCCGAATGTCACAATAAGTATCCTTATACAGATCAGCATTTGGTCTGTAATTTGTGTTTGTCGCCAGAACACAAAGAGGATACCTGTGAGGCCTGTCAGGCATTTCGGTCCGGAAAGACCTTAAGGGACCGAAGAGCAAGAAGACTACAGATGGCGTCGGTGCCGACAGGACAAAAACACATGGAGGAAGAAGAGGAAGCTTTCTCCATCGAGGATTCAGACTCTGAAGAGGTCGATCCTGAACAGACGCCGAAAACCGTGAGTAAGACGTCGATACACAAGACTCACGTAAAGACCAGTAAAGCCCAGGGGACGCCACCACCAACAGGCCATGGCTTAACCCGAAAAATAGGTGACCGGGCATTGGCACTGAAAAAGGGCATGCATGTGTTGAAGTCATCCGACTCTGGTTGAGATACCAGCACAGAGCACACTACCCCGATACACCAGGTCAGGGCAGACTCTGCACTGAGAGAGCGGCACCGAACCAAGTCGGCACTGAGAAATCAGTACGCTGAAGAGCAAAAAAGTGTCGTCGGAACCGAAAAAGGCAGCCAAAAAGGTTTCGATACCGAAACATCCAGCCTCTGAACCGAAATCAAGTTCCTACACAGAGAAACAAGGCCTGTCCTCACAAATGCAAACACATAGATTTGGACAGGAACTGGAGACAATGGAGCCAGACTACACCCAAAGAAGGCTCCACATCCAAAAAGAAACAATGAAGATCAGTACTCTCCCTCCAATTCAAATGAAACAAACTTGCCTTCCAAGAGAAAGACATGCAGCCATGCATAGCCATTGTCCCAAACGCAAGATTGCACATGCGGCCCTTACGACAGTGCCTAGCATCACAATAATCACAGGCACAGGGTCAACTTCAAGATCTAGTGTTGATAGACCGCCAAACATACACCTCGCTTCAATGGTGGAACAATATAAATTTAAACCAAGGGCGGCCTTTCCAAAACCCAGTGCCTCAATACGTAATAACAGATGCCTCCATGATAGGGTGGGGAGCACACCTCAATCAACACAGCATCCAAGGACAATGGGACACTCAGCAGAGACAGTTTCACATAAATCACTTAGAACTACTGGCAGTATTTCTAGCGTTGAAAGCATTTCAACCTATAATAAGCCACAAACACATTCTTGTCAAAACAGACAACATGACAACGATGTATTATCTGAACAAACAGGGAGGAACACACTCGACACAGTTGTGTCTCCTGGCACAGAGAATATGGCATTGGGCGATTCACAACCACATTCGCCTAATAGGGCAGTTTATCCCAGGGATTCAGAATCAGTTAGCAGACAATCTCTCTGGATCACCAACAGATCCACGAATGGGAGATTCGCCCCCAAATACTAAACACTTACTTCCAAAGATGGGGAACACCACAAATAGACCTGTTTGCAACAAAAGAAAATGCAAAATGCCAAAACTTCGCATCCAGATACCCACAGGATCAGTCTCCAGGCAATGCGTTATGGATGAGTTGGTCAGGGATATTTGCATACGCTCCCCCCCCCCCCCCCCCCCCTCTCCCACTCCTTCCATATCTGGTAAACAAATTGATCCAAAACAAACTCAAACTCGTACGAATAGCACCAACTTGGGCAAGGCAACCTTGGTACACAACACTACTAGACCTATCAGTAGTACCTCATGTCAAACTACCAAACAGGCCAGATCTGTTAACTCAACAGAAACAACAGATCAGACACCCAAATCCAGCATCACTGAATCTAGCAATTTGGCTCCTGAAGTCTTAGAATTCGGACATCTAGACCTCACACAGGAATGTATGGAGGTCATAAGACAAGCTAGGAAACCAACCGCAAGGCATTGCTATGCAAATAAGTGGAAAAGATTTGTGTATTATTGCCATAATAAACAAATACAACCCTTACACCCATCTGCTAAAGACATTGCCTCATACATTTACTAAGTATTACTGCGTAGATGTCTTAGCAACCCAACAAGCCACAGTAGGACAGGCTGTATTAAGAACATTATTTCAGACAACTTCAACTCCTACAGGCTAAACCACTGCTTTTTGGAGAGATTACTGCTTGGTAGTCTATGCACAGCATGTGTATCTGCAGCTACACATGCCACCGAACGAAAAATGTCACTTACCCAGTGTAGATCTGTTCGTGGCATGAGACGCTGCAGATTCACATGTGCCCTCTCACCTCCCCAGTAGCCTGTAGCCGTTTTTAGTTGAATGAAAATTGTAAATATGTAAATTATAACCCTTTTAATACACGAAGTACATACATAACTACTCCATTGCATGGGCACCTAGTATACTCACAACTCCTACCTCACCCTCTGCGGGGAAAACAATCTAAGATGAAGTCGACGCCCATGCGCCATGGAGCCGAAAGGGAGGAGTCGCTCGGTCTCATGAATCAAAAAGACTTCTTTCAAGAAAAACAACTTGTAACACTCAGAGCCCAACACTAGATGGCAGGATAATACACAGCATGTGAATCTGCAGCATCTCATGCCACAAATATTTTTCTAATGGGGTGGACAGAGAATTATCCACCCCATTAATAAGTGAAAACAATAAAGGGGCTAAAACACAACCTTTTCAAATGCCCCACCCCCAACTACTTTAAAGGTGGGTGAGCATTCACCCTGAGAACCAAAACTAACTTTACTGGACAAATTCTCATATAGGTGTGCAAGGAAACCTAGAATTTCCTTAGGGGCACCAAGAGAAAGCAGAGTAGACCAAACGATAGTATGGTCAACTAAATCAAAAGCACTACTTAGATCTGCAAAATAATGGTAAAGAGCACCTGGTTTGGCTCTGGTGTATTTCCCAATCCATAGATCCAAGTTAACACATTGCTTGATGGTCTTTAAGCCCTTTCTAAAACCAAACTGGATTGGTGACAAGAGAGAATATTCTTGAACCCACTCTTCCAACCTCTTCAGTAGGATCCGACTCATCACCTTCACCGAGGAATCCAGAAGTGAAAAATATTTTTAGGATCTGATTTATTGTCCTTTTTACAAATGGGTACAATTATAGAAATACCCCAGGAAGGTGGGATCGTTCTGACAGCTACATTAAACACCCTTGTAAGGACGGGCCCCCATAGTTTAGTGGCCAATTTAAATGTCCTTTCCCCAACACTGACCTGCAAAGCCAAGAGAACCGCCTCAATAGAGATTCAGTGGAAGAGGGTTCCATCAATGCATCACCCCACATCCTTCTTCTCCACTGTCACTATTGCTGTTTAAAGATTTCAGAGAAATATGCCGTCCATGCATCACAGGAAACCGAACAAAACTCTGGGATAGTACATTTTTAAAAAAAATTTATTCTTTTTTTTTAAAATGGTACGTTGATTTGATCCCAAAATAACTTTATTATTGTTAGTTTCTGCAGCTAAGGTCCGTTTTATACACTCCTCTTCCTGGAGTACATTCTTCCTTGCAACAAGGGTCTTTCTATAATATAAGCAAAGACTTTCTCACCATGATATCCTGCGGGAAACTACATAGAGCCAGTTTTAAACACCGGGAGGCCCGAGTGTGTGCTTGATCAAACCACCCCCTCTTCCCCCCCCCCCCACCCAGGTGGTGTTCAATATACGTACTAGGAGTGGCTTAATGGAGTCACTCAGAACTATCCAGCAACACAATAGAAGTCCCCAAATCCTGAAAACAGTAATTTATTTCAGAAAAAAAATCTGATTGCTATTTTTTTTGTAGTATGCTGTTTGGATCAATACCTGCCCACTTAATTCACATACTGTGAGAGCAATATTATTAATTTTAGGAAATACATCACATTTCTTACCCCAGAAAAAAGGCATTACAAAGGAGTCACGGTCACTTAATAGAGGCTGTACAATGCTTGGGGGTGCCACACAACACTTGCAAAGGCAGACACCAATACATGGTCAATAATGGGAGAGGCATTCCTTCCAGTAAAGGTTGTAATTTGCTCCCCATTATCACATTAACATTTCAGTAACTGTAATTCATGCTTAATATGATGGATATCAATGCATCCCTGTACTCCTTATGACACAACTGTACATAGCCCACCCCTTCCTGATTACTATATCAATATACGCTTGTAGCGGGTAAAGGGCAATACTGGATATTAGTCGCTTGCCCATAGCAGTACAAAGTTTTTGTATGGCTAGAGCGTAAATCTCCTAGGCCAGTGGTTCCCAGCCTGTGGCCCAGGGACCCTTGGGGTCTCCAACTGCCTAAAAAATTAAATTACAGTTTAGATCTCAGCTTCCAGTAGTGACTCAGTGGAGAGGGGGGCTAGTTTGCAATAATGATAAAGCGGGGGTCCACAGAAGTCAAAAGGTTGGGAACCACTGTTCTAGACCATGGTCAAGTGCTTTAACTACCCTGCTGCATGTAGGGTCAAAAAAATTCTTATGGAAATTTACCAACACCAGGTCACACCCCCTAGATAGTTCGCCACAGCAATTGGGAGTGTGGACCTACAGAAGAAGACTTTTTAACAGTTATAGGGCAATAATTAGAAATGAGAATCTGGAGCTCTGTTAGCCCTCCCAGCTTGGGAAGGTATAGCACCTAGAAAGCAGAAAGCAGAAAGAGAAACCCTCCACATGAGTCTGGTTCACTCACCAAGTTTCTTGAATACAAATAAGATCAAAGTCAGCTATGGTGTTAATCCAGTCAATAGTTCCCAGCTTGTTCATTAACCCGCACACATTCCAAGTAGCACATTTATAACGCTAATAGACTTTTCATCCTTCGCATGGTCTCCCTTAACTTTTAGCCTCTGTTCCCCAGGTTGTTGATGTGTGCTGGACTCTGATTTTACTGTTTTTGTTACTCTGGGCACTTCACCACTGCTAACCAGTGCTAAAGTGCAAGTGCTCCTTTACGAAATGTGTATGTAATTGGCTTATCCATGATTGGCATATTTGATTCACTAGTTAGTCCCTAGTAAAGTGCACTAAAGGTTCCAGGGCCTGTAAATCAAATGCTACTAGTGGGCCTGCAGCACTAGTTGTGCCACCCACTTAAGTAGCTCTTTAATCATGTCTCAGACCTGACATTGCAGTGTTTGTGTGCAGTTTTAACTGTAAATCCGACTTGGCAGGTGTACCCACTTGCCAGGCCTAAACATACCCTCTTCTTACGTGTCAGGCCCCCCAAGGTAGGCCCTAGGTAGCCCCAAGGGCAGGGTGCTGTGGATGGTTAAGGTAGGACATTTAGTAATGTGTTTTTTTTGTCCAGACAGTGAAATATTACTAAATTTGTTTTGCACTGTTGCAAGGCCTGTCCCTCTCATAGGTTAACATGGGGGCTACCTTTAATTCTGATTAAAGTGTAGATTCCCTTTGGGAGCAGATGGACATGTCGAGTTTGGGGCTCTGAGCTCACAATTTAAAAATACATCTTTTAGTAAAGTTGACTTTAAGATTGTGTTTTAAAAATGCTACTTTTAGAAAGTGAGCATTTTCTTGCTTATACCATTTCTGTGACTGCCTGTATATGGGTTCCCTGTCTGGGTCAGTTTGACAGCTGGGCTGGTTGCACCTCACACTAGACAGTGACACAAAGGGAGCTGGCGGGCAGCCTGCTTATCCTGATGAGCCATCTGTGTTAGGAGGGATGGGAGGAGTGGTCACTCACACCTGAAAGGGCTGTGCCTGCCCTCACACAATGCAGTCTCCACCACCCCTACTACCCCGGTGAGTGTCGGGGGCCTGGCCTGGGCACGGCGGGATTTCATGTTCAAAAGAAACTTTACTTTGAAGTAGGCCAGTATAAGAAGGGTGCCGAAAACCACAGACTTTAGAAACGCTTCTGGAAACGAGAGAAGACCTGCCCTGCCTGTGACTGTGCTTTGTGGAGCTATCCTGCAGTTGCTGCTTCTGCCAGAGTAAGAGAGCAAAGACTGGACTTTGTGTGCCTTCCATCTTGTGAAGAAATCTCCAAGGGCTTGATTTAGAGCTTGCCTCCTGTTTGAAGTCTCAAGGACAGCAAAGACTTCTCTGCCAGCACCTGGAGTCTCTGGAGAGACTCCTACTCTGCCCTGTGGTGCCCATCTAGTTCCTGGGACCCTGAAAGGAGAAGTGTTTAAAACTACTCAAAGACTCTTTGCATTTTTATTAATAACTTGACTTGTGTATTGTGGATTTGTCGTTTTGGTCTTGTTTTGTTTAGATAAATATTTCCTAATGTTCTAAACCTGTGTTGTCATTTTGTAGTGTTTTTATTAAGTTACTGTGTGTGTTGGTACAACTACTTTACACCTAGCACTCTGAAGTTAAGCCTACTGCTCTGCCAAGCTACCAAGGGGGTAAGCAGGGGTTAGCTGAGGGGATTTCTCTTTTACCCTGACTAGTGAGGGTCCTTGCTTGAACAGGGTGGGGGGTGTAACCTGACTGTCAACCAAAGACCCCATTTCTAACACACACCCATCCAAGATTTGATTGGTATCACCCGAATTAGACACAATATTGTTGTGAATCCCAGCACAAGGTGCCCACATTTTACTTTTAACAGTAGGCCTATGTTTACCAGTGTTTACCCAAAAGTACCTAGAAAATAAGCATTCAGCAAATCAACAGCAGTCAGTCATAGTACCCCCCCCCAGGTTTATCTTTACCACACCTCGTCATTATGCCTGCAGTAGTTTGGTTAGCCATTCTCTTGTAAAGAACTCAGTACCTGGTCCCTATTGGACACCACCGGTAGGGAGTAAAAAGGGGATTGGGTCCTGACACTTTGAGTTCGGTGTGGCATTATGCATTTGTAAAGGACTCTGTAAATGACGATAAAAGAAGCCCATGGGGAAAAAGAGCCATGTATCGAACAAACTGGGAGGACAGCACTGACCTTGCACGGATTTCCACAACAAAACTAAGGTGTTGGTAACTAATAGCTATACAAGCCATCCTTAAGTTTTGTTAGAGGCCTGACCTGTCCCATTCTCCTAGTAAGCAACATTTGATGTGCTCTGCCAGATGGAAATGTGCAGTTCGAGCTAAGCCAGTGCTCAACTTTGTTCTTCAGGGATTCAGGAGTTTCAATTAATCCTGATTTCGAAGTGGGAACATTAACCAAGACAGCTCCATAAGGGCTGCAAGCTGGAGGCAGGTTAAGGGTAACAGGACCACAAGGAGGCATTTGGGCATTTGGGCATTAGAACTGACATGATTTGGTACTAGTAGCTGGGACGAAGTGTCAAAAAGGGGTTTTGGTTCAAGTAGGAGTAGACGGTAGAAGCTGTCTGTGTTGGGAAGACCTAGGTCCACCTCCTGTACACACCCTTCAGAGGTCAGGCCCTAGGTAAATCACTAACCGTTTGATGGGCGTAGCCTGGGTTAATAGGATTATCCTGCCCAGGGTTTAGTAGGGGAGGCTCCACTACATTAACATTTGTCATGGTCACATTTGACATTTTCTGGTAGAAAGAAGTTACTTTTTCGATTTTACTTTCCAACCTATCCAGCTTCTCTCCAAGTGGTGACAGCAAATCTTTAATAGTGGCTATTATAGCTCCAAATTAGGACCATGGGGATTAATCCAAGGAAATTGGGTAATTATCGCTCTCAAAACAGATGGTGGTGGTGGGGTTGGGTGGGGGGGGCATTAACAACTATGGCCTTCCGACTCTTCCTCTTGCTTTTTGCAGTAGGTGAACTGGCTAGAGAAGTAGAGGCAGTGCTCCCAAATGGCAATTGATGGTTAACAAACATTAAAGGCCTCGTTCATGGTAATACTATGCCTTTCCACCGGCTCCCACTCCTTATCCGGGCTAGGGTCAGTTTGCTCAATAGACACCACAGGTCCACTTGGCCCAGCCTTACCCAGGGATAGATGACATTCTGCCTGGTCAATTTCCTTTGAAATGACTCCCACGGCACGTGCTAGGTATGAGTCAATGGTGGTACAGGTGTTATCTGCTTCTGGCTTGGCTCTTCCAGTCTTTCACTTAGCCATGTTGGCAAATGAATCCAAAAAGAGTCTTGCGGTATAGGTCCCCAGCACAACAAATCCCCTGCTGAGCAACAACAATGGAGATAGTAAAACTAAATATTGTGATTCAGCACTGCGGGCACAACTTGACTCATTCACTTCAAAGTCAAATGAAGATCTGGCCTGATATGAATTGAGCCATAGAATATCTGGATACCAAGATACAGTAATTGGCAGCAGAGACAAGGAAACCAGAACCAAAAGAGCGGACTCAGTACAGCCTCGTCTGGCCACGGACAGGTGCACACGGGCCTGTTCTTGGCCCAGGTGCGTCCTGCACCGCAGATTTATCTCGGCACTTCTAACGCAATGGAAAGTGTCTCCCCGTCTCCTGCGGCTACATGGGTCTCTGGGGGATGAAGTCTGGGCCCAGTTAGCCTCCACTAGAAAGTAACAATGTTGAACACTTCAAAGGTGCGCCCACTCAACTCTACGACATGCTCCTCCGATCTACGCCCTTTTAGTCTACAACACTGTCCTTCCACAGCACTCTGCCACTCCACACTACACTATTATACTCAGTCCATGCCACTCAACCCTACATCACTTTTCGCTACTCCATGACTGTACACCACTCCTTGACACTCCACTTCATTCCATTGTGCTGAGCGCTCTCTAGGGCTATGTGGGGGACATTCCCATACCAATAGGTGTTCTGTCTGCTGGATCCATCCTGTCTTGTAACTAACATTCTTACAAAATGAATGTCTGTAAGCTGCTTTGGATGATCTGAACAACTGGTGCAACAGTGTTTTTAAAATAAAAGAGGAGTTGCTGTTTTCGCTAAGATTTTGAACTTATTTATACGTGGTAGGCTGCTCGTTTGGGTGCACTTGAGAACTGCACAAGATCTAGCTGGTGGCAGGATATTGGTAAAGATAGTCATTGGGGATTCAAGGCAAGGAGACCTGTTGCCTCCCTGAGCAGGAGGCCAATTTGCTGTTTCAGGGGTCTCTTCAGGTCAGGGAACATAGAGACTGATGAGAAGGACATGGTAAAGACTGCAAGCTACTTGAAGCACGTACATCATCATGTGTTTGTTTCAGATTAATAGAACATCGTCTGTAACACGTGCATATAGTAATTTTAGACTATTACATTTGTTATTGCCATTGATGATAACACACTGCTTTTGATATATTTGTGTGAAAGTAGTCTGATTCATTGATCAGTTTCTCCCCTCTTAATTTCCAAGCCTCCACGTGGAATACAAAATATTGAGACCTTTGTGCTGAGGTTGAAGGGAACGCTATTAATATTCAACCAGGTGTATTCAAATTTCAAATGTTAGCTAGGCGGTCCTGTAAAGTGAGAGTTTCTAAGTAACAGATCTTCTGTAAATCCGAGGGGCCTTTTTAACTCATTAGTGAAACCGCACAAGTGCACCGTCTATAAACTCTACTATATGCCACCGTACTTAATCACATTTCTTCCACTCACAACCTTGGCTCGGCAATGTATCCTGAAGATTAATTGTTAGAATTTGACTGCAGGCCCTTTTCAGGCAAGGGTGCCCTCAAAAGTGCTCTGGATTTTCTGGGTTTTCAAAATGTAAGACCCGTGAACTTTGCTTTAAATCCAATCATATGCAAATTGGATACGACAGCGCCTGAATCACAGAAAGCATATTTCACACAGATTAGCATGTTCATTTTTATTATTACTTATTCAGCCAAAAGAGCGAACTAGGTTTCTTTGTTTTCAACAGATACGTTTGTAATTTGTTTTGTTATATCGATATGTCTGTTTCATATAGTGTTGGATGGGTTTGTGCTTGTTTAACTATTGTTTACATTTTTTTGAGAAGTGCTGATTCATAAGGCTACCCTTAATTGCCTCTAAACCTTGTTCTGTTTTTTCTTTTACTACAGGCTACAATCAACAAGCCACACCTCAACAACCACAGCAGTTTCAAGGATACAGTCAGCCGGGTTCTCAGGTTCCAGCCCCTGGATTTCCTGCTCAATCTCAGCAGCATCCATCTCAGCCTCAACAGTATCAAGCAGGCACCTTCCCACCACAGAGTTATACAACACAAGCCTCCCAACCAGCTAATTACAATGTTCCTCCTGCTTCCCAGCCTGGAATGGCTCCGAGCCAGCCAGGTGCCTATCAAGCTAGGCCTTCTTTCACACCACCTGGAAGTACTGTCACCCCTCCTCCAAGTGGTTCCAATCCCTATGCACGCAACCGTCCTGCATTTGGTCAGGGCTATGCCCAACCTGGCCCAGGGTACCGATAAAGCTCAGTGAATAACTTGTGGTACAGGCTAGACACTTTCCCTCCAAACAGACTCCAATATTAACTTTTTAAATCGTGTTGAAGTTAAAGCATAAAATGTTCTTCATGGCATCACTGTTGCTTTTAAATAAACACAATATCATTTGCAAGGGCGTAAGACCAAATGCCTAATTTCCAGCTCTAAATTGTATAAGCTTCCTAGTTTCTTTTTTAAAAACTACCTTCATATGTGTAAAGTGATTGACATCCTAGCTTGCGTTGCGTGAAAGGTATAAAAAGTGCTAACGAAGTTTAGCCCATGTATCTGCCTTGTTTTTACCATAACTGCGGTGTACTAAATTTGACTTACGCTAGAGTAAAAACTAGCTAATATGTACAAATGTATGATTCACACTAATTAAACAATTACATCAGTTGTTTTTGTTCATATTCATTTGGGAAACTCAAAATAGGTACACTGATGACAATGCTTCATAAGGCTATGCTCTTTACGTTTGTTTTATGGGCATACATGTACTCGCTTTTCATACAGTTCCACAGACCAAGATCCTAAAATAATCTCAGTTCAACAAACTTTTTTTTATTGCAACACATCAAAGCTTCCCTTTATCACGCTCTAAAAAAAAAGTGTCCATTGCTCCTCTTCAGAGTGATTGCAGCAGTGGCCTGCCAAAGGCAGTCGTGTTTATCACTGTTGAGGCCCAGGGACAGTTCATTTTTCTTGTCACGTTTGGGATTGTAGTCCATCAGAAATACAATTGCTTGGTTTCCAGAATGGCTCTGGGGCAATAAAGGAAGAGGGTAAGGTCCAAGATATGGTTATGTAGGAAATAATGGTAGTAGGAATAGACTTAAATGTGTGCAAACGATGCTAGTAAGAACTTATTTAAACAATAGTCGGCCTTTTCCATGGCATACACAGGAATTACGTGGCTTGCAAAAGCTGTGCTGCCCTACGTGTTTTGGCTCACCTTTTTGCTTTCCCTAGTTTGACAATCATGATACCCCACTGGAGGTGTTTTTATGTCTGCGGTTTCCTTTTGTCCTTCTGGAAATCTGTATACCTGGTCAGTAAGAAGTATCTCACTCATTTTGTTTGTTCAGGCTAATGTTTTGCTGCCGTGACTACAAATCACTTATACTCACTCACACTCACTCTGTCTCATTCTCATATTTAGCAGCCTTCCCAGACGTTGGGAGCTCATGCAGTCCAATACATGTGAGACCTAGAGCATGTCAATTTGTTTGACTGGAATCTTTGGCGTCAAACTGCAAACACTGGCCACCAGTATGGACTCCATGTATACTCCAGGGAGGGTCCAGCACTCTTTCTAGATGCCCTACCTTGAGGAGTATGGGTTACCAAGGAGGTGTGGACCCCTTAAATTGGCCTCTGTATATAAAATTGAGCAACCAAGTATTGGTTAGTTAGTTCAAATCTTCCTTTTCACAGTTCAAGTTTAAAGTAACCTATCCAGCCAAGTCGGTATATCCAATGGAAATTTATTTTGAAATACGTGAAGGATGAAAAGTCAATGCGATTCAACAATCTGATTTTTCACTTTATATAAGGGATTTATCCCGTCCATCTCCAAGCTGATGTGTTCCTAGACTAATCTAAAGATAATGAGGTCTTACAAGAATTAATCTTAAAATATCTGAACAGTTTTTAGAAAGCCCCAGGTATTTATACCACTAGGGGGCAAAACACGTGTCCGCGTTTGCTCATCTCTTATGCACTTCATATGACTTTTCATCCTTCACGTATTTCAAAATAAATTTACATTGGATGTACAGAGTATGGACACCATGTTCCTCTAGAATTTGAAGATTTTACAAACCTTTAAGTAAAGCGAACACTCTAGTTGATGCTGAGAACCTGCCTGGCCAACTTGATCAATGCAGCTACAGTAGCCTTTAACTTGTATGTGGTGCACTTTCATTGTCATCTGCACAGCAAGCAGGTATGTTTACCGGTGTGGGAACAGAGTAGATATGAAAACCAGAATAGAACATCTGAGTGGTTGCTATTCTCCCTCCAGGCTTGGCCTAATTTCAAGAAACCTGCCTAGTCACCTTGCTGCTTCTCTGCCAGTGAGCTGGCGTGCACCTGCACAGAGAAGCTAACCTGCGCAAGGCCTTGGGTACAAACTGAGCTGGCTCTGGAGGAAGGTCACCACAACCTAGCTGCACTAGAGGAAACAAAAGTAATAAGAGCATCATCTGGGTCCTGAATGGGTCGATCATCTTTATATACTGGGAGTAATGAGCTGCGCTACACATAACCCTGTCTGTGCCTTCTTGGTGCCTATATTGGTCCTCCTTCAGCCCCGTAGGGTACCAGTAAGCAGTTGGCCTTAAACTTTGGTTTGGTGTTAGGTAACCGTGACTGGATGATGTCAGATTCTGAACCATCTTCCCACCCCTTGTGCTTCAGTGGAGATTTCCAGTTTAGGTACGGATTGGTTCTTAGCTCTTAAATACTAAGTCCTGATTGGAAATCTGATTCTTGTGGGTGACACTAGCCGGAAAAACTTGATGCCATTAGATTCTGAGATGCAGGCTTTTAAAAGGAAAATGCATTATATGGCCAGTTTAAAGTGTAGTGGCTGAGTGTATTTTATCCTGACAGAACCTGGGCTATCAGTTTGGCCATTAACTGAGACCTTACTGACCAGAAATTTGCAGTTTGTGTCACCTACAGGATATTACCTGGGATGTGCAAGTTGTTTCAGCTCGTGTATATCATCTAGGGCTACATAGTGTGTGAATGGCTCCTTATAAAAAGCACAGTCCTTTTGTAGAAGTTCTTTCCTACACAGTGTAAAAGTTGCACAGTATCCCACAATTCCATTTCTGCAAACACTTGGACAGAGACATATTTCTAATGGCCTTCAGTTTGATCAATACAGTCTAAAATGTGCATATACCTGAATATTTTATTTGATTACCTATGAAACAGTTGCATATGAAATGATATTCATTTGATATGGCTTTTGCTAATTATCTGTTTGAGGCGTGTGTGGCTGTAGATCTACATGCTCTGCATAGTTCTGCCATCTAGTGTTAGGTCTGGAAGTGTGCAAGTTGTTTTTCTTTGAAGACATCTTTGGGGTCATGAGTAAAGTGACTACTTCTCTTGGTGATACTGCATCTAGGCATCGACTCCATTGTTAGTGTTCTTTCCACTGTCGGGTTCACATGTGTTTTCTAGCGCTCCAAGACTATTTTGTACTCCTTTTGGTTTGTTGTTCACTAACACACTTGTTAGTATTGTTCGTGATTGCGTTCCATCGTGCATTGAAAAATGAGAAAACCATTGCATGTCGATTCAACGTGCTCCACTCACAGCCTTGCCCCTTTGGGCCTATTCTTCACCTCATCAGCTTCTACCAACAACACTCTTCTAATGGAATGGACTCTGTTTCGCTTCTGTACCAGCTGCCAAGCGAAATACCCACGGACTGACCTCCATGAGGTTTGCAACCTGTGCCTGACTCCTGATCATAACGAAGAGCACTTTGAGGGCTGTTGATACTTTAGAAAAAGTCTTTGTGGGACTATTGGACCCGTTGAAGAGAAATGCAGCGCAAAGATACTGACAAGACACCCAACACCTTCATCCAACAAGATGTTGAGGAAGAACTGCACAGGGCCTGGGCAGCTGAGGAAGAGGCCTTTTCCATCCAGGACTCCGGCTCTGTCCTCAAGATCAGTTTACAGATGCAGGACCTTCTCCAAATCAGCTTACTGTGAATACCCATACCCTGGCTGTGACTGAAACTGCATCTCACTGGCCACCACTGCTGACAGACCATGCTAAGGTTGCCCCACCTGCAGGCTCGGCACTGTAAGTGAAGCCAAAACTACATTTTTCCAAGCCGACCATCTGCCTCTTTGGCTTTGAGAACCCCGGCTTCAGAACCCTCCGCACCGGCATTGAATCAAGAACCGATCATTCAAACCACGCAGGAGCGACTCTATCTGAAGCAGAAAAAAAATGCATATAAAATATCTTGCTGGTCGTACTTTAGCTAAAGCTGTGCAGCTGATGCCCCTACCATCGAATCACCAACTCTCCTTTGAAGAGGCTATAAATGTTCTGGTCCCTCCTAAGGTGAAGAATATAGTAACCAGTCCTCTGCAGCCTTCTGTTCCTGCAACTCTACCACTCCCTCCACCTCCCTCTTCACCACACCACTTACATAGTGATATAGGGAACATTACACCACAGGGCTCCTCACTATCAGGCACTGGGGATCATGGGGGATGATGCAACATCTTTCCAAGAACTGATTGCTAGGGTGACCGCTTATCACCAGGTCCCTTCACACAAAGACCCCATCGAAGACTATTTTGTCTTTGAAACACTCTCCAGCACAAATAGGGCATGTCAATACCTTCCTATGTTAAAGGGGGTGCTCTGCTACTTGGATGATATTTTCAGAGACAGGGTGTGGGCATGTTTAATTACAGCCAGCGTAGATTTGATTTATATATATTTTTTAAGAAAGTAAAGCAGCCCCCTCAGACCCAGTTTACATCAAGGGTCAACTCCCCCAGACTCAGTGGTGGTATCTAATGCCTGTGAGAGGGCCAATTCCCAGATGACAGCAGTTGGTGCTCCACCTGATGGAGTCCATGCTTATTAATGCTTCAGGAAAGAGTGGCAGCACAAGCCACCAATATTTAGTGAATTACCAACAACGGTCTGTTGGCAAGACACAACCGTGCACATTGGGATGAAATGGAGGAACTCCTCCAACATCTTCCTGAGGAGTATGGGATAAAAAAAAGGGGGTCATTAAATTGTTCAAGAGGGCACATAATATCAAACAATTCCATCAAGTGTGCCTTTGATTCAGAAGACAGCTGCCAGGGGAACCAATACTAGTGACTGTTGTGTAGACATGCTTGGCTACGCATATCTGGCTCCGTGACAGAGGTGCAGCAAGCACTTTTAAATGTCCCGTTCGACTAACAATTGTTTGGTACCCAGGTGGAACAAACATTGGAAAAAACAGAAATGGACATGGGTAGCTGTATCAATAGGGAGCACTACAAACCCCTGTTCCTTGTGGCTCTTTTCAGCATTCCCACGTTTGAACAGCATGCCAAAACAACACCATCAGATGTCCTCGCACAGGCAGCAAAATCGGACGTCCCCGTCAAGGTCGTATTAGATGTAGATATTGAGGAGACCATTCCAAGTGTTGTGAAAAAGGTGCCTCTCCACTTCCAAATAGGGCCTCTTTTTTTTTTTTTATTCCCCCTGACCATCCAGCACCTGTAGAGGGAAGACTACTGCATTTTTCCCCACTTAGGGAACACATCAGACCATTGGGTCTTGGACATTATCCAACATGGTTATTGTCTGGAGCTCATCACCACTCCTCCAAACATCCATCTTCGTAAACACAAATTTTCAGTAGAACATCCAAACCTGTTCAAACAAGAAGTGCTGGCTCTCTTGCACAAGAGAGCCCTTTAGCTTTTCTCTCCAACAGCACAGCACAGGAGTATACTACCTATGCTTTCTAATCCCTAAACAAGATATCACTACAGCCCGTTTTAGACCTCAGTCCGTTAAATCATTACATTGTATCAGAACACTTCCACATGGTCTCTCTTCAGGATATGATCCCACTACTCCAACATGGCAACTTTGTTGGCACTAGATTTAAAGGACGCTTACTTTCACATCCCAATACATACAGTTCACCTCAAATACCACTGGTTCGTTATAGCAGGAAAGCAATATCAGTTCAAGGTGCTTTCATGTGGAGTCCCTACTGCACCCCATGTGTTCACCAAATGCCCAACGGTAATAGCAGCAGCCAATCTGGGCAGATAGAACATTTTGTGTCTTCCCATTTCTGAACGACTGGCTTATCAAAGCCGGTACGCTCCCCTTGTGTCAACAGCACACTCAGATGACTATAACTTCTCCATCAATTTGAGTTTACCATCAGTATACAGAAGTCACATCTGTAACCTTCACAGATTCGGCTAGATCTACTCAACACGCGAGGATTAGCCTACCCAAAAGTAGCCAGGATTCAGAACATCGAAGCGCTACTGCAACAGTTTACACCAACCAATACACAAGTCAAAACAGTTATGTGACTATTATACATGATGTCATCTTGGTTTGTAATAGTACCAAATTCTCAAATTTTAGAAATGTGGTCTAGTTGGCAGTCAGTTCACACCCTTTCCAAGTAGGGATCCTCACTTTAGTCAGGATAAGGGAGATAATCGGCACAGATGACGCCTGCTTGCCTACTTGGAACAAGCAGTCAGGCTTATCTCAGAGGCAATGTGTAAAGTATTTGCACAAACATATACAGTAACAGTGCATACATTACAAAAAGACACCACACCAGTTTAGAAAAATAGCCAATATGTATCTAAATCAAACAAGACCAAAATGACAAAAATCCAACATACACAAGCAAAGATATGACTTTTTAAAGTAAAATGAGTCTTTATCTTTAGTAATCAATGGATGCATTTTAGCACAAAGTACCTGGAATGCATCAAAATTAAAGCCGCACGGATGAGCATGTGTCGGAAAAGCAAGCGATGCGTTGATTTCTTACTCAATTTGAGGCCATGTGTTGATTCATTCTCAGCCAGGTAAACGATTCATCAAAGTTCCAGACAAACAGCCTTGGGTCTGTGCAGTGATGTTGAAGATTTTGGTGCTTGGGGATGGTGTGTGGAAAATCCAGATGCACTTCAACGATGAATCTGCGCTGACCTGGTGATGCTTCGTTTTTACTGCTGCTGTGTCCATTTTTCAGCTGCAGTGCAGGTGCTGTTGATTTTTCTGCTGCTCTGCTCAGGTATGTGAATTTTCACTGTGATTCTGCCAGCTTCTTCTTCCAGGGGCCCGGATGTGGCACCACTCGGCAAGTCTGGGTGGAGGGGGGGTCTCAACCAGAGAGCCCAGGTGCTGGGGAATGAAGTCTTTGATGTCCCTGAGACTTTTTAACAGGAGGCAAGCTCAGCCCAAGCCCTTGGAGAATCTTCACAAGCAGGACACACAGCAAAGTGCAGCCTTTGACCTCGCTAAAGCAGAAGCAGCAACTGCAGGCCAACCCACCAAAGGACATACAGCAAAGGGGCAGTACTCCTCCTCACAGCTCTTTAGCTCTTCTCCTTGACAGAGGGTCCTCTTGATCCAGAAGTGTTCCAAAATTGTGGGATCAGCAGTCCAATACTAATTTATGCCATGAAGTAGGCGAATGTCAAAGTAAAATCTGGGTAGTGCACAAGACCCTGCCTCTCCCTGCCCAGACACACTCTAGGGGGTTGGAGTCTGTATTGTGAGAAGGCAGGCACATCCCTTTCAAGTGCAGGTGTCCGCTCCTCCTTTCCGCTCTATACCAGGAAGGCTCATCAGGATATGCAGGGCACACCTCAGCTCCTTTTATGTCTCTGTCTAGAGTGAATTCACAAACAGCCAATCTGTCAATCTGATAGAGACTTCTAGCTGCAGATTCCTTACATTAGATTTCCCCCCAGGCGCCAGAATGGATCCGGAGATTTTTCTTCGAGCAATACTGTAAAGAAATGGCTCCCTGTTGCAGTTACCCCCCACTTTTTTTTTTTTTTTTTTTGCCTGATACTGATGCTGACTTGACTACAAATACCCTTGTGTGCCAGTAGGTGGCATCTGCCAACTCTGCGAGTGTCGTTGGCGACTGACGCCTGCAGAGTCGACAGAGGCCACCTACCGACACACAAGGGTATTGCTCGTAAAGAAATCTCTGGATCCAGTCTGACGCCTGGGGAAAATTCCAAGGTACGGAATCTGCAACTAGAATATGTCTCTACCAGATATTTCGTTACTGAAGGTAAGTAACTTGTAAGTCTGACTCAGATGTGTATTCAACAACCAAGCAGAGGCCCAGAGTGGTTAAGCAAGAAACTCCCCACTTTCTAAGAGTGGCATTTTCAAACAGACAATCTAAAAAATTTTTTACCAAAAGGTGTCTTTTTTTTTTTTATTGAGTTCAGAGACCCTGAACTCCACATCTCGATCTGCTCCCAATGGGAAACTGCACTGAAAAGATATTTAAAGGCAATCCCCATGTTGACCTACGGGAGAGAGGCCTTGCAATAGTGAAAACTGAATTTGGCAATTTTTCACTATCAGGACATGTAAAACACACCAGTACATTACCTGACTAATAAATACACTGCACCTTGCCCATGAGGCTACATAGGGCCTACCTTAGGGATGACTTGCATGTAGTAAAAGGGAAGGTTTGGGCCTGGCAAGTGGGTCCACTGGCCAGGTTGAATTCTCTCTCGCATAGATATGTTTACAAGGCTACTCATGTTGGTGGCACAATTGGTGCTGCATGCCCACTAGTAGCATTGGATTTACAGGGTTTGGGCACCTCTAGTGCACTTTACTAGGGACTTACTAGTAAACCAGATATGCCAATCAGGCATTACCAATCGTTATCACAATTTACACAGGGAGCACTTGCACTTTAGCACTGGTCAGCAGTGGTAAATTGTCAAAGTACCAGCAAAAACCAAATCCAGCACACAGTCAAAAATAAAGGAAGCAGAGGCAAAAAGACATGGGAAAATACGCCAAGAAGGCCAGGCCTAACAATGACTACATAGGCTCCCGCTGCAAGAATGTCTGGTGTGCCAATGGTCTCCGACACAAGGTCAGTTACAAAATCTAGTGTTGGTAGACAGCCGCACTCCACACTCAGGTTTTGTGAGTTCCACCACTGCAATCAAAGGGGCAGCCATTCCTTGGCCCTGTTCCCCAGATCATTCTCACAAAGGATGTGTTTCTCACTGGATGGGGTGCTAAGGTACAGAACTTCAGTTTGGGGACACTAGACAGGGTTTCCACATCAACTACCTTGAGCTTTTAGCTGTTCCCCTAGCTAGGTTTTCTTGGTCCAGACGTATAATATGACAGCTATGTTTTAGCTATAAAAAAAAGGGGGGTGGGGGTGAGGCGGGCACTCCCTACAGTTATGCCTATCTCAAACAATTTGGTGTTGGGCAATATGTCAAAATATCCACCTGCTAGCAAAACACCTCCCCGGAATGGACAACAATTTTGACGAACTCCAACAGGATATGGCAACAAGTCCACAAGTGGAAAACTACCCCCAAGCCCTCCCCCCATGCTTCCACAAGTGGGGCTTTCCACAGATAGACCTGTTCGCAACCGCAGACAGCACAAAATGCTGTGAATTCTCTAGGTTCCCACCCCACTACCCAAGGACAATGCATTATAAATGAACTGGTCAGGGATATTTGCCTATGCCTTTCCCCCTCTCCTCCTGTTTGTGGTTCCGAAGCTCAGGCAAACATCTCACCCTCAATTTAATAGCTTCCTCTTGGACTCATCAACCGTGGTTCACCATATTACTTGAAAACTGTAGTTTCTACAAGAGACTTCCCCCACAACCCAGACCTTCTCACTCAAAACCTTGGCGAAATCAGGCTCCCAAACCCAAAGGAACTCAACCTTGTGATCTGGCTCCTGAGGTCAAAGAATTTGGTTACTTTACTCTCCCACCTGAACGTATGGCCGTTCTCAAAGAAGCACGTAGACCCACAGCTAGAGCTTGTTACACAGCTAAGTGGAAAATATTTTCTTTCTACTGCTGCAGTAAACACATTGATCCAATTTATGCAACTGTTCAAAACGTTGTCTATCTTCTCCATTTGCAGACCTTTGGTGTGGCTTAGACCTCATTATGCTTGCATTTAGCTGCAGTGGCTGCCTATCTACAAAATGGGCAACACTTGCCATGCTGTTAGGTACCCGTTATTATTGTGTTTATGGAAGGCCTTAAAAGAGTAATTCCACCTAGAGTTCTTGCACGTGCATGGAATCTCAACATTTGCTCACCAGACTTATGGGTCGACAATTCGAACCATTGCATAATTGCTCCCTCCTCTTAGAAGGTTGTGTTTTTGGTGGCCATTACTTCACTTAGGTGTCTCATTGAGCTCCGGGCATTAACCTTGGAAGAACCTTTCTTTCAGATACACAAAGAAAGGGTAGTCCTTCGAACTAACCCAAAGCTTCTACCAAAGGTAGTTTCCACTTTCCACCTCAGTCAAATTACCCATTTTCCTTCTGCAACCTGATTCACTTACCGAAAGGGCCCTACATGCAGTAGACGTAAAACAGCTCTAATGTGTTCTATTGACAGAACTAAAGAGTTTTGTAAAACCAAACAACTCTGTTGCTTTTTCGCCTCCTCTCAAAGGAAATGCCATATCTGATTCAGGCATTTCCAGATGGATAAAGGAATGCATTTAAACGTTATGTCCAAGCTAAAACTGTTTCCCACATCTCCTAAAACACACACTACTCGCGAACTAGGAGCTTCTATGGCTTTCCTGGGCAATATACCAAGAGCTGAAAATTGTAATGCAGCTAAATGGTCTACACCTACACTTTAACTAAACATTGTGTGGATGCGTTGGCATGCCATGAAGCAAATGTAGGATAGGCAATGCTATGCACCCGTTTTTCAAACGACTGCAAGACCCACAGGTTAGCCACAGCTTTCTGGAGGGCACTGCTTTAGTCCATGCAGAGCATGTATGTAAGAAAATGCATCCTTGGCATGGTTACCCCTGACTTTTTGCCTTTGCTGATGCCCAGTTATGATTTGAAAGTGTGCTGGGACCCTGCTAACCAGGCCCCAGCACCAGTGTTCTTTCACCTAAAATGTACCGTTGTCTCCACAATTGGCACTACCCTGGCACCCAGGTAAGTCCCTTGTAACTGGTACCCCTGGTACCAAGGGCCCTGATGCCAGGGAAGGTCTCTAAGGGCTGCAGCATGTCTTATGCTGCCCTAGGGACCCCTCACTCAGCACAGACATACTGCTTGCCAGCTTGTGTGTGCTGGTGGGGAGAAAACGACTAAGTCGACATGGCACTCCCCTCAGGGTGCCATGCCAACCTCACACTGCCTGTGGCATAGGTAAGTCACCCCTCTAGCAGGCCTTACAGCCCTAAGGCAGGGTGCACTATACCACAGGTGAGGGCATAGGTGCATGAGCACTATGCCCCTACAGTGTCTAAGCAAAACCTTAGACATTGTAAATGCAGGGTAGCCATAAGAGTATATGGTCTGGGAGTCTGTCAAAGACGAACTCCACAGCTCCATAATGGCTACACTGAATACTGGAAAGTTTGGTATCAAACTTCTCAGAATAATAAACCCACACTGATGCCAGTGTTGGATTTATTAAAAGATGCACACAGAGGGCATCTTAGAGATCCCCCCTGTATTTTACCCAATTGTTCAGTGCAGGACTGACTGGTCTGTGCCAGCCTGCTGCTGAGAGATGAGTTTCTGACCCCATGTGGTGAGAGCCTTTGTGCTCTCTGAGGACAGAAACAAAGCCTGCTCTGGGTGGAGGTGCTTCACACCTCCCCCCCCCCCTGCAGGAACTGTAACACCTAGCAGTGAGCCTCAAAGGCTCAGGCTTCGTGTTACAATGACCCAGGGCACTCCAGCTAGTGGAGATGCCCACAGCCTGGACACAGCCCCCACTTTTGGCGGCAAGTCCAGGAGAGATAATGAGAAAAACAAGGAAGAGTCGCTGGCCAGTCAGGACAGCCCCTAAGGTGTCCTGAGCTGAGGTGACTCTGACTTTTAGAAATCCTCCATCTTGTAGAAAGAGGATTCCCCCAATAGGATTAGGGATGTGTCCCATTCCCCTCAGGGAGGAGGCACAAAGAGGGTGTAGCCACCCTCAGGGCTAGTAGCCATTGGCTTCTAACCCCCCAGACCTAAACACACCCCTAAATCGAGTATTTAGGGGCTCCCCAGAACCTAGGAGCTCATATTCCTGCAACCTAAGAAGAAGAGGACTGCTGAGCTGAAAAACCCTGCAGAGAAGACGGAGACACCAACTGCTTTGGCCCCAGCTCTACCGGCCTGTCTCCCCACTTCTAAAAGACACTGCTCCAGCGACGCTTTCCCCAGGACCAGCGACCTCTGAATCCTCAGGACTGCCCTGCTCTAGAAGGACCAAGAAACTCCAAAGGACAGCGGTTCTGTTCACCCAAGACTGCAACTTTGTTTCTAAAGAAGCAACTTCAAGACAACTGCGTTTCCCGCCGGAAGGGTGAGACTTGCTACTCTGCACCCGACGCCCCCGGCTCGACTTGTGGAGAAACAACACTTCAGGGAGGACTCCCCGGCGACTGCGAGACCCTGAGTAGCCAGAGTTGCCCCCCCCCATCCCCCTGAGCCCCCACAGAGACGCCTGCAGAGGGAATCCCGAGGCTCCCCCTGACCGCGACTGCCTGGCTCCCAGATCCCGACGCCTGGTAAAGACTCTGCACCCGCAGCCCCCAGGACCTGAAAGATCGGAACTCCAGTGCGGGAGTGACCCCCAGGAGGCCCTCTCCCTTGTCCAGGTGGTGGCTGCCCCGAGGAGCCCCCCCCCCCCCTTGCCTGCCTGCATCGCTGAAGAGACCCCTTGGTCTCCCATTGATTTCAACAACAAACCCGACACATGTTTGCACACTGCACCCGGCCGCCCCCGTGCTGCTGAGGGTGTACTTTCTGTGCTAACTTGTGTCCCCCCCCCTGTCGCCCTACAAAACCCCCCCTGGTCTGCCCTCCGAAGACGCTGGTACTTACCTGCTGGCAGACTGGAACCGGGGCACCCCCTTCTCCATTGAAGCCTATGTGTTTTGGGCACCACTTTGACCTCTGCACCTGACCGGCCCTGAGCTGCTGGTGTGGTAACTTTGGGGTTGCTCTGAACCCCCAACGGTGGGCTACCTTGGACCCAAACTTGAACCCCGTAGGTGGTTTACTTACCTGCAAAAACTATCTAACTCTTACTCCCCCTAGGAACTGTGAAAATTGCACTGTCTAGTTTTAAAATAGCTATATGTGATTCATTTGAAAACTGTGTATGCTATTTTGATTATTCAAAGTTCCTAAAGTACCTACCTGCAATACCTTTCATTTAATGTATTACATGTAAAATCTGAACCTGTGGTTCTTAAAATAAACTAAGAAAAGATATTTTTCTATACAAAAACCTATTGGCCTGGAATTGTCTGAGTGTGTGTTCCTCATTTATTGCTGGTGTGTGTACAACAAATGCTTAACACCACTCCTTTGATAAGCCTACTGCTCGACCACACTACCACAAAATAGAGCATTAGTATTATCTCTTTTTGCCACAATCTTACCTCTAAGGGGAACCCTTGGACTCTGTGCACACTATTTCTTACTTTGAAATAGTATATACAGAGCCAACTTCCTACAATGTATATCTACAGTCACACATTCCTTGAACAGAAAATGTTACCCTGTAAGCATCTGTTTGTGGCATGTAGTGCTGTAGATTCACATGCTCCCGTCCTGCAGCTCCTTAGTTTATTTTGCATGGACAGCTCTTAACCTATACATAATCACACTCTATTCTCACCCGCCTGTGGGAAAACAGTCTAAAAATGGAGTTGATGCCCATTCACATTGTCATCCAGAACGGGAGTCACTTTACCTTGCTTCTTTGAAGAGAAACAGCTTGAACACATCCAGACCCAACCCTAGATGGCGGAAGTATGCAGAGCTTGTGAATCTACGGCGCTATCTGCTACAAACAGATGCTTACAAGGGAAGTAACAATTTCCTTCCATCTGTTGCATCTATCTTCTCAGTTGACAGAATCTGGCAATGACACATTGTTTACAGAAGTTGCACTCAGTTGAAGTTTCCCCTACAAAAGCAAATCATGAAAGCTTAGCTAGTTTTAATTTAATTTAAAATGCACACATTTGCTCTGGCTGTATAATTTAATACCCATCTTAACAATTCTCCAGAAGGCACATGAACGTGTAGATGGGATATAACCATGAATTGAAGTGTACTATTAACCATAACCATTTTCATCTAAATCATTTGTCCTCTGAATTGGCATGCATTGCATTGGCATTTTAATCTTGAGTGCTGTAAAAACGAATTGATTATTTTGAAGCTGGACTGTTAACCTTTTGATTGTGCTCACTCCTTATAGTCATGTTCATTTGGCTCGCTCATTTGGATACCTCCTTGGGTGCTAAACCCACCAGTCATATTACTACATGGAGTACATTCCCTGTTGCATTGGATGTATACTGGGGGGGCAAAAGCAATCTTTAATCAGGGGCGCAGGATTGACTAAATTATTGTCACAAAAAGGAAAATAATGCAGCACATTTTGTTCTGGCATTACTCCATAATGTTGCCATTTTTCATGTGTTAACACTGGGCAAAGGCTTCACCTCATTAGTACCAGTTTAACATCCAAATACAGTAATAGCACCTGAAACATGACCAATCAACGTTTCTAAGGGGCCTCCCACTTCCACTACGTGGCAGCACTGGCTGTCACAATGTTAGTAACTTTTGATCTGTTTGAGCTAGAAACAATTTTATTTGTTGAAATTCGCAGATTATGCATCAGATGATGGATTATAGGGCAAATGTGGCAAATCCATAATTATGCAGAAAACTCTGTTGCTGTAGAATTTTTATAATTCCAGTGATTCGGTCTATAATGTGGAGAAATCTTTCATGGGAAGTTAGACCACTGTGGGGCATTTTTTGTTTTTTGTTTCTAGAGATTTATTGCATCTGTCTGGGCTGAGCGCAAAACCAGTTCCTATCTGATAGATAAACAGATTTTTTATTTTTACTATCTGCTCAGTTCAATTTTGGGCGCAGCGCACATGATCGTTGAGTAATTTTTATCTCCTTGATAGATTCTCTTAGGGCGGCAAATCAAAGATCGAGGGTTAGTAAACTATTTTGTAGTTTATTATCTATTTAAAATACTGTTATGTAATATGCATTATTAGACAGTCTAGAGACTTGTTCAGCTGCAACAGCAGATCTGATTATAGAATAATACTTGGCATTTCGAATCCAAAGAATAATTTTATTTATTAATGATGCCTGATTTTTCCTGAAAAATGTTGGTCTTTTTTGGTAAAATGTGTAACTTTCTTAATCTAGGTTTTCACGCAGATGTACAGCTGGGGAACTGTAACTTTTTAAAGGTCCTGTTGTACATTAACCCTTGTCTGTTATATCAGACCCTGTGTGTTTAGCCAGATTAGTGATGACTAAGGATTGGAACGATGGCCGAGGTACACTTTTCATACTTGGGTGAGCTGAAAAAACGTATTTTAAGTTGAAATTAAATTGACTCATTTGGTGAAGGGCGCCTGGGATGCAATGCTTTAGAGTTAAATGCATAGGTGTTTGGTACATGCTAATTTACTTTAACTGACACCGTTTCCTCTTACTCCAGTAATTGTTTACGTGTGGGGCTTGAGACCTGGTGTCTTTTGGTGCTGGTGTTTTTTGTCCTAGGATTCAAAGCTCTGCTGTATGTCACTAAGTGGCTGCTAAGGGTGTGTGTGCCCTGTCAGTGGTGCTTCAGTTATAGTTCATAGCTTGCTCCGGGATACGACAGAAGTGAACTAAAAAAGAAAAAACAATCTAATAGCTAAACTGTGAATGCTGAATCACCAGGTATGTTTGAGTGGAATCATAAGACACTTTCTCTTTCAGATCGAATATTACAAAAAAATAACAAAACCTTAATTTTAAATGTAGCCTACTGTGAAAAAAAAAAAATACATTTATAGGAGGCCAATCTGTTCGCGGACCCATGATTCGTTATTGTACACATTCGAAATTTGTGTGGTCGCACAGTGCACGCGAATCATTAATAACATGGTTTTGGAATAGTTTATGTTCTTTAAAGTGCATTTGTGCATTACCTTTATTGTATTCAAAACACAACTCAGTATACTGTAACGACGATTCAGTTGTATAAACAGATACAGAACAGCAGAAAGATTTATTTTATCAGCCAGCCCAGAAAATGTGGTGTTGGGAAAGTAGAACAATTCGTAAGACTTCCCCCATACCCATTAAGGAAATTATTTACAGGAACTATTATCTGAAGTATTTGTAGTAAAAAGATTATACTGTATGCAGGTTTTTGCTCAGTAGTCAAATTTTCTTTGAGGATACTTAACACCCCCGCCTAGTTGCTGCCTACATTTTCAAAAGGGGAACACATTGGAGTGTTTTCATATAGTTTTGGAACTGTCTTTGCCCAAAAAGAACTAAAAACATGTTTGCTGTTTGAGATCTTTTGCTGGCTCGATGGGCTGCTCTGGCTGCAGTGGCGTAGCGTGGGGGGTGCAGGGGGGGCCGGCCGCACCGGGCGCAACATCTGGGGGGGTGGGACTCGAGTGCTAAAATCCACGGGTTAGGGGGCGCAAATTACTTGCCTTGCCCCGGGTGCTGACAACCCACGCTACGCCACTGTCTGGCTGTCATGAGCTTAACTTGGGACTTAAATACTCCCAGGCTCATAAAGTTAGCCATGTTTGCTCAGTAGCCCCAATTTTGTTTTTGTCAACTGTGCACAAGAACTCAATTGATAAACTACTGTTTCCTTTCGTCCTATTTGGTCATCTGTTCTTGGTGAGGGAGGAGAGTTTGTCAGTTTGTGTTCTGAAATCGCCAGTCTTTAAAATCCCTTACCTATCTAATTTGGTTCCTTTTATATCCCCTTTTTAAGGATCTGGCTTGGCAGCACAGCTGCCCACAGGCAATTAGCTGAGTATCACTAGAGAAGGACTTTGGCTCCACCCACATGTTGGAAGCCAGGAGTACATGTTTTGATTGGGTAGAAGTTGTGTGCCTCCACAAGGAGGGGCTTGCCCTCCATGTAGCTGTGATCATTTTATTTCTTCGACTGCCTAAGCTTGAATTTTCAGAGGGTCACACATGCCACTGTAATTCTAATAAAGTGTTTTAGATAACTAGATAATTTGTGTGGTTTTTCTCTGGCAGCCACACAGATAGGAGTAGGGCAGTCATTAACCTTAATTGATTTTTAGGTCTGGCTAGAGAGTGCAACTTCAGGGACCTTGCAACCTAACCCAGTATTATTTTACAGTGCGTTGCTTTGACAGAAATAGATATGTATCTCCATGCTACTTATTTGCAATGCTACACATTACCATACAACGCTCCTTTAAAGCCAAACCTGTTGGCATTGCTAATGCTTGTTAGGTTGACTGTTGCCAGAGTTCCTTTTAACACAAGAATAATGTAACAAACAACGTACAGTGAGGGGCTTTTGTTCAGTCATTGTTGTGTGTAGTGTCATTCACATTTTAGAGCTGGCCATAGCATTTTGTGGATGTTTACATTTTGTCCATTTACATTCCTGACTCGGCTAAAACAAATAGTTTGTTTGAGACATTTCATATAATGAGTTATGACTGCTGTTGCCAGCAGTGGCCTAAATTCCCACGATGGTCAGGCGGGGTTCATAGCTGCAGTGTCTACTTCTGTGCTTGCTAGTGGCAGGGCTACGCATCTTCATTATGCAAGCTCTCTAAAGTTATAAATGGTGGCCGTCTTAAAAAGGAGATTTCTAATGAAGCTAATAAAAGCTCCATTGTACCAAGGCTACCATTTTTCATGCATTTCAGTCGGATGCTGTGAGAGACTTCCTCCTATGGGTGGTCATTAATATGAAATTATATGTTCTGGCATCAATTCTAGAGACTAGCATCTGATGCAGTACATCAATCAGAGCAGTATTTCACAAGTCTGTGAAGGGGTACGCTGCCTGCATATAGTGCTGGCACAGAGGGCCCCTCAATAAATACTAATCCACACCGCTGTGGAGGAGGAACAGCTCCTTGATAATGGCATGTTGGGTGATGGAGGTTGCAACTCTGACCCTCCTCAACAGAAATTGGTGCAGGAGAGAGGCTTTCCTCTCCCCACTGCAGCAACCTCACTTGCTTCTGGCATACTAAAACAAGTATCCCACAGCATAGTGTGGTAAAACAGCCTGCATGCTTTTTCTGACAAAGGGGACTTATTTGGCTGAAGAGCAGGTCTTTCCATGGCAGGCCATGCCTGTCTTACGGTCAAGGTTATAGGGAGTGCAATAACTTGACTTTACTTCTTGAACACTAAACTGGGAGAAGCAGCCCCCCCACAAAAGTGTGACCTGATGTAGCAACGAAGTGCTGTATCCTAATGAGGTGTGTACCCTAGCCAAGACACAGAGCTGACCCGGTTCACCCTGGATGTCCTCAGAGCCTACATTGCCATCAGAATGCCTAGTGTGGAAGAACACAAAAATCCCTTTAGCGCTCCTGTAGCACTCCCACAAGCCCTCACTCTCAGTGGAAGCAAGAAGCCAATGAGGACAGAAGCGCAACCAGGAACTGACACTGGCCTCCTTTGCAAGAGAGTTTAGTGGTTGGGTCTGGAAATCCTCGTTACCCTAAAGTTTTCTTTTTCGATGTCAACCATAGGAAGTAATTACTATGACATCTAGTGTATGTCCACAATACTCCAGTACATGGTGGCACTCTTGTGTCATAGGTAGGAGTGACATAGAGTGGCATAGCGTAGAGTAAGGTGTCATTTGAGTGACAAAGCTGGGAGTGGCAAAGCATAGAATAGAGTGGTGTAAAGTGAAGGGGCATGGAGTAGAGTGTCATAGAGTGGTGAGTCGTAGAGGGTCATGGAGCATCCTAGACTGAAGTAGTGCGGAGTGGCCTAGAGTGAAGGAGAGTTATGGAGGGGGTGGTGAATGGCATAGAGTGTCATAGAGTGGAGTAAAATGGCATGGCATAGTCTTGAGCAGCGGGGAGTAGGATGAAGTTTGGTGCAGTAGAGTGGAGTATGCATGATGTAGTAGAGCACTGCCATTACAGGCAACACATTTTCAATTGAATTGACAATTACATTTGCACAGGCACAGTTTCACTGATAACACTGTACAGCACACAGTTGATAATATGTGGAAATGGCATCCCCAAGGCTACTGATTTGTTTTGATATATTAAAATATTTGTTTCCACCACTCTTCAGCATTACAAAAAATGTGCTTCATTTGTGCTTTCCTATTTCAGATACATTCTGATATATGTAAACAGTTCATTTACATTTTGGTGTGTGCTAGAAAGAAAATAACATCCTATTGCCTCTTCGTTCACATGGGTATTCAGCAGGATTGTCACATATTTCTGGTCATATTTCAGTAAGAGAAAGAAAAGTAAACACCAAGCTCCTTTAGAAGATGGAGCCTGACATCTAACCTCCGTGTTTGAAAGCACAGCAAATGTAATAAGATTTGAACAAGATGTAAATTATTTTTTACAGAAAGCGGGCAATTGTGGAAGAATACAGGAAATAGCTTATACGCCACGGGAGGGAAGAACTGAAGCTGGATAGCCTAAAACATGGGTACTTGCAAACATTTTCCCAGGGGCCAAAAAGTTTGGTCTGTGACGTACCTAGGGGCTGCATTGATGTCAGGGCAGTGGCGGTCCAATGGGGTGGCTGGCGGGGGGGGGGGGGAGATTGGTGGCAAGGTAGGTGTAGGAGAACCAAATGATATGCATCTACTGGCTGAAAAAAACAATGGGAAACCAGAAAACCTGGAGTTAATCCCAGCTTACCCACTTTTCCAAATTGTGTGATCCTAGGCAATTGTTTAGTCCCACTTTCCCTCCTTTTTCTGCATTGTATTTCAAGGTAATCTTAAATGTGACATGATTCATGGTGTGTGTTGCACAGAACCTGCTTCTATGTCTGATTTATTAAACTATGATGTTGCTCATATATGATAGGAACCCAGGCCACCCATAAAATGCACATACGAAGTGACTTGCCTCTTTAATTTACTATTGGTGGTGTTTTCAGGGTAAGGGAAAGAATTTGTGTTTCCAAATTTTAGTTGGAAAACTATCACTTTCAAATGAATACATCTCAATGCACTGATAAAATAAATTGTACTAAGGCGAAAAGGTTCTGCATGTTAACTAAATACTTTTTTTTTTTTTACTTTTGAAGAGATTGCCTTAGTTTTACACTTGTGCTGCAAGATGTCTTTAAAAATGAAGGTGTTTCTAAAGTTAAGTGCATGAGTCCCTAGTTACTTCCTTTCTTTAACACCAAATAAGTTTGAAATAAATGATTGTGTGTCTATTTAATATTGTTATTGTTAGTGTGGGTCGAGCAAATAGGTGCCCAGTGCTCCTGTTGCCCAAGGGGCTGCATGTAAAGGTCAGAGGGGCTGGATGAGGCCCATGGGCTGTACTTTGAATATCCATGGCCTAAAACAAACAGTGCCAGGAAATAGAAAGCAAGCAAATGTGAGTTACAAAACACAAAGCAATTGTAAGCAATGAGTGGAATGCATTCAAGGGAAAGCTTTTAGAATGTCTCCAAAATGTTGTTTGCATAGGCTTCGACCTAAAATAAACACCCCCCTTTTGAAATCTATTTACACAAGTGTGGACAAGCCTACAGACTCTGGTTGAATTCTCAAGAAAGATCGAGTTTAGAGGAAAGCTGAAGAGAAAGGCACTTCACCTGTTGTAAATCCAGAACAAGATAGGGCATATGTTGAAAGGAAATGTGCCTAGAGACAGAAATGGCACTATTGCTCTACGCAAAGCAGAAGTCTGATGTAGCCTTAAGCATGTTAAAACTGGCAATAAAAGACTTAGGGAAGAGGCAGAAATGGAAGAAGAGGAACTATGTTGTTTTAGCACCTGAACCGCAACAACAGGAATATGGTCAGGAAATGTCTTATGAGCATACACAGAGACCCACTGTGAAGAAAGTGCATGTGGCCGGCTTCATGGTATGGAGTTACCTTAGGAAGCGTTAGACGTGTGGTCTTGCAGACCATCCTCACAAGACGACCTGTTACCATGCTTTCGTTAAGAAAGCCGTAAAACGTATGATCAGCTTGTGGAGGAAAGGGAGTAGTCCTCTTCGTATTACAGCTCTGTATTTCTTACGAAAAAAAAAATCCGTTTCTACCGGAAATGCCAAATGTGCTACATCAAGTCAAGGCAGGTTTAAAGAACCACCTTCCATCTGAGAGACACTTCAGGAGTGGGGAGGGAATGTGAGCATCACCTCGGGGGCTTCCATACGTTAATTACAATGCACTAGCTTTCTCTGTAATGGTGCATTTGCCCACTTACAAGCAATAAGAGCATCTTCAGAGCTGCCACGGCAGGCAGAGGGTTGATGATGTTTCGAAAACGAACGAACCTGGAGCTGCAACACAAAGTACAATAAACTGCGATGCTACGAAATAGAAGAACTCTTGCAGCACCTAAATAAAGAAGACTGAGAGCTTATTCCTGGAGGTAAGGTTTGGGTTGATCTATGCTTAAAATCATGTTTGGTTGCCGCATATGTGCTGCAAGAGAGCTATGCACAGGGGCATCGTTGTGACGACCTGCTTGGCTCGCCAGATCTGTCGTCAAACAAGATTCATGCGAACATCAAGCCGCCTTTTACATGGAAAAATCTATCTGGAGGGTTTGTTGTTGATGACTCAATGAAACAAATATAAAAAAGGCCAACGACACAGCTAGAGCCATGGGAGCCTTAAGAGTTAGAGAACGTTTCAAGACAGGATCTTCTAACACAAGAAGAGGTCAGGGAGGGCGTCCCTTTCAGCAACACCAGTTCCAAACGGATCCGAGGTCAGGACCACAACAAATGAGCCCTCAGTTGTAACAGGCAGTACAAAACAGAGGGTTCGTTTCAGATATGGAAAGTAATAAGGTACATGGGCAAGGGTTTTTGGTCAACAAAATAAATGGCCCCATAGAGCAAAAATCCACAAAATACTATTTGGGGCGAGGTTAGGGGGTACTAGAAGTAATGGTAAAAACCAGTCTGAACAAGACTCCAGCCTAGGGTGACCAGATTTTGAGGAGCAAAAACTGGGACAGGTCAGACATAAAAGAAGGACTAACGACTTTACACTCACTTTTATATCTGGCATGTCCCTTTTTTTTGCCTAGCTTTGTGAATGTGTGCCTATACGTGTGTATGTATGTATGTATGTATATATATATACACACATTTACAAGACTATACATATAAAATTAACTATGGCTTGACCTCCCACCCTGCATCCCCAACCTGCCCCAAGCCACCTCCCCCGACTCCGTCTCTCTGCTGGGAGCAGACAGGTGACTGTGTTGCCTCATAGTAACAGATAAAATACTTTAATTATTGCATACTCTGTAGGCGTCTGTTAAAGGAGAGCATACCTTGAACTTATGCTTCCCTAGATAATCTGACCTTTGTCCCAAAAACCGGGACATTTGTTTAAAATTAAGAGAAGCGTCGGGACCCCGGGACAGTCCTCTAAAAACCAGGACTGTCCAGGAAAATCCAGGACGTCTGGTCACCCTACTCCAGCCTGCCTTGGGGCAGCTGCCCACCTCGTCCTGCGACTTGCGCCTGGAGGCACATTGCAATATTTAAACAAAGTGGCGCTTCGGCTGCGCGGGGAAGCCATTGCGCCGCTCTGAACAGGACTTCAGGCTCCAGACAGGCTCCAGTCTGCAATGGGGCAGCCTGCCCACCTCACCCTGCGATGCGCCTGGAGGTGCTTTGGGATATTTAAACAGAGCAGCGCCCCCGCTGCACGGGACGAGCCTCGGCACGTGCCTCGGCACGTGCCTGGGTGAAGACCAGGCCCGTTTTCACCAGTTTGCAACCGAACGACGCCGGGCTGGGCCTATTCTTTTCGGTCCTCAATTTGTTGATAGTGTGCAGAAGTCGTGAAAAGCAGATGAGTGGACATTTGGTTCACTGCTGTGCATTGTCATCATGGGTAAAAGGAAAGCTGTGGATGTTACCGTGTCCCTGGTCACTAACATGGCAGCCTGCCCTAAAGCCACCATAGATAGTACACTCAAGAGAGCAGTATGGATAACGTCCACTGAGATTGCTCCCACCGAGCAAAGACTTTCTTTGGGCAACGGCCCTAGAGCTGAGAAGTGTTCCAGCTTAACAGCTAGCCCTGCAGAATCCTCGGCTCTATCTGATAATGGCAGGGGGGCAGGCGTAACACACCCATTCCCTTTGCGCAAACTCAACAGTGAACAGTACATCCGAGTCTGAGTTGCCTTGTACCTCTTCCCAGTCATCTGCCCAGGTCCAAAACAGCCCCAAGTGTTAAAAGGAAGAAAATTGTTGATAAAAATCGACCTTCTAAAACTATTAACAAATCAACCGGTCCTGTCAACAGTCGACTCTCCAAATGAATTCGAAACAACCTTGGACATGGGCACGACCTGCAGCGGTGGCTACAATGCAGTCCCAAATAGCTCATTATCCGGATTTGTCTGTTCAGGCTCCCTGGGGTCATGACGACCTGCTGGCACAATTTCTCCTGATTGTGGATGAGAAACTGCAGCCTTTACTGGATAGGCTTCACCACATTAAAACCTGGTTAACCGGCTTAATTCCAGTTTTCCAAGACAACTGTCAAAGCCCTCAGACTGTCCATTCAAATTCTGACAACCACTCTATCCCTAGTAATAACTTAGTAAGTGACAGCGCTATTATGGCTCCGACTGGTCAGACAGGTCGCCCTCCATCCCCCATTAGCAACGGCCAGTAAATCCTCAACAAGTAAGACTCGCCAGCTTCCCAACTCCCTTAACAGCACGCGCAGTACAATTAACAAGGCACCCTCCTCTGAGAACCACTGCACCAGTGCATAGCCACAACTCGAATAAGGACAATTTTTGCTTGCCCCCCAGAAGTGTGCCCTTATGTCGTTGTCCTGACAGGAGTTCCACCCTTGAGCATAGGTCAAAGTGAAACCTGGGAACAGCTTCGTAATAAAACTATGCATTGGCTTAGCCGAAATCATTATTGTAATTTAAACAATCACAATGAGATCATGGTGCGAAGGGTTAATTAGGTGGGGCATTTGGAGAAGAGTTGTGAGGTGGAATGTATTGTGGTCAATTTTTGCAATCCCCATCTTGTGTGCAGAATACTGGGTATGAAGGAGCCTAGTTGCGTCTATCATTCGAGCATTACTGTTCTCCGACTTGGCTATTTTTTATAGGCCAGCTTTTTAACTTTCCTTGTGCTCTCGCATGCACACGGCTGTGGATCCACCGTCCCTTTTTCCATGTGTCAATAGGTTTGATGCCTTGAATAACTTAGAGGGCATGGAATGACTAGTTAGTGAGCCAACTGCTTTAAGCAGTTTAACTGATGATAATATTGTATGCTTTTCCTTGCCCAGTGTTCCCTCCACTCTTAGCACTCTGATGGCACGCTAGGGTCAATCATTAGAAATAGTAAGTTGGAATATAGCTGGGTTGCCCTAAGAGTTAAATCTTTGTGAATGGCTCTAATTTATTTAGAAATATATTATCATGTTCTAGGAGACTTGGGACGTATCTCCCTCCTTTGTTGATGGCTATTAGTGCTTCCATACTGCTGCATTGTCGTCCCGTCATGATCCTATTTATGGGGGATTAGCCGTATGGGTTAATGTAATTAGTGGGGTAATTTATTTTTTGACTCACCTAATAGTGATTTTCAAGTCATACTAGTAAAAACTCCCATAAATATATTTTTTTGTAAAATTTCATACAACGGTTTTGCCAATGTCCCAAATGCTAAATTGTCTGTATTATTTGATTTTATCAGTAACTTGATTGAAAGGGATGTCTTTTCTGGTTGGCTTATTTATGTCTGGTGGGTGATTTTAATATCAGGCTACCACCGTTGACTGAGGTTCTGTGTAGTAGTGCATCTCCATCACATCACCTGGGCCCTAGGATTTAGTAATCCACCACGCTACATGTAATCTGTACAATATAATGGAAGTTGCGGGCGTGCCCTGTGGCTGATTTCACCTGCAGGGGTAGGGGCAACCCTTCAATGATTGACCATATCTTTATTACATGTAATCTGGCCTCTTTGATCTCAAAGGCTTTTGTCGGGCTTTGCTTAAATATTAGAAACCATTTCGGTAAATTCACCTAGGTGGTTTAATCGTGAGTGTTCCTTAGCTCACCTTCAGTTGCGACAGGCCCTTGCAGCCAATCCTAGAGTCTCAGCAACTGTGAGCTCCACAAGGAGGCATTACAAGGAGTGACCAGGATGTGTTGGAGGGAGGTACTTACTCAGCCGTGGGAGAAGCTGGCACAGGCTGCTTTAGTAAAAATATAGTACGCTTTTTCTGGTTTACAGTTTCTGATCTGAGTTATAAGCATAAAGCTGCTGGCCCTGTTTCTTGTCATATTACCAGTAACACCTGGGCGGACCATTTCACTAATACCAATAAAGCCCTTACGAGTGGTGTTGAGTTTGTCATATACCCTGCCCTACTTGGTGAATTTAAGGTTAGTCTGGATGAAGTGATTAGTGCTATCAATCAGAGTGTAAATGGTAAGGCCCCTGGCCCTGATGGCGTCCCAATTGACCTTATTAGGCATAATGCACACTTTTGGGTGGCACTGCTAACCAATTTCTTCAATAATCTGACTCTCTCGCATCTACCTTTGTCATGATGTACATCAAACATAGTGCCCATTTTTAAGAAGGGAGACCCCTCTCTCCCTGGTTCATATAGGCTGATTTCCCTGATTGACTAGACAGTCGAGGTGGGCGGTGAGCTCCACTCCACTCCACTGGTGGAGTTAATAGATGTTTTGACGCTCTGCCTGCCGCTGTGTGGCCCATAACTGGGATGCACTTTACACTCAGCCTAAATGAAAACAGCATTTGCTCTACAACAGGCAAGGGGACCCCTAGCTAAGGCTGTAGTTTCTGCCAGTCAGTGTGGAGCTGCTGCAAGCTGCTGCTGGGGTGTTGCACTGGTGCCAGCTCCGGGTCCAGGCCTCTCTCATTTCACTGTTCTCAGCAGCCTGGGATTAGTGGGCAGAGGGAGGCAGAGCCAGGCCGATGGCAATGGGGACCCTGTTCCCAGACAGTATTCAGGTCAGAACCTTGTTTCGCTTTCTCTTCTATGTGCACATGGGGGCTGACACTGAGCATGGACTGTATCTGCGTATGAGGGGGTCTGTGCTTGGGAAAAGTAATCTTGCAGTCAGAGCTCCACTTGAAAAGAACCTGTCTCCCCAAAGTCCCTGGGAAAGGATGTGGGGTTATGGCCAAGGGCACAGTGCTGAGGCCAGCAGGGAGAGCTGGGGACCGGGAAAGCATCAGCTGCTGAGTAGTAAACTGGCAGCCCCTGCCATATAGAGATGAGTGTGACCTGAGAGAGTGCCTTAGAGCCCAGTGGCAAGCAAGACAAGGCACTTTTTTGAAAATAACAGGCTGTTGGTGGTGAGCATGTTTTCTGCTGCTAGTACTGGGCCCTAAAGGAAGGGCGATCTGAAGCTGTATGTGAGTGCAGAGGAAGCAATTGCAATGCTGGTGAGAGACAGGGGTTGTGCTTGGCCCTCTGTAGCAAGTTTGTGAAGGAGGGCAATTGGTGAAGGGAAGTGTGCACATGAAGTTGAGAGCAGCAGGCTCCAGGCCAGTGTCAGCACAAGAGGCCTGAAATGGCAGCTTCCACTGCTTACGGCCACCCGAATATGCTAAATCTCAGAAGCACTTAGTAGGTTGGGCCTGATTTGTAGGGTAGGCAGCATTCCTCTGCACGCGGAACTCCACGGAATATCATGGAGTTTTTAACTAACTGCGGAAATCCACGGAGTAGAACTCCGTGAGCTCAGCCCCACCCTTACTCAATAATACCACTTTTATAGAGGGTCATGTTAGAAATGGGGTTTTTGGTTGGCAGTCAGGTTACCCTCTGTCCAAGCAAGAACCCTCACTCTAGTCAGGGTAAGTCACAAACAATCCAAATTATCCTGTGCCCACCCTCTGGTAGCTTGGCACGAGCAGTCAGGCTTAACTTAGAAGGCCATGTGTAAAGCATTTGTGCAATAAATCATACAATAACATAATATAGCACCACAAAAATACACCACACAGTGTTTAGAAAAATCTGTAATATTTATCTGGGTATTTGCAGGTCAAAACAATCAAAAATGCAATATGAATTTATAAAGATATCACTAAAAAGTGATATGAAGAGGAGATGCGTGGAAAAATGGTGTGTGCGTCGGTTACACCCCTTCACACACAGACGTCCGTCGTTATTTTTCACGCGGGGAGACGTGCGCCGTTCTACAGGAGGAAAAATGGTGTTTGTGTTGGTTGCGCCCCTTCACACACGGACTTGCGTCGTTATTTTTCACTCGGGGAAGACGTGCGTCGTTTTCCGGCACGCAGACCGTCTCCTTCTATGGATCACGGGATTACCAGATGTCCCAGGGTCTGTGCATGGATTCTTCGGCTTGTTTTCCGGCTGCGCGTCGTTCCAGGAGGCTGTGTGTCGAATTTTCTTTCTCATGGCAGGTGTCGCGTCGATTTCCCCTCTGGAAGTCAGGCGGCATTGTCCATGCAAGGCCGTGCGTCGAAGTTCCGGCTGCCCCATAGGCGTCATGTCGAGCAGCATCGTTGTGTGCGATTTTCACGCCGCGGAGCAAGCTGTGCATCGAAATTTTCAGCACACGAAGAGTCCAAATGAAAAAGAGAAGTCTTTTTGGTCCTGAGACTTCAGGGAACAGGAGGCAAGCTCTATCCAAGCCCTTGGAGAGCACTTTTACAGCCAGACAAGAGTACAGCAAGGCAGCAGGCCAACAGCAAGGCAGCAGTCCTTTGTAGAAAGCAGACAGGTGAGTCCTTTAAGCAGCCAGGCAGTTCGCTTTGGCAGGATGTTGTTTCTGGTTCAGGTTTCTTCTCCAGCAAGTGTCTGATGAGGTAGGGCAGATGCCCTGTTTTATACTCTGTGCATCTCCCCTGTGTCCTGATACAGCCCAGTGTTCAAGGATTGCAAAAAGACCTAGGTAAGGAGCCCAGAGAATTTTCTGAGTAAATAATATTATTATTTGTTCAAAATTGTTTGTTTCAGCTACCTGTGTGTGTTTTACTGTGGACTCTCTGTGTTTCAGGCAGCCTAGCCTCTTTTAAAGTGGTATTTATTTGAAAATCGTTTTTGCCGTGACTTGTGTGAATTGCCTTGCTAGTGTGTGGCACCCCCCCCCTTTTTTCCTCTCCTAAGTAAAAAGGCTACACACATCTTGCAGAGTGTGTCTTTTAGGAGACTGTTTTTATCTGTTTGTGTGATTTAAATTGTGCTTAAAAACTGTCTGCCCCCCTGTATTTTTGCCTTTAAAAAAGCCTGAATTTAGAGTTTGCGCCCAGCACTTTTGCAGTGTTTGTATCTTAAACAATCTCCCCCTTACCTGGAAAGTAGACTCTGCTAGCTTGGAAGTGTGGATTCAGCCTGTCTGTATCCAAAGAGATTCTGAATAGAGCAGCAGTTGGCTTTCCCCCTGACCACAGGGACTGGACTTAGCTGATTGGCTCCCTGAGTCCCTGCTGCACCTGAGACCCGCCCCCCTCCACCTGCTCTGGCCCCCTAGGTTTGTGGAGGGAAGCCCAAGACACCCACCTTCATTTTGGGAGCCTCTGTGCATCTCCCCTGTGTCCTCACACAGCCCAGTGTTCAAGGATTGCAAAAAGACCTAGGTAAGGAGCCCAGAGATTATTTTGAGTAAATAGTATTATTTATTCAAAATTGTTTGTTTCAGCTACCTGTGTGTGTTTTACTTTGGACTCTCTGTGTTTCAGGCAGCCTGGCCTCTTTTAAAGTGGTATTTATTTTAAAATAGTTTTTGCCGTAACTTGTGTGAATTGCCTTGCTAGTGTGTGGCACCCCCCCTTTTTTCCTCTCCTAAGTAAAAAGGCTACATACATCTTGCAGAGTGTGTCTTTTAGGAGACTGTTTTAATCTGTTTGTGTGATTTAAATTGTGCTTAAAAACTGTCTGCCCCCCTGTATCTTTGCCTTTAAAAAAAGCCAGTTTTTAGAGTGTGCGGCCAGCACTTTTGCAGTGTTTGTATCTTAAACAATCTCCCCCTTACCTGGAAAGTAGATTCTGCTAGCTTGGAAGTGTGGATTCAACTTGTCTGTATCCAAGGAGATTCTGAATAGAGCAGCAGTTGCCTTTCCCCCTGACCACAGGGACTGGACTTAGCTGATTGGCTCCCTGAGTCCCTGCTGCACCTGAGACCCGCCTCCCCACCTGCTCTGGCCCCTTAAGTTTGTGGAGGGAAGCCCAAGACAGCCACCTCCATTTTGGGAGCCTCTGTGCATCTCCCCTGTGTCCTGATACAGCCCAGTGTTCAAGGATTGCAAAAAGACCTAAGTAAGGAGCCCAGAGATTTTTGTGAGTAAATAGTATTATTTGTTCAAAATTGTTTGTTTCAGCTACCTGTGTGTGTTTTACTGTGGACTCTCTGTGTTTCAGGCAGCCTGGCCTCTTTTAAAGTGGTATTTATTTGAAAATCGTTTTTGCCGTGACTTGTGTGAATTGCCTTGCTAGTGTGTGCCACCCCCCCCCTTTTTTCCTCTCCTAAGTAAAAAGGCTACACACATCTTGCAGAGTGTGTCTTTTAGGAGACTGTTTTTATCTGTTTGTGTGATTTAAATTGTGCTTAAAAACTGTCTGCCCCCCTGTATTTTTGCCTTTAAAAAAGACCGATGTTAGAGTGTGCGCCCAGCACTTTTGCAGTGTTTGTATCTTAAACAATCTCCCCCTTACCTGGAAAGTAGACTCTGCTAGCTTGGAAGTGTGGATTCAGCTTGTCTGTATCCAAGAAGATTCTGAATAGAGCAGCAGTTGCTTTCCCCCTGACCACAGGGACTGGACTTAGCTGATTGGCTCCCTGAGTCCCTGCTGCACTTGAGACCCGCCCCCCTCCACCTGCTCTGGCCCCTTAGGTTTGTGGAGGGAAGCCCAAGACACCGACCTTCATTTTGGGAGCCTCTGTGCATCTCCCCTGTGTCCTCACACAGCCCAGTGTTCAAGGATTGCAAAAAGACCTAGGTAAGGAGCCCAGAGATTATTTTGAGTAAATAGTATTATTTATTCAAAATTGTTTGTTTCAGCTACCTTTGTGTGTTTTACTTTGGACTCTCTGTGTTTCAGGCAGCGTGGCCTCTTTTAAAGTGGTATTTATTTGAAAATAGTTTTTGCCGTAACTTGTGTGAATTGCCTTGCTAGTGTGTGGCACCCCCCCCCCCCTTTTTTCCTCTCCTAAGTAAAAAGGCTACATACATCTTGCAGAGTGTGTCTTTTAGGAGACTGTTTTAATCTGTTTGTGTGATTTAAATTGTGCTTAAAAACTGTCTGCCCCCCTGTATCTTTGCCTTTAAAAAAAGCCAGTTTTTAGAGTGTGCGGCCAGCACTTTTGCAGTGTTTGTATCTTAAACAATCTCCCCCTTACCTGGAAATTAGATTCTGCTAGCTTGGAAGTGTGGATTCAGGTTGTCTGTATTCAAGGAGATTCTGAATAGAGCAGCAGTTGCCTTTCTCCCTGACCACAGGGACTGGACTTAGCTGATTGGCTCCCTGAGTCCCTGCTGCACCTGAGACCCGCCCCCCTCCACCTGCTCTGGCCCCTTAGGTTTGTGGAGGGAAGCCCAAGACACCGACCTTCATTTTGGGAGCCTCTGTGCATCTCCCCTGTGTCCTCACACAGCCCAGTGTTCAAGGATTGCAAAAAGACCTAGGTAAGGAGCCCAGAGATTATTTTGAGTAAATAGTATTATTTATTCAAAATTGTTTGTTTCAGCTACCTGTGTGTGTTTTACTTTGGACTCTCTGTGTTTCAGGCAGCGTGGCCTCTTTAAAAGTGGTATTTATTTGAAAATAGTTTTTGCCGTAACTTGTGTGAATTGCCTTGCTAGTGTGTGGCACCCCCCCCTTTTTTCCTCTCCTAAGTAAAAAGGCTACATACATCTTGCAGAGTGTGTCTTTTAGGAGACTGTTTTAATCTGTTTGTGTGATTTAAATTGTGCTTAAAAACTGTCTGCCCCCTTCTATCTTTGCCTTTAAAAAAAGCCAGTTTTTAGAGTGTGCGGCCAGCACTTTTGCAGTGTTTGTATCTTAAACAATCTCCCCCTTACCTGGAAAGTAGATTCTGCTAGCTTGGAAGTGTGGATTCAGCTTGTCTGTATTGAAGGAGATTCTGAATAGAGCAGCAGTTGCCTTTCTCCCTGACCACAGGGACTGGACTTAGCTGATTGGCTCCCTGAGTCCCTGCTGCACCTGAGACCCGCCTCCCCACCTGCTCTGGCCCCTTAAGTTTGTGGAGGGAAGCCCAAGACAGCCACCTCCATTTTGGGAGCCTCTGTGCATCTCCCCTGCGTCCTGATACAGCCCAGTGTTCAAGGATTGCAAAAAGACCTAAGTAAGGAGCCCAGAGATTTTTGTGAGTAAATAGTATTATTTGTTCAAAATTGTTTGTTTCAGCTACCTGTGTGTGTTTTACTGTGGACTCTCTGTGTTTCAGGCAGCCTGGCCTCTTTTAAAGTGGTATTTATTTGAAAATCGTTTTTGCCGTGACTTGTGTGAATTGCCTTGCTAGTGTGCGGCACCCCCCCTTGCCCCCCCCCTTTTTTCCTCTCCTAGGTAAAAAGGCTACATACATCTCGCAGAGTGTGTCTTTTAGGAGACTGTTTTAATCTGTTTGTGTGATTTAAATTGTGCTTAAAAACTGTTTGCCCCCTTGTATTTTTGCCTTTAAAAAAGCTCGATTTTAGAGTGTGCGCCCAGCACTTTTGCAATGTTTATATCTTAAACAATCTCCCCCTTACCTGGAAAGTAGACTCTGCTAGCTTGGAAGTGTGGATTCAGCTTGTCTGTATCCAAGGAGATTCTGAATAGAGCAGCAGTTGACTTTCCCCCTGACTACAGGGACTGGACTTAGCTGATTCGCTCCCTGAGTCCCTGCTGCAACTGAGACCCGCCCCCACTCCTGCTCTGCCCCCTTAAGTTTGTTGAGGTAAGCCCAAGACAGCCACCTCCATTTTGGGAGCCTCTGTGCATCTCCCCTGTGTCCTGATACAGCCCAGTGTTCAAGGATTGCAAAAAGACCTAGGTAAGGAGCCCAGAGATTTATCTGAGTAAACAGTATTTTTTGTTCAAAATTGTTTGTTTCAGCTATCTGTGTGTGTTTTACTGTGGACTCTCTGTGTTTCAGGCAGCCTTGCCTCTTTTAATGTGGTATTTATTTGAAAATCGTTTTTGCCGTGACTTGTGTGAATTGCCTTGCTAGTGTGTGGCACCCCCCCTCTTTTTTCCTCTCCTAAGTAAAAAGGCTACATACATCTTGCAGAGTGTGTCTTTTAGGAGACTGTTTTAATCTGTTTGCGTGATTTAAATTGTGCTTAAAAACTCTCTGCCCCCTGAATATTTGCCTTTAAAAAAGCCTGAATTTAGAGTTTGCGCCCAGCACTTTTGCAGTGTTTGTATCTTAAACAATCTCCCCTTTACCTGGAGAGTAGACTCTGCTAGCTTGGAAGTGTGGATTCAGCCTGTCTGTATCCAAGGAGATTCTGAATAGAGTAGTAGTTGCCTTTCCCCCTGACCACAGGGACTGGACTTAGCTGATTGGCTCCCTGAGTCCCTGCTGCACCTGAGACCCGCCCCCCACCTGCTGTGGCCCCTTAAGTTTGTGAGGGAAGCCCAAGACAGCCACCTCCATTTTGGGAGCCTCTCTGCATCTCCTCTGTGTCCTGATACAGCCCAGTGTTCAAGGATTGCAAAAAGACCCATGTAAGGAGCCTAGAGATTTTTCTGAGTAAATTGTCTTGTTTGTTCAAAAGTTTTGTTTCAGCTACCTGTGTGTGTTTTACTGTGGTCTCTCTGTGTTTCAGGCAGCCTGGCCTCTTTTAAAGTGGTATTTATTTGAAAATAGTTTTTGCCGTGACTTGTGTGAATTGCCTTGCTAGTGTGTGGCATCCCCCCTCCCCCTCCCTTTTTTCCTCTCCTAAGTAAAAAGGCTACATACATCTTGCAGAGTGTGTCTTTTAGGAGACTGTTTTAATCTGTTTGTGTGATTTAAATTGTGCTTAAAAACTGTCTGTCCCCCTGTATTTTTTCCTTTAAAAAAGCCTGATTTTAGAGTGTGCGCCCAGCACTTTTGCAGTGTTTGTATCTTAAACAATCTCCCCCTTACCTGGAAAGTAGACTCTGCTAGCTTGGAAGTGTGGATTCAGCCTGTCTGTATCCAAGGAGATTCTGAATAGAGCAGCAGTTGCCTTTCCCCCTGACCACAGGGACTGGACTTAGCTGATTGGCTCCATGAGTCCCTGCTGCACCTGCGACCCGCCCCCCCACCTGCTCTGGCCCCTTACGTTTGTGGAGGGAAACCCAAGACACCCACCTCCATTTAGGGAGCCTCTGTGCATCTTCCCTGCTTCCTGACACAGTCCAGTGTTCAAGGATTGCAAAAAGACCTAGGTAAGGAGCCCAGAGATTTTTCTGAGTAAATAGTATTATTTGTTCAAAATTGTTTGTTTCAGCTACCTGTGTGTGTTTTACTGTGGACTCTCTGTGTTTCAGGCAGCCTGGCCTCTTTTAAAGTGGTATTTATTTTAAAATAGTTTTTGCCGTGAATTGCCTTGCTAGTGTGTTGCACCCCCCCTCCCCCACTTTTTCCTAACCTAAGTAAAAAGGCTACATACATCTTGCAGAGTGTGTCTTTTAGGAGACTGTTTTAATCTGTTTGGGTGATATAAATTGTGCGTAAAAACTGTCTGCCCCCCTGTATTTTTGCCTTTAAAAAAGACTGATTTTAGAGTTTGCGCCCAGCACTTTTGCAGTGTTTGTATCTTAAACAATCTCCCCCTTACCTGGAAAGTAGACTCTGCTAGCTTGGAAGTGTGGATTCAGCCTGTCTGTAACCAAGGAGATTCTGAATAGAGTAGCAGTTGCCTTTCCCCCTGACCATAGGGACTGGACTTAGCTGATTGGCTCCCTGAGTCCCTGCTGCACCTGAGACCCGCCCCCCACCTGCTCTGGCCCCTTAAGTTTGTGGAGGGAAGCCCAAGACAGCCACCTCCATTTTGGGAGCCTCTGTGCATCTCCCCTGTGTCCTGATACAGCCCAGTGTTCAAGGATTGCAAAAAGACCTAGGTAAGGAGCCCAGAGATTTTTCTCAGTAAATTGTATTGTTTGTTCAAAATTGTTTGTTTCAGCTATCTGTGTGTGTTTTACTGTGGACTCTCTGTGTTTCAGGCAGCCTGGCCTCTTTTAAAGTGGTATTTATTTGAAAATAGTTATTGCCGTGACTTGTGTGAATTGCCTTGCTAGTGTGTGGCACCCCCCCTCCCCCTCCCCCTCCCTTTTTTCCTCTCCTAGGTAAAAAGGCTACATACATCTTGCAGAGTGTGTCTTTTAGGAGACTGTTTTAATCTGTTTGTGTGATTTAAATTGTGCTTAAAAACTGTCTGCCCCCTGTATTTTTGCCTTCAAAAAAGCCAGATTTTAGAGTGTGCGCCCAGCACTTTTGCAGTGTTTGTATCTTAAACAATCTCCCCCTTACCTGGAAAGTAGACTCTGCTAGCTTGGAAGTGTGGATTCAGCTTGTCTGTATCCAAGGAGATTCTGAATAGAGCAGCAGTTGCCTTTCCCCCTGACCACAGGGACTGGACTTATCTGATTGGCTCCCTGAGTCCCTGCTGCACCTGAGATCCCCCCCCCGACTGGTCTGGCCCCTTAAGTTTGTGGAGGGATGCCCAAGACGGCCATCTCCATTTTGGGGGCCTCTGTGCATCTCCCCTGTGTCCTGATACAGCCCAGTGTTCAAGGATTGCAAAAAGACCTAAGTTAGGAGCCCAGAGATTTTTCTGAGTAAATAGTATTATTTGTTCAAAATTGTTTGTTTCAGCTACATGTGTGTGTTTTACTGTGGACTCTCTGTGTTTCAGGCAGCCTGGCCTCTTTTAACCCATTCTGTGCCTTGGACGAGGTCACCTCGTCCAAGGCACGGGAACTGGGGGGAGCGCTAGCGCGCCCCCCCTGTGCATCCCCCCTCCAAGGCGGGGATGGAAGGGGAAGACCTTCCCCTTCCACCCCTGGCAATATGATGACATCAGCGCGCCGACGTCATCAAGTGTTGCCGGGATGCGCTGGAAGCCATTTGCTTCCAGCGCGTCGAGGGGAAAGGAGCTCAAAGGGTGAGTCCTTTCCTTTTTTTGGGTTTTGGGGGGGGGGGGGAAACAGACACAGGGGGAAAGGAAAGGGTTTTTCCTTTCCCCCTGTGCCTGTTTTCACTAGATTCCTGCTCCACGATCGCGGGCAGGGTCCGCGATCGTGGAGCAGGAATCTCCACTAGACACCAGGGATTTTTTTATGTCTGTTTCTTTTGAGTGCGACCCCTTGGGCAAGGATTTTTCGGCAGATCTGCCCCCAGGGGGGGGCAAAATCCACTAGACACCAGGGATTTTGTTTTAATTATGTTTTTTGGGGGCGACCCCATGGGCAAGGGTCCATTTTATTTAGTGTTTCGCCCCCACCCAGGCGGCAGATCGGCAATTTTTCGGCCGATCTGCCCCCCAGGGTTAGTGAAGTCCACTAGACACCAGGGATTTCTTTGTATATAAATGTTTCTTTTGGGGGTGACCCCTTGGGCAAGGGTCGCCCCCCTGGGGGGCTATTTTTTTTTTGTATTTCCGCCCCCCCCCCGGGGGCAGATCGCCAATTTTTTGGCCGATCTGCCCCCGGAAGGGGGGCGAAATCCACTAGACACCAGGGATTTTGTTTTTATTGTTTATTTTGGGGGCAACCCTTGGGCAAGGGTCGCCCCCCCAAAGTTGGGAAAGTTCGTATTGGCCATCTCTGCCCCTTTTGGGGGCAGATGGGCCTATTTTTGTAGGCCCATCTGCCCCCAAGGAGGCCAAAAATCACCAATACGGCAGAGATTTTATTTTTTTGTTCCCTTTTTTTTGTTTTGTGCTGGGGGTGCCCCCTTTGGGAAGGGTAGCCCCCTAAAGGGGGCACAGAAGTGTTGCCCATTTCTGCACCCCTTGGGGGCAGATTGGCCAATTTGTTTACACCCATCTGCCCCCGAGGGGGGCAGGATCCACTTAGGTACCAGGGACAACTTGTAAGTTCTTGGTGGTGGGGTGTTTGTCAACTGACGAAATATTTGTATTTGTGATTATAACAATTTATTTCTTCTTTTTCTTCTAGTTCAACGCTTTTGCTTCCTTTGCTGTGGATCCTTGCGGTTTTGGCAGTAGTTGTCCTGCGGTTTGCATAGTTGTATGTTTTAGGTAAGTGAAAGCAATTTACTCCAAAGGAGTATTGTTGACATGCATGAATGACATGTTTGTAGGTGGTGTACTAAATGCAGTATTGTGTGTTTGAAATTGTCCTTAGATTTGAGCACAATGATATTTGTGTTGTCATATGTCTAATTTGCTTTTATCTTTTTAGTGGGATATCATTGGTGATTGCTGTGTCTGTGCAGAGTAGTTGCTTGGTGAGTAGCTTTTTCAGGCAAGTGAGTGGTATAGTTTTTTTTAGTACATAACTCTTTGTGATAAAGCTACACTTTGTTTATTACTTATTTTAGTGCTAGTTGTTGTTGGCAATCCATTTGTTGTTAGTGAGGATCATGGCTAGCCACAGAGTGACCGCTCAGCAAGTTGTTTGCCTGCTCTTTGAGTCGTCTTCAGACCATGATTACAAGACTGACTCTGCCTCTGAGGCAGAGGAAGAAGCGGAAGATTCTGGAAGTGAGTTTTCTGTCCGAGAGTATTCTTCTGATGAGGAAGCTACTCTCAGTGCAGATGAAGGGCCTGTGTTAGAGGAGGACATTGATGTGCCAAGAGTGCAGAAGCCTGGGGCTGAAGGGTTTCCCATTAGAAGACCTGACACCTGGATTGCCCCAAACACGGAGCAGCCATAGTTACCTGCATTTACTGGTCTCCCAGGGTGTAGAGTTAATACGGAAAACATTTTGCCTGTCCATTTCTTTCACTTGTTTATGGACGATGTATTTTTGGAAGAGATTGTGAAGCAGACAAATGTGTATGCAGAGCAATATTTGCGGGACAACGCTGCCAGACTTAAGCCTCAGTCTAGAGCTACTCAGTGGGTTCCCACATATCTGGAAGAGATGAAAACGTTTTTAGGTTTGTCTTTTTTGATGGGGTTGATCAGGAAGCCGTCACTGGCTTCTTATTGGTCTACTAGTCCCTTGATGGCAACGGCTATATTTCCTGCAACTATGACACGTAATCGGTATTTGCTTCTTCTTCGTATGCTGCATTTTGTAGACAATGCTTTAGCCTTGCCACGAGATCACCCTGATTGTGACCGTCTTTTTAAGATTAGGCCTGTCCTTGATCATTTTGTAGATCGGTTTTCAGAGGTCTATGTTCTAGGCAAAGAGATAAGTGTGGACGAGTCTTTGGTCCTTTTCAAGGGGTACATTCCTAGTAAGAGGGCACGGTATGGGATTGAATTGTATCTGCTGTCAGAAAGCAGTACAGGATATGTGTATAATTTCCGGGTCTACACTGGTAGGATTCCAGTATTGACCCTCCTGGTTGTCCGGCCACTTTTGGAGTTAGCGAAAAAATTGTGTGGGAACTTGCTAGGCGGCTGTTTAACAAAGGTCACCATTTGTATGTAGATAATTTCTACACTGGAGTGCAATTGTTCAAGGAGTTGTTTAGAGTGGACACTGTTGCTTGTGGCACAATCCGTTCTAACCGGAAAGGCTATCCAAGGGAGCTTGCCTGTAAAAAACTTGAGAGGGGACAGTGCAGTGCCTTGCGGAATAATGAGCTGCTAGCTCTGAAATTTTCAGACAGGAGGGATGTGTACATGCTATCTACCATCCATGATGAGAGTACTTCCCCTGTGACTGTTTGGGGTCAGGTTACGGAAGTGCGCAAACCTGTGTGCATTTTGGACTACAATAGGCACATGGGTGGTATTGATAGAGTAGATCAGAAGTTGGAACCTTACACTGCTCTTCGTAAGTCTTACGTGTGGTATAAAAAGTTGTCCCTACATTTATTTCATTTGGCAACTTTTAATGCCTTTATTGTATACAAGGATTGTTCACCTGAGTCAAGGATGACATTTGTTAATTTCAGGAGTCGGTGATAGACAGCCTTATTGTGGTGGAACCGGCAAGAGTTCCTAGAGTAGAAGTGGTGGAGGATGTGGCTAGATTGAAAGATCGGCACTTTGCAGATCACATTCCTCCCACTCCCAAAAAAGACTTGCCCACAAAGAAATGTAGAGTATGTGCCCGGAGATTAATCCGGAGGGAGAGCTGGATGTACTGCCCGAATGCCCTTCAAAGCCTGGGCTGTGTGTGCCCAGCTGTTATAGAAGTTACCACACAAAGAAAAACTTCTGGGAAATACCGTGAGCGTAAGCTGTCTGTTTTATATTTTCATATGTTTCACGGTTGGCATCTCTGTCATGTATTTAGTTAGAGCTTTTGTGTTTGTAGTTTTGTGCTTATTTTATAATTAGTTAGTGGCTTCTTTGTTGTTTTATAAACAAACAAAAAAGTGATGGTGGTGTGCGTGGGGTGGCGCTTGGCTGGCGGTGTGCGTGGGGTGGCGCTTGGCTGGCGGTGTGCTTGGGGTGGCGCTTGGCTGGCGGTGTGCTTGGGTTGGCGCTTGGTTGGCGGTGTGCGTGGGGCTTGGCTGGCGGTGTGGGTGGGGTGGCGCTTGGCTGGCGGTGCCAGCCAAACGCCAGTCCACACTCCCATCAGCTGGTGTGATTCTTGTATCAGGCATGTGGGCGTATGTAAGTAATGGGCCCATGAGTGGCGCGGTCTGTCGATGTGAGTGTTGTAATGTGCTGGGCCCGTGGCTGGCGGTGTGAATGGTCTTGTGCGTGTCATGTATGAAAGGTGTGTGAATGGACTGTAAAGCGGTTGGTGCCTTGTCGCGGCTTTACAGCTCACGAGCTGTGAGTCATTGGTTCAGTTTTTTGCCTTTCAGTTATTAACAGTGAATTTCATTTTTGTGAAATCTCTTGTTAATAAAATTTGATCCACTGAACCATCACTCACCCTCGTGCCAAATCCAACCAGTTTGTGTGGTAAAAATGACAAAACCTGCTCCGCTGTAATCAGGCGTTGCAGCACACCTGTGACACGCTAGGTGCCTCGGGTGGGACCCCGATGTGAAGCATGCCACCAACTTGGTTGGTAGGTGAGGGGTCTTTTTCACATAACCTAAGTGCGTTTCTTTTCACAATTTTTGTGTTTGGCACATCAAGGACGTATGTGGACACATCAAAATGATATATTACAAAACTACCTGTGTTTGGGGGGGAGGGGCCACCTATGTTTTTGTTCCTGGGTGCGGCCTTCATCTAGGGAAACCTAACAAACCCAGACATTTTTTAAAACTAGACACCCCAAGGAGTCCGGGGAGGTGTGGCTTGCGTGGCTCCCCCAACATTTTCTTACCCAGACTCCTCTGTAAACCTCAAGATTTGCTTAAAAAAGCATATTTTCCTGGCTTTTCTTAGTAGGATCACCGCTCCAGCACAAAATTCCTACTCCCCAGTTTTCCCCTCAGTCTCCCAAGTAAAATGACACCTCACTTATGTGAGTCCCCAACGCAGAGTCAGTCTAAAGATGTATAAAAGAATATGTCCTTATAAACTCGCTGTGCTATACCCTCTATCTCTACAAGTTTTGGGCCTTATTCTGTTGCAGGCACCTGGCCCACCCACACAAGTGAGGTATCATTTTTATCGGGAGACTTGGGGGAACGCTGGGTGGAAGGAAATTTGTGGCTCCTCTCAGATTCCAGAACTTTCTGTCACCGAAATGAGAGGAAAAAGTGTTTTTTAAGCCAAATTTTGAGGTTTGCAAAGGAATCTGGGTAACAGAACCTGGTCAGAGCCCCACAAGTCACCCCTTCTTGGATTCCCCTAGGTCTCCAGTTTTCAAAAATGCACAGGTTTGGTAGGTTTCCCTAGGTGCCGGCTGAGCTACAAGCCAAAATCCACAGGTAGGCACTGTTTTCTATGAAAAAATGTGATGTGTCCACGTTGTGTTTTGGGCCATTTCCTGTTGCGGATGCTAGGCCTACCCAAACATGTGAGGTATCATTTGTATCGGGAGACTTGGGGGAACGCTGGGTGGAAGGAAATTTGTTGCATCTCTCAGATTCCAGAACTTTCTGTCACCATAATGTGAGGAAAATGTGTTTTTCAGCCAAATTTTGAGGTTTGCAGAGGATTCTGGGTAACAGAACTTGGTCAGAGCCCCACAAGTCACCCCATCTTGGATTCCCCTAGGTCTCTAGTTTTAAAAAATGCACAGGTTTGGTAGGTTTCCCTAGGTGCCGGCTGAGCTAGAGGCAAAAATCTACAGGTAGGCACTTTGCAAAAAACACCTCTGTTTTCTTTCAAAAAATGGGATGTGTCCACGTTGCGTTTTGAAGCATTTCCTGTCGTGGGCGCTAGGCCTACCCACACAAGTGAGGTATCATTTTTATCAGGAGACTTGGGGGAACGCTGGGTGGAAGGAAATTTGTGGCTCCTCTCAGATTCCAGAACTTTCTGTCACCATAATTTGAGGAAAATGTGTTTTTTTAGCCAAATTTTGAGGTTTGCAAAGAATACTGGGTAACAGAATCTGGTCAGAGCCCCACAAGTCACCCCATTTTGGATTCCCCTAGGTATCTAGTTTTCAAAAATGCACAGGTTTGGTAGGTTTCCCCAGGTGCCGGCTGAGCTACAGGCCAAAATCCACAGGTAGGCACTGTTTTCTATGAAAAAATTTGATGTGTTCACGTTGTGTTTTGGACAATTTTCTGTTGCGGATGCTAGGCCTACCCAAACAAGTGAGGTATCATTTGTATCGGGAGACTTGGGGGAACGCTGGGTGGAAGGAAATTTGTGGCTCCTCTCAGATTCCAGAACTTTCTGTCACCATAATGTGAGGAAAATGTGTTTTTTAGCCAAATTTTGAGGTTTGCAGAGGAATCTGGGTAACAGAACTTGGTCAGAGCCCCACAAGTCACCCCATCTTGGATTCCCCAAGGTCTCTAGTTTTAAAAAATGCACAGGTTTTGTAGGTTTCCCTAGGTGCCGGCTGAGCTAGAGGCCAAAATCTACAGGTAGGCACTTTGCAAAAAACACCTCTGTTTTCTTTCAAAAAATGGGATGTGTCCACGTTGCGTTTTGAAGCATTTCCTGTCGCGGGCGCTAGGCCTACCCACACAAGTGAGGTATCATTTTTATCGGGAGACTTGGGGGAACGCTGGGTGGAAGGAAATTTGTGGCTCCTCTCAGATTCCACAACTTTCTATCACCATAATTTGAGGAAAATTTGTTTTTTTTAGCCAAATTTTGAGGTTTGCAGAGGATTCTGGGTAACAGAACTTGGTCAGAGCCCCACAAGTCACCCCATCTTGGATTCCCCTAGGTCTCTAGTTTTCAAAAATGCACAGGTTTGTTAGGTTTCCCTAGGTGCCGGCTGAGCTAGAGGCCAAAATCTACAGGTAGGCACTTTGCAAAAAACACCTCTGTTTTCTTTAAAAAAATGGGATGTGTCCACGTTGCGTTTTGAAGCATTTCCTGTCGCGGGCGCTAGGCCTACGCACACAAGTGAGGTATCATTTTTATCGGGAGACTTGGGGGAACGCTGGGTGGAAGGAAATTTATGGCTCCTCTTAGATTCCAGAACTTTCTGTCACCATAATTTGAGGAAAATGTGTTTTTTTAGCCAAATTTTGAGGTTTGCAGAGGATTCTGCGTAACAGAACTTGGTCAGAGCCCCACAAGTCACCCCATCTTGGATTCCCCTAGGTCTCTAGTTTTAAAAAATGCACAGGTTTGGTAGGTTTCCCTAGGTGCCGGCTGAGCTAGAGGCCAAAATCTAACAGGTAGGCACTTTGCAAAAAACACCTCTGTTTTCTGTCAAAAAATGGGATGTGTCCATGTTGTGCTTTGGGGCATTTTCTGTCGTGGGCGCTAGGCCTACCCACACAAGTGAGGTATCATTTTTATCGGAAGACTTGGCGGAATGCTGGGTGGAAGGACATTTGTGGCTCCTCTCAGATTCCAGAACTTTCTGTCACCATAATGTGAGGAAAATGTGTTTTTTTAGCCAAATTGTGAGGTTTGCAAAGGATTCTGGGTAACAGAATCTGGTCAGAGCCCCACAAGTCACCCCATCTTGGATTCCCGTAGGTCTCTAGTTTTCAAAAATGCACAGGTTTGGTAGGTTTCCCTAGGTGCCGGCTGAGCTACAGGCCAAAATCCACAGGTAGACACTGTTTTCTATGAAAAAATGTGATGTGTCCACGTTGTGTTTTGGGCCATTTCCTGTTGCGGATGCTAGGCCTACCCAAACAAGTGAGGTATCATTTGTATCGGGAGACTTGGGGGAACGCTGGGTGGAAGGAAATTTGTGGCTCCTCTCAGATTCCAGAACTTTCTGTCACCATAATGTGAGGAAAATGTGTTTTTTAGCCAAATTTTGAGGTTTGCAGAGGAATCTGGGTAACAGAACTTGGTCAGAGCCCCACAAGTCACCCCATCTTGGATTCCCCAAGGTCTCTAGTTTTAAAAAATGCACAGGTTTTGTAGGTTTCCCTAGGTGCCGGCTGAGCTAGAGGCCAAAATCTACAGGTAGGCACTTTGCAAAAAACACCTCTGTTTTCTTTCAAAAAATGGGATGTGTCCACGTTGCGTTTTGAAGCATTTCCTGTCGCGGGCGCTAGGCCTACCCACACAAGTGAGGTATCATTTTTATCGGGAGACTTGGGGGAACGCTGGGTGGAAGGAAATTTGTGGCTCCTCTCAGATTCCACAACTTTCTATCACCATAATTTGAGGAAAATTTGTTTTTTTAGCCAAATTTTGAGGTTTGCAGAGGATTCTGGGTAACAGAACTTGGTCAGAGCCCCACAAGTCACCCCATCTTGGATTCCCCTAGGTCTCTAGTTTTCAAAAATGCACAGGTTTGTTAGGTTTCCCTAGGTGCCGGCTGAGCTAGAGGCCAAAATCTACAGGTAGGCACTTTGCAAAAAACACCTCTGTTTTCTTTAAAAAAATGGGATGTGTCCACGTTGCGTTTTGAAGCATTTCCTGTCGCGGGCGCTAGGCCTACGCACACAAGTGAGGTATCATTTTTATCGGGAGACTTGGGGGAACGCTGGGTGGAAGGAAATTTATGGCTCCTCTTAGATTCCAGAACTTTCTGTCACCATAATTTGAGGAAAATGTGTTTTTTTAGCCAAATTTTGAGGTTTGCAGAGGATTCTGCGTAACAGAACTTGGTCAGAGCCCCACAAGTCACCCCATCTTGGATTCCCCTAGGTCTCTAGTTTTAAAAAATGCACAGGTTTGGTAGGTTTCCCTAGGTGCCGGCTGAGCTAGAGGCCAAAATCTAACAGGTAGGCACTTTGCAAAAAACACCTCTGTTTTCTGTCAAAAAATGGGATGTGTCCATGTTGTGCTTTGGGGCATTTTCTGTCGTGGGCGCTAGGCCTACCCACACAAGTGAGGTATCATTTTTATCGGAAGACTTGGCGGAATGCTGGGTGGAAGGACATTTGTGGCTCCTCTAAGATTCCAGAACTTTCTGTCACCATAATGTGAGGAAAATGTGTTTTTTTAGCCAAATTGTGAGGTTTGCAAAGGATTCTGGGTAACAGAATCTGGTCAGAGCCCCACAAGTCACCCCATCTTGGATTCCCGTAGGTCTCTAGTTTTCAAAAATGCACAGGTTTGGTAGGTTTCCCTAGGTGCCGGCTGAGCTACAGGCCAAAATCCACAGGTAGGCACTGTTTTCTATGAAAAAATGTGATGTGTCCACGTTGTGTTTTGGGCCATTTCCTGTTGCGGATGCTAGGCCTACCCAAACAAGTGAAGTATCATTTGTATCGGGAGACTTGGGGGAACGCTGGGTGGAAGGAAATTTGTGGCTCCTCTCAGATTCCAGAACTTTCTGTCACCATAATGTGAGGAAAATGTGTTTTTTAGCCAAATTTTGAGGTTTGCAGAGGATTCTGGGTAACAGAACTTGGTCAGAGCCCCACAAGTCTCCCCATCTTGGATTCCCCTAGGTCTCTAGTTTTAAAAAATGCACAGGTTTTGTACGTTTCCCTAGGTGCCGGCTGAGCTAGAGGCCAAAATCTACAGGTAGGCACTTTGCAAAAAACACCTCTGTTTTCTTTCAAAAAATGGGATGTGTCCATGTTGTGCTTTGGGGCATTTTCTGTCGTGGGCGCTAGGCCTACCCACACAAGTGAGGTATCATTTTTATCGGGAGACTTGGGGGAACGCTGGGTGGAAGGAAATTTGTGGCTCCTCTCAGATTCCAGAACTTTCTGTCACCATAATTTGAGGAAAATGTGTTTTTTTAGCCAAATTTTCAGGTTTGCAGAGGATTCTGGGTAACAGAACTTGGTCAGAGCCCCACAAGTCACCCCATCTTGGATTCCCCTAGGTCTCTAGTTTTCAAAAATGCACAGGTTTGGTAGGTTTGCCTAGGTGCCGGCAGAGCTAGAGGCCAAAATCTAACAGGTAAGCACTTTGAAAAAAACACCTCTGTTTTCTGTCAATAAATGGGATGTGTCCACGTTGTGCTTTGGGCATTTCCTGTCGCGGGCGCTAGCCCTGACCCACACAAGTGAGGTATCATTTTTATCGGGAGACTTGGGGGAATGCTGGGTGGAAGGAAATTTGTGGCTCCTCTCAGATTCCAGAACTGTCTGTCACCATAATGTGAGGAAAATGTGTTTTTTTAATCCAAATTTTGAGGTTTGCAAAGGATTCTGGGTAACAGAACCTGGCCAGAGCCCCACAAGTCACCCCATCTTGGATTCCCCTAGGTCTCTAGTTTTTAAAAATGCACAGGTTTGTTAGGTTTCCCTAGTTGCCGGCTGAGCTAGAGGCCAAAATGTACAGGTAGGCACTTTGCAAAAAACAGCTCTGTTTTCTGTCAAAAAATGGGATGTGTCCATATTGTGCTTTGCGGCAATTTCTGTCGTGGGCACTAGGCCTACCCACACAAGTGAGGTATCATTTTTATCGGGAGACTTGGGGGAACGCTGGGTAGAAGGAAATTTGTGGCTCCTCTCAGACTCCAGAAGTTTCTGTCACCATAATGTGAGGAAAATGTGTTTTTTTAATCCAAATTTTGAGGTTTGCAAAGGATTCTGGGTAACAGAATCTGGTCAGAGCCCCACAAGTCACCCCATCTTGGATTCCCCTAGGTCTCTAGTTTTAAAAAATGCACAGGTTTGGTAGGTTTCCCTAGGTGCCGGCTGAGCTAGAGGCCAAAATCTAACAGGTAGGCACTTTGCAAAAAACACCTCTGTTTTCTGTCAAAAAATGGGATGTGTCCATGTTGTGCTTTGGGGCATTTTCTGTCGTGGGCGCTAGGCCTACCCACACAAGTGAGGTATCATTTTTATCGGAAGACTTGGCGGAATGCTGGGTGGAAGGACATTTGTGGCTCCTCTAAGATTCCAGAACTTTCTGTCACCATAATGTGAGGAAAATGTGTTTTTTTAGCCAAATTGTGAGGTTTGCAAAGGATTCTGGGTAACAGAATCTGGTCTTAGCCCCACAAGTCACCCCATCTTGGATTCCCGTAGGTCTCTAGTTTTCAAAAATGCACAGGTTTGGTAGGTTTCCCTAGGTGCCGGCTGAGCTACAGGCCAAAATCCACAGGTAGGCACTGTTTTCTATGAAAAAATGTGATGTGTCCACGTTGTGTTTTGGGCCATTTCCTGTTGCGGATGCTAGGCCTACCCAAACAAGTGAAGTATCATTTGTATCGGGAGACTTGGGGGAACGCTGGGTGGAAGGAAATTTGTGGCTCCTCTCAGATTCCAGAACTTTCTGTCACCATAATGTGAGGAAAATGTGTTTTTTAGCCAAATTTTGAGGTTTGCAGAGGATTCTGGGTAACAGAACTTGGTCAGAGCCCCACAAGTCTCCCCATCTTGGATTCCCCTAGGTCTCTAGTTTTAAAAAATGCACAGGTTTTGTATGTTTCCCTAGGTGCCGGCTGAGCTAGAGGCCAAAATCTACAGGTAGGCACTTTGCAAAAAACACCTCTGTTTTCTTTCAAAAAATGGGATGTGTCCATGTTGTGCTTTGGGGCATTTTCTGTCGTGGGCGCTAGGCCTACCCACACAAGTGAGGTATCATTTTTATCGGGAGACTTGGGGGAACGCTGGGTGGAAGGAAATTTGTGGCTCCTCTCAGATTCCAGAACTTTCTGTCACCATAATTTGAGGAAAATGTGTTTTTTTAGCCAAATTTTCAGGTTTGCAGAGGATTCTGGGTAACAGAACTTGGTAAGAGCCCCACAAGTCACCCCATCTTGGATTCCCCTAGGTCTCTAGTTTTCAAAAATGCACAGGTTTGGTAGGTTTGCCTAGGTGCCGGCAGAGCTAGAGGCCAAAATCTAACAGGTAGGCACTTTGAAAAAAACACCTCTGTTTTCTGTCAAAAAATGGGATGTGTCCACGTTGTGCTTTGGGGCATTTCCTGTCGCGGGCGCTAGCCCTGACCCACACAAGTGAGGTATCATTTTTATCGGGAGACTTGGGGGAATGCTGGGTGGAAGGAAATTTGTGGCTCCTCTCAGATTCCAGAACTGTCTGTCACCATAATGTGAGGAAAATTTGTTTTTTTAATCCAAATTTTGAGGTTTGCAAAGGATTCTGGGTAACAGAACCTGGCCAGAGCCCCACAAGTCACCCCATCTTGGATTCCCCTAGGTCTCTAGTTTTTAAAAATGCACAGGTTTGTTAGGTTTCCCTAGTTGCCGGCTGAGCTAGAGGCCAAAATGTACAGGTAGGCACTTTGCAAAAAACAGCTCTGTTTTCTGTCAAAAAATGGGATGTGTCCATATTGTGCTTTGCGGCAATTTCTGTCGTGGGCGCTAGGCCTACCCACACAAGTGAGGTATCATTTTTATCGGGAGACTTGGGGGAACGCTGGGTAGAAGGAAATTTGTGGCTCCTCTCAGACTCCAGAAGTTTCTGTCACCATAATGTGAGGAAAATGTGTTTTTTTTAATCCAAATTTTGAGGTTTGCAAAGGATTCTGGGTAACAGAATCTGGTCAGAGCCCCACAAGTCACCCCATCTTGGATTCCCCTAGGTCTCTAGTTTTCAAAAATGCACAGGTTTGGTAGGTTTCCCTAGGTGCCGGCTGAGCTACAGGCCAAAATCCACAGGTAGGCACTGTTTTCTATGAAAAAATGTGATGTGTCCACGTTGTGTTTTGGGCCATTTCCTGTTGCGGATGCTAGGCCTACCCAAACAAGTGAGGTATCATTTGTATCGGGAGACTTGGGGGAACGCTGGGTGGAATGAAATTTGTGGCTCCTCTCAGATTCCAGAACTTTCTGTCACCATAATTTGAGGAAAATGTTTTTTTTTAGCCAAATTTTGAGGTTTGCAGAGGATTCTGGGTAACAGAACTTGGTCAGAGCCCCACAAGTCACCCCATCTTGGATTCCCCTGGTCTCTAGTTTTAAATAATGCACAGGTTTGGTAGGTTTCCCTAGGTGCCAGCTGAGCTAGAGGCCAAAATCTACAGGTAGGCACTTTGCAAAAAACACCTCTGTTTTCTTTCAAAAAATGGGATGTGTCCACGTTGCGTTTTGAAGCATTTCCTGTCGCGGGCGCTAGGCCTACCCACACAAGTGAGGTATCATTTTTATCGGGAGACTTGGGGGAACGCTGGGTGGAAGGAAATTTATGGCTCCTCTTAGATTCCAGAACTTTCTGTCACCATAATTTGAGGAAAATGAGTTTTTTTAGCCAAATTTTGAGGTTTGCAGAGGATTCTGGGTAACAGAACTTGGTCAGAGCCCCACAAGTCACCCCATCTTGGATTCCCCTAGGTCTCTAGTTTTCAAAAATGCACAGGTTTGGTAGGTTTCCCTAGGTGCCGGCTGAGCTAGAGGCCAAAATCTAACAGGTAGGCACTTTGCAAAAAACACCTCTGTTTTCTGTCAAAAAATGGGATGTGTCCATGTTGTGCTTTGGGGCATTTTCTGTCGTGGGCGCTAGGCCTACCCACACAAGTGAGGTATCATTTTTATCGGAAGACTTGTCGGAATGCTGGGTGGAAGGACATTTGTGGCTCCTCTAAGATTCCAGAACTTTCTGTCACCATAATGTGAGGAAAATGTGTTTTTTTAGCCAAATTGTGAGGTTTGCAAAGGATTCTGGGTAACAGAATCTGGTCAGAGCCCCACAAGTCACCCCATCTTGGATTCCCCTAGGTCTCTAGTTTTCAAAAATGCACAGGTTTGGTAGGTTTCCCTAGGTGCCGGCTGAGCTACAGGCCAAAATCCACAGGTAGGCACTGTTTTCTGTGAAAAAATGTGATGTGTCCACGTTGTGTTTTGGGCCATTTCCTGTTGCGGATGCTAGGCCTACCCAAACAAGTGAGGTATCATTTGTATCGGGAGACTTGGGGGAACGCTGGGTGGAAGGAAATTTATGGCTCCTCTTAGATTCCAGAACTTTCTGTCACCATAATTTGAGGAAAATGTGTTTTTTTAGCCAAATTTTGAGGTTTGCAGAGGATTCTGGGTAACAGAACTTGGTCAGAGCCCCACAAGTCACCCCATCTTGGATTCCCCTAGGTCTCTAGTTTTCAAAAATGCACAGGTTTTGTAGGTTTTCCTAGGTGCCGGCTGAGCTAGAGGCCAAAATCTACAGGTAGGCACTTTGCAAAAAACACCTCTGTTTTCTTTCAAAAAATGGGATGTGTCCACGTTGCGTTTTGAAGCATTTCCTGTCGCGGGCGCTAGGCCTACCCACACAAGTGAGGTATCATTTTTATCGGGAGACTTGGGGGAACGCTGGGTGGAAGGAAATTTGTGGCTCCTCTCAGATTCCAGAACTTTCTGTCACCATAATTTGAGGAAGATGTGTTTTTTTAGCCAAATTTTGAGGTTTGCAGAGGATTCTGGGTAACAGAACTTGGTCAGAGCCCCACAAGTCACCTCATCTTGGATTCCCCTAGGTCTCTAGTTTTAAAAAATGCACAGGTTTGGTAGGTTTCCCTAGGTGCCAGCAGAGCTAGAGGCCAAAATCTAACAGGTAGGCACTTTGCAAAAAACACCTCTGTTTTCTGTCAAAAAATGGGATGTGTCCACGTTGTGCTTTGGGGCATTTCCTGTCGCGGGCGCTAGCCCTGACCCACACAAGTGAGGTATCATTTTTATCGGGAGACTTGGGGGAATGCTGGGTGGAAGGAAATTTGTGGCTCCTCTCAGATTCCAGAACTGTCTGTCACCATAATGTGAGGAAAATGTGTTTTTTTAATCCAAATTTTGAGGTTTGCAAAGTATTCTGGGTAACAGAACCTGGCCAGAGCCCCACAAGTCACCCCATCTTGGATTCCCCTAGGTCTCTAGTTTTTAAAAATGCACAGGTTTGATAGGTTTCCCTAGTTGCCAGCTGAGCTAGAGGCCAAAATCTACAGGTAGGCACTTTGCAAAAAACACCTCTGTTTTCTTTCAAAAAATGGGATGTGTCCACGTTGCGTTTTGAAGCATTTCCTGTCGCGGGCGCTAGGCCTACCCACACAAGTGAGGTATCATTTTTATCGGGAGACTTGGGGGAACGCTGGGTGGAAGGAAATTTGTGGCTCCTCTCAGATTCCAGAACTTTCTGTCACCATAATGTGAGGAAAATTTGTTTTTTAGCCATATTTTGAGGTTTTCAGAGGATTCTGGGTAACAGAACTTAGTCAGAGCCCCACAAGTCACCCCATCATGGATTCCCCTAGGTCTCTAGTTTTCAAAAATGCACAGGTTTTGTAGGTTTCCCTAGGTGCCGGCTGAGCTAGAGGCCAAAATCTACAGGTAGGCACTTTGCAAAAAACACCTCTGTTTTCTTTCAAAAAATGGGATGTGTCCACGTTGCGTTTTGAAGCATTTCCTGTCGCGGGCGCTAGGCCTACGCACACAAGTGAGGTATCATTTTTATCGGGAGACTTGGGGGAACGCTGGGTGGAAGGAAATTTATGGCTCCTCTTAGATTCCAGAACTTTCTGTCACCATAATTTGAGGAAAATGTGTTTTTTTAGCCAAATTTTGAGGTTTGCAGAGGATTCTGGGTAACAGAACTTGGTCAGAGCCCCACAAGTCACCCCATCTTGGATTCCCCTAGGTCTCTAGTTTTCAAAAATGCACAGGTTTGGTAGGTTTCCCTAGGTGCCGGCTGAGCTAGAGGCCAAAATCTAACAGGTAGGCACTTTGCAAAAAACACCTCTGTTTTCTGTCAAAAAATGGGATGTGTCCATGTTGTGCTTTGGGGCATTTTCTGTCGTGGGCGCTAGGCCTACCCACACAAGTGAGGTATCATTTTTATCGGAAGACTTGTCGGAATGCTGGGTGGAAGGACATTTGTGGCTCCTCTAAGATTCCAGAACTTTCTGTCACCATAATGTGAGGAAAATGTGTTTTTTTAGCCAAATTGTGAGGTTTGCAAAGGATTCTGGGTAACAGAATCTGGTCAGAGCCCCACAAGTCACCCCATCTTGGATTCCCCTAGGTCTCTAGTTTTCAAAAATGCACAGGTTTGGTAGGTTTCCCTAGGTGCCGGCTGAGCTACAGGCCAAAATCCACAGGTAGGCACTGTTTTCTGTGAAAAAATGTGATGTGTCCACGTTGTGTTTTGGGCCATTTCCTGTTGCGGATGCTAGGCCTACCCAAACAAGTGAGGTATCATTTGTATCGGGAGACTTGGGGGAACGCTGGGTGGAAGGAAATTTATGGCTCCTCTTAGATTCCAGAACTTTCTGTCACCATAATTTGAGGAAAATGTGTTTTTTTAGCCAAATTTTGAGGTTTGCAGAGGATTCTGGGTAACAGAACTTGGTCAGAGCCCCACAAGTCACCCCATCTTGGATTCCCCTAGGTCTCTAGTTTTCAAAAATGCACAGGTTTTGTAGGTTTTCCTAGGTGCCGGCTGAGCTAGAGGCCAAAATCTACAGGTAGGCACTTTGCAAAAAACACCTCTGTTTTCTTTCAAAAAATGGGATGTGTCCACGTTGCGTTTTGAAGCATTTCCTGTCGCGGGCGCTAGGCCTACCCACACAAGTGAGGTATCATTTTTATCGGGAGACTTGGGGGAACGCTGGGTGGAAGGAAATTTGTGGCTCCTCTCAGATTCCAGAACTTTCTGTCACCATAATTTGAGGAAGATGTGTTTTTTTAGCCAAAGTTTGAGGTTTGCAGAGGATTCTGGGTAACAGAACTTGGTCAGAGCCCCACAAGTCACGCCATCTTGGATTCCCCTAGGTCTCTAGTTTTCAAAAATGCACAGGTTTGGTAGGTTTCCCTAGGTGCCGGCTGAGCTACAGGCCAAAATCCACAGGTAGGCACTGTTTTCTGTGAAAAAATGTGATGTGTCCACGTTGTGTTTTGGGCCATTTCCTGTTGCGGATGCTAGGCCTACCCAAACAAGTGAGGTATCATTTGTATCGGGAGACTTGGGGGAACGCTGGGTGGAAGGAAATTTGTGGCTCCTCTCAGATTCCAGAACTGTCTGTCACCATAATGTGAGGAAAATGTGTTTTTTTGATCCAAATTTTGAGGTTTGCAAAGGATTCTGGGTAACAGAACCTGGCCAGAGCCCCACAATTCACCCCATCTTGGATTCCCCTAGGTCTCTAGTTTTTAAAAATGCACAGGTTTGGTAGGTTTCCCTAGGTGAAGCTGAGATAGAGGCCAAAATCTACATTCAGGCACTTTGCAAAAAGCAGCTCTGTTTTCTGTCAAAAAATGGGATGTGGCCACGTTGTGCTTTGGGGCATTTCCTGTCGCGGGCGCTAGGCCTACCCACACAAGTGAGGTATCATTTTTATCAGGATACATGGGGGAACACTGGGTGGAAGGAAATTTGTGCCTCCTCTCAGATTCCAAAACTTTCTGCCACAGAAATGTGAGGAACATGTGTTTTTTTCAGCCAAATTTTGAGATTTGCAAAGGATTCTGGGTAACAGAACCTGGTCAGAGCCCCACAAGCCACCCCATCTTGGATTCCCCACGGTCTCTAGTTTTCAAAAATGCACAGGTTTGGTAGGTTTACCTGGGTGCCGGCTGAGCTAGAGGCCAAAATCTACAGATAGGCACTTTGCAAAAAACACCTCTGTTTTCTTTCAAAAAATGGGATGTGTCCACGTTGCGTTTTGGGGCATTTCCTGTCGCGGGCGCTAGGCCTACCCTCACAAGTGAGGTATCATTTTTATCGGGAGACTTGGGGGAACACTGGGTGGAAGGAAATTTGTGGCTCCTCTCAGATTCCAGAACTTTCTGTCACCATAATTTGAGGAAAATTTGTTTTTTTAGCCAAATTTTGAGGTTTGCAAAGGATTCTGGGTAACAGAACCTGGTCAGAGCCCCACAAGTCACCCCATCTTTGATTCCCCTAGGTCTCTAGTTTTAAAAAATGCACAGGTTTGGTAGGTTTCCCTAGGTGCCGGCTGAGCTACAGGCCAAAATCCACAGGTAGGCACTGTTTTCTATGAAAAAATGTGATGTGTCCACGTTGTGTTTTGGGCCATTTCCTGTTGCGGATGCTAGGCCTACCCAAACAAGTGAGGTATCATTTGTATCGGGAGACTTGGGGGAACGCTGGGTGGAAGGAAATTTGTGGCTCCTCTCAGATTCCAGAACTTTCTGTCACCATAATGTGAGGAAAATGTGTTTTTTTAGCCAAATTTTGAGGTTTGCAAAGGATACTGGGTAACAGAATCTAGTCAGAGTCCCACAAGTCACCCCATCTTGGATTCCCCTAGGTCTCTAGTTTTTAAAAATGCACAGGTTTGTTAGGTTTCCCTAGTTGCCGGCTGAGCTAGAGGCCAAAATGTACAGGTAGGCACTTTGCAAAAAACAGCTCTGTTTTCTGTCAAAAAATGGGATGTGTCCATGTTGTGCTTTGGGGCAATTTCTGTCGTGGGCGCTAGGCCTACCCACACAAGTGAGGTATCATTTTTATCGGGAGACTTGGGGGAACTCTGGGTAGAAGGAAATTTGTGGCTCCTCTCAGACTCCAGAACTTTCTGTCACCATAATGTGAGGAAAATGTGTTTTTTTAGCCAAATTTTGAGGTTTGCAAAGGATTCTGGGTAACAGAACCTGGTCAGACCCCACAAGTCACCCCATCTTGGATTCCCCTAGGTCTCTAGTTTTCAAAAATGCACAGGTTTGGTAGGTTTCCCTAGGTGCCGGCTGAGCTACAGGCCAAAATCCACAGGTAGGCACTGTTTTCTATGAAAAAATGTGATGTGTCCACGTTGTGTTTTGGGCCATTTCCTGTTGCGGATGCTAGGCCTACCCAAACAAGTGAGGTATCATTTGTATTCGGAGACTTGGGGGAACGCTGGGTGGAAGGAAATTTGTGGCTCGTCTCAGATTCCAGAACTTTCTGTCACCATAATTTGAGGAAAATGTGTTTTTTTTAGCCAAATTTTGAGGTTTGCAGAGGATTCTGGGTAACAGAACTTGGTCAGAGCCCCACAAGTCACCCCATCTTGGATTCCCCTAGGTCTCTAGTTTTCAAAAATGCACAGGTTTTGTAGGTTTCCCTAGGTGCCGGCTGAGCTAGAGGCCAAAATCTACAGGAAGGCACTTTGCAAAAACAGCTCTGTTTTCTGTCAAAAAATGGGATGTGTCCATGTTGTGCTTTGGGGCAATTTCTGTCGTGGGCGCTAGGCCTACCCACACAAGTGAGGTATCATTTTTATCGGGAGACTTGGGGGAACGCTGGGTAGAAGGAAATTTGTGGCTCCTCTCAGACTCCAGAACTTTCTGTCACCATAATGTGAGGAAAATGTGTTTTTTTTTGCCAAATTTTGAGGTTTGCAAAGGATTCTGGGTAACAGAATCTAGTCAGAGTCCCACAAGTCACCCCATCTTGGATTCCCCTAGGTCTCTAGTTTTAAAAAATGCACAGGTTTGGTAGGTTTCCCTAGGTGCCGGCTGAGCTAGAGGCCAAAATCTAACAGGTACGCACTTTGCATAAAACACCTCTGTTTTCTGTCCAAAAATGGGATGTGTCCACGTTGTGCTTTGGGGCATTTCGTGTCGCGGGCGCTAGCCCTGACCCACACAAGTGAGGTATAATTTTTATCGGGAGACTTGGGGGAACGCTGGGTGGAAGGAAATTTGTGGCTCCTCTCAGATTCCAGAACTGTCTGTCACCATAATGTGAGGAAAATGTGTTTTTTTAATCCAAATTTTGAGGTTTGCAAAGGATTCTGGGTAACAGAACCTGGCCAGAGCCCCACAAGTCACCCCATCTTGGATTCCCCTAGGTCTCTAGTTTTAAAAAATGCACAGGTTTGTTAGGTTTCCCTAGTTGCCGGCTGAGCTAGAGGCCAAAATGTACAGGTAGGCACTTTGCAAAAAACAGCTCTGTTTTCTGTCAAAAAATGGGATGTGTCCATGTTGTGCTTTGGGGCAATTTCTGTCGTGGGCGCTAGGCCTACCCACACAAGTGAGGTATCATTTTTATCGGGAGACTTGGGGGAACGCTGGGTAGAAGGAAATTTGTGGCTCCTCTCAGACTCCAGAACTTTCTGTCACCATAATGTGAGGAAAATGTGTTTTTTTAGCCAAATTTTGAGGTTTGCAAAGGATTCTGGGTAACAGAATCTAGTCAGAGTCCCACAAGTCACCCCATCTTGGATTCCCCTAGGTCTCTAGTTTTAAAAAATGCACAGGTTTGGTAGGTTTCCCTAGGTGAAGCTGAGCTAGAGGCCAAAATCTACAGGTAGGCACGTTGCAAAAAACAGCTCTGTTTTCTGTCAAAAAATGGGATGTGTCCACATTGTGATTTGGGGGATATCCTGTCGTGGGCGCTAGCCCTACCCACACAAGTGAGGTATCATTTTTATCGGGAGACTTGGGGGAACGGTGGGTGGAAGGAAATTTGTGGCTCCTCTCAGATTCCAGAACTGTCTGTCACCATAATGCGAGGAAAATGTGTTTTTTTAATCCAAATTTTGAGGTTTGCAAAGGATTCTGGGTAACAGAACCTGGCCAGAGCCCCACAAGTCACCCCATCTTGGATTCCCCTAGGTCTCTAGTTTTTAAAAATGCACAGGTTTGGTAGGTTTCCCTAGGTGAAGCTGAGCTAGAGGCCAAAATCTATAGGTAGGCAGTTTGCAAAAAACAGCACTGTTTTCTGTCAAAAAATGGGATGTGTCCATGTTGTGCTTTGGGGCAATTTCTGTCGTGGGCCCTAGGCCTACCCACACAAGTGAGGTATAATTTTTATCGGGAGACTTGGGGGAACGCTCGGTAGAAGGAAATTTGTGGCTCCTCTCAGATTCCAGAACTTTCTGTCACCATAATGTGAGGAAAATGTGGTTTTTTTAGCCAAATTTTGAGGTTTGCAAACGATTCTGGGTAACAGAATCTGGTCAGAGCCCCACAAGTCACCCCATTTTGGATTTCCCTGGGTCGCTAGTTTAAACAAATGCACAGGTTTGGTAGGTTTCCCTAGGTGAAGCTGAGCTAGAGGCCAAAATCTACAGGTAGGCACGTTGCAAAAAACAGCTCTGTTTTCTGTCAAAAAATGGGTTGTGTCCACGTTGTGCTTTGGGGCAATTTCTGTTGTGGCGCTAGGCCTACCCACACAAGTGAGGTATCATTTTTATCAGGAGACATGGGGGAACACTGGGTGGAAGGAAATTTGTGCCTCCTCTCAGATTCCAAAACTTTCTGCCACAGAAATGTGAGGAACATGTGTTTTTTTTAGCCAAATTTTGAGGTTTGCAAAGGATTCTGGGTAACAGAACCTGGTCAGAGCCCCACAAGCCACCCCATCTTGGATTCCCCTCGGTCTCTAGTTTTCAGAAATGCACAGGTTTGGTAGGTTTACCTGGGTGCCGGCTGAGCTAGAGGCAAAAATCTACAGATAGGCACTTTGCAAAAAACACCTCTGTTTTCTTTCAAAAAATGGGATGTGTCCATGTTGCGTTTTGAAGCATTTCCTGTCGCGGGCGCTAGGCCTACGCACACAAGTGAGGTATCATTTTTATCGGGAGACTTGGGGGAACGCTGGGTGGAAGGAAATTTATGGCTCCTCTTAGATTCCAGAACTTTCTGTCACCATAATTTGAGGAAAATTTGTTTTTTTAGCCAAATTTTGAGGTTTGCAGAGGATTCTGGGTAACAGAACTTGGTCAGAGCCCCACAAGTCACCCCATCTTGGATTCCCCTAGGTCTCTAGTTTTCAAAAATGCACAGGTGTGGTAGGTTTCCCTAGGTGCCGGCTGAGCTAGAGGCCAAAATCTAACAGGTAGGCACTTTGCAAAAAACACCTCTGTTTTCTGTCAAAAAATGGGATGTGTCCATGTTGTGCTTTGGGGCATTTTCTGTCGTGGGCGCTAGGCCTACCCACACAAGTGAGGTATCATTTTTATCGGAAGGCTTGGCGGAATGCTGGGTGGAAGGTCATTTGTGGCTCCTCTAAGATTCCAGAACTTTCTGTCACCATAATGTGAGGAAAATGTGTTTTTTTAGCCAAATTGTGAGGTTTGCAAAGGATTCTGGGTAACAGAATCTGGTCAGAGCCCCACAAGTCACCCCATCTTGGATTCCCCTAGGTCTCTAGTTTTCAAAAATGCACAGGTTTGGTAGGTTTCCCTAGGTGCCGGCTGAGCTACAGGCCAAAATCCACAGGTAGGCACTGTTTTCTATGAAAAAATGTGATGTGTCCACGTTGTGTTTTGGGCCATTTCCTGTTGCGGATGCTAGGCCTACCCAAACAAGTGAGGTATCATTTGTATCGGGAGACTTGGGGGAACGCTGGGTGGAAGGAAATTTATGGCTCCTCTTAGATTCCAGAACTTTCTGTCACCATAATTTGAGGAACATGTGTTTTTTTTAGCCAAATTTTGAGGTTTGCAGAGGATTCTGGGTAACAGAATCTGGTCAGAGCCCCACAAGTCACCCCATTTTGGATTCCCCTATGTCGCTAGTTTAAACAAATGCACAGGTTTGGTAGGTTTCCCTAGGTGAAGCTGAGCTAGAGGCCAAAATCTACAGGTAGGCACGTTGCAAAAAACAGCTCTGTTTTCTGTCAAAAAATGGGATGTGGCCACGTTGTGCTTTGGGGCATTTCCTGTCGCGGGCGCTAGGCCTACCCACACAAGTGAGGTATCATTTTTATCAGGATACATGGGGGAACACTGGGTGGAAGGAAATTTGTGCCTCCTCTCAGATTCCAAAACTTTCTGCTACAGAAATGTGAGGAACATGTGTTTTTTTTAGCCAAATTTTGAGGTTTGCAAAGGATTCTGGGTAACAGAACCTGGTCAGAGCCCCACAAGCCACCCCATCTTGGATTCCCCTCGGTCTCTAGTTTTAAAAAAATGCACAGGTTTGGTAGGTTTACCTGGGTGCCGACTGAGCTAGAGGCCAAAATCTACAGATAGGCACTTTGCAAAAAACACCTCTGTTTTCTTTCAAAAAATGGGATGTGTCCACGTTGCGTTTTGGGGCATTTCCTGTCGCGGGCGCTAGGCCTACCCTCACAAGTGAGGTATCATTTTTATCGGGAGACTTGGGGGAACACTGGGTGGAAGGAAATTTGTGGCTCCTCTCAGATTCCAGAACTTTCTGTCACCATAATTTGAGGAAAATGTGTTTTTTTAGCCAAATTTTGAGGTTTGCAAAGGATTCTGGGTAACAGAACCTGGTCAGAGCCCCACAAGTCACCCCATCTTGGATTCCCCTAGGTCTCTAGTTTTCAAAAATGCACAGGTTTGGTAGGTTTCCCTAGGTGTCGGCTGAGCTACAGGCCAAAATCCACAGGTAGGCACTGTTTTCTATGAAAAAATGTGATGTGTCCACGTTGTGTTTTTGGCCATTTCCTGTTGCGGATGCTAGGCCTACCCAAACAAGTGAGGTATCATTTGTATCGTGAGACTTGGGGGAACGCTGGGTGGAAGGAAATTTGTGGCTCCTCTCAGATTCCAGAACTTTCTGTCACCATAATTTGAGGAAAATGTGTTTTTTTAGCCAAATTTTGAGGTTTGCAGAGGATTCTGGGTAACAGAACTTGGTCAGAGCCCCACAAGTCACCCCATCTTGGATTCCCCTAGGTCTCTAGTTTTCCAAAATGCACAGGTTTTGTAGGTTTCCCTAGGTGCCGGCTGAGCTAGAGGCCAAAATCTACAGGTAGGCACTTTGCAAAAAACAGCTCTGTTTTCTGTCAAAAAATGGGATGTGTCCATGTTGTGCTTTGGGGCAATTTCTGTCGTCGGCGCTAGGCCTACCCACACAAGTGAGGTATCATTTTTATCGGGAGACTTGGGGGAACGCTGGGTAGAAGGAAATTTGTGGCTCCTCTCAGACTCCAGAACTTTCTGTCACCATAATGTGAGGAAAATGTGTTTTTTTAGCCAAATTTTGAGGTTTGCAAAGGATTCTGGGTAACAGAATCTAGTCAGGGTCCCACAAGTCACCCCATCTTGGATTCCCCTAGGTCTCTAGTTTTAAAAAATGCACAGGTTTGGTAGGTTTCCCTAGGTGAAGCTGAGCTAGAGGCCAAAATCTACAGGTAGGCACGTTGCAAAAAACAGCTCTGTTTTCTGTCAAAAAATGGGATGTGTCCACATTGTGCTTTGGGGGATATCCTGTCGTGGGCGCTAGCCCTACCCACACAAGTGAGGTATCATTTTTATCGGGAGACTTGGGGGAACGCTGGGTGGAAGGAAATTTGTGGCTCCTCTCAGATTCCAGAACTGTCTGTCACCATAATGTGAGGAAAATTTGTTTTTTTAATCCAAATTTTGAGGTTTGCAAAGGATTCTGGGTAACAGAACCTGGTCAGAGCCCCACAAGTCACGCCATCTTGGATTCCCCTAGGTCTCTAGTTTTCAAAAATGCACAGGTTTGGTAGGTTTCCCTAGGTGCCGGCTGAGCTACAGGCCAAAATCCACAGGTAGGCACTGTTTTCTATGAAAAAATGTGATGTGTCCACGTTGTGTTTTGGGCCATTTCCTGTTGCGGATGCTAGGCCTACCCAAACAAGTGAGGTATCATTTGTATCGGGAGACTTGGGGGAACGCTGGGTGGAAGGAAATTCGTGGCTCCTCTCAGATTCCAGAACTTTCTGTCACCATAATTTGAGGAAAATGTGTTTTTTTAGCCAAAGTTTGAGGTTTGCAGAGGATTCTGGGTAACAGAACTTGGTCAGAGCCCTACAAGTCACCCCATCTTGGATTCCCCTAGGTCTCTAGTTTTCAAAAATGCACAGGTTTTGTAGGTTTCCCTAGGTGCCGGCTGAGCTAGAGGCCAAAATCTACAGGTAGGCACTTTGCAAAAAACAGCTCTGTTTTCTGTCAAAAAATGGGATGTGTCCATGTTGTGCTTTGGGGCAATTTCTGTCGTGGGCGCTAGGCCTACCCACACAAGTGAGGTATCATTTTTATTGGGAGACTTGGGGGAACGCTGGGTAGAAGGAAATTTGTGGCTCCTCTCAGACTCCAGAACTTTCTGTCACCATAATGTGAGGAAAATGTGTTTTTTGTAGCCAAATTTTGAGGTTTGCAAAGGATTCTGGGTAACAGAATCTGGTCAGAGCCCCACAAGTCACCCCATCTTGGATTCCCCTACGTCTCTAGTTTTAAAAAATGCACAGGTTTGGTAGGTTTCCCTAGGTGCCGGCTGAGCTAGAGGCCAAAATCTAACAGGTAGGCACTTTGCAAAAAACACCTCTGCTTTCTGTCCAAAAATGGGATGTGTCCACGTTGTGCTTTGGGGGATTTCGTGTCGCGGGCGCTAGCCCTGACCCACACAAGTGAGGTATCATTTTTATCGGGAGACTTGGGGGAACGCTGGGTGGAAGGAAATTTGTGGCTCCTCTCAGACTCCAGAACTGTCTGTCACCATAATGTGAGGAAAATGTGTTTTTTTAATCCAAATTTTGAGGTTTGCAAAGGATTCTGGGTAACAGAACCTGGCCAGAGCCCCACAAGTCACCCCATCTTGGATTCCCCTAGGTCTCTAGTTTTTAAAAATGCACAGGTTTGTTAGGTTTCCCTAGTTGCTGGCTGAGCTAGAGGCCAAAATGTACAGGTAGGCACTTTGTAAAAAACAGCTCTGTTTTCTGTCAAAAAATGGGATGTGTCCATGTTGTGCTTTGGGGCAATTTCTGTCGTGGGCGCTAGGCCTACCCACACAAGTGAGGTATCATTTTTATCGGGAGACTTGGGGGAACGCTGGGTAGAAGGAAATTTGTGGCTCCTCTCAGACTCCAGAACTTTCTGTCACCATAATGTGAGGAAAATGTGTTTTTTTAGCCAAATTTTGAGGTTTGCAAAGGATTCTGGGTAACAGAATCTAGTCAGAGTCCCACAAGTCACCCCATGTTGGATTCCCCTATGTCTCTAGTTTTAAAAAATGCACAGGTTTGGTAGGTTTCCCTAGGTGAAGCTGAGCTAGAGGCCAAAATCTACAGGTAGGCACGTTGCAAAAAACAGCTCTGTTTTCTGTCAAAAAATGGGATGTGTCCACATTGTGATTTGGGGGATATCCTGTCGTGGGCGCTAGCCCTACCCACACAAGTGAGGTATCATTTTTATCGGGAGACTTGGGGGAACGGTGGGTGGAAGGAAATTTGTGGCTCCTCTCAGATTCCAGAACTGTCTGTCACCATAATGCGAGGAAAATGTGTTTTTTTAATCCAAATTTTGAGGTTTGCAAAGGATTCTGGGTAACAGAACCTGGCCAGAGCCCCACAAGTCACCCCATCTTGGATGCCCCTAGGTCTCTAGTTTTTAAAAATGCACAGGTTTGGTAGGTTTCCCTAGGTGAAGCTGAGCTAGAGGCCAAAATCTATAGGTAGGCAGTTTGCAAAAAACAGCACTGTTTTCTGTCAAAAAATGGGATGTGTCCATGTTGTGCTTTGGGGCAATTTCTGTCGTGGGCCCTAGGCCTACCCACACAAGTGAGGTATCATTTTTATCGGGAGACTTGGGGGAACGCTCGGTAGAAGGAAATTTGTGGCTCCTCTCAGATTCCAGAACTTTCTGTCACCATAATGTGAGGAAAATGTGTTTTTTTTAGCCAAATTTTGAGGTTTGCAAAGGATTCTGGGTAACAGAATCTGGTCAGAGCCCCACAAGTCACCCCATTTTGGATTCCCCTAGGTCGCTAGTTTAAACAAATGCACAGGTTTGGTAGGTTTCCCTAGGTGAAGCTGAGCTAGAGGCCAAAATCTACAGGTAGGCACGTTGCAAAAAACAGCTCTGTTTTCTGTCAAAAAATGGGTTGTGTCCACGTTGTGCTTTGGGGCAATTTCTGTCGTGGCGCTAGGCCTACCCACACAAGTGAGGTATCATTTTTATCAGGAGACATGGGGGAACACTGGGTGGAAGGAAATTTGTGCCTCCTCTCAGATTCCAAAACTTTCTGCCACAGAAATGTGAGGAACATGTGTTTTTTTTAGCCAAATTTTGAGGTTTGCAAAGGATTCTGGGTAACAGAACCTGGTCAGAGCCCCACAAGCCACCCCATCTTGGATTCCCCTCGGTCTCTAGTTTTCAGAAATGCACAGGTTTGGTAGGTTTACCTGGGTGCCGGCTGAGCTAGAGGCCAAAATCTACAGATAGGCACTTTGCAAAAAACACCTCTGTTTTCTTTCAAAAAATGGGATGTGTCCACGTTGCGTTTTGAAGCATTTCCTGTCGCGGGCGCTAGGCCTACGCACACAAGTGAGGTATCATTTTTATCGGGAGACTTGGGGGGAACGCTGGGTGGAAGGAAATTTATGGCTCCTCTTAGATTCCAGAACTTTCTGTCACCATAATTTGAGGAAAATTTGTTTTTTTAGCCAAATTTTGAGGTTTGCAGAGGATTCTGGGTAACAGAACTTGGCCAGAGCCCCACAAGTCACCCCATCTTGGATTCCCCTAGGTCTCTAGTTTTCACAAATGCACAGGTGTGGTAGGTTTCCCTAGGTGCCGGCTGAGCTAGAGGCCAAAATCTAACAGGTAGGCACTTTGCAAAAAACACCTCTGTTTTCTGTCAAAAAATGGGATGTGTCCATGTTGTGCTTTGGGGCATTTTCTGTCGTGGGCGCTAGGCCTACCCACACAAGTGAGGTAATCATTTTTATCGGAAGGCTTGGCGGAATGCTGGGTGGAATGACATTTGTGGCTCCTCTAAGATTCCAGAACTTTCTGTCACCATAATGTGAGGAAAATGTGTTTTTTTAGCCAAATTGTGAGGTTTGCAAAGGATTCTGGGTAACAGAATCTGGTCAGAGCCCCACAAGTCACCCCATCTTGGATTCCCCTAGGTCTCTAGTTTTCAAAAATGCACAGGTTTGGTAGGTTTCCCTAGGTGCCGGCTGAGCTACAGGCCAAAATCCACAGGTAGGCACTGTTTTCTATGAAAAAATGTGATGTGTCCACGTTGTGTTTTGGGCCATTTCCTGTTGCGGATGCTAGGCCTACCCAAACAAGTGAGGTATCATTTGTATCGGGAGACTTGGGGGAACGCTGGGTGGAAGGAAATTTATGGCTCCTCTTAGATTCCAGAACTTTCTGTCACCATAATTTGAGGAACATGTGTTTTTTTTAGCCAAATTTTGAGGTTTGCAGAGGATTCTGGGTAACAGAATCTGGTCAGAGCCCCACAAGTCACCCCATTTTGGATTCCCCTAGGTCGCTAGTTTAAACAAATGCACAGGTTTGGTAGGTTTCCCTAGGTGAAGCTGAGCTAGAGGCCAAAATCTACAGGTAGGCACGTTGCAAAAAACAGCTCTGTTTTCTGTCAAAAAATGGGATGTGGCCACGTTGTGCTTTGGGGCATTTCCTGTCGCGGGCGCTAGGCCTACCCACACAAGTGAGGTATCATTTTTATCAGGATACATGGGGGAACACTGGGTGGAAGGAAATTTGTGCCTCCTCTCAGATTCCAAAACTTTCTGCCACAGAAATGTGAGGAACATGTGTTTTTTTTAGCCAAATTTTGAGGTTTGCAAAGGATTCTGGGTAAGAGAACCTGGTCAGAGCCCCACAAGCCACCCCATCTTGGATTCCCCTCGGTGTCTAGTTTTCAAAAATGCACAGGTTTGGTAGGTTTACCTGGGTGCCGGCTGAGCTAGAGGCCAAAATCTACAGATAGGCACTTTGCAAAAAACACCTCTGTTTTCTTTCAAAAAATGGGATGTGTCCACGTTGCGTTTTGGGGCATTTCCTGTCGCGGGCGCTAGGCCTACCCTCACAAGTGAGGTATCATTTTTATCGGGAGACTTGGGGGAACACTGGGTGGAAGGAAATTTGTGGCTCCTCTCAGATTCCAGAACTTTCTGTCACCATAATTTGAGGAAAATGTGTTTTTTTAGCCAAATTTTGAGGTTTGCAAAGGATTCTGGGTAACAGAACCTGGTCAGAGCCCCACAAGTCACCCCATCTTGGATTCCCCTAGGTCTCTAGTTTTCAAAAATGCACAGGTTTGGTAGGTTTCCCTAGGTGCCGGCTGAGCTACAGGCCAAAATCCACAGGTAGGCACTGTTTTCTATGAAAAAATGTGATGTGTCCACGTTGTGTTTTTGGCCATTTCCTGTTGCGGATGCTAGGCCTACCCAAACAAGTGAGGTATCATTTGTATCGGGAGACTTGGGGGAACGCTGGGTGGAAGGAAATTTGTGGCTCCTCAGATTCCAGAACTTTCTGTCACCATAATTTGAGGAAAATGTGTTTTTTTAGCCAAATTTTGAGGTTTGCAGAGGATTCTGAGTAACAGAACTTGGTCAGAGCCCCACAAGTCACCCCATCTTGGATTCCCCTAGGTCTCTAGTTTTCAAAAATGCACAGGTTTTGTACGTTTCCCTAGGTGCCGGCTGAGCTAGAGGCCAAAATCTACAGGTAAGCACTTTGCAAAAAACAGCTCTGTTTTCTGTCAAAAAATGGGATGTGTCCATGTTGTGCTTTGGGGCAATTTCTGTCGTGGGCGCTAGGCCTACCCACACAAGTGAGGTATCATTTTTATCGGGAGACTTGGGGGAACGCTGGGTAGAAGGAAATTTGTGGCTCCTCTCAGACTCCAGAACTTTCTGTCACCATAATGTGAGGAAAATGTGTTTTTTTAGCCAAATTTTGAGGTTTGCAAAGGATTCTGGGTAACAGAATCTAGTCAGAGTCCCACAAGTCACCCCATCTTGGATTCCCCTAGGTCTCTAGTTTAAAAAAATGCACAGGTTTGGTAGGTTTCCCTAGGTGCCGGCTGAGCTAGAGGCCAAAATCTAACAGGTAGGCACTTTGCAAAAAACACCTGTTTTCTGTCCAAAAATGGGATGTGTCCACGTTGTGCTTTGGGGCATTTCGTGTCGCGGGCGCTAGCCCTGACCCACACAAGTGAGGTATCATTTTTATCGGGAGACTTGGGGGAACGCTGGGTGGAAGGAAATTTGTGGCTCCTCTCAGATTCCAGAACTGTCTGTCACCATAATGTGAGGAAAATGTGTTTTTTTAATCCAAATTTTGAGGTTTGCAAAGGATTCTGGGTAACAGAACCTGGCCAGAGTCCCACAAGTCACCCCATCTTGGATTCCCCTAGGTCTCTAGTTTTTAAAAATGCACAGGTTTGTTAGGTTTCCCTAGTTGCCGGCTGAGCTAGAGGCCAAAATGTACAGGTAGGCACGTTGCAAAAAACAGCTCTGTTTTCTGTCAAAAAATGGGATGTGGCCACGTTGTGCTTTGGGGCATTTCCTGTCGCGGGCGCTAGGCCTACCCACACAAGTGAGGTATCATTTTTATCAGGATACATGGGGGAACACTGGGTGGAAGGAAATTTGTGCCTCCTCTCAGATTCCAAAACTTTCTGCCACAGAAATGTGAGGAACATGTGTTTTTTTTAGCCAAATTTTGAGGTTTGCAAAGGATTCTGGGTAACAGAACCTGGTCAGAGCCCCACAAGCCACCCCATCTTGGATTCCCCTCGGTGTCTAGTTTTCAAAAATGCACAGGTTTGGTAGGTTTACCTGGGTGCCGGCTG